>NC_092328.1:18962327-20212327 GCF_036785885.1 Coffea arabica | reverse complement strand
GTATTGATGTTTTAAAGGTGCCTGTAAAATTTCAGGTCAATTGGAGTAGTGTAGAATGAGATAAGCCGAAATTACTATTGCTGTTCTGGGTTCATCAGGATGTTAGAACTGCGTCTGAAATGGGTTGTTTTGACTGGAATTGTTTTGGATTTGGGTGTTGAGGTCTTTTGATGAAATGTAGCTTGATGTCCTAGCTACCATATGCCTTTGGAATTTCTGCATTTGGACCTGTTTAAACTGAGTTGTATTGATTACAGCATAGTGTAATTTGTAAACCTGCAATTACGGTTCTGGTTTGTTATTTGGCATATTTGACTTAGTTGTGCTGGGATTTGGACTGAGTGACCTTCTGGAATATTGTAGCCCTATCTCTTAGCTTCGAAACGGTGTATCTTGCACCTTCATCCGATAATCGTAGTGCAAGTTGTGCCATTACCGTAAAATGACGTCAAAACTGTTTTTCTGGTTTGAGCTCTGAATGGCTATTGGATGAGCTTGTTGCTGTGTGTGTACCTTTGGGTTGGAATGAGGAAAATAATGAAGCCGTGATGGCTGGAAAAGTTAGTAAATTCAGGAGAAGTGCTGTCCGAACTTTGAAGGGATTTGTTTGCATTGAGTTTGTGATCTAAGACTTGGGTTTGAGCAAGGCAATGCAATATGATGGATAGTTTCGGAGTCGTGGAGGTGAGTGACCCTAAACTATTTCCAAAGTACTTGTGAAATGTTTCTTGCATTATTTATTCGATTGCATATCATGCGTGCTTGCATGTGAATTCATGATATGATTTTGGCTTCAATGAGTTCTTGGGGAGTCTTGTACTGGACACCAATGAGTTCAATGAGTTATGGTTCATGTTCATGTTTATCTGGAGCTCAAAAAGGGGCTCCCTCTTAATGTTAATGTTAAATGATCTATTTGAGCGTTGGGTGTTCAAGTGCAATGATTTCACTGGCTCACGAGAGCAATAAACGTACATTTGATCTCTGAATCATGACATCATCGAAATCATCGAAATGCAACATTGTGAAATATATTTGTTTAATGATTTTACTGGTTACTCACTGAGCTTTTAGCTCACCCCAAAAACGATTTTATTCCCCTCCACAGGGCTCAAGGCGAAGGAAGGCTTGTAGTACTTATTCACGTGAATGGATGGCCTATATTTTGTACAATTTGGATTTGGAATCATTTTATGTATAGTTGGGAATTAGTTTCCGCTGCATTTGTGACATGTAATTATTGGAGACTTGGATGTATATTTGTGGACAATGTGATGTATATTTGAGATTTATATTGTAATTCGTTTGAGGATTGTAGTGAACGACTGAGTCCCGGCGAGAGCTGGGCAGGCGGCCCGCCGAACCCTCTGGTTCGCCTTAGGGGGAGGTGGGGCTGTCACAGAGACACCTTAGAATCAATTCGAGAAGATGAGAACATTCTTTTTGGGTGGAAAGAAAGATGAAGATGTGTATATGTAGGGATTATTTTTAAGTTTAATTACAAAATGCCCCCTGTAATTATGAATCATTAGTAAAATTTTCCTATATTTACAAAACATACAAAAATTATTTACTTTCAATAATATGAAATCAATAACTAAAGCGGCGTCACTTTTTTCAAATACTTACAAAGTATCTATGTTAACGTAGGTTTTTATCAATTTGATTTGATAGTTGTACTAGTTATAGTATTTTCTATTTTTAGTAATTTTTCTAGAATTTTTGAAAAGTCTTATATGCCCTAACTTGCATATCACCCGATATCTAATCGATATACCACGACGGATGTGGAACAACCATGACCGTGACGCGATTGCAACCCGTAACAGTGAACCATGCTTGCAAGATTGAGTTGGTTTAGCATACCCCACTCACCTCTATCCCCAAGAGCTGAGTTTGGCTCTAATCTTTTTCTCGTCCTTAGGTATTAGTTACCTTCTTCCTCTAAGATCCAATGATTTATACCTAAAACTACCCTCTTCTCTTTCTCCTACTTCAACATTTGAAGTACTACCATCAAAGTCATCCCCCTCACTATGACTTCAGGATATAGCTTTCTCATTGGAAGATTCATCACCTTTCTCAAATTCACTTATTATCCTATTCAATTTATCCTCACTCATGCAATCATGATTCACTTAAGGAACTCGTGGCCATGTGAAGAAAAGCTAATGTATGAAAGGGAAATTTTAACAATTAGACAAGTAGTTTCCTGAATATAGGGAGAAAAAGATGGGAAGAGAGCTTACTTGAAAATTTGAAGATGGTGGATAGGAGAAAAGAGATGCTTTAATTTCACTAAAAGTGAAAGTCATGGTTTTCAAGGCAATTAGTATTAGACCCTCCAAACTAGAAAGACATTTTCTAATAGTCACTTGAGTACAACCCCTCAACTCAAAGAAAGAACTTTTGATTTCATCCTCTCTTGAAAAATTTGTCTCATTAAAACCTCTCAACTCATGGACAACCCAATAATAGAAAGTGAAAAATAGGGATGGCAACAAGACGGGTACAGGAATAGGGCAGGGGCTGGTGCAAGGTGGGGATGGGGAGAATTTTTCTCCCTTAATATTAAATGGGGCGGGGGGTAGGGGAGCATATCCCTACCATGCCCCTGCCTATATTTTAATGTAGTATAATATATATGCTTTTATATGCATAACATGAAATATATGCTATCTTTTCTTATTATATAAATATATTGTATGAAATAAGTAACATTTTGACATCTCACTTGCATTTCCTCCCCCAATACCACCTAATGTGACAGCCCCACCTTCCCCTAAGGCGAACCAAAGAGGTTAGCGGACTGCCTGCCCAACTTTCGCCAGAACTAACGGTGCAGTATAGAGCGATCTATTGCGTTCCGGAACTTATAAATGCGCGTAAACAAGGCAAAAGGGCAAAATAACCCAAAATAAAAAAAATAAAATTCGGAGTCGGCCATGAATAGTAACCGACCCGTCAGAACGAAACCAAATATCGAACAAACATTCACATCTTGAACTTTAGCAAATACAATCCAAAGTGACATACAAAAGTTGTCAAAAGTGAATATATACACGGTTTGCCAAATTGAAAGTGAAAACGGCCCTAAAGATACATTTAGGGTTTCACTTCATATACAATACAAAACAAAATATACATCTAGTTCATTCGGCAACCATTTATCAAGATTCATTCCAAAAGAGTCATATTCCTGTAAGGAAAACAAAAGGAACGGTGTGAGCTAATTGTCCAGTGAGATACTATCACTTACGCAATCAAGTGCATATAAGCATCAAGCTCTCAATCAACATAATAAAAATAAGCAAGGCACACGTCAAATATGGTGATAAAAGGATACAGATGGCTCTCAAGAGCCCTTTCCTCGTTTGCATTTCTTGATCGAACGTCATTGACACTCCGTCAATGTTCAACAATAACCAACCGTAGACTCCACTTTACTTCTATTCCTTCCACCTAACATTCCCCAACCGGGCCCGAAATCCAAACACGTGCATTGTGGTATTACTCGAGTAAACCAGAATCGAGAGTCTATCATACTACAAGATTCCATATAACATTGCCCCAAGGCACATTAATTGGCACGACCAAGCCCTCGCCGGCTCGATTCAATCAATTACCAATGGGGTTGAGCTCATTGATAACATTTGTAGTAGTTGGAGACTCGTCCAAACGACACCAAGTCATGTATTTCATTTCATATAACATTTCATATAACATTCCAATAACTTTCCAATAACATGCGAAACAATAAGTGAGAGTGATAAAGTACACTCTCACTTCAATCAATTAACATTCAACATCTCAAGTTCAAATATCAAAGCCATATAATAGCACACTAGTGAGTAGTACACTCACCAAGTTAGCAAATGTGGTTTCATGCACTTCCGTCAAAAGAACGTTGTGCACCACGGTCACGTCCTAAAACATGCAAACAAATACAATGAGACTCGATAACGAGTCATAAATCAAGGCCAAACATGACCCCAATAGGGTTCCATAAGCATATACAAACATTAAAGGAAACCAGAAATTTCGGAAATGTAACTAGCTTTGGCCCTGAAAAAAACAGTTTTTGTCCTCATTTTGCGGTAATGGCACAAAGTTCACTACGCTTATCGGATGAGGGTGCAAGACCCACCATCTCGAAACTAAAAGACAGGGCTACAACATCACAGCAGGTCACTCAACCCAGTTTTGAGTTCAAACAGGTCAAAAATGCAAGATACTTCATCAACAACGTAAAACAGATTCACCAAAACGCATTCTAGCGGAAACATCATAACTCAGGCTCTACAATTCCAAATCCAGAAATTCCAAATCCAGATGAAAGCTAAGAAACAGGGATAAATTTCATCAGAAGGCCTCAACAACCAATTCGGAAGCAATTCCAGCCAAAACAACCAATTACAGGCGCAGTTCTCAATTTCGGGTAAAACCAGAACAGCAATAGTAATTTCGACTTATCTCATTCTAAACTACTCCGATTGACCTGAAATTTTGTAGGCACATCTAAAATGTCATTCCCTAAAACTTTCATGTTTTGAGCTAAGGCCAATTCGGCCTCTATCTAGGACCTAAAAATTCGGACAGAATGCTCCCTTAAGAACCCTAGGTTTTTCAATTTTCTTCCAAAACAGAAATTGGTTGCAATTAATCACTTTTTCCACCTCCTAGAGTCATTATATACCATTTCTAATCATCATAGATAGCCACACAATCATGCTTATATTAAAACAGAAAAATCCCCAAAAATAATAAAACTTCATCATTTCAACCACAAATCAAGAAATAACCCATAAATTTGCATCTCATACAACCACTAAGCATGATTTAAGCATCAATTAAAGGAGGGGGGTGGTTCTTCACAACTTACCTTAAAAACAAGAGAGAGAGAGCTATTGGTCACCTTAACTTTCCAAAAAACTTCACACAACAACTCACCAACACTTCCTTAAGTGATTTTATGGAGCAAGATCAAGGTTGGATGGTTGGTTTTGATGATTTGGAACAAGATTGAAGTGTTTTCTTCCTTGTGCTTGGAGTAAGAGAGAGAGAAAGAGAGCAAGAGAGGGCCGGCCACCTTGAGGATTTTTTTGATGATTTTTGGGTCATTTTTGGTTTATTTAAGTCAAATGGTAAGAATAGGAATAGTGGTCTTACTTCAAGACCAATCCAATGGTGACACTTGTCACCTTTTATTAAATACCTACCTAACTTTTCTCTCTCATATCAATCCAAATTGCAACCTCTACTTATCTCTTAACACCCGATAAATTAATTCCAGTATTCAAAACTTAACCTAGTTGGCCGAATTTTTCCGAACTTTTCGCACTAATGGGTCCCACGTCCGGTATACGCTCTTACTTTCTCAAAACCTATTCGATACTAGAAAAAGCATCTAAAAATTATATCTGCTCCTTAAAATTATCTAGAAAATTTTTCTAATCACGAAAATGCAGAAAACAAGCCATAAACATACGAGAAACCTAGAAAATGAAAATTACGGGTTCTCACACCTAACCCATCCCTTCCCCTATGAAATAAGTAACATGCTATGTTGTCATGATAAAATGATGTAATTTTTTGCCAAAACTTCACAAGAATGATTAATAAAAACTATTATTAGATCCATATAAATTGAAACGATTAAATCAAATCAAAATAATTATAATGATGTGGGGTGGAGTGGGTGCACTCGTTGAGTAGTGGTGTGGGATGGGGACAAGGGTGGGGGATAGGGTAGGGACGGGAAACTTTTGTAGAACTCCACCAACCTAAAACCACTCCATTGCCATCCTTAGTGAAAAATGAATCTTCAATTGAACCCAAGACCTCCAATATATTGTATTTCCTTGGGTTGCAACTTTCAAATTCTGAAAAATCCCTCCAAAATTTCTCAACAATTCTCTCAAAAGTTCCCTCTAGAACTTAAGTGTGAAAGGGTGAGAAAAGTAGATGGGTTATTAATGGCCTCAAGAAGACTTTGCCAAAAGAAAAAAAAAATAGAGAGAGAAGTACGCTGGAGGGAAAAAGTGGTAGCATTTCGCTCTTGTAACTAGTGAAGGACAACAATGTTTCAAGGAAAAAAAATTGAGCAACGGGCTAGAGCAAAAGGGATGCTACAATTTTCTCGACTAAGAGACATTGTAGCTTCACTTGTGACCAAATCAATTGACTATCTAGCATAAATTGAGTTTGGCTATTCCAAAATGTTACAAGAGTCGAGTAGGATTCTCATATCAAGCAGGAGATTCAATTTCAAACCACTAATCATATGAATTCATCTTGAATGCAAAGAAAACAAGACAAACTCATTGAAAACACAGGTCCTACCTTATATAAGAACTAATCTTACTCGAGCAACACCAAGTCATGTTCCTTTAAATAAGATGAAATGTACTTTTAGATGCTGTGCTACAGTGGGTTGTTTCTAGCTTCGAACTTCTATTAAATACTAATATATCAAGGGAAAAATTCATTTGATTATTGGGATAGTAGGCTTCCAGCTTCAAAGTTTCTTTAGATATCAATAAATTTGAAGTTGATGTGAACTATGCCCAACCTGTGATGCAACTTGTACAAGATAAGCATAATGATCTAGAATTGTTGTTGCCTAAGTTTAAATAGTAGAACATCAACCCATTGCTCCCATAGGTAACGAACCTTGGTATAGGGTAGAAAGGTGGCACAATCAAATGCAATTTTTGATTGATAAACCAAGTTCAAAACATAGGAGACACACTTAATTATATTTCAAGGGTTGATCCTTAAGAGCACAAGAAAGAAACTTTCAAAAATGTTATTCAAGTCATCTGTCTTTTTATTACAACTGATAATAGCACCTATTCATAGGCCAAATCCTCAGCTATCCCAAATCTGAATTGGATTGGGATTACATCACTTAGTCCATCTAATAACTAAACCAGTAAACTATTGGCCCAAATACCTAATAAAGTTGGCCATTTTATTCATAATAATGACTAACTTAATGATAGACTTAGCTAGCTAATTAAATAACTCAAAATTTGAACTAAAAGCAAATGATAAAATAGCAAGACTAGACTATGAATTCTTCACATCTGCATTAGACATGCCCACGTTTCGCATTCAATCACAAGAAATGCATCAAAAGATGCATCCGCAGCCTACAGTGTGAATGTCTTTTGCCACTTGAATAAGTGTATAAAGTGTAGTTTTCCTTGGACTTACTCCTTCAATGGTTGTAGGTGACTCAATGTGATGTTATAAAATTCCATTGAATTTTCCATTGACGTGAGTTATGTATTACGCACATTTAAAGGTCCTCTTGAACAATTAGCTTGAATTTTAACCTTGGGACCTTGAGGATGTGAAAATAGCCAACAATCAAACCCTTATTGGTAGCCGGATTTGCATCATTCTCCCTCTCTTGAAGACAATTTGTCCTCAAATTGAGCTCTTGCTTGTAGTGGAGCAATATCGGGCAATGTTTGGATGAACACGAGTTAAGAAACATGTCTCCTACCCAATTTGATGATGAACAAGATCTAATGCACACGTCCCAACTCACGCTCGAACAATGGTCCAAGATCCCATTACCGTCCACTCCAATTAATAAGGCAGTGAATGTGCACCATTGGACCTCCATCATTACCATCCACTAACATTCCTTAGACCTCCATCATTCCTTCCTCCTTTGAAAGGATTCTATGATACGAGCCAAGGGACACCATTGAATACAATTCGAGTTTCTCTAGGGACCCGTGACGGGACCTCGAGCTAAGAAGATGAGAGAGGAACTTCAAGGGCTTGTTTGTGAGGTGCAAAGCCAAGAAATTGTCCCCAAGGTCATTGAGGGACTTGAGCATGAAGGAATGAAGGTTGTCCATATTGTTCAAATCCAAGAGGATTGCGAGTGACCCTTCTCTAGTTTGCATATTGGTTTAACCGATTAGTTAGCTATGTTGGAGCCTAGTTTAGTCATTTTATTCAAGGAATAAAACCGGTCAGCTTGCAAGCTAGAAGGGCCGAGCCTAGAGTTCCTAAAATGAAGGAACTTTGCCATGTTTAGCCTTTTCCAATTTGGTTAGGGTTTAGTCTTTTCCAATTCACTTTAGATTTCTACTTGTATGGCTATAAATAGCCTACCTAGGGTCATGTTTTAGGCTTTCAATCATTCAATCAATAAATCAGATTTTGAGAGTTTTCTTGGTTTCTCCAAGGCTTCTTGAATAACTTAGAATTTCTCTAAGTGTTCGTGACTTATCAATCTAGAATCACACTAGGTTGTGGCGGCTACTACCTTTATACCAAGGTTCGTTAACCACGTGATTAACGGGTTGAGGTCATCCGCTCAAAGCTTGGTATCCTCTTGTCGATCCTGAGTCTAATCTCTTACGGGTTTCGTCACAAGGTTGGCGCCGTTCGTATCAGTTGGTAATCAGAGCTAGTTAAGAGGTATCACGTTATATCCCTTTTACCTTTTCTTATTTTGAGTCAAGTTTATCGTGCCAAATCATGTTTAGGTTGCTAGGGTTTCTATTCTATCAAGTTCAAAAATTCTGTTTTGTGTTCCAAAAAATTCTATTTTTTTCGTGTTTAGATTGCTGTCCGTTAAAATTCCAGATTTGTTTCATCGTGTGTTTGTTGTTAATTATTGTGGTTAGTCGCGTCTTATCCAGAAAAAAACAATTTGCAGCCGCTAGGGTTCTTCGTTTTGTTCGTTCTTGTCGTGTTCAAGTGATCTCGTGTTATTGTTGCAATTTGTCTGAAATCTTTAGTCATCACTTTCTATCAAATTTTGTCCAGATTGTAGTGTGTTTGTGTGTTGGTTGTGTCACTTTGGTTGTGAAAACAACCCAGCAGAAGTGTCAAAAGAAAGTGTGCCGCATACCTTGTTATTGAGTCGTATTGCTGGAATCTTTTCTCTCTTGGACTGCTGAACCTATTTTCACCATTAAACCTTGAATATTTGTGTTGTTCTTGCAAATCTTGGATACCAAAACATAATTTGGGTAGTTCTTGAACTTCTTGATCGAAAATCTTGAAGTTCTTGGATCAACCAAGACTGATTTGGTAATTCTTGATCAAGGGTTTCTTGAAACTTGGGGAGAAAACGTCTATTCTCTTGGCAATCTTGAACTTTGATCTAAAAATTCAATTTGTTGGGACTAAATCTGAGTTCTTGAAAAAACAAATTAGAGAGCCGCAAAGAAAAAAAAATGAAAGAGAAAAAAAGAAGAAGATAGCATCGGCTCTAGTGTTTTACTTGAAAAAACAAGTCCTATTCTTGATCCACTTCTAATCCTAAAGCTGTTGGGATTGAAGTCAGCCAAGAAAACCAAGAAATCAAATCCAAACCTTCCTAAAAACACCTTAATCCCTCCCACATCAGATCTAACCACCTTATCCAAAGCCTTGTTCCCAAAAATAACCAAACCAGTTTCCTAAACAAAAACCGCCTCTTAGCACTTGTTCCCTACTTTGGTTGCAAGACCTTGTGAACTGAATTAGTTTACCATCAAGGGCTAAAATGACCTACTTTTTGAACTTCCCAAACAGCCAAATACCCCATAAACCACCTGGCCGAAACAACAAGAAAACCGCGAACCAAATTCCAGCAAAACAAGAGTCTTCCCTTCGATAGAGTCTTGTCTAGGATCCTTAAAATTCAGCTTTGAGTCGTCATTGAGTCGTGGTCAGTGTCGATCTTCTCAATTGCTACAATCTTGTGATCTTGGTTGGTAAGTTGAACAACTCTAGAAGGAGTTCTAACTTCTTCAAGTAGTTGACCAAGGGGCCTTGAAAATACATTGGTGAGATCATTGGAGTGACTAAACACGAGAGCGAGAGCATACACGTAAGGGAGTGTGCGAGGTAACTTATTTCTCTTCATTATTCCATTCATACCTTGTACTTCACCGTCGCTAACGAGGGAGGAGCGAGCTCCCAAGATTTTGATCTTAAACTTTTTACAAAGGCAATAAAAGGCGAATTGGGAAGCAAGATGGACCAAAAGCTCGAATTGATACACCAATGCATTGATAGTTTGGAGATGTCCCAAGGAGGCTCCAAAGGCAGTCGCGGAAAGATGCATGCACATGAGTATAGCGACTCTAACTCGGACAATGACTATGAACACAACCAAAGGAGGTCCAAGCGGGATACTAGACCTTCAAGCAACCACATTCCGGGCATAAAAATGAAAATCCTTCCCTTCCAAGGACGATCAGACCCCGATACATATTTGGAGTGGGAGAAGCGGATCGAACTTGTCTTTGATTGCAATATCTATACGGAGGAGCAAAATGTTAAGTTGGCCGTGGTCGAATTCACCGACTACGTAGTTGTGTGGTGGGATCCACTCTCCACTAGTCGAAGAAGGAGTAGTGAACCTGCCGTACAAACTTGGATCGAATTGAGACGACTAATGAGGAAGCATTTCGTACCAAGTCACTACTACCGTGACTTGTACCAAAAGCTTCAAACTCTCAACCAAGGAACCCGAAGTGTCGAGGACTACCATAAGGAGACGGAAGTACTTATGTTGCGAGCAGATATCACGGAGGATCGAGAAGCGACAATGGCACGCTTCTTGAATGGATTAAAGGCCGAAATCGCCGAGCAAGTGGAATTACACCATTATGTGGAGCTTGGTGACTTGGTGGAGAAGGCCATCAAGATTGAAAGGAGGATTAAGAGGAGGGGTCAGCCTAGGAGTTACTCCAACTACTCACCCTCTTATCCTCGAACTACACCGCCAAAGAAGGATGATAAAGGGCCGAGTAGTTCCACCCCCTCGAGACCAAGACCGGATATGACTAAGTGGGAGTCTAAGGCGACACCAAGGACTGCCATTGAGTCGAGTATGGGATGAAATCGTGATATCAAGTGTTTCAAGTGCTAAGGCCGAGGGCACATCGCTAGTCAATGCCCAAACCAACGCACTATGATTATCTTGCCAAATGGTGAGTTTCTCACCGATGATGAGGACGAAAAGGAGGAGATGCCATTTCTCGAGGAAGAAGAGGAAGCATTGCCCGTCAATGAGCGAGTTGGACTCGTTGTGCGACTAGCCTTAGCAACTCAAGTAAAGGCCGCTGACCATGCACAAAGGGAGAACCTTTTCTACACCCGTTGCTATATCAAAGGCAAGATGTGTAGCTTGATCATAGATGGAGGTAGTTGTGCTAATATCGCTAGTGCCTTGATGGTGGAGAAACTAGCACTACCTATTCTATGACATCCAACACCTTATCGTTTGCAATGGTTAAACGATAGTGGGGATGTACGTGTCACCAAACAAGTCCAAGTATCTTTCCGAATTGGGAAGTATGAGGACGTGGTGCTATACGACGTGGTCCCGATGCAAGCATGCCACGTATTACTGGGGAGACCGTGGCAATTTGACAAGGGAGTTACATTCGATGGCATTACCAATAAATACTCCTTCAAGCAAGGCGAGAAAAGGATCGTTCTTGTGCCACTCTGTGACGCCCCCACTTCTCCCAAAGGGGAACCCAAGGGTATCCGCGGAATGCCTGCCCAACTCTCGCCAGGACTCGATACAATTTCAATTCAAACTTAAGATAAACAACTAAGGAATGATAGTCGAAGTAAGAAAAGTTACTTCCTTAAACAAATTTTCAAGTGTTACAACTCAATTTCTCAAAAGTACATCACTTTCCCCAAAATACAGTCTCCCAAAAGTCGTCTAATCAATTACATTAAAATTCTAATCAAAAGGGCCATCAAGTGGACCTCTCCATAATTCCTTCAATTTCGGCTCCTGTTAAGGAAAATAAAACTAATGGGATGAGTTGACGCTTAGTGAGGCCAAGAAAATCATGCAAGCACGTAATTCAAGTAGCAATAAAACTTGTATGAGAAATAAAGCTATAACATTTAAGTAATTCGTGAGTATTCACAAAACAGCTCATTTCCACTTGCTTTGCCAAAGTTCAATCTAGTCTCTCCTCGTGATAACACTCCGTCACCCGAGTGGGTACTTAAGTCCGTAGAACTTTACTTATTCCGTTTATGATTCTGAGTCGACATGAGAGGTACCTCCCACCCGAATTGGTGTGGTACTTACTATCGCCCAGGGAATCGATTATATGTTTATGGTTCTGAGTCGACATGAGAGGTACCTCCCACCCAAATTGGTGTGGTACTTACTATCGCTTAGTGGTCGATGAGACATCGCTCCAATCGACTTATACTTTGTTTATGGTTCTGAGTCGACATGAGAGGTTCTGAGTCGACATGAGAGGTACCTCCCACCCAAAGTGGTGTGGTACTTACTATCGCTCAGTGGTCGATGAGACATCGCTCCAATCGACTTAGAATGGTTTGTGGTTCTGAGACGACATGAGAGGTACCTCCCACCCAAATTGGTGTGGTACTTACTATCGCTCAGAGAACCGATCATTTATTTAGGGTTTTGAGCCGACATGAGAGGTACCTCCCACCCGAATCAGTGTGGTACATGCTATCGCTCAGAAACCCGATTATGCGATTATAATTATAATGGTTGATGACATTCAGTCCAATCGACAAATACCGTTATAGGCCGATGAGCGCACTCCAATCGGCAGTCATACAGTTCAATTATGGGTCGAGAAGATTCATTCCAACGACATATGCAGCCTTAGCATATAATGCAATTCAATTCAAGCAATTCAATTACAATTCATTTAAATGAGAACACATTTGATAAAGTACACACTCGACTCAGCAGTTATAAACCATCCATTTCATAACAGCAATTCACATAATTTCCAAATATTCATGCACTTGACACTCACCTAGTCAAAATAAGAGAGTGGTGCACAATCAAGTATTTAAGCATCCGCTGTGAGGTCCTATTGAAGGTCCCCTTGAGTGCCTGAGCAAAAATAATCGGTGATTACACACTACCACTTAAAAACCCCTAACCATCGGAGAAGATTGTACCCTTGTACAATACTTAAGAAAATATCATGAAAAGAGCCTAAATTACTCGTAAATCGAGACTCAAAAGTGGGGTTTAATCATGAAAGATAAAACTATTTTCCCTCAAGAAATCAAGTCTAAAACGGTCATTTAATATCGACGGGAAATGGAGAGTATCTAAAACTCAATCCCCTTCAAGTTCAAAAATTTCAGTTTCGAGGAGCAATCTTTGGAAAATCATATCCTACACTCCGTAATTCCAAAATTGGAAAACTTGGTACCATTGGAAACTAGTTCCAAAGTACTAAAAGTTCCTAGAAGACACTTTTCCATAATTCTAAATGGAAGACACTCAATTTTCGGCTTAAAGTTGCTGACTTACACTTCCAAGACAGATTCGGGGTTGGTTTTTGGCAAACTTTGGAAATTCGGAAAAATTCACAGAATGTGAACTAGCCTCTGAAATTTGAAAATCAATTAGAGTTATAATCAAAGTTTAAAACACAACAAACGGAACAAGAATTGGAGTTTTGAGCGCCAAGATATAGCAGCTCAAAGTTGGTTCAAAATGACGACCATTGGGCAATTTTCCAGATTTGAAACACAAACTTTGGACTTGGAATGGCACCAAATTTGGTATGATTACACTACCATATAAGGGCCACTCCTCTATAAAATTTCATGCAAAAATTCGTACGGGAAGTCAGTTAACAAGACCACTAAAGTTCCAGGAATTTCCAAGGCAATTCTGCCTTATGCTTCCGTTTTCCTTTTTTTTTTTGAACCTTTTGCCAATGAAATCATCTCAAACATGGTTCATTTATGAAGAAAAGGTCTAAGAAACATCGAAAATATATTTGGTAGGTGATTGACACCAAAAGTTTCAAAATAACAAGTCCCAAGTCGAGCTAGGCCATCGGCTAGCCAAAATTAGGGTTTTTGATCACTGACGCAGTTCTGTAATTCGGCCACAACTCACTCAACGTAACTTGGAATTAAGCATGGTTGGTGGCGTTGGAAACTAATTCATAGGAATACAATTCATCAGAAGAAATCATTTTGAAATTCAGTCCATAGCTAGCTCAAATTCAAGCAACAAGTCCCACCACATCATTGACTCTCTAGCACAGGAGTGAAACAGGACAGGTAACTTTGAAGAACTGGTACGGCTCACTAAAGTCAAATCAGGGGATGTATTTTATACCGTTAGAAAACTGGAAGTGTCTAGTTTCAAATGCCACAAACGGTACTCAATTTTGATGTCGGAGCAAGGAGTTATGGTCATTCAAAGTTCGCTGCCAGGTAACCCCTATTACCCGTTTCCAGCTTTGAAGGATTTTCAAAAATGCAACTTTTACCCAACCAAATCATGTGATTTTTGGTGAAAAATTTCCACACAACCTATACAACATATCTACATCAAAATGAAGGCAATTTGATCACAAAAAAATTGCACCAAGTGCTCTGCAAAAACAGGGCAGAATAGGCCCTTCTTAGCTTTCAACTTTCCTTTGATTTTCTTTCCACTTTTTCAACTTATATCCACTAGTTTAACACTTAATCAACATAAATAACACCCAAAATCATCATATCAGTCCAACATGTCCATTGTGGGATTTCATAGAGTCCACTCAAATGATTTCCAACAAAATAAAGATACCCACATGAAGCTACAAGCTTCCAAGTGAAATCTAACTCACTAGAATCAAGTTTCACAGATTGGATCATTTACTACCTCTTGGTTGATGAAACTCAGAAATTTTAGGTCACTTTGAGCTCCAAGAAACCGTGGATAAGTTGCTCTCTTCCTAGTCCAAGTAAAGCTCCAAGTTGTTGTGAGTTTGAGTGATAAATTTGGAGTAAAATGGTGCAAGATTTTGGAGTGAAATGAGATGAAATTTTTCCTTCTTCTTCCTTAGCTAGTCTCGGCCACAATGAGAGAAAAGAGAGGGAGTGTAGCAGCTGGTAAAGCTTCTTGGAGAAGCTTGATAGGTGTGGCTTTAATGTGCACAAAAGTCAACTCTCAATAGTGCGCGTGCACGCGCGCGTTTCGTGCCCGTTTCCTCTCGGGTTTGTTTCACTTGTGCACTAAACTTCTAATGCACTTCATTTATCACTATTATTATTCACTCTTACTAGTCTAAAAATAAATGTCCAAAGTCCCTCAATTAGTCACGCGCGCGAAAACGCGAACTTCCGACTCGCGCGCGATATAGCGAAATTTCTAAGAAATTCTTGTAACGATAGTATAACTAACTAATAATTGGGTAATTAATCATAAAAATACCTATTTTAAGACTAACACATGAGTTCTCCAAGGTCACTGTACTCTCAAATCGACTATTGCCTCCAAACGCGATTTCACTAAATCTCGCTAAACGAGCTTCCAAAAATTAAATTTATTAACGAAACATTTTAAAAATATACGCAAGTCATAGTTCCATGTAAATGGTTCCAAAAGGGGTTGGAATAAATTATTCGAAGAAAATAGGTGGATAATTATTTAAATAAGCCAGTAATAGGGGTTTAAATTAAGTAAATTTTTGGGTCCTCAGTCCTCACACACTCACTCCAAGCCAAGTCCGTGAAGATCAAGAAAGCTTGATCAAGGAGAGTGAGCTCGAGAATGAGAAGAAAAAGATAGAAAAAACCGAGAGCTCAAAAGAAAATGAAAGGGCCGAGAAAATTGAGAGAAAAAGGGCATCTAGTGAGCCGGCCAAAGAGGAAAGAAAAGAGAGAAGGCAAAACCTACTGATAAAAGCCAATGTAGTGAGAAAAGCCTTAAGTGTTAATACACATGTCTTTGTACTTTTGTGCAAAGAGGTGTTGGTTATTACAAGTGATCTTACTAACACTTTACCTTCAAGTATTGTCTCTCTCTTGCAGGATTATGATGATGTCTTCCCCGATGAGATTCCAAATGGACTACCACCAATTAGGGGAATCGAACATCAAATCGACTTGGTTCCAGGCGCTTCACTTTCTAACAAATCAGCCTACAAAATGGGACCAGATGAGACCAAGGAACTACAACGCCAAATCGATGAGCTTCTAACAAAAGGATGGGCGCGGGAAAGCTTGAGCCCGTGTGCGGTTCCCGTCATCTTGGTGCCTAAAAAGGATGGAAGTTGGCGAATGTGCACCGACTGTAGGGTTGTGAATGCAATAACAGTAAAATATCATCACCCTATTCCTAGACTTGATGATATGCTAGATGAGCTATATGGTACTGTTATCTTTACAAAAATTGATTTAAAAAGTGGATACCATCAAATTAGGATGAAAGAGAGGGACGAATGGAAAATAGCCTTTAAAACCAAACATGGCCTGTACGAGTGGTTAGTTATGCCGTTCGGTCTAACTAATGCACCTAATACATTCATGAGGTTGATGAACCATGTACTTCGCCCATTTCTAGGAAAATTTGTAGTCGTGTATTTTGATGACATCTTGATTTATAGTAGGAGTCTAGATGAACATGTTGAGCATGTAAAGCTTGTTCTTGATGTACTTCGAAGGAAAAAGCTCTATGCTAACTTCAAGAGGTGCTCCTTTTGTACTGATCAACTTGTCTTCCTAGGCTTTGTTGTGAGTAAACAGGGAATCAAAGTGGACGAGGAAAAAGTCAAATCCATTCGAGAATGGCCTACTCCAAGCACGGTGGGTGAGGTGTGCAGCTTTCATGGATTCGCCAGCTTTTATAGACAGTTTGTCAAAGACTTTAGTACCATTGCTGCACCTTTAACTGCTGTGATTAAGAAAAATGAGAAATTTGTGTGGGGGGATGCTCAAGAACGTGCATTTCAAATGCTTAAACACCAACTCACACATGCACCACTACTTGCATTACCATGCTTTGATAAGATGTTTGAAATAGAGTGCGATGCATCTGGGGTGGGTATTGGAGCTGTCTTAATGCAAGAGGGCAAACCAATTGCATACTTTAGTGAAAAAATCAATGGGGCAGCTTTGAATTATTCCACTTATGATAAAGAGTTGTACTCTTTAATTCGTGCTTTAGAGATTTGGCAACATTATTTGAGACCAAGGGAATTTGTTATACACACTGACCATGAATCGCTTAAGCACATTAAGTCACAACACAAGTTGAATAAGCGTCATGTTAGGTGGATTGCATTTATTGAAACATTCCCTTATGTCATTAAATACAAAGTTGGGAAAACTAATGTTGTTGCTGATGCATTGTCACACCGTCACTCTTTACTCACTCAACTTGATGCAAGGTTATTAGGGTTTGAGTTAGTTAAAGAGTTATACTCCAATGACCAGGACTTCTCAGGTATTTATGAATCTTGTGGGTCAGCAACTCAAGGTAAATTCTACATCCTTGATGGATTTCTCTTCTATCTCAATCGACTGTGTATACCTAACTGCTCCATTCGCTCTTTACTTGTTAGGGAAGCACACGGAGGTGGATTGATGGGATACTTTGGCGTGGCTAAAACCTTAGCTATCCTTCAAGAACACTTCCATTTGCCAAGGATGAAGCGAGATGTGGAGCGCATGGTGGCTAAGTGCATCACTTGCCACAAAGCTAAGTTTAAATTTCAACCCTATGGCCTCTATAGTCCTTTACCTGTACCTAAGGAACCTTGGACCGACATTTCCATGGATTTTGTTTTGGGGTTACCTAGGTCAAAGAGGGGTAATGATAGCATCTTTGTTATTGTTGATAGATTTTAAAAAATGGCACATTTTATACCATGTCACAAAACAGATGATGCATCTCACATTGCTGATTTGTTTTTCAAATAAATGATTAGATTGCATGGCATGCCTAGGACAATTGTCTCTGATAGGGATGTCAAATTTTTGAGTTACTTTTGGAAAACTTTGTGGAAAAAATTGGGTACTAAATTACTTTTTTCTACTACTAGTCACCCATAAACTGATGGCCAAACTGAGGTCGTTAACTGCACCTTGTCTACACTCTTACGTGCCATCATTAGAAAAAATATTCGAACTTGGGAAGAGTGTTTACCCTATGTTGAGTTTGCATACAACCGTACGGTGCATAGTTCTACTCATTTTTCACCATTTGAAATAGTCTATGGTAATAACCCTTTAACACCACTAGACTTATCACCTTTACCTTCTTCTGAGCGCATTAACTTAGATGGTGCTAAACGAGCAGATTTTGTGAAGAAATTGCATGAGCAGGTCCGCTTAAACATTGAGCGAAGGATGGATCAAGTGGCTCAACGAGTTAACAAGGGACGCCAACGCGTGGTGTTTGAGCCTGGTGATTGGGTGTGGTTACATCTGCGCAAGGAGAGATTCCCTGTCCAAAGGCACAATAAACTACTCCCACGAGGAGACGGGCCATTTCAAGTCATCAAGCGCATCAATGACAATGCTTACAAGCTGGACCTTCTCGGTGAGTACAATGTGAGCGCTACATTCAATGTCTCTGATCTATCTCCTTTTCTTGCAGACGACGAAGCTGATTTGAGGACAAATCCTTTTCAAGAAGAGGGGGATGATATGAACCAAGAGACACCATTGAATGCAATTCGAGTTCCTTTAGGGACTCGTGACGCGAGCTAAGAAGATGAGAGAAGAACTCCAAGGGCTTGTTCGTGAGGTGCAAAGCCAAGAAATTGTCCCCAAGGTCATTGAGGGACTTGAGCATGAAGGAATGAATGTTGTCCATATTGTTCAAATCCAAGAGGATCGCGAGTGACCCTTCTCTAGTTCGCGTATTGGTTTAACCGATTAGTTAGCTATGTTGGAGTCTAGTTTAGTCATTTTATTCAAGGAATAAAACCGGCCAGCTTGCAAGCTAGAAGGTCCGAGCCTAGAGTTCCTAAAATGAAGGAACTTTGCCATGTTTAGCCTTTTCCAATTCGGTTAGGGTTTAGTCTTTTCCAATTCACTTTAGGTTTCTACTTGTATGGCTATTTGTAAATAGCTTACCTAGGGTCATGTTTTAGGCATTCATTCATTCAATCAATAAATCAAAATTTGAGAGTTTTGTTGGTTTTTCCAAGGCTTCTTGAATAACTTAGAATTTCTCTAAGTGTTCGTGACTTATCAATCTAGAATCACACTAGGTTGTGGCGTCTACTACCTTTATACCAAGGTTCGTTAACCAAGTGATTAACGGGTTGAGGTCATCCGCTCCAAGCTTGGTATCCTCTTGTTGATCCTAAGTCTAATCTCTTATGGGTTTCGTCACAAGGTTGGCGCCGTTCATATCATTCTACCTCTAATTGATACTTGGATCAAAAACAAAAGAAGAGTAATTAATGCTGATAAAACACTTGAAATCACTAAACCCACCAAGTTGATAACAAGAAAGAAACATTTAAATGTCATGCACCATTCGAAGGTCTTTATCACAACCTGAAATTATACTTGAATAAGTATAAGCATCAAAGCAACACGTAGGCCTCCAACCAATTAAACTTTCCAAATCAAGATGTTGCATAACATGTGTACTAGGACAAAGAAATGTTGGATGCATGAACAATATGTAAATGACTTGAAACACAACCCAACTTGAATTATTGGGGACGTACAACACAAGAACAAGCATTGACAAAAAAAACACCACTAATATCTAAAAAACTTAAAACTAGATTCACAACTAGAATAGTTGCAACTCACAAGACAACGTAAATTCACTCTAGAAAAATGATCATAAAGCAAATAAACAACCTCACCAAACTTTAGTAGCCCAATTTGACTATCCACATCATGCACATAAGCAAATTTAAAAATAATGCCAATTAATTCAAGCATTTCACCATGTGTCCAAATCAAGAAACATATCTTTTGGAACACACAAAGACATATTAGGAAGAATTATTACCTCTATAGGCAAACTAAGCTCCTCAATGTCACCATGATAACTAAGTACTCTAAATAAGAAACTTACCTTACTAGTGGCAAATTGACCAATAATAAATTTACCATAGGTAACCGATTCAAAGAGCCATTGATTAACATATTTTCCAATTGTTTCCATTACCGGTGTATGAACAACTCCAAGACCTATATCTAAAACAAAACAATTAGCTATTAATGTTCCATTAAAGTTAGATGAAGACAATAAAGGTACACTAGTTTAATCTCCCTCCATTGAACCCTTTCATCCACATTGGTAGACAAGACAGCTATGGAATTGAAATCCTTCATAAATTGATGGTAAAGATGTATAATTCCATGAAGACAAATTTCATGAAATTTTTTAATTTCTCCAAAAGACTTAGGAATATGACATCTCACGATCATCTCTATTTCACCCCATCTAACTTGCAAAAGACAATTAACACTAAACAAAGCAAATTTAAGATTGTTAGTAAAACAATAAGCTCTCTCACCAACTCCCTCAATTTTTACAATCATACTCTCATTTTCCCACTCCTCAACCATCTCCATTTTCCCACTCCTCAACCTCGACTACTGTTTCTTCTATTGCAACCTCATACTTTAGCTCACTCTCATTTTTAAGTGCATTCACTGATTTTTCAAGGAGTACCTCACTCTCTCTACTCTCTTGCTTTTCTCTCTTTTGCTCACTTGATCTTTTCACCCACACAAGTGTTGGTTGGCACTGAAGTAGGTGGCACAAATTTTTGATGACGCCGATCTAACTGGTGAAAACACTTGACAGTATTACGCTTACTTCAGACTTGCACACCATGCCTTAGCCTGCTTGGAGATTTCTTAAGATTCGTAACTTGTTGGAGATCATGATACATCTCAAGTGAAACTTCTTTGGTAGGGAACGAGTATTGCTCAGAAGCTTGGCGGGACCCTGTGAGAACCTAGAAATTTTGTCAATTTACCTAGTTTAACTACATGGCATTTTATTTATTTAGTCATCTATTCGTTTATTTATTGATTTGATAATGATTTTGTTTTAATGGTCTTATTAAATTTTACATGAGGGAATTAGTTTGTGGGGTAAAATGAATTTTTTTTTCTTTTAGTGGGTGTGAAAGGAACTTTAGGAAAAAAAGAGGGGGGGTTAGAGCAATAAGAACCTACTAGAAGGTGACATCTGTCACCATAAGAACCAAGCTTCTTTCTTTAAGACCTTTGACCAAAATTTCCTACCAATTTACCTTTCATTTCTTGTCTTGAAAATAACAAACAAACACAAAGGAAAAACAGAGAGGGAGGCCGAGAGCAAGAGAGAAGAAGAGAGGGAAGAGCTTCTATGACGACCCCACCTCCCCCTAGGGCGTACCCCAGGGTTTAGCGGACTGTCTGCCCAACTCTCGTCAGGACTCACTCACTCTTGACTTCAAGAACACAAGTTATAACTTCAAAAAGAAATGAAACAACAGTTCCAAACTTGGAATGTACATTTATGCTCAAGTCTGTCTCAATCGTTCATACATTTCCAAATATAACAAAAGATTTAAATTCTAGATAACTTCCAACCCTAATCAAGTACTAGCGCGAGTACAATTGTAAAATTCAAAAACTAGACGACGTTAGCCTGTACTAGTCTCGCGCCCACGCTCGTACCCCCTATAAGGAAAACAAAATTAATAGGGTGAACCAAAGCTCAGTGAGGTTCCAAACATCAATGTAAAAATCAAGTAGCAAGTTGACCACCGTATAAAACTTGAAATATCAAAGTAGCGAGTATAAGAGTTTATAAAAATGAGCAATAACACTTCAAATAGCAACCCATTAGATAACCAACATTTCCACGTAAAAGGATACAGTGGCTCTTGCGAGTTAACTCCGCCATAGCTTCACCAAGTAGTAGTTGACACTCCGTCAACTTTCAAGTAGAGTAACTAGTCCAGTAGTGCACCACTTAACTCCAATCTCCATCCATCATTCAAACCCCCTACCGGGCCCGAACTCCAATATAACAGTGGTGGTAATACTCAAGTATACCAATTAGTCGAGGAGATAACACTCCACTCGACAAAGCAGTAGACCCAGGGTTTGTTATCTTATCGACCAAACCCTTGCCGGCTCGACTCGATTAACTAGCCACAGAGTTTTTGGAATTCCAGACAGTATCCAAGTCATACACATCTATATATATCAAGCCAATTATAACCAGTGCACAGTACTAAGTCACATTAGAGCAAGTGCGATAAAGTACATCCTTGCCCTATCAAACAAGTTAAGTCCTGTCCAAGCACATTAACAAAGCAATTCATTCAAGTAATAAGTTCAAACATGCACTTGGAAACACTCACCAATGATTTATTGCTTTCCAAAACCAAGCTCAGGTTCAACTCCCTGGCTGGAGTCCAAATCTGCAATAAAATACCGTTTAACAGTTTGCAATCAATTAGGGTTTCAAAATATAGGAGTTTCGCTTAAAGAAAACGAAGTAAATAGAACTCATTTAAGTATTACTCATTTTACTTATCAAACCCTAGAAAATTCATACTCATTTTTTTTGGTTTTGATAAAGAAGTGTTTAAAACTTTTAAGTTCGCAACTTGGTAGAAAAAACTAGGAAATCGTGTTTAAAGTGGCCGTTACTTTGTCTTTGAGAAAGATACACTTTTGGAAAAATTTTAACTTATAAGTCACCCACACGGTCAACTTAAGCATCCCTACATAACTAAGTCCTAAATCGATCCCAAGTCACACCCCTATTTTCACTTTCACTCACTTATCCTTCGAGAGGAAAAATAGGCAGCATTTCCTTTGTGTTTACCAAATTTTCTAGCCATTTTCAAGGCCACATTTCCATCTCAAATCATCCCAATAAATACCACAGTTAATAAGATAAAAATAACTCTCAATCTAGGCCATAAAACCATCTAATTGAAGTTCATTTCTAGCATATATCATCACAATATCAAAGCTGGAAAATCTCTAATAAAGCTGGAAATTCCTAGTTAGAAGCTAAAAAGTCACAATAAAGCTACCAATCATCACACAAGTCCATAACCAAGCTCAATACCAACATATCATGGATGAACAACACAATTCAAGGCTGAAAATCATAAACCCTAGGCTGAAATTTCACCAATCTTCACCAAATCTTGGTTATCATCCATAAAATTCCAAGTTTCAAGTCATCTTCACCATAACTTGCAAGAATAAGAAAGAGAAAGGAAGTTGTTCATCTTATACCTTCAACCCCTTGAAGAAAGTGAAGAAACCAAGGTTTCCTCTCCAAAAAATCTCCACCACAAGCTTCCTTGCTTCCTTAGTGCTAGTTTGTTTGGTTTAGTTTTGTGATTCTAACTTAAACAAGGCAAGAATCAAGGTGGAAATGGAAGTTTTGTCCTCTCTTTTCCTCTCTAAACTCATGGCCAAGATGAAGAAAAAGTGAAGGAAAATTGGCCAAAAGAAAGATAAGAAGGAAAGAAAGTTGTCTTGGTCAAACTTGCCTTGGATCATTGACACTTGGCAAGGCCAAGTTTTTTTTTTCTTTTCTTTCCTTTTCTTAGTCAATAATTTCGACTGGCTTTAGGGTTAATTTATGGAGGATTAAATGAAATAAAATCAAGGAGATTAGGGTAAGAAAGTATTGGTCAAGTGGGGTGCTCAACTGGTAACAAACGGCACACGTCGGTTCAAGCCTACTTCCTTAACTCTCTTGTACTTTTGTTTTAACTTATGATCCACTAACTTATTTTTAGCACTTCTAATCACATACTTCCTCTTGCCTAATACCCATTCTTATCCGTCAAATTTAATACACATACCTCACCAACTGATCACACTATCAAAATGTACAAAAACCCTAGTTTACTCTAACTATAAAAGTAAATGTAAAACTCTCGATTCTATTATTTATTACAACTATTGAGGGAGTAAATTAGTAGTAAAAGGAATTATAAATTAACTTATTCAAAATAAAAGAGAATTTTAAGAAAATATAAGCAAATTCTCAAGGCCTCACAGCTTCACTCCATTTAGCTTCAATCTTGCTTGGATTTTGAGGGAAAAGGAAGGAGATAACTTGGGGTTTTCATCCATCTTGGCTTAAGTTTGGAGAGGAGAAGATTGGGTGGTTGGAAATTCATCTTGGTTGGAAAGCAAAAGAGGTAAAATGCTTGATTAACCTTCTTTCTTTGTCTTATGTTGAAAATAAGGTTGATTGTTGGATAAAGACATGATTTGGTGGTGAATCTTGGTAGTTTTTCAAGTTGATGATGCTTATACTTCATACTTGAGTTCTAGGGTTTGATTATGCATATGATTATGGTAGCTATCTTGTTGTAATTTTGGCTACATATGTGTCTATTGTTGTGTTGGTGATGAAACCCTATGGAATTACTAGATGGTTTGGGCTGAATTTGGGACAATTAGTTGGAGGAATGTTGGAAAGAAATTGGGAAAAATTTTTGTTGGCTGGCCGAATGGAAGGGCTGGAGTTGCAGCCTTGATTTCGACATTTTTATCATGATTCAAAGCTTGATTTTGCTCAAAATACTTTATACTACTTTAACCTACAAGTATGTGCGAATTAAGAAATTAGATAATTACAGTACGCAGCTCTACTCCTATAGGGTTTCCGATTTTGGAAAGTAACGCAGCGCACTAGGGTTCCGCCTTGGCCATGGCTACAACGGCAGCCCTTCAGCTGTGGGTTGAAGGGCAGGCTGGCTCTCCTACTACTAAGAAATCCTTTTCTCAACTCTTCACGTAGCCAGCAAATCCACAAATTCAGGTTCGGCCAACATCTACTTACAAAAGGGAGGCGGCTGTTGTGTTTTCAAAGGCAGACGTGGACAAGTTAGCGGTCCCTTTCCGCCTAGCCATCGTGGGAAAGTTCTCCCATGGCCGATCGCCATTGGAGGAGATTAGGAGGGTCTTCGCTTCTCTGAATCTTCGTGACCAGGTCACTGTCGGATTGCTAGATTACAGACATGTTCTACTAAGATGTGCCTCAGAGGCTGACTTCAATCGAATCTGGACAAGGGGAGTGTGGCAGATTGGCAAATATCCCATGCGTGTGTTTCGCTGGACCAGAGATTTTCATGTTCACAAGGAGTCTTCCTTGGTTCCGGTGTGGGTTTCTCTACTAGCGTTACCAATACATTTTCATGACAAAAACTCTCTGTTCTCAATCCTATCTCTTATAGAGAAGCCCCTATTCTTGGATGCAGCAATAGCGGTAGGAACAAGGCCAAGTGTGGCCAAAGCGTGTGTGGAGATAGATTTGCTGAAGTCCATCTATTCAAGAGTATGGGTGGCAGTGGAGGAAGAGGGGGTTTTGGTAGAAGGGGGTGATGGAGGCAGTGCCGAAGTATTGTACGACCTGTTGGAGGCTGGGGCATTCAGTGGAGGAATGTAGGAAGAATGATGCCAATCCTGGACCAGTTAAGGCTCCAGAACAGGGGCGCGCTGCTCAGTACATCGCGCGGCCGACGGAACCTGCTCCAGCTCATGATGCATCAAAGTTGGACGACCTGGAGAAGGAGTGCGCGACGGACAGTGCAGGGTCTGAAGCGGCAAAACTGCTGCGCTAGGGTTCGATTGCGCAGCTTGGCGGCAATTCGTGTGACGCACTAGCCCAGCTTGGCTCCATGTGCATTCCACAGCGGCTGACTGAGGAAGTTGGGACTGAGACTGTGATGGACAGGCTACCTATTGCGGTGGAGGAGGCTCATGGGTCACCAGTGAAGCCTGCGCGAGAAGAGGAGAACACGGATAGCAGGGAGGCACGGGTGCACAGGGGTAAGGAGGAACGGGTAGGGGAGGTGGATCAGGGACAGATGTATGCGAAGGTGGTGGAAAGCCTGGGGAAGGAGCTGGACACCTGCCCTGCAGCCGCGTGCTTGGTGGAGGAAGAGGAGGTTGTTGTCGGCATGGGCGGTGTTGCGAATGTGCTGACTTCTACTGCTGGAAACTTATCATCGAGGGCAAGAGGTATTCCAACAGATTAAACTGATTCTGCGTTGGAGTCTTTAAACCTGGACCAGTCCAGAACCAATGGGGTTGACCTCAAACAAAGGAAAGCAAAAAGCATAAGGGCGACTTTTCCCTCAGATAGACAACTCCGCTCATCTTCAACATGCTCTCAGGACTTTTACCAAATTTTATCCCATGATTATGTGAGCACCCGTGGATTTTCTTATTTTCTAGACTTTATTTTATTTAATTGCATGCCTTTTCTATATTTTATTTATTAGGAAAATTTTCTAGATAATTTTTATGAGTAAATATAGTTCAAAAATTATTTTTCTAGTATTAATTAGTTTTTGAGAAATTAAGAGCGTATACCAGTTGTGGAACCCACTAGTGCGGTAAGTTTGATAAAATGCGGCTAATTAGGTTAAGTTATATAGACAGAGATTATATTACATGGTATTATGAGCCAATTAGAGGATGCATAGAGGGATTAACCTTGGAAGACAAAAGGATAAGCTCAAACAAAAAGGGGTGACAAGTGTCACCTTGTGACTTGAGGATGGTTTGACCAACTTTCTTACTTTACCATTTAACCAAAAAATTGACTAAAAACATCTTCATTTTTTCCTCCCCTTGGCCGAACTTCTTGAGCAAAGAAAGAGAAAAAAATCTCCAACTTCCTTCTTCTTAATCTTGCCCAATCTCACAACTTAACCGTTTATACTCCAAAACTCTCCATAAAATCCCTTTGCTAAGTGGTATTGAAGTAGTTGGTGGAGTGATTTGGCAAGAGGAAGTGCTAAGTTGCTATCTTTCTTAAGTTGTAAGGTGAGTTGTGAAGAAATCCTCTCTTTGTTCGTAATAGTGGTAAATTAGTGGCATTGGTGGCTAAATAAGATGATTTATGGTATGTTTATGGTTGGAAGTGAAGCTTTGATGAATTTTATATTTATTCTTGATTTTTCTATTTTTATATGTTTTATATTGTGTGGCCATGGATGATGGCTTGGGATAGTCTAGAATGAAGCTATAGTGCGTAAATTGTAGCTAAATGCGGAAAATTTCCATGTTGTGCGGAAAATTCCAGATTAGGGTTTCAATTTCCCCTATTCTGTCTGGTACTGTTACCCCTAGTAAGAGGCCGAATTGGCCTTAGTATAAAACATGAAAGTTGTAGATAATGATTTTTTATAGTTTCCTATAAAATTTCAACCTAATCAGAGCAAAATAAGCCTGTGAAAAGACCAAAATACCCTTGCTGCCCTGTTTTTGTTCGAAACTGATAATTAGCTTCTGTAATTGGTTAGTTTGACCGGGAATACTACTGATTTGGTTGTTGATGTCTTCTTAAGAATTATAGCCTTGTATCTTATCTTTCAAATGGCTTTAGAATTACCTGAATCGGAGTTGTGTGTGCTGAGATATGATTGAATGAATCAGGACTGCTAGTTGAATTTCACAGTGAGTTTCGAACTGGAAAATCTGGGGTTGTTTTGGTAACTTTGACCTAGTTAGGATGAGAACTGGACTAAGTAGTCTTCATCAAAGTTATAGCTCTCTATCTTAGCTTCAAAATGGTATAACTTTCACTTCAATCCAATAAGTGTAGTTTCAGTTATGTCCGATATGCTAAATAGCGGTGAATCTGCCTTTTTGGTTCCTTAGCTTAAAGCTTATTTCCGGTCATTTTCCTAGCTAAATCTTGTACTTGGATGACTTTGAGCCTATTGAACGGATGTTGTGATGAATTTATATTGTGTATGACTTTGGGATTGATTGAGGAAAATAATGAAGCCATAAGTGGCTGGAAAATAGGTAAATACAAAGGGCATGCTGCCCAAATTTACACTCGAGGATTAGGTAACGATTTGAGAGCAAATACCATATGAACCATCTAGGATATTTGCGTCCTCTTTTATCGAGGTATATAAGGTCGAATCTGGCCGAAACTTATACACTTGGAAAAAATGAAATTTACGACTAATAGAAATACGTTTTCTTCCCTCAAATGGATATTTCAAAGTTTTCCGAGCGAGCATGAGTTTTCCAAATATTTTACTCATGTCCTTTGATTTAAATGTATTCTTTTCACTTCCAAAATCATATGTCCAAAATACTAGTAGTATTTGAATTGTCTTCGATTCACCTAACCTTTGCTGGAGGAACTGTAATATTTTCTCTTGATTAACCTTAGGGTTCATCGGTGATTGAAAGTGTTACCCGGAAAGATATTCTGGACATGATTTCGCCCTAATAGGTGAGTGTACCACTCCCCTGAATTGTTGTTTGATTGGTTCATCTATACTTGAAATGTGTGACATGGATAACTATGAACTCTGTTATTCTGAATGAGATGAGGGTGTACTTTATCACACTCGTTCTCTTGCCTGAACTGAATGGACTGGAATCTCTTACCTGTACTTGTTATGAACTTGAACTTGTTACTTGCGCTTGTTATGAGATCGTTTGGAAGTGTGTCCAACGATTTTCCTGTTAACTTGAGCTCAACCTCATGGGGAGTTAATTAAATCGAGCCAGCAAGGGCTTGGTCGAGGTAATTGACATTCTATGGGTGCCTGTTCCTGGGGAATCTTTGGGTATTAAGACTCTTGATTCCGGTATACTCGAGTATTACCATTCCTGTTCCTGTTTGGCATTCGGGCCCGGTAAGGGGTATGTTTGGTGAACGAGATTTTGGCATTAAAGTGGTGTTCTACGAGACTGGTTCCTTCATTTGAACGTTGACGGAGGGTCAACGAGGCTGGATCAAGTATTGCAACGGGGATTTGGCTCCTGAGAGCCACCTGTATCCTTTACATTGTGGTGTTCTTTCATCTCTTATATTTGATGTGAATATGTGCCTTAAAAGTGATTTTTCATGAGTTCTACTGTTCCTACCGTTTATACTTTTGGTAACTCATTGAGCTTTTAGCTCACCCCGTCCCGTTATCCTTGTTTTCCTTACAGGGAACCATCTTTTGGACCAATGATCATTTTGAAGAATGAATTGAGCTTGTATAAACACCCTTTTGTATTGCTCCGTGGAAGTTGGAAACCCTAAATGTATCTTAATACAATGTTTCCTTTTGGTTTGTAAACTTACTACTATGTATATTTTGAAGTGTTTCCTCATGTTTATGTGACATATATTTGGGCATGTACATTCTCTCATGTTAAACAAAGTGTACTGGTACTGGGATGGATTGTGTCGTAGCAGCGGCTCTTCCATTTCGTTTTGATTTTCGTGGGAACGCTGTACCAAAGATTGATTGTATCTTTTACTTTGGCTCATTTGGTTCTGAATGTTACCTTTTTGAAGTTCTTTTGAGCGTTTGGAAGGGTTTATGTCTGTTCCGGATCCGTAGTCCCGGCGAGAGCCGAGCAGGCGGTCCGCCAAACCCTTTGGTTCATCTTAGGGTGAGGTGGGGCTGTCACAGATTAGCAGTCTTTTTTGGAACATTAGGGAGGTTACACGACCTCCCAATCTCAGGAGACTAATTAAGCTACTGCGAATGCTTGACGTTAAGTTTGTTGCAATATGTGAACCCAAGGCTGGGATGGCCCAAATTGAATCCATTCAGCTACGGTTGGGGTTTGATGCAGCCGAGGCTAACGCTTCAGGCGATATATGGGTTTTCCATAGCTCGCCGTTTGTATGCTCCGTGGTAGGTCGCTCGTCCCAACATCTCTCCCTTCAAGTCCAGCACCCCTGGTTGCCCAGGCCGTTAGTTGTTTCATTTGTTCATGCGAGTTGTTCATTGGAGGAAAGACAGACGCTGTGGCAGGCACTATTGACTAATAAACCGAATTCCCTACCTTGGTGCGTATGCGGGGACTTCAACGTGATCATGGAACCCCAGGAGAAGAGAGGAGGGCAGCCTTTTGGCATCAATAAGGGTAGAGAGCTATTGTCCTTTATGGAGGAGGCTGCGGTATTTAATGCGGGGTTTACGGGATCAACCTTTACTTGGTGCAACAATCGAAAGAGAAGAGCAAGGATTTGGAAGAGGTTGGATAGACTATTGATTAATGGGGTGTGAGGACTTGTAAAATTCCTGATATTTTTCTTAAAAATCCCTTTTTGTTAAATTATTACTTTATAATAGTCTTACTACCCAATCACCCCACAATAAGTGCAAATGAATATAGAATTAAGGGTTTTCCCTTTCGTTTTCAAGTTATCGCAAATTAGGATTTTTACGCCTTTTCGTAGTGTGACTATTCGGTACGGACTGTGTATCAAATTTGGTGATTAAGAGTGAGTTTTAAATGATATTAAGTGTGTGATTAGAAGTGATAATAATAAGTTAGTGAATTATAAGATAAAACCTTAGTATACGCGATTTAAGGAAAATCGGCTCGAACCGACGGGTATCGTTCACTACCGATTGAACACACCACTTGACCACCACTTTCTTACCATGAAACATCATTGAAATTAGTGCAAAATATCAGCCCCTTTCTTAGCTCATAGTGGCTGAAATTATTGACTAGAAAAACACAAGGAAAAGAAAAAAATTTTGAGAGTTAATCTCATGGCAACAAGTAGCGGTCATCTAAAGGTTGTTGACCAACCAATTTCTTCCATATTTATCACCAAAAATCACTCACATTGCTCCTCATTTCAGCATTCCAGCCTTGAGCTTTGAGGGAGAGAGCAAGAGGAAGAAAACTTGTGAGAGCCCCACTTTCCCCTAAGGTGTACCAAAGAGATTAGCGGACTGCCTGCCCAACTCTCGTCAGGACTACCAAGACGGTTATACACAACTCAAAACGTGTCGGAATACAGCAGCGCTCTTAAACAAAGCAAAAAAATAACGAAATCGAAAAAATGAAAAAATCGAAACGGAAAGTGAATAGTGCCTGCCACGTCACAATTCGACCAGGACCCAATCGAATACAAGTAACTTCATATAATCCTTGAAATGGACATATACAAACCAAACATACCACATGACCATGAGTACACACTTTTGTAAACCACATTCGTATTTTTACAAATCAAAAGGGAACATTTCAATCCAAGTACAATTAGGGTTTCCAACAATTGAGGAGCTATATAAAATATCTAAACTAGCTCAACTGATGCTTCAAAATCACAGTTCCAAAAGTGGTTCCCTGTAAGGAAAACAAGGATAACGGAACGGGGTGAGCTAGAAGCTCAATGAGGTACCAAAAGTATAACAGTGGAAATCATGAGAAAACACGTTTAGGCCACATATACACATCAAGTAAGAGAAATCAACGAACACCACAATTTAAAGGATACAGGTGGCCATCAGGAGCCAAATCATCGTTGCAATACTTGATCCAGCCTCGTTGACTCTCCGTCAACGTTTAATAACACACTCATGTCCATAGACCCCTCTTACGCCAAAATTCCGTTCACCAAACATCCCCCTTACCGGACCCGAACGCCGAACAGTAACAGGAATGGTAATACTCGAGTATACCGGAATCAAGAGTCTCAATACCCAAAGATTCCCCAGGAACAGGCACCCATGGATTGTCAATTATCTCGACCAAGCCCTTGCTGGCTCGACTTAATTAACTCCCCATGAGGTTGAGCTCAAGTTAACAGGAAGATCGTTGGACACACTTCCAAACGATCTCATAACAGGCGCAAGTAACAAGTTCAAGTTCATAACAAGTACAGGTAAGAGATTCCAGTTCATTCAGTACAGGCAAGAGAACGAGTGTGATAAAGTACACCCTCGTCTCAATCAAAATAACAGAGGTCATAGTTATCCATGTCATACATTTCAAGTATAGATGAACCAATTAAACAACAATTCAGGGGAGTGGTACACTCACCTATTAAGGCGAAATAACGTCCAGAATATCTTTCCGGGTAACACTCTCAATCACCGATAAACCCTAAGGTTAATCAAGAGAAAATATTACAGTTCATCCAGCAAAAGTTAGGTGAATCGAAGATAATTCAAATACTACTAGTACAAAGTATAAATATGATTTTGGAAGTGAAAAGAGTACATTTAAACCAAAGGACATGAGTAAAATATTTGGAATACTTATGCTCACTCGTAAAACTTTGAATTATCCATTTGAGTCGAAAAAATGGTGAAAACGTATTTCTGTTAGTCGTAAATTCTATTTTTCCAAGTGTACAAGTTTCGGCCAGATTCGACCTTATATACCTTGATAAAAAGGACGCAAATATCCTAGATGGTTCATATAGTATTCGCTCTCAAATCGTTACCAAATCCTCGAGTGGAAATTTGGGCAGCACGCCCTTTGTATTTAGCTATTTTCCAGCCATTTATGACTTCATTATTTTCCTCAATCAATCCCAAAGTCATACACAATATAAATTCATCACAACAGCCGCTCAATAGGCTCAAAGTCATTCAAGTACAAGATTTAGCTAGGAAAATGACCGGAAATGAACTTTAAGCTAAGAAACCAAAAAGGCAGATTCACCGCTACTTAACGTATCGGACATAACTGAAACTACGCTCATTGGATTGAAGTGTAAGTTATACCGTTTTGAAGCTAAGACAAAGGGCTATAACTTTGATGAAGACTACTTAGTCCAGTTCTCACCCTAACTAGGTCAAATTTACCAAAACAACTCCAGATTTTCTAGTTCGAAGCTCACTGAGCAGTCCTGATTCATTCAATCATATCTCAACACAAACAACTCCGATTCAGGTAATTCCAAAGCCATTTGAAAGCTAAGATAGAAGGCTATAATTATTGAGAAGACATCAACAATCAATTCAGTAATATTCCTGGTCAAACTAACCACTTACAGAGGCTGATTATCATTTTTGACAGAAACAGGGAAGCAGAGGCAATTTCGTCATTTCATAAGATACCCTACTCCAATTGAGCTGAAATTTTTTAGGTAGCTAGTTAACATCATTTGATACAACTTTCATGTTTTAAGCTAAACCTGATTTGGCCTCTAACATGCTCAAATAAAGCTGGACAGAACAGGGAAAATTGGAACCCTAAAGCCGAAATTTCCGCACAAAACTGAAATTTTCCGCAAATAGCTACAATTAACACTCCATAAGTTCATTCTACACCATACCAAGCCATCATCCATGGCCAATCAACATTAAACATATAAAACAGAAAAATTATGAATAAAAAATAAAATTCCACAATCTCTACCAAAAGTCATGAAAGAACCCACAAAATCACATAACTAGCCACCATAAGTCATGAATTAGCCATTATTGGAACCAAACAAGGAATCTTTACACACCATACCTTGATACCTCCCAAAAGGTTGTAGCTTAGGTCTCTTTCTTCCCAAACAACTCCACCAACTTCCTCAAACCTACCTAACTGAGGGTTTTTATGGAGTAATCTCAAGTTTAATCGGTTGGATTGCAAGATTGAGCAAGATTGAGAGCAAAAGAGTTGAAGGTTTCTTTTCTTTTCTTCCTAGAGAGAGCTGGCCAAAGAAGCTTGCAATAAGAATGATTTTTGGGTCAATTTTTGATATATGGTAAAGGTAAAGTTAAATGGTCAAAGTCCAAGATTGCATAGGATGGTGACACTTGTCACCTTTTAAGCTTAAACTTATCCTCTTGTCTCTCCAATACTAATCCATCTAGGTAACCTCTAATTATCTCTTAGCACCTAATAAATTACTCCCGGTATACAAAACTTAACCTAATTGGCCGAATTTTACCGCACTTACCGCGCTTGCGGGTCCCACGTCCAATACACACTTCAAATATCACATGAACTAACTTATATTAGAAAAATGATTTAAAAACTATATTTACTTATAAAAATATCTATAAAATCAATATAATAATGAAAATATAGAAAACGTGTGCAAAGAAAGAAAATAATGCCTAGAAATTAAGAAATTTTTCGGGTTCTCACACTCTTTCCCCCTTAAAAAAATTTCGTCCTCGAAATTTCTTATAATCCTTCTCCGGGTGACAAAAAGTGTATTACTTCCTTCTCACAGTCAACTTGAGCACCATACTTAGCTAACCAATCCGTACCCCTTTTCTGGCCAGACACATTGAAGTCTTTGGTATAGTCTCTTCTTCTTTTCCAAATTGTAATTCTTACACACCATTCTAGTGGTCAAACGGTAGAATACCGGAATCTTACCTTTCACGTCCTCATACGGGTCAGGGACTTGATGTTGCTCTAGGGAATACACCCGAGCCGACACCTTTGGTCCATTCTTTTCCTCCCTTGACTGGTCAGGGTTGGTCGTGGTTGGCAGTTGGCTCCTATTACCTTCTCGAGATCGGCCTGGGCAATTTGCGATTTGATGATCTGCGCTCCCATAACGCAGACATTTTCTTCCTTTCTTCTAGCAGACATCCTCCGTGTGATTCGATTTCCCACAGTACCTGCAGGGACCACGGGAAGCGGAGACTGAGCCTCTCTGTGAGGCACCACGTGACATCCCTGGTAGTTGTACTCCGCCGTTGCCCCTTCCAATCTTAGGAGGCGTACCCCTATCCCCTTGCTCTGAGCTACTTCCAAGAAATCCCCTTTTCTTGGATTGAAAGTTTCTAACTTGTAACCTCGTGCTTTCAACTCGTTGAGCTTTCTCTACTGCATCACTAAAGGCGTTGAGTTGGGCTACAGCCAGGTCCTTCTGAATCTCAACGTTTAAACCTTGGACAAAACGCCGTATCCTCTGTTGCTCAGTCACGATTAGTTCGGGAGAGAATTTAGACAATCTGGTAAACTGGATCTCATATTCGGCGATAGTTTGAGTTCCCTGCCGAAGTCTAATAAACTCATCTTCTTTCTTCTCCTGGATCAAAGGTGGAAAATACTTCGTATTGAATTCTCTCATGAAATTCACCCACGTCCTTGGGGTTTGTTCTCTTTCCCGTTTCAGTCTTATGATATTCCACCAAGAATGGGCTGCTCCCTCCAATTGGAAGACAGCAAATGTGACCTGTCGCTCCTTAGTATAGTGTAGCACGGAAAAAATATCAATCATCTTCTCGAGCCACCTCTCGGCCACATCAGGGTCTGGTCCTCTAAGGAATTTCGGTGGCGAGAACTTCTGAAATCGTTCGAGAGCTCTATCCTCACCCTCTACGTGATTACCAGGATTGCCCGACTGATGAATAGGATTTTGGCCCTGATGTTCTACTACATGAGCCAAAAGGTCAGTCATACGTTGGATAGCGGCAGCTACCTGAATGTTAGGGTCCATTCCAGGTTCGGGATTAGGTCCAGGCATTGGTTCCCGATTTCCTCCTTCATTTGAGGTTCCGCACCCCCGGCCCCGTCCACCACGAGTACTCTCCATTTGGCTTAACCAGTCTAGGGTTGAACCGCGAATACAGTAGTAAAACCAAAGTATACATGTACAAGTGATAAAAATAGGCAATATACGTACATCACATCTTTAGCAGACAAATCACATAGTACATTCAATCAGATACAAGCAAAAGGAAACATCCTTCGTGATACTAACTAAGCCAATGGTACAAGAGCAACCAATTAAAAGCTTTTCCCCTCTAGGGCTCCAGCCATAATCTACAAGAATAACACAATTTATATCTTAAGCAGGGTTAATCATCCGTAATGAAATCCTAACACATCACATGACGTTTCATAGAATCAAATTTCCAGTCCGCCCAAGTCATTTCTAACCTAGGCTCTCATCTATTAAGTAGTCGGGTACAAGAATCCCAAAATAAGATAAGTCACAACTTGGGCTGGCCAGTCCCAAGGGTAATTCATCTACAATCGAGATTCTCACCTGACCTACAGATCTATTGTCTCCAAGTACCACAATAAAGGTTTAAAACCTATAACATTTCATAATCCAAAACTTATGCTCAAAAGGGCACTTAAACATTTGTACACATTCATGTAATCAGGACCATAACACCACTTGGCCCCAAGCTCACTCCGCGCAGAGACCATGCGAAGCGGCTCTGATACCACCTGTGACAGCCCCACCTTCCCCTAAGGCGTACCAAAGAGGTTAGCGGACAGCCTGCCCAACTCTCGCCAGGACAACTAAGACGGTTATACACAACTCAAAACGTGCTGGAATACAGCAGCGCGCTTAAACAAAGCAAAAAAAATAACGAAATCGAAAAAATGAAAAAATCGAAACGGAAAGTGAATAGTGCCTGCCACGTCACAATCCGACCAGGACCCAATCGAATACAAGTAACTTCATATAATCTTTGAAATGGACATATACAAACCAAACATACCACATGAACATGAGTACACGCTTTTGTAAACCACATTCGTATTTTTACAAATCAAAAGGGAACATTTGAATCCAAGTACAATTAGGGTTTCCAACCATTGAGGAGCTATACAAAATATCTAAACTAGCTCAACTCATGCTTCAAAATCACAGTTCCAAAAGTGGTTCCCTGTAAGGAAAATAAGGATAACGGAACGGGGTGAGCTCGAAGCTCAATGAGGTACCAAAAGTATAATAGTGGAAATCATGAGAAAACACGTTTAGGCCACATATACACATCAAGTAAGAGAAATCAATGAACACCACAATTTAAAGGATACAGGTGGCCCTCAGGAGCCAAATCACCGTTGCAATACTTGATCCAGCCTCGTTGACTCTCCGTCAACGTTTAATAACACACTCATGTCCGTAGACCCCTCTTACGCCAAAATTCCGTTCACCAAACATCCCCCTTACCGGGCCCGAACGCCGAACAGTAACAGGAATGGTAATACTCGAGTATACCGGAATCAAGAGTCTCAATACCCAAAGATTCCCCAGGAATAGGCACCCATGGATTGTCAATTACCTCGACCAAACCCTTGCTGGCTCGACTTAATTAACTCCCCATGAGGTTGAGCTCAAGTTAACAGGAAAATCGTTGGACACACTTCCAAATGATCTCATAACAGGCACAAGTAACAAGTTCAAGTTCATAACAAGTACAGGTAAGAGATTCTAGTTCATTCAGTACAGGCAAGAGAACGAGTGTGATAAAGTACACCCTCGTCTCATTCAGAATAACAGAGGTCATAGTTATCCATGTCACACATTTCAAGTATAGATGAACCAATTAAGCAACAATTCAGGGGAGTGGTACACTCACCTATCAAGGCGAAATAACGTCCAGAATATCTTTCCGGGTAACACTCTCAATCACCGATGAATCCTAAGGTTAATCAAGAGAAAATATTACAGTTCCTCCAGCAAAAGTTAGGTGAATCGAAGATAATTCAAATACTACTAGTACAAAGTATAAATATGATTTTGGAAGTGAAAAGAATACATTTAAACCAAAGGACATGAGTAAAATATTTAGAATACTTATGCTCACTCGTAAAACTTTGAATTATCCATTTGAGTCGAAGAAATGATGAAAACGTATTTCTATTAGTCGTAAATTCCATTTTTCCAAGTGTACAAGTTTCGGCCAGATTCGACCTTATATACCTCGATAAAAGAGGACGCAAATATCCTAGATGGTTCATATAGTATTCGCTCTCAAATCGTTACCAAATTCTCGAGTGAAAATTTGGGCAGCACACCCTTTATATTTAGCTATTTTCCAGCCATTTATGACTTCATTATTTTCCTCAATCAATCCCAAAGTCATACACAATATAAATTCATCACAAAAGCCGTGCAATAGGCTCAAAGTCATTCAAGTACAAGATTTAGCTGGGAAAATGACCGGAAATGAACTTTAAGCTAAGAAACCAAAAAGGCAGATTCACCGCTACTTAGCGTATCGGACATAACTGAAACTACGCTTATTGGATTGAAGTGAAAGTTATACCGTTTAGAAGCTAAGACAAAGGGCTATAACTTTGATGAAGACTACTTAGTCCAGTTCTCACCCTAACTAGGTCAAATTTACCAAAACAACCCCAGATTTTCCAGTTCGAAGCTTACTGAGCAGTCCTGATTCATTCAATCATATCTCAACACACACAACTTCGATTCAGGTAATTCAAAAGCCATTTGAAAGCTAAGATACAAGGCTATAATTCTTAAGAAGACGTAGACAATCAATTCAGTAATATTCCTGGTCAAACTAACCACTTACAGAGGCTGATTATCATTTTTGACAGAAACAGGGCAGCAGGGGCAATTTCATCATTTCATAAGATACCCTACTCCGATTGAGCTGAAAATTTTCAGGCAGCTAGTTAACATCATTTTCTACAAATTTCATGTTTTAACGTAAACTTGATTTGGCCTCTAACATGCTCAAATAAAGCCGGACAGAACAGGGAAAATTGGAACCCTAAAGCCGAAATTTCCGCACAAAACTGAAATTTTCGGCAAATAGCTACAATTAACACTCCATAAGTTCATTCTACACCATACCAAGCCATCATCCATGGCCAACCAACATTAAACATATAAAACAGAAAAATTATGAATAAAAAATAAAATTCCACAATCTCTACCAAAAGTCATGAAAGAACCCATAAAATCACATAACTAGCCACCATAAGTCATGAATTAGCCATTATTGGAACCAAACAAGGAATCTTTACACACCATACTTTGATACCTCCCAAAAGGTTGTAGCTTAGGTCTCTTGCTTCCCAAACAACTCCACCAACTTCCTCAAACCTACCTAGCTAAGGGTTTTTATGGAGTAATCTCAAGCTTAATCGGTTGGATTGGAAGATTGAGCAAGATTGAGAGCAAAAGAGTTGAAGGTTTCTTTTCTTTTCTTCCTAGAGAGAGCCGGCCAAAGAAGCTTGCAATAAGAATGATTTTTGGGTCAATTTTTGATATATGGTAAAGGTAAAGTTAAATGGTCAAAGTCCAAGATTGCATAGGATGGTGACACTTGTCACCTTTTAAGCTTAAACTTATCCTCTTGTCTCTCTAATACTAATCCATCTAGGTAACTTTTAATTATCTCTTAGCACCTAGTAATTACTCCTGGTATACAAAACTTAACCTAATTGGCCGAATTTTACCGCACTTACCGCACTTTCGGGTCCCACGCCCAATACACACTTCAAATATCGAATGAACTAACTTATACTAGAAAAATGATTTAAAAACTATATTTACTTATAAAAATATCTATAAAATCAATGAAATAATGAAAATATAGAAAACGTGTGCAAAGAAAGAAAATAATGCCTAGAAATTAAGAAATTTTTCGGGTTCTCACAAAACTCCATTTCTTCTTGAGCTTAATCCATTTGAGTGAGAAATCAAGGAAACTAAACCGATTAACTTCTCAATTAGGAGCTTTGGAAGCTTGGGGAGCTAAATTTTTCAAAGAGAGGTGAAGGATATCTCTTGCAAGCCTTTAATTGAGGTATTATGGCTGTTCATCTTCCTCCTTTCCCTTAGTCTTGTTGAAGTTATGTAGTAACTTGTATTCTTGCCTTGTGATACCTAGTTAAGGGGTTTTGATGCTTGTGGTGCTGAAATTTTGAGTTAGGGTTTTGAATGGTTCACTTATATTTCTTATTGTTTGGATGGTATATGGGATATATAATATTGTATAGGAAGTTGTAGTAGTGGTTTAAGCTAGAAAAGTGAAGTTTACACTTTAAAATCACTAAATTCCAGATTTGGGTTTTCATCTTATCCTGTTCTGACCGGTTCTGTTTGGCCATGATGGAGGCCGAATTAGACTTAGCTCAAACCATGAAAGTTGTAGGAAATGATGTTGTATAGCTTCCTACAAACTTTCAACTCAATCCAAGTACTGTATCACATGAAAAGACAAAAATACCCTTGACTGCCATAGGTAGAGCTCTGTGGACAGTTTTGACATTTCACCATTCTGGCCGTATTTTTTTACCTTGATCCGTATTGAATTAGCATTTGGCCAAAACATAAAAGTTGTAGTACTATATTTTAGCTTTCCAACGCCACTGAAAGCGCCTCAATCGGACTTTTGTAGCCTGAGTTATTGTCAGTTGAACGCAGTGTTGTTAACCAGCCTGAAGGTGAAATTCTGGTTCTGTAAACGATGTATTTGCCTTGGATACACTATGAACTGGATTGAGTGGTCTTCATCAAAGTTGTAACCCTTTGTCTTATTTTCGAAATGGTATAAATTCACCCCAATCTGATAAGCGTAGCTTCGGTTGTGACCGATACGCTAAGAGACGTCGAACCTGTCTTTTACTTTTTGCCTTAAACCTTATTTCCGGTCATTTCTGTAGCATGGTTTTGTAATTGTATGACGTTGAGCCTATTGAACGGCTATTGTAATGAGACTCTTTGCGTGTGATTTTGGGACTGATTGAGGAAACGAATGAAGTCGTAAATGGCTGGAAAATAGGTAAATACAAAGGGCGTGCTGCCCAAATTTGCGCTCGAGGGTTAGGTAGATATACTCGCGATTTGCGTAAGGATTTGAGAACGAATACCACTTAAACCATCTAGGATATTTGCGTCTTCTTTTATCGAGGTATATAAGTTAGAACTTGGCCGACCTTGTACCCTTGGGAAAATGGAAATAATGACTAATAGAAATACGTTTTTCCTCGTTCTCTCGACTCAAATGGTATTTCCAGGTATAATTGCTACCAAGTCTCACCGTTTGAAAAGCGAGCAAGAGTTTTACGAATATTCTCTAAATGAATTTCAATTACTTGATTCCTGTTAAACGAAACATTTAAGTTTCCAATCTTAGTCGATTTTCAAAGTTCTTAAACAATATTTTATCGCAGATTTGGACTCCAAACTAGGAGTACAACCTAGACGTGATCACTAGAAGCACTACATTTTGGTGAGTGCTTCCAAATATCTGATTGAACTTGATATTTGTGTTTAACACTTGACCAATGTGATTACATGATACATAAGTGAATTGATAGGGCAAGAGTGTACTTTATCGCACTTGCCCTAATGTGATTTATCCTTGTTCATCGATTTCAATTGACTTGATATACATGCATATGAATTGTATCTTGCCTGAAATTCCAGAAACCCTGTGGCTAGTTAGTCGAGTCAAGCCGGCAAGGGCCTGGTCGATTAGATAACGAACCCTGGGTAGTTAGTGATGTCGAGCGGAGTGTTATCTCCTCGACTAATCGGTATACTTGAGTATTACCACCAGTGTTTATTGTGGAGTTCGGCCCCGGTAAGGGGTTTGGTCGGTGGACGGAGATTGGAGTTAAGTGGTGTTCTACTGGACTAGTTATCTTACTTGAAAGTTGACGGAGTGTCAACTACCTATCGATCAAGCTATGGTGGAGCCGATATATGAGCAACTGTATCCTTATATGTGAAATGCGGAATATTTATTGTTTGGTTATATGAAGTGTTATTACTCATTTCTTGACTTGTTTTGCTCGCTATTTCACTATCATGCTACTTTTATTTTATTAGATGAACAATTTGATATTTGGAACATCACTGAGCTTTAGCTCACTCCATTAGTTTTGTTTTCCTTACAGGGGTACGAGCGAGGCGTGAGACGTGTACAGACTAGCGTAGTCTAGCTGTTTTGAATTTTGACTTGTACTCGCGCTATCACTCGACTAGGGCGATTTGTACTTGAATTGTATACACTTTGAAGTATTTGGGTGTATAGAACCTTTGTACCTTGGTTTGTGCATCCTTGTATATTATAAGTTTGAATTGCGATGTTATGTATCATCTATGGATGTATGCTTGAGATACGAGTGAGTGAATCCTGGCGAGAGTTGGGCAGGTGACTCGCTAAACCCTAGGGTACGCCCTAGGGGGAGGTGGGGTCGTCACATAGGGAATGTGCCACGTTGACGTCATCCATTGCAGTCACTCATCTGGCACGGCATCCCTTAAACCACGCTCCCTTGATTTCCTTTGTGTCTCGTCTGGATGACAAGCCCCGACCATTTTTTAAATGTGGACCTCCAAGCAGTCCCTCTTGGAAGTGATTCGCAATGTGTGGAAGCAGGAGGTTTCTGGACCCTCATTGCGCATTTTATGCTCTAAGCTTTTGGTAACCAGACGAGCAATACGAGAATGGAACAAGACTTCATTTGGGAATATGTTTGAGGCTGTACGTAGGGCGGAGGAGGGGGTCCTCCAGGCAGAGATAGGAGCAGAGACTAATGCATCAGAGGAGGCTCAGTTAGAGCTGAATAAAGCTCAGGCAGAGCTGCGGCATGCTCTCTCTATTGAAGAGCAGCTTTGGAGTCAAAAGGCTCGTGTGAAGTGGCTACGGCACGGAGACAGCAACTCAAGGTTCTTTCATGCAACGGTACAGCAGCGGAGAGTGCAAGGGGCGATTCACCGGGTGCGGAACATGCAAGGTGATTGGGTAGAGGATGATGAGGGGATCGCAAATGTAGCCATCAGCTACTTCTCCAATTTGTTTTCTGGGTCAGAAGGGGCAGATTTGGAGATGCTTCAGCTGATCCCGAACCTTATTACAAGGGAGGACAACGTGTGTGACAGCCCCACCTCACCCTAAGGCGAACCAAAGGGTTCGGCGGGCCGCCTGCCTAGCTCTCGCCGGGACTCAGTCGTTCACTACAGTTCTCAATTAAATTACAAGATATATCTCAAATTTTCATCAAATTCTCCAAGAATTACATATCACAAACGCAGCGGAAACTAATTCTAAGCGTGGAATGTACACGTACATCCATTCAAGTCCAAACATTCATACAAACCCAACTATTACACAAGAGAAATCTAAAACTCAAACTATACAGGAGATAATCCATCCAGCCACATGAATAAGTACTACAAGCACTTCCTTTGCCTCGAGCCCTATGGAGAGGAATAAAACATTTTTGGGGTGAGCTAGAAGCTCAGCGAGTAACCAGTCAAATCAGTAATCAAATCAGTTTCATAATAGTTCATTTCAATGATGTCATGAATCAGTAATCAAATGTACGTTTATTGCTCTCGTGAGCCAGTGAAATCATGGTACTTAGACGGCCAACGCTCAAGTTGATCAGTTAACAATAAATAGTGAAACAGGAATAGGGAGCCATTTGCTCCAGGTAAACAGTAAACCGTGGTGGAGACGTTGGTTCTAAGCCCAAGACTTCCCAAGAACTCATTTAAGCCAAATCATGTCATGAACTCACATGCAAGCACACATGATATGTAATCGAGTAAATAATGCAAGAAACAATTCATAAGTAGCTTTGGAAACAGTTTGGGGTCACTCACCAACCACGGCTCAGGAACCATCCATCATATATCGTTGCCTTGCTCAAGTTCAAGCCCTTCAACTCAAACTCAAAGCAATCAAATGCTTTCAAAGATCGGACAGCATATCCCCTTAATTTCCTTACTTTTCCATCCTACAAGCAACACCAATTCATCTCAAATCAACCCCATGCACATCATAAACTATCGAATACACCTTTCGGCACAACAACCACAACTGAAGCTACACTTATCGGATTGAAACCAATCTTATGGAGTTTCGAAGCCAAGACATGTACCTACATTTCTCATGAAGACCTCCAAAGCCAAATCATGCATTTTCAGGGTCGAAAATGGAAATTTCCATGAAAACAGAAATCTGGGCGCGAAACAGGGTTCATGGACAGTCAAGGGTATTTCGGTCAGTTCACAGGATACAGTGCTCGGATCGAGTTGAAATTTTTCAGGAAACTAGTTAACACCATTTACTACAACTTTCATGTTTTAACCTAAGCCTGATTCGGCCTCTAACATGCCCAAATAAATCCGGCCAGAACAGGGCAAATGTAAACCCTAAACCTAGAATTTCCGCACAAAACTGAAATTTTCCGCAAATAACTGCAATTAACGCACAAGAGAGCTATTTAACACCATTTAGAACCATCAATTCAAGGCTAACCATATCCATCATAGGAAAACAGAAAAATCCCAAAAAAAACAGAAATTTAACTAACTTCACTTTAATCCAAGAAATCTTCCATAAAATCACCTCTTAAGCCAACACAAGTCACTAATAAACCATTGTTAAGAACAAAGAATGGATTGCTAGACATGATACCTTGAAATCTCAAGAAAGGTGATGGCTTAGAGTTCTTCTTCCCAAATTAGCTCCACAAACACCTTGGAATCTCCTTAGTAAACAACTTTTATGGAGTAATTTGCAATTCTATCGGTTAGAACTCAAGATTGGAGTAAGAAATTGGAGTGAAAGATGAAGATTTTTCTCTCTCTCTTGCTCTCAAAGTTTCTGCCATAAGAAGGAGAAAATGGCTTGATTTTTGGTCAAATTTTGGTTTTAGTAAAGTTGAGGTAAGATGGTCAAAAGTCCAACTTGAATCACAAAGTGACATTTGTCACCTCTTTAATGCATAGCTATCCTTTTGTCTCTCCAACACCCATCCATATGGGTAACCTCTAATTATCTCTTCACACCTAGTATATTAATCCCGGTATACAAAACATAACCTAATTGGTCGAATTTATCGAACTTAACGCCACTAGCGGGTCCCACATCCAATATACACTCTTTATTTCTCATGAACTAATTTATACTAGAAAAATGATTGAAAAACTATATTCATTTATAAAAGTCTCTGGAAAATTTTGATAATAAAATAAAGTAAGAAAAATGCACGCGGAAAAATAAATAAATAAATAAAGAAAATTTCCCTTTTCTTTTCTTTCGGGCGTCACAACGTGGCCTTAGAGGAGTATCCTTCGATGGAAGAAGTGAAACAGGCAGTATTTGGGATGGATGGGGATAACGCTGCGGGCCCAGATGGATTTACTGGTAAGTTCTTTACTTTTGCGTGGGATATTCTGGCTCAAGATGTATATAATGGGGTGTTAAGCTTCTTCTGTGGGGTGGAATTACCCCGTTTGATGACCTCTACATCTATTGTGTTGATCTCGAAGGTATTGCACCCTCAGGACTTCTTTCAATTCCGCCCAATTAGTTTATGTATTTTTTTTAATAAAGCGCTGTCTCGCATCTTGGCGGATAGGATAGCACCTCTTCTGCCCAAAATAGTGTCTCCCCAATAAACGGGCTTTATCAGGGGACGAATCATCACGGAGAATTTTTTGCTTGCCCAAGAGATTATCATGGGCATTGGAAAAAAGGCTAAAGGGGGCAATGTTGCGCTAAAATTGGATATGTTGAAGGCCTATGATCGGGTTGGCTGGGTCTTTCTGATCAATGTCTTGCGTAAGTTTGGATTCGGGGAAAGGTTTATTGACATGGTGTGGCGCCTGGTCTCCAATGTTTGGTTTTCAGTCCTGATCAATGACTCGTCCTATGGATTCTTTAAGTCCAGTAGGGGTTTGCATCAGGGAGACCCCCTGTCTCCTGCGCTGTTCGTAATTGGGGCTAAGGTGCTGTCACGAGGACTTAATAGCCTAGCTACGCTGCCTAGATATTGGGGTTTCAAAGTTCCGAGAGGGTGTGAGCAGTCACTCATCTAGCGTTCGCAAATGATGTGATAATCTTTGCCAATGGGTCCTTGGATGTGAGAACCCGTAATTTTCATTTTCTAGGTTTCTCGTATTTTTATGGCTTGTTTTCTGCATTTTCGTGATTAGAAAAATTTTCTAGATAATTTTAAGGAGCAGATATAATTTTTAGATGATTTTTCTAGTATCGAATGGATTTTGAGGAATTAAGAGCGTATACCGGACGTGGGACCCACTGGTGTGAAAAGTTCGGAAAAATTTGGCCAACTAGATTAAGTTTTGAATACTGGAGTTAATTTACCGGGTGTTAAGAGATAAGTAGAGGTTGCAATTTGGATTGATATGAGAGAGACAAGTTAGGTAGATAGTTAATAAAAGGTGACAAGTGTCACCATTGGATTGGTCTTGAAGTAAGACCACTATTCCTATTCTTACCATTGACCAAATAAATCAAAAACTAACCAAAAAATTCACCATTTTCTCTTCTTCTTGGCCGACTCCTTTCAAGCACAAAGGAAAGAAAACTCTCCACAATTTTGGTCTCCAACCTTGCTCAATCTCCAACTTCAACCGGTTAAATTTGTAATTGCTCCATAAAACTCCTCCACTTAGTGATTTTGAGGTGATTGGTGAAGTTGTTTGGAAAGTTAAGGTGACCAATAGCTCTCTCTCTCTCTTGTTTTAAAGGTAAGTTGTGAAGAACCACCCTCCTCCTTTAATTGATGCTTAAATCATGCTTAGTGGTTGTATGAGATGCAAATTTATGGGTTATTTCTTGATTTGTGGTTGAAATGATGGAATTTTATTATTTTTGGGGATTTTTCTGTTTTAATATAAGCATGATTGTGTGGCTATCTATGATGATTGGAAATGGTCTATATTGACTCTAGGAGGTGGAAAAAGTGATTAATTGCAACCAATTTCTGTTTTGGAAGAAAATTGAAAAACCTAGGGTTCTTAAGGGAGCATTCTGTCCGAATTTTTAGGTCCTAGATATAGGCCGAATTGGCCTTAGCTCAAAACATGAAAGTTGTAGGGAATTACATTTTAGAGGTTCCTACAAAATTTCAGGTCAATCGGAGTAGTGTAGAATGAGATAAGTTGAAATTACTATTGCTGTTCTGGTTTTACCCGAAATTGAGAACTGCGCCTGTAATTGGTTGTTTTGGCTGGAATTACTTCCGAATTGGTTGTTGAGGCCTTCTGATGAAATTTATCCCTGTTTCTTAGATTTCAGCTGGTTTTTGAATTTCTGGATTTGGACTTGTACAACCTGAGTTATGATGTTTCCGCTAGAATGCGTTTTGGTGAATCTGTTTTACGTTGTTGATGAAGTATCTTGTATTTTTGACCTGTTTGCACTCAAAACTGGGTTGAGTGACCTTCTGTGATGTTGTAGCCCTGTCTTTTAGCTTCGAAATGGTGGGTCTTTCACCCTCATCCGATAATCGTAGTGAAATTGGTGCCATTACCGCAAAATGAGGACAAAAACTGTTTTTTTCAGGGCCAAAGCTAGTTACATTTCCGAAATTTCTGGTTTCCTTTAATGTTTGTATATGCTTATGGAACCCTATTGGAGTCATGTTTGCTTGGTTTATGACTCGATATCGAGTCTCATTGTATTTGTTTGTATATTTTAGGACGTGACCGTGGTGCACAACGTTCTTTTGACGGAAGTGCATGAAACCACATTTGCTAGCTTGGTGAGTGTACTACTCACTTGTGTGTTACTATATGGCTTTGAATATAAATTGCTTGAAGTGAATTGAATGTGACTTGATTGAAGTGAAAGTGTACTTTATCGCTCTCACTTATATGCCTTATATCATTGTTGTCATGTTATTGGAATGTTACATGAAATGAAAGTTGAAATGAAAGTACTTGTCGATTGGACGAGTATCCAACGACTACAAATGTTATCAATGAGCTCAACCCCATTGGTAGTTGATTGAATCGAGCCGGCGAGGGCTTGGTCGTGCCAATTAATGAGCCTTGGGTAAAGTTATAAGGAATCTTGTAGTATGAGAGACTCTCGATTCCGGTATACTCGAGTAATACCACAATACAAGTGTTTGGAATGCGGGCCCGGTAGGGGGATGTTAGGTGGAAGGAGTGGGAGTAAAGTGGAGTCTGCGGTTGGTTACCTTTGAACATTGACGGAGGGTCTATGACGTCCGATCAAGAAATGCAAACGAGGAAAGGGCTCTTGAGAGCCATCTGTATCCTTTTATCACCATATTTGAAGTGTGCCTTTGCTTATTTTTACTAAATTGAATGAAAGCTTGATGCTTATATACACTTGGGTGCGTAAGTGATAGTATCTCACTGGGCAATTAGCTCACACCGTTCTTTTTGTTTTCGTTACAGGAATATGACTCTTTTTGGAATGAATCTTGATAGATGGTTGCCGAATGAACTAGATGTATATTTCTTTTGTATTGTATATGAAGTGAAACCCTAAATGTATCTTTAGGGTCGTTTTCACTTTCAATTTGGCAAACCGTGTATATATTAACTTTTGAAAACTTTTCTATGTCACTTTGGATTGTATTTGCTAAAGTTCAAGATGTGAATGTTTGTTCGATATTTGGTTGCGTTCTGACGGGTCGGTTACTATTCATGGCCGACTCCGAATTTCATTTATTTTTATTTTGGGTTATTTTGCCCTTTTGCCTTGTTTACGCGCGTTATAAGTTCCGGAACGCAATAGATCGCTCTAAACTGCACCGTTAGTCCTGGCGAGAGTTGGGCAGGCAGTCCGCTAACCCCTTTGGTTCGCCTTAGGGGAAGGTGGGGCTGTCACATCGGAAGCTTTAAAGCTCATTATGCGTACGTTAGCCAAATATCAGGAAGTCTTAGGGCAACTAATTAATACCCAGAAGTGTGGATATCTCATGCACCTATCCACATCACCAGCTCGCCGCAGGGTGGTAGAGCGTTTGACTGGCTTTTCGAGACAGCACTTCCCGGTTCGGTATCTAGGATTTCCTTTGTATTTTGGCAGAGGCAAGGCCACACATTATGGGGAAGTGTGTCAGGCCATACTGGGACGAGTTCTATCCTGGAAGTCGAAGTTCCTCTTCCCTGGGAGGAGGATAGTCCTCATCAAGCATGTGCTGTCATCGATTCCAATCTATCTCTTGTCTGCCGCTGTGATGCCAAAATTCGTTCTCAAAATCATTGAGAAGGCTTGCTCAGATTTTTTATGGGGGGGAATAGCGAGGAATCCAAACGGCATTGGATCCGTTGGTCTCAATTGTGCTATCCAGTTGAAGAAGGGGGAGTTGGCTTCCGCAGGCTTAGGGACGCATACATGGCATTTTCATGCAAGTTATGGTGGGCTTTCCGTACGGTATCGTCCCTACGGGCTAAGTTTATGCATGCCAAATACTACAATGGGATTCATCCATGTCAAGCGGAAATTAGGACTACTGCGTCGGCAACTTGGTGACGGATGGTCAATGTTCGTGGGCTGGTGGAACTGTCCATGTTATGGTTGACTCATAAGGGGCCGTGTGACTTTTGGTATGACAATTGATTGGGGAATGGGGCGTTGTACTTAAAGGCGACTGTACGACCGCCCTTGTCATTTGAGGACTTCACCGTGCAGGGTCAATGGGATACCCAAAGGTTGGGGCAGGTGCTGTCCCCGAAAATCATCTCCTCCATAGTAAAGCAGGTCGTCCCCAGCGGGGAACGGGGAGCAGAGGCGGTCTGGATGCCGACGACATCTGGGAAGTTCACCTTATCTTCAGCATATCAGGAGGTCCGGTAAGTTCAGCATAGGTCCTTTGTTTTCTCTCATCTTCGGCGACCGAATCTTCCAGTTAAAGTCTCCTTTCTGATATTGCGCTTGTCGAGGGGAAGATTACCCTTGGACGAGGTGTTGTGCAACATAGGTTTTCAATTGGCATCCAAGTGCTTCTATTGTTAAACAGCAGCGGTGGAGACTATGGAGCATGTCTTCTTCACTGGAGGTCTGGCGTTGGAGGTCTGGGGTTTTTTCAATCGCACTTGCAACTTATGGGCACTTGTGGTATAGCTCCCCAGCCCCACAATTTAAGAGCATGTTTGCTGGGTTGGTGGCAACTTGCAACTACATCAGCTCAACGGCGGTTTCTGTATGACACATTGCCCAGCTGGATATGTTGGCATATTTGGAAGGCGAGAAATAAAGCCGTGTTCGAGGGAGTTCGATTGCAGGGCCGCGAGGCTTGCCAGGCGATATTTAAGGATGTAAAGGCAGTATTTGAGCTTCAGTTTCACTAGCGGATGGATGTGTGCGCGTTTCCTGAGCTGTATGACGCCATTGCCATATCTACTCCACCAACCTATGGCTTCCTCATTGTGGGGTGGAAGTCTAGTGCAACTGGACAATTGACGCTGAACACGGATGGGTGTTCCAAAGGGAATCCGAGGATGAGTGATGGAGGCAGCGTGGTTAGAAACTCCAACGGTGAACTAGTGTTCGCATTTTCAGTTATTCTAGGTAATCAGTCTAGCTTACGAGCAGAGGTTTTGGCTTTGTTGGCAGGTGTGAGAACCCGTAAATTTTTCATTTTCTAGGTTTTATTCTATTTAAGTGCATTCTTTTCTGCATTTTCTTTATTAGGAAAATTTTCTAGATAATTTTTATGAGTAAATATAGTTTTAAATTATTTTTCTAGTATCGGTTAGTCTTTGAGAAATTAAGAGCGTAAACCGGACGTGGGACCCGCTAGTGCGGAAAGTTCGGTAAAATTTGGCCAGTTAGGTTAAGTTTTGTATACCGGGTTTATTTTACTAGGTGTTAAAAGATAATTAGAGGTTACGAAATGGATTAGTGTGGGGGAGACAAAAGGATAGCTTTTCATTTAATGAGAGTGACAAGTGTCACTTGGTGATTTAATCTTATCTTTGACCACTATTCATCACTTTACCAATTAAACAAAAATTGACCCAAAAATCATCCTCATTTGCAAGCTTCTTGGCCGGCCCTCTCTAAGAAGAAAAGAAAGGAAAAGCTCTCAATTTTCTTGCATCAATCTTGCTCAATCTAGCAAATCAACCGTTTAAACTTCAAATCACTCCATAAAAACCCTTAACTAGGTGGTATTGAAGTAGTTGGTGAAGTGGGTTGGAAGAAAGACGTGCTAAGTTGCTTGTTTCCTTGAGGTTACAAGGTGAGTTGTTAAGAACTTTTCCCTTTAGCCTTGGTAATGTTCAATTGATGGCTTTAGTGGCTTAATATGATGACATATGGTGTGATTATGGTTTGTTTATGGTTGGAAGTGAAGTTATGATGGATTTTGATTTATTATTGTTATTTTTCTGTTTTGTATGATAATCATGGTTGGGTCATGGATTGAGGGTTGATTATAGTGTAATTTGGAGCTAATATATGTTGGATACGATTGGTTGCGGAAATTTCTGGTTAGCACAGAAAATGACAGTTTAGGGTTGTCAATTTCCCCTGTTCTGCCCGGTACTGTTGGACCTAGTTAGAGGCCGAATTAGCCTTAGGTCAAAACATGAAAGTTGTAGAAAATAATGTTTTATAGTTTCTTGTAAAATTTCAGCTCAATCTGAGCTTGGTAGCTTGTGAAAGGATGGAAATACCCAGACTGCCCTAGGTAGGAGTTCGGCGGTCAGGGTTGGCAGTTTGATGAAAATTTGTGAAATTCCTTTTGTTTGATTGGTGAGTGTATTACTCACATACTTGTTACTTCATGGCTTCGCTATACTTGAAATCTATGGCTTGAATGCTTGTGTGTATTGATGAGCTTGGTTGAGTTAAGGGTGTACTTTATCACTCTTACACTCAAGGGCTTATGTTACTGGCTTATGTGACTGTTACTGTATCAATTGAATGTCTTTGAATATACTTGAATTGGTGTCGTTTGAACATGTATCCAACGACTCTTACTGTTTACTCTGAGTTCAACTCCATTTGCGGTCGATTGACTCGAGCCAGCAAGGGCATGGTCGAGGAGATTGATAAGCCGTGGGGACTGTTTCTATGGAATCATTGGGTATGAGACCCTTGATTCCGGTATACTCGAGTATTACCATTGTAAATTGAATGGAGTTCGGGCCCGGTAGGGGTATGTGAGGTGGATGGTAATTGGAGAAAGTGGGGTCTACGGTATTGGTTACTTCTTTAAGCGTTGACGGAGGGTCAACGGAGCGAGATCAAGTACGGCAAGCGAGGAAAAGAGCTCTTGAAAGTCGCTCGTATCCTTTTATTGAATTTAAATGTAATTGTTAGTTCGGATTACTTGTTGAACGTAATGGACTGAGCAACTTTGTGCTTATGTGAACTTTACTGATCTGCATGAGTGTACCTCATTGGGCGAAAGCTCACTCCATTGCCTTTGTTTTCGTTACAGGGATGTGAATACCTTTTGGAATCTGTGAATTTGAAGCCGAGTTGAGCTAGTTGAATATACTTTTGTATAACTCCTTGATGATTGGAAAACCTAAATGTATTTTGTTTTAACACTATCTTTTGAGTTGTAAGTTGGGAACCTTACATGTATAAATGTGATTGGCACTGTTCATGTGTGGCTCTGATATTCCGTTTTCATTTCATGGTTTTGCTTCGTTGGAGCACGCTAATACCTTCCGGAACGATTTAGACTGTACATCATCGCGCTAGTAGTCCTGGCGAGAGTTGGACAGGCAGTCCGCTAACCCCTTTGGTACGCCTTAGGGGAAGGTGGGGCTGTCACAGGTGGTATCAGAGCCTAGGTTAGAAATGACCTAGGCAAGTTTGACTTTTGTTCCTTAGGACCTGTGTGAGGGAAGTGTTAAGATATCGTTAAGTGTGACTATGCTTATGTTGTCTAAGTTATGAATCTTTTGCTATCCTTGTAGGCCATGGCTGGAGCAAGCGGAGAGGGTGGAGGTGAGCCTCCTCAGAGGCGGCCACGCGTCATTGATTACCAGGAGAGGCCGGGTGGCCCGATCCGGCTTTGGTATACCGCTAGTCGGGCTCGTCGTTGTGACCGTTGTCGAAACCACTCCTACGTCGATCATGTGGTCGTAGCGGTGTTAGGCGAAAGGAGGAGACTTAGGCGTGCCGCCGCCAGGAATCACGCGGAGCTACTTAGGCTAAGGGGCATCACGAGGATGCAAGCCGACCGGATAGGGGAGCTCCGGGAGGGCATAGCTATGGAGCAGGAACGCACTAACGCTCTTAGAGAGCAGTTGCAGGGGGTTAACCATCATCTTACCAATGTCGTCCGGGAGGTTAGAGACCGTTCCGGCGGCATTATTAATGAGTGTGAGGCGCTGATCCAGGGTGTGATTGGCGCCAATGCGCAGGTGGAGGCTCCTAGTGATGGAACCTCTGATGAGGGGAGCACCCCTAGTTCTAGCCACGGGGGAGAGTCGGTGGCCTCGGTAGGGCATTAGCCTAGACCGCTTTTGAACCACTTTTGATTCCATGGAAACTGTAGTTCGAGGAAAGAACCTTTAGCTAGCCATTTTTGTATGTTTGGACTAGCTTGTATATATAACTTTTGGTGACGCCGTTTTCTCATGGACTTCCTTGTTTGTATTTGACTGATTGTTACTATGTGACTTGTTTGACACTGATATGTGATATGTGAATATGTTTTGAATGTGCACACCTTTTTGGTTCCTTATTTAAATTTACCATTTCGTTTAATGTTATATCTACGTTTTACCCTAGATCGACTAGACTTTATGGAAGGCACTCGTAGTGGTCGAGGCCGTGGACGTGGGAGTAGGCAACCCACGTCTGAAAGGGGCGCTGGGGAAACTTCTTCCGGACCAGACCCTAAACCTAGGGTTGACCTCAACGTTCAAATAGCTGCTGCCATGCAGCAAATGACTAATTTATTGGCCCAAGTGGTGCAGCAGTAGGGTCAAAACCCTAATCCTAACCCTGAAAACCCTGGCCACCACGTGGAGAGCGAGGACAGGGCTCTCGAGAGATTCCAGAAGTTTGCCCCACCAAAGTTCCTTGGGGGGCCCGATCCAGATGTAGCCGAAAGGTGGCTAGAGAAAATGGTGGATATTTTTGCTGGCCTGCACTACACCGAGGAGAGACAGGTGACCTTCGCCGTCTTTCAGCCAGAAGGGGCGGCCCGTTCCTGGTGGAACATCATCTGGCAGAAGTGGGAACGGGAACAAACGCCCCGGACCTGGGTGAACTTTATGCGAGAGTTCAACGCTAAATTCTTCCCTCCTCTAGTTCAGGAACGGAAGGAAGATGAATTTATTCGGCTGCGCCAGGGAGCTCAGTCCGTAGCAGAGTACGAGAGCCAGTTCACCCGCCTATCCAAATTTGCCCCCGAGCTAATCATGACCGAGCAACGACGGATACAACGCTTTATTCAGGGCCTGAACGTGGAAATACAAAAGGATCTCGCGGTGGCCCAGATTAACGCTTTTAGCGAGGCCGTGGAAGAAGCCCAGCGGGTGGAAAACGTTAGGTTACAAGTGAGAAACTTCCAGGCAAAGAAGCGAGGCTTACCTGGGAGCAGTTCAGGGCAGGGGGATAAGAGTGCCCCTCTCAAGTAAGGACGGGGAGCCAGAGGTGGACGACAGTCGGGAGTAGGCAGAGGGGCTCCGTCTAGGGGTGGCTCAGCAGGAAGAAGCCAGGGAGGAGACTTCCAGAGAGGATCGGGTTCGGCATTTCGTGGACCCTGTGGGTATTGCGGAAAGCCAAACCACTCGGAGGACAACTGCTGGAAGAAGGAGGGAAAGTGTCTACGTTGCGGAAGCGCAGACCACCAGCTTGCTACCTGCCCGATTCTAAAGCAAGAAGGAAAGGGAAGTCAACAACCGCCAGGGACCAGATCCGGACCAGCTAAGGGAGACGGGACGAAACCCAAGGTCGCGGCTCGAGTGTATTCGTTAGATCCACAGCAGGTCCCGGAATCTTTCGAGGTCATAGAAGATACGATCCCTGTATTCTACCACTTTGCAAAGGTCTTAGTAGATCCCAGTGCCACCCATTTCTTCGTTAACCCTAATTTCATGTGTGGCATTGATATAAAACCTGCTAGTTTACCATACGACCTAGAAGTTAGTACGCCTACGGGGGATCATCGTTTGGTTACTAGCCTGGTTTATAAGGACTGTGAGGTTTGGGTAGGAGAGAAGAGATTATTGGGGAATTTGATAAGCTTGTCCATTAAGGGGTATGATGTGATCTTGGGCATGGACTGGTTAGTCAGGTATAATGCCCAACTAGATTGCAAGATGAAAGTGGTAGAGTTCCGCATTCCTGGTGAGGCAACCTTAAACTTAGATATAAGGGGCAGGTTAGCCTCATCCGCCTTGATCTCGGGCATCCGGGTTAGGAAACTGCTAAGTAGAGGGGCGCAAGGGTTCTTAGCCTTTCTAATCAATACCCCCACCGATAAATTAAAGGTAGAGGACGTGCACATAGTAAAGGAATATCCGGACGTATTCCCTGATGAGTTAGTAGCTCTGCCTCCGGAAAGAGAGATCGAATTCAAAATCGACCTGTTACTGGGAACGTCGCCCATCTCGAAAATCCCATATTGGATGGCCCCAGCGGAACTTAAGGAGCTGAAATTGCAGTTACAAGACCTTTTGGAGCGGGGGTTCATCTAAGAGAGTGGGTCTTCTTGGGGAGCCCTGTACTGTTTGTGAAGAAGAAGGACGGGAGTCTGCGAATGTACATAGAATATCGGGGGCTAAACAATGTGACGATTAAAAATAAGTATCCACTGCCCCATATTGATGAGTTGTTCGACCAGTTGCAAGGAGCAGTGGTCTTCTCGAAATTAGATCTTCGACAGGGGTATTACCAGTTGTTGATTAGGAAAGAGGATATTCCGAAAACTGCTTTCAATTCGAGATATGGGCACTACGAATTCGCAGTTATGCCTTTTGGACTGACCAATGCCCCTGCCGCTTTCATGAATCTAATGCATAGGATTTTTAAGCCCTACTTGGACCGATTTGTCGTAGTTTTCATTGATGACTTCTTGGTCTACTCTAAGACTCGCGAGGAGCATGAACAGCACCTAAGAATTGTTCTGCAAACCCTAAGAGAGCATCGGTTATACGCCAAGTTCAGTAAGTGCGAGTTTTGGCTGGAGAAAATTTCTTTCTTAGGGCACGTAATTTCTCAAGAGGGGATCTCGGTTGACCCAGCAAAGGTAGAGGCCGTGACGGATTGGAAGAGGCCGGAAAACCCCACGGAGGTCCGTAGTTTTCTAGGATTGGTTGGGTACTATAGGTGTTTCATTAAAGACTTTTCCAGACTGGCCGGTCCATTAACCGATCTGACGAAGAAATATGGTCGTTTTATGTGGGATGCCAAGTGTGAAGCGAGCTTTCGAGAGTTAAAAAAAAGATTAACCATGGCACCGATTCTAGTTTTGCCAAACGGAATAGACGGTTTTACCGTTTATACCGACGCGTCGCGGGAAGGTCTGGGGTGTGTACTGATGCAAAACCGGAATGTGATATCTTTTGCCTCTAGGAAATTGAAACCCCACGAGCAGAACTACCCAACCCACGATCTCGAGTTAGCCACGGTTGTTTTCGTTCTGAAAAAATGGAGACACTACCTATACGGAGTAACGTTCGAGGTGTACTCGGATACCTCTTTTCACAAAAGGAATTGAACATGAGGCAGCGACGGTGGATGGAATTTCTGAAGGATTACGACTGCATTATCAACTACCATCCGGGGAAGGCGAACGTGGTGGCTGATGCCTTAAGTCGCAAGGCTCAAGTAGCAGGGTTAATGATCAAAGAATGGGATTTGTTAGAATCCGTTTGCGAGTTGAAACCCTGCCTTGGGAGTCATAAGGTGGTTTTCAGTAATATTAAGATAACATCCACCCTACTGGAGCGAATTAAAAAAGCGCAAAAGGAGGATTCGATGGTGCGAAAGTGGGGAGAGAAGGTGGAAAAAGGGGAATCAACTGACTTCAACTTTAGTCCCGAGAGTATTCTAAAATACCGAAACCGAGTGGTGGTACCTAAAGATGAAGCGATAAGAACGGAGATCTTAGAGGAAACTCATCGGTCCAGATACACAATCTATCCGGGTAGTAGCAAGATGTATCAAGACCTAAAAGGAACATATTGGTGGGATAACATGAAGAAGGAGATCGCTCTGTACGTGCACAAATGTCTCGTTTGCCAACAGGTTAAGGCGGAACATCAAAAACCATCGGACTTGTTATAACCCCTTGAGATACCCGAGTGGAAGTGGGAAAACATCACAATGGATTTCGTTTCAGGATTACCGCGAATGCAACGAGGACACGATGCCGTTTGGGTGATCGTTGATTGATTAACCAAATCAGCCCATTTCTTGCCGGTAAACATGAAATACTCCATGGAGAAGTTGGCTCAGGTGTACATGGATGAGATCGTAAGGCTACATGGCGTTCCTGTGAGCATCGTTTCAGACAGAGATCCCCGCTTCGTATCTAGGTTTTGGCAGAAATTTCAAGAGACTCTGGGGACCAAATTCAACTTAAGCACCACCTATCACCCTCAGACAGATGGACAATCGGAGCGAATAATCCAAACTCTCGAGGATATGTTAAGGACCTGCATTCTGGATTTTAGAGGTAACTGGGATCAACACATGACCTTAGTAGAGTTTGCGTACAATAACAGCTACCATTCGTCAATTCAAATGGCTCCATACGAGACACTATATGGACGAAAATGCCGGTCACCGATCTATTGGGACGAAGTCGGCGAAAGGAAGGCACTAGATCCAACGACTATTTCATGGATGGAGGAGGCACGAGAAAAAGTCAAGTTGATACGACAAAGGCTCCAAACAGCTCAAAGCCGGCAAAAGAGCTACGCGGACAATCGAAGAAAAGACTTGGAGTTTGAAGTCGGGGACCGTGTTTTCCTCAAGATCACACCGTTACGGAGCATCACGGCAGGTAGAGGAAAGAAGCTTCAACCAAGGTTCGTTGGACCTTTCAAGCTTCTCCAAAGGGTTGGTAAGGTAGCGTATCGCCTGGAACTACCGTCCAGTCTATCCAGAATTCACGACGTCTTCCACGTCTTGATGCTTAAGAAGTACTATCCCGACCCATCTCATATCTTACAGCCAGAGGAAATCGAAATAGATGAATCGCTCACTTATGAAGAGAAACCTGTACAGTTGCTAGATCGAAAAGTGAAGGAGCTGAGAAACAAGCAGATTTCTTTGGTAAAGATATTATGGAAAAATCATGGGGTAGAGGAAGCTACCTGGGAGGTGGAAGAAGAAATGGAAAAGAAATACCCTGAACTTTTTGTGAGTCAAGGTGAGAAATTTCGAGGGTGCAATTCTTCTAAGGGGGAGAGGATGTGAGAACCCGTAAATTTTTCATTTTCTAGGTTTTATTCTATTTAAGTGCATGCTTTTCTGCATTTTCTATATTAAAAAAATTTTCTAGATAATTTTTATGAGTAAACATAGTTTTTAAATTATTTTTCTAGTATCGGTTAGTTTTTGAGAAATTAAGAGCGTATACCGGACGTGGGACCCGCTAGTGCGGAAAGTTCGGTAAAATTCTGTCAGTTAGGTTAAGTTTTGTATACCGGGTTTATTTACTAGGTGTTAAGAGATAATTAGGGGTTACCAAATGGATTAGTGTGGGGGAGACAAAAGGATAGCTTTGCATTTAATGAGAGTGACAAGTGTCACTTGGTGATTTAATCTTACCTTTGACCACTATTCATCACTTTACCAATTAAATAAAAATTGACCCAAAAATCATCCTCATTTGCAAGCTTCTTGGCCGGCCCTCTCTAGGAAGAAAAGAAAGGAAAAGCTCTCAATTTTCTTGCATCAATCTTGCTCAATCTAGCAAATCAACCGTTTAAACTTCAAATCACTCCATAAAAACCCTTAGCTAGGTGGTATTGAAGTAGTTGGTGAAGTGGGTTGGAAGAAAGATGTGCTAAGTTGCTTGTTTCCTTGAGGTTACAAGGTGAGTTGTTAAGAACTTTTCCCTTTAGCCTTGGTAATGTTCAATTGATGGCTTTAGTGGCTTAATATGATGACATATGGTGTGATTATGGTTTGTTTATGGTTGGAAGTGAAGTTATGATGGATTTTGATTTATTATTGTTATTTTTCTATTTTGTATGATAATCATGGTTGGGTCATGGATTGAGGGTTTATTATAGTGTAATTTGGAGCTAATATATGTTGGATACGATTGGTTGCCGAAATTTCTGGTTAGCACAGAAAATGACAGTTTAGGGTTGTCAATTTCCCCTGTTCTGTCCGGTACTGTTAGACCTAGTTAGAGGCCGAATTAGCCTTAGGTCAAAACATGAAAGTTGTAGAAAATAATTTTTTATAGTTTTCTGTAAAATGTCAGCCCAATCTGAGCTTGGTAGCTTGTGAAAGGATGGAAATACCCAGACTGCCCTATGTAGGAGTTCGGCGGTCAGGGTTGGCAGTTCAACCAAACTGACCGGGACCGTTCCCCTTGATGCGTACTGAGTTTGATTTTGGCCAAAACATGAAAGTTTTAGTGCTGTGTCTTAAATTTCTAACGGCCCTGGAAACACCCCAATTGGACTTCGATAGCCTGAGTTATGGTCGTTTAACCAGAATGCGGTTAGCTAACCTGTTTGTGCGATTCTGGTTTGGTACATTGAAATTTTGACCTAGTTACACTACAAACTGGACTGAGCTTCGAAACGGTATAACTTGCACCTCAATCCGATAAGTGTAGCTTCAGTTGTGTTCGTTCTGCTAAGTAACGTCAAATCTGTCTTTTGTTTTCCAACCTAAACTTCATTTCCGCTCATGTCCTAGTTTGATTTTGCACTTATACGTTCTATTTGATTTTACTCTAGTAGTATGTGGATTCGGTCTATGACTCGTATTCGAGTCTCATTGTGTTTACTTGAATGTTTTAGGGCGTGCCGGTGATCCAAGGCGCTCATTGGACGAAAATTTGTGAAATTCCTTTTGTTTGATTGGTGAGTGTATTACTCACATACTTGTTACTTCATGGCTTCGCTATACTTGAAATCTATGGCTTGAATGCTTGTGTGTATTGATGAGCTTGGTTGAGTTAAGGGTGTACTTTATCACTCTTACACTCAAGGGCTTATGTGACTGGCTTATGTGACTGTTACTGTATCAATTGAATGTCTTTGAATATACTTGAATAGGTGTCATTTGGACATGTATCCAACGACTCTTACTGTTTACTCTGACCTCAACTCCATTGGCGGTCGATTGACTCGAGCCAGCAAGGGCATGGTCGAGGAGATTGATAAGCCGTGGGGACTGTTTCTATGGAATCATTGGGTATGAGACCCTATGTGAGAACCCGTGGATTTTCTTATTTTCTAGACTTTATTTTATTTTATTGCATGCCTTTTCTATATTTTCTTTATTAGAAAAATTTTCTAGATAATTTTTATGAGTAAATATAGTTCTAAAATTATTTTTCTAGCATCAATTAGTTTTTGAGAAATTAAGAGCGTATACCGGATGTGGGACCCACTAGTATGGTAAGTTCGATAAAATTCGGCCAACTAGGTTAAGTTGTGTATACCGAGTTTAATTTATCAGGTGTTAAGAGATAATTAGAAGTTACCTAGATGGATTAGCATTGGAGAGACAAAAGGATAGAGTTGCATTAAATAAGGGTGACAAGTGTCACCTTGTGATTAATTCTTGACTTTGACATCTTACTTACCTTTACTAATTAACCAAAAAATTGACCAAAAAATCATCTTATTTCGCCCTCGCTTGGCCGACTTTCTTGGAGGAAAAAGAAGAGAAAACTTCCAACTTCTTTCTTCAATTTCTTGCCTTGATCTCACAAACCAACTGTTAAAACTTTGATTTGCTCCATAAAAACCTTTCCCTTGGTAGGATTAAGGTGAGCGGTGAAGTGGTTTGAGGAGCAAAGGTGCTAAGTTGCTTCCTTTCTTGAGTTTACAAGGTGAGTGGTTAAGGAATCTTTCCTTTGATCTTGATAATGTTCAATTAGTGATTGATAGTAGTTGAATAAGTGATTTTGTGTAAGAATTCTTCACTTTTGGTAGAGATTGGTGAATTTTATATTTATTCTTGATTTTTTCTATTTTTATATGTTTAGTATGGTGTGGCTATGGATGATGGCTTGGGGTAGTCTAGAATGAAGCTATAGTGCGTAAATTGTAGCTAAATGCGGAAAATTTTGATGTTGTGCGGAAAATTCCAGATTAGGGTTTCAATTTCCCCTATTCTGCCCAGTACTGTTACCCCTAATTAGAGGCCGAATTGGCCTTAGTATAAAACATGAAAGGTGTATATAATGATGTTTTATAGTTGCCTGAAAAATTTCACCCCAATCGGAGCAACGTACCCTGTGAAAAGACCGAAATACCCCTGCTACCCTGTTTCTGTCCGAAACCGATAATCAGCTTCTGTAATTGGTTAGTTTGACCGGGAATACTACTGATTTGGTTGTCAATGTCTTCTTAATAATTATATCCTTGTATCTTAGCTTTGAAATGGCTTTGGAATTACCTAAATCGGAGTTGTGTGTGCTGAGATATGATTGAATGAATCAGGACTGCTAGTTGAATTTCACAGTGAGTTTCGAACTGGAAAATCTGGGGTTGTTTTGGTAACTTTGACCTAGTTAGGATGAGAAATGGACTAAGTAGTCTTCATCAAAGTTATAGCCCTCTGTCTTAGCTTCGAAGCGGTATAACTTGTACTTCAATCCAATAAGCGTAGTTTCGGTTATGTCCGATACGCTAAGTAGCGGTGAATCTGCCTTTTTGGTTCCTTAGCTTAAAGCTTATTTCCGGTCATTTTCCTAACTAAATCTTGTACTTGGATGACTTTGAGCCTATTGAACGGCTGCTGTGATGAATTTATATTGTGTATGACTTTGGGATTGATTGAGGAAAATAATGAAGTCATAAGTGGTTGGAAAATAGGTAAATACAAAGGGCGTGCTGCCCAAATTTACCCTCGAGGATTAGGTAACGATTTGAGAGCAAATACCATATGAACCATCTAGGATATTTGCGTCCTCTTTTATCGAGGTATATAAGGTCGAATCTGGCTGAAACTTGTACACTTGGAAAAAATGAAATTCACGACTAATAGAAATACGTTTTCTTCATTTCTTCGACTCAAATGGATATTTCAAAGTTTTACGAGCGAGCATGAGTTTTTCAAATATTTTACTCATGTCCTTTGGTTTAAATGTACTCTTTTCACTTCCAAAATCATATGTCCAAAATACTAGTAGTATTTGAATTGTCTTCGATTCACCTAACCTTTGCTGGAGGAACTGTAATATTTTCTCTTGATTAACCTTAGGGTTCATCGGTGATTGAAAGTGTTACCCGAAAAGATATTCTGGACGTTATTTCGCCTTAATAGGTGAGTGTACCACTCCCCTGGATTGTTGTTTAATTGGTTTCTCTGTACTTGAAATTTGTGACATGGATAACTGTGAACTCTGTTATTTTGAATGAACGAGGGTGTACTTTATCACACTCGTTCTCTTGCCTGTCCTGTATAAACTGAAATCTATTACTTGTACCTGTTATGAACTTGAGCCTGTTACTTGCACTTGTTATGATGTCGTTTGGAAGTGAGTCCAGCGACTTTCTGGTTAAACCTGAGCTCAACCTCATGGGGAGTTAATTAAATCGAGCCATGCAAGGGCTTGGTCGAGGAAATTGACAATCCATGGGTGCCTGTTCTTATGGAATCTTTGAGTATTGAGACTCTTGATTCCGATATACTCGAGTATTACCATTCTTGTTCCTGTTTGGCGTTCGGGCCCGGTAACGGGTATGTTTGGTGAACGGGATTTTGGCGTTAAAGTGGTGTTCTACGGGACTGGTTCCTTCATTTGAACGTTGACGGAGGGTCAACGAGGCTGGATCAAATATTGCAACGGGGACTTGGCTCCTGAGAGCCACCTGTATCCTTTACATTGTGGTGTTCTTTCATCTCTTGTATTTGATGTGAATATATGCCTTAAAAGTGATTTTCCATGAGTTCTACTGTTCCTACCGTTTATACTTTTGGTACCTCATTGAGCTTTTAGCTCACCCCGTCCCGTTATCGTTGTTTTCCTTACAGGAAACCATCTTTTGGACCAATGATCATTTTGAAGAATGAATTGAGCTTGTATAAACACCCTTTTGTATAGCTCCGTGGAAGTTGGAAACCCTAAATGTATCTTAATACAATGTTTCCTTTTGGTTTGTAAACTTACTACTATGTATATTTTGAAGTGTTTCCTCATGTTTATGTGACATATATTTGGGCATGTACATTCTCTCATGGTAAACAAAGTGTACTGGTACGGGGATGGATTGTGACGTAGCAGCGGCTCTTCCATTTCGTTTTGATTTTCGTGGGAACGCTGTACCAAAGATTGATTGTATCTTTTACTTTGGCTCATTTGGTTCTGAATGTTACCTTTTTGAAGTTATTTTGAGCGTTTGGAAGGGTTTATGTCTGTTCTGGATCCGTAGTCCCGGCGAGAGCTGGGCAGGCGGTCCGCCAAACCCTTTGGTTTGCCTTAGGGTGAGGTGGGACTGTCACAGGTGGTATCAGAGCCGCTTCGCGTGGTCTCTGCGTGGAGTGAGTTTGGGGCCAAGTGGTGTTGTGGTCTCGCTCATGTGAATGAGTGTAAGGGACTAAGTACTCTTTTGAGCATAAGCTAGGAATCACGGTGTATTATAGGGTTCAAAACATTATTCTGGTACTTGGAGACTATAGATACGTATGTCAGGTAGGAATTACAAATGTAGATGATTTACTCTTGGGACTGGCCAGCTCGAGTGGTGAATTATCTTATTTTGGATTCTTGTGCCTGAATACGAAAAGGGATGAAAGCCTAGGTTAGAAATGACTTGGGTGAATTAGAAATCTGATTCTACGGAACTTGATATGATGTGTTAGGGTATCATTAAGGATGATTGACCCTGCCTAGGGATGAATGTGGACGGAGCCTAGAGAGAGAAAGCTGTTGGTTGGTCGCTTGTGTACCATTGGCCTAGTTAGTATATAGTTCTTTTAATGACTTTCATGCGATTCCTTCTGCTTGTATCTGACTGACTGTTACTGTGTGATTTATCTGCTAAAGATATGTTATATGTATATTGTCTGCTTTTATCACTTGCACCTGCATACTTTGTTTTAATATGGTATTCGCGCTTCAACCCTAGACTGATTAAGTCAAATGGAGGGTACTCGTAGTGGACGAGGCCGGGGGCGTGGAACCTCAAATGAAGGAGAAAATCGGGAACCAACACCTGGACCTAATCCTGAACCTGGAATGGATCCTAGCATTCAGGTGGCTGCTGCTATCCAACGTATGACTGACATTTTGGCTCACGTAGTAGAACATCAGGGCCAAAATCCTAATCATCAGCCGGGAAACCCTGGTAATCACATAGAGGGTGAGGATAAAGCCCTCGAAAGATTTCAGAAGTTCTCGCCAACGAAATTCCTGGGAGGGCCAGACCCTGACGTGGCCGAGAGATGGCTAGAGAAGATGATTGATATATTTGCCGCGTTACATTATACTGAGGAGCAACATGTCACATTTGCTGTCTTCCAACTGGAGGGAGCAACCCGTTCTTGGTGGAATATCATAAGACTGAAATGGGAAAGAGAACAAACCCCAAGGACGTGGGTGAATTTCATGAGAGAGTTCAACACGAAGTATTTTCCACCTCTGATCCAAGAAAAGAAAGAAGATGAGTTCATTAGGCTCCGCCAGGGAACTCAAACCGTCGCCGAATATGAGAGCCAGTTCACCAGGTTGTCCAAGTTCGCTCCCGAGTTAATTGTGACTGAGCAAAGGAGGATAAGGCGTTTTGTCCAAGGATTAAATGTTGAGATTCAAAAGGACCTGGCTGTAGCCCAACTCAATACCTTCAGTGATGCGGTGGAGAAAGCTCAACGAGTTGAAAGCGCGAGATTTCTAGTTAGAAACTTTCAAATTAAGAAAAGGGGATTTCCTGGAAGTAGCTCAGAGCAAGGGGATAAGGGTACGCCTCCTAAGATTGGAAGGGGAAACGGGGGAGTACAATTACCGAGGATGTCAAGTGGTGCCTTACAGAGAGGCTCAGTCTCAGCTTCCCGTGGTCCCTGCGGGTACTGTGGGAAGCCGAATCACACGGAGGATGTCTGCTGGAAGAAAGGAAGAAAGTGTCTGCGTTGTGGGAGCGCAGATCATCAAATCGCAAGTTGCCCAGACCGATCTCGAGAAGGAGTAGGAGCCAACAGCCAACCACGACAAACCCTGACCAGTCGAAGGGGGACAAGAATGGATCGAAAGTGTCAGCTCGGGTGTACTCCTTAGAACAACACCAAGTCTCTGACCCATTAGAGGACGTGGAAGGTAAGATTCTGGTATTCCACCATTTGCCCATTAGAATGGTGTATCAGAATTACAATTTGGGAAGGAAGAAGAAACTATACCAAAGAATTCAATGAGCCTGGCCAGTAAAGGGGTACAGATCTGTTAGCTAAGTATGATGTTCAATTTAATCGTGAGAAGGAAGTAGTAAAATTTTTGTATCCCGGAGAAGGCGATGATAAGGAATTTCGAGAACGAAATTCTTTTAAGGGGGAGAGAGTGTGAGAACCCGTGGATTTTCTTATTTTCTAGGGTGAAAAACCAAATGGAATCTGATTTTCTAGAGTCGATTTAGTCCCTAACTTTTATTTCTGGGCAATTTAATACATAAACTTAATTTTCGGATCCAATTAAGGATTTCTGTGGCGGCACCACCACCTAAAAGCAATTTATCTCCTAATTTAACATTAAACAAGGGCATTTTTTGAAACTTCAAATTATGTCCTCTCCACTGTCAACCTCCGTCACCAGCCACCCATCGCCCACCACCTCCTCCTTCTCTTTTCCTTCTCTTTTCATCCACCTTTGAGTTTACATTGTAATTTAGAAAGTACAAGAGGAAATCTGTAAATGCAGGCGAGTGGGTTCCCCAATATTCCAGCCCTTCATTTCTGAAGAACAAAAGTTGCACGATGTTTGAAGAATCTGTGTCAATCACTATACCTTCGATCTAGGCATCCATGAACAGTTGGTTTACTCCTGCTGTTCTCTTTGTTCTCCTCAATCTCATGATTGGTACCATTGCAATTACTTCGACTTTAGCTAACCAGAAACAGCACCACAACCATCAGCACCAGCAAAACTCCCAAAATGATCTTCATCCTCAACAACCCAAGCTTGCTAGATCACCCTCTGTTCTCCAACATTTGTGGTCCATAAATTTCTACCACTACAGATCCCATGATTCTAGTTCAATTGCAAACCATTTCAAAACCACCCCAGATTCAGACGCCCATTACGGTTTTGAACGAACCCATCAATCCCAAAACCTCGGAGAGTCTCACTCCTAGTACATTTTTGAACAAGCCCATCAACCACAAAACCTTGGAGAATCTCACTCCCAATACATTTTTGAACAAACCCGTCAAGAGCAGCCAACGCTGTTCTTGTCTTGCCTCGGCATTCGGCATTCGAAAAGACTTGATTTAGCATGAAGACTTGATTCGGCATTCAGCATTCAGAAAGACTTGATACGGAAAGACTTGTCTTGCTTCGGCTTCGGCACCTTCTTGTCTTGATTCGGCATTCAGAAAATTGTGATTCAGCACCTTCTTCTTGTCTTGCTTCTACTGAAGCCTCTGTAGCAGGCAAGCAATGAAAGACTAAGAAGGAACAACCCCACAACCACAGGCCAATTGGCTGGGAAAGGCAGCCAACAAAAGCAGCAGCAGCCTCCAGTCAAGGAAGGGGAGGCGGTGGCGGTGGCGGCAAGGAGGAAAGAGGGGTGAGGCAAAGGAAGAATTAAGAAGTTAATTAAAAATATTAAAAATCCCTTCAAAAAGTTTTAAATTTAAAAATACCCCAAATACTAATAATTTTTTAATTTACTCAGTTTGATTACAATTCATACCTGAAGTTCCAAAAATGCCCTTGTTTAATGTTAAATTAAGAGATAAATTGCTTTTAGGTGGTGGCGCCGCCACAAAAGTCCTTAATTGGATCCAAAAATTAAGTTTATGTATTAAATTGGCCAGAAATAAAAGTTAGGGACTAAATCGACTCTAGAAAAAAGTTTAGGGACGAAAATGGCCATTTTCCCTAAATTAAAATTAAAGCCTTAAGGAGAAATCTACCAATCCAATGATAAAATTCACCAAGAACCTATTGGCTATAATTAAACAACAAAATTACTCCAAATTTTACTAAAATCCAAATCAGAGCTATAAATTTATCAAAAATCATTAAACCTTCAAATTTCATCCCAAAACTCATGTATATTCTGTCCAATAATCACATGAAAGCATACCAAGGAGAAATAACATGTTAAAGGGATAAAATTGATTAATCTTTTCAATTTTTTGGGTCATAGTAGCATTAGACAAAAAATTGAGGGGTTAAAGTGTAATTTTAGAAAATTTTTCATGCAAAGCTCATGAAGAAGCCTTCTGCTACTTCGCTGGTTTATTTCTTTCGCTGATTTCTTTCCACAATTCTCTTCCAGGTTTATTGTCAATCAATCTTCAAGTCAGCAAAATGCACCACTTACACCTTTTACTATTGAAATCCAACACCAAAGTTACACAAGCAACAAAAAGAAGGAAACAACCTTCAGTGAAACATCAGAACACAAATTTATCCGAAGCTTCTTGCCATTTAGTAACCAGGCAGCTTACAAAAATTTGAAACAAAGCTTCGAACCCACCACTCATCAGACTCCATAAACCCTCATCAAACACAAGATGCAAACAAAGGAAATCTAAGATGAAAAAATTGGCAAGTTTCGAACCCCTTCACAGGTTTCCTTCTGCAATTTTCTGCTGCAAACTTGCAGCTCAAACCCACGCAAATTTCATACGAAAAGAATCCAACAAAACTCATTATTTATCAACCAAACTCACATAAATCCCCGAATCACCATTTTTAACATAACCCAAGTACAAGATTAACAGCAAACCAGGTTCATTCAGAAGGCTTTCCACCCATTTTCTGGATTTCATTATCAAACGTGTAGATCAGGTGAATCAATCTCCAAAAAACTTGCAACTTACTCCATTTAACACTAAAACCCAACCTCAAAATTACACAAACAATAAGAAAAGGCAGAGCAGCGATCAAGGAAACATCAGAACAGATTTGCCTGAAACCTCATGCCATTTTCTGAGTTGCTTGCTCAAACACATGAAGACCAGCCATAAACATCACCGTCCCACAGATTCATCAGATAAAACTTATAGAAAACCCCTAAACCCATCATCCGGATGGAATACTAAACACACAAAAGAAAGAAAATCTGAGTTGGAGGAAAAGCTTGCAAAACCAGATTCGTTCATGAAGCCTTTTACAAATGGAATGGGTTCGTTGCCAACTAAAAGAAACATGGGGTAATCTCTACACAAAAGGTCTCATGATCCACAATAACACAGGACCCAGATGCAGTGGTATGGGGCAAAGATCTGAACCAACAACATATGGGAAGGAAAGAACCAAAGAAAGAAAAGAAAGAACATGAAACCAAACTAAATACCGTAGCATATCGATCTGAGTATGTGTAGGTGGAGGAAAATGGAAAGAAAGTGTTACCTTGAAGATCTTAACACCAGATATCGTGAGCTTGGAAGATGATCGTACTCCACAGAAATCAAAAGAGACTCGCTGCAGAAGAAGAAAACTCCAAGTCTGGAATTTTCTGAGCTTTTTGTTTCCTCTTGATTCTTTGCTTTCTTTCTCTCGAAAACCTCTGCCCAAACCCTTTTCTTCTCCCTTTTGTTTCTAGCCACCACCCCTTCTCTACCCTCCAATTCTCCCAGATCCTCTCGGTTCCTTTTTTGTTTTTCCCTTCGTGTTTCTTGCTTCTTCCCTTTGCTTCGTTTTCTTTTCTTTTCCTTCCGTCGCTCCTCTTCCTTTTCCCTTCTGTTTTTTCTTTTTTTTCCTCCCCCCAAAACCCTTGTTTCTTCCTCTAGTCCTCTCTACCTCTTTCCCTCGTTTAACTCCCTCGAAGCTTTCCCTCTCCAATGTTCCAGATTTTTCCTTTTGCTCAGTCCGTAAACCCTCTTGCTTGTTTTTCTTGTTTTTCCTTTTTCTTGTTCCTCAGCCGCCACTCCCAGCTCTCTCTTCTTTCCTCTTGCCCCTTTCCCTTTCTCCTCTCCGTTTCCTTTTTCTTGCTTTTTTTCTTAGTTTCCCCGTAGCTTCCCCTTTCAGCCCTAGCCGCCTCTTACCCTTCTAGTTTTTTCTTTTTGCTCCTTTTTTCTTCCAAATTATCCTAGGCCTCCAAGTGTCTTAACACCTCACCTTGTAGGTGTTGTATTGTCAAAGAAATAAAGGGACACTTGTCCCTATTGCATGTGCCCATGGTTCGCCATCGCGGATCGCGGTCGCGTCGCGGTCTCGGTTGTTCCACATTCGTCGCGGCATATCGGTTGAATATCGGGTGATACGCAAATTATAGTATATAAAATTTTCAAAAAATCTGAAAAAATTACTAAAAATAGAAAATACTATAAAAAGCACAATTATCAAATTAAATTCACTAAATATCAACATTGTCATATATAGTTACTAATTATTAAATAAAATAATGCAGTCATTACCATAAGGGCCTATAGCATTAGAAATTAATGATTTTAGAATCAAGTGTGCTTTCTAATCCTATTTTATATGAAATAAAAAATGGTATATAAGAACAAAATCATCATATCTTACATAATACAATACAAATCTTTGTACACAAAGGATTGATCCACTGCAGTGCCCAGATGATTGATCTTAATTTCCTAAAATAAAAAGAATAATAAATATCACAAAAATATTAAAATTAATGAATTATTTACAACTCTTGATTTCTATCAAATATAGTAAAAACATATTTTTACTTTATTTACATACCTATTAGTACCATGTAAAATGACGAGGAGGTTCAAAACATATTTTTACTTTGTTTGCTTTGCCTTTTTCTAATTAATTTATCTAAAATCATCTTAACTAACATAATTGAGATACATGGAATAAATAAATTACATTTATGATCGTTAAAATGTATCCAAATAATGACTATATATTTTCTAACTAAAATTTAGATAAGAGACTACTAATACAAATTAATCATATACTTAATAATATATAAAAAAAATGCCAAAATGCATTAAATAAATTTATAGATATCTAAATACCACATCTAAATACTAAATTAAAAAATATTAAAATCGAGAAACTATTTCAAAGAAGATACAGACCTTTTGCCCTGATGCTTGAGGTTAAAATTAGGAGTCCAATCTCTTAATTACTTGAGCCAAATTTGGACTTTAAATGGTTTTAATTTTTCCTTCTATTTTTTTCTTGTCTTCGGCTCCAATACAAAAGCCCAACATCCCTTTAATTTTGGCATCGTTCCTCCTTTCACCTTTCTCAATTCAGATTTAGCAGCCGTCCCATTCTTTCTTTCTTTTCACTTTCCCTTTCTTTTTTTTTTTCCTCCTTCCCTCTCTGCAAATCGATGTTTCTCTCTGTAAACCGATGAAGAAATTGAAGATGTTCCCTTTCTGCAAACCTCCTTTCGTTCTTTGTCTTCACTTTCCCTTAGGCTCTTTTTTCTCTTCCCTCTCTGCAAAATCGATGTTCCCTCTTTGCAAACCTCCCTCTCTGTAAACCGATGAAGTGTGAAGAAATTGAAGATGTTCCCTCTCTGCAAACCAATGAAAATTGATGGTATGTTTCTCTAAATAATGATTCTGTCTTCGGGTGTGTTTCTCCAAATAATGAATGATTCTATGCTCTGCTTCTACACCTTCTCCAAGTAATTGATTATTTGTGGCTGAAAAAAAAAAAGAAAGCATGAGAGGAAGGACGGCTCTTGCTAGTGCAAGGCTTTGTATTTGTATGACAATAATTGAGTTGTTGCAGGCTTTGTGTAGCCTTTTGTTTCTGTTCAATGTTTTGTTTGGCCTTTTTGGTTCATTTTTTGGGTAAAAGTCAAAATAGAAGCAGTGAATCTGTTCATGAGTTGCCGACTCGACTCCGAGTCGTATCCGAGGAGTTGGCCGACAACTTCTTACACCGTTTTGACTCGGCCAATAACGTCCGAGTCTGCACGATTCACATCTGGTATGGTCATACCGGCGATTCGGGGATCGGTATCGTACCGGTCCCCCGCGTTCCGGTTATGACTCGGCCGAGTCGACTCGGCCGAGTTGGCAAACCCTGCATGTGCCCCACTTGGCTACTATCCCCCTAGTACACTTGTCTTCTTTTTTCATTTATTTATTATATATTTTCCAAAAATAATTTAGGTAAACAAAATAAAAAATAAAAATGTTAATTCTTATTGCACAATTTTCATTTATCTTAAAAAAGAAATTGAATTTAAAAAGATTAAAGACAAATTTTGAACTTTTGTGAAAATTTTCCCTTTTAATGCAAAAATACCTTAAAATAATGAACCTGATTTATAAAAATAAACAAAATGAACATTAACTATCATTTAATCAATTAAAATAAAAAAAAACAAGAATAAAGCTAAAATTAAATAAAATAAATGAAATTTTGGTGTCTACAAGGGGATCACCTTGCTTTAGACCTCTGGTAGGCTGGAAGAGCCCCTGCGGTTTCCCATTTACTAGAATAGAGAACCAAGACGAGGTCAAATTATTCATCAACATGTCCACGAATCGAGGATGAAAACTGAATTTGAGGAGCAGCCTAGACAAGAAGCCCCATGATACACGGTCAAAAGCTTTCATCATGTCAAGCTTGAGAATGACATTGTGGCCTCGCACACGCTTGTCAATTGCGGCCACCAATTCCTAAGCCAACAAAATATTATCTGACATCTCTCGGCCTTGGACGAAAGTTGACTGCTCAAGGGAAATAATAGAAGGTAGAACTGCTTTTAATCTATTGCAAAGAATCTTGGTGAAAAGCTTGTTGATAAAAGTGCATAAACTTATTGGCCGAAAATCTAAAAAGGTCTGTGGCGACTCTCTCTTTGGGATTAAGACAATTAGCGTGCTTGCAATACTCTTAGGAATTGGCACACTACACATAAACTCTCGAGTCCCCTGGTAAACATCTTCTCCAATAATATCCCAACAATGTGTGAAGAAGACCCCAGTAAAACCATCCATCCCTGCTGCACTTTGCTCATCAAGCTCAAACACTGTATTTTTAACTTCTTTTGGGGTGAGTTCCCGTAAGTGCTTGCCGTTTTGCTGTTGGGACACTAGGGCTGGGACGTTTTGTAACAAGCTTGCAATGGCCTACTCATTCATGGTTGGTGTAGTGGACATTAGGTGGTTTTTAAAAATGCACTACCTCTGTGACGACCCCACCTTCCCCCTAAGACGTACCCAAGGGTTTGGCGGACTGCCTGTCCAACTCTCGTCAGGACTCACTCACTCATTCAATCAACTCTCAAGATTAATCATTCAAGCCTCCATAATAACATATAAGTTCTACAATTCAAGCAAAATGTAAACTTATTTACAACCCAAAAGCCAAATGTATGATACAACATCAAATGTCAAATAGATCCTATCAACCAAAAGTAATAGTACAAGAGAGTTATACACTCTAGTTCACACTTAGTTGCTTCAGACCTCCATTCTTGTAAAGAAAACAAAACTAAAGGAATGAGCTAAAATGCTAGTGAGGTTCCTAAACAAGCAATCAGGTAGAGAAACCATGGAAACATTACATTTAACAATTTGCATACTTCGCACAGTAATATCCAGTCATTCAAAAAAATAAACACTCAATCATTGGAAGGATACTGTTCACTTAGAGCCATTCATTCAAGTCATTCATTCATTCATTCGCCAACCATTTTCCTCATCCCTCCGACATTAGAAAATGTTTGCAAGTGAAAACTCCGTCAGTGATCTTGTCATTCATTCATTGATATCATTGCATTGAATTCACTGGCCAGTTCTCCACTAGACTTCGTGATAATACTCGAGCATACCAAACATTGTCCTAGGGTCACCAGCCGCCTGACCGAATCCGCTTTTGGCCCGAGTCGACTGGCAACGAAGGGCAATGGCCCAATTCAGCCAAAAAGCTTACATTCATGCACATGTAACATTCAATCATTTAATCATTGAACATTTCATGTTCACTTAGGTCGAGTGCGATAAAGTACACACTCGCCTATCGAAAATTCATTTAACAATCATTGAAAAACATTTAACATTCAAGCAAACATTCACAACAATCCACATAGTCATTGGAAGCACAACATGCAAAGAACACTCACCAGTTTAAGCAAAATAATGTCAAAAATTTCCTCCGAATTATGCCCTTGATCACCAACAAACCCTAAGAATAACCAAGAGAAAATATTATGGTTCAACCATCCAAAGTTTCGGTGAATCAAAGAAAATCCGAGTAACTACTAGTACAAAGGTGCAAACATGGTTTTGGAGTGAAAAGAGAAACATTTAGACCTAAGGGACATGAGTAACCAAGAATTTCCTCATTCCAATCATAAACCATGCTCAAAATGGTTTAACAACTCCAACTTAAAATTGGAAATGAAAGTAAGGACAATTTTAGGAAAACAGAATTTTTCCAGTTTTGCGCGATGCTACTTGAAAAATCATATCTCAAGGTTCTTATGTCCAAAATTCATAAACTTTATGCTGTTGGACAATAGATTCAGAGAGTTACAATTTCTCAGAAGACACCTTTACAAGATTCTGTCCACAAGTCAGTCAAAATCCAATTTCAAGTGGCTGCTTTATCCAGTTAAAAGACAGAACAGGAATGGAAATTCAGCCAACTTTGGAAAATCACAGATATTCATAGGAATTGAGGAAAATTCTGAAATTTTCACAGTAGAAGGTACTCTGAATCTAGTTTCCAATGCAACAAGCAGAACTCAAATTTGGATTTTTCTACACCAAGATATGGCAGATTTCCCAAGACTGCTTACAGTCTCCTGCGGGAAAAATTTGAGCAGCACTTCCTTTGTGTTTACCAATTTTTCCAGCCATTTCAAGGCTACACTTTCACCACAAGACAGCCCCAATCAAGTTCACAAGATATAGGATACATAGAGTACTTATTTTAGTCACAAAACTAGCTATAACAAACATATACCTAAGCTGAAAATTAACCAAACCCTAGCAACAACTTCACCAAACTCTAGCAAAACCATGAAATTACCATAAACATGCTTCTTTCAACTTCAATCATAACATATCTTGCATAAATCTCAAGAAACAAGTAAAAAGAGATGTTTTCTAGAAATTTTACCTCAAAACTCCAAGATAACAAGCAACTCAAGAACTTTCTTCCCCAAGTAACTCAACCAAAAGCTGCCCTCCAAGCCTAACTTAAGATTAATCGGTGTAGATTTGGGTTGGTGTTTGGATTTTTCACAAATCAAGCAAGGAAATCAAGATGGAATTTGAAAGTTTTTCTCTCTTCTTTTCTCTCTCAATTTCATCCACCATGAAGAAAAAATGAAGGAATTTTGGTCCAAAAGAAAGATAAGAAGAAAGGAAATGGTCTTGGTCAAACATTTGGTTTAATGGTTGACAAGTGTCACCCAACTATTTCTTCTCTCTTTTCCTTTTCCTTAGTCAATAATGGTGGCTGACTTAAGGGTTAATTTAAGGTAAATTAAATGAAATAAAAACAAGGAGATTAGGGTAAGAAAGTATTGGTCAAACGGTGTACTCATCCGGTAACAAATGGCGCACGTAGGTTCAAGCCTATTTCCCTTAACTCCCTTGTACTTTTGTTTTAACTTATGATTCACTAACTTATTATTAGCACTTCTAATCACACAATTCCTCTTACCTAATACTCACTCTTATCCACCAAATTTAGTGCACACACCTCACCAATCGATCACACTACCAAAATGCACCAAACCCTAACTTACTCTAACTTTAAAAGTAAAAGTAAAACTCTTGACTCAACTAATGAAATCACCATGAAATTTAGGGCTAGTAAATAGTTAAATAGTCAAGTAAAGAAATATAAATTAATTTTTCAAAAATGGGAGGAAATGCTAAAGGAATTTTCAGGTCCTCACAGCCTCTGCACCAATGTCCTGGTCATTCTCTATGTAGCTGCCTTGTGAGTTTTTTATCCAGTGGATAGAGAGTTTCGCTCGCTTGTCCAGTAGCTTAGAGTGAAAAAATCTTGTGTTCGAGTCACCCTCTTTCAGCCATTTACCCTATCCTTTTGCTTCCAATAGATTTCCTCGTTTGCGAGACACTTAAGTAGATTGGCTTTAGCATGACTCAATTGCATCCTCGTTTCCTCATTGTCCTCCTCTTCCAGTCGTAGCTCTTTTTGTCGAACTTCCTCTTTAGTCCTTGCTATGTTCTCAAATATATTTCCAAACACGTTCCTATTCCACTCACTTAGAGCTCTCTTCAACCGTTTCAGTTTTTGCGCAAAAAGAAACATTCCGTAGCTTTCTAGTGGCTGTTTCCAGCTTTGCTCCACCACTCCCAAAAATTCTAAATGTTTAATCCACATATGCTGGAACTTGAAGGCGCCTGGTCCTACCCACTTTTCAGCTTCAATCTGCAGTAGCAACAGACTATGATCTGAGGCAGTTCTGTTCAAGTGTTGAACTCCCGAAGCTGGAAATTGCAGCTACCACACTACATTCGTCAAGACTCTATCTAAACGCTTCCATACGCGTCATCCTTGGCGAACACCAGTCCAAGTGTACTGACTCCAGCTAGCTGTCATAGTTTTCACTCCACAGTTGGAGATACATTCAGCGAAATCAGTCATTGCTGCTAAATCTTGTGAAGCTCATGCCAAGTATTCGTCTTCAACTGCTATCACGTTAAAATCTCCTCCCACAATCCATGGCTTAGACACCAGGTTCCCCAAGATTGACATTAAATCAGCCCAAAGACTGCGCCTTTCAACTGGAGAACACTTAGCGTAAACGAAAGAACAACAAACCTCACTCCTCCAAGACACATTTGTGACAGTTACATGAATGAATTGCTCTGAATTAATTAATACATTAACTGCAAATTCCGACTTCCATAACACCCAGATTTTATTGGTTATATTACTTACTGCAGGATGAAAACCAAACTTTAGCCTAAACGCATTGAGCTGAGAAACGTCGACCATTGGCTCTAAAATCACTAGGAAAGAGATTGAATGCATACGCAATTGTTTTTTCAGACGCCTGACCGTTGCGCGGCCAGCCACTCCCCGTATATTCCATCTGAGTTTTTTCATTATGTTTTTTCATGATTTGTTAGTTTGAGAACTTGTGCTTATACTTTATAGTTGTTTGGCTATCAACTATGAATGATTTGATAATTGTTGAGTAATGAAAGTTGCCTTCAAATAAATCTAAATTCTTAAACACTAGCATTATTCTAACAAAAATAGTGAATAATGGTTGGTTGGATTCATGCGATAACTTCATTGAGTTTATTTAACTTGTTTCTTGCCTTTTCTCTATGAAAATAGGTGAAAGATGATTCAGGGAGTTAAAAAAATTGATGAAAGCAATTTTTAGAGGAATTAGCTAAGGCAGTTTCTCTTAAAAATGTTCATTGGCGAAAGCGATGGCATACATTTGGAAATTATTCCTTGACAAACTATGGAAACATAAGTATAATCACCTTAACTAACTTCTAATCTTGGCACAATATGGGATCCTAATCCAATCCTAATCTTAAAGCAATCCTAATCCAACTTGTTCTTTTCTTTTATTTTTTTTCTTGCATTCTAACGGCTGTTTTTACATTTATTACTTATGTTATATGACCGGTTGTATCGTTGAAACTAACTTCTTCTATGACCGGTTTTACCACCTAACTAACTTCTAACTTATATGGACGGTTGTACTGCCTACCCAACTTTCTTTGTTTTTACTTTGTTAAACTTTTATTATCTAGATAATAGAGCAAGTGATTAAACTCAAATGAATTGTCACATCCTAAGTCCATGTAGGATTGACACCTATTATCCTTTTACTTAATAAATAAAACTTGCACTTGTAGAAATAGAGTAATAAAGTTTTAAAATTTGTAGTGAAGTAACATCACCCTAACAGACAGATTTTTTTTTTGTTTTTTACGGATGAATAGTAAATTGAACAGTAATGGTGAACAATAACAATCAACAGTATGATGAACAATAACTTTTTTTTTTTTACTCAACTAGGGCACAAAACAAAAGATTCAACAAGAACTCAAAGATGACCCAACAAAGAAAAATAGGAAACAAGACACAACAAAAACTACGGAAGCAAAATTCAAGATCGAAGCGAAGACACAAATCAAGATATTCAACATGAAATAAGAATGACTCAATTAAAAGACAAGAAAATAGACTCACACAATAAAAATAAAAAGGGATATAACCTGATACAATCAACCATCTTTGATGCTAGCTGATATGAACCATACCCAACCTGTGATGTAACCCATACAGGATAAGTCCAAGGATCTAGAATTCGCCTAACATGGGTAAAGTCTTTTGCCCAACATCTTGCATTAAGTCACAAGAAATGCATTATAGGATGTGCTCGGATCCTACAGCACCAATGTCTTTTGCCACGTGAATAAGTATATAAACTATAGTTTTCCTCGGACTAACTCCTTCAATGGTTGTAGGTGAATCAAGTGATGTTGCAATGCCCCATTGAACTCTCCATTAACGTGAATTGATGCATTACACGCATTTAAAGGTCCTCTTGAATGATTCGTTTGAACTTTTGACTTTGGACATTTGAGAATGTGAAAATAACTAACACACAAAACCTTAGTGGCAACTAAATTTGCATCAGAAATGCAATTGAATAATATGTTGCAGCTTCCAATTCTTATCCTGTGAACTTAATTAGTTCACGCTTAATTGTACAATAGTACTTCATGCTTAACTATGCTTCAACCTGCAAGAAAATATAAGCTCAAGTGTATAGCAGTTATAATAGTTTTTTTTTTTTTTCAAAACCAAACTAGATGAGGTTCCTAAGTACAACTTTATGTTGCATCGCAACAGGGCAGCACATACAGGTGAAAATTTACTCATAAATAATATACTATGCTTCAACTTGTAAGAAGAATATAAACTCAAGTGTACAATAGTTATAATAGATTTTGTGCTGCGTTATAATAAACTCAAGTATACAGTAGTTTATAATAGACTTTATGCTGCATTATAATAAACTCAAGTATACAGTAGTTATAATAGACTAGACGAGGTTCCTAAGTACTACTTTATAATAAACTCAAGTATACAGTAGTTATAATAGACTAGACGAGGTTCCTAAGTACTACTTTATGCTGCGTTGTAGTAGGGTAGCACGTTACAGGTGAAAATTTACTTGTAAACAAAGGTTGGAGCTATGAGTGGGAGCAAGTCAATTTTCATTTTGAGCTAGAATCTACCATGAGCACTCTACTAATCTCAACAGTACGAGTAACCACTGAGAGTGAAGGGCAAATGCTGATGCAAAAAATATGACCAATTATACAATGCCATGTGCCAATGGCAATTGAAGGATACAAATACTATCTTTATTGGATCAAATCAATCATTCTTAGGTTCAAGTCCATAAAGGTTATTATGATCCATTTGGTAAAAAACACGTCAGCGCTCTTGTATAAATTGATAAAATAAGAGGTAAATTATTCTGTTCTAAACTCTCCAAATATAACTCATTGCTTTTATATTTAAAGTATTCTTTCTAAGTCTAGGTACCGATTTAAGCATCGGAAGCTCCTTCTTAGGATAAAGGTCCCGTTGTGTATTTCGATTTGTGCTATGTATTTGGACATCTACTATAAGGAGAATACATTTAAATTAGTACATCTTCAAAGCAGTAGAATATTACTGCTCCCATCAGGGACGAACCTAGAAAGGAAATTCAATGGGGGCAAAGTTAATATATGAAAATTTTCTAATTATAACATGAAAAAAATATGTTTAACTAACGATATATATGTAACAATTATGAGTATAATTAATCTACAATTTAGCAACAAAACAAATATCTCTCAAATCTCAAATTTTAATAAAGGATTCTTCCACTTCTCATCTTACAACTCTAATAATTTTCTCTAGATTTTTATTAAAATGAAATAAAAAATGAGCAATCTATGAGTTTGATGTGTAGTGAAAAAGGTTTAAAAAAACTTTTCAAATGGGTTTGCATGCTGGGAGCACATTAGAATAGATAAAAAAATAAATGCAAATTGAGTCCCTTTCTTTATTTAAACAAGGTGGTGTCATTTATTTTAAATGTTAAATTATTTGGGTATAGACCTATAAACAAATTGTACACTACTAGGGAGAGGGATGGGATTTGAGACCTCCCATCTACACTTAAAAAAAAAATTTGTACACTACTACTTTAAATTTTGTTAAAGGTAGTGAAGATAATTTCATTCAAGTTTGGAGACAAAACTACAATTTTATATACATATATGGAGATTTTGGTGGGAACAATTCTCTAATCCTTAAATTTTGTTGAAGGGTGGTGGGCGCAATTTCATTAGTATGGAGGCAAAAACTACAATTTTATATATAGATATGAAGATTTTGATGCAGTCAGTACAGACAATTGTCTAGTCTGTGATCCAAGGACTTTAGCTATCATGCATTGACTGCTCCAGAGAGCATCCATTCATCATTTCTAGACTTGCTCCTTTTTTAGAATCAACATGAGTACATGACTCGCCAGTGATATGCATATCCCTCCTTCATTCCTGGAGGTGACAGCCATTTTTAGGCTCCAAAAAAAGCGAACCATCGAACCTACTAACTGTGATAACTCTCAACAATTACAATTTACAACAAACAAAATTGCTACCATAACTATGGTCGATTACAACATACACCACTGGCTAATCCAAAAACAAATACCAGCTAAAGGTCTCTATTGTACAACTCATTCACCTACTTCTGTTTCTTGTTTAGGAATATCAGTTATCCTTACAATTTCTTGCATAACTGGAAGACAACCGTGATTGTGACTGAAAGAAATCGAAGGGGGCACCAGGTCCAAAAGACCGCCTTATCGCATTTGGGGAATCTGATAGCAGTGGTTCATATACGGGACTCCGACTCTTGGGTTGGGAGATTGACAAAGGTGAAACTTCTTTCTCAAAGGCTCTAGACTGCGGCTCTATGTTTCCCAAAGACAAGATGGGACCTCCCAATCGTTCAGCTTGTCGAAGTATGTTAATTTTACTAGGTCGGTATGTATATCTAAAGTACTTTAGAGCCAGCACAGGACCCATACCAGCCACCACAATTAGCTGCAATAGGATTAAAATTGCATTAACTAATTATACTGAATAAGAAACTTTTAAATGAGCAATAAGAAGTTTCTGATACGATCTTTAAGAAATAAAATGAAAATCAATAGACAAGGACATTTCTTTACCAGGAAATACCTACTTCCATATCTGACTTTGGGGCGAGGGAAGGGTGGAGGTGGGGCTTTTTTTTTTTTTTGTTGGGGTTGGGGGGGTGGTGTTGGTTGTGTGGTTTTTAGTTGGGAGACTAATCTGTCCCTGGAAACCATACAAAGTGCAGGGACACATGTTTCTGTACTCTAATTCAGAAACCAACCATAATATTAATATTAACGATGAATCAAGACAGAGTGGACATGAGAGCTTACAAACATAGTAATCCAGTAAGACGGCTGCCTACAAAGGCGAAACATTATTGTATACATCCCCGATGATGGCAGAGCACTGACGATCCAGTTGATCACATAAAATGCAACCAAATTTCCCCAAATTGCAAGATGTTGCAATATTGTGAAGGAACTGCAGACAACAAATACAAACTTAGCAAACAAACGAGCACAACTATTTCCTATTTGCCTAAGGTATCAAACTAAACCCTGAAAACCTTCATGAATAGCTACAAAATTTTAAATAAAACAGTATCCTTTCAAAGCTATTTAATTGAAAATATTTTGGATTTAGGTGTCCAGTATAGACTGATAAAGATAACTAAACATCAGAATAAAGCAAATCTGATTGCAGAAACACTATTTTTAGTTCAAGAACAGCCCAATCAAGAAATGAAAAGTATCTCACTAACTTGGTTTCTAGTGCAACAACAAACGCTTGCAACCAAATACATCCAGATAGAACAACCATCGAAAGCTCCTCCATCTCACTTTTCTCAAAAGCATACGAATGTATGCAGATGACAAAGACAACAATTGCCTGAAAGCAATAAACAGATTGCAATATTAGCATCTTATGCATAAAGAATCGGGTGATGAAGGAGTCAAGACAAAAGGCATCAGTAGGGGGGAAAAAGCAGCTCTGAAATGTTATCCTTCTTGAAGTGACAAGAAGGCCCTTATCCTAGATGATCCAAATTTCTAGAAAAGTCAAATGAAATTATAAAAAAAAAAAAAAGCCATTTCTGAGAAGTGCCTTTCTAAAAATAACAAATGACCAAGATTGCTAAATGGCAAATGACCATAGAGTCAAAGATTGCTAAATTGCAAATGACAAATGACCAAGAGTCAAAGATTGCTAAATTGCAAATGCTACTCCAATCATTTAATGATTTTCATCAAATTTTATATACATGTTGGAATCAAGTTGCTTCCAAATTGAAGGATTTGACCATGTTGTCCAACCACCTCACTCATCTAGGAATTCAAGGGTCCAAGAATTGATTTATCTACGTAAGTAATCTCAACCAGTCAAAAGATATCTAAAAATATGACTAATACAATTCAAACTAGGATACTAAATTTTCTAAATGAAACATTGGAAGTGCAAAGGGAAAAAACTAACATGAAAAAGGGACCGACCAAACCATCCAGCGAATGTGCTAGGATTGAGAAGCCTGTATCAAACAGAAATCTATTAAGCTCAAAAAAGGCATCAATAACATACAAATAAATTTGAAACTACAGTGTCTTCTAAAACTAATTTTAAGAGTCCACAGAGCAAGGGCAATGTCAAGTTAATATAGTTCAAGATATTCTGTACAAACCTTCCTGCTTGGCAGTAGAACAATATCTGAGGATGCTGCATGACAGTTCTCTCACTAAGATCTTTGTCAAGAACATTAACTAATACAGGGACACTGGTGTAGAAAACATTATAAGCCATTAAGCTAACAGAATTAAATAGGCTGGTTCCGGAGACACCTGAAATCAAAGAGAAACTGGACATACTGGGCTATTAGTACATAGGTAAAGCTACAAAGATGCAGTGCTAGTGCAACCAAAAGAGAGAACAAAATTAAGGTGGTTTAATCGGGGACACTTACAAGATCTGGATGAAACATATGAGCAGAGATTTATAGAATGAATACTGAGAAAGAAATGCTGTACGATTATATGAATAGCGCCCATGGACCAGTATAAGCCTTTTCAAAAACCTAAATTCTGCAAGCCAAGAATAGTAGCAGATGTTAACATATTGAATCAACAGTCAGTCATTAACATTCAGTCAACTAAAACAAATTTCAAACAATCCCCGATAACACAATATCTTTATGAAACTAATTTGCAAGTCAAACTCACCAAAACAAAGTTTGTTAAATTCAAAAATGATCATCATGGTTGTGATTTCCTTCTACAGGTCACAGTAGCATTACAAGTTTTCAAATCCTCAATTTTTATTATCATGTTTCTTAAGAGCACAACAAATTCATTAACTAAGCATTTTCTTATCAACTACAAATTCACAAGCAACATGATCAAATATCATGTTTCAACTAGTAAAATATTGTTTTTTGGTCATAGGAGGCCTCGGACAAGAGGAAAGTTTTGTTTGACTAGAAACTCCATGACAACTCAGATAAATTAAAAAGAATAAAAAAACCAGAACTTTTTAAAGGAGTTCATGTAATATCTAGCAGAACAAGAATGTCTTAGCCCCAAGTAGCGATTAGTTTTGCAATTCCAACATGTTCTGGCATTTCCTTTTGGTACAAAGACCAAAAAAAGGTTTAACAATTCAAAGATTCATCAAAAAAATTGTAAAAGAAAAGAAAAAAATTGTAAAAGAAAAGAATGACATCAAACTATTCTTAATATCCAAAGAAGCTTATAAACAGTTGACTTCTTACTTCCAATACTATAATCAGCTGCCCTAGCTGCCTGCAATCCTTCTCTGCCACTTATGCCTACCCCAATATGAGCTTGTTGTATCATCCTGACATCATTTCCACCATCTCCAATTGCCAATGTTCGATACTCACATGATTTTAGTAGTTCTACAAGCTGAAATGGTAATAAAAATCATTTTAGATGGAGTTGCAGAAGAAGATTGATATTTCAAAATCACATAAATCTCAACATTCAAAGAAAGTATTCAGACTTTCCAATCTCCTATGGAATAGAAAAAGAAAAAAGACTATTATCAGATCCTAGACAGAGTTCCCACAGCACAAAAACTACAATAACTATCAGTAACACTGACAGACTTTTCCTGGTACTTTCAAATATTATTGAGAAAATTTTCTAAATCTTCTTTATTTTAGATACTAATTCTGTTACCTAGTCATTGCAAATGTACAGCACATTATTTCTAGCAGAAGCATCTTAAGAACTTCCATTTTCTTTTTTCTTTTTTGGCAACAAAATTGTAAAACATTTACAAACCTTTCCAATTTCCCTCACACGCATCTGTTCATAATAAAGTATGTACCATCATCACACGTAAAATCAACATCATTAATAAGGTCTAGCATGTTTGACAAAATGGAGCTGTACATTGGATAGCAGAAAGGGAATATTTTCAAAAATAACCAAAACAATTACTGAAAACTGTGCAAGTTGTTAGATAGAAAAATTGTCCTGCATGTGTGAATACTATTGTAGTCCTTTGACTATTCTTTGTACAGAATATGAAACAGTTATGTCAGAAGGATCTAATCCAAACTAATTTAAATAATGAATTTTTCACTTATTTCATTAATTTGCCAGCTAATGAAATAATTGCCTTAGATATGATCCATGGGTCATATATTACATTGCATCTTCAACAAGTATATGAAACTAAGAAACCAATACGGACACCTGAGCTTTTTGAGAAGGAGTGACACGACAGCATATAGCTGTCTTGGACAACAAAGCCAGTTCCATGAATGCTTTATGATGATGCTTCAGAGCAATTTCAAGAGCCCAACCATCAATGACAAAAGCGACATCCTGTCATGATGACATATTAGTTGTCAGTGAACTCTTCAGTAAGTTTGAACGAAGGGATTACAAATCAAGTGTAAGCATGTAGGAAGAATATTAAGCTAAAAAAAATGATTTTAGCATCAAATGAAAGGGATTGGATAGGACTGAATCAAATTATTGGCAAAGATTTTTCTAATTATGCTTACGCATAGGAATACTTAAGAGTTAACATCAGAAGACAATGTGCCAGCATGAGCTTAACGTTAAAAGTTTTTGATTGAGAGAAGACAAAAGCATTCTTAGCTATTCAATGAGAGTAATCAAATCCCAGAGCCATTCTGGTGTGAACCTAACCAGCGAATCCTTCATCAGGTGATTATCTTAGGATTCAGAACCATCATTGCAATGTTTGAATTGCTTTAGCATCATATCTTTTTTCCACTGAGCAGAGATCACTTTACGGGTGAATAATAGCATGAAGGATTATCTAAATGAGCATATTAGTCAGAAAGTGTACATGATATGAAATTATGACAAAAACACCAGGAGTAATCAATGCTAGGGTACTACCAGTGGGACCCTTTTTGTCATCGTTTCATTTCCCTGTCCTTTCTCTATACAACACCTGTCATTCATATGGGCATAGCTTCCAAATAGCAGGATCATGTATTCTTTAAATAGGATCCCTACCCTCAAATATAACGGGCAACCTGCCAAGACCAGTTACTATGAAGAAAACCAAAACAAACTATTTTTCTCGAGTCAAAGCGACCAAAGTTTATAACCACGAGAAGCTGAAAAGATGCCAAAACTTGTTTTTCCAACCACCACAAGAACCTGGAAAAAACTGCTAGCCACAACACTTTTTATGCTATCAGCAAAGAAGGGTTGTGATCATGCATAACAAAAGAATATTTTCGAACCAATATACTGCCAATGACTGATGGCACCTGCCATCCATTCTCTATTATAACTGAAGCTCTTTCATTCCTCTACTGTTTTCCCAATAGGGTCTATCATAAGAATGATTGATTTCTACAGAGTTAGGCACAATATTCAAATGATAAGGAGACTTTCGCAAGCAGATTTGGACATCCCATATTCAACTATGTTAGCCACACTCAGAGGTACACCGAAGAGAAGTCAGAAGGAAAGTTGGAACAAGTTACATCTTGTAATCATACTCTTCTATTGTTGCTTTTTCATAGATTCATATTCAGTCCTGTTGCTTTTTCATAGATTCATATGCAGTCCTGATAATAAAGCAGCAGTAAATAGAATTGCAATAGATGTTTGCAGGAGGTCAGAAAATAGCTGGCAGAGAGATGTGGAGGATGGAACTATTCAGAAAATGAAGAGAAGTAATTTAAAAAAAAAAAAAAAAGCTCTAACAAGAGCAATTTCAGGGGCGAAATGGTAAAAGTGCATGTGTACTAAACCCAGTTGATGGCTGGTATGACAGGGGATCTTGACATAATATTGCAAACTACAAGGGAGTTCTTTGAAATCACTATAAACCTCAGACATAGGTTAGTGCAGTTTGCTCTTTAATTTCCCAAAAATGATGGCAAACTTTAGAGTTAGTGCATGAAATAGCGGAGATATTTTACAATTTAAAGAATCAGGCACCTAAGATCATAAGGTATATATGAAAGAAAAGTTGAAAACTCTTATAAGAAAAAACTTCAAAAATATTAACATTTTATGCATACTTTGCGATGAATTAAAATTTAATCAACAAAGATCCACATGATATATCAGAAAGATTATAAACTGAAATCTTGGAAATTCAGGGCATGAAAGACGTTATTCCAATTTGCATTACCATGTTTGAAGACTTGCTAAACGTCTAATACATATTCCAGCATTTATACCATGACAACCCCATAAAAAGCATAGCAATTGAAGTAATCAGGATGCAAAGTATAATTAAGCTTTGTATATGAATTCAACATAGAAGCTTGCACTTCTCCTGCAACAGAAACATATCACAAGACACCAGCTGGATTAAAAAACTATGTATATTATCTAGCGTGAATTTACCTTGGGTTCCGAACTTGTTATTCTCATTGTTAGTAGAACTCTCTCCAGACTTTGACGTACTTCATCTCCAGTTTTCCCATTAATTAACAGAAGCTGGCCCTTCGGCTCTATTAACAAACAAGATCAAAGAACAAATACAGGAATTAATACTCAAAGAGTATGTGTATATATACAAACATACATATACATATACATACACACACACACACATATATATATATATAGAGAGAGAGAGAGAGAGAGTTAATGCTCAGGAGTTTCCTGATTCAGCATTTTCTTCTCTTAGCTTTCAGAGTACAAATGAGAAACTACGACAGGCTTGAAAAACATAATTTCGGAGGTTTCTATTAACACAGCCCTGTCAGCTTCCTCAACTATACAATATGTTAATACAGAATCTATTGTTAATTGATAACACTGTCAACTTACAGATGCCGGTCTTTATCAACATATCATGTCCGTACAAAAGTAAAGCTGAGAGGAAGCCTATAACAAGTGGAAGCCTATAGACACTAAAGAATGATATAACATATCAACATATCACTAAAGAATGATATAACAAGTGGAAGCCTATAGGCACAGATAATGTTGGTGAGGAAGACTCAGATCTTGCGTCAACAATCTTTGTCATAGTAGTGCTTCTAAACCAGATTTCCCTATCCCACCAACACAGTACAATTACCATGTAAATATGAATCTGAGTATAAAGGAAAGTTTCCATTTGCAATATGACCTGAAAAGGATAACCACATAGGATATTTTTCATGTAAATGTACACTTCAGCATCCTGTAAAATTTTGCATCTCCAAATTTGAAGAAACAACAAAAACGACGAATAGTCAAAATAAAATAGATTCCTCCAAAACAGCAAAATCACCAAAATACCCTAAAAAACCAGAAAAGACTTGAGACAAATAAAGCTCATTCTGCAGCATAGTTAAATAAAGGCTCCAAATAGTATCTCAAATAGGATACTTCTTTCCATAAAGTGCCTAATAAGAGCTTCATCACAAAGTTGAAAATCTTTATTTTTACTTTCTTCTTGTACTCCTACTTGGCTGCATTATTACATTTCTCTACTTGTTCATGATTAACAAGTACAATCATCACAATACTTTAGAAAAATATGAAAAAAACAGAGAAACTACCTGGAGAAACAAAATTGCATGAAAGAGCAATCTGTATTGCAGTATTTTGCTTGTCTCCAGTTAGCATCCAGAAGTTTATTCCAGCTTTTCTAAGTGTCTCAATTGTTTCTGGAACACCATCCTGCACAATAAGATAAAGTACATATAGAGAAGTGAAGCCCTAACACAATGAAACAGAGGACACTGACCATAATAGTAAAGGCAAGTTACAAATTCCAAAATTATTGCTTAAAAGATTAGAAAGACCGCCAAAATGTAAATACCTGAAGACGGTCCTCAATTGCAGCAACTCCAAGAATCTGAAGGTGATGCTCTAATCTTTGACAGACCTCAGCAATCCTCCACTGCACCCAAAACGAGAAAAAGTACATGGTTGGTGTCAATTTTACCAACTCCTTCAGAATATGAACAGGAAGATACTGACAGATATAAATCTTTTTTTAATTTTCTCTCCTCTTTCTGTTGGTTTAGTTTTTCTTTGCATAGTATCCATTTGTGTCTATGTATTTTTTTCTTAAGAAACATAAAAGAATAAACAAAATAATGTTAAAATGGACAACTAACATCTCTATCGACCAATGCACTATTAGCCTCTTTAAACATCAGAGACCATTCTTGGTATTCATCTTCCTCCAATTCACGCCATGCTAAGCATAATGTCCTCAGACCAAGTTGAGAATATTGTTCAACAGCTTCAGAAAAGGTCCTTGTTTGTTGTCCTGAAAAAGATTTCTCTTAAAATGCTAACGACATATCAATAAATTGAGCAGCGGATGAGCAGAATATATAGTTAATATGACCCGAAAGGCACACAGAAAAGTTGCATGAAAAAATTGCAAGACGAGGGTCAAGTGACTCCAACATATGTTTAATAAGTCATCAACAGAAGAATATAGGATCCAAGGATAATCTACAAAACACTATCCCTTGTGCAAGAGTCACTGTGCATGAACACCAGCGCACACTCTGCAGCCTCTGTAGCATTTCCGGAACAGAAAATAACATGAAATAGGCTGAGTCGATCTGGGTTTAACAACACAAATGTAATGAACATATGGTTGGCATGAAAGAATCTATTCGTTTCCATCTTGTTTTATCAACATTTTTTTTAACGGGGAAGCCACATAGAATTATTGGAGCCATCTCTTTTACACCAAACATAATAACAGTAGCGTTGCCAAAGTCAATTCCAGCCTTATCTCAGAATTGATAAAGGAAGTTATCCATCTTAGGTCATGTGGTCCATGAATCATAAATGAAAATTTGAGATTTTCTTCATGACCAGAAGTAGAAGCAGTCTGATATGGAAAGCTCATGAGATACTCATTCTAGTGCAAGTCTCATTATGAAGTCAATTGTATGAGCTAAGGTTGCCCTACATAGGAGCATGTAGAGGTGTCAAGCTTAACCCATGTAAATAAATCAACCCAAACCCCCCCCCCCTCCCCCCACAACTAAACGAGTTTGGGTATTTATATTTTTATGGTTGGGTTTATTTGGGTGAACCGATTGTACCCAGCTAATGAATGTGTAGATTTGGGTCACCACCAATTATACCCAATTCAACACAAAAACCTACATTTAACATAAAAACACAAAAATTATTCTATTCCCATCAAAAAACACTCCATAACTCTTGTATTTCCCCATAATGGAGACTCTGATCCAGCACCACCATAATATCATCGTCTTCTGAGACCATGAAAGAATCTCCTTGAGGATTAATATCAAAACCAGTCTACGAAGCAGAAAAAATCTCCAAGATGGAGACTGAGAAAAAGCGAATGAAAACGAGAAAGACAAGTTGAAGAATGAAGTGGACTTTGAGTAAAGAGACTAGAGAAGTTGGGGGTCCCAAGCCCTGCCACAATGGTGATTAAGAGCTCGTTAAAATTTTTGAAGCATTTCCTTCATTTTCTTTGTTTTTTTTGGTATGTAACTTTTGGATTTGATTCAACATTATCAATACTTTTTTTTTTTCAACTTCTATTCACAGCCTCCTATGGCTTCCCGCCTTTGTCCCCCAACCCCGTTCTTCAGGGACCAGACTTAAGCTGGGGAAAACTAAGGTTCTTATCATAAAAGGTCTACTGAAATGTAGAGACTACTTTCAACCTCACCTAGATTTTAAAAAAACTGTCTGGCCACTGTTAAATCTGCCGGCAGTAGGTAGTTTTCGGCAGCGAAGCTACTGGTTACGGGAATGGACTTGGAAATTTTTAAGAAATGAGCTGGGAAAAAATTTGAGACGACGACCATTCTGTATTCAGGGAGAGTTAAAATAATGGGAGGAATCTGTAAAGCTAGCGGGTCATAAATGGGTACTTTGGATTACGCAAATCCATTTTTTGATCTACCTATCTATACCCATTTAATAAATGGGCATAAATGAGTTGACCTCTTTATACCCGTTACCCAACTCCAACTTACCCAAACCCACACGAGTCACCCATTTTGACACCTATAGGAGCATAAACCAAATTGACACTACAGCCAAACACGTACCACCAGCAATGTATGTGCAGAACTCCAGACGAAACTATTCATGAAGTTATCTGTTGCACATGTTCAGTGGAACCAAAAGCAAGGAATGCAATAAAGCATCCTGACATGATATCAGCATTATTGTGAAACATCAAATTAGTACATCTTCATTCTGGATCTAAAATAGAGAACAGTTACAAGCCCTTCTTCACAGGCAGTTTTAGAAGAAAAAACTTGGGGGAGAGTCCCATTTAGCAGCCAAGGTACAAGTGTAGTGGTTGCATTCACTGTTAATTAAGGTTTCTCCATATAAAAAGTGTTTCTAAAGAAAAAATTCCTGCAAGAGCATATAATGCCCCAAAGTAACACATGATTTGAAGTTTCAAATTTGATTCAGATTGATCCATAGACATTTTCAAAAAGGGCAAAATATAGTAACTACTAGCATTAATTGTTCAGCAGGAGCCAGCTACAGTTAGTAGCCGGTGCATTTTCCCTTTTCATCAGTACATGGATCATCCTACACCAGCATTTCAGGATTATACATAGTGAGGCATTATGAAAAGGATCAGTGGATAAAGAAATCACCAGTAGATGCACAAGGAAGGATTGCTTCATCTGCTCCTTTAGACAGAAGGAATAGTTTTCCAGATTGGCAGTCCTTTACCACTACAGACATTCTTTTCCTATCAGAAGTAAACTCCAGAGTATCCAACACTTCGTATTGGATAACAGAAGCATTAAAATTGATGTCTGCGAAAATAAAGAAAAAGAGTGTACGTAACATTGGCAGAAAGGGTAGCTGCAAATTAAATTTCTAGTTTTCACAGTTAATATCATTTTATCCATACCAAGAACATTCCCATTCTTCTTGACAAAAACCATATGCAAGCCAGCTGCTGCATGCACAAGAGCTTCCTCATCTTGGGACTGAGCCTTATACAAGATTGTTCCATTTTGGCTGCATCGTCAGGAGATATAGATTATTAAGGCACAGATTGTTGAAAAATTTTGGTGCAAGTAAAAGAAATGAAAATGATTACAATCAATAAAACATGTCATGGTCTTGGCTTCACATGCACCAAAGCAATCAAAAAAATAAAAAAGACTAATTACCGCTGTATAGGAACCACTGTGTTACATATTGCCATAACCGTTAGAAAGTGAATTACATCAGGAGAACGTGTGGCAACAGCGTTAACCAAATCCTCATCTGTGTAGCACCAGAGAAAACACATCAGACGCCTTGACTGTCAAGGAACCTTCAGAGCTCAGTGTAACAAATTGCCGGCCAAAAGAAGCATGTCATTGATTTGATAAATGGAAAAAGGATCACATTAAAGAAGAATACAAATGTATTTTTGGTCCATCTTGTTGGTCACAATATATAACATCTAAGGAAAGAAACCATGTCAATCATCAGCTTTCGTTCTATGTGCTTTTAAATCTAAATATGCTCCATAAAAAACTTCATAATGTAATGTTAAAGACTTTTAACAACTGCACACATCAACTAGCACTTGATAGTAGATATTAATCCATATCTCAGGTTCCAATTATTTAGCTGACAACACCAATATTGAAACAGAACAATATGATCTGTAAAGGAACTGTATCATGTTGTACAGTTACAGAATATAGCAGGAATGACATACTGTCTTAAGAATGACTCGTCAACATTCCATCTCCAACATTAGGCAGCCTATGGAACATTTAAACTAAAGAACATCATTATTCAGGTAAAATGAGATACTACATGCAATTTGAATTGCTTCTTGTTAGCCTGCAAGTAATACTACTGGAGATTATCCCATCAAAGTGTCATCCCAAAATTAGTACATTAGCCTAAACTGCATCTCTACTCACTATCAAAATATTTTCAGTTGGAGACAAATATACAACTGCTACTGGTATGATGAATGTGATATTGCATAGCAGAATCAGCAGAGCCACTGAAATAATTAAGGTTTATAGTCCCACTCTAGTTCGGTTTATGGAACTAACTCCCAGCACCAGATAATTTAGTATATTTTCAATCTCTCATGATCATGGACAGATTCTTTTCAGATCAGCAACAAGGTTATTGACATCAATGTCTGAAGATAAACTCACAATGGCATTTTGCAACCACCAGATGATATAATTCTAACTGTAGTTCCTTTCATGTAACCCAATTCAGTAACTTTATTGTAAACTAGCTTTTGTGAGAATCATTTCTATTGTCATGGGAGCCCATTCTTTCACCAAGATTCATAGTCCTGAGAGATTTCAAACAAAAAGTACAAGAAAATGATGCCATTCAGTGACATGAGACAATCCTACAACTTCTCAAATTGGAAGCAAGTTTCGTGACCTAGAAAGTAGAAATCTTCACATTAACAATACCACGAAAGGAACACAAGCTTATTTAGCACAATATAACAATCAAGTTGCAAGTCTAATCACGTAAAAAAAGGGTTGGAAGTCTAATTTGTTATTTTTCGCAAAAGAAGTCAGTTTGACCACTCTGTTGACCATCTTAATCTTCTTTCCTTCCTCCAGCCTGCAATCGTCTTTCGGGTTAGGAGGACAATACATGGGGTCTAGGAGGATAAACATTCTCAGGTTACAGTGTTATACAAGTTCACATTCATGTTCAAAATTTAGCATAACAATTGACCTGGCTAAAGCAAAATATAAGCTGTAAAATTTTATGACCACTAAATTCCTACAAGAATTATAAAAGTTGAAGCTGGTCCAGTTACAGTATGACCAAATTGATGGGCATCCAGAAACAACATACATTCAAACTGCAAATCCAAGAGGAAGCAATTTTTAACAAGAAGATAAAAGTATGACCATACCTTTCAAAGCATCTCCAATTTCGTTCCCATAGAAAGTTCCAGAAATACAACATCTTTTAAAAATCATTTGATTCTCTGTAAGGGTTCCCGTTTTATCTGTCAATATATACTCAACTTGCCCTAAATCCTCACTGATTGCTGTGCTGCCACAAACAATAAACAAAAAATCTAATTAGTAATAGCAGGTCTTCCCACCTGCATAAGAATTTAGAGGCAAATCATATTTTCCTTACTTAGCAGCATGTGCCGGGGTACTAGTCTCCTGATCAACCATCTTATTGTCCCAGTCAATGAACTTTGCATACAAGCCCTTCACAAGATCTAGGGAGACCTGCAAAAAGAAGCAGCTCATTGCACCAGAGCATATGAATAAATCCCCATAAACCTACTAGTCCAAACTCAAATTTCATAAAATTGGGGAAACAGAACCAAAAAAGGATACGCATAAAAAAAATTAGGGAAGTCCTACAAGGGTGCGCTTGATAAAACTAAAGTCTAAAAATGTGAAATCTGAAATCTGAATCCATTAAGTTATTGAACTGTTAAGTATTAAATCTAATACATTTGAGTGCATATCACATTCAGTGATAAATGAATAGCTTATCACTTAATTTTGGGAGCAAGTTTTGGCTAGGAAATTGTTTGCCACTTAATTAATTCAGATGTTCAATTTTTGATTACCAAACGGTCTAAATATGTTAAGATCTGAATCCATTAAGTTTAAGTGCTGAACTGTGTTATCAAACAGGGCATAAGCTTGTTCAGCACAATAAGTGAAGATTCTACTTAAAGTTTTTCACATAAGTACTCAATAGTGGGGAACTCCGCTACTAAATCTGCAGGATACAAGAAGAACTTAATACAAAATGTTTAGCACTTAATGGGCTTATGATGCACCCTTACCAAAGATATTCCCAAAGTTTACAATCTTCTACTTTAACCTTGCTATAAAACCTGAACTATATTAAGTTACAGCCTTTTCTCATAGTATGTGGCTCTGTCAATTGGCTCTTACACTGAGCCAACAAAAATAGGCATAAAAACCAATGAAATGCGGAATTCGAAAAGCATTAAGACAGGGCACCTGGATTAGTCTTTATGCACAAGCAATATTAGCAATATGTTTGTTTTTGTTAGCTCAACTCAACAGCCAATTTCTAACACATGATTATATTCAGTCTCAATGTCTCAAAATCATGAACCCATGGATTTGAAAAGCCTATACCAGTCTTAACTTGAAGTGGTTTTATATTCTTTTATGTACACAAAATACTTAATCCATTTAGATCACATACAAAAGTATCACCTTCTCATTTTGATAAAAAAGTATATATCACGCAATAAAAGAACTCATTTTGATAAAAAAGTATATATCACGCAATAAAAGAAGGCCAAAATTATTCAATTAGAAGCGACTCAAATCTAATTTCTCACCTTTATAGATATGGGAATCATAATGGAACAAAGAAGCTCAAATCGTAGAGGAATCACCAGTAGTTCATACCACGGGCCTTTGGTTGGATATTCCACATACCACAGCTGCAAGAAAGAATCAACAAAGTAGACATCAAATAAGAAAGATAGAAAGAAAGCACATACAATAAAGCCCGAGATTTTTTGTTTGGGTATATCAACATCTGCATTTTGCACATTCAGTAAACTGAACCAATTATCGGTTAAATAAGTAGTAGAAAGGAAACCTTGGCACATCCATGTGAGAGGAGGAAAAGAGCACAAGATTCTCAATTAAGATTATGATTAGAGCTAATGAAGGAAATTAATCAGTTATACAATAGATAAATCAATAGAATGCTGCCAGAAAAGCAGCAAGTGAAAAATTTTGATTAAAAAAAAATTAAAACAAAAAACATAGAATAAGCCACAGATATTTCAGAGTACAAGAATAATTCATTAAAACAGGAAACAATGATCATCCCTGGTTTCTGTCACGTTAGTAACCCAAAGGCTTTTGATTAGAGTAGGAATGTTCTTGGACTATAAGATCAAACCTATCATTATACATGACTGCAGAGACACTATCATGATAGTGTCTAGATTATCTTATTCTATTGCAATGTTAACCGACCTTAGACACATGCATAAATACATTTCAGAAGCTGTTATATGAATAAAGTTCAAGGACTATATGGCTGTAATTTCTCAAAATACAAAAGTAAAATCACTGAGTAGACAAACCTTCCTTGCTTCTGTATCCTTCCAGATATTTCCAGCAACACCTAGGACCATGACAACTACTAGCTGAAAAACAAATATAGCTCCAGTCAACTTATCAATCATAGCATCCACTGCTGTAAGCTTTGGTTCAGGTACACCACGGGTCATGCCCAGTTTGGTTTCATTGCCCTGATAGAGAGAGAGAGAGGAGTGCAGTGCCAAAATGGTCAGCATAAAACAAGTATGAAGTCAAGGTTGATCATGCATCTATAATTACAAATTTACTTAGCCGCTTATGCCAAATATTCTCAACATTCCTAACTGGTGTTTATTTCTCCCCTCAATCACAAAACATTTGTTCTTAACACGAAATATGGAACATGCAAGTTGTCACATAAGAACCATCATGGAAGAAAATAGCAGTAGTCAACTTAATCAACAAAATGTGGCAAAATCACTTCAAAGCTCATACAGTAGATTTACGAAACTTGTATTTGCAGCCAGTTTTGGAAAAAAAAAATAAGTCATTGTTCAATAACCTTTATATGCATATATTAGTTAAGACACAGTTCTATAGGATTTTGGCTTACTTTCATTCCTTTATTCTAAGGGATATTTGAGTTATTTGGCTGTATACAGGAACTTCATCTAATTTTTGTACTTAGAAAGTCCGCTAAAAGTCCTACTAGATTTGGATAAGTAATAGAAGTAGAATCTTATACTTTGTTAATCCTAGTTGGGCAGGAAAACAAAACTTGGAGTCTATGAGCAATGTATTTCTGCTCCTACAGCAGAAGATTCAGTTGATAAATGCTCCCGTGCCCATGTTATGCAATCTAGCTAAATCCCTAATGCCCTGTCAAAGAGCTTGGGAGTAGAGGCGGCAAACTCGGCTGAAATCCACTTATCCATCCATGTAAACCACCATTATATGGATTTGAATGACTAAAACAAATCTAATGACTTTAAATGGATAACCATTTAAACCAAATTAAGTTGGTGGATTTAAATGGGTTATCCATATTTATCCAACTATCAGAATAAAAGGACAAAAAAGGATGCAAATGTTATACTTCAATCATAAGTTGAAGCTCGCTTCTCCCAACTTAACCGACTCATCTCAGACCAAACTGTTTGGCTATGGATAAAGGAGCGCATTGTGATATGAGATTTTAGGAATTTTGTGTTCTATTTTGCTTTCAGGAGGCACTGGCAGTTTGTACACTTCAGTTCAGGGGAAAGAGCAAGAATTTATCTGATCCAAAAATTAAAAACAATGCTCCACCAGAAACTTGATTTAATCAGCTTTGAAATAAAGACAGTTAAAAAAAAAATTTTGGCATATGTGAACTGTAGAAAAAAAATTTTGCAATGATGTTTTTTACTTGATTTCTTGGTAAAATATGTAGAATCCAGAAAAAATGATATAGAGTTGATATAAAAAAAAAGTAATTGCTTTAATAAAGCAAACGCTTTAAATACTTTTCTGTGTCCAAATCTGTCACATACATTTTTAGAAAGGCCATCTTCCAAGTTTTGATAGATTCGTAAAATGCATTCTGTTTTTGTACCATCAAAGGTTCTTTGGGGACATTGAAGTCTGAGAAGTGTAACTTTCAGATCTTTTTGCCAATATTTGTACTTGTTTTGCTATATAATAGTGATTTCAGAATAAATTAGAATCAAGGGACTCATTAGAAGCTGTCCATTTGATTAAAGAAGAAACGTTAGTATACAAAAGGACAAAAATGAAGTTCTGGGAGCATCTAAGGTCACATATCCATGGCAGGGCATACATGTGGTTATAATATACACAGCAGGCTAGTTAAATGGTTTTTAAATGGACAATTGGATGTCCATCATCCATTTAGATCCAATCCACACACAACCATTTATTATATGGACTTAACGATCGGATCATATAATCCATGAACCATTTACATGAAACCAGTCATGATACATATATCAATTTTGCCACCTCTGCTTGGGAGAGTACATTGTAGGTGATCCACCTGCATTTTATTTTTTCCTAAAGTCATAGTTCATGACACACATTCACAAAAATAATGTTACTCTCTTAACATGACCAGTGCCCTCTACTTTCTAAGGTTGATTTCTAGAGTTTATAACAATCATCTTCTTCTCCTAATTTTATAGCAGTTTTCTCTACTTTCAGCTTAATATGCTTTGCTAACTATTCACAAGTTATAAAAAATGTCAAGTAGTCCATCACTGGCTTGGTGATGCATCACAGGAAATTATCAAAATCTGAAATTGCATCCTAGTGACTTTCGTCATTGTTTATGTAAATAAGCCACTTTAAACATAACTTCCAATGAAAAACCACATAGCAAAATCAATAAAAGAACTTTAAACAAATAATTATGCACTTTAATGCATGAAAAGCACTCAGCCTGGATACCATAATAGACTTTGCTGTACAAAAAAGAGAGAACAGAAGTGCCACAGATATAGAATTATACACACTTTAGGTTTAACTATTAGTGCTAGAAATATGAAGCAAAGCCCAATGATCAACCCAAACAATCAATTAATTCGAAATCTTGGGAGGCTAATGGGTTGGGTTACATCATATTTGACAATACTTTTGGCTATCTGGTTTTAATTGGGTGCCAAATAACTATAAACAAATTTTAACTAATTATGCAGTCCCCCAGAGCATTATGACTGTGGGACCAGTTCAACCCAATTATGCAGGCCCCTGAATCTGGCAACCCAAAAAGAAATTAAAAAAAATCCTATTTTTAGTCTGTATCATCTCTCTGATTTTTTGTCCATAAGAAAGAAAGAAGGAAAGAAGTCTTAATCCTTTCCTCAGCTCCAAAATTTCCAACCCCTACTGCAGACAACTCAACAGACCCTACAACTCCAACACCCCTCTCTGATAGGGGGAAAATGACCACCAAAATTAAATGCTAATTTGTATCCCCGTGCCTCCGTGCCTCCACCTCCTCCCTTGCCCTCCAAAAGGTCCAGAACCACCCTAGCATAATGGCCATCCCATCCTTATCAAAAACTAGCAAAACCTATTCCCATCAAAAGAAGAAAAAGGAAACATTTTTCAAGCTTTATTAGCATCGTTTAATCCACCATTACCTTCAGAAAAAATCATATATGAAGGACAGGCATAACAATTCTTGGAGCTCATCAACATATGCACAAAGACCATTTACCTTGAGCCACCAACAGCCCCAACAAGCAAGAAGCTGCATATAACTTCAGAGAGCACTACCATAGAAACTGACAATCATTTCCAATTGCACAAAAGAAATTATTTTAGCATCACTTTTCCCCACAAAAAATATAAAACTATGCTTCCTCAATCCCATTTTATTCAAGACAATTTTCATTTCAAATATAAAACTATACTTCATCCCATTTCATTCAACACAAATTTCATTTAGTACAACTGCATGGAGAAGAATCGGATTTTCCATCTCTCCAAGTCCATGGTTGCAAAATGATCCATTAAATTGGGAATGTGGACAAATGGAAAATCCCACATCTTAGCAGCCAAATTTTCACATTTCAGGGCATAGTTGTTAATCACCCACTGCACAAATGGTCCCCATGGGGCAATTGTGTATAGCAGGTTACATTGAATGGAAACACATCTTATGTGCAAAATCTGAGTTTTCCCTACATATAGTAGTGCTGCAAATAAAAGCACTACATTCATGTTGCCAAATAATGTATTGATTAATCTATACCAATGTTCATAAGCATAAGAGCAAACAAAAGATAAGACAAAGGCACACAGACTAACACAAGTCATATAGGTTTAGACATTTCAAAATAAGAAATGATATGCATCTAGCATCCTAAGAGTAGAGAAGTCTTCATATAATCCATCTCTTATAAAGTCATCGTCACCTTCATCATTGTTAACATCTTCCTCTTCACTTTTCTCTTCTTCTTCATCATCATATGTTCAAATAATTCTTCTTTGGCAGAGGTTGGGAGAGAGAGAGAAATATGGTAAGAAATGAGAGAGAAGAGTTGAGAAACAACACTGTTTTTGTCCTTACAATTTGCTGATGATATACTTGTCCTTTTTCATGAAGGAAATAATTTTGATGCTATGTGATTGGGTTCAAATGTGTGCACAAAAAATCAAGTACAAGCCGTCCAAAATACTGGTGGATTTAAAATTTACAACAATAAAAAGTTGCTATGCTATGTACTAACACAGCCGCTAAACTTCTGCTAGGGCTATAGTGCAGTCTATTAACAATTACGATACATACAACATAACTTTTCACCGATTATTTGTCAACTATAAATTTTAATTTCCTGAAACAACAAACAACAATCAGATAGCTGATATATGATCTTCACCTTATTCCTTAAACAAACAGCTCACTACTAGAAATGCCAAAAGCATAGAAAAAGGAAAAACAGTAATCCAGCTTCATATAGCTGAAGAAAGAAGAAAATAGAAAAACCTTGCCTGTGTATACAGCAACACCACAGGCCCACTCTGTGTTTCTCAAGTAGCACGACTGCAGGAGTGTATTTTTTATGGTTATAGGGCATACATCATTATCAAGAAATGGAGGAAACAAGCGTAAATTTGCATCAAATCTTCTAATGTCTTTATCTGGTTCAGGACACTCGATTAGACCCTGCCAAAAGAAGATTCGGACACATAAAATAACACCTAGGAAGTATTATGCAACTTTTCAGGCAGATGAATAGAAGATTGTCTTACCTTAACTTTGTGCAGTAGATCAAAATCTATTCCCATGCAGGCAGAGGGTATCACCCTTGTCTTCAGGTCGGTTTCACCATCAAGGGCAGCGGTCTGAAAAAGGAATTTTTAAGGTTATACTCCCTCAAATGGGGAAAAAAGAAAGACATTTTTGGGAAGATTCCCTTCAAATTTAAAAACCTTGTAAGTAGCAACCATTGTGCTAAAAGGACAACTGATTATTTTCCCAGAGAGACTTTGCTTCAGTGTATGGATTCAAAAAGGTCATGCCCAATCTAGAAGCAAGAGGCAAATAATAAAGAATTTGGTATAATATAGTTCTAACTAAATTACCCACATCTGATTTTAGAACATCATGAGTGAAACCTGATATAGCATTTAACCCGTTTTACCATGATATTCAATACCATGTCCTCATTTCTATCTTCATTGGTTGTACTATATTTTGCATATTTTGGAAACTTACATTCATCTCTCTCATGTTTGTAATAAGTACGTAGATCTTCCACCTAAATTCTAAATTAATAGTGAAATGTGCAGCTTTTGCAGCATGATGCATATATGGCCCCAAAAATTGTTTAAGCCAAAATTATGCTTTTAATTTCACAATAACCTCTGTGAATAGTACAGGTAAGACCACAGGAGAAATTCTGTAATTTTGACAACCTCAGGGGAGGTCAGTCTAATTTACACAAAATTATCCTTGCTTTTGTATCTCCAAATGAGAATGCCCAGGATGTGATCACAAGATGAAAGGATAACAAGATCTATGTAGAAGAAAGCTGACTCAGTTCTCTATTCAATGCAACACTGCAGTTACAGAAGAAAAGTCTAAAAAACTTAAGTCCCATACACAATGTACAGATGACACTAATCTTCTTCTTCATTATCCTTCCATCAAGGGCAAATACTGTCTGAATTAGGGCTGTCAAATTGACTTCACACATGTGAACTTAATTCAAAACCACCCATGACAATTGGTTTTAGGTCATTAAAACCATTTCAAGCTCATAATTGTTTATATTAAAGTACCAGAATCAGGTGGACAGTTCATAGTGCAAAAAAATCTGTTTGGTAAATAAGCAAAAAACTTTTATGCTAACAAAACAGAAATTGAAACTGAAACCCCGCTACCCAAACAACTACTCTCCTCCAATTCCCCCCACTTCTCTTCCCGCAAAGAAACCCCAAGCTACGCAACAATGCCAAACTCCACACGCTCAACTAACTAAACGAGAGTCCCATCCAAAGAGAAATGCATGTATTATGAACCTGAATTTGGATTCACCTTATCCATAAATCACAAAAGTAACACATGACTACCAAGCTGTATAATATGTATTGTCTACAAGAATTTATTATTTACTACGTATGGCGAGCATATTTTGTTAGTTGCACAGCTTATATACACGTTGCATACATTACAGCTAGTATACATGTGTGATACATTGACAAGAGTTATATGTGCATATTTTTGGTGAATATGGAAAAGAGTGCAATCAATGACAAGGATCCTGAGCCTCCATGGACCTTTCGATCCAATTGAAGCAAAGCACACAATCTGGTGCCAGAGGATTACATGCTATTCACCTGCCATGCAACTACAGCCACCCCAAAATAACATTACAGAGCTTCAAGGAAACTGTGAATTAACCTAAGTGTTTCACAGGTAAATTAGAAGAAACAGTGGAGAAGTGAATCACATATGCAAATTGAAATAGTGAAAGTTCATAGATGGGGCTGTCTCAAACACTGAGGATTAAGGGGGCTGGTGAACAGTTTATGAACAATGTTTCAGGATATTTGGCTTCATTGGTTTTGTACATCAGAACCTTATACAGATTTGGGACAGGATCATTTCATAAGGAGCACCAATCCCAGTATCCCAAAGACATACAAGCTAAAAACCAACAAACAAATTCATATTACATCATAACTATATCAGCTAAAAGTGGTAAGTCATATAAAAGAACGGAAAAGCAACAATTTAATGATTCACACAAGATTGACACAAGGCCAACAGTCAATAATGTTGTACTTTGCTAGATTCCACCATGCCTTCCACAACCACTGGAAGTCATCAGCTCTTAGCTCATGATATGCTAACCTTAAAACTCTTCCTTCACAAGTTGCTTTGCTTATAATGTCTACCCCATATTACCTTTCTGCACTCATTATCAGTGTTTCCTGATCAACAACATGAACCTACAAGCTATCCATACATCAGAAAATGCTTGTCACCAAGACAGCTATTGTTCTTGCCAACCAGATGGAAGTTTGTATGGTTTTCTGGAATGGGCACTTGATGGTGTAGTGCCTGGCAATTTTTTTTCCGTTGACAAGTCTTGTGAGCCTTCTAACTAAATACTGTCTGTCAGCTTGATTTCCATGAGCTTCAGTTAACAAGTACTGAACAAGCTTTTTGGTGAGTTGAGCGCCAAGCAGCAGTTTTACTTTACACCTTTATATCCCCGCTAGGTAGAACTTCGTAACATACAAGATCTCAGATCTGATGAAGAAAAGTGGCAGAATTTACCTCGACATAGCAAAGACCTTGTGGATCAGAGGTACCAATAAGTACAAGATCACATGGCACTTCGTCATTCTCTCGAAGCCAGACCATGTTACCCACATGAATGTCCTGTGCTTGGATCTGCGCCATGGATATAGTTGGTGCAAGACAATAGTATCAATATCATGAACCATAGCACGATAACAGATAAAATATTAACAAATAAGTTTATAAAATCTGGGACAAGCAATTTAAAGTGCGCGCACACGCACATATATATACATCTGCAATCAGAATCACCTTTCTATATATGTGTATATATGCATATATAAATGTGTGTGTGTGTCTACATGTATGGTTTAGGCCGTAGGAAGTAGAGGTCCTGAGTTCAAATTCCACGTACCCACCACTGCTTGATTTTTTTTTTTTTAAATGTGTCTGTATTGAGGAATCTCATTTACAGAAAACCCTCAAGCAGAAAATGGACAAAAACAAGCCCTCTGCTGACTGCAGACAGCACTAAAATGATCACCACAATAATGCCAAGAGAAAGAGATGTTAAAGAAAATATCTTTGGAATTCCCAAGGAAAATGGTTGCAAATGTGTGCAGCTCAATGAAAAACAGCTGAAACAAAAATATCCATTAATTGCACAGCTTCCATTCATAAAGCTTCAAGTTAGAAAATCACAGACACTGTGCTTCAAGAGAGAAAGTAGACACAGAAAGCACAACTAGAAGCAATCAACTTTATAATGAATAACAAATAGGATTTGTTTAAAGCACAGAAACTAGAAGAGGTTCCCTGGACCCAGAATTCAGTTGTAACGAATTAAGCCAGAACATTGACAAATCCTCAATGTCCTGTCCATTCCATTTTGTTACCATTCCTACTAAATTTTGTAACCCAATGCTGAAAGCATCCAGCTCTAAAAGTATACGAGTAAAACTATAATGTCTAACGAAAGAGATCATGTGAGTGACCACATTGCCAAGGCCCAATTGACTGAAGACCTAGGTCCACTAAACACCCATTCACCAACCAAAAGATTCCCATCACCACCCCCCTCTACCCCAATGTAGTATATTCCTCACTATTTCACATCTATCCCAAGTAGAACCCTACAGAAAGGCATGCAAACAAGAACAAACTAAAGGTCAAGAAGCTAAATAAAAAAAAAACAAATGATCCCATCCCTTCGCTCATCCCAGATGCTTACCAACTCAGCATCAAGATCTGAAAAAGAAATTAACATTAGACTCCAAAAAACTGAAAATAAAACTGCAAGGTTAATAACAACATCAATGTCCAAAATACTACTGTTGTGCTTATATAAAGACCAGGTCCTAAGCTATATAAATGCAGGGTCACCAAAGATTCAGACACATGAACTTTATGAGAAACGTTTTGCCTCACCTATCCCCACTTAAACCCCAAATGATACCAAGCTAGGGGATAGAAAAGACCATCCCATGTGTTTTAATCACGAAAGCTAAAAATAAGAAAGGGATTAGTATCAGTAGCCTATAAAATAGGATTGCCCTCTTAACTCATGCTAATAAAAGATTGCAGAAACATCAAGTGCTGATGTGCATATTTTCCAAATTAAAACAACCATAAGATTGTTTTGGCAAAATGCCTTATGCGCACAAATTCACTTCCATGTGTGACCCATTTATCTTGTAGGAATGAATTCAAAATCCCTAAATGGAACATTATTCTCACATCAAAGACCATCTATTCGCCCTAATAGGCATTGATGTCAAGCAAATTTAAATTGCCTCACCCAATGACAAGCGCTTCCCAATCCACATCTTACACTACTTTCCTCCTCAAGCCACCAGGTGCATTTACGATGCCTCTTAACAAGTACCAATTTCCATCAAAAACATTGATTCAAAAGAAGATCACCCACAAATGCCAAATTTCAAATGCTCAAGATGGTTTCAATCCAAAGCACAAGTGGTTTAATGTCCTCAAGAACATAACACTACACGCAAAGGAACCGCTGTTCCATTTTCCTAATGTCTATTGATGCTATATAATTAAAATTTGTTAACTTATGCACTTTCAGCATAAACTAGATATAGATCAGGAAACAAGACACATGCTTACAGAACTCAGATAATTCTGAATGTTGAAACTCAGGCTAATTTTGAGCATGAAAAGGAGTACACAATATTTTCCATGTGTGCTTTATCCTTTCTATAAGTGGTCCAAAGAAGGTTGACAACAGATCATTCTAATTTAGAACCCCTTGTCATCATTTTTGCATAACTTCCCACTATAAGATCTGGTTACATGTAATAGCATCTACTACTAAATATCTTTCACAAGAGTGGATGCATACAATAAGAGCCGCAGGTACAAGAACAACCAATTCTTACACAAGATAAACAAATGGCTAAATCAAAGGAAGATTCCAGAAATCCTGCTCACATGAATCTCAAAGACTCTAATTCTAGAGCAATTGAAAAGATGAGAAAGCACAAAATATGCTAAACAAGTAGTTACAATTGATCACACGGAAAGACTCTTAGCCGAACTTAGTGTACAAGCACAAATCATCAATAAAAAGCTATACGTCGGAAAAATAACCCATACATGTTTTTTAACACCATGCCTGACAGCCCACACTTCTTTCTCATTTGCCTTCTTGTCTGAGAGATACCGATTGTAATCATCCCATGCCTCTTTTGTAGCTGAAACCGCAAATATTAAAATAAGTGGGCCCCATGTGCTTGCAGGATTTACAGGGGTAATAAGTGACCATAGTTGAAGGCAAGCAATCAACAAAAAGTACTGATTCATGAACCGGCTGCAAAGAGACAAAACAAAGTTGTTAGCACCGAGAGAGAGAGAGAGAGAGGAGGGTACAGCGAGAACTTAAGGAAGACGGGGCAATAAATTAATACAGATAGTTCCAAAGAAAATTTCTGGTGTGTTTAATGTGGAAAACCACCAACTTCAAGCTGCACAAATCATGAATCAAAGATTTCATCGTTATAACAAAGAAAATTTGGTTTCCAGGCCCCCATCCTCCCCTGCATACCAGATTCCTACACCTGTGGATAAGTGACGCAGGCTCATGCTTGGACCACAAGATGACAAAAGATATAAGCAGAACACAGTTTAAAAGTTCACAATGAATATCCAATTAAGAGTTAAAAATTCTTCAGCTAAATCCTTGTTTCATCTGTAGTACTGAATACTATTTTGTTTGATTATTTAAAGTATACTATGTACCTTGACTACCTTTCTATTCTTTTTATTTTAGTAAAAAATGTAAATAATCTGGTTCAAACTCATATGGTAGTTGTTATACTGTTTACAGCTAAACTACTATCTATGGTTAGCAGAACAAGCTCAAATCCAGGTATACAAAGCTAAAAAGTGAATTCTTTGAACCCTCAATGTCAGGAAAAATCAAAACTTTCCATTCCTGTAGATCAAGACATTAAAAAAAAGTTCGTAACAAGGTTCTCATGATAAATAATCACAAATTATTTATTACTTGAAATGCAAATTCCGAATTAAAATTCTTAAAACATCCATAACATCAAAGCATCAAAAAACTGAATTTGCATTCATCCCAAACAGAAGAACCAGAGGCAGACCCAGAACTTGAGGGTTGGCAAGAAAGGGGCCAAGATTCGTAGAAGAGATTAAAATTAATTTATCATCTAAAGTATTTAAACTCCTTTAGATTTTACATTTTGCAATCAAAACATATAAACATAAAAGTTTAACTCAATGTACCATCACAGTTCAAATTCCCATTGAATTCACCACATACTTTGATAAAAATAATTATATTAATAATGGAATTTAAGGTTTATCCTGTACTTTAAGGTTTGTGAAAAGCTTGCAATTTCAGAAAAAAATATAACTATTAACATGGTAACTTCTATATTCTTCTCATATTTCACAAATTCTAAAATTTTAAGTTTTCATTTACACAAACATGATCTATAATATGACTTATCAACCAACAATTTCCGTGCCATTTGATAGCAACATGAAGTAAGAAGTTACGTTGAGTTCTATTCTTTGGATCAAAACTAATAGCAAAATGAACAATGAAATAAAGTTTAAATGGAAAAATGGACTTGACCATTAGGCTTTTTTGGGAAATAGTTAGATTTTTTTTCTGAGAAGGCTTCATGACTTTTAACACCCCCCCTCCCCAAAGTTTGCTCATGGGATGAAAGGAGATTTTCACGTCCAATTTTGAGGGGCCCATTCCTCGAAAGAAGTTTTTACGGGACTATTGTTTCATCAATTTATCGTAACCAAAAATCAACTCGTATTAACCAATCAAATTTGTTGAATAACTAGTATTAATCGTATAAATTCTTATATTCATAAAGGAATTCGAATTAGTATGTTTGCTATATTAAATTAAAGTATGACCTTGTTTTCAAAAACCTAAGAAATCAAAGTATTTTGGACCTTTCTCATAAACCAATCCAGAAGTAGATTTATTCGAAAAATTCTGATAACTTGTTGATTCATCTGGTAATTGTGATAGCAATGTTAAGTTTTCTGTTCACAGAATTAAATTCTTTTTGTAGATTCGTCTGTAATTCTTCGATCCCTTGTGTTTGATTATCTATTAATTGTTTTGGGAATCCCATAAAAATTATTACTTGGATCAAATCGATTCTTTTTTGAATCTCTATACGTGCAATTCCCTCTACCCCAGAGGATATTTTCGTATTCTTTTGAACATAATTTTTAATACAATTTCTTATTTTTTGATCTTCTTGTAGACCCTCAGAATAATTTTTTGGTTGTGAACTTCTTCAGAGGAAATCCTCTGTTGCAACACAGTTGACGAGAAACAAGTTAGTAGAATTTAAATAGGGAAATACTTTCATCCAGTAGTAGGTAAACTACTAAGATATTAAAGTATACCTAAACACCTCAATATATCATCTCAAAGTTCTAGTATTCAGTATCTTACATGAGCATTTGACAACGCATCACAAACTGGGATTTGAAGGACAGGCAAACCATGGACATTCAAATATCAGGATACATTAGGTTAATGAGTTGCATTTCTGAAAATTTCCAATTTTTTTAGGAAATGAGACTTCAAAAGCTGATAAGAATCTGGATGCTCTGCCTTCATCTTTGACTTTGAGTTTTCAATATAGCAAACAAATTATTCAGTAAGATTACAATTTAAACCCGAATATCTCTCCATGATAAAAATAAAAACTCAAGAATTTTCAAATGCAGCTTATGTTCAAGAAACTTTAGAGGTAACTATGATATATGGATTCAAAATGTAAAATTGGAATAGCCATTCCACATCATCTTATCTCCCTCAGTTAAAGTATCGGAAACCAATTTTCTTTGATACTGTGCCGAATTCCAACTTGCAAACAGAGAATAATGGTCTCATTTATCGTTCAAACAAATTTTCAAACCATAGGTTTTCGTGTACATTTCGAACCTCACCCGAAACAAAAGACTCTTTACGATCAAATCACTGCAGAATTCACAAAATCATCATTAATTGCAGCAAAACTAATGAAACTACTCTCCCAAAGCACTGCCAAATATATCCAAATCGCAATAAATTTATCAACAATTACTTCAACAAAAAAATTTACAGATGCGGTAATAGTAGCAGGATTACCTGAACTGTTCCCATAGATTCTTGGGAAGAAAATTCCAAACTGTGTACTTCCGATTAGATATACGATTATCACAGTAAATATCATGCGATAAATCATCGTCATTTATATATACACAACGCTTCATCTTTGCCCTAACTTCAATTTATACCGTCGACCTCAAAACCATCTGAAACCATAACGAAATTCAACAGTATTGCTAAAATTGAGATAGGGACAAAGATTGAAGCACTGAAACATTGTGCTCAATTTGACGAAATGCAAGAGAGATACACAGGAATTACTAGGTACCTGAGATCGCCGGAGATTGGTAGGCAACTTGAAGCCGGCGCTCGGCGACGAGTTGACAATTAATGCCAAATCTACAAGCTATTGGGGGAGGAGCAGAAAACAGTAAACGGTTCTTTTGGAGCCTACGGAAGCCAACCGGTTCGGGTTTTGACTTTTCCCGGATCAGTCGAACACGTTAAGCCCATTCACAAGCTTTTGACACCACTTAATTTGTATTCAGCTCAAGTGAGTTTTTTTTTTTTTTTTAATTCGCCGCTATTTTATTTATATCATACTCTATCTTAATCTATCTAAGGAGAGACTCAACTGAACCTATGAAGAGCAGGTGGGGACTGAACCACCACCGGACCAAACAAGTGTACTCTGTCCCCATCTAAATTTTTTAGAAGAGTCACTTATTGTGGAAAACCTTGACCTCTCACCCCAGAGCTTGGTGGTGGACTAGTGGCTAGCTCAAGTGAGTTTGAGACTGAAGTTTTTGGTTCTAAATTCTAATGCTTGTGGATTTTTCTCGGAAGTGTTATTTTTTGTATTCATCAAGGATGAAAAGTAAATTGTATATTCATTTATTTTAACAAGGCTAATGGTATCAAGGCTAATAGCGGCCATATTCATTGAATCTTGTATCAAAAGAATTTGAGTAATAACATTATTTAATAATGGTAAGTGGTAAAAATTAGAGATATTACATCTTACCCCCTTAAAATAAGTTTTGACCTTGAAACTTCATGTTGTTTAAGAACAAAATCATATGTACAGGTTAAGTTAAATTTGAGTAATGGGGTTATAAATAAATTCATAGATTTTTGCCAAATTGATAGTGAGTTAGTGACAGCAAAATTTGTCTTGCTATTCTCATTAGTGTAAAAATATTCTAAAATACTCAAAATATATTGTTATTTTATTATTTATGTTTTTTCAGCTTCTCACATTAAAATATAATGGTTTTGTCAAACCCTTGGTAGCATATATCGCCATGTATAGGGTTAATTAAAAATAAAAATAGTTATTATAACAATAAAAAATTTTAACTATATTTATAGAGTGGCCATTTGATCAAGGTACTTATTCAGAATTCAAATTCAACTTACTCGAGAATTAAAACAATTAAATTTAAAATTGTATCATTTTACTTTATTTTTTAAGCATAACATAAACAAGAACTAAGTCACATGAGTAAATGCTAAACATTCATTGACTAGTTATAAAAGTAAAATACTATTTCTAGTAACGCAATAACTTCTAACTTATTAAAGTTTTGGTATAAGTTGTTAGGTCTGACCCCAAGAAATTGACAAAAGAATTTTTGGCATTTCCAAAAGACAAATAATAAAATAAAACTAAATGAAACAGGAATGCAAAAATTTACGTGGTTCAATCACATTGACCTATGTTTACAAGTCGAGAAGGAGCAAAATTTCACTATAAAGAAGAGAGTATAACGATGCCTTAGGAAAGTATTTATAGACCCAAAACACCTAATACTTAAAATACAAGAAAGTCCAAAATATTTTACTTAGCAAAAGATTTAATGATCCAAAAATCCAAATAACCTACTAAAACTTTTTTGCTTTGGTGCACATAATCCCATCACAGATCCACTCTATTTATAGTCTATTAAGGGAATGATTCCCTTGTACGAAAAGCGATATAGAACAAAGTCACACATAATAAATATCCAACTCAGCGTGTCCCAACATCAATAATAGTAAATTTTCTCCACCTTCTCTACATAAATCTCAATGGATCTAAATCACCAATAACGAATACCAACTAAATCCAAGCACTGCTTGAATTTGAAAATTGGAAGAGGTTTCGTGAATATGTCAGCAGGATTCCTCTTGATATTGGTTTTCTGAATAAGCATTTTTCCCTCGGCAATAATATCTCGAATGAAGTGAAACTTCACATCAATGTGTTTTTTCCTTTTATGATATATCTGGTCTTTAGTCAAGTGAATGACACTTTGACTATCACAGTAAATAGCAGTAACACCTTGATGTAGATTGAACTCGCCAAACAAACCTTTCAATCATAAGGCTTCTTTGATTGTCTAGGTCACAGTCATATATTCTGCCTCCGTAGTAGATAAAACTATAACAGATTGTAAAGTACCTTTCTAACTTATTATACATCCATCAATGCAGAATATGTAACCTAAAAATGATTTTCTTTTGTCAAGATCCCTGGTATAGTTAGAGTCTGTGAGACCCCGGCTGCCCTAAATTGTGATTTTATGTGAAAATAATAAGTTTTACTGTGATTATTATTCCAAATAATCCGAAATTCCTTAATTGGGAATTTGAGAAACCCTAATTGCTCGAAAATCGAAAATTTTTAAGCGAAACCCTAGATAGCCATTTTTCTTGCAATTGCATGTTTGAATGTGTATTAGACATGTGTAGGTATGTGTTGGATATCTTGATATAGGGTTAAGTGGGTTTAAAAGGTTAGAAAACCCTAAACGAGGAGAAACCCTAGTTAATCCTTGGTTGAAAGTGTTTAAGTTAGTTTATACTTTAATTTTGGCCTTGACATAAAAGTGGTTATGTGGTTAATTTTAAGTGTGATAAAGATTGATTTAGAATAAGTAAGTAAGGTTTAAGGGTGATTAGTGCAATGGCTAAGTAAGATTAGGGCATTTGGATTAAGCTAAGATTAAGTCCTATGGAGTAATATGATAGAGAATGAAAGTTATTAGGGCAAGAGTGGATGATTTGGCAAGACAAGGTTGCAAGGACTTAAAGGCAATTCCTATGCTATTTTGTGATTGGTTGAGGTAGGAAAATATCTTGAGTTGTTAGATGGGTTTGTCTTATAACCCTTAAGTCATAAGACATAAGAAACCATAGGTGTCATAAGACAAAACAACAAGAAAGAAAAGGAGAGAGAGAGCCGAGAGAGAGACAAGAGAAAAGGAGAAGAAACTTTGCAAAATTCTTGCACTTGGAGCTTTCATCTTTGGTCTTGAAGCTTGCTAGGAGCATCTTGGAGCTTGGTGGAGGTTGTCCTACTCTTGTACTATATCTTAGTTGGAGGTAAGAAACTCCTCTTGAAAGTTGCTTGGAGGATTAAGGCTTGTAGCCTTTGAAATTGTTGATTCTTGTTGTTATTGCCTTGTTGATGATGTAGTTGTAATTTGTGATGGTTTTATGGTTTAATTTTGCTTATATTGGGTGTCTTGAATTTCGGCCAAGAGGAGATAAATTAGGGTTTCCATGGTTTATGTTTGATTAAAGCTTTGGTGGTGAAATTGAGCTTGTAAATGACTTGCTTAAGTTGTTAATTTCATTTGTTGGGTGAGGTGTGATGATGTCCAAAATTTGGGTAAGAAACCCTAGGTTGAGGGGCTGATGTTTTGGGTTTGATTAGGGCTTAGATGATTATGCCTTGGTTAGATAAGGATTAGTTTTGGTTAGAGATGTTAATGAAGGTAGAACTTGTCTATTTGGTTAGAAAAGGTTAGGGTTTAGGGGCTGTTTTCATGAGGTATTTCGGGAGTCTTGTGAGGGCATTAGGGAGTGCTTTATATGTGTTAGAATGGTGTAGCCATGGCTTAGAATCTTGTGTGTGTGGTGCGAAGTCGTTTCACGCGGTTGCGCGCTTTGGTCCAGCAAAACAGCAAACCAGGACAGTTTATAACTGGCACTTTAGCTTCGAATTTGACCATGTTACAAGCTGATCGGGCTCGTGACCAAAACATCAAACTTATAGCCCTATATCAGAGCTTTTCAACGCCTTTGGAATTTCATGAATCGGATTTATATAACATGAGATATAGCCAATCAAACAGGGCCTGTCCGCGAAAATGACCTTAATCTGTCCGAACCTGTTTTGGTCTAGCTGACCTATTCACGTTTGGATTCAGGTTTTCCAGCCTTCATGAAAGTTATTCATCTTGGAATGAACTTTCTAACTGTCAAGTTTCAGATCAATTGGATATGTGTAGCATATAAAACGGCCAGCACCCCTGAAACTGACCATTTGACCTTAGACAGCTTTCGTGACCCAATTTGTTTGGTCCGCTTGGTACTGAAGATCCCAGTTTCAGTTCTTGAGGTCTTCATAAACGTTATAGGGTATCCTCTTAGCTTCGAAAGGGCGTCTCATACGCCTTAAACCGACACTTGTAGCCCAACTTATAATCAAAATGAAAAGAGGTAGCAAATCTGCCGTTTCTGCACTAACGGCCGTTTCCGCTTCCGTCAGTCGTTTCCGCGCGCGCGCGTGTCGTTTTTGCCGTTTTACTTATGATTTGCTATTTGATAACCGTTTATGGTCTAATGTGACGCAATCATCTATTGCAGACCGCGACGAGCTAGAGGCGGCTGCTGGGGCCCACTAGCGGAGTGAACGACGCTTTTGCTTAGTTGTAGCTCTTTTGTACTTTGGTAAGTATCTAGGGCTATGTGTCTAAGTCAACGCCCTTATATGTTATGCTTTGAATGAAAGGGACTTTAGGCGAGGGTGTACTTTATCACACTCGACCTAAACCCTAAAATGTACCTGTACTTGTACTTGATATGTGCAAATGACATGCTGTTGGGACTGAACCCCTAGAGCTTGTAACTCGGGGTGACATTTGTGATATGTGTGTGTGACATGTGATATGTGTGGGGCCCGATCTCAGAACCTAGTTGGACTATTCGAGCCGGCAGGGGCTTGGTCGGAGCTAGTCTAACTGAGACTTGAGATCATCAGGTTAATTAAATATGTAAATTGGTTTGTGAACCAAATATGTAAACCTGTGTGCATGAACCAACTTTGCTCGAGCTATTATGTGTGTGTGGGTGACTGGCCAGTGTGGGTGCTAAGGTGTACGGCGGGTTGACAAGTGGAGCTCTACGGATCATAAATTGCGGTCGACGGAGTGTCGGCAAGTGGTCAAGCATGACAAACTACTTGGCTTTGAAGCCAATCTGTATCCTACATATGTGTTATTATTTTGCTTATAACTGGGTGCTATGTGATTTTAATTGCTCCTACCATGTGAAATTTACGCTTTTACCCCTGCGTACTTACTAAGCGTTTAGCTTACCCCTTTCCTTTGTTTTCCTTATAGGGGTGAACGCAGGGACCACTTTTGGGGGTTCGACTAGTTTAGTTAGGTTTAATACCTTTCTTTGGGCAATTGTTATGCGTGTAATAGTAATAGTGATAAGCGTTCGGACCCACCTTAGGGTCCACTTTATGGTTATAGTTGTAGTGATAGCATGAAGCAGTAGTTCGAACTTCTTCTTTTGAATTGTATATAGAACACTTTTGCTGCTGTATATGATGTACATAGTGAACTTTTGAGCATGTATATAATGTGTATAGTAACCGTTTAGGTGCGATTAGTTGTTATTAGTTTTTGATTTCGAGTCCTGGCGTGAGCTAGGCAGACGGCCTGCTAAGCTCTTTGGTACGCCTCTGGGTACGGTGGGGTCGTTACAGGTGGTATCAGAGCGCCTAGGTTAGAGGACTTGGGCAATTGGGACATATGTAATAGGCATTAGGGTTACGTGATTCTTTTAAGATTGAATGATCTCTTTTAAGCTGAAATGCCGTCGAACTGACCAAATAATATTAAAATTTTGTAGGGATGGAGCCTGGTGAGCCTAGTGGATCCGGATCAGGACCGCCCCCTCCGAGCACTGGGGGCCCGGTTAATCAGGTATTACGCCGTCGAGTGCTGCGATTCCAAAGGAGGGTCGGGGGGCCCTATGTGATGTACTCACCGTTTGGCCGAATGAATCGGCCATGTGAGTGCAGGCATACTTTTGGCTACCCGGATGAGGTGGTTCTAGCTGTCGATGATGAGCGCCGTCGCCTGGCTAAGGCGAACGAGCGTTTGGGCCGTTCGTTAGCAGAGGCCAGACATGTAGGCCATGGGCAGGCCATGCGCATTAGGGAGACTGAGCAGAGCTTGAGAGAGGAGGAGGAGAGGACTGATGCCTTTCGTCAGCAGCTTCACGAGACACAGCAGCACTTCCTAGCGATGAAGAGGCAGATGAGAGAGCGCGTTCGGGGAATCATGCTAATTGCGAGGCTCTCTTAGACATGATTGCTGAGGCACCGCCTCGTGCTATCGGCCCGGAGCCGATGAACGAGGTCGACACCCTAGGATCGGTTGGGGACTGGGGCCCTAGGGGAGGCGTGTAGGGCCGCTCTGGGATTTTTGTTTACTCCTCTGCTACTCGTTTGGGTTTTGTTATGTGGTGGTTTTGGTCAGATTTTGGAGCCGTAGTGCTCTTGTATGTATTGGGTTTTGAACCGACCGGATGTCGGTTAACTTGTATATTTTTTTGGCGTGCGTTGTAAATGACTTGTATATATATGCAGTATGACCTTTTTGAGGTTATCTTTTGTGTGTTTCTTGTATTTCTTGTTATGTTTCGATTTCTTTATGTCGCTTATATCCGCAGTACTAAACACACACATTGTTTCCATTATAGACCGTTTTGAACTTAAATGGACGCCAGTGGTCGAGGTAGAGATAGGGGGCGTGGACGAGGCCCAGAGGGAGAGAATGAGAATGAACCCGACCAAGTAGCCACAGCCATTCAGCGGATGGCTGATTTATTGGAAAGAATGGTAAACCAACAAGGTCAGGGGCAGGGTCAACATGCTGGAAACCCTGGGGATAACGCGGGGAATAATGATAGAGAGGACCGTGCGCTAGAACGGTTCCACAAGTTTGCCCCTCCTAAATTTGTAGGTGGACCGAACCCCGACATAGCCGAGGGTTGGTTAGACCGCATGCTAGATATCTTTGCCGCACTTGGATATACAGAGGAGCGGCAAATTTCGTTTGCAGTTTTTCAGTTTGAGGGAGCTGCCCGGACTTGGTGGAATGTGATCAAGGCCAAGTGGGAGCGGGAGCGGACTCCCTGGACCTGGGTCAATTTCACCCGGGAATTTAATGAAAAATATTTGCCGCCAATAGTACAAGAGAGGCGGGAAGATGAATTTATCCGCCTGTGCCAAGAGATGTCAAGTGTGGCTGAGTATGAGACTCAGTTTACCAAACTGTCCCGTTTTGCTCCGGATTTGGTACTTACGGAGCAAAAACGAATTCGTCGCTTTATTCAGGGGTTGAATGTGGAATTTCAGGAGGCGTTAGCGGCCACCCAAGTGGATACATTTAGCCAGGTGCTAGAGAAGGCGCAGAGGATAGAGGTAGCCAGGGGTCAGGTCAAAGCTTTCCACGATTGTAAACGAAAACAACCAAGCTCGAGTACTTACACCCCTGGACAAAGCTCGAAGAACGAACCACCCACCAAGTTGGGTAGAGGAGTAGGAGGTCCGCGGCCAGCAGGGACCCCAGGCTGAGGAAATTCTGGGCGAGGGCCCCAGAGAGATGGTCAGCGCGGAGGACCCAGTGTAGGACCCAGGCTGACCTGCGGCTTTTGTGGAGGCAATCACACCTCCGATAACTGTTGGAAGCATAGTTCGGTGCGAAAGTGTTTCAAGTGTGGCAGCACGGAGCACTTGATTGCTCAATGCCCCAACCTGCAGCAAGAACGAGCCAATACCCCTCAGGCAATAGGAACTACTGTCGCGCCCCACTTTTTGAATGGTGTGGTGTGTGAGTGTGTGTGAACGTGTGCAAAATGAAAATAAAGGTCATGGGACTTAATAATGCGACGGTTTGGCCATATAAAGTTCAAAAAGGGTTTTTTGTATCAAAAATGGAGTCGCCACTTGGTATAGAGTTAGGGTGTACCAAGTCACCCAAAAATGATTTTTGTTTTTGAAAAGTAAATAAACCCTTTTAGAGAACTTTTGGGTCTACGTAAGCAAAAGAGGGATCGGGGGTCACATTTGACGAAGGGGAAGGCAAGGATAAAAATCCAAGGCACCCCTTCGACCTAACCAAGGCTAGTTGCGTGACTTAAACCAATTTTCCCTAAATTTTCTACCCAAGGTATGTATCGCGTGTTGGATATGTCTATATGAATGCAAAAAACCTAGACCTAGGGGGACATGGGGGAAATTTCTCTTCAAAGGTTGAGTGGTGCCAATCACATTAATTGTGAAGCCCAACAACGATCCTTTTGGAGAGGTCACACATAATCCTAAATGACGTAAAAATGAGTGCAATGAATGCATGCCATGTGAAAGTGTGAGTTTGTGTGAAGTGAGAAAAAATGATAAAAGTAATAAGATATAAGTGGAGGTGTGATGAGAATATAGAGACCAAGGCCCATTCCATTCAAGCACATGAGGAATTGGAAGATTCAAGTAAAGACTAGTTCGCGGAGTACTAGCTTGCTAATTAGGGTTTTAGTTTCCATTATTAGTTGTTTGTTAGCATTAATAATTTCGGTCAATTTTCACTTCACTTTGGCCGAATTTAGAGTCTTAATTTTAGTCAATTAGTTGTTAGACATTTTCGCCCTTAATGAAGGGCAAGGTCGTCCATTGGACATTCTAGGGTTTGAGTCCTGTAAGGCTATATATAGCCTAGGTTTTCATTCATTAGAGGAATTCAGATTTTATAAAATATATGTGAGTTATTTCACTCTCTCTTGCCTCAAGAGAATTTCCTTTGAATACTTGAGAATTAATCTCAAGTTGTTCATCGAACTTATCAATCAAGTAGTCTCCTTGATTGTGGCGTTCTGCTATCTATACTTTTGGTTCACTAAATTTGCTAGTCGTGGGTTAAGGAATCTCCTTAGTTCGCGGCTCGTGATTCTAGAAGGGTCAAAGTTCCGCCAATCATCCCAACTTGGTGTTCGTCTAGATTCGTCTCACATCAGTTGGTATCCAGAGCTAGTCGACGACATCAAGTATATCCCGTAGAGGTTCTTTGTTTTTCTCCTTTTCTTTTTCTTCGTAAGTTTTCTAGTATTTGTCTTCAATTCTGGTCGTGTCTTTCTTTGTGTCAAGTCCGATTGTTATTACAAAAAAAAAAAAAAAATTTCTGTCCGCCTTTGTTTGTTCTTGTTGCGTCGTTCTTTGATTTCTTTTGCTTCGCATACACTTCGTGCATTACCTGGTTGTGTGATTCTGTCTTGAAGCCTGCTTTCAAGTGTAACCGAGCTGTGTTTGAATATTGAAAAAACAAAACAAAACAAAACAAAACAATTTCTGCGACGGCTAGGGTTTCACTTGCAACTAGGGTTTTCCTTGGGCGCAAGTTTCTTGCCAAATCTGTCCAAACTTTAGCTTATTCCACCAAGTTGTTTTCATTAATTTTCTAAACTGATTTTTGTGGTTAAACTTGTTTGGGGTTGGAATCTTGAAGATGAACTACAAAAATCTAGGGATTCTTGAGTTTCTTGAGACTAATCTTGAAGTCTCAAAATTTTGATACATGTTTTGATAGTTATTGGAGGAGTGAAGGAGAACATTGGAGTGACATTAAATTCTGGAATTTTACCCAAGAACAGCCGAGTAATTGTGTGTTCTTAGAGTCAAAAAAAAAAAAAAGGAGCATTCGGGTGACAAACCACAAAGGAGGAAGCCGCACTTTTATTTGCCAATTCTGTCTTGTTGCAATTGTTCCAACAAACCAGAAAATTACATCAAGAAAAGCATACTCAAAAGTTTTGACCAACCTCCTCTTGAAAATCTTGCACACCTTGGGTCTTGATCACTTGTATCACCCGTTGAGATTTTTGAGGAACTTGACCATCTTGGTTCTTGAATATTTGCACCTCCCTACGTATAAACAGTTTCTTGTACGTCCTTGCATCCATACGGGGCTTTCTTGGCTTAGGAGTAAACCTCTTGGGAGTTTCTTGAGCAGGCCGCTTGGGGTATTCTTGGGTGACGTTGCTTGAGTCATCTTGTGAAGCCATTGTTTAGCACCAAGCGTCAAAACTGTCCTTGTGTGGAGCAAAGAGGGGAGGGCCAAATTGTTGTTCTTGAGGGAGAGTAAGGGACGAAAATTTTGAGGGATTTAAGAAGAGGTAATTCTGGAAAATTTTGGGGTTAGGAAGCTACCGAATCTGGGAAAATATTTAGGAAATTCCAGCCGACTTTGGAAGGTTTAAAAGGAGCAGAAATCTGGAAATTTTTTTAGCTACCAAATTCTGTTTTGCAGCCGACTTTGGAAGGTTTAAAAGGAGCAGAAATCTGGAAATTTTTTAGCTACCAAATTCTGTTTTGCAGCCGACTTTGGGAGGTTTCAAAAGAGAAGGAAATCTGGAATTTTTTTGGGAACAATTCTGATTTGTTATAGCCGACTTTAGGAAGGTTTTTGGAGAGGGAATCTGGAAAATTTTGGAAGGTTTTTTGGAGAGGGAATCTGGAAAAATTTTGGTAATAATTCTGTTTGGTTAGCCGACTTTAAGGAAATTTCCAAATAAGTCCAACACCTAACTTGTTTCCAAAAATCAATTGGGCAATTAAGTAAGGCAACTTGGGAACTCCATCATCGTACTTGGACTTTCTTTTTCTTTGTACATCAATTCTTTCCTCTTCCATTCCTTATTCATTACTTGAGCTTTCCATTTCTACTTTTTGTTTCCTTGTTCCTTTGATACAATTGGGAGCTATTTTGATTAAAGTTTGATTGAACTTCCTTGAGACAATTTCTGATTTCTTCAAAGGAAACAAACAAGTGGTTTGAGAAGTGAATTGTTGAGAGCATTAGAGTGCCATACACACTTGAGTGAAAACACGAGAGGAGTGAAACACTTAAGGGAGCAAGTGAGGCATTTTTCTACTAACAATTTGTCAAGTTTTGCAGGTTTCACCATGTCTCAGGAACATGAAATTACCATTGCTCAGTTATCACTTAAAATGGATAATATGTGGAAGGAAATGCAGAGGAGATTTGACCAAAGGTTGGAAACAATCCATGAGCAAATTGATCAACTAAGTTCGTCTAGGGCTTCTTCTAGGAAATCTAGGGGAAAATCCACCCTGGGGGAATCTAGTGACTCCAATGCTGATTCGGAACATGAGGCATATGAGCAAAGAAGACCAAAGCGAAACCCAAGAGCAAACGGTGATGCCATCAAGGGGATTAAGATGCAGATTCCTCCTTTCCAAGGCAAATCTGATCCGGATACGTACCTTGAATGGGAGAGTCGAGTGGAGCTAGTATTCGGTTGTAATGACTACACCGATGCACAAAAGTTGAGACTTGCCGTAGTAGAATTCACCGACTATGCCATAGTTTGGTGGGAACAAGTGGTTACAAGCAGGAGAAGGTGTGGAGAGCCACCTATAACCACTTGGACTGAGCTCAAGAGACTGATGAAGAAGCGATTTGTACCAAGTCACTACCATAGAGACTTGTACCAAAAACTTCAAACCTTGACACAAGGTCAACGCTCAGTTGAGGACTACTACAAGGACATGGAAATCTCCATGTTGAGAGCTGATATTCAAGAAGATAGAGAAGCTACAATGGCAAGATTTCTCAATGGTCTGAGGGTTGAAATAGCCGATCAACTGGAGCTTCAATACTATGTGGAGATTGAAGATATGGTGGAGAAGGCTATCAAGATTGAGCAAAGGCTCAAGAGGAGGGGTACAACCAGAAATTATAACCCTCATCCCCAGGCATTTACTCGACCATTCCAGCCTAGAAGGGAAGAGAGAGGTTCGAATACTTGGACCACTCCAAAGCCGAAGCAAGATCAAGGGACAAGCTCACGGCCACCTTTTACCAAAACCGACTCCAAGGTTGTTTCAAAACCAACAATTGAAACTTCAAAACCTAGGAATCGTGACACCAAATGTTGGAGGTGTCAAGGAGTTGGGCACATTGCAAGCCAATGTCCAAATCCAAGAACCATGCTTGTGCTACCAAATGGAGACATTGTCACTGATGATGAAGAGGAGGAGTACAAAGACATGCCTTCCTTGGTTGAAGAGGAAGATGAGATAGAGGAAGTTCCAACTCAAGACAAAGTTGGATTGGTAGCAAGGAGAGCCCTAGCTACGCAAGCTAGTAAGGATGAGCTTCAACGTGACAACATCTTTTACACTAGGTGCCATGTGACCAACAAGGTATGCAGCTTGGTGATTGACCCCGGAAGTTGCACTAATGTTGCTAGTGCATTGATGGTGGAGAAACTAAACTTGCCAACTAGTGAGCACCCCCGTCCCTACAAGCTTCAGTGGTTAAACAACAGTGGAGAGGTACGTGTTCTTAAACAAGTTCTGGTTACTTTTCGCATTGGTAGGTATGAAAATGATGTTATGTGTGATGTAGTACCAATGCAAGCTGCACATATACTCTTAGGGCGTCCTTGGCAATTTGACAAAAGAGTCACTTTTGATGGTTTCTTGAACAAATACTCTTTTATGCATAATTGTAAAAAGATTACACTTGCACCTCTTACACCTCAACAAGTACATGAGGATCAAGTTAGTCTACAAAAAGAGTATGACTTGCATGCTACCACCAAGAAGGACAACGCCAAAGCTAAGAAATTAGTGTTGGCCGATCCTTCTTCAAGCAAGTTGGATCACTCTCATTCGGTCTTCGAGCCCGCACAGGAGAGAAAACCCAGCATGCTTGCCAAGGTGAAAGATGTGAGAAAGGCCTTGCATTCTAATCAGGTTTTATTTATTTTATTTGGCAAGGAATCCTTACTCACTAATGCTCTTGATGCTTCTTTGCCTAGTGTTATTACTAACCTCTTACAGGAGTATCAAGACGTCTTTCCTGAGGATATACCTAATGGATTGCCTCCATTAAGGGGAATTGAACATCAAATTGATTTCATTCCTGGATCTTCCCTTCCAAACAAGGCACCATATAGGACCAATCCTGAGGAAACCAAGGAACAACAACGACAAGTGGAGGAGTTGCTTGGTAAGGGTTGGATTCAAGAGAATCTAAGCCCTTGTGCTGTACCAGTTCTACTTGTTCCAACCAGCACTAGTCGGGTTACAATGGCCTTTGATGCCGCTTTTGCACGTCTTGATGCGTACAACGCGCAGCCCAACCAAACCTTGGTTCACCGGGCGTCCGCTCACGGTCCACCCATAGGCTTGAGACGTCACTTGTGTGGCCATTATCATGGAACTCTTGCTGTCCGCAACATGTATCTACCACCACCACAAGTTTTCCTGGTGTCCCACAAGGGTGTCCTGATCTTTCTTCGCTTGAGAAGGCGACATGCAGGCTGCTTGGTGACTATACACATGCTCTCATCACCTTTGTTTTGGAAGAAGAGTCATGATTTGGGGACAAATCGCCTTTAAGATGAGGGGAATGATGAGAATATAGAGACCAAGGCCCATTCCATTCAAGCACATGGGGAATTGGAAGATTCAAGTAAAGACTAGTTCGCGGAGTACTAGCTTGCTAATTAGGGTTTTAGTTTCCATTATTAGTTGTTTGTTAGCATTAATAATTTCGGTCAATTTTCACTTCACTTTGGCCGAATTTAGAGTCTTAATTTTAGTCAATTAGTTGTTAGACATTTTCGCCCTTAATGAAGGGCAAGGTCGTCCATTGGACATTCTACGGTTTGAGTCCTGTAAGGCTATATATAGCCTAGGTTTTCATTCATTAGAGGAATTCAGATTTTATAAAATATATGTGAGTTATTTCACTCTCTCTTGCCTCAAGAGAATTTCCTTTGAATACTTGAGAATTAATCTCAAGTTGTTCATCGAACTTATCAATCAAGTAGTCTCCTTGATTGTGGCGTTCTGCTATCTATACTTTTGGTTCACTAAATTTGCTAGTCGTGGGTTAAGGAATCTCCTTAGTTCGCGGCTCGTGATTCTAGAAGGGTCAAAGTTCCGCCAATCATCCCAACTTGGTGTTCGTCTAGATCCGTCTCACATCAAGGTGTGCAAATGTCTTTACAAGGTAAGGTAAGTAAAAAATAATAAGGTGAAAACGCCATCAAGTGCATGTGTGCGAGTGATATGGTATAGAGTGTAAGTAGTTGAATAAAAACGTGTAAAATGAAAGTAGTGTGAAGTGAGAATGTAGAAAGAGGAATGGAATATACAGTAAGTGATAGTGAATGAATGAAATGCGTGAATCCTATAGGAATGCATCAAAACGGGAACGGGGAGTCCTAACTTTGTGACTTGATTTTTCCTTTGATAGAAGGGGGAACTAGCGTGCTAAGGCTATCGAGTAGCCACACTCGCTCGTTTCCCTTATCAGAAGGGGACTCTTCAGGCAAATGTACCCTAACTAGCATGAGATGCAAGACCTAAAGTGAGGGGAAAGGGGAATCGAGGAGCATGCCAGATGATAAAACTAAGAAAAAATGCATGATATGTAGTGAACAGGCAAATAATGCATTAATGAAAAACAAAGGAAAAATCCTATTAGGTCTAGCGTTGGACTAGCCCTTTCTATGAATTCCTACTAGCATTAGACTAGTGGAAACAATAAAAGAAGCCACAACTAGCGTTGGACTAGTGTGGTGACGTACATTCATCCATTCCATTCATCCACACTATGGAAAGCGAGTAGACATGCAAATCACTTATAAACACGTAGCACATAACACTTAGCATGCTCGACTAGATGCAAGAGCCTAAGAAAGCACTTAACAAATAACACATAGGCATGCAACACAAATTAAGGCCCTAATTATTACACTTGCTAACTAAAACAAAAGGGGAAGGGGAAAATGGACCAAATTTGCTCGCCAAGCCCTATCTATTACAAGCCAAGAGGTGTACACATACCCCATAATGAATAACTAAAAAAAGGGAAAGGGAAAATGGACAAGAAAGCTCGCCAAGCCCTATCTATTACAAGCCAAGAGGTGTACACATACCCCATAATGAATAACTTAAATAAAAGTAAAGTAAATGAAATAAATGCAAGGAATTAAAGAAGGGCAAGGAAAGCGAAGTAGACATGCATATTCACATAACACGTAGGAGCACGTAGGAGAAATGAAAGTTAAGGAGATAGAGGTTACCTCCCTTGCAATTGGGCCCCAATGAAGTGAAATCACTTATTTATCCTCCAAAATAAAAAAATGGTCAAGGTACCAATTTATTTGGGAAATTTAAAGAAAATAGGCAAACACAAGCTCATTGGTCATAAAGCCCCTAAAGTCATGAATTAAATGCAATTGAAACAATACATAGTAATTACTTAAAGCAAACAAGCAATGAAGTGGTAGAATTAAAATTGTCAAGGACCAAATTGAGAAAATTATTCAATTGTTGGGTCATAGTGAAACAAAGGAGGACTTGGAGGATCAAAGTGCAATTTTCAGCAACTATTTCATGCAAAACTCATGCAAGCTACGTGGACAAGAAAACTTCTGCAACTACTTTCTATTTAAACTTTCATTAACCGAGAAAGAAAACTGCTGCACTTGTCATTGCCATTTCCAAGCTTTGACCAAAAAACATTTCATCTAAGCATAACCATTTCATCATTGCAGGATTAAGACAGCAACTCTTATTGCAGGATTAAAACAAGAAGTGAAGCTAGCCATTAAGGGTAAAAGACTAAACAACAAGACAGCAGTAGAAAAAGGAGAAAAGGCTATGGAAACAGAGAATCAGAGATGATCATCAGGGATGCAAAACTAAAACAGAAATAGAAGGGAAAAGAAAGAAAATGCCGCAAACAACCAAATATTTTCAGCAAACAAACAAATCCAAACGCACAGCTTGTTCATCGCAATTCTGGTTCTAAACCCGAGCACCCAGTTTCTGGTTTGAAACAAGGATCATCAAGAATGCAGAAACTCCAAAAATGCAGGAGCAATGAAACAAAGACAGGCCAAGAGGTCATGCTAAGTCTGTAAAATTTTGCAACCCTACGCCAAACAAACCCAGTCAACAGCAACAAGAGGCAAACTGCGACCTTGCTATGTTTTCAATCTCACCGAGCATCACACAAGTCAAGCAAACATGACAATCTCACTGTGAAACATAAACTCAAACCCAAGCTTAACCAAACTTACAGAAACAAAATGAAAGGCTACAAACAACAACCAGCAGATAGCAAAAAGAAGTGAATCAACAAAAGAAAACAGTTTCGGACTCTAAGACAGATAAGGATATTACCTTCGCCGCAAAATGAGTCGAAGATTCGGATGAGTTTGCCAAGCTTTCGAAGGACGTCAATGGAGAACAGAGATGAAAACGCAGCACCGTCCTTGCATCCCCAAATCTTCTTTCTTTCTCACTCCGCCGTCACTCCAGTCCTATTTTGTCCATTTTCCCTTCTCTGGTTTCTTTTCCAACTGCTGTTCCCGGTGGTTTCTCCCCCCAGATTTTATTCGCCGCCTCTCTCTCTCAGTTGCGAACCCCGAACTCCTGGCTCTCCTGGTTTCTTCTCACTCAAACCAACCTTTCTCACAGCCAACCTCTCTCACCCCCTTCAGCTAGCCGCTAGTCCCTTCTGCTTTTCTCTCACAGCTTTCCCTCAGTTTTTGTTCTCCTCTCTGCCTCCCTCTCTAGCCTTCTGTTTTTCCTTCAGCCGCCCATTCTCCAACTCCTCCTCCTCTGCGGCTGTCTTGCTGCTTTCCTTTTTTATGTTCTGTTTTTTCCTTTTCGCCGCAGCCAACCCTACTCTCCTTTCTGTTTTCTTCCTTCCGTCACCCTCTCCCCCCTTTGTCTCTCTCAAAGCTCTCCTGCGGCTGCTGCTTCCTTTTTGCCATTTTGCTTGCCCACTCTCGGTCTCAACTTTCTCAGACCTGAGTTTTCCTAGCCTTTTGGTTGTCACTCGATGCCCTCTTTCTCTCTTGCTCTCCCCGTTTCTTTTTCAATCCAACCCTTTCTTCTTTTCCCCCAACCTGCCCTGCCTCCTCTCTATTCTTTCTCCCCTCTTGCTCCAGTTTTTCTTTCCGTTAGCTCCTTGTATCCCCCTTTGCGGCTGCCTTTTCTTTTCTTTTTATACCGGAACCTCCAACCCTAAAACCCCAGCCATTTCTCCTATATTTGCAGCTAAGGGCTGCCCAAAGCCCTTCCTTGCAAGCTGCGAAAAACGCAGCTTGCAAGTCGCGTATCATTTTTATTTATTTTTTATTTTTATTTTTATTTTTTAAAAAAAACTTAAATAACAAAATTGAAAATAATAAAAGTTAAAACAAAAACAATTTAATTAGCATAAGAAACAACAAAATGCAAATCCAATTTTCCCTTTTTCATTTTTCTATTTTCATCGTTTTTCTCGTTTTTCTCGTTTTTCTTTTTCTTTCAATTTTTTTCAATTTTTCATTTTTCTGAAACTAAAAACAACTAAAACATATTTTTTGAACACTTTTCTTTTTCTTTTGAGAAATTCTACGCTAAAATGGCTAAAATAATTAAAACTAAAAGTAAATAAAACTAATTGTGACAAATAAAAATAGAACAAATAAACAACGAATAGTAAATAAATAAATAATAAAACACCAAAAATTTGGTGTCTACAACTACGTCCAAGCCAGCCAATGCAGGGGGAAATCGACCTAAAGTGCCAGCCAGGGTGTATGCTCTGGGTCGACAAGAGGTGACTGACCCTTCGGTAATCATCGAAGGTACGCTTTCTCTTTTTCGGCGTACTGCGAATGTTTTAATTGACCCTGGTGCCACGCACTCCTTTGTTAACCCTGCATTTATGGCTCATATCGATGTTAAAGCTGAAAAGTTACCGTATGACCTAGAAATCAAGACCCCTGTCACTAATAAGAGTTTACTTGCCAATATGGCCTATAAGGAGTGCGAGGTATGGATTGGGGAACGAAAATTATTGGTGGATTTAATAAAATTGGCTCTTCAGGGGTATGATGTCATACTAGGTATGGACTGGTTAGTCAAATACCATGCGCAGTTAGATTGCCGCGCTAAAACAGTTGATTTTCATATACCGAGTGAACCTACACTCCAACTTGATGTTCGAGGAAAGTTAACCTCAGCTACTCTTATTTCTGGAATTAAAGCTAGGAAGCTGCTAAGTAAAGGGGCCCGAGGGTATTTGGCAGTATTGATTAACACTCCACAAGAGCAGTTAAAAGTTGAAAATGTTCCAGTAGTGTGCGAATTTCCTGAACTCTTCCCTGAAGAACTAACGTCACTACCTCCGGAAAGGGACATAGAATTTAAGATTGATTTGCATCCCGGAGCAGAACCAATTTCGAAAACCCCTTACCGAATGGCTCCTGCAGAACTTAAGGAGTTAAAGACTCAATTGCAGGAACTGTTAAACCTGGGATTTATACAGGAGAGCGAATCACCTTGGGGAGCCCCGGTATTATTTGTCAAGAAAAAAGACGGAGGATTACGGATGTGCATAGATTATCGGGGGCTGAATAATTTGACTATTAAGAATAAATATCCCTTACCCCTTATTGATGAATTGTTTGATCAACTGTGAGATGCCGTTGTTTATTCAAAATTAGATCTCCGGCAGGGATACTACCAATTAAGGATACGCAAGGAAGACATACCTAAGACCGCCTTTAATTCGCGGTATGGGCATTTTGAGCTTGCAGTGATGCCCTTTGGGTTGACTAACGCTCCAGCCGCATTTATGGACTTGATGCATCGAGTTTTCAAACCATATCTAGACCAATTTGTGGTAGTTTTCATCGACGACATTTTGGTCTACTCTAAGACTCGAGAGGATCATGAGCAACATCTGAGGTTAGTACTGTAGACCCTTAAGGACCATCAGCTGTATGCTAAATTCAGTAAGTGTGAGTTTTGGCTGGAGAAGGTGTCCTTTTTAGGTCATGTGATCTCGAAAGATGGGATAGCGGTGGACCCCGCTAAGGTAAGAGCGGTAACAGAATGGAAGAGACCAGGAAGCCCGACTGAAGTCAGAAGTTTCTTAGGGCTCGCAGGATATTACCGCCGCTTCATTAAGGATTTTTCTAAGATAGCTGGCCCGCTAACGGATTTAACAAGAATTCACAATCAATTTATTTGGACTCCGAAATGCGAGACCAGTTTTCAAGAGTTAAAAGGATGATTAACTTCCGCCCCAATTTTAACACTGCCTAATGGAAAGGACAGTTTTGTGGTATATACGGATGCCTCTAAGATGGGTTTAGGATGCGTACTTATGCAAAATGGACAGGTGATAGCGTACGCATCCCGAAAGTTAAAACCTCATGAGCAGAACTACCCCACCCACGATTTGGAATTAGCGGCTATAGTTTTTGCTCTACAAAAGTGGCGTCATTACCTCTACGGGGTAACTTTTGAGGTGTTCACCGACCATAAGAGCCTGAAGTACTTATTTTCGCAAAAGGAGTTGAATTTGAGGCAGCGTCGGTGGATGGAATTTCTAGAGGATTATGACTGCACCATAAAGTATCATCCGGGTAAAGCAAACGTGGTAGCAGACGCACTTAGTCGAAAAGCTCAGGTATCAAGTTTACAGATAAAAGAGTGAGAGTTACTAGAGAAAGCTGGGGAATGGAATCCTCAACTTAAGCCGCAAGGAGTGCTTTTTAGCAATATAATAGTTACTTCTACTCTACTCCCTCGGATAAAAGAAGCACAAAAGGAGGACACTCAGGTGCAGAAGTGGAAGGAGAAAACCGAACAAGAAACGATACCTGACTTCAAAGTGAACTCGGATGGGATTTTGCGGTACCGTAATCGGTTTGTTATACCGCAGGACCAGGAATTGAAACGAGAAATATTGGAAGAAGCACATAGGTCAAGATACACAGTACATCCTGGTACGATCAAGATGTACCAGGATTTGAAGAAGTTATACTGGTGGGAGGGCATGAAAAGAGAAATAGCCCAATTTGTTCAAACGTGCCTAACCTGTTAGCAGATAAAGGTGGAGCACCAAAAGCCTTCTGGATTGCTCCAACCATTAGAAGTGCCAGAGTGGAAGTGGGAAAACATCACTATGGACTTTGTTTCAGGGCTACCAAGAACCCAAAAAGGACATGATGCCATATGGGTAATAGTAGACCGTCTAACTAAATCAGCCCATTTCCTACCCGTGAACATGAAATATTCCCTAGAGAAACTAGCTCAACTATACATGGACGAAATTGTACGCCTACATGGAGTACCAGTGAGTATAGTTTCGGATAGAGACCCTTGTTTTGTGTCACGATTTTGGCAAAAGATGCAGGAAGCTTTAGGCTCGAAATTAACCTTGAGTACAGCCTACCACCCTCAGACAGACGGACAGTCGGAACGGACGATACAAACGCTTGAGAAAATGCTCCGATCGTGTGTTTTGGATCTGGGAGGAAGTTGGAGCCGATATCTTATTATGATAGAGTTTGCTTACAATAACAGCTATCACTCCTCTATACGAATGGCACCGTATGAAGCTTTTTATGGACGCAAGTGCCGCTCACCGATCTTCTGGGATGAAGTAGGTGAGAGAAAGGTTCTAGATGCTACCGCAGTGCCATGGATAGAAGAAGCGATGGAAAAGGTCAAAATTATTCGCCAAAGGATACTAACAGCTCAAAGTCAACAGAAAAGTTATGCCGACCATCGAAGGAAGGATCTTGAGTTCGAAGTAGGGGATATGGTGTTTCTAAAGGTTACTCCACTAAGAGGAACTGTTGCGGCCAGGAAAGGGAAGAAATTGAAACCAAGATATATAGGGCCATATAGGATTCAACGACGGGCCGGAACGGTGGCGTATCAGTTAGAGTTGCCAGCCAACATGTCCCGAATTCATAATGTTTTTCACGTCTCACTACTAATGAAGTACCATCCAGATCCCACCCACATTTTGCATACTGAGAATGTAGAGCTAGACGAATCCCTCACCTACGAGGAACAACCAGTACAGATTTTGGACCGCAAGGTGAAGGAATTGAGGAATAAGCAAATTCCTTTGGTGAAGATTTTATGGAGAAACCACGATGTAGAAGAGGCCACATGGGAAATGGAGGAAGAAATGCAGAAGAAATATCCGATCTTGTTCGCCCATAAAGGTAATAATTTCGAGAACGAAATTGTTTTAAGAGGAGGAGGTTGTGAGACCCCGGTTGCCCTAAATTGTGATTTTATGTGAAAATAATAAGTTTTACTGTGATTATTATTCCAAATAATCCGAAAATCCTTAATTGGGAATTTGAGAAACCCTAATTGCTCGAAAATCAAAAATTTTTAAGCGAAACCCTAGATAGCCATTTTTCTTGCAATTGCATGTTTGAATGTGTATTAGACATGTGTAGGTATGTGTTGGATATCTTGATATAGGGTTAAGTGGGTTTAAAAGGTTAGAAAACCCTAAACGAGGAGAAACCCTAGTTAATCCTTGGTTGAAAGTGTTTAAGTTAGTTTATACTTTAATTTTGGCCTTGACATAAAAGTGGTTATGTGGTTAATTTTAAGTGTGATAAAGATTGATTTAGAATAAGTAAGTAAGGTTTAAGGGTGATTAGTGCAATGGCTAAGTAAGATTAGGGCATTTGGATTAAGCTAAGATTAAGTCCTATGGAGTAATATGATAGAGAATGAAAGTTATTAGGGCAAGAGTGGATGATTTGGCAAGACAAGGTTGCAAGGACTTAAAGGCAATTCCTATGCTATTTTGTGATTGGTTGAGGTAGGAAAATATCTTGAGTTGTTAGATGGGTTTGTCTTATAACCCTTAAGTCATAAGACATAAGAAACCATAGATGTCATAAGACAAAACAACAAGAAAGAAAAGGAGAGAGAGAGCCGAGAGAGAGACAAGAGAAAAGGAGAAGAAACTTTGCAAAATTCTTGCACTTGGAGCTTTCATCTTTGGTCTTGAAGCTTGCTAGGAGCATCTTGGAGCTTGGTGGAGGTTGTCCTACTCTTGTACTATATCTTAGTTGGAGGTAAGAAACTCCTCTTGAAAGTTGCTTGGAGGATTAAGGCTTGTAGCCTTTGAAATTGTTGATTCTTGTTGTTATTGCCTTGTTGATGATGTAGTTGTAATTTGTGATGGTTTTATGGTTTAATTTTGCTTATATTGGGTGTCTTGAATTTCGGCCAAGAGGAGATAAATTAGGGTTTCCATGGTTTATGTTTGATTAAAGCTTTGGTGGTGAAATTGAGCTTGTAAATGACTTGCTTAAGTTGTTAATTTCATTTGTTGGGTGAGGTGTGATGATGTCCAAAATTTGGGTAAGAAACCCTAGGTTGAGGGGCTGATGTTTTGGGTTTGATTAGGGCTTAGATGATTATGCCTTGGTTAGATAAGGATTAGTTTTGGTTAGAGATGTTAATGAAGGTAGAACTTGTCTATTTGGTTAGAAAAGGTTAGGGTTTAGGGGCTGTTTTCATGAGGTATTTCGGGAGTCTTGTGAGGGCATTAGGGAGTGCTTTATATGTGTTAGAATGGTGTAGCCATGGCTTAGAATCTTGTGTGTGTGGTGCGAAGTCGTTTCACGCGGTTGCGCGCTTTGGTCCAGCAAAACAGCAAACCAGGACAGTTTATAACTGGCACTTTGGCTTCGAATTTGACCAGGTTACAAGCTGATCGGGCTCGTGACCAAAACATCAAACTTATAGCCCTATATCAGAGCTTTTCAACGCCTTTGGAATTTCATGAATCGGATTTATATAACATGAGATATAGCCAATCAAACAGGGCCTGTCCGCGAAAATGACCTTAATCTGTCCGAACCTGTTTTGGTCTAGCTGACCTATTCACGTTTGGATTCAGGTTTTCCAGCCTTCATGGTAGTTATTCATCTTGGAATGAACTTTCTAACTGTCAAGTTTCAGATCAATTGGATATGTGTAGCATATAAAACGGCCAGCACCCCTGAAACTGACCATTTGACCTTAGACAGCTTTCGTGACCCAATTTGTTTGGTCCGCTTGGTACTGAAGATCCCAGTTTCAGTTCTTGAGGTCTTCATAAACGTTATAGGGTATCCTCTTAGCTTCGAAAGGGCGTCTCATACGCCTTAAACCGACACTTGTAGCCCAACTTATAATGAAAATGAAAAGAGGTAGCAAATCTGCCGTTTCTGCACTAACGGCCGTTTCCGTTTCCGTCAGTCGTTTCCGCGCGCGCGCGTGTCGTTTTTGCCGTTTTACTTATGATTTGCTATTTGATAACCGTTTATGGTCTAATGTGACGCAATCATCTATTGCAGACCGCGACGAGCTAGAGGCGGCTGCTGGGGCCCACTAGCGGAGTGAACGACGCTTTTGCTTAGTTGTAGCTCTTTTGTACTTTGGTAAGTATCTAGGGCTATGTATCTAAGTCAACGCCCTTATATGTTATGCTTTGAATGAAAGGGACTTTAGGCGAGGGTGTACTTTATCACACTCGACCTAAACCCTAAAATGTACCTGTACTTGTACTTGATATGTGCAAATGACATGCTGTTGGGACTGAACCCCTAGAGCTTGTAACTCGGGGTGACATTTGTGATATGTGTGTGTGACATGTGATATGTGTGGGGCCCGATCTCAGAACCTAGTTGGACTATTCGAGCCGGCAGGGGTTTGGTCGGAGCTAGTCTAACTGAGACTTGAGATCATCAGGTTAATTAAATATGTAAATTGGTTTGTGAACCAAATATGTAAACCTGTGTGCATGAACCAACTTTGCTCGAGCTATTATGTGTGTGTGGGTGACTGGCCAGTGTGGGTGCTAAGGTGTACGGCGGGTTGACAAGTGGAGCTCTACGGATCATAAATTGCGGTCGACGGAGTGTCGGCAAGTGGTCAAGCATGACAAACTACTTGGCTTTGAAGCCAATATGTATCCTACATATGTGTTATTATTTTGCTTATAACTGGGTGCTATGTGATTTTAATTGCTCCTACCATGTGAAATTTACGCTTTTACCCCTGCGTACTTACTAAGCGTTTAGCTTACCCCTTTCCTTTGTTTTCCTTATAGGGGTGAACGCAGGGACCACTTTTGGGGGTTCGACTAGTTTAGTTAGGTTTAATACCTTTCTTTGGGCAATTGTTATGCGTGTAATAGTAATAGTGATAAGCGTTCGGACCCACCTTAGGGTCCACTTTATGGTTATAGTTGTAGTGATAGCATGAAACAGTAGTTCGGACTTCTTCTTTTGAATTGTATATAGAACATTTTTGCTGCTGTATATGATGTACATAGTGAACTTTTGAGCATGTATATAATGTGTATAGTAACCGTTTGGGTACGATTAGTTGTTATTAGTTTTTGATTTCGAGTCCTGGCGCGAGCTAGGCAGACGGCCTGCTAAGCCCTTTGGTACGCCTCTGGGTACGGTGGGGTCGTTACAGAGTCTACAAAACTAACCAAAGTGTCATTGTTTCTCCCAAACTTCAAACAACTATTTGAAATTCCTCTGAGAATCCACTTCACAGATTGTCAATATGCCTTTTAAGGATAAGACCTATATCTGCTAACAACACTGACTACTTGTGTAATATTTGGACAAGTACAAACTGTCGCGCCCCATTTTTAAAATAAAAATCAAAGTGTTATAAAAATGAATTTTGGTTTATTTTTTATTAAAAAATGAGTTTTGATTTTTAGGAAATAAATGAAGAAAATGTGGGCCTAAAATGGGGTTTAATAAGTGCGACGATTTTGGCCCAAATTATAGTTTAAAAAGGGTTTTTGACTAAAAATCGGAGTCACCACTTGGTATTAAGTTAAGGTGTACCAAATCACCTAAAAATAAATTTTTAATAAAAAAATAGAAAAAATCCTTTTTAAACAACTCCAAATTCTCGAAAATTTGAGAAATGTGTTCGGGAGTCACATTTGAAAAAAGGGAAGGCAAGAATGAAAATCCAAAACACCCTTTCAATCTAGCCAAGGTTAGTTGCGTGATTTAGTCAAAAATTTTCTTATTTTAATCTAAAAATTTATCACATTTGGATGTACTATATGAATGCAAAACCTAAACCTAGTGTATCGGGGAAACTTAATTGGCGCAAATCACATTAATTGTAATGCCCAAGAGTAACTATTTGAAGAGGTCACGAATGTGCAAAATATGAGACTCTAAGAAAAGAAAAGAAAATAATAATTATACAAATATACTTGATCTAAAAGAATGCATCATAATGGGTGCAGGGGACTAATACTCATGACTTCAGTGTTCCCTTTAATAGAGGGAATACGAGCGTGCTAAGGCTATAAAGCCAAACTCGTCCATATCCCATATTCGAGGGGTATTTCCTAATCTAATCAAGCAAGTGTACTAGCCTATCTCTAATTTTCTTATATGAAAATGCAAGTCTAATGTCATGTGTCACACACGGGGTTATAAAGAGGGAAATATGGGATAAGGGGTGTATATAGGGCAAATATGGGATAAGGGATACGTATACAAGGGAAATGTCATGCAAAATGATAAAAACCCTAAAAAATAGCAAATATCATGAAAGTGTAGTGATTGTCACACAAACATGTTCTAATATGCGAAGGGCTCCTAAGGGTGTGACGGCTCCACCTCCCCCTGGGGTATACCTTAGGGTTCGGCGGGTCGCCTACTCAACTCGCGCCAGGACTCGATACTCTAAAACTAGAAAATAAAGTTTACACCAAAAGTAAGTTCTATGTTCTCTATTATAGTTTCAAGGGTTGCATAAACTAGTACATCAAGTCATACATACCACGAGCATCAGAAAGTAAACCCTAGAAAAGCTAATAACTACAACCACCACGATAACTATATACATCTTACTAGTCAACTTATAACAAGGATAAATTCAACTATTCTCTAATCCAAAAAACTAAACACCTTCCCGAACGATCCCCGCGTCAGCCCCCTGCTAAGGAAAACAAATGGAATGGGGTAAGCTATATGCTTAGTGAGTAATCAGGGGTGTAAATGTAAACTCATATCCAAATAACAAGTATTCAGGTTATTTCACATCAATAACAGAAAAGTAACATCACAATGGTAGGATACAGGTGGCTCTAAAACCAGTTCAATTCCCCAAGCTTGAACGCCTGTTGACACTCCGTCAACCAAAGTACTCATGGTCCGTAGACTGTGAGAACCTTGAAGAATAATAATAATATATACATATTGCATTTGCATTTTAGACTCTTAATAACTGTTACTATTGTTGGTTTTTAAATAGGTATGTGACCATAATTTTTATATATAAATAAGTTAATTGTGCAAATATTAAGTTACTTGTGCAAATATTTTTAAAATTTTCGAATAAAGAAAATGTGGAAAAAAAACGTGCAATTAAGAGAAAATGAAACCTAGCAATTAAGAAAATTACGGGTTCTCACAACATGAGCACATGCCGAGCTATTGCTCCCACTGCTATCGCCAGGGGCATGAAGATGCCAAATGCCACGTTAAAAAGCTCGAGCTCCGGTCCAAAGGGTTATCAAAATCTGACCCACGCATACAATGGAAGGAGATGGCTAAGCAGGCCGGCTCGGCTCTTGCTGCTAAGGATATGGCACCTTTTTCAGCAGAACCCGTGGTGACCTCTTCTATGAAGGATCAGGGTGGGGTGGTCTCGTTGCCTCCTGTGATGACGATGGAGCCTGCTGGGCAGCTACAAGAAGACGAGGAAATGTTGGAAGAATCGTCATCCGCTACTGCTTCAGCGGCTGTGGGGCTCCCTGTCGCGAAAAGTCCCGATCAGGCGCATGACTTGGCACTTTCTCACTTAGGCACGCTTCAGGTGCGAACTGGGGATGCTACATCTCCTACCCCAGCTATGGGTGACATCCTCATACACAAGGAGGTACAGCTACCGCTGCCATCAGAACCTGTAGGCTCTGCTGCGGCTCCCGTTCTTGCTGCTGATTAGGCCGCTAGCTGAGGGGTTGTCCTTCCGTTTCCAGTTTCCCTACCCTCTATGGTTGATGATACGTTGAAGGCGGCAGCTACTAGTATCATCCATGACATGGTTGATCGGGTAGTGGAGGAAGACTCTCAAGCAACTGAGGATGGCGATGACGACTCCGAAGGAACAGACGATTCTTTGCCTGAAGAACCCATTACCGCGGGCTGTTTGTCTCCTCGATTGCCAAGGCCACAAGGTACTGTACCAGAGTGTTCTCATTCTGTGACCGCTCACCTGAATGTGGACCAGTTATCGGCACTGGAGCAGGGGCGTCGTACAGCTCGGGGTCGTGGCATACGGGCCAATTTTCCTTCGGATAGAGAGCTCAGGTCGGTGAAACGCAACTCTCAAAATTCTTTTCATGCTTTATCTAATGATTAGTGCACTTTTTTGGAATATTCGGGGGATTTCTAGATCTCCAAATTTACGAAGGCTCAAAAAATTAATTTTGTTACACAAGTTGTCGGTGGTTGGGATCTGTGAGCCTAAACTCTCGACAAGAGACATGGAATCAATTCGTGTGCGTTTGAATTTTGATCATGTGATCTCTAACCCGTCAGGGGATCTTTGGGTTTTCTTTAGATTTCCTTTTACCTCCATGGTTGTTGGGGAGTCTGACCAACACTTGTCTATCTCATTTTGTCATCCCCATCGATCCTGTCCTTTTTTTGTTTCCTTTGTTCATGCTAAATGTACTGCTTGGGAAAGGAGGAGGCTATGGCCTGTTTTGCTTCGCCACAAGCCTTGTCACGAGCCATGGTATATTGTGGGGGATTTTAACCTTATTTTATCTCCGAATGAGAAGAAGGGAGGTCGGCCGTTTCAGCCATCTCAGGGCTTGGAGCTTTCTGAATTCATGGGAGAAGCTGGTGTGCTTGATGCAGGGTTCTCTAGGTCCAGCTTTACTTGGTGTAATAATAGACATGGTCGAGCAAGAATCTGGAAGCGCCTAGATCGGGTATTACTTAACAATGCGTGTTTAAACGATTCGACCTCGATGGTTGTCTCCCACTTGGTGCGGGAGCCCTCTGACCATGGCCCACTTCTCCTTTCCTTCTCTACCAGGCTGGACAATAAGTCTCGCACTTTTAGATTCCTTAACGTGTGGACATCATAGGATAGTCTGTTGGATGTAGTGAAGATAGCTTGGCAAGGTGATGTCAGTGGCTCTCCATTTTATCGCGTATGTACCAAACTGAAGAGAGTCTCTCATGCTATTCAGCAATGGAATAAGGAGACGTTTGGAGATGTTTTTCTCAACGTGAAGAGGGCCGAGGCAGCGGTGGCCCGGGCTGAGCTTCAGATCGAGGTAGATAGCTCGGAAGAGAATTTTGTTGAGTTGAAACGGGTACAAGCTGAATTGCGGAGGGTCCTGACTGTAGAGGAACAATTCTGGAAACAAAAATCCAGGGTTAAGTGGCTCCAGCACGGGGATAATAATTCTAGTTTTTTCCATTCAGTGGTGAAACAGCGAAGATATCGGGCAGCAATTCACAGCATTCGAGACTCCCAGGGCACTTGGATTACTGATAACGGCACAATCGGGATGGAAGCCGTGAAGTTTTTTGATGATTTATTATCGGCGGAGTCTTCTTCAGACTTTCGACTAGTCCATGTTATTCCCAACTTGAGTTCTGAAATTGATAATAGCTGTCTGGAAGAGGCCCCTTCTTTCGACGAGGTTACAAGGGTGGTCTTCTCTATGGATGATGATAGTGCAGCAGGCCCAGATGGTTTCACTGGAAAGTTCTTTACCTTTGCTTGGGAGGTGGTCGGTCCTGATATCTTTCAAGCGATTCTCAGTTTCTTTTGTGGAGCTGAACTTCCTCGATTTGTCATAGCTACCTCAATTGTTCTCATTCCAAAGGTCCTAAATCCGCAATCCTTCTCTCAATTTCGGCCTATCAGTGTATGTAACTTTTTGAATAAAGTCATCTCTCGAATTTTGGTCAGCTGTTTAACTTCGATTTTGCCTCGGATTATTTCTCCTCGGCAAAGTGGTTTTGTTCAGGGTCGGACTCTGTCGGACAACTTTCTCCTAGCTCAAGAGTTGATTACAGATATTGGAAAAAAATGTAGGGGACGGAATGTAGTGCTTAAACTGGACATGGCGAAGGCGTATGATAGGATGTCATGGGTGTTTATTATTAGAGTGTTGCGCCGCTTTGGATTTGGGGAAAGGTTTATTGATATGGTGTGGCGGTTGTTGTCAAATGTCTGGTTCTCAGTGCTTGTTAATGGAGTTTCGTATGGCTTCTTCAAGTCTAGCCGGGGCCTTCGACAGGGCGATCCTCTGTCGCCGGCCTTATTTATTATTAGAGCTGAGGTTTTGTCCAGAGGGTTGAATTTATTATATTCCCAATCGAATTTTGTGGGTTATAAAGTGCCAAGACACTGTCCTACCATCTCTCATTTGGCCTTTGCGGATGACATAATAATCTTTGCCAATGGGTCGGCCTCTTCGTTAAAGAAAATTATGCGAGTGTTAGAACTATATCAAAAGGCATTGGGTCAATTGGTGAACACTAGTAAGAGTGGGTTCCTGCTTCATCCAAGTTTCCCAATGGCTCGTCAGGGTATCATCGAACGAGTTACTAAATTTTTGAGAAGAGGATTCCCCATTCGGTATTTGGGACTTCCATTGTATACCGGCAGGTGTAAGGGATCTTATTTTGCGGATCTGAGCCAGCAAATGGTTGATAAAGTCCTCTCCTGGAAGACTCGGCTCTTGTCATCAGGTGGCAAGATCATTTTGATTAAGCATGTGCTTTCGAGTATCCCCATCCACCTCTTGGCTACAGGGGTCATGCCAAAAAGTATATTTCAGATGATTGAGCGGGTATGTGCAAATTTCTTGTCGGGGACGACTGAAGAGTCTAGGAGGTTTCATTGGGTGCGGTGGAGAGACTTATGCTTCCCACCAAAGGAGGGTGGCGTTGGATTTCGGTCGATCGATGACACTTATAGAGCTTTCTCTTGCAAGTTGTGGTGGACCTTTAGGCAGAATCTCTCACTGTGGCCTATGTACATGCGAGCCAAATATTGTCATGATACTTACCCTTGTCAGGTTGCCCTGAGATCTCCTATTTCAGCAAGATGGCGCCGCATGTTAGACGTTAGGGGTTTTGTGGAGTTATTTATACTTTGGAGACCTTATAGTGGTTTTTGCCACTTCTGGTATGACAACTAGACGGGGTTAGGTGCATTATATCTTCGAGCGGATGTGCAGGATCATTTGTCCTTCCATGACTTTATTGTGTGCGGGACATGGGATAGCCGCTTGTTGTCTCATGTCCTTCCACCTGATTTAGTCCAGGCTGTGGTGGGCATGCCGATCCCTTGTATTTCTTCGGTGCACAGAATGGTATGGACGGCATCATCTTTTGGGAGCTTCTCATTATCCTCGGCCCTCCAAGAGGTGCGACAGGCTAAACCCTCATCCTTCATGTTCAGTCAGGTTTGGCATCCGCACATCCCTCTAAAAATTTCCTTCTTCATGATGCGTTTGTTGTGGGGACGATTGCCTTTGGATGATATTTTAACCCGGCATTGTTTTCACTTACCGTCTAAATGCTTTTGCTGTTTGGAGCCTAGTGTTGAAATGCTACAGCACGTCTTCATGTCGGGTGATGTCGCAAAGGCAGTTTGGAAGTTTTTTGGGCCTCTCGGATCTCTCTCTGGTCTTAACTTGGCGCAGGAGCATTTAACCGTACAGTTGGCGAATTGGTGGTACAAGCCTACTAAGTCCAAGAGGCTAAAATTTGTTTTTCGGCTCCTACCCGTATTTGTGTGTTGGAATTTGTGGAAGACAAGGAATTCAACAGTGTTTGAAGGGGTTATCAAGGATGTCCGATCTATTTATCGATCTATTTTTCAAAACTTGAAAGACGCATACTGGATGAAATTTGGGGAATTACAACAGGTCACATCTTGGCCCCAATTCTTGGGTTTGGTGGAGCAACGCCCTGATGTGGTTAAGTTTCGTCTGGTTCATTGGCAGGCTCCACGGCTGTCAATGTTTAAACTTAACATAGATGGGTGCTCCAAAGGAAACCCGGGGTTGAGTGGTGGTGGGGGGATTCTTAGGGATGGCTCAGGGAAGTTCATCTTCGCTTTCGCTGGTTGCTTTGATGTTGCTACTAGCTTGCAGGCTGAGGCCAAAGCATTAGCGCTTGGGCTGAGTTTATGTGTCCAGAGGAATTTTTTACATCAGTAAAAAAAAAAAAAAAAAAAATCTATTTGAGAACCACTACCCAGGATGGAGATGAAATAAATGGAGAATTAATATGTTATGAAGTATGCTTGTAGAAATTAAAGCAGACGGCTTGCCCGACCATATGCATGAGGTAAGTGGCAATATCGACCGTATGCAAGATACATGAATGCATGAATCTGGAGTATAAACTTAGAATATTATTTAAAATATAATTTCAAAAGAAGACTTAAAGATATTGTTTCAAAACTTGATCTTTGGGAGAGAGGAACTTGGAAAAGTAACTTCAAAAAGAGGTTTTCTTCGCTTGCTCCATTTGGCTTTGCTTCTCTTCTTTATATAGAGATAGCAAGAGAGATAAGCTCAAGAATATTCCTCCAATGACATCATTGCTTGAGTTATCTTATCTCTTATTGCTTCGAAATCTAAAATTTTATTAGCTGCTTGAATTTCTTTTTTATCCAACATTTTGAGTGGTTGGGTCCCACTTTCATTAAATTGGACTAAAAATTCCTTAACAATCATCTCCATTTTCTTAAGCAAGATCCTAAAAATTTTCTACCTTTTCATCTTCATCAATTTGGGATAAGGCATCAATTATTTTTTTCTTAAAATCGTCTTTGCTCGTACTTGCTGCCATGAGGCATTGAAATATACTTTTGTAATCAGGAATTCCTGATTTTTTGTTTGTTCTAGTTTGGAAATCTCTCGTAGCATGGGATATTTTATTTCTTTTACAAAGTCCCACCATTTAATTTTGAATTGTCTGGTAAAAATATCAATCCCTTAGAAGATGACCTTATTAAAGTTCCAACAAAATATCCATGGAATCCTATTCTTGATATAATAGTGAAGTAATATGTAGGAGTCCACGTAATCATTAAAAGTTGGATCTTTTGCAATGAACTTGAAATCCTCTTGGAAATTTAGTGGCATAATCTTCGAATTCCCACCAAAATCTTTCCACCATATGTAGAACCATCTTGAAAGAGCATGGGTAATGGTTGGATGTAACTGTATGAACCAAGAGTGAGAAAATGGTTTGAAATAAAATATATAACACCAAACCTTGATATAATCATGATAAGTAGAAATAGCTGGCTTGAAAGGGATTTTAAATTGGATTTGAGTTTGATATCCTTTAACGGGCCATTCTTCTGGTTTTCTAATTTTTAAATTTTTTATTTTCTGATATTTGGCTTGTTCTTCTAGAGTCTCTTCTGGAAAATATTTCAAAGGTTCAATCGAATCAATTTCTAGTAAAACTTGTTCTATGAATTTTTTTGGTTTTCAAAGGGGTTTCGAAAAAGTAGAGTAGGTTTGAATAAAAATAGGTTCGAATCAATTCAACATAGGTTTTATTTGCATAAGAGGGTTCAATTTCTCCAATATAGGCCTCATCTTGTTTGGAGAAGTAATTTTGGGTTAGATGGAGGAGTTTGAGTAATAGAGTTTTTAATAACACCAATATAAGTATTTGAAGTTTGTTGGACAAGAGTAATAGGCCTTTGAGATTGGACTTATAAGCCTTTGTCTAGGGACTTGAGTCGGGATTGGACTACGGACATTTGAATAAGATAGGAGGGACCTTGACGGCCTGTATTCAAGTTTTCTGGACATATCCCTATAAAAATTCTCTAGTCAAAAATGCTGGTAACGAATTTTGTTCTCCTTTAATAAATTTGATCTTGAAATTGAAATTTGAAAGTAAAGCTTGCCATCTTGCAAAAATTTGATTTGAAACTAAATTTTTAACATCCTTTTGTAAAACATCTTTAGCTGATTTACAGTCAATTCATAATAAAAACTTTTTATTTATCAAATCATCTTGAAATTTTGTAACACGTAACACAATTGATATATTTTCCTTTCTAATTGTAGAATAATTCTTTTGAACTCCAATCTAGATACCAGAATGATATCGGACTAATTGCTCATTTTGTTTGAAGTCAAGACTAGAAACACGCATATGCTCATATGATGCAATATGTTTGTTTTGTTTAAGGATGCCTTCGTATCCTACCTCTGATGCATCTACTTTTGCTATCATAAATGCATGTGGATGAGGAATTCCTAAAAATGGAAGATGCTTGACAATTTGCTTGATTCTTTGGACTATTTTAGTATGTTCTTTGGTCCAAGATGGAGGATTTTTCCTCAGTCTTTTTATATAGTGGTTCACAAATTTGTCTTAAATCTTTAATAAAATCAAAGACATAATTAAGGCATCCTAAAAACCTTTGTAATTGATTTTTATTTTTAATTTCATTTGGAAATTTATTAGCAAATTCTAGGGACCTACCGATTGGCTTATATTTTCCTTGATGAATGTCATGTCCTAAAAATCTTATTTTTGTTTGAAATAATTTGATTTTTTACTCTGAAACAACTAATCCATTTTTCTTAATGGTATTAGAAAATATTTCTAAGTTCTTAAAATGTTTTTCTATTGAATAGGAGAATATTAATACATTATCTATGTAGACAATAGCAAAAGTAGAATAAGGATTAAAAATATCATTCATAATTTTTTGAAATTCAAATGGTGCATTTTTATTCCAAATGGCATAACTTTCCATTGATATTGTCCACAAGGAATACTAAAGTAGTTTTATATCTATCTTCTATAGGAATTTGTATTTGCCAAAACCTGGTTTCATATCGAATTTTGAATAAATTAAGGAACCATAAATTCTTTTTAATAAATCTCTTTTATTTGGTATTGGATATCAAATCCATAATAAAACTTTATTTAATGGTTTATAATTAATAACAAGCCTTGGAGCTCCTTGTTCAATTTGTGTACTATTATTTACATAAAAAGCAGAATAACTCCATGGAGATTTAGAAGTTTCTATAATATCCTTTTCTGGTAATGTTTGTATTTCTTGTTTACAATATTCTAATAATTGTTGATTCATTTGAATTGGTCTAACTTTAGTTGGAATATTTATTTTCATCAAATTCTAAAATATAAGGCAAATGAACAATATGTCTTTTTCCGTCCCAAAAACCATTTGGCAGATTTGAACAAAGTTCATTTCTAAATTTTTCTTGGATTTCCATTATTTTATCCTATATTGCTTTAGTTTGTAATCTTTCTTATACTTTATTAGTTTTTATTTCATCTTTCAAATAATTTATTTATTTATTTATTATTATTTATTGCTCTTTGTTTCAGTTTCTTAGTAGTTTGAATAAAATTTACTTCTTTGACTAATGGAAAAGTCATAAAAGAAAAATAAATTTCTTGATCTAAGACTTTTGTAGTTTCCTTTATCACTTACATAAAATGGGAAATTTTGAGATAAAAATAGAGTTCCTAAATTACTTCTTGATGTAAGTCTTTCACTAAAATAAAAGTATTTTGAAAACAAAATCCTTGTCTACAAACATGCACATTTGAGAGTTTATAATTAACTTCTAATTTCTTCCCTCTTGCTCCATGTAATCTTTGTTTTATTTTTTTCATAATATTGAGTAGGAACTATTTCTTCTAAGATACAATAATGATCTACTACAAAATCTAATAATGTTATTATATCTAAATATATTTCTTTATTATAACAATTTTTCCTAGAATATGACACATTTGAAATTTTATTTTTGAAATAGAGGTAATTAAATATCCTTCATTATTTTTCCTCAACTTGTACATTATTATTCTTTTCTGAAGAATGTAATTGGTCCTCTTTTTGTTTTGATTCTTTTAATATTTGAAATTCTGTTTATAGTGCTAAAAGTTCATAGTTTTTTGTTTTTAACAAATTTCCTTTAGTTTTTTTATTTTGACTTGTAAATCTTGAGTACTAATATTGACTTGGGTTTTAAAAAAACCATTGAAAACTTCCTTTAAATTAAAAGGTTCTATTTTTTTAAAATTTTCTTTTTGAATTACTATATCTTTTAATTTTAGTAGATAATCCATTTTACGTCATTATCATCTATTTTATCAATTAATTCTAAAAACAAATTGTTTATCACTACTAGAAATAACATTTATTCTTGAATACCCATATTCACAAATTCCTATACGTTCACAACTATTTGTTGAAGATTCATATTCTTCGTTAGAATTTTCTTGTATATGAAAAATTTCATCTTGTTCAGATTCTGATTCAGAAATTTGGTCAATAATATTTAATATTTGAGTTTTAACATATTTTTTCTAATTCTAAGGTTGAAGATCTACTTTTAATATATTTAATATCTACTTGTCTTTGTTTATTAAATTTATTTGTCATTTCAGTTTCATCTCTAGGGATTCTTATATCTCTAATGATTTTCCAATGACATCTTGAGAATATTACAAAATTGTATCTATTGGAGTAATATTCGATTAAGCCCTAGAATCTTTAACTTGCCTATCTAATCTATCTATTTTAGTTAGCAAGTGTTCACAGTATAAGCAATTACTCATATTAATTTATATCAGCATAATTTTCATAATCTACCGATAATCTTTCATTATTTATCCAACAAATTTCAGAATCATTTTCATTATTTTCAAAAGTATCAATATGTATAGTCATGGGGGCACTGATACCATTGGGGATGCCGGGGCTATATATGTATATATATGTACTCACACACACACATGCACGTACACACACACACAACACACACATATATATGTATATATGTATATGTATATATATATATACAACCCAATATCAAATAAAAAGAAAGATACAATTGAAAATTCCACTAATATATGAATGATTAATAATAAAAAAAATCATATAGCAATAGTCTAAATCACTATGATGGGAACAACTTTATCCAATTATTGAATTAGAAATGGCAAAGAAATTTAAATAAGAAACAACAATAATCCAATTTTTTTGTTTTGCTATCTGCAATAAAATGTGGAAATCCTATCCAAATTTAAAAAAAAAAGAAGAAAAAATGACCATTTTGGTCCTTCATCTTTGAGGTTTTGGCTAATTTAACCTCTTATATATCACCATGACCATTTTAATCCCTTATGAAAAATAAATCTAGGAACTCTAATGGAAAATTGAAAATTTGTAAAGGAGTTAATTAGGAATATGCATATGCACTGTTAAATTTGACTGTGTTGATGTGAGGACCCGAATTTTTTATTTTTCTTACTTTTATTTTATTTTATTGGCTTATTTAATTATTTATTTATCCGTTTACTCCGAATAATTTATTTCATCCATTTTAAATCCATTTGTATGGAACAATGTCTCATTTCTATTTTTTAAAAATGTTTCGTTAGCGAATTTAATTTTTCTGCGGTTCGTTTAGTGAGAAGTAGTAAATGCACATTTTTCGAGGCAATTTCGATCCGAGAGTATATTAATCTTGGAGAATTAAGAATGATCTCTAGTAGGCTAAGAAAAGTTAATAGAGGGACTAGAGGTGGGTGAGTTAAATTAAGCTCAATTAGGAGCACTAATTGCTCACTAATCGATTGTTGACTTTTGGGGTATCAAGACACCTTTATGTCCTTCATCTTGTCACACCATCAAATCACCCAACTACGACCCAAAACCTTTCTTCCTCTCCACTCCTCTTGGCCGACTCCCCCTCCCCCATTTCTCCCCAAAAATTTCAGCTAGCTTCTTCCATTCTTGCTCCACAAAGACACTCCAAATTTGCTTCTTGTCTTGGTTCTTCATGCAAGCTTGGAAGGTGACTTGAACAAGGAAGAAACTTTGGTGATTTAAGAGCTCATACACTAGTGGTTAGTCTTCATTCTTGGAAGCAAAGGTAATCATCCAAAAACCCTCATCTTTTCCTCTCAACTATTAGTAGTTAGTTAGTTATAGTTAGTTAGTTGTTGGGTTGTTGATTGGTTCACAAGAGCCTTGACATTAGGTAGTGGACTTGAGGTGGCTTTGTAGGTAGAGGCCTTGAGGATTTTGTATGTTTAATTGCTTGTTTGATGCTTATTTTGAGAAGATATGGTTTAGTTTTAGTTGGAAAGTTGGAAAAGAAAGCTAGAAGATGAAAGTTGCATGCTGTCTGAATTTTGGCTTGTTGAAACCCTCATGTTAATTTCGAATTTTGATGTTATTTTGGTGCAATAATGCTTGATACATGTGGGTTATTATGTGTAGTAAATATCTTCCAAAAAGCTTTTCAATTGGTTGTGTTAAAGTAGGGTTAAAGTGAGAAAGAAATATGGAAAATTTTCTGATCAGGAGGCTCAACCAGTGTTCACGTTTTGGGTCATAACTTTCTGTCTGGGAGTTGAAATTGAGTGCCTTTTGTGGCATCCGAAACTAGACTCTGAGAGTTTTCCGTCGGTATAAAATGCGCCTCCTAACTCGTTTCCTAGGAGCCGTAGTGAACCAGCAAAGATGACTGAATTTCCTCACTGTTTTCTTCCGAGAAACAGTCCTAGCTGCAGTTTGTAGCTCAATTTCGCCTATCTTGCAAAAAGAATTTTAAGACAGTTCCTTCTAGTGAATTGTAGCATTTTGAATCTAGTTTTCAACGCCTCAAACCACACTAAATTTCCAGTTGTGTATCTCTAGTTATGTCAGATTTTGAAACTCTGCCAAGTACATCAGAACTGGAAGTTTCGTAAACAGGTTCCAAAAATCAGTTTTCTTAGAACTGTTGTATCTTGGTGTAGAAAGGTCCGAATTAAGTTCCGTTGGTTGTATTTGAAACTAGATTTGGATTTTTAATTGTGGTATAAATTTCAAAGGCTGATTCCATTTCTACGAATTTTGCCGAATTTTCAAACTTTACTGAAATTGCAAGCCTGTTTTGCTCTGTCCTGTTTGGAACAGTGACTTTGAGCTAAAATTTGAATGATTTCGAAATGGAGTCTGAGAAAAGTGTCTTCAAGCGAGTTTTAGTGCATTGAGTCTAGTTTCTAACGGTATAAAGTTTTCAATTTTTGGACTTATGGAACTCGAGATACGATTTTTCCAAGTAGTGTCGCACCAAGCTGGAAATTTTCTGTTTTCAAACAAATACTCCTTTTAAGAACTTTCCACCTTCCATTACGATTGTTGGACTATTTTAAGTTTAGTTTCAGGATTAGATACAAGGTCTCTTTGAACTTTAAACCTTCATCTCGAATCTTAGTTTCCTTCCCTTTTTATAATTCCTCTTGGTTGCATAACACCCTTGGTTATGGCACCTCTCTTCATACTTGAATTATGGACTTCAACCCCTATTCTTATGGCCTCGATTTCCATGAGTTTGAACTCTAAAAAGGGAGCGTTTTAACTAGAGTAATTCTTGGTGAATTGCACTAGTTTTATACTTGAACCTTGGAACCTTAGCCTTGACATTTACTATGAGATGAGTGGAGTTTTGGATGAGTTTTAACTCCATTAGTTTGAAAACGTGAAAGCTCTTTATGTTTTAAAGTTCGGAGATGAGATTCGAAGTTTCGAGGGATAAAAAACCATTTACCCTTTTCCTCGATTTTCGTGCCAAAAGTGAAAACGGTACTTTCTTTTGGAATTGAGATTTCTTTCCACGACTTGAATCAAAAACGACTTTCGACCTCTCTTTGAACATTATTTCAACGATTTAGCGAGAAAAACTCTTTTAACTTGATTCGACTTGTGACCTTGAGGGTGAGTAGCAAGAAAATATATATATATTTTTTCTTTTTTTATAACCGTGGTCGAGTACCTAGATAATCATGATTATACATATCTCAGGTGGTCACGAGGACGCCGAAGAGCTCATCTGACTCTCGCTTTGCTCTTGTTTTGCCTTGACTTTTGGTGAGTGTCAAGTGCATGTTCGATGTTAATATGATCGAATTGAGATTTGTATAAGTGCTATATGACACGTGAATTTGCCGAGATGAGGGTGTACTTTATCACCCTCGTCCTCTCTTTCTCTCTCTCTCTTAATTACATGATACTTGTTAGATGAATATATATGACTTGCACTTGTATATGACACATGTTTTAAGTCGTGAGTACTGAGCGGCTAGAAGTATCACGCCCTATTCGGGTGAAAGGTACCGCTCATCCCGACTCAGTGCTATGATCGACTCTAAGTTGATTGGAGCGTTGTCTCATCGACCCTTATACTTGTGGGGACGCCCCAACCCATTGGCTAACCTTGTAACTCGAGCCGGCAAGGGCTTGGTCGAGAAGCTTGGTGAACCTTGGGAAATATTATAGCTTGATCTTTTGAGATCTCGCTTGGCATACTCGAATAGTATCGCCACCTCATGCGTGTTTGGTTCCGGATCCGAGAGGGTGTTATATTGGATGGAGGAAGTAAGTGGAGCACTACGGTCTTGTTACTACTTGGGTTGACGGAGGGTCAACCCCAGATGGCTCAAGTTGATTGAGATGTGGGAATAACTCATGAGAGCTCCTGTATCCTCCTTGTGTGTTAATTCCTACTTGTGCACTTAAATGAAATGTCATATTTTAAGTTGCTTTTAAGCATGCTATTCGAGTAATTGGTTCTACGTGCTTATTTGCTTGCTTGTTTTCTTGGCCTCACTGAGCGTTAGCTCATCCCTTTAAGTTTGTTCTTCCTTAACAGGCTTTGAAGGTGGAAATTGGAGATCCTAGACTAGCAACTTCGGTTGGAGCTAGTTTACTTTTGTATGTTATTGGAGACCATTAGTGTAAATTTTGTATACTCGAGTTTTGTGGTTTGTAATCATAAATGGTATATTTGGGAGTTTCGAGCTTGTATATTCGAAGTAATTCTTAATTAAGCCGATTGTTAATTTGTGATCCTTATTAAACTTGAATGAGTGCTTGAGTCCTGACGAGAGTTGGGCAGGCATTCCGCTGATACCCTAGGGTTCGCCCTAGGGAGAGATGGGGGCGTCACAGTTGATCTATTATCTTTAGGGTCGTGTCCAATTTTATCCCTTATATGTCAACGTATACAAATTAAGAGGTTTGTGTGTTTTTTTTTAAATTCTGCTATTTTTTTTTTCAAATGTAGAATTATAATTATAGCCAATGAAATTTGCTCCATTAGGGTTTTCTAATTTTCTATTAAAAATAAAAAATGGACTTTATTACGTGAAAATGAGAGTTTAAACTTCTAAATGGACAAAATTAGACATGACCTTGTTGTACACTTGATTTTCAACTTTCTGTTAGAGGTTCTAGCTTAGTTTTTTTCTTGTTCGTGTAAAGATGAGGGATAAAAATGGTCACCATGATAGTTAAGGGATTAAATTGGCCAAGTCCTCAAAGATGAAGGACCAAAATTATAATGTAGTCAACCAATGCTTTAGACTTAATTAATTCTAAAAATAAGGAAAATCTTTTATTATTCAAATCTAAAAAGGTTATTTGTGATAGAGAACATGAAAAAGAAGAGACTTTTGCATGAAACAAAGAAAGTACTTTTTATTCCTATATCAAGGGGGATTCCAAAAACAAGTACAAAATTGCAATTTAGATAAATAGTATTTTTACAAAAAAATTTCAAGTTTATGCATGCAATTAATTACTATATTTGTAATATTTATACATTATGATGTAGTGATGGCACAAGTCACATTTATGGAAATCAAGTTATGGCAAAACTTTTGTTGATTTTTTCTATATTGTGCATATTTCTTTTTGGTATTTAACTGTATACATGATTAACAAGATTCATCACCTTTATTTAAAAAAGTTTTCTTTTCTTTTTCTTTTTTTTAATAAAATGCCTTTTTATTGACGTGTCGAAACAAAAGCATCAAAATTACAGAGTTTCCTCAACCCGCACTACCATTTCCTCTACCCCTTTTATCCTCCTGACAGATGACATGCCTAGCTTATCTAGTCTGATCTCCCCCCTTGCTAACTTTGGGAACATGCTTATGTGATCATAGGTGACACAAGCCTGTTACTGGTGAGAAACACCCACATTGGCTAGAATATCCGCCACCCGGTTGGCTTCTCTGAAGCCGTGCGAAACTCTCGTCACGTCCTCGATCAGCTCCCATATTTGCTCTACCTCATTCCGGATCTGCCACGGGCACCGAAACCGCCATTGAAGAATTCCCACCAATATCTGAGAATCCGATTGAATTTCCACATTTAATAAAGGTTTCAATACTTAAGTCCTTATATATTTTAAGCATTGACTTCTTGGTTTCAAAAATATGATGCCATGAATATTAAAAGTTCCAAAATCAAATAAATAGGTTGTTGAGACTCTATTTAATAGTAGAACCCCGTACAGGAGGGATGGTAGTTTTAAATTTTATTAATCTAAAATTGTACAAAGACTCTCAACAAATAAGAAAAAAATTAGAAAACCTAAAAGAGGGGAAGTTGAGGCAATACAATCTTAACTTTCTTTAACCAAATGTGGCAAATCTTAAAAGGTCGCATAAGTAAAAATATTGAAAGTGTTTTCATGCAAACTAAGTTAGAACATTACATAGCATGGATTTTATACCAAGTTATAGTTTTCTTAGTCTTAGATTTGATAGTTGAGAAATGAATCAGTATCTCAATAAATACTTTACGAATTTCATAATCTTCAACATGATGGTTGATAAATGAATCGACATTTAACATATATAGTTTAATTTTTAGATTTATTATCTCTTGATATCAAGTGTTTTGTTTGTTGCAGTTATTTTTTCTATAATGCATGTTTGCACTAAGTAGACTACAGCTAAAAATTATTTGTTATTTAATATTTTAATTCATCATTTTTAGATAGCTAGAAAACTAAAAGAATTTCTCTATGTAATGTATTCTTATAACTATTTATGTTTTACAATATTCTTTATAACCATGCAAAACACGGGTTTCTAGACTAATCATCCAGACTGCCAAGATTAAGAAATAGAAGACTTTTCTTTGATTGGGCCATTAAAGCTATTTGAATTAGCTTTTTAGGAGAGTTTATTTTTAAAAAATAAATTTAACAAACCTAATAGTTATCGTTGAAAGCTCGTTTCCTGACAAATCGGTTTGATTGCCATCTGTGAATATTTCTTCTTTCTCTCTCATTTTTTCGTCTTCTTCATCCAATACAACAAAATATATAGCTATTGGTGTAGAGATCTCAATTCTTCTCTATAAATCTACCATTCTTTCTATTATCTTCCATAAATATTCTATGTAATTAAAGGGCTTTTAGAAATGGCCATTGCAGCTGTTGTCATTCTTCCTCTGGGTCTCCTTTTCCTTCTCTCTGGTCTAATTATCAATTTCATTCAGGTACATTATTATTTTTGTACTGTATATATCTTTTGAATTTTTTTCATTACCTTTTGACAAATTTATGACATTTTTTGCAGTTTGTGAAATTAAACTTGGATTGGTTTTATATATTGTTGATGAATTGATAAAATCGTATTGCTATTAATGCATTCTTGTAGATTTCTTTTGGGATTGCATGTTTGGAAAGAATGGGATATGTTTCAAAGAACAATTTTCCAACCAGACAAAGAACAAAAGAAAGAAAATGGAGAAATATATACTAAAAGGGGAAAATAGCAAAAGTATATGTAATTGGAGTTGGACTTATCACAATAAAAGTTGTACATTATACTGATTTGTGACTTTGTGAGATTTCAATTTTAGATATAAGATCAACATTTATAATGTCAAGGGATTTCTTGTTGTTGGATTACATAAAAATATCATTTGAGAATGTGTAGATGAAAGTGGTTTGTTGTGAGTATGAAGATTGAAGCACTCTAATAAAGATTAGAGTGTTTTCCTAATTGACAATAAGTTTTGCTGGTATATTCTATATAATCTTGGGCTATCACACTTCATAGGGAAGGATAGCAATATGTATTTCATTGAGTATAAGGATTGGAGTATCAGAAAAAAGTAATTTGACGAGCTTTATATTATACAAATGGAGAGAAAAACCTTCACACTACAGTTAAAAAATAAGCATGAAATGAGAGGAAAAATGTGTAAAAACCAATGCTATATCATACAGAGTGAATAATTCAAGGAACCTATAAATCGCAACATAGCAAATTATGAAATATGGTAAACAAATATATTTATTATATTTGATGTCCCTGAAACATTCAAGACTCAAGGAACTTGTAGACCGTAACTGATCAAATTACAAATCGTGAGGAGTAAATTACAAGGAGAAACTGGAATGCATTGAAGTTTTTGCAAAGAAGAAATTTGAGTAATTTAGATCTTAAGCCATATGTTTTTCATGAAACACATGGTTTGTTTTGTTTGCATTTTTTGTTGTAAACTTGAGCCTATGGTTGCATCATTTTAGATTGACCATGTTGCCTTCTGGGTCACATGATTGAGCTCCAAAAGTGAACCTAATAATTCTCGCATTGTTCCATTCCTTTTCTATATAAAGAAAGACTTAAAAAAATACAACTTTTGTTGTATCTTTATATTCAAATAAATAAAACTAACTACAAGAATTGTCTTAAAAGAATTGTTGTATAATTACTTGAACAATGCATAATTTTGCTTCTTGTTAATACAACTATGTTCTTTCTCTTCTTCTCTTTGAGAAGAACTTGCATATAAAGATAGTACACTAGTTTCATTTAGTATTTGAGAAAGAGTTTATGTTAATACCTCATTTGGTATACTAATTAAGTTTTAGTTTCTTCTAGCATTTCCTTCAGGATATAGATAAAATATTTTTTCCACCCCATGTTTTGGGAAATGGAAGAATCTACATTGCTAGTGAAGAACTAAATATACTTCAAACTTCTTTCCTTTTCTAAGATTTCTAAGTAAGTCATTCCTTTCTTCGTTTTCTATTTCTCTTTCACTTTATTATTATTTGAGAACACAATAAAGAACTAGGCATTAACAATTTCATGTCAAAATCATTACCAAAAAAATCGCAAACAACAAAATGTAGAGACTAGAAAAAAATTATAGTTTTTACAGGTTTTATTTGATATTTTGGACTAATTTATTTCTCTTTTTGATCTTGTTGTGCAAGCAGTTTTATATGTTTATTAGATAAAATCTTACAAATTTGCTCACATGATCTGAACTTTTAGGCACTCATCTTCATCTTGGTGCGCCCATTATCAAAAAACTTATTCAGAAGAATCAACAAAGAAGTCACTGAATTATTGTGGTTGGAGATAGTATGGCTTTTTGACTGGTGGGCAAACATTAAGGTGTTTTGAGGATTATTATTCATTAAAATCTTCATTTGAGTTTTACTTATGGATGAAGTATAACTGATCTTATTATCATTATGATCTTTGATCAGCCTATCCTTTAAAACATGAGAAATTATTCTGTTGATAGTTCATTTACTTGGTTTTTACATTGTTTATATTAAAAAAGATGAAGGATTTAGAAGTAAATGGATTTGGAATCCTTAAGTGAAACTCAATCAGTTATATTGTGAATAAGAATGGTGCTTTGAAAGAAGAATTTGAAAGGGACTTAATATAATTTTAGTTTTTCAAGAATAGTTATAGATTTCAAATGCCACAATTCATGACATATTGTAAATTAAAAAATATTTATTTGAAAATCCTTGATAAATTGTACGTAGGAATCTAGTCCATAACTACTTAAGGTATAAAAAGTTTGTGACATGTTTATACTAAGTACTATTTAATCCACGAAATCAACTACTTTAATAACTTACGATTCTTATTTAGTAGTCTTTTGTGGTCTATAGGATGGTTAGGTTTTTATAGGGTGATTCAAATGATGCATATGTATTGATGCATTAGCAATTTTGAGATATATGAAAATGATTATACATGATATAATTTAGATGCAAGCAACACAATTCGATCGAAAATACTCCATTGAATTCCATATCAGGTTTAATGGATCAATAGACCTTGGAGTTTGTGAAGATGACTCAATTTTGATGAATTATAATATTAACCTAATAACCTGTTAATTTTAAGAAAGAATATTTGCTAGATCGTTAATGCTGATGGTTGAATCCTTAACTGACTTGGCTAATTGTTTTATGGAGACTCCCTCATCAACGAAGTACTTCAAGTTGTAGTAAATACTTCTTTTAGTAAAAGGACAAAATGTGTTGATTCCAACATCACTTTCAATGAATATCTAATCATTCTGTTCGTGTTGAAAAATGAACTCCATGAAATATTGAATTACACTTTTAGGCAATTGTTTCTTTCCCACTAAAAACATGTTGATTAAGCATCCTTCTGGTTCATTTCACATTTTTTTAGTTGTCACTTTGATTTTCTTGTTTGCTTTGTTAAGTTATTTGTTAAGTTTATAGCCAATTGCCTCTCTATTTCTTCATTCATTCCTTTACTTTGGAACTCACATGTGATTTACATTTTTTCTACATTTCTTTTTAAAATTTTTATTTTTCTTAAAACATTACTTTGATTTTTTGTTTTTAATTTTACTTCTTTGTTCCTAAATTGAGCATGCAATTCTAAACCTTTCACCTAGGTAGTATTAAATGAACCCCATTTCATTATAGATGAAATTGTGTATTATTTTTTTTTGTTAAATCAAAAGGGTCTAGTTGCAAGTTGAGACAATGCCTTGTGATGACATGCAATGTTCAAATAATTCAATTTTGGTAATTGAATACAAGTTTGATATGTGATTTTATAGAGGAAATAGATGAAAAAACATGAAATTTTACGTTATTTTTTTACTAGACCAAAAGAGTCTAGTTGTAGGTTGACAGAGTCGTTTGTACTCATGCAATGTCCAAAATAATTTAATTTTGGTAGTTCAATAAAAGTTTGAGGTGTGATTTTTTAGAGAAAATAGATAACAACACAAAAGTTTGTTCGTGGTGTTTCAATGTTAAAGAAATTTTTATAATTTCTTTTCATTCTTGATGAAGATCACAACATGACTAAATCCAGTTGAACTAAACGGTATATATTAAACCATTTTCTAGTGAATGAAAAGTTGAAAATAAAAAGGGAGCACACCAGTCATAGATTAACCTAAAGTGGTTGTTCTTGCTCATTAAAAAGATAATAGCAATCTTCTCTCAAAAGAATGTTAAAATCAGCTCTCTTTACTGTTGGTAAAAAATAATTAGAATCATATCTATAGCCATAGATGTTTTCTTTGATTTAATCGTGACATCTTTCGTTCAGTCTATATGAGAACTCTTCATTATATCGATAATTTATTGCTTATAGTGATTATGCAGTGAAAACCTTTAAGTCGTACAATTTGTATCTCGAAAAGATCCAAAGAATTGCTAAAAATCTCCCTTTGTTCAATTTGAACCCAAGAGAAACTTACTAGTTTGGAATCAATGTTGAACCGTAATACTCCTTGGAAGGTTTTGCACTAATAGAGCCTATATACTTAAAGGGTTGTGGGATGTAGAAGAAAGTAAATATAAGATTACTTATAATTTACAACTATTATAACTATGATTCATTGATGCACTTCTAGATAACAAATTTACTCATCAATTTTTATCTTCTTGGTGGAAATTTTGGAAACCAAATTTTTTTTATCATATAAAGATATGAATATAATTTTCTTTAGTGTTAGTAAATCAGTTTCTCTTTCAGTTAGATTGCAATAGCTTTTTGTGTTGTATATGCACTAATTTTAGTTATTGCACTAACTCATTAAAAAGGAAAAAAAATTAGGATTGCATTCAAACCTTTGAATTCAAGGCCTCAATTGAATTTTTTCCAGCCGACCATAAATTGTGCCACTTAACCCTCTTGATTGTTTTGTTGTTTCTAAATGGTCCACTATAATTGTATTTCTTTATTACTTTACCAAAAATAATATGCTCTACTAGTGCTTAATAACATTACCTATTATAACCATTGTACATAAATATTATACAATAAATACCTCCTTTTGTTGCTTCTTAGATTCCACTATTTGAATGGCAATCACACAAATAAGAAACTAGATATTATTGTGTTTCACTTATATAGCTTTTTAGGGTATAATTTATTATACAAAATAGAAATCACTTTTTATAAAAAATGAGGGGAAGAACGAGTCTAGTTGTGCATTCTTATGATAACTTTTTTTTTAGTAGATTAATAGAAGTTCCTTATAGAAATGTATTAAAGGCATTAATAATATTTTTGATAACAAAATTATTGTAGATTTTATATTAGTGCAGTAATGATGGGACTAATTAGTAGAGTTAAGTATTAAGAATTAATATAATCTAGTCGTATATATGATCTTGATTATGCTGCTGAAACTTTTGCCATATATAGATGATGTTTACTATGGATAATGGATAGTCATATGCTGCTTTTGACATAAATCAAGTTCATTGGTTCCGTTTGAATTTTGAAGAAAAATATTTCTAAATTTATTTTTTCTTTTTTTTTACCCTCCTATATCTCTGCACTCCCTTTCCACCTCCCAACTACTAGGCTCATAATTCGAATGTTAAACCTACCAGCTAGAAACACTCTTAGAACTCTCTCTTAACCATTGGGCCAATCCCAGTGGTATTGAAAGACAATAAACTTTCAACACTACAAAAAGTTTTAGATATACAAATTAAATAAAATTGGGTGTTTTCTTTTATTTGTCAAGTAAATTAGACTTACATTCCTTAACTTTCATAATAAGTACTTTCATCTCCCATATTTTTTATGTACTTTAGGATTTATCTAATTTCCCTTTATTTGTATATTAACAAATCTAAATGTCTCCAGTTTGTTGACCTCACAATAAGATTTAATCTTAATCAATATATCCATCCATAGATTTATCATTGGGAAAAACAAAAAAAATTTGAAATTTAAGATCAAGCTCAAAGAAGATCCTATTTGGCATTATGGAACTTGTTAAAATGTATTCATATCACTAGAGTTTTAGATAAAGTACGTACCATGGGGTTCGTACCAATTCTTCTCAAAATATTTTTATTCAAATACTTTCAATATTAATCTAACAGTAGCAGTAATAAACTACAAGTTTGTAGTGGTCTAATATCGGGTTCTTTCAATTGAGTAATTATTAGTTGAACAACCAAATTTAACTTGTGTTAAAAGTAATTTTTCCCAACTCTTGATTTTGTGTGAGTTATTACTAAACATCTATCAAAGTAATTTTTAATGTAAAACCACTGACAAATAGGGATGGCAGTGGGTAAGACAAAATCCGATACCCGAGGATTCTCAACCTGATGGTCAATCCGATTAGATGATCGATGAGTAATACAATAGGGTTTAGCAATGATGAGGGGTTACCCAATAGGATTTGGTAAGAGAATTCTAAAAATTCAATACCCGAATATATGTATGTAAATACGTATGTATGTATGTATGTATGTATGTATTGTACACTATTATTTGTCATATTTTATGCACAACACATTTTTGAAAAATGTGAGATAGTTATTTGAATCTTATTTTGGTAGACTTTTAAATTTACCCTTCATAAAATATTAAATCTACTCAAGTTTAAAATTCAACATAATGTATTAATTTAATGTAATGTGTATTGATTTTAGTTTGATAAAAGTTAATTTTTTTGTACGATTTAGATTAGCGGGTAGAGGGCACTCGATAGATAATCCAAACTCGAAATGAGAAGGTTTGGTAATGAGAGTATAATACCTGTAGGGTTACTCTATAGGGTTTGATAAAAGACTTAAATATACGGGCTATGGTTACTCTATAGGGTTTGATAAAAGATTTAAATATACGGGCTAGGGTTTGGATTTTTTATGGTACTCGACTCGTACTACACCTACTGACAAAAGCATCTCAACAACGAAAACTCTCTATGAATTAACCTAAAAAAAAGAAGTAATCCATATATATAACAAATGTCAAAGAGTCAAGTCAGTGTAGCATATTCTTTTTTAAGCTCAATACAAAATTTTTGGTGACTATTTCTTTTTTGCAGGTTGAACTATACACAGATCCAGAAACTTTTGAATTTTTGGGTAAGAACTCTCCTTTTAAACATTACTTTCTTTTAGCCAACTTGTCTTCTGCAGATTTTGAAGTTGTATTTTATTCATTTATCCATTTTCAGGTAAAGAGCATGCACTTCTCATTTGTAATCATCGAAGTGACATTGATTGGCTTGTTGGATGGGTTCTTGCTCAGGTATGTATCACTTATAGTACAATCATTGTGCTCCTTGGATATATTCACTATTACAACATGCTAAATTTTCTTTCAGTTGGTGTTGGCATTGCTCTGGCTTTGTTTGATTCTTAAGTAGAATGGATAAATTGTTTTAAAATTGATCATGTCATTTCTTTATGCTTCTAGTGTAGGCAATTTTATCTCTTTTCTAAATATAGGTGCTTTCAAGTTCACTGCAGCCTTCACTTATCAAGACTAGTTTTTGGATCAAATAATTAAAAAGTGCTTTCAAGTTCATTGCATCGTTCACTTATCAAGACTAGTTTTTGGATCAAATAATTAAAACAAATTGTGCCTGAGATTTGAAATCTATATGCTATGATAAGCTAATGACTCATAAGAAACTATTTGTTCTCTTAAAATAAAGGTTTTTATATTTTGATCTAATGATCAATACCTTGTCTATATTTTAATATTGTTTCAAGAATACATGGTTACAAAATCATGATTCTGAATTAATTTACAAAATTGTGTAATTAGAATTCCTTTTTGTTATAACATATGATTTAGTTTTTCTAAAACATCAATTGAGTTTTAGAAAAATTATCCAAGCATTTTAGTTCCTTTTCTAAGTATAATTTCCTTACATTTTACAGCGGTTTGGTTGCCTTGGTAGCACACTAGCTTTAATAAAGAAAGCAGCTTTATACCTACCGGTGAGATTCTCTTTAGTTGTTCTTATTTATTTTATATAGTACTAATCTCAATTCAATCTTATGTGTTTTTTTAGAATTTACACACAATTCCAAACTTGCAATTTTGTGCTTATTTAGGAATTCAACACAATGAAACATTTTTTTAGATATTCAAAGAGGAGGTTTTGTAGCTACTGAATTTCTTGACTATCAAATGTAATTTTCATTGGGGGAGTCCCCCACCTATTGTACACCTCATTATTGATCAAGACAAAAGTATATAGCTTGCAAGCCAAAAAAAAGAAAAGAAAAAAGAGGTGGTTTTCTTGATAGCATGAATCCTATTAAATTAGTTGTTCTATTGCTCTAAGGTACTTTGAGAAGTACTATAAATTGAGACTTTCGAATCTAAGACTATCTATATAAGCCTAGTATTTGGAACATAGTATCTTGTCTAATTGTTTGAGTATTTTATTGGTTAGAATGGAAATTTTTGTTCCAGAGTCATTGTAGTTCTTTAAATGACCTATTTAAGAAATATTTGGGTCTCCTGTTTAGTAGAACGAGTCAAAGTTGAGGCTAATAATCATTACATACGTATTTCAAAGTATTACAAATTACATGAAGGAGTCATGTGGTATTTAATTGTTACAATATTTGCTATGACTATCAATAGTACAACATTTATTAATGATTGGTAGAGGTAAGTCAAGGTGTTTTCTCGAGATTTTTGCTTACTTTAAGAGACAAATATGCTTTCACAATCTGGGTCGGTCCTTTATTTCCAAGTGAATGGCGCGTGCTCGACAAGATTATAACATATTTATAATATTTACTTTTCACGGTAGATTTGGTACCCTTAATTTTCCTTCATTGGATATTGTTGTAAGTGATGAATGGGTGTTCTAATCTTTTAATTTTAGAATACGTTTGCAATTGATTCAACTTCTGGGTTCAGGAAAAACTACCTTTGAATTGTTTCTTAAAACTTGAATAGGTCCTTTTCAAGTTATAACATAATAAATGTAGATAATAATAAAAAAGAGTGTACTTGAAATAGTACCACACAAACATGCTAATTAGGCAAGAAAGAAATCTCTCTTATGTAGGTTCTTGGATGGTCAATGTGGTTCAATAATTATATATTTCTTGAAAGAAGCTGGACAAAAGATGAGTATACACTCAAGGTACTTTTCCAATACTAACCATTGTATTTATTAATTGTACATCTTTATGTTTGGTTAATAAATTGTATTATTTTGCGGTGCTTAACTGCAGTCAGGTTTACAAGGTCTTAACGATTTTCCTCAGCCATTTTGGTTAGCCCTCTTTGTGGAAGGAACTCGTTTTACGCAAGCAAAGCTCTTAGCAGCTCAAGAATATGCTGCTTCAGCAGGGTTACCTGTTCCACAAAATGTATTAATACCCCGAACAAAGGTGATGCTTTTCCTAAATTATACTAGGATAAATATGTCTAGTTTCTATCTCGTTCTAAAATTAGTTATTATATCCCAATTAGTAGTAGATCTTGGGCATTTCTCTTTATGTGGTTGCATGTAGCTTGCAGTATCAATCTTCAGTTTCAATTCTATTATGAAAAATACTACATAAAGTACATGCAAACTTGACAAGATTAGGTTTTCTCAAAGATGAGCTGCCAATAATAATTTGAAACAACTTGTAATGATCAAATTGAGCTAGTCATATCAAACACACCATGAAAAATAACTGATTGTGATGATTCTTTTATTCATTACATCTGTATCTCTGCAGGGTTTTGTGTATGCAGTTAGTCAATTGAGCTCATTTGTTCCAGCAATTTATGATATCACGGTAACCATACCTAAAAATGAGCCTCAGCCTACAATGTTGAGAATCCTGAGAGGGTGTTCTTCTGTGGTAAGCTCACTAGTTTTCAATTGACTAATTTAATTACTAGTAAAATTGCATTTGCAAACACACAAACCCCTAACCAAGCACACAGTTCTCTCTAAATGCTTGTGAGCTTCACAAACACATATGTTGGTAAGATTACTTTAATGCAGTTCTTTCATTTATCTATTTTTCCAACTAATCTGGCTTAAGTGACTGTAACAATTGCATTACCTTTTTTAGTAGTAAGGGGGATATGCTACTTTCTCTATATTTGGTCTTTTAAGTTATTAGTATTGTTTTCTCTATTTTCTGTCTTTTGATATTAATATTCAGCCATAGATGTTATTAGCTTGTGTTTATTAGTAGAGTGAGTATGAAGTTCTTAGAATTTGGTACTTTCAATTTAAAGGATGATGCTAAGCATCTATATTTGAATGAACATGTTCAAGTGAAAATCCTTCAAGTGTTGAGTGGTTATGTACATTAATTACTATTTTCACTTATATTGATGTTGATTTAGCAAACTAATTTCCTATATAGGTACATGTGCATATTGAGCGGCATTTGATGCAAGAACTGCCTGAAACTAGTAGCGGCATTTCCCAGTGGTGTAAGGATATATTTGTAGCAAAGGTTAGACTATTGATAATGCAATGAATAAATTTCTTCTTTACAATGATGATCTAGATAATTTTTCAATTAGTTTTTCACTCCAAAATTATGATGAACAAATATGACCATGTTTATGTTTACACACACACACACACATATTCCATTTAAACTCCAAAAAGAAAGTATAATTTTAATCTCCTACAAGGGCATAAAAATCTTGGCCAAGGAATGAGTTTCAGTTCAGCATTCAATGTAAGTTAGATTTGGATCTATCAATTTCTATATTCTATTTACAACGTGTGCATAGATTTTATGAATATATGAAAATGTCATGTATCTAATACATGTGCATGTTTGTGTGATTATTTTGATTCTTCAATGTAGGTAATAGATGAATTACAAGTTACATCAGATTTGATGTAAAATCTTTATTTCACAATATTTATAGTCTTTATTTATAAACTATCCACATATCAAATATATTTATCTATGATATGTTCATTTATCATACCACTTTTTTTTTTTTACACATTTTTGAGTAGGTTTCAAGTTTTAAGGAATTAAGTATGTCTAGTTCAGTCTTACCCTTGATAATGAAATATCAATATTCAAATCTTTGCTGGTTGTGATCAATCAGGATGCTTTGTTGGAGCGGCATGTTGCCATGAACACATTTGGTAATAAAGATAACTATCATATTGGCAGACCTATAAGATCATTGCTGGTACTATTTCACCCCTATAGCTTGCACAAGTTTGCACATTCAGTTTGAGTTGTCATCTTTTGTTTGCTATATTCAGTCTATAATTGTTTTTTGTGGATGGATAGGTTGTCATCTCTTGGACCTGTTTCCTCATATTTGGTGCTGTCAAATTTTTTGAATGGTGTCCATTTTCTTGGGGAGAAATTGCATTTTGTACTGTATTCTTGGTCCTTGTTGTCATCCTCATGCAAATACTGATTGTGTTTTCCCAGTCAGAACAATCAACCCCTGTTAAGGAATCCCCTCGAAATTCTTTGGAGGAAAAACTTCTTCACATTTGAGCTACTGCTAATCACAAAACCTACTTGCCAATGAAAAAATGAAGAAGATTTTTGTCCAATGAAAAAACTTAAAAAAATTGGTTAGCTCAATTAGTTAACTAGGAGAGATTAAATCTTCTTCATTTTTTCATTAACTAGAGGGGGAAGTAGCTGTTTAGCCAAGCATCCAGAATGGGAGGAAGAGTGGTTGTTAATGTTGTTTAACATCCTATTGGTCATTTTTTCTATATAAAAACCTCATTTCTATTATATGGGGAGGTTATCATCCTCTAGTTAATGTGTTATATCTTATTTTATCTTGACTTGGTTATGTTATTTTGTACTACTTATAAATGCACAAGTTTTATGTACACCATAAGTTATTAAACCCGACCTAACAGGAACTCGATGAAAGGGATAGATCAATGGATTACTGTTTAGTCAATGGGTGAGTATTTGAACCAATGAATCATTAAAATATAAATTTTAAATTAAATAGAGTACTTCACTTTTTCTAGTACAAGATATATGGTATAAATATTACAAAAAAATGTATTATGACAAATGTCTAAACAATTTTCGATAACCTTTTTTTTTTTTTGGCTAACCCCATGTGCGGGGAAGGACGCCACCCCCATGTATTATTAATAACCACAAAGCAAGATAACAAAGGCGTTAGTTAAGAATAGCTTGCATGCGTATGACGGGGGTCTGTGATCTATCTAAACCCAAGGCTCCCCTTGCCAATCTTGGTAATTCCGCCTGTGAGGTATAAATGACAATATCCACAGAGTTTGCCCCAACCTTGGCCAGAGCATCTGCCACTTGATTTGCCTCGCGAAAACAATGCCCCACTGTCCATTCCAAACCCTGTATTGCCATTAACATATCTAACTCAGATCGAATTAACCACGGGCATCTCGATTTATGTAGAAGGATGTTTACTAACACTAGAGAATCCACCTCCACCTGTATCCGTGAGAAGCCCCGAAGAAGACATTGCTGCACCCCAAATAGTAGAGATTTAACCTCAGCCTGAATACATGTCAGCTTCCCAAAAGGTACAGAAAACCCAAACAACAACGCACCAAATAAATCCCTAAGCACACCACCCCCGCCACTAACTCCCGGGTTACCTAGTGAACAACCATCCGTGTTTAACTTCCAACTTCCCTGGGCCGGCAACTCCCAACAAACCACCCTATGGGAGTACCGAGGCCTCCATCCAGAAATACTGGAGTAGAAGGCAGGCCAGGACCCAAACCCATCAGGCTCCCCTCCCATCTTCCCCACTTAATACCCCAACTGCATCCGCCAGGATACGATCACAAATGGTCTGCCTACGCAGGTACTGTCCTTCAAAGATTGCAAGATTCCGTGCTAACCAAATATGCCAGTAGATTATGCTAGGCAACACTGTGACTCCCGGGTTACCTAGTGAACAACCATCCGTGTTTAACTTCCAACTTCCCTGGGCCGGCAACTCCCAACAAACCACCCTATGGGAGTACCGAGGCCTCCATCCAGAAATACTGGAGTAGAAGGCAGGCCAGGACCCAAACCCATCAGGCTCCCCTCCCATCTTCCCCACTTAATACCCCAACTGCATCCGCCAGGATACGATCACAAATGGTCTGCCTACGCAGGTACTGTCCTTCAAAGATTGCAAGATTCCGTGCTAACCAAATATGCCAGTAGATTATGCTAGGCAACACTGTGTTTAGCGATTCCATACGAGAGTGACATTTTAGTTGACACCACCAACCAGCCAACCGAGAGCGCACTCCTGCCCCTCTGTATACCACACTCGCAGCGTTCCCAAAAAATGCCCAAAGGAACTGCGCAAGTTCTCCCTCCGTAAAAATGTGTTCCAACAATTCGGACTGTGAGTCTGTACAACAAAAGCACTTTGATGGGCCATGCACATTCAATCTTCCCAATGAAGATGCTAAAGGCAACCGATCCCGCAACAGACGCACCATGAAAAAAGATATCTTGACCAACAACAACGAATGCCAAACCCTGTCAAACATGAACGAAGAAGGTGTCTGCCCACTGAGTAGAAGGTAGGATGAAGCAATCGAAAATTCCCCTGACTCTGTCAACTCCCATACCACACAATCTTGTGCATTCCCCGCTGGGACTGCTTTACTGACAATCTCTGAAACAATATAATCCGGGACCCATTGCCTCAACAAACGTTGATTCCACCGTCCATTCGACACAAAGTCAACTACCAAGTGATCCGAGACACTTTGTAGGCGTTGGCACAATGGACCGGACCCAAGCCAATTGTTAAACCAGAAGTTACACTGCCCTAATCGCACCAACCACCAAAGGTTTTGCTCTGCCACCTCACGTACCTGTAGCATTCGACGCCAAACATATGAGCTGCCCTTCAGCACTCCCACCATGCATGGATGACTATGTTGACAATACTTGGCACGCATACATGTCGACCATAAACAATCACTCGTTCAGAATCGCCACCATAATTTGATCGAGAATGCTGAGTGAACCTCCAATAACGAGTGAACACCTATTCCTCCCTGTGACGAGTTGGCACATAAATCTTGCCATTTGATCCAGTGATGACGGAGGCCATTCTCCTGCCCTTCCCAAAGGATTAGCCATAGCCCGCTCAACCAAGGCAAGGACTCCCTTCAGAGGACTCGAGGCCGTAAGCAGGTGAATCGGAATCGCTGAAAGAACATGCTTAATGAGTACGATACGTCCCCTACTAGAAAGACATCTTGTGACGGCCCCACCTGCCCCTAGGGCGTACCCTAGGGTTTAGCGAGTTGCCTGCCTAACTCTCGCCAGGACTCACTCACTCGTAGTTCAAGAAAAATAACGTACAACCATAGAAAATAAATAACACAGTCACTTCAACTTAATATAGATACATTGATGTTCAAATCCAGTTGCAAGATTTATACACGCCCAATACGTTAAAGTATTACAACCCAAGTAAAATCAAACCTAGTCGGGTGTTAGTGCGAGTACAGTAGCAAAATCAAAAAAAGACTAGACTACGCTAGTCTGTACAAGTCTCACGCCTCGGTCGTACCCCCTGTAAGGAAAACAAATGACGTGGAATGAGCTAAAAGCCCAGTGAGGTTCCAAATAGCAAATCGACCATTGTTTACAAGTACAAGTGTCAATATAGCAAAGTAATGAGCATGAAAAGTTCATAAAAGTGGGCAATAACACTTCAAGTAGCAAATCTCAAAATGAGCGATTGTAAAGTTTTTTCTTTTAAAACGAAACAATAACACGATAAGTACTAATCATTCCAAGATATAAGGATACGGATGGCTCTCAGGAGCCAACTTCCCATTGCATCACCAGAGCTTGATCAAGTAATAGTTGACACTCCGTCAACTTTCAAGTAAGTAACCAATCCAGTAGAGCACCACTTAAACTACTCTTCGTCCACCATCCAAACCCCCTACTAGGCCCAAAATCCTCAATAAACACTGGTGGTAATACTCAAGTATACCGATTAGCCGAGGAGATATCACTTCACTCGACAAAACAAAAGGCCCAGGGTTCGTTACCCAATCGACCAAGCCCTTGCCGGCTCGACTCGAGTAACTCGCCATAGGGTTTCTGGAATTTCAGGAAGTGCGCACCATATACACCAATATCTCAAATTCATGACAACAATAAACAGTATATATCAGATTAGGGCAAGTGCGATAAAGTACACTCTTACCCGATCAAACAAATGACATATCATTAAATCACATTGGTCAAGTATTGAAGACAAGTGTCTAGTTCAATCAGGTATTTGGAAGCACTCACTAAAGGTCTAGTGCCTCTCAAAAGTCACGTTCAGGTCCAACTCCTTGGTTGGAGTCCAAATCTGTGATGAAATATCATTTGTGAATGTAAAACTCTCTAGAGTTCGAAACATAGGAGTTTCGCTTCAAGAAAATCAAGTAAATGCAATTCGCTTAAGTAGTATTCACGATACTTATCAAATTCCGAAAAATTCATGCTCGCTCTTAAACCTTTGAAACTTTGAAGCAATTATACTTTGAAATACCATTTGAGTCGAAAAAATAGAGAAAACATATTTCTAGTAGTCGTTATTTCATTTCCCAAGGGTACAAGTTCGGCCAAGTTCTAACTTATATATCTCGATAAAAGAAGATGCAAATATCCTAGATGGTTCAAGTGGTATTCGCTCTCAAGCCTTACTCGAGTCGCAAGTATATCTACCTAGCCCTCGAGTGTAAATTTGGGCAACACGCCCTTTGTATTTACCTATTTTTCAGCCATTTATGGCTTCATTCGTTTCCTCAATCAGTCCCAAAATTACACACAAAATAATCTCATTTCAATAGCCGTTCAATAGGCTGAAAGTCATACAAGTACCAAACCAAGCTAGGAACATGTGCGGAAATGAAGTTTGAGTCAAGAAACAAAAGATAGATTTGATGTTGTTTTGTGTTACGGACACAACTGAGGCTACGCTTATCGGATTGGGATGAAATTTATACCATTTTGAATCTACGATAAAGGGCTACAACTTTGATGAAGACCACTCAGTCCAGTTCGTAGTGTATCCAGGTCAAAATTTCAAATTACAGAACTAGAATGTCACATTCGGGCTAGTTAACCGCACTATGCGTAAATGACAATAACTCAGGCTACCGAAGTCCGATTAAGACGTTTTTAGGGGCGTTGGAAAGCTAAGACATAGTACTACAACTTCTGTGTTTTGGCCAAATGCTAGTTCAGTATAGATCAGGGTGAACAAACGTGGTCAGATTGGTGAAATGTCGAAATTGGCCACAGAGCTCTACCTATGGCAGTCAGGGGTATTTTTGTCTTTTTACATTCTACAGTGCTCGGATTGAGCTGAAATTTTATAGGCTGCTATAAAATATCATTCACTACAGCTTTCATGTTTTGTGCTAAATCTAATTCGGCCTCCATCATGGTCAAACAGAATCGGGCAGAACAGGGTATCTTCAAAACTGAAAACTGGAATTCATGCAGTCCAATGCTAATTTTCTTATTTCTGGCTTGATTTACTACCTCAACTTCCTATACAAACCCACAAAAGTGATAGATAAACCATCATTAACCCTTATTAGCATCTTACAACATCAAAATCAACATTTCTACTCAATTGCTACAAGCTTTTACAAGAGTTCAAGGCTGCTTTACCTTCCAAAGGTTGGTTCACAAGGTTGCACTTTAAGAACCAAGTTCCTTAGCTTTCTTTTGTTCTAACTCCCAAGCTTGTTGGATGGGTTGCACACAACCAGAATTTTTTCTCTTGTTCTTCCTCTTGTTTCTCTCGATTTTTCCTTTCTTCTTTTCTCCCAAGAGCTGGCCGAAACTTACCTTGTTTCTTTGGCTTTGGTCTTGCTAAGAAGATTAATACTAAGTCCCTTGGTCAAAGTCCACTACCTTTTTGATTAGCCAATCACAATTAAGCTTAGGAATCTCATGGAACCTTTAGGAAGTCTAGCAACTTGTGAAGTCACACTATGGCCCAATTAAATTTACAATCCTACCAATTTACTCCACAATTTACATACTTGATATATTCCAAAAACCTAATTACACCTCAATTACTCCACTAATCACCCAATCACTATAATTACCTATAATAAAATATGCATTATCATACATAAATTCAATTACATAATAACCTTTTAGTCACAAGTAAAACTAGGGTTTTGATATAAATTTAAAGTGTCCAAAAAAAATAATGTTTTTAAAACAAAACAAAAGAAATAAATCAAAATTTTAAAAGAACGAGGGAAAAACATTATCCTAAAATTCGGGGTATCACACATCTGGACCTCCAAGAGGAGATTTTATTAATGACTGATTGCACCAACTCCATGAAATACATGCTCTTCCGCCTTCCAGAGAATAGCGGGCAGCCCAAGTAATGCACTGGGAATGACTTAGGAGCAAACACAGTTACTCGCCGTGCCCTTGCCACACAACGGCTAGGAAGTTTCTCATGCACCAAGAAACCGCACTTTTGAGCATTAATCTTTTGGCCTGATACTGCTTTGTATGCTCCAATCGTCTGCATGACACATCGTAACGACGTGGGACAGGCACTGGAAAAAATAAGGATGTCATCTGCATAGGAGAGATGAGTGATCTTAGGGCATCCCCTTGGAACCGAAAAGCACTTGAACTCCCGATTCTCCAATAAATTGTTCAAAGAATGAGATAACACCTCTACACCAATAATAAATAATCCTGTAGACAATGGATCCCCTTGTCGAACCCCCTGCGTGGATTTAAAGAAACCCACACTTGCCCCATTAATCAGGACTGAAAACCAGACATTTGAGACTAACCTCCAAGTCATATCGATCCTGTCGCGCCCCACTTTTTGGTAAAAAATAAATACTTGGTTTTGTGAATTTATTGATTTTTGAAAAAATGAATTCTTTTGATGAAAAAATATGGGTCTAAATGGGACTTTTGAAAATGCGACGATTTGACCCAAAAAAATAGTTTAAAAAGGGTTTTTATATAAAAAATGGAGTCGCCACTTGGTATAGAGTTAGGGTGTACCAAGTCACCCAAAAAATTGAATTGTTTAAAGTAAAATAGGAAAAAGTAAGAAACCCTTTTTAAACGACTCCTAGTCCACGTAAAACAAAGACAAAGGTTCGGGAGTCACATTTGACGAAGGGGAAGGCAAGGATAAAAATCCAAGGCACCCCTTCGACCTAGCCAAGGCTAGTTGCGTGATTTAACCCTTATTTTCCTCATTTTTCTACCCAAGGTATGTATGCAAATTGGATATGACTAATGGATGAGAAATGCAATCTTAAGTCTAGAAATGTCTCTGATGAGGCTTTTGATCCCATTCACATGAATTGTGAAGGTCAATAAGGAAAGACCTCATAAAAAATCATGAATGATGCAAATGAGGACTCAAATGAGAGTGTAAGTGTGCAAAGTGTAGAAAAAAGTGCATGTGTGCAATTTGAAAGTGTTTGTGTGCAAATGAATAAAAATATAAATGCTCGTGTGCAAGTGAATGAAAATAGTAAATATATAAGTAAAATAGGTGCAATGTGTGAAGTGAAAAGTAAAGAAAGTGAATAAGTGTGTGAATATGACATGTGGATTTAAAATATATAATTAGTGAGGAAAATAGTGAGAAAATGATATGAAAATGCATGAACTTAGAGGAATGCATCAGGTCGGGTACGGGAATGACTTCTAGTTTTTGTGATTTTAATTTTCCCTTTGATTAGAAGGAAAAACTAGCGTGCTAAGGCTATTTCGAAGCCACACTCGCTCGTTTCCCTTACCCAAGGGGGTTTTCACGCAAATGAACCCTAACTAGCATGAGATGCAAGTCCTAATGTGAAGGGGAAGGGGTTTGAGGAACATGCCAAATGATAAACTAAAGAAAAATGCGTGATATGTGGTGATCATGCACTTAATGAAAAAGGAAAAAAAAAAAAAAAAAAAAAAAAAAAAGAACCTAGTGGGTCTAGCATTGGACTAGCCCTTTCTATGACATCCTACTATCATTAGATTAGTGAAAAAGATGAACCACAACTAGCGTTGGACTAGTGTGGTGACGTACATTCATCCATCACACTCATTCAGGTTATGAAAAGCGAGTAGACATGCCAAAACACTCATAAACATATAGCACATAACACTTAGCATGCTCGACTAGATGCAAGGACCTAACAAAGCAAATTGACACATAGTAACTAAGCATGCAAGACAAATAAGACGATTAAAGCCCTAACTATTACATTTGCTAGCTAAAACAAAGGGGAAAGGGAAAATGGACCAAATTACTTGCTACGCCCTATCTATTACAAGCCAAGAGGTGTACACATACCCCATTAATAGAAATCGAAAGTAAATGAAATAAATGAAATGAAATAATGAGCGGCTAGGAAAGCAAGTAGACATGCAAATTTCTCACGTAGCACGTTGGTTCACATAGGAGAGACACAAAAAGGGATAAAAGAAATTATACCGCCCCCTTTGAATGGTGTCCAAATGGAAGAAAAATGGCTTCAAAACAATAAAAAGGTCACGGTACCTCAAATAGTAAAGTATAACAAAGTCACCAAATCTCTCCTAATTGCAATTTAAATGAAATCAAAATAATACATAATTTCCAATAAAGGGATCCACCAAGGACCCAATTGCAAGCATTCATCAAGCATTCAAAGCCAATTAAAACATTTTAGAAAATTTGGAAGTCCAAGAGTAAGAAAAAGGCCAAAGCCAATTTATTTCAGAAAATTCAAGAAGATAGGCGAACACAAGCTCATTTAGACACCAAGTTTCACAATCCATGCATTAAGCATCACCTTAGCAAAACATGATAACCAATGAAGGCAAACAAGCAATTGAATTGAAATATTAGTGCTGCCAAAGACTCAATTGTAAACACTAACCAAGCATTCAAGCTTAATCAAACACTTTTAAGAACTTCAAGGGTCCAAGGGCAAAGAGAAAGGCTAATAATAGTTCAAGTTGCAAATACTTTAGGACTCGATTTCAAGAACATGGAATGTACTCGGGCCATAATGCATTGCTGCAAAAATCACAGGGACCCAATTGATTAGTTTTCTCAAATTTGTGGGTCATAAAAGCATAAGGTAAAACTTGAGGGGGTTTAGAGGCAATTTTTGGAAGTCATATTCATGCAGACTCATGCAAACAACGTAGAAGCTCTTCTGCAATTTCTGCCGCAACTCTTGCATCTCCAAACCAGGCATGTTTCATACCAGAAAAATGCACAAAACCCATTGTTTGCCAAACCGACTCAGCTAATGGCTTAACAAACTAAAACTTAGATCAAAGAAGCAAGATCATCAAATGTTTTTCCCAGCTTTAACCTTAAACTCCTACATTCAGCATAAGGTTCAGAGGGAAAAGAGTGCAGAAATCGGGAACATATGCAAACATTTGAAGAAAGAAAGCTGCTGCAACTTCACGTAATCTCAGCAAACCAAATTTATGCCACGGCTTTGAAACAAATTCCAATCAAAACATGGCTGAACATGTCTAAATAATGCACTTGTTGGAAAAGTTTCATGCAGGTTTTCATTCAAAGCTACAAAACAAGCTTCTGCAAATCAAGAACCAACGCATGCTGCTGCCCTTTTGTTTCCAAAACTTCAGCAATTTTTAGCAGCAAATACATCCATTTCATCATACAAACAAGTTCACCAAACCAGAAATTATTGACCCAAATCAAAACATGAAATTTTGTTTGCAGGATTAAGATGACAAATCTGATTTTTGATCGACAGAGAAAAGGAAAGTGCAGCAAAGTTTTTCGGCAATTCTTATCCGCAAAGCTTTCCACAGCTCCTAAACACACTCAAATTCAATATGAACTAAAGCAACAAGACAACCACCTAATCATCTCACTTTGCAACACAAAACTTTAGGATTTGAAGCACAAAATTCAGGTAGAGAAAGCGTGCAGCACTGGATATAAAACTGCTGCAATTTCCTTGGTTTCTTGACCAAGCACAGAAAAATCAGCGTTATCCACTTCGTTAGAAGCCAAGTAATTTAAACGCCAAATCTAATCATTCTAATGAGTTTGAATACTGAATTTAAAACACAAACCAAAAGGCATGCACCTGCAACTTTCCTCCTATTTGGCCATGAGACAATGATGAAACCAGATTCATCAAAGTTCAAACCGTGAAACAAGGAGGAACCGTAACATTTTTAGCACATTCAAAAGGACAACTAGTTATGAAAAACTGCAGCAAAGATGCAAGAGAAAAGGCCCGTGGCAAACATGCTCAGGATACACCAATTAACAAACAAAACTGAAACTTGCACATAACAGGAACCTTAGTAACCAATCAAATGATCATTGCGGCAATAAAACAAACAGCTCCAATCTTGTTGCTGCAATTTTGTTCCAACTTCCAACACCAAATTCAGATCCAATCACATACCTTAACCAAGTTTTCTTGATATAACATCCGAACTTAAAACTAAACAAACAAAATTTTGACAATCGAACAAGCAAAGACATAGGAAGGAACTCAAAACGTAGAAATAATTGCTGCAACTAACCTTCACTTGACACATAAAGCTAACGATTTTTATGCCTTACCAACATAAATTTCTGTTATACTAGAATCACAAGCTGCAAAACAACATGCAAGCTCTCGGTTCCTCACTTTAGGTCCAACTCACATTTTTTTTATATATCAAAATTCCCTTCAGCCACAAATTATTAGTCACGGCTTAAAACCAACATGCAACCCGTATTCAGCTACATGCATGATCAAACAAACAGCTACCCATCAGATTTAATCCAAAACCAATTTCGGATGTCATAAAAAAAAACATCTAACCAGAATTTCATCCAATTTCTCGCGGTTGACATGCATGCAACCAGTTTTCTGTTTCATTTTCTTTTCTTGTTTAATCCGAACTGATTACCCTCGCGTATAGCATAATCATTTAGTTTCCAGCTAGCTAAGCACATAACTAACTCAGATTATCATAAGTTGGTCAAATAAAGTTGCAAATTTCCAGCTTAAGCTCTCGGCAACCACAGTTCCTTCAACATCAGATTTTTCTGTGACTTAATCTAACATCTAACCACACAACCACCACATGCAAGCCCATAGTCAACACCTCCTACCCTTAACTAGTCAATTTAATTCCAGAAATTACCTCAGCTTGGAGTACACACACACGATTAGCAGCAGAAATTATTTTCCTCCCCTCGGCAGTCCAGAAAAATGCAGACCGCTAGCTCTCTCCCTCTCTCCCTTGCTCTGGCTTGCGGCTGGATGAGGGAAATCTGGTCTCAAGCTCTTCTCCAGCTCACGGATGGAAGACAGGCTAAATCGCAAGTCTCTCTCTTCCCTCTCTAGTTTACGGACCGAAAGAAAAGAATCAAGAAGCTCCGGCTCCCTCTTTCTCACTCTCGTCGATGATACCAAGGCAGGAAAATGGAAGTGAAGTGTTGTTCTTGTTTTTTTAGGTGTGATAGTGGATAGGGAATGGTTCGCAGTTGAGAGAGGTGGAGTCTTTAAGAGGAGAAGATCATCCGGCAGAAATGGAATTGTGATTTTTTGATTTTTTTTTTTTTTTTGTTTCTTTGTTTTTTTTTGTTTCTTTTAATTATTTAACAAAAATAATAGTAAAACTAAATAATAATAAAAACCACAATTTTAATTACAAACACATCGAAATAAACAAACTAAAAATAACAAAATTACCATTTTCGATCTTTTCTTTCATTTTTCATCATTTCTCATCATTTTTTTTTTCTTTTCTTTTTTTTTTTTTTTCAAAATAAATTAACAAAAATAAACCAAAATGCCAAAAAATTAAATTTGAACGTATTTTTGTGAACAATTTTCCTTTTTTTCTCTTTTTCCATGATTTTTCTACGTTAAAACTTAAAAATTAAAATAGAAACTAGAAACTAAAAAAACTAAAAGCAACCACGACAAATGAGAATAAAAAGTAAAAGAAATTACACCAAAAATTTGGTGTCTACAGTTTGCCCCTCTTTGTCTGAGTTTTGGAAAAACTTGAGACAAAGAAGTAGACACCAAATACTTACCTGCTTTATTCGGTGGCAAACGTCACGAACGGTGGACGTTTTAGAAATAAGGACTGACCCCTTTTGGCAAAACTTTTAAAATGGAATTGACTTAGACAGGAGATTTAAAGTGGGATTGACCCGAACGAAATTTAAAGACGGGACTGGCCCAAACAGGAACTTAAAGCGGGACTGACTCGAACAGGAATTTAAAAACGGGACTGACCCGAACATGGATTGAAAACGGGACTGACCCGGACAGGAATGTAAATGGGGTAGACCCACGGAATAGACCTGAACAGAAATTTAAATGGGATAGACACAAACAGAAATTTAAATGGGATAGACCCAGACAGAAATTTAAAACGGGACTGATCCGAACAGAAAAATTAAAATTGGGACTGACTAGAGAAGGAAATTCAAATCATGGGACTGGCCCGAACAAGCTTTAATCGCGGGACTGACCCGAAAATGCTTTTGATCATGGGACTGACCCGAAAATGCTTTTGATCGTGGGACTGACCCGAATAAGCTTTTGATCGTGGGACTGACCCGAAAATGCTTTTGATCGTGGGACTGACCCGAATAAACTTTTGATCATGGGACTGACCCGAATAAGCTTTTGATCGTGGGACTGACCCGAAAATGCTTTTGATCGTGGGACTGACCCGAATAAACTTTTGATCGTGGGACTGACCCGAAAATCCTTTTGATCGTGGGACTGACCCGAAAATGCTTTTGATCATGGGACTGACCCGAAAATGCTTTTGATCGCGGGACTGACCCGAAAATGCTTTTGGTCATGGGACTGACCCGAAAATCCTTTTGATCGTGGGACTGACCCGAAAATGCTTTTGATCGCGGGACTGACCCGAAAATGCTTTTGGTCATGGGACTGACCCGAAAATCCTTTTGATCATGGGACTGACCCGAATAAGCTCTTGATCATGGGACTGACCCGAAAATGCTTTTGATCGCGGGACTGACCCGAAAATGCTTTTGGTCATGGGACTGACCCGAAAATCCTTTTGATCATGGGACTGACCCGAATAAGCTCTTGATCATGGGACTGACCCGAAAATGCTTTTGATCGCGGGACTGACCCGAAAATGCTTTTGATCGTGGGACTGACCCGAAAATGCTTTTGATCGTGGGACCGACCCGAATAAGCTTTTGATCGAGGGACTGACCCGAAAATGCTTTTGATCGAGGGACTGACCCGAAAATGTTTTTGACAATCGGTCAGTGGGATTAAACCCGATCCTGCCGTGATGAAATTTGATTCGATTTTGGTTTTTGATTGATGATTTTTGCTTCTTTTTGACTTTTGAAAATCTTTACAAAAAATTAATTTGCCCCAGTATGATGAATTTTTTGCAATGTGAGTCCAGAGTTGATTCTGTATTGCCATGCCGTTGCATTTTTTGATGAAATTTGCTTGCGACATTTTCAATCTGCCATTGCTCACCGGAGGACTCTTTCCGACACCGATTCCAGTGCGAGGTGTGATTACTTTCATCTGTGTATGCAATTTTTCTGCAAAAGAGAAAAAAAAACAAAGAAATTGCCACCATCATTTGATCCGTTTTCCTTTGAGAATCGTGTAAACATGAGTCTTTCAACGCCTTTATCAACTTTTGCTGCGGCAGTTGATTGAGTTGGATTTTTCACCCTAAGGCTTTTTCGATTTACAAACTGATCAGGTATGTGCTTTGCCATATTGTGAAGTCTGCGTAACTGACTTTGTTGAACCTTAACCCTTTTCAAAAGATGACTGAACCCAAGTATGCTTCGAATAAACCACGGGGATTGTTATTCACCAAAATTCAAAGATAAAGAATGAAGTATGCAAGAAAATTCACATGTCATGAAAGAATAAATATGCACAAGAATGCACACATAACCATTTGTGCTTAAATTCTACAAAAATGCCATGAATGCAAGTAATTTGGAAAAATGAGCTTCCTAAGAATGTATTTGCAAAAGAATGTTTTACAAAATGACACAGTTTTGGCCAACAAATGTCATATTCAATTCTCTAGATATCTTTGTTCTGGAATTCAAAATTGACAGAAGTATGGCAAAATGAGGAGAAATCCAAATGAACCAAATCACCAGCTGTTCTTCCTCGTGCTCGCTCGCTGCAAAATCCTACCTTGGTGCCCTTTCGGGTTTTTACCAAGGTTGCCCCCCCTTTTTTGTTTCGTTTTGTCTTTTCTCTTTTTTTCTTTTTTTCTTTTTTTTTTTTTTTTTTTTTTTTGAGGTGCCCTTTCGAGTTTTCACCTAAAGACGCAAATGAAAGAGCTCAACCATGATCGACTCAGGAGTATGAGTTGAAGATTTCTGGCATCAGTAAAATGCACTTCCCTTAGAAGTTTAAGTGAAGGCATTATAGACATCACTTGCCAATTGATTAGCGAAATTTCTAATAGAAATACAGCAAGTGACGAAAGTCAGGACTTTTGGGCTTTTGTAATGAGGTCAGGTGGGGTGTTTTTCAAGAAAAGTTGAGGCTTGAAAGCAGGTTTGATGAAAGGTGTGAAATAACCTGAGATTGCATCATTTTGAAATTATCTCTAATTTTGAACGAAACCGAGGAAATTTGCCCCAGTTTGATTGGATTTTCTCTTTCTTTGCATTTTCTTCATTGCATTTTCCTCACTTTTTGCATTTTCCTTCAAAAACTAAATTTGCCCCAGTGTGGGGTTCTTTCTTTTCTTTTCCTCTTTTTCCTTTTTCCTTTTTTTTTTCAAAATGAATTTGCCCCAGTATGGGGATTTTTCCTTTTCCCTCTCTGATAATCTCGTTTCAAAATGAATTTGCCCCAGTGTGGGGTTTGCAATTCTCAGGGGCTGCCAAACGAAAATTATTGTTCTGATAGCTCAAAAGGGATGACTAAGGATGAAATGTTTTGATTGGAAAGGAAGATGGCCTGACCTTTGCCTCGTCCCTTGCATGATTTCCAAAAGAAATTTGCATAATCAAAAATAAAACTTCTTACACATGTCTGAGTTGATAGGTTGAGAGACTGTTTGTCCGTCCATCTCTTCAAGGATAAGTGCTCCACTCGGTAGCACCTTTTTGAATGACAAATGGCCTTACCAGTTTAGGCCAAATTCGTCTTTGATTTCATCTTGCATTGGCAAATCTCGCTTTAACTCTTTGTCCTTCTTCTCTAAAGGACCGGTGGCGGACCTTTTTGTTATGAACACAGGCCATACGACATTCAACTGCCTTTCATCCATCAAAATCAATCGTCGGTGACGTTGCTTTAACCAATCAGCTTAGAACTTGGCAGAGGAGGGATTTCTTAATGAAAGGCTTTCTTAACGAAAAGATTTTCAATGAAGAGCTTTCTTAATGAAGGGATTTTTCAATGAAGGATTTTTAATGAAGGGATTTTTGGATTTTTAATGAAGGGATTTTTGGCCTTCTCAAAGAAGGGATTTTTGGCCTTCTCAAAGAAGGGATTTTTGGCCTTCTCAAAGAAGGGATTTTTCAACGAAGGGATTTCTGACCTTCTCAAAGAAGGGATTTTTCAATGAAGGGATTTCTTAATGAAGGGACTTTTGGATGAATGGTATTATCGGAATCCAGAACAGTGATATTCAAAGGGTCAAATAATTTCATCTTTGGCCATTTAAAAGAATTAAAATTCAGGACAATAATCAAATAAACAAATTGTGCATTTAATGGAAAAACTAATCAAAGCGGAAACAAGACAAAAACTTAATTGCGAAAGATGTTTTCATGAAGCTATTCACATATGCAAGAAATGGTTTTTGTGAACTTTAGTAAATAACAACCCCTAGATTTACCGAAATTCCCTTCGAGAGGGAAGATACTCGGCCATCCAAATTGTGCAAAGCTCCTTCAGGATTTTCAAATTTCGTCGTTGGAGGTGGATGCCTCGAAGGTGTCCTGGTGTTCAGGAAAAGGATTTGTACTTATGATCGGCCCTTGTTCACCTCTTTTCCTTAGCACTATTTCTCCTGCCTCGATCATGTCTTGGACTTTGTGCTTAAGTGCCCTGCAATCGGCGGTTGAGTGGCCAGGTACTCCCGAATGATAGGCACAAATAGCATGTGGATTGTACCCAGCAGGCATGCCATGAAGGTAAGTTGGAGGGGGAATCACGCCCATTTTGTTGGCAACCTTCAATTGCTCATACAATTGGTCCAAAGGCCTGCCTAGGTTGGTGAAGGTTCGGGTGCGACTTTGATGGTAGGTTTCAGTGGGTCGGGGATAGTTGTAGGTGGGTCTATTTAGTGGGGGAAATCTTCGGTGGTAAGGAGGCCGAGAACGAGCTTGTTGAAAGCTTGGTTGAGATATTTGGAAAGGGGTTGTAGGCGGGTTGGCATAATTTGAGCGAGGTCGAGGATGAGTGATATTGGTGTGGTAAACAGGATGAGGATTTGAGTAGTAGGGGTAAGGGTTTGAGTAGGTAGGGTATTGTCGAGGTCTGGGTCTTGGGACAGGGTTTTGATTCCAGGTGAAGGCAGTTTCCCCCTCTTTCTTTTTAAATTGCGGGTTCTTCTCACTAGTCCCCTGTCCTTGCAAAGCATCCAACTGGGATTTGAGGGCAGAGACATTAACAATCTTCCCAACTTTCACGAAGTCATCGTACTCCTCAAGTTTATTGACAATGGCGGCGAACGAGCATCCAGTCATGCGGAAAATTTCTTCAAAATACGGGGGATCATGTGCTTTAATGAAAGTGCGAATGATTTCGTCTTCAGTCATCGGTGGCTCGACTTTTGCAGCTATCTTCCTCCACCTCTTGGCATAAGTCTTGTGATCCTCGGAGGGTTTTCTTTTCGTTCCTTCCAATGTGGTTCGTGTCGAAGCCAGCTCGCAGTTATACTCATATTGCCTTACAAAAGCATTGGACAAGTCAATCCAGGTTTTTACTTCTTCGGACTTCAAATTTGAGTACCAGTCGAGGGCATCCCCCTCCAGACTTTCCGGGAACAACCTTAGAGGCAGGTTCTCGTCGTCTACAGGCTTTCCCAACTTGTTAGCAAATAGTCGGAGGTGTGTCTTGGGATTACCCGTCCCATCATACTTGTTAAATTTAGGGGTTTTGAACCCTTCAGGCAATTTCACATTGGGAAAAAGGCAAAGCTCATCGTAATCCAGGACTCCTTGCTTGTTCAACTCCTGACTCTTCCTCATAAACTCATCGACACGATCAAGGCGTTTGAGCAGCTTTATATCAACGGGAGCAGAAGATTCCCCCATTTCTGCCTTGGTTTGAACAATATGGTCTGGTAGGAATGGCTCAGCAACAGGGTGATAAAAGGTATGTGGCTCAGGTGGTACATTTGAAATGATTTGGGGTGGTGGACCTCGCGTGTGAGTAAGAAAAAATGAAGGATGAGGAGGGTAAGTGTATGGCAAATTTGTGGTGGGATAGGTGAAAGTTTCTTCGGGTGCAATAGGAAATGATGGAGTAACAGTGGCATGGGCCGAAGGTAGGACAAACGGCTCTTGCTCAGGCTGTCTGGCGGGTACAGGTTCGGGTTGAACTCCGCTGCTAATTAGCTCATCATTCAACTTCCTTTGGGCGGCCATCTCAGACGCCATCTCTCCAAACTTGGTAAGCATCTCAGTCAACTGAATCCCCAAACTTGCAGTCTCGGGTTGAGCGGTAGTAGCAGACCTATCTGACTGTTCCGGTTGAAAACTCATGTTTACACGACTCCTCTGGGCTTGACTACGGGATCGCGTTATGATGGGGCTTCGACGAGAAGCTATATTTAAATATTACCTGAGAAATTTTGAAAGATTGCCTTTAGATTTAACCCTCGCTTAGTTATTCCAAGAAAATAAAGAAAAGGAAAAGAAAAAGACAAGAGTTTAGTAAATATCTAAAAAAAATCGGATGCATGTCCTACGGGGGAGCCCTTTTTGTGCCAAGGGTAGGCTTAGCATGAAAATGCAATCCTCTGAGGTAGGCACTATACCATACCTGATGGATCCGATCGACTGATCGTGTGAGGAATGATTTGAAAAATTTGGCCACTTGGAGTGAGAAGAGACATTTGCCCTAAAACATGAGGACGAAGTCGGAACGGATTGCTTGCTTTGATCTACACATAAAATGATTTGTGAAAGGGATTGCCATGTCTCGATTAACTTATTCAATGAACCCTAAAGGGAAAAAAGCGAGTCAAATGGATAAAATTGGTGATTTATTCAAAATCGACCGATTTACCTAAAAATAGGTAAGCTGGATAACATTGACGATTTATTCAAAATTGATCGAATAGATAGACTTGGTCAACTGAATTGAATGAAATTGATAATCTCTTCAAAATCAACTTGATTTCGCCCTAAAAAATGGGTAAATTGGCCAAAGAGATGAAATGGAGTTAATGAAATCGGCCAAATCACCTTAAAAGGGTAAATTGGTCAAATGAATTAATGATTTATTCAACAATCGACCGGATGACCCTAAAAAGGGTAAATTGGTCAAATGAATTGATTTATTCAAAAATTGACCGGATGACCCTAAAAAGGGTAAATTGGTCAAATGAATTGGATGAAATGAATTTATTCAAAAATGATTAGATTGAACTAAAATTGAATGAATTGACAAAAATGGATTGGATAAAATGGATGATTTGTTCAAAAATCGATTGAGTTCTCCACTCATTGGGTAGTTTCAAAAAATTACAATGCCTTAGTCTATGAGCCTTCTAAAATCAAGATTTGGCCTCTATATTTATCGTCTCATCAATGGGGAATCATTTGTGAATTTTCTTCAAATTAATGTCCTTTTACGCAAGGAAATTTTACCAATTAGGTTTAAAAATGGCCAAAAAGTGATTTTTAGACGCTTATATGCAAAAAATTGCTGCCGTCTTTGAAAAGATCGGATCCTACCTTACCTCGTGCACTACCCCTTTGGATGGTACAGGAAATGTAAACGTGCAAGTCTCATTGGATTATATATCCGAGACACAGGGCGGTTTATTCCTAACGCGGGATCCCCTAAATGGCATTCACTTTCTATGGTTTATGCATGATGCCATTTATTAAAGCAGTAAAATATGCAATTCGAAATGAAACGTGACCTAAGGAACCCTTTATTTGCCGGGGTAAGCCTAAAATGGTATGACATTATTAATTTATGAACAAGATATGCCACAATTTTTTAAACGTGCAATAGCCTATCTACAAGGGCAGGTCCTAAAAGAAGGTCATGCCAGACCTCTTTTGTCCTAACTTTTGTGAATGCAAAAGACAAGAGACAAGAAAACGTGAGTTTAACACATAATCACATAACACATTGGACAATTAGATAATATAAAAGGCAATAAAGATAAATAAGGAAAGAGGGTTGGGACCCCTCCCCTCGTGAATAGTGTCCCTAGTTTAGGATAAGGCCGACTCTACCCTAGGCAATCTAATATGGATGCATGAGGTTGGGGTTCGCTAATGCATCTAGACTCGATAAGCTCAGGTCCCCGAGCCTTCAGACTTAGAAACCAAGGGTCATCAATCCCAAGATTCTTTGTCGGTGGCTCGAGCGATTCCCCAAACACCGCTACGCACACATCGTGTCACGGCTACGTGTTTGAGTGAATCTCTCAAAACCTCAATCTTCGACCAAAAGCTAAAGGCTATCAACCAATAGCTTTAAGCGGAAGATTGAGTGACCCATTGGAACATGCTACACACACATCGTGTCGTGATCACATGTCCAAGTGAGTCACCTAATCCTAATAGGGTGGAGTGGCGTGACAAGCCACTAAAAGAAAAATAAAGGGATAAAAGAAGTAAAGCGTATGCTCGTATGCTAGTGCTCGTTTGGAAGGGAAGGGTCAAGAACCAACGCGAGGCTCTAGGGTGACCCATACCTCCCAAAATGCAATGCAAGCGCGAGATAACAAGTAAACATTCATTCAAACATACATTCGTGAGTCGAGGGATTGGTTTGATTACGTACATAAGACAAAAGGTCCTAAAAATGAAAAATGCAATCCTAATATCCACATGCTATGCATAGAAAGGGTAGAAAAAGGAAACGAATAGTTAAGTCAAAATGCTTGGACCCACTTAGGAATTCCCCAGTGGAGTCGCCAACTGTCGCGCCCCACTTTTTGGTAAAAAATAAATACTTGGTTTTGTGAATTTATTGATTTTTGAAAAAATGAATTCTTTTGATGAAAAAATATGGGTCTAAATGGGACTTTTGAAAATGCGACGATTTAACCCAAAAAAATAGTTTAAAAAGGGTTTTTATATAAAAAATGGAGTCGCCACTTGGTATAGAGTTAGGGTGTACCAAGTCACCCAAAAAATTGAATTGTTTAAAGTAAAATAGGAAAAAGTAAGAAACCCTTTTTAAACGACTCATAGTCCACGTAAAACAAAGACAAAGGTTCGGGAGTCACATTTGACGAAGGGGAAGGCAAGGATAAAAATCCAAGGCACCCCTTCGACCTAGCCAAGGCTAGTTGCGTGATTTAACCCTTATTTTCCTCATTTTTCTACCCAAGGTATGTATGCAAATTGGATATGACTAATGGATGAGAAATGCAATCTTAAGTCTAGAAATGTCTCTGATGAGGCTTTTGATCCCATTCACATGAATTGTGAAGGTCAATAAGGAAAGACCTCATAGAAAATCATGAATGATGCAAATGAGGACTCAAATGAGAGTGTAAGTGTGCAAAGTGTAGAAAAAAGTGCATGTGTGCAATTTGAAAGTGTTTGTGTGCAAATGAATAAAAATATAAATGCTCGTGTGCAAGTGAATGAAAATAGTAAATATATAAGTAAAATAGGTGCAATGTGTGAAGTGAAAAGTAAAGAAAGTGAATAAGTGTGTGAATATGACATGTGGATTTAAAATATATAATTAGTGAGGAAAATAGTGAGAAAATGATATGAAAATGCATGAACTTAGAGGAATGCATCAGGTCGGGTACGGGAATGACTTCTAGTTTTTGTGATTTTAATTTTCCCTTTGATTAGAAGGAAAAACTAGCGTGCTAAGGCTATTTCGAAGCCACACTCGCTCGTTTCCCTTACCCAAGGGGGTTTTCACGCAAATGAACCCTAACTAGCATGAGATGCAAGTCCTAATGTGAAGGGGAAGGGGTTTGAGGAACATGCCAAATGATAAACTAAAGAAAAATGCGTGATATGTGGTGATCATGCACTTAATGAAAAAGGAAAAAAAAAAAAAAAAAAAAAAAAGAACCTATTCGGTCTAGCATTGGACTAGCCCTTTCTATGACATCCTACTATCATTAGATTAGTGAAAAAGATGAACCACAACTAGCGTTGGACTAGTGTGGTGACGTACATTCATCCATCACACTCATTCAGGTTATGAAAAGCGAGTAGACATGCCAAAACACTCATAAACATATAGCACATAACACTTAGCATGCTCGACTAGATGCAAGGACCTAACAAAGCAAATTGACACATAGTAACTAAGCATGCAAGACAAATAAGACGATTAAAGCCCTAACTATTACATTTGCTAGCTAAAACAAAGGGGAAAGGGAAAATGGACCAAATTACTTGCTACGCCCTATCTATTACAAGCCAAGAGGTGTACACATACCCCATTAATAGAAATCGAAAGTAAATGAAATAAATGAAATGAAATAATGAGCGGCTAGGAAAGCAAGTAGACATGCAAATTTCTCACGTAGCACGTTGGTTCACATAGGAGAGACACAAAAAGGGATAAAAGAAATTATACCGCCCCCTTTGAATGGTGTCCAAATGGAAGAAAAATGGCTTCAAAACAATAAAAAGGTCACGGTACCTCAAATAGTAAAGTATAACAAAGTCACCAAATCTCTCCTAATTGCAATTTAAATGAAATCAAAATAATACATAATTTCCAATAAAGGGATCCACCAAGGACCCAATTGCAAGCATTCATCAAGCATTCAAAGCCAATTAAAACATTTTAGAAAATTTGGAAGTCCAAGAGTAAGAAAAAGGCCAAAGCCAATTTATTTCAGAAAATTCAAGAAGATAGGCGAACACAAGCTCATTTAGACACCAAGTTTCACAATCCATGCATTAAGCATCACCTTAGCAAAACATGATAACCAATGAAGGCAAACAAGCAATTGAATTGAAATATTAGTGCTGCCAAAGACTCAATTGTAAACACTAACCAAGCATTCAAGCTTAATCAAACACTTTTAAGAACTTCAAGGGTCCAAGGGCAAAGAGAAAGGCTAATAATAGTTCAAGTTGCAAATACTTTAGGACTCGATTTCAAGAACATGGAATGTACTCGGGCCATAATGCATTGCTGCAAAAATCACAGGGACCCAATTGATTAGTTTTCTCAAATTTGTGGGTCATAAAAGCATAAGGTAAAACTTGAGGGGGTTTAGAGGCAATTTTTGGAAGTCATATTCATGCAGACTCATGCAAACAACGTAGAAGCTCTTCTGCAATTTCTGCCGCAACTCTTGCATCTCCAAACCAGGCATGTTTCATACCAGAAAAATGCACAAAACCCATTGTTTGCCAAACCGACTCAGCTAATGGCTTAACAAACTAAAACTTAGATCAAAGAAGCAAGATCATCAAATGTTTTTCCCAGCTTTAACCTTAAACTCCTACATTCAGCATAAGGTTCAGAGGGAAAAGAGTGCAGAAATCGGGAACATATGCAAACATTTGAAGAAAGAAAGCTGCTGCAACTTCACGTAATCTCAGCAAACCAAATTTATGCCACGGCTTTGAAACAAATTCCAATCAAAACATGGCTGAACATGTCTAAATAATGCACTTGTTGGAAAAGTTTCATGCAGGTTTTCATTCAAAGCTACAAAACAAGCTTCTGCAAATCAAGAACCAACGCATGCTGCTGCCCTTTTGTTTCCAAAACTTCAGCAATTTTTAGCAGCAAATACATCCATTTCATCATACAAACAAGTTCACCAAACCAGAAATTATTGACCCAAATCAAAACATGAAATTTTGTTTGCAGGATTAAGATGACAAATCTGATTTTTGATCGACAGAGAAAAGGAAAGTGCAGCAAAGTTTTTCGGCAATTCTTATCCGCAAAGCTTTCCACAGCTCCTAAACACACTCAAATTCAATATGAACTAAAGCAACAAGACAACCACCTAATCATCTCACTTTGCAACACAAAACTTTAGGATTTGAAGCACAAAATTCAGGTAGAGAAAGCGTGCAGCACTGGATATAAAACTGCTGCAATTTCCTTGGTTTCTTGACCAAGCACAGAAAAATCAGCGTTATCCACTTCGTTAGAAGCCAAGTAATTTAAACGCCAAATCTAATCATTCTAATGAGTTTGAATACTGAATTTAAAACACAAACCAAAAGGCATGCACCTGCAACTTTCCTCCTATTTGGCCATGAGACAATGATGAAACCAGATTCATCAAAGTTCAAACCGTGAAACAAGGAGGAACCGTAACATTTTTAGCACATTCAAAAGGACAACTAGTTATGAAAAACTGCAGCAAAGATGCAAGAGAAAAGGCCCGTGGCAAACATGCTCAGGATACACCAATTAACAAACAAAACTGAAACTTGCACATAACAGGAACCTTAGTAACCAATCAAATGATCATTGCGGCAATAAAACAAACAGCTCCAATCTTGTTGCTGCAATTTTGTTCCAACTTCCAACACCAAATTCAGATCCAATCACATACCTTAACCAAGTTTTCTTGATATAACATCCGAACTTAAAACTAAACAAACAAAATTTTGACAATCGAACAAGCAAAGACATAGGAAGGAACTCAAAACGTAGAAATAATTGCTGCAACTAACCTTCACTTGACACATAAAGCTAACGATTTTTATGCCTTACCAACATAAATTTCTGTTATACTAGAATCACAAGCTGCAAAACAACATGCAAGCTCTCGGTTCCTCACTTTAGGTCCAACTCACATTTTTTTTATATATCAAAATTCCCTTCAGCCACAAATTATTAGTCACGGCTTAAAACCAACATGCAACCCGTATTCAGCTACATGCATGATCAAACAAACAGCTACCCATCAGATTTAATCCAAAACCAATTTCGGATGTCATAAAAAAAAACATCTAACCAGAATTTCATCCAATTTCTCGCGGTTGACATGCATGCAACCAGTTTTCTGTTTCATTTTCTTTTCTTGTTTAATCCGAACTGATTACCCTCGCGTATAGCATAATCATTTAGTTTCCAGCTAGCTAAGCACATAACTAACTCAGATTATCATAAGTTGGTCAAATAAAGTTGCAAATTTCCAGCTTAAGCTCTCGGCAACCACAGTTCCTTCAACATCAGATTTTTCTGTGACTTAATCTAACATCTAACCACACAACCACCACATGCAAGCCCATAGTCAACACCTCCTACCCTTAACTAGTCAATTTAATTCCAGAAATTACCTCAGCTTGGAGTACACACACACGATTAGCAGCAGAAATTATTTTCCTCCCCTCGGCAGTCCAGAAAAATGCAGACCGCTAGCTCTCTCCCTCTCTCCCTTGCTCTGGCTTGCGGCTGGATGAGGGAAATCTGGTCTCAAGCTCTTCTCCAGCTCACGGATGGAAGACAGGCTAAATCGCAAGTCTCTCTCTTCCCTCTCTAGTTTACGGACCGAAAGAAAAGAATCAAGAAGCTCCGGCTCCCTCTTTCTCACTCTCGTCGATGATACCAAGGCAGGAAAATGGAAGTGAAGTGTTGTTCTTGTTTTTTTAGGTGTGATAGTGGATAGGGAATGGTTCGCAGTTGAGAGAGGTGGAGTTTTTAAGAGGAGAAGATCATCCGGCAGAAATGGAATTGTGATTTTTTGATTTTTTTTTTTTTTTTGTTTCTTTGTTTTTTTTGTTTCTTTTAATTATTTAACAAAAATAATAGTAAAACTAAATAATAATAAAAACCACAATTTTAATTACAAACACATCGAAATAAACAAACTAAAAATAACAAAATTACCATTTTCGATCTTTTCTTTCATTTTTCATCATTTCTCATCATTTTTTTTTTCTTTTCTTTTTTTTTTTTTCAAAATAAATTAACAAAAATAAACCAAAATGCCAAAAAATTAAATTTGAACGTATTTTTGTGAACAATTTTCCTTTTTTTCTCTTTTTCCATGATTTTTCTACGTTAAAACTTAAAAATTAAAATAGAAACTAGAAACTAAAAAAACTAAAAGCAACCACGACAAATGAGAATAAAAAGTAAAAGAAATTACACCAAAAATTTGGTGTCTACAGATCCATTGCTCACCAAAACCAAGCCTTCTCAAAACCAAAGTAAAAAACATCCAGGAGACACGGTCGTACGCCTTCGACATATCTAGCTTTAGAGCGACATTGGCATGCCTGGATGATCTACCCATACTAAAGAGCAGCTCTTGGGCAAGCAAGAAGTTGTCCGATATGTGCCGCCCCCGAACAAATCCACTCTGTTGTGGAGAGATGATCTTGGGAAGCACTTGAGCCAATCGATCCGCCAATGTTCGCGAGATAACTTTGTTAACAAAGTTGCACAAGCTGATTGGTCGGAACTGCAAAAAATCTTGAGGGTGTGCAATCTTAGAAATGAGCACAATGGAGGTCGCCGTAACTACCCTTGGCAATTCAACTCCATAAAAGAACTGCACGCTACTCTAACCACATCCTCTCCTATAATTGACCATGCAGCCGTAAAAAATTTACTCGTATAGCCATCCGGCCCCGGCGCACTCTCCCCATCCATCTCACACACAGCACGACGAATCTCCTCCTCGGATGGAACTTGTTCCAATAAAACATTATCCTCGTCTATGCTGGAGCAAATCAGAGGATGACGTTGGATGCTGAGCCGTGAACAATTTCTTGAAAATTTGAATTGCCTCAGCTCCTATCTCCTCCTCCGATTCAACCTATTCCCCTCGTTCATTTTTGATCCTGTAAATAACGGAACGTACCCTTCTATGTTTCACCACAGAGTGAAAGAACTTTGTATTTCGGTCTCCCTCTTGTAGCCACTTAAGACGAGCCTTCTGCTTCCAAAAGAGCTCCTCCACTCGTAAGGCAGCTCGCAATTGGGCTTGAGCAAGATGTAAATGCACCCTAGCTTCCTCAGACTCATCACTCTCCATACGGATCTCAGCCAACCGTACCTCCTCTTCCTTCTGCATAACTGCCTGCAAGATATCCCCAAACACCTCCTTACTCCACACATGGATCGTTCCCCTAAGCCTTTTCAGCTTGCGACACAGGACTTGCAAAGGGGAACCAAAACATGGCTACCCCCAAGACTCTCTGACAATTGGCAGGAAATTCTCACGCCCCGTCCAAAAGTTTAGAAATTTGAACGGCCGTGGTTTATTATCCAATTTGGTTGAGACAAATATAAGTAGCGGAGCATAATCAGATGACTCCCGGGCTAAATGAGACACCGACAATGAAAACCCCGAGTCAAGGCACTCCTCATTCACCAGTACCTGATCTAACCATTTCCAAATCCTTGCCCCACCGTGCCATTAATAAATTGTCCAAACTCCATAGCTTCAGCAGGATTAAAAGGCCGTCCCCCTTTCTTCTCATCAGCATCTAGAATTACATTGAAATCACCACCAACAAGCCATGCATCAGAGCTTGTGTTATCCCGCAATAATCCAGCCCAAAGCTCACTTCTCTTAACAGAGGTACACCGAGCATACACAAAAGATACCACAAATTGAGATCCTGGTATGTGATCGTGGGACAGCCGAAGAGACACATATTAGGGGCTCTCTCCAATAACCAAACCCGAAAAAGGTTCTTGGAAAAAAAACCAGATAGAGCCCACAGAATTATGCACCAAACCATGAAAATTTAATTTATAGCGATAGCGTTCCGCTTTGTCAACCTCCAGCCAAATCTCACAGATAGCAAGAAATTGAATCTTATGCATTTGAATCAACTTTTTAATCCTTCTAATTTTCGGAGCTTTAGAAATGCCCCGAACATTCCAAAAGTGACTCTTAATCATTTAATAAAACTTGGAAGGCATTCTACGAATTAATTAATTTAGAGCGCAACAGTCTGTCAGATGGGAATTTTGCACGAATACCTTTTTGTTTGGGACTTCGGACTGCTATTGAACTCTCAAGAGCTCCCACCGCTGAAGTAAACTGCTCATCCTCTCTACACGCCAGGCTCTCAGCATGACGAGGAGACAAGTTGCCCACTGAAGTATTTGCTATCTGAAGCTCTTTCTCGCTGCTAGATTCCGCTCACTGTTCATCCACCCTCTCAAGATCCATGTCCCCCGTAGCCTCGACCACAGTATCTATAGCCCGTGGCACAACAGCATCAGAAACTACAATCCTTTCCAACTCGCAAGTTTCTCCATGTTTCCAGCTTACAGCCTCAATGCCATCCTGTGATAAGACAATCTCCAGCCTCCCTCCATTGCCTGCTTCACTACCAAAATCCCCTCCTCACCTTTTCCGTGTGGCCCCTTTTATCTCACCTCCTGAGGATCCAGCCCCCCTGAGAGACCTCATCTTTACTTCCCCCGCAGCCTAAGCCTTGCACAAATGTCTCCACCCAACCCTCTTGATTGGCACTACCCATACCAGTTGCACTCCCTTGATTCACCACCCCACCTTCTCCTGAGTTCCCGTGTGTCCTGCTCCCTGATCAACCAGACCCCCCTGAATATCTGCACTCCCGCCTTCTTCACACCCCTCGCCAAGACCACCAGCCTCCACAAAACCAACATGTGGCATGTCTGTTGTCATAGCTTTGGCAACCTTTCTGGGTGCCGTCAAACCTTGCGTAGCAGCAGCTGGGCCTTTCTTGTCCAGACGTTTTACCTTGCCTACATGGTCAGCCGTTTTGCAGTCCTTCTTCGCATGTCCCATGTGCCAGCAGTTGATACAATATTGCGGTAGGTGATCAGCCACAATTGGCTGCCAAAACCCATTCACCTCTCCAGCCATCCCCACCCAAACACGTTGCGGCAAAGGTTGCAGGAGATCAACCTCTACACATACGCGAGCCACGCTGGGCCGACGCAAAGAGGAAGTAGCCGCATCCACGTATAGAGGCCGCCCAACCACACTGGCAATGGAGAGCAGGCTATGTTTGTCAAAAAAGTGGATAGGTAAACACAGCAGCGCAATCCACATTGGAGCTAGAGAAGATTCCCACTGAACAGGGAAGTCCGGCATCCATTGAAATACCCGCATAGGAGACTTCGCTATCTACCAAAGCCCCCGAGTCCAAATACGCAAAAAATCTGACTCCTGGACGAACCGCAGTAGAACGTGACGAGCATCTAGGTGTCCAATTGTGACAGAGTTTTTAAGGTCCAAAGTGGTGAAGAATCTACGAATCTCCTCCAATCTCGGCCTACCATGAGAGAATTTCCCAACGAGTGCAAATTTATATGGTGCAGCAAGCTTATCAATGTCCTCGCGTGAGAAGAAAACTGCAGGCTCCCCTTTGTGCGCCGCCGGCTTCTAGATCTCAATCGGAGATGGTGATTCAGCAGCAAAGAGTGGTGCAAAAAATTTTGTTGAAGGCGAGGGGGGGTGCCCTCCAGCCCCAGGTTGAAGGGCGTCCATGGAGGCGCTTGCTATCAAGCAAACGTGCAGCTCAATGTTGGTAGAGAGAAACCCTAGAGAGAAACCCTTAACTAATTTTCGATAACCTATTAACTTATTAATTACTTTAAGAGTAGGTAGGTACAAATAAATTTTCCAAGCAGACCTTGGTTTAGTGGATAAGGTTGAGATCTCAGAAATTAGAAGTCCTGAACTCTAATTCTCCTGCTCCCTCCCCGCTTTCTAAATCCCACCCCTTCCCTACTAGAAAAATAAATTTAACAAGGAACAAAATAAATTTAATTAGTAATTCTCCCTTTTTTAAGGAAAAATGCTAATTACACTTCCCGTTTAATTAATCACACTCCTATTGTCATTTTTATCATACAATTTTCAGTTATTAGACTATATGATAAAACAAATTTTGCGAATGCTATCAACATTTCTCTCTCTCTCTCTCTTTGACAAACTTGGTATATAAGGATAGGATGCCAATCCGAATTTTATTAGTCAAAGATGAAAAATCTTGGAGTGATTTATAGACCAAGCCCCATATACATGCTATGGAAAGCAACAAATAAGAAGTACTACTCCATTACAATTAATGTCCAGAATGGATATAAGGAAATTGCTCTTTGTTAAGATGAAGAATGCCTCATTCTTTTGCTCGTAGATCTGTAGCTTCATAAGTAGCCAACATGTGAGTTGTAGTTGGTATTTTGGCAAGAGCATCTGTTACTAGAATAGGTTCCTTATAACAATGTACTAAAGTGAAGTCCAACCTTATTATAATAATTGAGAAATACAAATGACATTGTCATGTAATTTCCAAGTGTAGGTTGACCAGAGTAAAACTGGGTTTAATAAGGCTTGCAAATCTTACCTCCACAGTCACTCTAGAGAAATCTTTAGTTAAACATAATTGGAGTCCTAATGGAACCATTGCTTCTACCTTCATGTTTGTGTGAAAATTGTAGAACCGTAGAAGGATAGGAAACCATTTAATAAATGTTCTCTACAATCTCTAATCACACTTCCACCTTCCAAATGTTCTAGGTTTTCTTGAAAAGAGCAATCAACATTAAAAGCTTTACATAAGAACATGGTGCCAAAAACCAATTAAGAACAATAGTTGTGCATTGCGATAGTTAAACATGTTAATGGGTAGGGTTTCAGTTGAATTCTTTTGATCTAGATCCATTGTGAGGACCCGAATTTTACTTACTTTTAATTCAATTTTACTAGCCAATTTAATTATTTATTCACCTGTTTTCTCCGAATAATTTATTTCAACTATTTTAAATATATTTACATGGAGCAATGTCTCACTTATATTTTAAAAACGTTCCGTTAGTAAATTTAATTTTTCGGAGGCTCGTTTAGCGAGAAATAGCGAGTACACTTTTTTTGAGACAATATTCGATCCGAGAGTACAATAATCTTGGAATATTAAGAATGATAAATAGTAGACTAGGAAAAGTTAATTGAGAGATTAGAGGTGAGTGAGTTCAAAAAGTTCGCTTTATCGAGTGCGAGTCGAAAGTTCACACATTTCGCGTCGGAACGACTCAGTGAAAATTTGAGAAAGTTATACTAGACTCATAAAAATGAGTAAATACAGTGTTAAAGGAATTACATTGGAGGATTAGTGCACTAGTGCAACAAACAAGAGAGAAAAGTGGTAGTACGGGACACTATTCGAACACTATTTGTAGTTGACTTTGGCTAGTTTTTATTTCCTTTTTCCCTCCAATCTTCCAAGGGAAGCTTCACACCAACCAACACTCTCTCTCTTCTCTCCTTGCTTGGCCGAACACTCCAAGGGAAAAGGAGGAAGAAAGCTCTTCTCATTTTGCTCCATCCTTGCTTCCATTTCACTTGAAAATCCTCACCCAAATCACATACCACTTGGAGATTCATCTTGGCTTGAAGAAAGGCTTCATCTTGTGGATTTTCTTGGAGGTTTTGTGGTAAAAATTTCTGGTTTCTTCAAGGGTTCATGAGGTAACCCTTCACCTTCTTCAATCTTTCAAATTTCCTCAAGAATCATGGTTGGTTTGCATGGGTTTACAACCCTAAGCAAGGAATAGGCTAGCGGACTTGAGGTGTTTCATTTCTTGCTTTAATCACTAGGCTAGCAGTCTTGAGGTAGATTATAGGTAGCTGACTTGAGGTGTAATTGGTTGATTAATGTTGTTTATGTGTTGTATGAGATGATATTGGTTAGAAAGTGAAAGAAAAATCGAAGGAAAATAGTGCAAGAGAGCTAGCCGAATTTCTGGTTATGATGTTCTATTTTAATTTTGAATTTTTGATGTTAGTTTGGCTGTGAAATTGATGGTTATATGTGGTATATTATATGTACAAAGTGTCTTGCGAAAATCATTTCATTTGGTTGTTCAAAACTAGGGTTTTCGAAATTGAAAGAAATCTGGAAATGGTAATTAGGATGTCAGAACAGTAACTCTTTGTTTCAATGTAACTCTCTGTACCAAATTCAAAACTGAGTGCTATTTGTGGCATTCAAAACTAGACATCCGTAGTTTTCTAATGGTGTAAAAATCACCCACTAGTTCATTTTGAGTCATCCGTAGTGTGAGGACCCAAAAATTTTCTTATTTATCGAATATTACAAGTTTACTTGAATATTTATTTACTCATTTTCTCCGCAGTATTTATTTCGACCATTTAAAATCCATTTATATGGAACAACGCCTCTTTTATATTTTTAAAGCGTTTTGTTGGAAAATTCACTTTTCAAAAATTCGTTTAGTTCGGAACAATGAGTGCACGTTTTTCGAGACTATACTAGAATCGGGAGTGTATTAATATTGGAGAGTTAAGAATGATCAATGGTAGATTAAGAAAGGTTAATTGAGAAATTAATACTCGACTCATGTGAGGACTTGCAAAAATTTACCTATTTTAAACTCCTATTACTAGCTCATTTAATTATTTATTTGACCAATTGCCCCAAATATTATTTTCTAACCTCTCTAGACCTAATTATATGGGTCTATAACTTAATTATATTTTTAAAATGACTCGTTTCAAAATATAATTTTTGAAAGCTCGTTAAGTGAGAATAGCGAATACACGGTTGGAAGCAATAACCGTTTTGAGAATACTATAAGTTTGGAAAATTGGAGAGTTGTACATTAGTCTTAAAATAGGTAATTTTATACTTAAGTATTCAAGTATTAATTAGTGAAGCTATCGTTATAAGAATTTCTTGGAGATTTTGCTTTATCGCACAAAAATCGGAAGCACGCGTTTTTACGCCCGCGATTATATTGAGGGACTTAAGACCATTATTTTTAGACCATTAAGAGTGAATAATAATAGTATGAATACAAGTGCATTAGAGGTTTAGTGCACTAGTGAAACAAACTCGAGAGGAATCGAGCACAAAACACGCGGGCGCGTGCGAAGGAGAGTTGACTTTGGAAGCAAATGTTGGCCACAAATTTTAAAGCTTCTCACGGAAGCTTACCATCAGCATTAGCTCTTCTTTTGCTGCTCCAAACAGCCGACCAAGAGGAAGGAAAAACAGCTCGAATTTCCTCTTCATTTCCTTCACCAAATCTTCTCTATTTCACCTCAAATTTCACCTACACTTAGCAAATCACTTGGAGATTACATCGAGCTAAGAAAGAGGGCTGCTTTCCACTGTTTTCTTTGGCTTTGTTGGACCGAAAATTCTGTCTTAGTTTATCTAAGAAGGTAAATCATGATCAACCCTTCAAATCTTACTTTATAGAAGTAGTAGTGCACATATGAGCTCATGTTTGCATATGGGTAGCTTGTTTATGTTGGAAAAATTGTTGTGTGGGCTCTATGAACTCCCACTTTGGTTGGATGAACTGATTTGGTGAATGATGATGCTAATAATGTTGGTTTAGTGCTTAAAGTAGTAGAATAACGTTGTATTGTTGGTAGAAACTCAAAGGGGAGAGAAGGTGAAAATTTTCCAATTCTGCCCCTATGTTGTCCGTGACCCTTAGGGTGATTTTTAGTGATTCTAATGGCTTATTTATGAAGTATACATGTTATATGAATGGTGTAGAAAGTTTCATTGAAAATATAACATGATTTGGTTGGTCAAATGTGGTGATTTCAAAGGTTTAGCAAATCTGGAAATTTTCCCGTCATTGCCCAGGCAGTCTTTTTCTTTCGGCTATAACTTGTTACTTCGATGTCGAAATTGAGTGCCGTTTGTGGCACTGGAAACTAGACATTCCCATATTTCCAATGGTATAAAATACACATTCTGATTCTGCCTGAGCATTCCGTGCCAATCATTTAAACATGACTGTCCAATTTCTCGTTTACACTGGAACCCTGTTTTGAACAACGAGTTGATACTCAAAAATGAGCTAGTAGTGGACAGATTTTGGAAACGATTTCTTCTATGAAATTGTAGCCTTAAGAGTCTAGTTTTCAAATCCACAAACAACACTCAATTCCGAGTTGAATTGAGTAAATTATGACCAGATTTCGAAACCGACTCTGTAGGCGAAAACCCTCATTTTGGACAGATTGTAACCAATATTGATTTGGGCCTTGCTATTTGAAAGTTTTGGTGTAAATCACCTACCAAACACATCTTGGATGATTATTAGACCTTGTATACACCAATGAACCATGTTTGAGGTATTTTCCTTGGCCAAATGCTTGAAAACGGAAAAACGGAAGTCCAAGGCAGATTTGCCTTGGAACTTCTTGGGACTTTAGCGGTTTTATTAACCAACTTCCCATGCGTATTTTTCTATGAAATTTTACAGTAGAATAGCCCTTATATGGTAGTGTAATACTGCTAATTTTGGTGCCATTCCGAGTCCGTTTCGATACTCAAACAAAGTCCCAAAGTTTGTAACTTAAATCTGGAAATTGCCCAACCGTCTCAATTTTTCAGCAACTTTGAGCTACTATAACTTGGTGCTCAAAACTCCAATTCTTGTTCCGCTTGTTTTTTTTTAAACTTTGAATGCAACTCTAATTGATTTTCAAATTTTAAAGGCTAGTTCAAATTCTGTGAATTTCACTGAATTTTCAAAGTTGGCGAAAAACCAACCCCGAAACTGTCTAGCAAGCTTTAAACAGCGATTTTGAGCCAATTTTTGAATACCTTCCGTTTGGAATCATGGGAAAGTGTATTCTAGGAACTTTTAGTACTTTGGAAGAAGTTTCCAACGGTACCAAGTTTTCCAATTTTAGACTTGTAAAGAGTGAGATACGATTTTTCAAAAATATCATATCAAAACTGAAATTTTCAGAACTTAAGGAAATGGAGTTTTTCGAATTCTCCTTTTTCCCTCGATATCACTTGAAAGTTTTATACTTGATTTTGAAGATGAAAACTCGATTTCTCTTGTACTTTAAAACCCCACTTCTGAGCCTTAATTTGCGAGTAATTTAGGCTCATTTTAGTGAAATTTTCTAGGATTGTACAAGCGTGCGATCTTCCTTGAGGATCCTACGGTAGACGCTTGAACTTCAAGTAACATTTTTCCTTGGTTGACTTGGTGAGTATCAAGTGCATGACTACTTGGACTCCTGTGAATTTGATACATGCTTACTTGGTATCCATGACTTGAGATTTTGAAAATGGAGACGAGTGTGTACTTTATCGCACTCGTTCTCATTTGAAACCAATGATTCATGATTAACTTGCTTGACATGAAATGAATGACCTGCTGGACATGACATGAATGCTTGAATATATCACATGTTTGTTTGACCTGAAATAGTATACTATGGCTGCATACGTCGCTAGAGTGAATCTCCTTGACACTCAAATGTACATGGGGGACGCCCAAATCTCACTGGCTAACCTTGGATTCGAGCTGGCATGGGCTTGGTCGGGCTCCTTGGCGAACCATGAGAAAACAAAAGTTTGATCTATTAAGAGATCTTACTTGGTATACTCGAGCAGTATCGCCTCAAACAAATTACAGGCGGGCCCGATACAGGGGTATGTAAGGTGAAAAGGGACATGATAAGTGAAGTTCTACGGACTAAACCTACTCGATTGACGAAGTGTCAACTCGTGGAGGTTCGTGATCGTGCAAGTGGAAAATAGCTCCTGAGAGCTCCTATATCCTTGAATTGTTTCTGTTTACTTTTCTCGCTCGAATTGTTATTTATTGCAATATTATTTCTCTACTTGTTAAATTGGGGTTGTTACTTGAACAACGTGCCTGCATGTGTGTTCTTGGCCTCAGAGCGTTTTGCTCACCCTGTAGATTTGTTTTCCTTAACAGGATTTGGCATGGAATGAGACTTGGAGGAACCCTTTTGATGCACTTTTGGCTTAGGGTTTCTAATATAGTTTGGGCTAGACCTCTTATTGGTTGTACTTTTAGGAACCTAATGTATGATTTGGATATTTGATGTACCTGGATGTTGTATATTTTGGGTATTGATGTAATTTTTGGGAATTTGATGTAAGGATTGGATAATCGTTATATATATTATTAAGTTTGGAAGTTTTCCGCACTTTCTTACTTATCTAGTATTGTGCTAAGCTTGAACGGATATTGCCATGAGTCCTGGCGAGAGTTGGACAGGCGTTTCGCTGATACCCTTTGGTTCGCCTTAGGGAGAAGTGGGGCGTCACACGTAGTGATTCGGCAAAGTTTGCTATTCTGTTGTGACTGTCTGTCCGAGAAGAAAGGAGAAGCTGCATCTTGTGGCTCTATTTTATCTCACTTGTGAACTGATTTTGGACATGACTCTTTCTGATGAAATGTGGAATTTTGAACCTAGTTTCCAACGCCACCAACCATTCCCAATTTGAACTTGTATTGAGTGAGATGTGGTCTGATTTCGAAAGTGCAACAAGCTGGAAAACTAGAAAGTTTTTCCCTTCTTGCTGGCTGAATGGTCAGAGTTGTTTTGGGATGTTTTGTCTCGAAAATTTTGATGTCAATTGCTTATTAAATGTTTATAGGACCTTGGTTTCACAATGGATTGAATTGGGGCTGATTTCATTGTGCAAAACGTTTGGAAAAGAAAGAAAAGCAAGAGGGCAGATTAGCCTTGAAACATTTTTTTGAGCTTTGGTAGTTTTGTTAACTGCCTTCCCACATGAGTTTTTCCGGGAAATTTGGTAGAGAGGTAGTCCACATATGAAAGTTTAAGTGTACCAAATTTGGTATAAATTCAAGACTGTTTCGATACTCAAATAACGCCCAAAGTTTGCTCTTCAAATCTGAAAATTTTTTATCAGTGTACAAAAGTCAGCCGAATTTAAGCTACTATATCTTGGCGCTCAAAACTCTGAATTTAGTTCCGTTTGTCGTGTTTGAAACCTTGTTAGGGACTCTTATTCTGTTACAAATTTCAAAAGCTAATTCACTTTCTGTGAATTTTGCCAAATTTCCAAATATCGCCGAAAACCAAGACTGGTTCTGTCTTACCTTCTTCAATCAGCAACTTTGAGCTAAAATATGTGGGCTCTCCGTTTAGAATCTTGGAAAAGTGTCTTCTAGGAACTTTTAATACTTTAAATCTAGTTTCCGTCGGTGTAATGTTTTCCATTTTTGGACATGTCAAACTCAAGATCCGATTTTACCAAGTTTATCGCGCAAAACAAAAAATTCATGATTTCGTAGGAAATGAGTTATTGGGAACTTTTCATTTCCTTTTGATATTGATAGATCGTTTTAAACCCGATTTCACTGGAGAGGGAAGTTTCTCTTGAGACTTTAAATCCTCACTTTCGAATCTCAATTTTTAGCAATTAAAGTTCACTTTTAAGACATTGTCTTAAGTTCTAAACAAGTGTACATTCTTCCTTGTTTGGCAAGAGGTTTGTAAGTATTTGTGAGTGATAGATAATTGTTATTTCTTCAGGCGCTCAAGAGGATCTTGAAGAGAATCTCGGAGCCGACTACTAAAGATCTTATTTTGCAGTTACTCATTAGTTTTGAATTGGTGAGTGTCAAGTGCATGAGTTGTTGAAATTACTTGAATTGCTTCTCATTGATTACATGATTTAGAATTGTCGAGTCGAGTGTGTACTTTATCGCACTCGTTCTCTTTTAAGTGAATTATATTTGAATTGTATGAAGTGAATTTGCTAAGTGAATAAAGTGAAGTGTTGCAATAGTGAATTATACTATGTTTGAATCAATCTCGATTGGAGTGAATCTTCTCGACTTATATTTATAATAGTGGGGGATGCCCAAATCTCAATTGGCCGACCTTGCGACTCGAGATAGCATGGGCTTGGTCGAGAAGCTCGGTGAACCATGAGATAATCAAAAGTTTGATCTATTAAGAGATCTCGCTTGGCATACTCGTGGAGTAGTGCTTTTATAAAAGAAGAGCGGGCTCGAGATAGGGGGTGTAACAGTGAATGGAGAAGAGTAAGTGAAGTTCTATGGACTTAATACCCACCCGGCTGACGGAGTGTCATCACGGGGAAGTATTTGATCGAGTCTTAGCGAAGCAAGTGGAATCTAGCTCCTGAGAGCTCCTGTATCCTTATTGAATGTGTGTTATTATTATTTATGAATTACTTGAACTTTCTTGTTTTAATTCTCGTGCAAATGCCATGGTTGTGTGAACTATGTGTTTGCATGTTTTCTTGGCCTCACTGAGCGTCAACTCATCCCATTAGCTTTGTTTTCCTTAACAGGAGCTTGGAATGGAAAGAATTTTGGAGAAGCTGGTCTTATTACTTTTGATTAGTATTTTGAGATGTAATTGATTAGCCAACTTCTAGTGATTGTATTTTGGCGAAAGTGATGTACTTTTGAGAACTTGTGTTGTAAGATTTGAACATTTATTTAAGGAAGCGACTTTTCTTCATTTCGACTTTTATTATTTGGTTGTTATCCTTAAATTTGAATTGAATTGTATCGAGTCCTGGCGAGAGTTGGGCAGGCATTCCGCGGATACCCTTGGGTTCGCCCTTGGGAGAAGTGGGGGAGTCACAGTTGGTATCAGAGCCTAAGTTTCAAATCTCTGTAGTGTATCTTAGGTTAAAAGTTTAGGATGCCGGACTGTGGGATTGGTTTGAGAATTACGTGATCGCTTGTAGGAATGAAAATTAGAGCCTAGGTTTGAGTTAGTGGACAATTAGGAATCTTGATCTTGTGAGAGATATGTGGAATAGTACGAAATGATCGGACCTAGTTTATTTAGTATACTTGGATCCACCTAAGATTTAATTTTAATTGTAGGTTATGGAAGGTAATGGGGGTAGTGAGCCGTCTCAGGGGCGTCTTCCGGTGATCCGTTATCGAGAAAGGTCTAGGGGAGCTCGTTGGAGATATAACCCAACTCGCCGAACTAGGACTCTATGTGACCGCCGGAGGACTTACTCATACCGAAATAACGGGCGTTAGCGGTGATTGATGTGAGGACTCACAAAATTCTTCTTATTTTATTAAAATTCCCTTTTATTTTGAATAAATTACTTTATAATAGCTTTACTACTCATTTACATCCTCCATAGTTGCAATAAATCATAGAATCAAGAGTTTCATCTTTAGTTTTATAGGTAGCGTAAATTAGGATTTTTGCGTATTTCGATAGTGTGATTACATAGTGAGGTGTGTGTACTAAATTTGGTGGATAATAACAAGTATTAAGTAAGAGAAAGTGTGTGATTAGAAGTGCTAATAATAAGTGAGTGAATCATGAGTTAAAACACTAGTACGGGCGAGTTAAGGAAAATCGGCTTGAACCGACGTGCACCGTTTGCTACCGATTGAACACACCACTTGAACACTACTTTATTACCTTAATCTCTTTGTTTTTATTTCAGCTAATTAACCCTAAAATATCCCTTAAACCAACCACAATCTTTGACCAAAGAAAGAGAAAAAAGAAAAAAAAATGAGAGGAAATCTAGTTGCGACACTTGTCGGAAATCTAAAAGATGTTGACCAAGCCAACTTTCTTTCTTCTTATCTTCTATTTTGGCTCATTTTGCTTCATTATTTCTTCTTATGGCCGAGAGTTAAGAGGAGAAAAAGAGAGAAGAAACACTTCAATTTTAATCTTGATTTTGGCCTTGTTTGAGTTGAATCCAAAAATCTAAACCGATTAAACCTTCACTTTGGTACTTAGGAAGCTTTGTGTGGTAAAAGTTTTGGAAGAAAGGGGTGTGGTTTTCACTTGCAAGTAGCTATTGGAAGGTATCATGATTGCCTTTCCTTTTCTCTTCCTTAATCTTGTTTAAATTTGGATAGAAGCTTATGTTCTTGGCTTATTGTGAGAACCCGAAATTTTCTTATTTTCTAGCCATTATTTTATTTATTTGCACACATTTTCTATATTTTCTTTATTATGAAAAATTTTTAAATAATTTTTATGAGTAAATATATTTTTTAAATCATTTTTCTAGTATAAGTTAGTTCATGAGATATTAGGAGTGTATATTGGACGTGGGACCCGCTAGTGCGTTAAGTGCGACAAATTCGGCCAATTAGGTTGAGTTTTGTATACAGGGATTAATTTACTAGGTGTTAAGAGATAATTAGAGGTTACCTAAATGGATTAACATTGGAGAGACAAAAGGATAACTTTAAGCCTAAAAGGTGACATGTGTCACTTTCCTATTCAAGTTGGACTTTGACCATGTTACCTCAATTTTACTAAATAACCAAAATTGACCCAAAAATCATCTTCATTTCAACCCTCTTGGCCGAAACTCTTAAGGAGTGAAAAGAAGAGAAAGCTTCAACTACTTCATCTATTTCTTGCACAAATCTTGTGATTCAACCACCAAAACTTGAAATCACTCCATAAAAATCCTTTGCTAGGTAGGATTATAGAAGGTGGTGGAGTTGTTTTGGAAGAAAGAAACCTAAGCTACTATCTTTCTTGAGGTGTCAAGGTATGGTGTGTAGAAATTCATTGTTTGTTTCTAATAACGGTTTATTAATGACCTGTGGTAGCTAAAAATGTTATTTTGTGGAAGATTCGATGACTTTTAGTGGAGTTCGATAAATTTTTGTTTTTATTCATGATTTTTCTGATTTTTTATGATAAGTGTTGGTTGGCCATAGATGATGGCTTGATATGGTCTAAAGTGAAGTGTTGGTGTGTTAATTGTAGTTATTTGTGAAAAATTTCAGCTTTGTGCGGAAATTTCAGATTTAGGCTTTCAATTTGGGGCTTTTCTAGGGTTATTGTGGAACTCTTGATTTGGCTTTGATTAAAGGGCATTGTAACCCTAATAAGGTGTATTGAATGACTTATGACTTGTAATTGTAATTGTGGTTGTGTTGGATGAATATAAATGATTATTTGTAGGATGGAAAATCTGAAATTTTAGGAAAAATGCTGTCCAATTTTTAAGTCTAGGTGATTTCATGGTAATTGGCTTGTTGTGAGTGGACATGAGTGCCTTTAGGGATTGTCTAAACCTTTGGCACCACCTATTCTATATTTTGTTTCCAAGTTCTATATTGGCCATGCATTAGTCGTTTTGAGTAGGTTATGACTTGTGGGCGAGTCTCAATTGTGGTTCTTGTTTGTTATAGGACGTGCCGGTGATTCAAGGCATACGTCGGGCGGAAAATTGTGACTTTGCTTTGCTCGAATTGGTGAATGTACTACTCACGTGATTGTTACTTCATGGCTTTTATTGTACTTGAAATCAGTGATTGAACTGTTTGTGCTTACTGTTTATGCTAGATGAGGTGAGGGTGTACTTGATCACTCTTGTACTCTATGGCTTATTTGACTGTTTACTGTATCACATGGAATTCTCTTGATTATACGTGAACGGATGTCGTTTGGATGTCGTTTTGACTCGAACCAGTAAGGACTTGGTCGAGGAAAATTGACAAGCCATGGGGACTATTTTGAGGAATCTTTGGGTATGAGACTCTTGATTCTGGTATACTCGAGTATTACCAATTCTGTACTGTTTGGTGTTCGGGCCCGGTGAGGGGAATGTGTGGTGGACGGAAATCGGAGTAAAGTGGGGTCTACAGTTATGATTATTCTTTGTACATTGATGGAGAGTTGATAAGATGAGATCAAGTATGGCAAATGTGGAAAAGGGCTCTTGAGAGCCGTCCATATCCTTTTACTCTCTTTAGTTGTGTGGTATTTGAATGGAGTATCATTGTGTTTATATGATTCATGAATGCTTGAGTGATGGTACCTCATTGGGTGAAAGCTCACTCCGTTACTTTTGTTTTCCATACAGGGGACCATCTTTTGGACCTGTGATTTTTGAAAAATGAGTTGAGCTAGTCTAGATGTTTTTGTATAGCTCCTCTGTGGTTGGAAACCCTAAATGTATCTTGATCCAAATGTTTCCCTTTTGATTTGTAAATATATGACTATAGTATATAAACGTGTTTAATCATGTTCATGTGTTATTTTGGTTTGTAAATGTCTATTTTCAAGGATTATATGAAGTTACTTGTATTCGATTGGGTTTCGGACAGGTTCGGAATTTGAACGAAGAAGGAAAAATTTTGGCAGGAAAATTCTGCAGTGGAATCCGACCAGTTCTTGGCTTGATAGCTGGCTGGATTGTCAAGGATTTTTGGATCCGGTTGGTTTCGGCTACAGCCTCCAATCCGGCAATAATCCGGTCGGATTGTGACGTGGCAGTCACTATTCACTTTCCGTTTCGATTTTCGTTTTCCATTTTGTGATTGTTGTTTTGTTTTAGCGTGCTGATATATTTCGGAACGATTTGAGTTGTGTATAACCGTCTTAGTAGTCCTGGCGAGAGTTGGGCAGGCAGTTCGCTAACCCGTTTGGTACGTCTTAGGGGAAGGTGGGGCTGTCACACTTATTATGGTTAATGATTCAGTTTTGGATGATATAGTGGAAGGGTTAGCTAGGGTTTACATTTTCAGCCTTGATTATGATTGTCTACCTAGTAATTGATAGTATTGAACTAGTAATTGATGGTTTTGATGATATAGTACTTGATAGTATTGAGCTAGGTTATGAATTTTTAGAGTAGAAGTGAATTTCCAACATTGATGATGAATCTGCCCTGTTCCTAACCTGCATAGTCATCCATGTTAGAGGCTGAATCAGGTCTTACTCAAAACATGAAAGTTGTAGGGAATGGAGTTAAATATCTTTCTGTAAAATTTCAACTCAATCGGAGCACTGTATCCTATAAAATGACTAAATTACTCCTAACTACCAAATGCCCTATTTCAGGGGCAGCTTTCTGTTTTCTCTGAGATTGCACATTTGACCCTGAAAATGCACGAACTGGGTGTCAATGTCTTCATAAGAAATGTAGTTCTCTGTCTTAGCTTCGAAACACCATAAAATTTGCCCAAATCTGATAAGCGTAGCTTTAATTGTGACCAAAACGCCAAAAGACGTCAAACCTGTTATCTCTGAGCTCAACCTCATTGGAAGTCAATTGACTCGAGCCAGTAAGGACTTGGTCGAGGAATATTGACAAGTCATGGGGACTGTTTTAAGGAATCTTTGGGTATGAGACTCTTGATTCCGGTATACTCGAGTATTACCAATTTTGTACTGTTTGGTGTTCGGGCCCGGTAAGGAGAATGTGTGGTGGACGGAAATCGGAGTAAAGTGGGGTCTACAGTTATGATTATTCTTTGTACATTGACGGAGAGTTGATAAGATGAGATCAACTATGGAAAATGTGGAAAAGGGCTCTTGAGAGCCGTCCATATCCTTTTACTCTCTTTAGTTGTGTGGTATTTGAATGGAGTATCATTGTGTTTATATGATTCATGAATGCTTGAGTGATGGTACCTCATTGGGCGAAAACTCACTCCGTTACTTTTGTTTTCCTTACAGGGGACCATCTTTTGGACCTGTGATTTTTGAAGAATGAGTTGAGCTAGTCAAGATATTTTTGTATAGCTCCTCTGTGGTTGGAAACCCTAAATGTATCTTGATCCAAATGTTTCCCTTTTGATTTGTAAATATACGACTATGGTATATAAACATGTTTAATCATGTTCGTGTGTTATTTTGGTTTGTAAATGTCCATTTTCAAGGATTATATGAAGTTACTTGTATTCGATTGGGTTTCGGACAGGTTCGGGATTTGAATGAAGAAGGAAAAATTTTGGCGGGAAAATTCTGCAGTGGAATCCGGCCGCAAATCCGTCCAGTTCTTGGCCGGATTGTTAAGGATTTTTGGATCCGGTTGGTTTTGGCTACTGCCTCCAATCCGGCCGGATTGTGACGTGGCAGTCACTATTCACTTTCCGTTTCGATTTTCGTTTCCGTTTTGTGATTGTTGTTTTGTTTTAGCGCGCTAATATATTTTGGAACGATTTGAGTTGTGTATAACTGTCTTAGTAGTTCGCTAACCCCTTTGGTACGCCTTAGGGGAAGGTGGGGCTGTCACAGTTGGTATCAGAGCCTAGGTTAGAAATGCCTTAGGCAAGTTTAACTTTTGCTTTTAGGACCTGTGGGGACTGTGTTAAAACGCCGTTAAGTGTGATTATATTGTCTAAGATGTAAACCTTTGCTATCCTTGTAGGTTATGGCTGGAACGAGTGGAGAGGGCGGAGGTGAGCCACCTCGGAGGCGCCCACGAGTCATTGAATACCAGGAGAGGCCGGGAGGTCCGATCCGGCTTTGGTATACTGCTAGTCGGACCCGTCGCTGTAGGCGTTGCCAGAATTACTCTTATGCGGACCATGTGGTTATGGCGGTACTGGATGAACGAAGGAGGCTTAGACGCGCCGCCGCCAGGGATCACACTGAGACTCTTAGACTGAGGGGCATCACGAGGATGCAAGCCGATCGGATTGGAGAGCTCCAGGGGGATATAGCCATGGAGCAAGAGCGCACGAATGCTCTGAGGAAGCAGTTGCAAGTGGTTAACAACCGTCTCACGAATGTGGTCCGGGAAGTTAGAGATCGTTCCGGTGGCATTATTAATGAGTGCAAGGCGCTAATCCAAGGGGTGATTGGCGCCAATGCGCAAGTAGAGGCTTCTAGTGATGAAACCCCTGGAGAAGGGTGTACCCTTAGTTCTAGCCAAGGGGGAGAGTCAGTGGGCTCCGTGGGGAACTATGCTAGATCTCTTTTGAGCTAAGTTTTGATTCCATGGGAGGAGTAGGTTAGGGGATGAACTTTTAGCTAGCCGTTTTGTATGTTTGGATTAGCTTTGTACATATCACTTTTGATGACTCCGTTATCTCATGGAATTTCTTTTGTTTGTATCTGGCTGGCTGTTACTATGTAACTTGTCTGATATGGTTGTGTTACGTGTATATATATGTGTTTGATTTGTGAGTAGCTCCTGTTTCTTGTTTATGCTTACATCTATCGTTAATGTTATATTTATGTTTCGGCCCTAAATTGGTTAATTTCGATGGAGGGAACCCGTAGTGGACGGGGTCGTGGTCGGGGAATTAGGCAATCCTCGAATGAAGGGGGTAACCAAGAACCCATACGTGAACCTAATCCTGAACCTAGTGTCGATCCGAATGTTCAAGTAGCCGCAACCATCCAACGAATGATCGACTTGTTGGCTCATGTAGTAGAGCATCAGGGTCAAAACCCTAATCCCTAACCCGAAAACCCTGGGAACCCTGGTAATTACGTAGAGAGTGAGGATAGGGCCCTCGAAAGGTTTCAGAAATTTTCCCCACCAAAGTTTAATGGCGGGCCAGATCCGGATGTGGCCGAAAGATGGCTGAAAAAGATGGTGGACATTTTTGCTGCCCTGCACTACACAAAAAAGAGGTAGGTGACTTTCGCTGTCTTTCAACTAGAAGGGGCAGCCCGTTCTTGGTGGAACGTGATTCGCATAAAGTGGGAAAGAAAGCAAACACCAAGGAAATGGGTGAACTTCATGAGGGAGTTCAATGCTAAGTTTTTCTCTCCTCTGATTCAAGAACGAAAAGAAGACGAGTTTATTCGGCTCCGCCAAGGGACCCAGACCGTAGCAGAGTATGAGAGCCAATTCACTCGATTGTCCAAATTTGCCCCTGTATTAATTGTGACAGAACAGCGAAAAATAAGGCGTTTTGTTCAGGGCCTGAATGTGGAGATCCAGAAGGACCTAGCTGTAGCCCAAATTAATGCTTTTAGTGAGGCTGTGGAGAAGGCTCAACGAGTGGAAAGTGCCAGGCTACAAGTGAGGAATTTCCAAGACAAGAAGCGAGACTTTTCTGGCAGTAGTTCGGGGCAGGGGAATAAAGGTACCCCTCCCAAGTTTGGAAGGGGGATCGGAGGAGGAAGGCAGTCGGGAATGTGGAGAGGGGCCCCGCCAAGAGGCGGCCAATTTGGGCGAGGCCAAAGGGGAAGTTCCCAAGGAGGTTCGATTTCTGCATCTCGCGGCCCTTGTGGGTATTGTGGAAAGCCAAACCACACGGAGGAAAGAAAGAAAGTGTTTGCGTTGTGGGAGTGCAGACCACCAAATAGCCAATTGCCCGGTTCTGCCACGAGACGGAAAGAGAAGCCGGCAACCTACGAGGACCAATTCTAGATCGGCTAAGGTGGAAGGGACCAAGCCTAAGGTGTCGGCTTGAGTGTACTCGCTAGAGCCACAACAGGTCCCTGACTCTTCTGAGGTCGTAGAAGGTACGATCCCTATATTCTAACGATTTGCGAAAGTTTTAGTAGATCCGGGTGCCACTCATTCATTTGTCAATCTCGATTTCATGTGTGGAATTGATATAAAACCTGCTAGTTTACCTTATGACCTAGAAGTTAGTACTCCTATGGGGGAACACCGTTTGCTCACTAGTATGGTTTATAAGAATTGTGAAGTTTGGGTAGGAGAGAGGAAATTGTTGGGGGACTTAATAAGCTTGTCCATTAAGGGGTATGATGTAATTCTTGGCATGGATTGGTTAGCCCGGCATAATGCTCAACTCGATTGTAAGAGAAAAGTAGTAGAATTCCTTACTCCCGGGGAGGCGACCTTAAGGTTAGATATAAGGGTTAGGTTAGCCTCATCTGCCTTGATCTCGGGTATTCAAGTTAGGAAATTGTTAAGTAAAGGGGCACATGGGTTCTTAGCTTTTCTAATCAATACCTCCGCCGATAAACTGAAGGTAGAAGATGTACACGTGGTGAAAGAATATCCTGACGTGTTCCCTGACGAATTAGTAACCCTACCTCCGAAGAGAGAGATAGAATTCAAAATTGATTTGTTACCAGGAACGTCACCTATTTCTAAAACCCCATATCGGATGGCTCCTGCCGAACTTAGGGAGTTAAAGTTACAGTTACAAAACCTATTGGAACGAGGGTTTATTCGTGAAAGTGGAACTCCTTGGAGAGCCCCTGTGTTGTTTGTAAAGAAAAAGGATGGGAGTTTATGGATGTGTATAGACTACCGGGGGTTGAATAATGTATTGGTTAAGAATAAATACCCACTGCCCCATATCAATGAATTGTTTGATCAATTGCAAGGAGTAGTGGTCTTCTCGGAGTTAGATCTCCGCCAGGGATACTATCAATTGTTGATTAGGAAGGAGGACATACCAAAGACTGCCTTCAATTCTAGATACGGGCATTTTGAGTTTGCAGTCATGCCCTTTGGACTAACCAATGCCCCTGCTGCCTTTATGGACCTGATGCATAGAATTTTTAAACCCTACCTAGACCGATTTGTTGTTGTATTTATCGATGACATCTTGGTCTACTCAAAAACCCAGGAGGAACATGAGCAGCATCTGAAGTTGGTCTTACAAACCCTGAGAGAGCATCAATTGTACGCAAAATTTAGTAAGTGTGAGTTTTGGCTGGAGAAGATTTCTTTCTTAGGGCATGTAATTTCACAAGAAGGTATCTCCGTTGACCCGGCGAAAGTAGAGACAGTGACGGAATGGAAGAGGCCAGAAAACCCCACTGAGATTCGTAGCTTTCTAGGGTTGGCTGGGTACTATTGGCGTTTTATTAAGGACTTTTCTAGACTTGCCGGCCCTTTAACCGACCTGACAAAGAAAAATGGTCGTTTTGCGTGGGATATTTGGTGTGAAGCTAGTTTCCAAGAATTGAAGAGAAGATTAACCATGGCTCCCGTACTAGCTTTACCTAACGGAATAGATAGCTTTACTGTTTATACTGATGCCTTGAGGGAAGGTTTGGGGTGTGTGCTGATGCAAAACAGGAATGTGATATCTTTTGCCTCTAGGAAATTGAAAACTCATGAGCAGAACTACCCAACCCACGACTTAGAGTTAGCTGCAGTTGTTTTTGCTCTGAAGAAATGGAGACACTATCTGTATGGGGTAACTTTCGAAGTTTACTCTGACCATAAGAGCCTTAGATACCTCTTCTCGCAAAAGGAATTGAACATGAGGCAGCGGCGATAGATGGAATTTCTGGAGGACTACGATTGCACCATCAACTACCATTCGGGAAAAACTAACGTAGTGGCCGATGCCTTAAGTCAAGGCTCAAGTTGCGGGGTTAATGATTAAGGAGTGGGACTTGTTAACATCAATTAGTGAATGGAATCCTTGTCTTGGCAATAAGATGGTGATTTTTGGTAACATTAGAGTGACATCCACGTTACTGGAGAGAATTAAAGAGGCCAGAAGGAAGATTCCATGGTACGAAAGTGGGGGGAAAAAGTGGAAAAGGGAGAAACGCCTGATTTTAATCTAAGTCCCGAGGGAGTTTTGAAATATCGAAATCGAGTGGTGGTACCCAAAGATGAAGTATTGAAAAGGAAAATCTTGGAGGAAGCTTATCGGTCAAAGTATACAATCCATCCAAGTAGTAGTAGGATGTATCAGGACTTGAAAGGGGCCTATTGGTGGGACAACATGAAAAAAGAAATTGCTCAATACGTGCAAGCTTGTCTCATCTGTCAGCAAGTTAAGGTAGAACATAAAAAATCATCTGGATTGTTACAACCCCTTGAGATACCCGAATGGAAGTGGAAAAACGTAACAATGGACTTCGTTTCGGGTTTGCCACGAACACAACGAGGACATGATGCAGTTTGGGTGATCGTTGATCGGTTAACCAAATCAGCCCATTTCTTACCGGTGAACATGAAATATTCCATGGACAAATTGGCTCAGTTATATATGGATGAGATTGTAAGACTACACGGAGTCCCTGTGAGTATCGTTTCGGATAGAGATCCTCGTTTTGTGTCTAGATTTTGGCAAAAGTTTTAAGAAACCTTGGGGACCAAACTCAACCTTAGTACCACTTATCACCCCCAGACGGATGGGCAATCTGAGTGAACCATTCAGACCCTTGAGGATATGTTAAGAACTTGCATCTCAGATTTTGGGGGTAGTTGGGGTCAACACATGACCTTAGTGGAGTTTGCCTACAATAATAGTTACCACTTGTCAATCCAAATGGCACCATACGAAGCGCTTTACGGAAGGAAGTGCCGATAACCAATCTATTGGGATGAAGTAGGCGAAAAGAAGGTTATCGATCTAACAACCATTCCATGGATGGAAGATGCTCAAGAAAAAGTCAAGTTAATACGTCAAAAACTCCAAATAGCTCAAAGCCGACAAAAGAGTTACGCGGACAACCGAAGGAAAGATTTGGAGTTCGAAGTTGGAGATCGTGTATTCCTTAAGATCACGCCACTACGAAGTGTCACTGTGGGTAGAGGAAAGAAACTTCAACCTCGGTTCGTAGGACCTTATACGATTCTTCAACGAGTTGGGAAAGTGGCGTACCGACTCGAGTTGCCGCCAAGTTTGTCCCGAGTTCATGACGTTTTTCATGTCTCGATGCTCAAAAAGTATTACCCCGATCCAACTCACATCTTACAACCGGAGGAGATTGAGATAGACGAATCACTTACCTACGAGGAGAAACCTGTACAGCTACTCGACCGAAAAGTTAAGAAGCTGAGAAATAAACAAATCCCTTTGGTGAAGATCTTATGAAAAAATCACGGGGTAGAGGAGGCAACCTGGGAGGTGGAAGAGGAGATGCAGAAGAAATACCCAGATCTATTTACGAATCACGGTAAGAAATTTCGAGGGCAAAATTTTTCTAAGGGGGAGAGAGTGTGAGAACCCAAAATTTTCTTATTTTCTAGCCATTATTTTATTTATTTGCACACATTTTCTATATTTTCTTTATTATGAAAAATTTTTAAATAATTTTTATGAGTAAATATAGTTTTTAAATCATTTTTCTAGTATAAGTTAGTTCATGAGATATTAGGAGTGTATATTGGACGTGGGATCCGCTAGTGCGTTAAGTGCGATAAATTCGGTCAATTAGGTTAAGTTTTGTATACAGGGATTAATTTACTAGGTGTTAAGAGGTAATTAGAGATTACCTAGATGGATTAACATTGGAGAGACAAAAGGATAACTTTAAGCCTAAAAGGTGACATGTGTCACTTTCTTATTCAAGTTGGACTTTGACCATCTTATCTCAACTTTACTAAATATCCAAAATTGACCCAAAAATCATCTTCATTTCAACCCTCTTGGCCGAAACTCTTAAGGAGAGAAAAGAAGAGAAAGCTTCAACTACTTCATCCATTTCTTGCACAAATCTTGTGATTCAACCACCAAAACTTGAAATCACTCCATAAAAATCCTTTGCTAGGTAGGATTATAGAAGGTGGTGGAGTTGTTTTGGAAGAAAGAAACCTAAGCTACTACCTTTCTTGAGGTGTCAAGGTATGGTGTGTAGAAATTCATTGTTTGTTTCTAATAACGGTTTATTAATGACTTGTGGTAGCTAAAAATGTTATTTTGTGGAAGATTTGATGACTTTTAGTGGAGTTTGATAAATTTCTGATTTTATTCATGATTTTTCTGATTTTATATGATAATTGTTGGTCGGCCATGGATGATGGCTTGATATGGTCTAAAGTGAAACTTTAGTGTGTTAATTGTAGTTATTTGCGAAAAATTTCAGTTTTGTGCGGAAATTTCAGATTTAGGGTTTCAATTTGGGGCTTTTCTAGGGTTATTGTGGAACTCTTGATTTGGCTTTGATTAAAGGGCATTGTAACCCTAATAAGGTGTATTGAATGGCTTATGACTTGTAATTGTAATTGTGGTTGTGTTGGATGAATATAAATGATTATTTGTAGGATGGAAAATCTGAAATTTTAGGCGAAATGCTGTCCAATTTTTAAGTCTAGGTGATTTCATGGTAATTGGCTTGTTGTGAGTGGACATGAGTGCCTTTAGGGGTTGTCTAAATCTTTGGCACCACCTATTCTGTATTTTGTTTCCAAGTTCTATATTGGCCATGCATTAGTCGTTTTGAGTTGGTTATGACTTGTGTGCGAGTCTCAATTGTGGTTCTTGTTTGTCATAGGACGTGCCGGTGATTCAAGGCATACGTCGGGCGGAAATTTGTAACTTTGCTTTGCTCGAATTGGTGAGTGTACTACTCACGTGATTGTTACTTCATGGCTTTTATTGTACTTGAAATCGGTGATTGAACTATTTGTGCTTACTGTTTATGCTAGATGAGGCGAGGGTGTACTTGATCACTCTCGTACTCTATGGCTTATTTGACTGTTTACTATATCACATGGAATTCTCTTGATTATACTTGAACGGATGTCATTTTCACTCGAGCCAGTAAGGACTTGGTAGAGGAAAATTGATAAGCCATGGGGACTATTTTGAGGAATCTTTGGGTATGAGACTCTTGATTCCGGTATACTCGAGTATTACCAATTCTGTACTGTTTGGTGTTCGGGCTCGGTAAGGGGAATGTGTGGTGGATGGAAATCGGAGTAAAGTGGGGTCTACAGTTATGATTATTCTTTGTACATTGATGGAGAGTCGATGAGATGAGATCAAGTATGGCAAATGTGGAAAAGGGCTCTTGAGAGCCGTCCATATCCTTTTACTCTCTTTAGTTGTGTGGTATTGGCTTTGCTTGCTTGATGAACGTATTTGAATGGAGTATCATTGTGTTTCTATGATTCATGAATGCTTGAGTGATGGTACCTCATTGGGCAAAAGCTCACTCCGTTACTTTTCTTTTCCTTACAGGGGACCATCTTTTGAACCTGACCATCTTTTGAACCTGTCATTTTTGAAAAATGAGTTGAGCTAGTCTAGATATTTTTGTATAGTTCCTCTGTGGTTGGAAACCCTAAATGTATCTTGATCGAAATGTTTCCCTTTTGATTTGTAAATAAACGACTATAGTATATAAACATGTTTAATCATGTTCATGTGTTATTTTGGTTTGTAAATGTCCATTTTCAAGGATTATATGAAATTACTTGTATTCGATTGGGTTTTGGACAGGTTCGGAATTTGAACGAAGAAGAAAAATTTTGGCGGGAAAATTCTGCAGTGGAATCCGACTAGTTCTTGGCCGGATTGCTGGCCGGATTGTCAAGGATTTTTGGATCCGGTTGGTTTTGGCTACAGCCTCCAATCCGGCCGGGAATCCGGCCAGAATCCGGTCGGATTGTGACGTGGCAGTCACTATTCACTTTCCGTTTCGATTTTTGTTTTCCGTTTTGTGATTGTTGTTTTGTTTTAGCGTGCTAATATATTTCGGAATGATTTGAGTTGTGTATAATCATCTTAGTAGTCCTGACGAGAGTTGGGCAGGCAGTTTGCTAACCCTTTTGGTACGCGTTAGGGGAAGGTGGGGCTGTCACACTTATTATGGTTAATGATTTAGTTTTGGATGATATAGTGGAAGGGTTAGCTAGGGTTTACATTTTCAGCCTTGATTATGGTTGTCTACCTAGTAATTGATAGTCTTGAGCTAGTAATTGATGGTTTTGATGATATAGTACTTGATAGTATTGAGCTAGGTTATGAATTTTTAGAGTAGAAGTGAATTTCCAGCATTGATGATGAATCTGCCTTGTTGCTGACCTGCATATTCGTCCATGTTAGAAGCCGAATTAGGTCTTGGTCAAAACATGAAAGTTGTAGGAAATGGAGTGAAATATCTTTCTGTAAAATTTCAACTCAATCGGAGCACTGTATCCTGTAAAATGACTAAATTACCCCTAACTGCCAAATGCCCTATTTCACGGGCAGCTTTCTATTTTCTCTGATATTGCACATTTTGACCCTGAAAATGCATGAACTGGGTGTCAATGTCTTCATAATAAATGTATTTCTCTGTCTTAGCTTCGAAACACCATAAAATTTGCCCCAATCCGATAAGCGTAGCTTCAATTGTGACCAAAACGCCAAAAGACGTCAAACCTGCTATTTAGCTATTCGTCTTTAAAACTAGTTTCCGGTTGCATTGCTAGACTTGCCTTGTATTTGGATGACATTAAGCCTAGTTGAAGGGCTATTGTGTTAATATTGTTTATGTGTGACTTTGGGCTGAGTTGAGGAAAATAATGAAGCCATAAATGGTTGGAAAATAGCGAAATACAAAGGGCATGCTGTCCAAGTTTCTATTACTTGCTTTTATGAATATTAGTGAGATGTAAGGTTTGAGTTTAGGGTTAGTTGGATCTTAAGTTACATATTTATCCTTGAATGCACTTTAATAGTAGTATATGAGTTGTTTTGACCAAGATTTGGTATCAATTAAGATGAAAAGTGTTAGTTTTTCTCTCGAAAACTTTGAATTACCTTTGCACATTTCAATTTGGGATTGGTTATTCTTAGGGTTTGTCGGTGATCAAGGGAATAATTTGGAAGGAAACTTTTGACTCTGTGGATTATTGTGAATGTTTGATTAAATGGTAAATGTTTTCAATGATTGCTAAAATGAATTTTTGCTAGGTGAGTGTGTACTTTATCGCACTCGACCTAAATGAACATGAAATTTTCAATGATTAAATGATTAAATGCTACTTGTGCATGAATGTAAGCCTTTTGGCTGAATTGGGCCCTTGCCCTTCGTTGCCAGTCGACTCGAGCCAGAAGCGAACTCGGTCGGGCAACTGGTGACCCTGGGATAATGTTTGGTATACTCGAGTATGACCACGAAGGTTGGTGGAGAACTGGCCAGTGATTTGGCCAGTGGCGGGAAATGAAATCAATGAATGAATGTCAAGAAATTGGAGGAATATTCACTTGCAAATATTTTTCTAATAATTGGAGGAATAAGGAAAATGGTTGGCGAATGAATGAATGAATGGCTCCACGTGAGCATGTATCCTTTTAATGAGCGTGTTCTCATTGCTTTTATATTGTAAATGTTTTCCTGATTGGTTGTTCTTAAATGACTAATGTTCTTGTTTTAATTACTTGATTATGTGTATGGGAACCTCACTGGGTTTTTAACTCATTCCTTTAGTTTTTGTTTTCCTTATAGGGGGTATGAGCGAGGCGTGAGACTGGTATAGGCTAGCGTAGTCTAGTTTTTAAAAATTTTGTAATTGTACTCGCGCTAGTGCTCAACTAGGGTTGAATGTATCTGGAATTCAACATTTTTGTCATATTTGGGATTGTATGAATGTTTGAAATAGAAATGAATGTAAGTCTACGTCCCAAGTTTGGGAACTGTTATTTCACTTATTCTCGAGGTTATACCTTATTTTATTTGAAGAGAATGAATGAGTCCAGGCGAGAGTTGGGCAGAAGGTCTGCCAAACCCTGGGGTACGTCCTAGGAAGAGGTGGGGTCGTCACAATTGATGACCGGAAGCGGTTGTCTAAGGAAACTAGGATAGTTCGAGAGGATAATCGAGGACTAAGGACAACTGTGGATGCCCAGACTACTAGAATTCCTGAATTGGAGACTGAGGTACTTGAGGAGCGAAGAAAAGACTAAGGCTCCTTGTGAGCAGTTTGAGGAGGTTAAGAGTCGACTTGCTAGGATAGTACATGAGGTTAGAGACCGGACCGAGAGAATGATGGCCGAGTGTGTTATCTTGGTCGAACAAGTAGTGAATGAAGATGAAGATGATCCTATTGAGGTAATAGAGACTTCTGACTCCGCCAATCACTAAACTAGTGATTTAGTCTACTTTAATAGTTTCATCAATGATAGTCGGGGTGGTGCTTGTTCAAAGGTCATTGCATTTTGTATTTTGTTTCACTATGTTTCCTACCTTTTTGAAGCAATTGAACGTTACTTATGAGGTGCTCGACTTTGTTGCTTTATGATTTCAAATCTATGTTATGGGTTGTACACATTTATAATTATTTCGGTGTCTCTCTAATTAATTTCGTTTTGCATGATCAAAGTGTCATTTCATTTATGTGTACTTATATTACGTCTTACCTTTATAAATGTTAAATTTATGAATGACCAAAAGAGTGAAAGGGGTTGAGGACGAGGGGTTAGGCAACCCCAAGCTCGAGGGGTTGACTAGGGAATGGCATCTGGACCAAACCAAAAACCCTAGGAATGAAAGAGCTAACCAAGTAGCTACTACTATTAACCATATGATTTATATCTTAATACGATTAGTTGAGCACCAAAGCCCTAAACCAATCAACTAACCTAAAAACCAAGAGAGGTGTGAGGATAGAGCGATTCTTGAAGTTTGCCCATCTAAGTTTCACGGAGGGTCTAACCTCGAAATAGTAGATTGATTTGAGGGGATGAAATGAGGCACTAGTGAAAGTAAGAGATTAGGGTTTCTTCTCGAACAACTTTGTAGATGAGTATTGGAGAGTGAATTATGGTGTGGAACTTTTATATTAAGGAATAAGATCTCCGTATCTTGTTATGTTATAAGTGATGATAGTAATCTTGTGGAAACTCAAGAGCTCGTCAATATTAAGCAGAAAATAGTTAAGATTTATAATCCGGGGTAACCTATAAGCAAAAAAATGAAAGAGTAATATAGCCAGAATTTTCATTGTGAATAGTTACTCATTTTGACCCTTGATTTGTCTGGCAGGCTAGCATTTGACTTAAACCAACCGGTGAGATGACAAATTTGGGAGAGATGCGTAAGGAAATGGACATTCTTCGGAAGGAGGTAGAATTTTAAAGAAAATTGGCTGACTACTGGGAAGGAAGGTGGAAACAAGAATATACAGAGAAAATTAAGTTGCTACGCAAGAACGTGGAACTAGAAAATAAATACAAAGGAAATTCTCAAACTGGTCAACCCGTGACTCCTCACGTAACCTGTGGATACTGTGGCAAGTCTAACCACACTGAGGCTGAGTGCTGGAAAAAGCAAAAAAAATGTCTGAGGTGCGGTAATGCCGAACATCAGGTTTCAACTTGCCATGGTTCCTCTAAAAAGAGGAAATACTCAGCAGTTTGCTAGATCAACTGCAAAGCAGTCGAGTGCCAAAAGGGGTGATTAATGCTAATGGCTATAAGAGAGATCCAAGTAATGGAAGTAATACGAGTGGGGATGAATTCGACTCTGTGACAGCCCCACCTCCCCCTAAGGCGAACCAGAGGGTTCGGCGGGCCGCCTGCCCAGCTCTCGCCGGGACTCAGTCGTTCACTACAATCCTCAAATGAATTACAAGAATAAACCTCAAATATTACAATATAAATCTCCAATATACATCAAATTCTCCAAAGATTACATGTCATAAGCGAAGCGGAAACAATTCTCAACTATACATAAAATGTACAAGATATAGGCCATCCAGACATGTGAATAAGCACAACAAGTCCTTCCTTCGCCTTGAGCCCTGTGGAGGGGAATAAAATATTTTTGGGGTGAGCTAGAAGCTCAGCGAGTAACCAGTAAAATCATTAAACAAATATATTTCACAATGTTGCATTTCGATGATGTCATGATTCAGAGATCAAATGTTCGTTTAGTGCTCTCGTGAGCCAGGGAAATCATAGCACTTGAACACCCAACGCTCAAATAGATCATTTAACATTAACATTGAGAGGGAGCCCCTTTTTGAGCTCCAGATAAACATGAGCATGAACCATAAACAAGGTGGAGACGTTGGTGTCCAGCACAAGACTTTCCCAGAACTCATTGAAGCCAAATCATGTCATGAATCCACATGCAAGCACGCATGATATGCAATCGAATAAATAATGCAAGAAACGTTTCACAAGTACTTTGGAAATAGTTTAGGGTCACTCACCTCCATGGCTCAGAAATCATCCATCATATAATATTGCCTTGCTCAAATCCAAGTCTTAGATCACAAACCCAATGCAAACAAGTCTCTTCAAAGTTCGGACAACACTTCCCCTGAATTTGCTAACTTTTCCAGCCATCATGGCTTCATTATTTTTCCCATTCAAACCCAAAGGTACACACACAACAATAAGTTCATCCAATAGCCATTCAGCAAGCTCCAAGTAGTACTAGTACAAGTCAAGCTAGGGAAAAGTCCGGAAATGAAAGTTAAGCTCAAAACCAGAAAAACAGTTTTGGACGTCATTTTACGGTAATGGTACTAAAGGCGCTACGATTGTAGGATGAAGGTACAAGACCCACCGTTTCGAAGCTAAGAGATAGGGGTACAATATTGTAGAAGGTCACTCAACCCATTTTCGAGTGTAACCAGGTCAAAAATGCAAGATACTATACCAGAATCACAAAAACAGATTCACAGAACGCATTCTAGCGGAAACATCATAAATCAGGCTATCCAAGTCCAAATCTAGAAATTCCAAAACCATATAAAAGCTAAGAAACAGGGATAAATTTCATCAGAAGACCTCAACAACCAATTCGGAAGCAATTCCAGCCAAAACAACCAATTACAGGCGCAATTCTTACATTCGGGTAAAACCAGAACAGCAATAGTAATTTCGACTTTTCTCATTCTACACTACTCCGATTGACCTGAAATTTTGTAGGCACCTCTAAAATATCATTCCCTACAACTTTCATGTTTTAATACAAGGCCAATTCGGCCTCTAACTAGGAGCTAAAAATTCGGGCAGAATGTTCCTTCACAAAACCTAATTTTCTGAAATTTCTTCCAAAACAGAAATTGATTGCAATTGTCCACTTTTTCCACCTTCTAGAATCATTATATACCATTTCCAATCATCATAGATAGCCACACAATCATGTTCATATCAAAACAGAAAAATCCCCAAAAATAATAAAACTTCATCACTTCAACCACAAATCAAGAAATAATCCATAATATTGCATCTCATACCACCACTAATCATGATTTAAGCATCAATTAAGGGAGGAGAGGGGTTCATCCACTACTCACCTTAGCAATACAAGAGATAGAGCAACTAGCCACCTTAGCTTTCCAAACAACTCCACAAATCACCTCACAACTACTAGGAGAAGGATATTTATGGAGTAATCTCAAGAGTAATCGGTTGGATTGCAAGATTTGTGCAAGAAATGGAAGTTGAAAGTTGAAGCTTTTCTTTCTTTTCTCCCTTGAAAAGCTCGGCCACAAGAGTGAAGAAAATGAGGATTTTTGATCAATTTTGGGATATTAGTAAAGTACATGAATAGTGGTCAAAGTTCAAGATTAAATCACAAGGTGACACTTGTCACCTTTTTGGTTTAAAACTTATCTTTTTGTCTCTCCAATACAAATATCTTAACACCTTGTAAAATAATATCACTTAATACAAAATTCCAACAAGTTGTCAAAAATATAATGCATTTACCGCACTTGCGGGTCCCACGTTCAAAATACGCTCTTAATTTCTCAAAAACTAACTGATACTAGAAAAATCATTTTAAAACTATCTTTGCTCATAAACTTTATCTGGGAAATTTTTCTAATAAAGAAAATGTAGAAAAGACGGGCGATTAAATAAAATAAATCCTAGAAAATTAGAAAATTTCCGGGTTCTCACTCTTATTCTTTTCGGGGTGTCACAGACTCCACTCGAAGAATAGGGGTTGCAGTTTTACCTAGTCTAGACTGGCATTTTAGAGGTGGTAATCTTTTGAAAAAGGGAAAGTTCTTTTGTTGTTTTATATCTTAGCAACTCGGCACATTCTGTTATGATCTTGTTGTTTTCCTTCTCCTTTTGAAATGATTTGATAAACCTATTTCAACTTGATGTAACTATTATGATCTTTTATAACATATGACAATTTACTTGCTTTTAATTTATTTCATGGCTTACAGGTATATTTGAACTTTGCCCCACACCTTTAGATTGGTGATAAGACATGAATGGTAGTAGACGTGGTCGAGATTGTACTTGAGAGCGTAGGCAAACCTGAGGTCTTGGAGGTGACCAGGGATCCGCGGTGGATAAAAAATCCAGAACTTAGGGTTAAAATTGGGACCCAATGCTTGATTGCCAACTTGATATATTAAAATTGTGAGATTTGAGTTGGTGAAAGGAAATATTTGATAGATTTAATGAGCCTAACAATTAAAGGACCAGATATAATATTTGGAATGGAAGTTTGAGGCTATACATGGACTATCGAGACTTGAACAATGTGACCATTAAGAACAAATACCCTTTTGCCTCATATAAATGAAAATTTGATCAACTGCAAGGAGCCGTGGTATTATCCAAGTTGGATTTAAAGTAGAGCTGTTACCAATTGAGGATCCTAGAAATTGATGTACTTAAGATCGTTTTCAATTTAAAATATGGTATTTTGAATTCACAGTTACGCCCTTTGGGTTGATTAATGCACTAGCAGGACTTAATGTATTGGGGTTTTAAGCCGTATTTGGATCAATTGGTGGTGACATTTATTGATGGTATATCGGTATACTCTAAGGTTCGAGGAGGTCATGAAAGGCACCTAAGGATAGTTTTACAAACCCCAAGAGAGCACCAACTTTTATTAAGTTCAATGAATGTGAGTTTTGGTTGGAAGAAATAGCCTTTCTAGGTTATATAATAACTAAGGAAGGAATTACTATGGACTCAGTTAAAGTGGAAGCTATTTTAAGAGGAAACGACCAGAAAACCCTACCGAAGTTCGGTGTTCTTAGGGTTAGTTGGATAATACCGTCGGTTTATCAATGACTTTTCTAAAACCGCAAGAGCCTTAAGTACTTGTTTTTCCAAAAAGAGTTGAACTTGAGACAACGTAATTGAGTGGAAATTTTTAGAGGATTATGATTGCCCGATTAATTATCAACCAGGGAAAGCTATATGTGGATGAGATTATAAGGCTACATGGGATACCAGTAAGTATTGTATATGACCGAGACCCTCGATTTGTTTCTCGATTCTGGCCGAAGATGCAAGAAATGCTACGAGTTAAATTAAGTTTTAGCACAACCTACCACTCATAGACTGATGGACAGTCAGAGAGGACATGTCGAGACCATGTATCTTGATTTTCGGAGAAAGTTGAAGTAAATACTTGACACTGGTGGAATTTGCTTAGCTAAGGTTCTAAATGACCATGATACGACACATTCTTTTGCAAACCCTAGATTCATGAGTGGGCTAGACGTGAGGCCGATTAAGTTATCCTATGATTTGGAAGTTAAAACGCCTATTGGGGATCAAAGTTTAATTGCTAATTGGGTGAATAGAAATTGTAAGATATGAGTTGGAGAGTGTAAGTTGTTGATCGATTTGATAAACCTAGTCATTGAGAAGTATGATGTTATCCTAAGTGTGAATTTCGAGGATGAAATTCCTTTTAAGGAGGGAAGGATGTAAGGACCCAAATTTTACTTACTTTTAATTCAATTTTACTAGCTTATATAATAATTTATTCACCCGTTTTCTCCGAATAATTTATTTCAACCATTTTAAATCCATTTACATGGAGCAATGTCTCACTTATATTTTAAAAATGTTCCATTAGCAAATTTAATTTTTCGGAGGCTCGTTTAGCGAGAAATAGCGAGTACATGTTTTTCGAAGCAATATTCGATCCGAGAGTGTAATAATCTTGGAATATTAAGAATGATCAATAGTAGACTAGGAAAAATTAATTGAGGGATTAGAGGTGAGTGAGTTCAAAAATTTCGTTTTATCGCACGTGAGTCGAAAGTTCGCACATTTCACGTCGGAACGACTAAGTGGAAATTTGAGAAAGTTATACTAGACTCATAAAAGTGAGTAAATACAGTGTTAAAGGAATTGCATTAGAGGATTAGTGCACTAGTGCAACAAACAAGAGAGAAAAGTGGTAGTATGGGACACTATTCGAACACTATTTGCAGTTGACTTTGGTTAGTTTTTATTTCCTTTTTCCCTCCAATCTTCCAAGAGAAGCTTCACACCAACCAACACTCTCTCTCTTCTCTCCTTGCTCGGCCGAACACTCCAAGGGAAAAGGAGGAAGAAAGCTCTTCTCATTTTGCTCCATCATTGCTTCCATTTCACTTGGAAATCCTCACCCAAATCACATACCACTTGGAGATTCATCTTGGCTTGAAGAAAGGCTTCATCTTGTGGATTTTCTTGGAGGTTTTGTGGTGAAAATTTCTGGTTTCTTCAAGGGTTCAAGAGGTGACCCTTCACCTTCTTCAATCTTTCAAATTTCCTCAAGAATCATGGTTGGTTTGCATGGGTTTACAACCCTAAGCAAGGAATAGGCTAGCGGACTTGAGGTGTTTCATTTCTTGCTTTAATCACTAGGCTAGCGGCCTTGAGGTGGATTATAGGTAGCTAACTTGAGGTGTAAGTGGTTGATTGATGTTGTTTATGTGTTGTATGAGATGACATTAGTTAGAAAGAGAAAGAAAAATCGAAGGAAAATGGTGCAAGAGAGCTGGCCAAATTTCTGGTTATGATGTTCTGTTTTAATTTCAAATTTTTGATGCCAGTTTGTCTGTAAAATTGATGGCTATATGTGGTATATTGTGTGTACAAAGTGTCTTGCGAAAATCATTTCATTTGGTTGTTCAAAACTAGGGTTTTCGAAATTGAAAGAAATCTGGAAATAGTAATCAGGATGTCCGAACAGTAACTCTTTGTTTCAATGTAACTCTCTGTGCCAAATTCAAAACTGAGTGCTGTTTGTGGCATTCAAAACTAGACATCCGTAGTTTTCTAATGGTATAAAAATCACCCGCTAGTTCATCTTGAGTCATCCGTAGTGATTCGGTAAAATTTTCTGTTCTGTTGTGACTGTCTGTCCGAGAAGAATGGAGAAGCTGCATCTTGTGGCTTTATTTTGTCTCACTTGTAAACTGATTTTGGACACAACTCTTTCTGATGAAATGTGGAATTTTGAACCTAGTTTCCAACACCAACAACCATTCTCAATTTGAACTTGTATTGAGTGAGAAGTGGTCTGATTTCGAAAGTGCAACAAAGCTGGAAAACTAGAAAGTTTTTCCCTTCTTGCTGGCCGAATGGTCAGAGTTGTTTTGGGATGTTTTGTCTCGAAATTTTGATGTCAATTGTTTATTAAATATTTATAGGACCTTGGTTTTAAAATGGATCAAATTGGGGCTGATTTCATTGTGCAAAACGTTTGGAAAAGAAAGAAAAGCAAGAGGGCAGATTAGTCTTGAAACATTTTTTCAAACTTTGGTAGTTTTGTTAACTGCCTTCCCACGTGATTTTTTGCTTGAAATTTGGTAGAGAGGTAGTCCACATATGAAAGTTTAAGTGTACCAAATTTGGTGTAAATTCAAAACCGTTTCTATACTCAAATAACGCCCTTCAAATGTGGAAATTTTTTATCAGTGTACAAAATTCAGCCGACTTTAAGCTACTATATCTTGGTGCTCAAAACTCCGAATTTAGTTCCGTTTGTCGTGTTTGAAATCTTGTTAGGGACTCTTATTGTGTTATGAATTTCAAAAGCTGGTTCACTTTCTGTGAATTTTGCCAAATTTCCAAATATCACTGAAAACCAAGACTGGTTCTGTCTTACCTTCTTCAATCAGCAACTTTGAGCTGAAATATGAAGGCTCTCCATTTAGAATCTTGGAAAAGTGTTTTCTAGGAACTTTTAATACTTTAAATCTAGTTTCCGTCAGTATAAAGTTTTCCATTTTTGGACATTCCAAACTCAAGATTCGATTTTACCAAGTTTATCGCGCAAAGCTGAAAATTCATGATTTCGTAGGAAATGAGTTATTATGAACTTTTCATTTCCTTTTGATATTGATAGATCGTTTTAAACCCGATTTCACTGGAGAGGCAAGTTTCTCTTGAGACTTTAAATCCTCACTTTCGAATCTCAATTTTTAGCAATTAAAGTTCACTTTTAAGACATTGTCTTAAATTCTAAACAAGTGTACATTTTTCCTTGTTTGGCAAGGGGTTTGTAAGTATTTGTGAGTGATAGATAATTGTTATTTCTTCAGGCGCTCAAGAGGATCTTGAAGAGAATCTCTGAGCTAACCACTAAAGATCTTATTTTGTACTTACTCATTAGTTTTGAATTGGTGAGTGTCAAGTGCATGAGTTGTTGAAATTACTTGAATTGCTTCTCATTGATTACATGATTTAGAATTGTCGAGTCAAGTGTGTACTTTATTGCACTTGTTCTCTTTTAAGTGAATTATATTTGAATTGTATGAAGTAATTTGCTAAGTGAATAAAGTGAAGTGTTGCAATAGTGAATTATACTATGTTTGAATCAATGTCGATTGGAGTGAATCTTCTCGACTTATATTTATAATAGTGGGGAACGCCCAAATCTCAATTGGCCGACCTTGTGACTCAAGCCAGCATGGGCTAGGTCGAGAAGCTCGGTGAACCATGAGATAATCAAAAGCTTGATCTATTAAGAGATCTCGCTTGGCATACTCGTGGAGTAGTGCCTTTATAAAAGAAGAGCGGGCCCGGGACAGGGGGTGTAACGGTGAACGGGGAAGAGTAAGTGAAGTTCTACGGACTTAATACCCACCCGGCTGACGGAGTGTCATCACAGGGAAGTATTTGATTGACCCTTGGCGAAGCAAGTGGAATCTAGTTCTTGAGAGCTCCTGTATCCTTATTGAATATGTGTTATTATTATTTATGAATTACTTGAATTTTCTTGTTTTAATTCTCGTGCAAATGCCATGGTTATGTGAACTATGTGTTTGCATGTTTTCTTGGCCTCACTGAGCGTCAGCTCACCCTATTAGCTTTGTTTTCCTTAACAGGAGCTTGGAATGGAAAGAATTTTGGAGAAGCTGGTCTTATTACTTTTGATTAGTATTTTGAGATGTAATTGATTAGCTGACTTCTAGTGATTGTATTTTAGGGAAAGTGATGTACTTTTGAGAACTTGTGTTGTAAGATTTGAACATTTATTTAAGGAAGCGACTTTTCTTCGTTTCGACTTTTATTATTTGGTTGTTATCTTTAAGTTTGAATTGAATTGTATCGAGTTCTGGTGAGAACTGGGCAGGCTTTCCGCGGGTACCCTTGAGTTCGCCTTTAGGAGAAGTGGGGACGTCACATCCATACCCATTAAATTTAGTTAAACCCAAATCCAGACACTTATGTGTCTGAAAAAGTAAGTGCATATCCAAACTCTTATGGATCTGGATATCTAATGGGTATCCATTATATTTTCTGAACATAAAAAAGTAAAAATATATAGAGCTAAAAAAATAATATAAATACCATCCAATTTATATTTTTAAATAATGAAATTAATATTCAAGAAGTTGAATGCAATATTATGAACTCAGAGAAAGACTATTTCTAGTTATTTTCAAAGTTTCAATTGTATCCATGCACAATCTTTCATTTGTTTGCTTTTACTTTTTCTCGTTTTCTTGAAAAAGTTTGTTCCAATTGTAATGACAACTACGATTTGTGACGACCCCACCTCTCCCAAGGGCGTACCCTAAGGTATCAGTGGGCCGCCTGTCCAACTCTCGCCAAGATTCGATAACAAACCATAGGATCAAACCCCAATATCCAACCTTACCACAAAATACGCTAAATAAAACTAATACATATAATTGTCTGCCAAAGCAACTTAAAATACAAAAGAAAGAGTTTAACCTTACAATTCCTATTCAAAAAAAAATAGTACCCTAATCACTTAATCTAACTAAAAACAAAAGCTAAGTGCTAAACCTCCAAATCACGAACCAACCCTGCTAAGGAAAACAAAAGGAAAGGCATGAGCATGCGCCCAATGAGGTCTAAGAAAGACATGCAATTTAAGAAAGCAATTAATCACATATTTAAGCTAACAAACAACATAAATGAGAGATTTCATATAAGCACATCGTTAAATCAATATAACAATCATGAAGGATACTGAGCACTGGCCAACACTTGGTCAATCAGTAATTCAAATAGTTGACACTCCGTCAACTTTCATGTCCATGTAGAATCACCACTTCACGCCGCTCCGTCCACCTTTCACCCCTTATCGGGCCCGCACGCCAATAAAATTTCAAGAATGTGACGCCCCGAAAAAAAAGAGTTTGAGAACCCGGAAATTTTCTAATTTTCTAGGGTTTATTTTGTTTAAAACAAAACCCGCCTTTTCTATATTTTCTTGATTAGAAAAATTCCCCAGATCAAGTTTATGAGCAAATATAGTTTTCAAATGATTTTTCTAGTATCGGTTAGTTTTTGAGAAATTAAAAACGTATTTTGGACGTGGGACCCGCAAGTGCGGTAAATGCATTATATTTTTGACAACTTCTTGGAATTTTGTATTTAGTGATATTATTTTACAAAGTGTTAAGATATTTGTATTGGAGAGACAAAAGGATAGAAATGCATTTAATGAGGTGACAAGTGTCACCATTATATTGGATATGACTTATGACAACTATTCACCTTTTGGACTTATTTGACCCATTGATTAAATATCTTAAAATTACCACAAAAACTCACCATTTATTCCTCCTTCTTGGCCGAATTTCTTGTTCAAGAAAAGAACAAAATCCTTCAACTTTCTACCTCATAATCTTGCTCAATCTTCAACTTCAACCGGTTAAATTTGAAAGTACTCCATAAAACACCTTCAAGTAGTGTTTGTGAGTTGTTTGGTGAAGTTATTTGGAAGGTTAAGGTGACCAATAGCTCTCTCTCTCTTGTTACTTGGTAAGTGATGCTTGAACCCCCCTACTACACCTAATGATGGTTATAGTATGCTTAGAAGTGGCTTGAGTGTTGGAATATATGATTTATTTCTTGGTTTGGCTTGATTTGGTGAAGTTTTCCATTTTATGATGAATTTTCTGGTTTCATATGATCTTGATGGTGTGGTTGTTTTTGATGGTTGGTAATAAGGGGCTTTAGCTCTAGTAGGTGCATATGATAGGAAATTGCAATCAATTTTGAATTTGGAAGAATTTCTGGAAAATTAGGGTTCTTGGTTGAACATTCTGTCCGAAATTTTAGGTCATAGATAGAGGCCGAATTGGACTTTGCTCAAAACATGAAAGTTGTAGGTATTGATGAGTTTGAAGTGCCTGCAAAATTTCAGGGCATTTGGAGTAGTGTAGAGTGAGTTATGCCGTTTTTACTGTTGCTGTTCTGGGTGAACAGAATGTGCGAACTGTGATAGTAATTGCCTGTTTTGACTGGAATTGGTTTGGATTTTGAAGTTGGTGTCTTCTGAGGAAATGTAGCTGGATGTCTTAGCTAACTTATTCCTTTGGAATTTCGGCATTTGGACCTGTGTTGGCTGAGATAGACGTATTAAAGTTTTGTGTGATTTGGGAACCTGCAATTACGATTCTGGTTTGGTATTCTGCATATTTGACCTAGTTGTGCTAGGATTTGGACTGAGTGACCTTCTACATTGTTGTAGCCCTGGTTCTTAGCTTCGAAACGGTGGGTCTTGGACCTCCATCCGATACTCGTAGTACCTTTGGTGCCATTACCGCAAAAGGACGTCAAAACTGTTTTTCTGGTTTTGAGTTTAACTTTCATTTCCGAACTTTTCCCTAGCTTGACTTGTACTAGTACTACTTGGAGCTTGCTGAATGGCTATTGGATGAACTTGTTGTTGTGTGTGTACCTTTGGGACTGGCTGAGGAAATAATGAAGCCTTGATGGCTGGAAAAGTAAGCAAATTCAGGGAAAGTGCTGTCCGAACTTTTGAAGGAATTTATTTGCATTAAGTTTGTGATTTAGGACTTGGATTTGAGCAAGGCAATGATACATGATGGATGGTTTCGGAGCCGTGGAGGTGAGTGACCCTAAACTATTTCCAAAGTACTTGTGAAATGTTTCTTGCATTAATTATTCGATTGCATATCATGCGTGCTTGCATGTGAATTCATGACATGATTTGGCTTCAATGAGTTTTGGGAAAGTCTTGTGCTGGACACCAACGTCTCCACTTTGTTTATGGTTCATGTTCATGGTTATCTGGAGCACCGATGTTGCTCCCACTTTCGTGAGTTCGTGAGTTAATATTAAATGAAATATTTGAGCGTTGGGTGTTCAAGTGCTATGATTTCACCGGCTCACGAGAGCACTAAACGGACATTTGATCTCTGAATCATGACATCATCGAAATCATCGAAATGCTACATTGTGAAATATATTTGCTTAATGATTTTGCTGGTTACTCGCTGAGCTTCTAGCTCACCCCAAAAATATTTTATTCCCCTCCACAGGGCTCAAGGCGAAGGAAGGACTTATAGTACTTGTGCACGTGATTGGATGGCCTATGTTTTGTACAATTTGGATTTGGAAATCGTTTTATGTATAGTTGAGAATTGTTTCCGCTTCACTTATGACATGTAATTATTGGAGAATGTGATGTAATATTTGAGATTTATATTGTAATTCATTTGAGGATTGTAGTGAACGACTGAGTCCCGGCGAGAGCTGGGCAGGCGACCCGCCGAACCCTCTGGTTCGCCTTAGGTGGAGGTGGGGCCGTCACAAAGAATTGGTATTACTTGAGTATACCCAGGACAGGATGGATCCAACACATATACATTACCCAAAGTTGGCTAATTGAGTTGACCAAACCCTTGCCGGCTCAACCTCGAATAATATCAGATCAAGTTAACTTATAGCAATAACAATTCAGTAGGGTCGAATGCAATAAAGTACACACTCGCCCGTTCATAAACAAGTTCAAAAGAATGACAGTTCATAGTCATATCATTCTCAAACTCATTAACATATCAAGCATTTATATAGTACTACCATGCACTTAGAACACTCACCAAATAGCACTTAAGCATCTATGGAAGGATCTCCTGCATGCTTAGATTGCAACCCTGGCAAACAATTACAACATATAAGTGAACCCTTAGTGTTCACCAAATCAACTCACTTAAGTACGAAAACTTTATTTTCAAATTAGTCGACTTTAGTGTTCTAGACACTTCAACCCATTTAGGCTTTAAAATCGACAATTCAAGTGAAAATACAACTTTCGAATAGGGCAAAAGTATTTCAAAAGTTTAAATAAGGCTTTCCACTTTTACAAGTTTTCTAGCAGGCAAATCATAGCAAAAGTTCAATTTTCAATTACTGACATTCGTAACTTTTGTCCCAAAATCATCTTATAAACAAGAATCACAGTTTCATAGGGTTTCTTGAACTAAATCGACGAAAATTTCATGATATCAAGGATCCAAAGTCAAATAAATCCATAAAATTGTCAACCACTAAACTTTTGGAGGAAATCTTACTTTGCCCTCTTTTTAACTTCAAAATTTGGATCCAAAATCATTATACGTACCAAGATCAAGTTCCAATAGAACCTTTCGAGCTAAAAACCATCCAAAACCCTTTTTAAAATAACAAAATTAACGTTGGAGTTTGAGATCACAATTTCGGCCAATCTTAGGCCATTTTCCAGCTTTTTGCAACCTTATTTGTTCCAACAAGATAACCCACAAAACCAATTCATTTTCCTACAAAATTTTGAACATACTTCAACCAACATACATAGAATTAAGTAGCATCAATTCTCCTAAAAAAATTCCCGCTCAAGTGTACAAACAAGCCTCAAATTCAAGGAAGGTAAAGTTGAAAATTTTGCCCATGATAATTGGCCATCTAAATAAAAAATTTTAGCATACATACTCTTCAATTTTCACCAACAATAACTATAAATCACACTCAAATTCTGAAGGGTTTCATCGATCATTAACCCCAGGATATCAAGAGACAAGAATCCACCGTAAATCACACTCGAATCCTCTAGGGTTTCATCAATCATTAACCCTAGGATATCAAGAGACAAGATTCCACCAATTTCTAGCCAAATATACCAAGATTTAAGTGAACCAAGATCATTGAAACATCTAATACTAAACTTCCATATAACTTTCAAATCCACCATAGGTTTTCCATAAATCCACCAAGATCTAGTCCAAAGTTGCTTGAAAAATAAAAGAATGAAGTAGATTAGCCACTTACCTCTTTAAAGTTTCAAACCCAAGCAAGATCTACCCAAGATGATAGCAAGATCAACCCCTAGGAGTTTCTTTCTCCCAAGATCTTCCAAAGGTACAAGTAGGTTGGTGTAAAAAAGCTTGGATCTTCAAAATTTTTCAAGAAGAGTGAAGTTTTCTCTCTCTCTCTCTTCCTCTCTCAAGTTTGGCCAGCCAATGAGAAGAAATGAAGGTCTCTTGGTTGTTTTTTGATCTAAAATACTAGCCACAAGAAAGGTTTCTCCAAGTCAACTTTGAATAGTGTCCAATAGTGTCTTCGACTTAAGCTTTCTTACTATCACCCTTAGTTTTTCTAACCTTCTTTTAACTCCCAAAATTTTTCTTAACTTCACTAATATCTCAACTTACATTCTTCTAAGGTTTTGGCCAAATTCACTAATAAGTCACAAAATTAACAATTTTAAAGAAATTAATCGCTCGAAGATTAAAATAAACAAGTAAGAGAAACTCGTTTAACAATTAACAAGTAAATCACTAAATGAATACAAACTTTATAGAAAAATAATTTAAATAACAAATGCAAATAGTTGGGAGGTGAGAAAATAATTTTCTGGGGCATCACATCCTCTCCCCCTTAAAAGAATTTCGTTCTCGAAACTTTCACCTGCCCTAGCGAACAAATCTGGATAGTTCTTCCGCATTTCCTCCTCCATCTCCCAGGTCACTTCTTCTACTCCATGATTTCTCCACAGGACTTTTACTAAAGGGATTTTCTTCCTTCTTAACTCCTTCACTTCCCGATCCAAAAGTTGTATTGGTTGTTCCTTATAAGTCAATGACTCATCAATCTCTAAATCCTCAGGTTGGAGTACATGAGTCGGATCTGGGTGATACTTCTTAAGGAGGGAGACATGAAAAATATCATGGATCCTAGAAAGACTTAAAGATAACTCCAAGCAATATGCTACGCTTCCCACTCGTTGTAAAATTTTAAACGGTCTCACATACCTCGGCTTGAGCTTCTTCCCTTTTCCCGTCACGATACTAGTTTTCAGTGGTGTAATCTTAAGGAAAACCCTATCCCCGACTTCAAATTCTAAGTCTTTTCTTCATTTATCTGTGTAGCTTTTCTGCCGACTCTGAGCTGTTTGAATTGTGACAGCCCCACCTTCCCCTAAGGCGAACTAAAGGGGTTAGCGGACTGCCTGACCAGCTCTCGCCAGGACTAACGGTTCAGTTTAGAGCGATCTAATACGTTCCGGAACATACAAACGCGCATAAACAAGTTAAAATCACAAAATAAAAAAAAACGAAACGTAGTCGGCCATGAATAGTAACCGACACGTCAAAATCTAACCAAGCATCAATCAAATATATACATCTTGAAATTAAACATATACAATCCAAAGTGGCATAGAAAAGTATTCAAAAGTTGATACATGTACGGTTTGCCAAATCAAAAGAGAAACGGATCCAAAAGTACATTTAGGGTTTCAATCAATGAGCCATACAAAAGATATGTCCATCTAGCTCAATTCGGCAACCAACTATCAAATCCAGTCCAAAAGAATTTATTTTCCTGTAAGGAAAACAAAAGGAACAGAAAGGGGTGAGCTTGCGCTCAATGAGGTACCAGACATATAGCAGTAAAATCATGGCATACAAACATTTAACAAATCAGGTACACATGCCAGATGTAAAGTAAAGGAACCAATGATTCAAATAGGAAGGATACAGGTGGCTCTCAGGAGCCAAATTCCCATTTGCATCACCGAAGCTTGATCGAAATAATAGTTGACACTCCGTCAACGCTAAAGGAGTAACCAATACTGTAGACTCCACTTTCTCCGATTCCTTCCACCTCACATACCCCTACCGGGCCCGAAATCCAATCAGTTCAGAAATGGTAATACTCGAGTATACCGGAATCAAGGGTCTCAATACGCAAAGATCCCAAAACAGACTACCGTGGTTCGTTATCTAATCGACCAGGCCCTTGCCGGCCCGACTCGAGTAACTAGCCACAGGTATTGAGCTCAGAGGTCACAGAAAGGTCGTTGGATACCAGCCTCCAAACGACGTCCGAACAGATACAGATACAGATTCAGTTAACAGATTCAAATTTTGCACAGTAAATTGGCATATGAACAGATAAGAGAACGAGTGTGATAAAGTACACCCTCGTCTCAAACAGAATAAACAGATAGTACATTCGGTCATATCACAGATTGTAGATACAGACCCCAAGTTAGTCAACAAATAAGGGGAGTGGTACACTCACCGGTTCAAGTACAGATACTTCAAAAGTTTTCACTTCAAATTGGCTTTAATCGCCAAGAAACCCTAAAATAAACAAAGTAAACCAATTGAAGGTTTCACATCCAAAATCAAGTAAACGGAATGCACAAGTGAGGCTCGACTACATGTCATACGCCTTTCCATGGTCAGTACTAGTACAAAAGAATAAAATATGACTTTCAAAAGGCAACTCAAACCTAAAGCGACTAAGCGGCCTAGAAAATTGGACAGCATTTCCCCTAAATTTGCTTACTTTTCCAGCCGTCATGGCTTCATTATTTTTCTCAGCCAGTCCCAAAGTCATACGAAATATAAATTCATCACAACAGCCGTTCAATAGGCTCAAAGTCATTCAAGTACACATTTAGCTAGGAAAATGGAAATGAAAGTCAAGCCCTAAAATATTCAAATAAGCACAATAAGACTCGATTGCAAGTCATAAACCAATTCCAAATACCACCAAAATAGGGCTCCATAAGAATACATAAGCACTAGAGTAAACCAGGAAAATCCGGAAATGGAATTATCTCTAACCCAAAAAAAACAGTTTTTGACATCATTTTGCGGTTTTGGCACCATTGGCACTACGATTATCGGATGGACGTACACGATACACCATTTCGAAGATAGGAGGTAGGGCTACAATGTTGAAGAAGGCTACTCAGCCCATTTTCTATTGCAACCAGGTCAAAAATGCAATATACTACACCAGAACCGCAAAAACAGGTTCAAACATCATAAGTCAGGCTACCTAAGTCCAAATCAAGTGATTCCAAAGCCATCCGAAAGCTAAGATACAAGGATACAATTCATAAGAAGACATCAACAACCAATTCTGAAGTATTCCCAGCCAAAATAACCAATTACAGACGCAATTATCAAATTCGGGTAGAAACAGGGCAGCAGGGGTAATTCAGTCTTTTCACAAGCTATGTTGCTCCGATTGACCTGAAATTTTGTATAAATTTCTAAAATAACATTCCCTACAACTTTCATGTTTTGACCTAAGGCCAATTCGGCCCCTAACTATGAGGTACAGTGCTGGGCAGAATGTAAGAACATGAAACCCTAGCTTTCCAAATTTCCTTCCAAAACAGAAATTTCCTGCAATTAACCACTTTTTCCACCTTCTAGCTTCCTTAAATATCATTTCCAATCATCATACATGACCACATAATAATAATCATATGAAAACAGAAAAATCACCAATAATTATAAAACTTCACCAATTCAACCAAAAATCAAGATATAATCCATAAAATTACATCTTAAACTACCACAAATCATGAATTAAACATCATTAGATGGAGGAGAGGGGTTCCTTCACTACTCACCTTAGCAACACAAGAGAGAGAGCAACTAATCACCTTAGCCTTCCAAACAACTCCACTAAACACCTCACAATCACTCACTTAAGGGTTTCTGTGGAACAAAAGCAAGATTAAATGGTTGAATTATTGGATTTGAGCAAGAGTAGAGCTAGGAATTTGGAGAGCTTTTCTTTCTTTCTTCCTTGGAGAGAGATTCGGCCATAAGGATGAAGAAAATGATGAATTGTTGGTCAATTTTGGTTAATTGGTAAAGGTAAGTAAAATAGTCAAAGCACTACAAGAAAATTGGTCATCAGTGACAACTTTTCTCTGTGACGAAAAAAAGTTGTCACAAAAGTGGATCCTTTATTGACGACTTTCTAACTCGTCACAAACCTCTAATGGGAGCCAACTCATTTGTGACGACTTAAATTCCCGGCAAGATTTAGCAAGAGTGCGGGAGTGTTTAGAACACACAATAGTGACGACATTAAGAACATCATCACTATTGCTTGGACTATTTACAGACGACTTTTAATTGTCGTCACTGATCACTATAAAAAAAAATTATTAGTGACAACAATTTTTAGTGATGACAATAAGTCGTCACAAAAGGTACTTCTTTAGTCGCGACACCTAAAGTTGTCACAATTGCATCAAAGCAACTAAATGTTTAGTGACGACCCGTTATTTTCGTCACAAACTACACCGCAAGAAATATGTTCATTAGTGACAACATTTTTAGTGATGACAAAAGTCGTCACAAAAAGTAGTTGTTTAGTGACGACAAGGAAAGTTGTCATAATTGCTCAAAGCAACTAAGTCTTCAGTGATGACCTTGAAAAAGTTGTCACTAAAATGATCTATATAGTGACAACTTCTAATATCGTCACTGTCACTCTACCGATTCAGATTTAGTGACAAGAATTAATCGTCACTGTTTAAAGTACTTATTTCTAAGTCACTTTCATTAACTCTACTGTGCCACCCTAACTTTTGCGATTTAGCCCCAAATGTTGTAAAAAATTCCATTATGATACCTTAACTTTTACAATTTAGCCCCATATGTAGTACACCGATTTTTTTAATTCTATTATTACTCCCTAACTTTTGTAATTTAGCCCCATATGTAATTCACTAATTTCATTAATTCTACTATGGCACTCTAACTTTTGCAATTTAACACCCATATGTAATACACCAATTTTATTATTTCTATTATGGCACCCTAGCTTTTACAATTTAGTCCCTATTTTTTTATTAGGAAATTGCGAATGGTATCTTGATAAACTATGCATAAATATTTTATAATTTTCTCAAACTTAAGTAATAATTTGTTATAAACTCTAAAGATATATCTTTCATTACAATAGTTATAAAGCAGGCATGTCTTTTTATCAATGGAATAAGAAATTTATGCCAGATTTGTCCTTTGTACTACATGCCAAGTAGTATTAGCAAAGGAATAACAAAGTACTACAAAGTAATTAACAAAATAGCCTTCAGGGAGTGTAGTTTATGGGCAAATGAGCATTATCTATTCAAAGTACCAACTTTTTATGGGCATTTTACTCTCAAACATATAATTTATGATAAATTTATAAATGTTTGTAAGTAAAATTCAAAAAGTGTTACACTGATTTCTTACAAAACGAAAACTGGTAGGTTATCTTTTCAATATAAATTAAATTTTTTTAAAAAAAGAAATGGCCCATAAAGTACCAACTCTTTGTGGGTTTCCTCCATTACATGAACAAATATTCTGCTCTTTATGGGCATTTCACTCTGAATCATTTAATTTATGTTAAATACATAAATGTTTGTAAGTAAAATTCAAAAAATGTTGCACTAATATTTTTATGAGAGGGAAATTGGTAGGTTTTGTATTTAACATAAATTAAATATGTGAAAGCAAAAAAAAAAAAGATACCCATAAATCTATGTCTTGCAAATCTATACTAGTAAAATAGTTTCAAACAAAATTAAACATTAAAATAAACTGTAATTTATACACATTAAAATATCTGTAATTTATACACATTTTGCAACTACTACTCTGTGTTTTCTCTTTAATGAATTTTTTAACTATTGAGAACTTAAGTTTTGTCTTGCAAATCTATACTAGTACAATAGTTTTAAACAAAATTAAACATTAAAATAAATGTTTGAAAAAGAACAAAAGTATATTTTCACTTATATGTAATTAACAATTTTGCCACCTATATTGATGAAAATTTGTGTTTTTGTACTAAAAAAATAAAGAATAATACTATAGCAATAAAATCTATGCTTCAAACCAAATTAAAAATAAAAAAAAAGCATGATGATTGGTCTCAAATGTTGGGAAAATGATTATTTTTATTGAAACTATGTTATAACGATATAATTTGAGTTTAATTATTTTGAATTACATGATGTTCTTTAGTGCTGCAATTATAAGAAATTAGTATAAAATATTAGCAAATTATAAAAGTACATTTTCAATTATATGAAATTAACAAATTTTGCCACCTATGTTGATGAAAAATTTTATTTTTTGCTAAAAAATAAAGAATAATACTATAGCATTAAAATCTATGGTTCAAACCATATTACAAATCCAGAAAAAAACATGATTTTTGGTATCAAATGGGGGGAAAATGAGTGAAGTCAAAATTTTGATCAAATCATAGGAAAGTGCCGCGCAACAAAAACAATATCCAAAGCAAAGCAAAGACCAAAGCAGCGGAACACATTCTGAAAACAAAAGCAACGGAACACTTGGTCTGAAACACAAACAAGCTTCTGCACTGAGCTGAAACAGAGCTTCCTATACATTTTCCCCAATTTTTCCAAATCCCTAATATTCTACTACATTTTCCCCAATTTTTCCAAATCCCTACTACATTTGCTTTTCTCCTTTTTTTTTTCCAATCTTTTGCCCCCTCTATTTATGTCGAGGAAGCACAGGGGAGCAAGGTGTTGGAGCTGAGAGGAAAAAGACTGAAACAAGAAGGAAAAACTGAGAAGAGAAACCGAGAGAGCCGAGAGTAAGGCTGAGAAATTCTAAGCAAAAGGAAAGGGAAAGCAGCGAGTGAAGGAGAAAACCATCGCTTTCCATCATCGGTTTCCATCATCGTTGAAGGGCAACTCTGTCCGCTAAAGATCTTTCCAATCCGCTTCCTTTTTGCTGTCCAGGTATGTTACTTCTTATCTATCTGTTTGACGATGACGAGGTAGCCTTGCCATACTTATGATTTTAAGGTTCTTGGTACAGTCTATGATGAACCCATGAGGTCTTTCGATGGATGTTTATGGTTGCCCTCTTATGTTTTGACAGGCCAAAATCAGAAAAATCACATAAATTTCCTGTTTCAACGTTCCATTCCTTTACTTGTGGTAGTGATTAATCGTTTTGTTAGAACCCCTGCAACAAGATGAAACCTTTTGCTTGTTGCAACTGTTTCCGTTACTTTTTTTTTTTTTTAATCTTTTTTGGCCTTTCGGTCGCTGAGATAGCGTTTGATGTGATGCTGTGTTTGTTGTTTGATCCAAAGGTTTTAACTTTCTCCAATCTGGTAAGCTAAAGACTACATCTTTGGTCCTTATTTGCATAACCTGGGTCTGTTAGGGCCTTTGGAGTCCAATCAAAGGATGCGCTGCGACAAGCTCGAAGTTATCGGCGTGTTGCAGCAGTCTTTTCTTTCTGGGATTGCTAAAGTTGTGGTTTCATTTGATAATCTTGTTTTCGTTTGCAACTGGAGTGGGATACTATGAACATATCAGCTATCAGGGCTGTGTTTAGAAAGTCATTAGCCTTGAACTAAAGGCACACTATCCTCTTTTCCCATTCCCTCACTGTTATGCGAGCAATTCCAGTAGCTGAGAGTTGCTGCAACAAGGACGGTGCTCCTTGTCCTGCTGCAGCAATGTAGACAGATTAGAGCCCTATTCTCTATTGCAGCAATAAAAATTTTGATCTTTTGAATTGTTGAAGTTTCTGGAATGGTTTGAATTTCCTTTTTGGTTGGTTTGTTGTTTGATAATAATCTCATATATGAGTATGCTACGATTTAAAACAGCAATCAGTAAGCCTGCTACCTTCTGTTGTGCTCCTGTTCGTTCACTTGTTTAAGTAACTGTTTTCTTACGTTTCTGTGGAGTTTTGCTTAAGAGCCCGTTTGAGAGATTTTGACTTGCTTTACCATGAAACAAGACTTTCACTGCTGTTTTCCTTTTCATAATGCCGACCAAGTGTGAGTGTTAACTTGTTAAGTGAACTCCCATAGGTAAATTCAGAACTGGTGGAGACCTTTTGAATGAATTAGAATTTGCAAACTTTCACTTTGTTAGCTCTTATCCTCTTGTATGTACAACATGGCATTTTGATTATGAGTTTACGAAAGTTAATGTCGGTTTGGCTGCTGAATCTGTTTGGGTTTGAGCTGCAATTGTTGCAGCAGAAAGAGCTTGCTTTGTGGGAGCAAAGAAAGCTTCGGTCTGCCGGAGCCCAGAAACCTTTAGGAAATTTTAGGAACATGAAGTTTTGGATGCTCCTTTGTTCTTTCTTAAAGCCGTGCTTTGTATCTTTTGATGGGGAGCTTATGTATATGGTGTATCAGTTTCTCCCGTGAAACTGAAGTAATGTGAGCTGCTAACTTTGGGTGGTTTTCGCTCTTGTCCATGATTTAAGTTTGTTTTAAGGGCCTGTGATTCAAAGCTGTGATTGCTTGGATGTAGGCTGTGTTCGACAGTCCTTTTTTTTCCTTTCTTCTTTCTTTTTGATTCCAAGCTCCGGTGTTTTCTGTTTAGTTAACAAATCAATCAAGTTTTTCTTGGTTTGTTCGCATGAATGCATCTAAGTTGAATAAAGAAATTGCATGAGAATGGTTGGGGAAGAAAAGAAAAAAATTTCTGAAGTATAGAAAGTAGTTGCAGAGGTTTGTTTCTCAGTTAATTTGCATAATTGCCTTGTCAGGTGTTGTTTAGTCTTGTTTTAATTAAAGTTAGTTCAAAGTTTCGCTTGCTGAAGGTTTATGAATGAAGCTTGCGGATGAAATCATAGGGAATTCACTTTTTAGCATGCTGGAAGTTGTTTTTTTTTGGTTTGTTGCTGCAGAAGCTGGGTCGTAGCATTTTGCATGCATTTTGCATGGGAATGTTCAAAAAATTGTACTTTAACCCCTTAATTTGGGTTTAGTGCTACTATGGCCCATAAGATTGAAAAGATTAATCATTTTTATCCTTTTGACATTATTTTTCCTTGGTATGTTTTCATTTGATTTGTGGATAGATTTTTCATGAACTTTAGGATGAAATAGGAAAGTTTAATGGTTTTCTAAAGAACTTATAGTTTTGATGGTGCTACTATGGCCCATAATAACTCAATCACAGCAAATGTTGGATGAAGACTGTCCTTATTGAGGAAATATTTCACTCGTTTTCTTCTTATTTTTATCTTGGATTTGTGTATCAATTTGCTTTCAAAGCAAATCCAGATTAAAAAAAATGGGATGTTGACTTGTGGAAAATGTGAACCAATTAATGTTGAATATTGATTTGAGTCCCATTTCGGAACCTTTTGTTCCTATCCATTTCGATGAAGGCACATCTGAACGAACTGATTGGTAAGCAATTTTTCAACTATATATACTTGTCTAAATAGATATAATGGCTGCTATGGTTTAAAGTTAACATAAGTTATTGCAAATTAGTTATTGGTAGGTGACAATATTAACTTGTAATATCAAGACTGAGGAGGGACATTTAAGAATTACTTCTGTCAACACAAGGTTCTAATCAGATGGTGTTTTGATCCTGGGAGTACATTTGTGGCTTTATCATAGCTTTGTTATCATGAAACAATAACATTACACAAAAAAAAAGCTTCAATAGTGTTTCTGTTTCATGATATTAATTTGAGGAGCACAGAAGGGCTAAAGAATAGAAAAGATTATTATTGTCATTTGGCCAATGAGTTAGCTAAAAACTTTTCATGGCCAATGAGTTAGCTAAAAACTTTTGACGGAACAAGATATACAGTCCCAAGTGTTAAGTGAACAATTTAATCAATCTCTGACTTGTGTTGGGTTGGGAGAATACTGCATTTGATTACGTGAACATTTTATCAATCGCTGACTTGTATTGTAAGATTACTGATTTGATTACGTGACTATTCTAAAAGGAATATTCCTCTTGTATAGCAGAGTGGTAGTATAGTAGTGATGGACGAACAAAACAGAAGATTTATTCATCTTTGACAGTATTTTGACAGATTAAAGAAACATTGCTGATGCCAAAATTGGTCTTCATTTGTGACAAACCTCCTCTTTACAACCGTTAACACTCCTCGTTCTTTGGTAGTCAACCAAGGCATCTTGTGTAGTAGATAAGGCCTGTAATTATCACAGTTCCCAGTTTTTCCCTGTTTCCATCCATTGCAGCAAAAACATATCATTTCTTGACATCCAGGCAAAATTTGCAGAAACAAGATTTTTCTACCCCACCGATGTCTTCAGCAATCAAATTCGGATCATCAATCCAATCCACCAACTCTTTCCTCCTACACACACTCCTGTGCACTAATTTTTTTTTTCCACAGACCATCAATCCATTTACAATCCTCCGGATGGCATGCAGGGTGGAATCCGATTCAGCTCTACAGACTTCAGTTCTAAAGATTGCTTTTTCTTCATTGGGGTAAACAGTTTTGTTATGTCTTACCAGCCATGAGAAGAACTGCCACCTACCTACCTAGTCCTCCTTGCTCACCTGTTACACATACTCTCCCCTTCTCCATCTTCTCCCCTTCCATTAATTTGTGTCCGTCTAGCCTTTAATACCAGTATAGTACTGTTTGGTCTCTCTGCAGTGGATTGTCAGTTTCAACTTGAAGAATTAATGTATTTCTAGTATAGTATTTCACTTGAAGAATACCAGTTTAGTACATGCGAAATGTATTTCCTTCATGTAGTTAAAGGGAATCTTCCTTGTTAGTTAGACTGTTGTGCTGAGTCAACAATCAAGTAGTTATTTTGTTATTCTTGAGCTGTATAAGAATGCAGAAATCTGGATTGGGCAACATGGAAATATCATTTTGAATAATATCTCTCTTTCTTCTTCCTCAAGTCTAGTTTCTCTCCCCCTTATCACTCTATTTCTGCTGCAATTGCTGCATTCATTACGGTGGTATCAGATTAGTGAATGCTTGTTACTTTTGTTGTTTATTTAGCAATTAGAGACTGTTTTGCTTTTGTCACCTGATAACTTTACTAATAACTTTACTACTTTATTGCAGATATATTGCTCATTTTGGAGGTTTCGAAGAAGATTAGCAGTACGGCTTACATGTCGGCTCAAAAACTGTGGTTATAGTGCTGTCTTAAGTTTAGAAAATGTTTCAGAAGCGTAGGAAATGTTTTGGGACTTGGAATATGTTTTTTAGTGCAGCCTTGACTTATATGAGTAGTATTTGTTCTACTCAAACTTATGAAACTATTTGTACTATGATGTTGCACTTATTTATGACATTTGAATATTTAATATATTATTTTGGCATATTCTATTGTAACGGTGCCTACATTTGTTATTTATTAAACATTGCTGATATTTTCATTTTTTAGATATTATTGTAGTAGGAAAGTCATGTGTAAGGTGTTGTAAATGAGTAGTATTTTTCTAGGCAGGATGTCTTTATTGACAATTGTTATTGTCACTCAATCAAAACTGTCTATTGATAAGGGAATGTTGTCACAGTTGATCAGGGGTTTATTGACAACAAAGTCGTCACTAATTCCCCTATGCCCTCACTATCATCCCTTCATGCATCACTTGCATCACTGACAAGAGAAGGTGTTGTCACTAGATTTATAGCTTTTACTGATGACATATGTTGTCATTAAAAGTTTCATTCAGTGACGACTCTAAGGTCGTCACTGTATAATTTCATCTTTTACTGACGACATAGATTGTCATAAAAAAGGTTCTATTTACTGACGACTTTAAAGTCGTCACTATATACTTTTACCGACGGAGATTCAGTGACGACCTTGCGACAACTGAAATGTTGTCAATAATGGTCATCAGTGACGACTTTTTGATTATTTGTGACGAAAAGTAGTTATCACTGATGACCAAAATTCTTGTAGCGAAGTCAAGAATAAACCACAAGGTGACACTTGTCACCCTTATTTAATGCAACTCTATCCTTTTGTCTCTCCAACTCTTATCCATCTAGGTAACTTCTAATTATCTCTTAACACCTGATAAATTAAACCCGGTATACACAACTTAACCTAATTGGCAGAATTTTACCGAACTTTTCGCATTAACGGGTCCCACGTCCAGTATACGCTCTTAATTTCTCAAAAACTAACCGATACTAGAAAAATCATTTAAAAACTATATTTACTCATAAAATTCATTTTCACGATTTTTCGAATAAATAAAAGGTGGAAAAGCATGCAATTAAAAGGAAATAAAACCTAGAAATTAAGAAAATTACGGGTCCTCACACTCTCTCCCCCTTAAAGAAATTTCGTCTTCGAAATTTTCTTATCAACGGAATCTATCAAAATCTAAGGTACCAACGGACCGTACCTTCTACGTTCTCAGACGAGTCAGGACCCTGATGGTGTTCTAAAGAGTACACTTGAGCCGGTACCTTGGATCCAGTCCCTTCCTTTTCCGACTGTCCAGGGTTAGTCTTAATGGGTTGCGGGGTCCCTTTTCCTTTTCGCAATCGAACTGGGCAGTCAGCAATCCGATGATCGGCACTTCCGCAGCGCAGACATTTTCCCTCTTTCTTCCAACAATTTGCCTCCGTATGATTTGGCCCTCCGCAATATCCACAGGGACCACGAGTAGCAGAGACCGGTCCCCCCTGAGAGATATCATGCGACACCCCTAGTTGTCGTACTCCCCCGTTTCCCTTTCCCATCTTAGGGGGCGTACTTGTACCTTCTTGCTCAGAGCTACTCCCAGGAAAGCCCTTTTCTTGGCTTGAAAGTTTTTCACCTGCAGCCTAGCATTCTCTACTCGTTGCGCCTTCTCTACGGCATCGCTGAAGGCGTTAATTTGGGCTACGGCTAGATCTTTCTGGATCTCCACGTTCAAGCCCTGGATAAAACGCCTGATCCGCCGTTGCTCGGTCATAATCAACTCAGGGGCAAATTTGGATAGGCGGGTGAACTGGCTTTCATATTCCGCTACAGATTGGGTCCCTTGGCGAAGTCGGATAAATTCATCTTCCTTCCGCTCCTGAACTAGAGGAGGGAAAAATTTCGCGTTGAATTCCCTTATGAAATTCACTCAAGTCCTGGGCGTTTGTTCCTGTTCCCATTTTTGCCGTATTACGTTCCACCAGGAACGGGCCGCCCCTTCTAGTTGGAAGACGGCAAAAGTCACCTGCCTTTCTTCAGTGTAATGCAGGGCCGTAAAGATATCCACAATCTTCTCGAGCCATCTTTCGGTGACATCCGGGTCGGGCCCCCCAATGAACTTGGGTGGAGCAAAATTTTGAAATCGTTCGAGAGCTCTGTCTTCGCTCTCGACGTGGTTGCCAAGGTTTCCAGGATTAGGGTTTGGGTTTTGGCCCTGTTGCTGCACCACTTGTGCCAGCAAGTTGGTCATTTGCTGCGTAGCGGCAGCTATTTGCACGTTGGGGTCAGGATTAGGTCCAGATGAGGTTTCCCCAGTACCCCTGTCCGGTATGGGTTGTCTATTTCCGCGCCCACGTCCCCGTCCACTACGCGTACCTTCCTTGAACTCTACTTGGTCTAGGCAAATGTACTAAACCAATATAAGAACAATGCATGTAAGTAAAACCCAAAACCTTTTACAAACATATATATACATTCCAAACAAGGCAAACAACACAAATATTAACAACCAGTCAAGTCAAGTACAAACATGGACAATCCACGAGGGAAAGGCCCCATCAAAAGAAATATACACGTCGCTAACCCAGACGTACCAAACGATTAGCTAAGGCTCTTCTCCCTATCCGCCCTATATACAGAAAACAAAACTATCCCAAAAATCCTAGGAGTCGCGACCTAGTCCGTCGACGGGCTAGTAGACCCACCCGACGGGGTGGATCCAACCCCAGCCTCGGGCCCCGCACACGAGTCCTCGTCGCTCACTCCCTCGACCACGTCGGCGCAGAGGTTTAGGATCGATGGGGCTCAAACCTTAACCTTTCGAGCTCGCTTAGTCTCGCGCTCACGTGCTTCCCTAAGGTGAGTGCAGAGGTCATAGTAAAAGAAAACAAGTCTTAGGTGTGAATTTCTCCATGTACCCTATAATCTAGTCCTCCTCCAGAAAACCCTAGCCAGACGAGTATGAGATCCGTCCATGATAACACTTCCATCTCCAATCCTCTCAATCGGCCTAATTACTAGGTCAAATGTAAAGACCTTCCGTACCTTGACCTTTGCCATCAAGACTTGCCTCAAATTCAATCAAGATACCGACTCTCATTCTAGCGCTCTCCACCCTTTAGTACTCAGGTCCAAGAATCTAAAATAAGATAATTTCCAACTCGAGCCGGCCGGTCCCAAGCGTAAATCATCCATATTAAGATTCCTACCCGACATACATACCTAGCTTCCTCAAGTCCCATGATAATGATCCTTACACTTATAACATGCACAGTTCATAGCTTACGCTCAAAAGAGCACTTATACCTTTCGACGCATTCACGAAAGCAGGACCATAACACCACTTGGCCCCAAGCTCACTCCGCGCAGAGACCACGCGAAGTGGCTCTGATACTACCTGTGACAGCCCCACCTTCCCCTAAGGCGAACTAAAGAGGTTAGCGGACTGCCTGCCCAGCTCTCGCCAGGACTAATGGTTCAGTTTAGAGCGATCTAATACGTTCCGGAACATACAAACGCGCATAAACAAGTTAAAATCACAAAATAAAAAAAAAAGAAAACGTAGTCGGCCATGAATAGTAACCGACACGTCAAAATCCAACCAAGCATCAATCAAATATATACATCTTGAAATTAAGCACATACAATCCAAAGTGGCATACAAAAGTATTCAAAAGCTGATACATGTACGGTTTGCCAAATCAAAAGAGAAACAGATCCAAAAGTACATTTAGGGTTTCAATCAATGAGCTATACAAAAGATATGTCCATCTAGCTCAATTCGGCAACCAACTATCAAATCCAGTCCAAAAGATTTTATTTTCCTGTAAGGAAAACAAAAGGAACAGAAAGGGGTGAGCTTGCGCTCAATGAGGTACCAGACATATAGCAGTAAAATCATGGCATACAAACATTTAACAAATCAGGTACACATGCCAGATGTAAAGTAAAGGAACCAATGATTCAAATAGGAAGGATACAGGTGGCTCTCAGGAGCCAAATTCCCATTTGCGTCACCGAAACTTGATCGAAATAATAGTTGACACTCCGTCAACGCTAAAGGAGTAACCAATACAGTAGACTCCACTTTCTCCGATTCCTTCCACCTCACATACCCCTACCGGGCCCGAAATCCAATCAGTTCAGAAATGGTAATACTCGAGTATACCGGAATCAAGGGTCTCAATACCCAATGATCCCAAAACAGACTACCGTGGTTCGTTATCTAATCGACCAGGCCCTTGCCGGCCCGACTCGAGTAACTAGCCACAGGTGTTGAGCTCAGAGGTCACAGAAACTTCGTTGGATACCAGCCTCCAAACGACATCCGAACAGATACAGATACAGATTCAGTTAACAGATTCAAATTTTGCACAGTAAATTGGCATATGAACAGATAAGAGAACGAGTGTGATAAAGTATACCCTCGTCTCAAACAGAATAAACAGATAGTACATTCGGTCATATCACAGATTGCAGATACAGACCCCAAGTTAATCAACAAATAAGGGGAGAGGTACACTCACTGGTTCAAGTACAGATAAGGGGAGTGGTACACTCACCGGTTCAAGTACAGATACTTCAAAAGTTTTCACTTCAGATTGGCTTTAATCGCCAAGAAACCCTAAAATAAGCAAAGTAAACCAATTGAAGGTTTCACATCCAAAATCAAGTAAACGGAATGCACAAGTGAGGCTCGACTACACGTCGTACGCCTTTCCATGGTCAGTACTAGTACAAAAGAATAAAATATGACTTTCAAAAGGCAACTCAAACCTAAAGCGACTATGCGGCCTAGAAAATTGGACTGCATTTCCCCTAAATTTGCTTACTTTTCCAGCCGTCATGGCTTCATTATTTTTCTCAGCCAGTCCCAAAGTCATACGAAATATAAATTCATCACAACAGCCGTTCAATAGGCTCAAAGTCATTCAAGTACACATTTAGCTAGGAAAATGGAAATGAAAGTCAAGCCCTAAAATATTCAAATAAGCACAATAAGACTCGATTGCAAGTCATAAACCAATTCCAAATACCACCAAAATAGGGCTCCATAAGAATACATAAGCACTAGAGTAAACCAGGAAAATCCGGAAATGGAATTATCTCTAACCCAAAAAAAACAGTTTTTGACATCATTTTGCGGTTTTGGCACCATTGGCACTACGATTATCGGATGGACGTACACGATACACCATTTCGAAGATAGGAGGTAGGGCTACAATGTTGAAGAAGGCTACTCAGCCCATTTTCTATTGCAACCAGGTCAAAAATGCAATATACTACACCAGAACCGCAAAAACAGGTTCACAAACCGCATTCTGGTTCAAACATCATAAGTCAGGATACCTAAGTCCAAATCAAGTGATTCCAAATCCATCTGAAAGCTAAGATACAAGGATACAATTAATCAGAAGACATCAACAACCAATTCCGAAGTATTCCCCACCAAAATAACCAATTACAGACGCAATTATCAAATTCGGGTAGAAACAGGGCAGCAGGGGTAATTCAGTTTTTTCACAAGTTACGTTGTTCCGATTGACCTGAAATTTTGTAGACATCTCTAAAATAGAATTCCCTACAACTTTCATGTTTTGACCCAAGGCCAATTCGGCCTCTAACTATGAGTTACAGTGCTGGGCAGAATGTAAGAACATGAAACCCTAGCTTTCCAAATTTCCTTCCAAAACAGAAATTTCCAGCAATTAACCACTTTTTCCACCTTCTAGCTTCCTTAAATATCATTTCCAATCATCATACATGACCACATAATAATAATCATATGAAAACAGAAAAATCACCAATAATTATAAAACTCACCAAAAATCAAGATATAATCCATAAAATTACATCTTAAACTACCACAAATCATGAATTAAACCTCATTAGATGGAGGAGAGGGGTTCCTTCACTACTCACCTTAGCAACACAAGAGAGAGAGCAACTAATCACCTTAGCCTTCCAAACAACTCCACTAAACACCTCACAATCACTCAAGGGTTTCTGTGGAACAAAAGCAAGATTAAATGGTTGAGTTATTGGATTTGAGCAAGAGTAGAGCTAGGAATTTGGAGAGCTTTTCTTTCTTTCTTCCTTGGAGAGAGATTCGGCCATAAGGATGAAGAAAATGATGAATTGTTGGTCAATTTTGGTTAATTGGTAAAGGTAAGTAAAATAGTCAAAGTCAAGAATAAACCACAAGGTGACACTTGTCACCCTTATTTAATGCAACTCTATCCTTTTGTCTCTCCAACTCTTATCCATCTACGTAACTTCTAATTATCTCTTAACACCTGATAAATTAAACCCGGTATACACAACTTAACCTAATTGGCCGAATTTTATCGAACTTTCCGCACTAACGGGTCCCACGTCCGGTATACGCTCTTAATTTCTCAAAAACTAACCGATACTAGAAAAATCATTTAAAAACTATATTTACTCATAAAATTTATTTTCACGATTTTTCGAATAAATAAAAGGTGGAAAAGCATGCAATTAAAAGAAAATAAAACCTAGAAATTAAGAAAATTACGGGTCCTCACATGAATCCTTTGACGTATAATTTTTATCTTCTCATAAGCATCTTCAATCCATGGTAATGTTGTTGGATCCACCAGTTTTCTTTCCCCTACTTCTTTCCAATAAATTGGGGAACGGCATTTCCTCCCATAAAGAGTCTCATACGGAGCTATTTGGATAGTCGAGTGATATCTATTATTATAGGCAAACTCTACCAAGATTAGGTATTGCCCCCAACTTTCTCCAAATTTCAGAACGCAAGTCCTCAACATATCCTCAAGGGTCTGAATGGTCCTTTCCGATTTCCCATCAGTCTGAGGGTGGTAAGTAATGCTAAAATTCAACTTAGCCTCTAAAGTTTCTTGTACCTTTTGCCAGAACCGATACACAAATTTGGGATCTCTGTCTGACACTATATTTACTGGCACCCTATGTAACCTCACAATCTCATCCAAGTAGAGCTTAGCTAATTTCTCCAAAGGATACTTCATGTTAATCGGCAAGAAATGAGCTGTCTTAGTTAAACGATCAACTATCACCCAAATTGCATTAAAACCCTTTTTAGTCCTTGTAACCCCGACACGATATTCATGGTAATGTGCTCCCATTTCCACTCAGGTATTTCTAACGGCGCAGTAATCTTGAGGGTTTTTGGTGTTCTACTTTCATTTGCTGACAAATAAGGCAGGTCTGGACAAACCGTGCTATTTCCATCTTCATATTATCCCACCAATACAGTTGCTTCACGTCTCTGTACATTTTATTACTCCCAGAATGTATTGAATACTTTGAACGGTGAGTTTCTTCTAAAATTTTCCTTTTTATTCCATCATCCTTTGGCACCACTACTTGATTTCTAACCTTAAAACTCCGTCGGATCCCAAGCAAAATTCTAGAAGTTCTCCTATTTGCACTTTCTCACTCCACTTATAAACCACAGGGTCTCCCTTTTGAGATTCCTTAATGCGTTCCAACAAAGTAGACCTCACTACGTACTATGTTCCCATAAATCATCTTTTGATGCTCAATTTTAGGATTCCACTCACTAATCCTTTCTAACAATTGCCATTCCTTAATCATAAGCCCGACTATCTGAATTTTTTGACTTAGCACATCTGCTACTACATTAGCCTTTTCTGAGTGATAATTAACAGTGCAATCATAGTTTTCCAAAAATTTCATCTACCAACGTTGCCTCAAATTCAACTCATTTTGGGAAAACAAAAAATTGAGACTTTTATGGTCGTTATATACCTCAAAAGTCACTCCATATAAATAATGCCTCCACTTCTTAAGGGCGAAAATCACCACGGCTAACTCCAAATCATGAGTCGGATAATTTTTCTTGTAGGGTTTCAATTTTCTAGAGGTATAAGCTATTACTTTTCCTTTTTGCATTAATACACCTCCTAACCCTTCTTTCGATGCGTTTGTATACACTGTGAAACCATCTTTTCCACTTGGAAAAGTCAAAATCGGTGCACTAGTCAATTGCTTCTTCAATTCATGAAAACTAGCCTCACACTTGGTACCCCAAATAAACTTGGTATTTTTCTTGGTTAACTCAGACAATGGCTTCGCAATCTTGAAAAAATTTGGGATAAATTGACGGTGGTAACCTGCTAAATCCAAGAAACTACGAACCTCAATAGGATTTTCTAATTGTTTCCATTTAGATACCGCATTCACCTTCGCGGGGTCCACAGTTATCCCATCCTTAGAAATTACATGCCCAAGAAAAGATATCTCATCCAACTAAAACTCGCACTTACTAAACTTAGCATACAACTGATGGTCCCTTAGGGTTTGCAATACTATCCTCAAATGGTATTCGTGGTTTTCCTTTATCTTCGAGTATACCAAAATATCATCAATAAAGATCACTACAAACTGATCTAGATAAGATTTAAAAATTTGATGCATTAGATCCATGAAAGCTGTTGGGGCATTAGTCAATCCAAAAGGCATCACTAAAAATTCGAAATTTCCGTATTTAGAATTAAAAGCAGTCTTGGGTACATCCTTTTCTTTAATCCTTAGTTGATAGTACCCTTGTCTAAGATCCAACTTAGAAAACACCATAGTTCCTTGTAATTGATCAAACAATTCATCTATGTGAGGCAAAGGATACTTGTTCTTAATAGTAACATCATTCAACCCTTAATAATTGATTCACAGGCTCAAACTTCCATCTTTCTTCTTAACAAATAAAACTGGAACTCCCCAAGATGAATCACTCTCGCGTATAAATCCTTGCTCCAATAAATCTTGTAATTGCAATTTCAATTCTTTCAACTCAAATGGTGCCATCCTATAAGGAGTTTTCGAAATAGGCGTAGTTCCAGGCAGCAAGTCGATCTTAAACTCCACGTCTCTCTCAAGTGGTAATGAGACCAACTCCTTAGGAAAAACATCGATAAAATCTTTCACTATTGGTACATCTTCCAACTTCACTTGTTCCCCTGAGGTATTAATTAAGAAGACTAAGTGTGACGCCCAAAGGAAAAAAAAAAGGCAAAATTTTCCTTAGTTATTTTATTTTCCGCGTGCATTTCTCTTACTTTATTTAATTATCAAAATTTTCCATAGATTTTTATAAATGAATATAGTTTTCCAACCATTTTCCTAGTATAAGTTAGTTCGGGTCAATTTGAAACGTATTATGGATGTGGGACCCACTAGTGCGTTAAGTGCGATAAATTTTTGCCGATTAATTGAAGTTTTGTATCAAGAACTATTATTTTACAAGGTGCTAGGAAATAATTAGAGGTTACCTAGAGGGATTAACCATTGGAAGACAACAAGATGAGGATTAACCCTTGGATGCCATTTGTCCTTGAAACATTGGACCTTGACTTTGACTTGGACTTGTCTTAACCTTTACTAAACCAAATTTTGACCCAATTTCTTGCCATTTTCATTGTCTTGGCTGAAATTTATGGAGAGGAAAGAACAAGAGAGAGTTTCTTCAACTTCAACTTCAATTCTTGCTCAAATCTTGAGTTTCAACCGTTGAATTGTCAAATTACTCCATCAAAGTTGTTTATTAAGGAGGATTAAAGCTTCTAGTGGAGGGATTTGTGAAAGAAAAACCCTAAGTTATCATCTTTCTTGAGATGTTAAGGTACTTTGCTTACAAACTTTCCCTTTGTTCATGCTAATGCCAAATTAGCGGCTCTAGTGGCTAAATATGTTGATTTGTGGTAGGTTTTATGGTTGAAAATGGAGTTTTGATTTATTAGTGATTTTTCTATTTTTATATCATAATTATTGTTTAGTCATGGATTGATGGCCTGTTATAGTGTAAAATGGAGATTGGTATATGTTGGATATGATTGGTTGCGGAAAATTTCAAAGTTTATGCGGAATTTCCAGTTTAGGGTTTCATCCTACCCTGTTCTGCCTGAACCTGTTAGGCCATGATTGAGGCCGAATCAGCCTTTGCCCAAAACATGAAAATTTTTTATAATTGAGTTATCTATCTACGTGTAAAATTTCCGCTCAATCGAAGCACTGTAGGATATGAAATGATCGAAATACCCTTGACTGCCCATGAGCCCTGTTTCGCGTCCAGATTTCTGGTTCCATGGAGTTTTCCATTTTTGACTCTGAAAATACATGATTTGGCTTTGGAGGTCTTCATAAGAAATATAGGGTTATGTCTTGCCTTCGAAACGCCATAAGATTTGTTTCAATCCGATAAGTGTAGCTTCAGTTATGGATATTGTGCCGAAAGGTGTATTTGATAGTCTATGATGTGTATGTGGTTGATTTGAGATGAATTGGTGTTGCTTGTAGGATGGAAAAGTAAGGAAATTAAGGGGATATGATGTCCGATCTTTGAAAGCATTTGATTGCTTTGAGTTTGAGTTGAAGGGCTTGGACTTGAGCAAGGCAACGATATATGATGGATGGTTCCTGAGCCGTGGTTGGTGAGTGACCCCAAACTATTTCCAAAGCTACTTATGAACTGTTTCCTGGATTATTTACTCGATTGCATATCATGTGTGCTTGCATGTGAGTTCATGACATGATTTGGCTTTAATGAGTCCTTGGGAAGTCCTGTGCTTAGAACCAACGTCTCCACCAACGTTTAATATTATTTGGAGCACCAACGGGCTCCCTATCACTGAGTGAGTGTTAAATGATCATTTTGAGCGTTGGGAGCTAAGTACAATGATTTCACCGGTTCACGAGAGCAATAAACGTATATTTGATTCCTGATTCATGACATCATTGAAATGAACTATTGTGAAACTTATTTGACTACTGATTTTACTGGTTACTCGCTGAGCTTCTAGCTCACCCCAAAAATATTTTTTTGTCCCCTCCATAGGGCTCGAGGCAAAGGAAGCGCTTGTATTACATTATTTGTGGGACTGGATGGCATATATCTTGTACAGTTTAGATTTGGATTCATTTTGTGTAATAGTTGGGCTAGTGTGACTGTTTGGAATTGAAATGGATGTATGTGTATGTTCCACGCTTTAGAAGTAGTTTTCGCTTCGCTTATGATATGTAAATTTGAGGAACATTTGATGTATATTTGAGATTTATATTGTAATTGAATTGAGGATTGTAGTGAGTGAGTAAGTCCCGGCGAGAGTTGGACAGGCGGTCCGCCAAACCCTTTGGTTCGCCTTAGGGGGAGGTGAGGCTGTCACACTAAGTACTCACAAGCTCCTTTACTTAGCAATTTTTTAAGTCGAATTCCTGAAATAAGATCTGACGAGGCTAATTTTCCTATCACATCCAACCTTAGTGTTGTTTCCCCCAGGATGCACAATTCCACAACTTTCATCTTACAATCCAAACAAGCATGATATTGAGTTAGCCAATCTATCCCCAAAATGATGTCATTTCTCTTAATTGGTAAACTTATTAAGTCAGCCAACAACTTACGCTCTCCAACCCAAATCTCGCAATTTCTATACACCAAGTTAGAGGTCAAGCATTGATCCCCCATGAGTGTTCTAACTTCCAAATCATATGGCAATTCAACAGGCTTTACATCTATCTCACTCATAAAATCAGGTTTCAGAAATGAATGAGTTGTACCAGGATCTATTAAAATCTTAGCTAAGCAATGGAACACAGGGATCGTACCTTCTATAACCTCAGTCGAGTCAGGGATTTGTTGATGATCCAAGGCATAAACCCTAGCCGACACATTAGGTCTACCCCCTCCTGAACTTGTTGGCTTAGTAGCAGGCTTCTCTGATCGTTGGGTGTTACTTCCTTCTGAAGACATGAGCGGGCAACTAGAAATCTGATGTTCGGCATTTCCACAGCATAAACACTTTTTTCTTTTCCTCCAGCAATTGCTCTTAACATGACCCGACTTTCCACAATTACCCGCAGGGTGCATTGGAGGTTACTCCTTGACCTCCTTGTGAGGCATTCTTTGACTGGGCCGGACCACTTTAGCCTCTTCTCGCTGGAGTCACTCTAGGTGGCTCTAACATTCTAACTCCATCGGTCCCTCTGCCAACCTTAGAAGGCAGCATGCTCTTGCTGGTTTGCCCTAATGTGCCACTCCGCACAATCCTTTTTCTTGCTTGAAAGGGTTTGACTTGAAGCCTTGCACTCTCGACCCTCCGAGACTTTTCTAATGCCTCGACAAAGGTATCAATCTGAGCTGCTGCTAAAGCCTCCTGGATCTCCACATTTAGCCCTTATACAAATCTTCTCACCCTTTTCCGTTCAGTCATGACTAACTCTGGAGCAAATTTTAAAAGCCTACTGAATTGAGTCTCATACTCTGCCACACTTAAATTGCCTTGCCGAAGTCTTATAAAGTCATCCTCTTTTTTCTCTTGAATCAAAGGAGGAAGTGTGACGCCCCGAAAAGAATGAGAGTGAGAACCCGGAAATTTTCTAATTTTCTAGGGTTTATTTTATTTAATCGCCCTCCTTTTCTACATTCTCTTTATTAGAAAAATTTCCCAGATAAAGTTTATGAGCAAAGATAGTTTTAAAATAATTTTTCTAGTATCGGTTAGTTTTTGAAAAATTAAGAGCGTATTTTGAACGTGGGACCCGCAAGTGCGGTAAATGCATTATATTTTTGAGAACTTGTTGAAATTTTGTATTAAGTGATATTATTTTACAAGGTGTTAAGATATTTGTATTGGAGAGACAAAAAGATAAGTTTTAAACCAAAAGGTGACATGTGTCACCTTCTTATTCAAAGTTGGACTTTGACTAATTTGCATCACCTTTACTAAACCTCAAAAATTGACCAATTTCTCTCCATTTTAAGCTTGTCTTGGCCGAACCTCTTGGAGCAAAAATACAAGAGAAGCCTTTCTTGTCTACTTCTATTTCTTGCTCAATCTTCAAATCCAACCAATAAAACTCCAAATCATTCCATAAAATCTCTTTGCTAAGTGGTCTTGAGGTGTTTTGTGGAGTTGTTTGGAAAGCTAAGGTGACTAGTTGCTCTATCTCTTGTATTGCTAAGGTGAGTTGTGAAGAACCACTCTCCTCCATTAATTGATGCTTAAATCATGATTAGTGGTGGTATGAGATGCAATATTATGGATTATTTCTTGATTTGTGGTTGAATTGATGAAGTTTTATAATTTTTGGGGATTTTTCTGTTTTAATATGAACATGGTTGTGTGGTTATATATGATGATTGGAAATGATGTTTAAGGACTCTGTGAGGTGGAAAAAGTGGTTAATTGCAATCAATTTCTGTTTTGGAAGAAATTTTGGAAAGTTAGGGTTTATGATTGTGCATTCTGTCCGAATTTATAGCTCATAGATAGAGGCCGAATTGGCCTTGGCTTAAAACATTAAAGTTGTATGGAATGATATTTTAGAGGTGCCTCCAAAATTTCAGGTCAATCGGAGCAGCGTAACTTGTGAAAAGTTGAAATTACCCTTGCTGTCCTGGTTTTACCCGAATGTAAGAATTGCGCCTGTAATTGGTTGTTTTGGCTGGAATCTCTTCCGAATTGGTTGTTGAGGTCTTCTGATGAAATTTATCCCTGTTTCTTAGATTTCAGCTGGTTTTGGAATTTCTGGATTTGGACTTGGATAGCCTGATTTATGATGTTTCCGCTAGAATGCGTTCTGTGAATCTGTTTTTGTGATTCTGGTGTAGTATCTTGCATTTTTGACCTGGTTACACTCGAAACTGGGTTGAGTAACCTTCTGAAATATTGTAACCCTATCTCTTAGCTTCGAAACGGTGGGTCTTGGACCTCCATCTGATACTCGTAGTACCTTTGGTACCATTACCGTAAAATGACGTCAAAACTGTTTTTCTGGTTTTGAGCTTAACTTTCATTTCCGGACTTTTCCCTAACTTGACTTGTACTAGTACTAGTTGGAGCTTGCTGAATGGCTATTGGATGAACTTGTTGTTGTGTGTGTACCTTTGGGTTGGAATGAGGAAATAATGAAGCCATGATGGCTGGAAAAGTTAGCAAATTCAGGGGAAGTGCTGTCCGAACTTTGAAGGGATTTGTTTGTATTGAGTTTGTGATCTAAGACTTGGATTTGAGCAAGGCAATGTTATATGCTGGATGATTTCTGAGCCGTGGAGGTGAGTGACCCTAAACTATTTCCAAAGTACTTGTGAAACGTTTCTTGCATTATTTATGTGAGAACCCGTATTTTCCCTAATATTTTCCTAGGGTTTTTCCCCTTAATTGCATGTTTTCTGCATTTTCTGGCTTCGGAAATTTTCTTGGTGGATTTTATGAGTAATTATAGTTGTTAGATGATTTTTCTAGCATTGGGTAGTTTTTGAAAAATTACGGATATATAATGGACGTGGGCCCCACTAGTGCGAAAAGTTCGGAAAAATTCGGCCAATAAGGTTAAGTTTCGGATACTGGGTGAAATTTATCGGGTGTTAAGAGATAAGTGGAGGATGAGATGTGATTGATGTGAGAGGAAACAAAAGGATAGAAATGCATTTAATGGAGTGACAAGTGTCACACTTCCATTGGTTGGAGCCTAAGACAACTATTCACCTTTTTGACTTTTTTTTTACCATTTGATTAAATATCTCAAAATTGACTAAAAATTCACTCTTTCTTTCTCCATGTTGGCCGGCCATCTTGAGCTTAAGAGGGAAGAAAACTCTTCAAACTTTTAGCTACCATCTAGTGCAAATCATCCAAACCAATTGCTGAAATTTGTTTCTACTCCATAAAATCCTTCCATTTGGTGCTAGTAAGTGCTTTTGTGGAAGTGTTCAAGGAAGCTAAGGTGTCCTACAACTCTCCCTCTCTTGTGTTCTAGGTAAGTGGTGTTCGAACTTCCTCCTACACTTAATGATGCTTAATTTTTGCCTAGTGGTGGCTAAAGTGCTGAAATTTGTGGTTTATTTCTTGGTTTGAGATGAATTGGTGAAGTTTTCAATTTATTGAGGAATTTTCTGGTTTAATGTGATCATGATGTTGTGGTTATCTATGATGGTTGGTAATGAAGGGTAATGACTCTAGTAGGTGTAAATGATTGGTAATTACAACCAATTTTGGATTTGGAAGGAAATGTGAAAAGTTAGGGTTTCATAACCCCCTTTCTGTCCGGTTTTGTATCATATGGTTAGAGGCCGAGTTGGCCTTTACTTAAAACATTAAAGTTGTAGGTATTGATGTGTTTGAGGTGCCTGTAAAAGTTCAGGTCTTTTGGAGTAGTGTAGAGTGAGAAATGTCAATTTTACTGTTGCTATTCTGGGTTCGTCAGGATGGCCGAACTGCGTTTGTAATTGGCTGTTTTGACTGGAATTGCGTTGGATTTGGTGGTTGAGGTCTTCTGATGAAATGTAGCTTGATGTCCTAGCTATCATATGCCTATGGAATTTCTGCATTCGGACCTGTATAGACTGAGTTGGACTAATTACAGTATAGTGTAATTTGTAAACCTGCAATTAAGGTTCTGGTTTGGTATTTTGCATATTTGACCTAGTTGTGCTAGGATTTGGACTGAGTCGCCTTCTACATTGTTGTAGCCCTGTCTTTTAGTTTCGAGATGGTGGATCTTGCACCCTCATCCGATAAGCGTACCGCAATTTGTGCCATTACCGCAAACTGAGGACAAAACTGTTTTTATCCGAAAATGTTTCTAGCCTGCTTTTCGTATTTATTTTGTATTGATATGACTTGTAAGCCTAGTGAATGGCTTTTGGATGAGATTCTTCTATATGAGATGAATGGTAATATCTTTTCTCTTGTTTAATATTAGGTTTCATTGGTGACTGAGGGGAATACCCGGTGGGGTATTTTGAACGTTGTTTTGCATAACTAGGTGAGTGTTCCTTGTTTGTTACGTTTCATGATTATATGGCTTGTTTGAATGATTGATAACATGTTAAATGCTTTCAATGATTGCTAAACGAGTTTTCGAGGCGAGTGTGTACTTTATCGCACTTAGCCTAAATGATTGTGAAATTTTAATGATTGAGCGATTGAAATGTTAATTGTGCATGAATGTAAGCCTTTTGGGCTGAACTGGCCATTGCCCCTTGTTACCGGTCGTCTCGAGCCAGAAGCGGACTCGGTCGGGCGATTAGGGACTTGGGTGAACGTTTCGGTATACTCGAGTATTACCTTGTAGGTTGGTGGAGCCTGGCCAAAAGCCAGGGACGGGGTGAATGAATGAATGAACGAATGTATGAACGAGGGGTTTTATTTATACAAAATGCAATTTCAAATAAGTGAAGGTAGGGGGAATGAAAGGAGAATGAACGAATGAATGAATGAACGAATGGCTCCTTGTGAGACCGTATCCTTTTAACGAATGTGTTTATCGCTTTCACTTATACTTGTATCTGGAATTCTTGGTTATCTGTACTGAATGCATGGAACTGCTTGTTTGTCTATGTGATCGGAACCTCACTGAGCTTTCCAGCTCATCCCTTTAGTTTTGTTTTCCTTAACAGGGGAAGGCGTGCAAGGACGAGAGCCTGTATAGACTAGCTGGGTCTAGCTCTTGATTTTCTTTTGTTATGGTTCTCGCCCTAGCTTTTGGCAAGGGTCGGATGTATGAAGTATCGAGAACTTTTGTACCCCTTTGTTTTTTGTAAGTCCTTTGAGATTGGAATGTATATAAGTTCTACTTTAAGTTTTGGATTCGTGTCCTATGTACTCTTGTAGTAATGAATTGGATCCTGGTTTGCTCTCTATTGAGGTTTGATTTCTGATTTGTTTGTGATTTGTTTGAATGAACGACTGAGTCCCGGCGAGAGCTGGGCAGGCGGCCCGCTGAACCCTCTGGTTCGCCTTAGGGGGAGGTGGGGCTGTTACAGTTGGTATCAGAGCCTGCTTCGCGTGGTCTCTGCGCGTAGTGAGCCTGGACTGAGTGATAAATAGGTATGAAGGATTAAGTGCTCGCTCGAGCATAAGCTTTGAACTACGAATGTTATAGGCCTTAAATCTCTCCCGTGGTATCTGAGGACCATAGATAGGTACGTTTGGGAGGAATTTCGATTGTAGATGGTTTACTCTTGGAACTGGCCAGCTCGAGAGGTGAATTATCTTATTTCGGATTCTCGTACCCGAGTACTCCAAAGTTGAGACGATGTTAAGTATATGAGATTTATATTTTGGGACCATGAACAGGCTTTGTTTGACTGGAATGAGTACAAGGGGTTAAGGGATATCTGGTTTGAATAGTAGTAACGTGAGGGACCAGACGGGGTTACCTTAGCTGAGACTGAGACGACACAGCACCTCCTCATTTGATTCGCCCATATACTCTTATTACATGACGTCAATTGATGTATTTGTGTACATGAATAATTACCTAACTTGATACGTACTGGTGTAATTGAGCATCTATTCTTTTGGTATGTGGAGTGTTATGTGCATGTATGTTACTTGTGTATTTGGTGCCTCAATTTTTGTTACTTTAGTCCCCTTCTTGCATTTATTCATTAAACTACTTTTGAAAAAAAAAAAAAAAAGAGAGAGAGAAGGGAAAACAATATATATGGACGGAAGACGTAGTCGTGGACGTGGACGCGGCCGTGGGAATAAACGAGCCCAAGAGCCAAGAGAGGAAAGGGCAACAATAGCCGCACAAGAATAAGAACCTAGAGTTGAGGCCGGGGACCAAATGGCGACGGCAATTCAACAAATGGCAAACATTTTGACAAGGTTGGTGGACCAACAAGGCCAAATGCCTGTAAATCAACTCCAGAACCCTGAAATAGGAGAAGATCGGGCTCTAGAGAGGTTTCAGAAGTTTAATCCTCCGAAATTCCTTGGAGGGTCCGATCCGGACATGGCCGAACAATGGGTAGAGGCCATGGTTAATATCTTCACGGCCCTAAACTACACTGAGCAAAGACAAGTGACCTTTGCGGTGTTCCAATTTGAAGGGTCGGCCCGAGCATGGTGGAATGTGATTAGAGCGAAGTGGGAAAGAGAACAAACCGTGTGGACATGGGCGAATTTTCTAAGAGAGTTTAACGAGAAGTACCTCCCACCTTTAGTCCAAGAAAGGAGGGAGGACGAATTTATTGGACTACGCCAGGGGACCTTAAGTGTAGCTGAATATGAAACGAAATTCACCAAATTATCCAAGTTTGCTTCTGAATTAGTAGCCACAGAACCGAGAAGAGTGAGACGGTTCATACAGGGATTGAATTTGGACATCCAGGAGGCATTAGCGACGGCACAAGTAAATACGTTTACGGAAGCTCTAGAAAAAGCTCAAAGGATTGAGAAGGCAAAAGCCCAGATAAAGGCCTCCCAAGCTCGGAAAAGGGGTGCGTCAGGCAGTGGGTTGGACGAGTTTAGTGAAACAATGGCGCCCCCTAAAGTGCAGAAGGCGAACCAGTTATCCCACCCACCATGGACATTAGGGGCGTTAAATGAAAGGTCTACTAAAGGAAGCCACATCGGACCTGCGGAGATTTCTCAAGGAAGCCAAAAGATGGCTTCTCACTTGACTTGTGGCTATTGTGGAAAGGCCAACCATACTGAAGATGCTTGTTGGCGAAAACGGCGGAAGTGTTTAATCTGTGGAAGCAGTGAGCATCAAGTGAGCAATTGTCCGAGGAGACATCCACGCGAGGGTAGTACTCAGTCACTGGATGGAACCAAATCAAAACCGGCAAAAGGAAGTAGCACCCCACACTCGTCAATGATACCCTATCTATCGACTATCCCCTACACAAAATACAGCATCCAAACTCATCAAGAGCACAAAATATCAAAAGAAGCCCTATCTATCGACTATCCCCTATACACAAAAGGAAGGACTTTCAACGTGCTCTATCCTAGTCCATAACAGAGCCAGTAGACTCGCTCTGCTGAGCAGAACTAGGTGCATCTCTCTCTCTAGGGGCTCCACCGCCCTGGCCTCCCACTGGTGCATTAGCATCGATCACCCCACGGAGTAGCACCCCACACTCGTCAATGATACCCCAGCTCGGTCCCTGACCTCTCTGACCACCTTGGTGAGGCGGCCATTAACTGCCTGCAGCTGCTCTCTAAAAGCATTCGTCCTCTCTTGCTCCATCAATATGTCCTCCCGAAGCTCTTGAATCCTATCAGCCTGCACCCTTATGATGCTTCCCATCCTCTGATCCTCTTATTATCTACGGCTAGGACCACTCGGGTTAGGATACGAGTAGGTCCTCCAACAGTCACAGGGTCAAATCCGACGTCCAGGTCCTCAACACCGGAGTGGTCCCCCAGGTCCCTCTCGATAAGTGATGACTCGATATGGCATCACTGGATCCTCATTACCATTGTTCCCTCCTTCCATGTCCTACATGACAACAGAAGAAGAAACTTAGACTTACCTACCAAGTTTAAACCCTAACACTTAAAGGTCAATACTTAAACAATTCCTAACTTAACAAGTCATTCTAGCACTCCTAGTACTTCATATTTACAGGGCTTCCTATTCGACCCTGATTACCCCAAAACCTAGGCTCTGATACCAACTGTGATGACCCCACCTCTTCCAAGGGCGTACCCTAAGGTATCAGCGGGCCGCTTGCCCAACTCTCGCCAGGACTCGATAACAAACCATAGAATCAAACCCCAATATCCAACCTTACCACAAAATACGCTAAATACAACTAACACTTATAGTTGTCTACCAAAGCAACTTAAAATACAAAATAAAGAGATTAAACTTACAATTCCAATTCAAAACAAAATAGTACCCTAATCACTTAATCTAACTAAAAACAAAAGTTAAGTGCTAAATCTCCAAATCACGAACCAATCCTGCTAAGGAAAACAAAAAGAAAGGCATGAGCTTGCACCCAATGAGGTCTAAGAAACACATGCAATTTAAGAAAGTAATTAATCACATATATAAGCCAACAAGAAACATAAACTAGAGATTTCATATGAGCACATCGTTAAAATCAATATAACAATCATGAATGATACTGAGCACTAGCCAACACTTGATCAATCAGTAATTCAAGTAGTTGACACTCCGTCAACTTTCAAGTTCATGCAGAATCACCACTTCACCCCGCTCCGTCAACCTTTCACCCCTTACCGGGCCCACACGCCAATAAAATTTCAAGAATTGGTATTACTTGAGTATACCCAGGACAGGATGGATCCAACACATATACATTACCCAAGGTTCGTTAATCGAGTTGACCAAACCCTTGCCGGCTCAATCTCGAATAACCAGCCGTTGGGTTTTGGGGCCCCCACATATCAATAATATCATATCCACTTATAGTAATAACAATTTAGTAGGGTCGAGTGCGATAAAGTACACACTCGCTCGTTCATAAACAAGTTCAAAAGAATAACAGTTCATAGTCGTATCATTCTCAAGCTCATTAACATATCAACCATTTATTTAGTGCTACCATGCACTTAGAACACTCACCAAATAGCACTTAAGCGTCTATAGAAGGATCTCCTACACATTCAGATTGCAACAATTACAACATATAAGTGAACCCTTAGTGTTTACCAAATCAACTCACTTAAGTACGAAAACATTGTTTTCAAATTAGTCGACTTTAGTGTCCTAGACATTTCAACCCATTTAGGCTTTAAAATTGACAATTGAAGTGAAAATACAACTTTCCAATAGGGCAAAAGCATTTCAAAAGTTCAAACAAGGCTTTCCACTTTTACAAGTTTTCTAGCAGGCAAATCATAGCAAAAGTTCACTTTTCAATTACTTTCATTCGTAGTTTTTGTCCCAAAATCATCTTATAAACAAGAATCACAATTTAATAGGGTTTCTTGAACTAAATCGACCAAAATTTCATGAAAACAAGGATCCAAACTCAAATCAATCCATAAAATTGTCAACCACTAAACTTTTGGAAGAAATCTTACTTTTCCCTCTTTTTAACTTCAAAATTTGGATCCAAAATCATTATACATACCAAGATCAAGTTCTAATAGAACCTTTCGAGCTAAAATCCATCCAAAATAACAAAATTAACGTTGGAGTTTTAGCTCACAATTTCGGCCAATCTTAGGCCATTTTCCAGCTTTTTGCAACCTTACTTGTTCCAACAAGATAACCCACAAAATCAATCATTTTCCTACAAAATTTTTGAACATACTTCAACCAACATACATAGAATCAAGTAACATAAATTCTCCTAAAAAAAATTCCAGCTCAAGTGTGCAAACAATCCTCAAATTCAAGGAAGGTAAAGCTGAAAATTTTGCCCATGATAATTAGCCATCTAAACCAAAAATTTCAGCATACATACTCTTCAATTTTCACCAACAATAACCATAAATCACACTCAAATCCTCAAGAGTTTCATCAATCATTAACCCTAGGATATCAAGAGACAAGAATCCACCATAAATCACACTCAAATTCTCTAGGGTTTCATCAATCATTAACCCCAGGTTATCAAGAGACAAGATTCCACCAATTTCTAGCCAAATATACCAAGATTTAAATGAACCAAGATCATTAAGCATCTAATACTAAATTTTCATAAAACTTTCAAATCCACCATAGGTTTTCCATAAATAGTATAAATCCACCAAGATCTAGTCCAAAGTTGCTTGAAAAATAAAAGAATGAAGTAGATTAGCCACATACCTCTTCAAAGCTTCAAACCCTAGCAAGATCTACCCAAGATGATAGCAAGATCAACCCCTAGGAGCTTCTTTCTCCCAAGATCTTCCAAAGGTGCAAGTAGGTTGGTGAAAGAAAGTTTGGATCTTTAAAATTTTTCAAGAAGAGTGAAGTTTTCTCTCTCTCTCTCTCTTCCTCTCAAGTTTGGCCAGCCAAGGAGAAGAAATGAAGGTCTCTTGGTTGTTTTTTGATCTAAAATACTAGCCACAAGAAAGGTTTCTCCAAGTCAACTTTGAATAGTGTCTTCCACTTAAGATTTCTTACTATCACCCTTAGTTTTTCTAACCTTCTTTTAACTCCCAAAATCTTTCTTAACTTTACTAAAATCTCAACTTACATTCTTCTAGGGTTTTGATGAAATTCATTAATAAGTCACAAAATCAACAATTTTCAAGAAATTAATCGCTCGAAAGTTAAAATAAGCAAGAAAGAGAAACTCATTTAACAATTAACAGGTAAATCACTAAATGAATGCAAACTTTATACAAATATAATTTAAATAAAAAATGCAAATAGTTGGGAGGTGAGAAAATAATTTTCTGGGTCATCACAGGATTAGTTTGAAAAAAAATCATACTGTATTGGATGATGAAATACTAGTGTTTATTTTGGGAAAGGGGTGGGCGGTGGTATTCTTCGGGATCATAACGGCAACCTTGTCTTCGCCTTTATAAAGAATTTGGAGAGGTTGATGTGCTGACAGCTGAAAGTCTCTCGTTCTTACATGGTCTGCTGCTTTGTCAGGAAAGAGGCTGTAATCCGTTTGAGGGTGGAAGTGGATTCTGAAGGACTGGTTCGCATGATTCGTTCCGGAGTGTTGGCTAAATGGCTATTATGTAATACTTTGTGCAGGATTAGGGGGTTGTTACAAGTTGGCCGCCCCGATCATTCATGCTTATCGTGAGGCAAATACTATAGCAGATAAACTTGCGGGCATGCAACTTAATGTTGATGTGGTTTACAATTCTTCCTTCTAGCTGCCATCTTCTGTCCGAACATCTTTAGTTTTAGATAGGGATGAATTCCTATATATTCATCGTCGGTTTGTAAGAGAATAGGGCCTGTGGGTTCTTTAGAGCTTGCTGTCTTGTTGACTACTATTTGGTTGTTACTTGTATTTTTTGATTGCTTTATTCAGTAAAAATAATCTTTCCCTCTAAAAAAGGCTATTCAAAAAAATTATATCAGAATTATGTGATGTATTCTGACCCTTACAATTCAAATATTTGCCTTATTGGCAAATTTGGATTCATGAATTGCTAGAGACAATTATCTTAGCCCTCTCCATGAATAAACATGTCAAGCACATGAAACCAATTTTAAACTTATCAGAACAAATAAACAAACTTAAACACTTTGTGTTTAGTTTGATTAAATTCGTTTACACTCCTATTCAAATTATTCACATCCATCACATCGTGTTCTTTGAACTAGGCTGCTAGCTAACTAAGAGCGTAAAGGACTGAGACCCTAAATTCTTTGTAGTAACTAACAATAATAATGTGAGGACTCGCAAAATTTCTTATTTTAAATTCCTATTACGAGCTCATTTAAATATTTATTTGGCCATTCACTTCGAATATTTTATTCCAACCTTTTTAGACCCAATTACTTGGAACCATGGCATACATGTATTTTTAAAATGACTTGTTACCCAATTTAATTTATAAAAGCTCGTTTAGTGAGAATAGTGAATGCGCGTTTGGAGATAATAATCGATTTGAGGGTACAACGAGCTTGGAAATTGAAGACTTATACATGAGTCTTAAAATAGTTATTTTTATGTTTAAGTCCTCAAGTACTAGATAGTTATACCATCGTTATAAGAATTCCTTAGAAATTTCGCGTTATCGCGCACAAATCGGAAGTACGCGGTTTCGCGCGCGCAATTATTTGAGGGATATCAAACCCTTATTTTTAGATTATTAAGGGTGAATAATAATAGTATGAATGGAAGTGCATTAAAGGTTTAGGGCACAAGTGAAACAAACCCGAGAGAAAACGAGCACGAAACGCGCGCGCACGCGCATTATTTTCTTAATGGACTAGGAGTAATTTTGGGCCACATATTTTAAGCTTCCATTAGAAGCCAATAACATCAAATTTCCCTCCCTCACATACACTCAAGCAGCTGAACCTCACAAGGAGAACAAGACCCGAATTTCTTCACCTTCTCTCTCTTCAATCTCTTGCCTAAATCACTTCAAAATTTAACCACAACTTGCAAATTACTTGGTGATCATCTTAAGCTAGGACAAGAGCTGCATTTCCACAGTTTTCTTGGGCTTAAGGTGACCGAAAATTTCTGCTCTAGCCATCTAAGGAGGTAAATGATGATCAACCTCTTGAATCTTGGTTTCTATAAGTTGTATTGCACTTGTGAGCTCATAGATTCATATGGGTAGCTAGCTTTATATTGTTGGAAATCTTGTGAGTGGGCTCTATGAAATCCCACAATGGCTTTGATGATCTGATTTGATGAGATTGGATGCTAATTGTGTTGATTAAGTGTTAATTTAGTAGAGCTAAGTGTTAAAAGTGAAAAGGAAATCAAATGAGGGGTTGCATGTTGAGGTGCCGGTTCTGCCCCTGCTTTGCCGCACCTGTTGGTGCAATTTTTTGCGGTTAAATTGGCTTGATTTTGATATAGATATGTTGTATAGGTTGTGTGGAAAGTTTTCACCAAAAATCATCCAATTTGGTTGGCAAAAAGTTGAGATTTCGAAAATGTAGCAAAACTGGAAATGTAACCAGAGCCTCTCTGGCAGTGATTTTGTTTTGGGCATAACTCTTTTCTCCGACGTCGAAATCGAGTGATGTTTATGGAATTAGAAACTAGTCATTTCCAGTTTTCCAACGGTATAAAATGCATGTCCTGATTCCACCTGAGTGAGCCATACCAACCTTGGAAAGTTGCCTATTCTGTTTCTCGTTTGTATTGGAAACCCTGTTTTGAGCTGCGATTTGATGCTCAAATATGAGCTAGTTGTGGAAAGAATTTTAAAATGATTCCTTCAGAGAAATTGTAGCTTATGAATGTAGTTTTCAACGCCACCGACCATGCTCAATTCCGAGTTGAATTGAGTTAGTTCTGGCCGGATTTCAGAGCTGTCTTCGTGAAAGAAAACCCTAATTCTGGACTGATTTATAGCTAATCTTGATGTAGGACTTGTTATTCGAAATCCTTGGTGTTAATCACCTACCAAATGTATTTTGGGATATTTCCTAGACTTTGTCTTCATAAATGAATCATATTCGAGGAATTTTCATTGGCCATATGTTTGAGAAAAGAAAAACGAAAGTGCAAGGCAGATTTACCTTAGCAAATTGTAGAACTTTAATAGTTTTGTTAACTGACTTCCCGTACGAATTTTTATACAAAATTCGATAGAGGAATAGACCATATATGGTAGTGTAATACTGCCAAATTTGGTGCCATTCCGAGTGTGACGCCCCCACTTCTCCCAAGGGCGAACCCAAGGATATCCGCGGGACGCCTGCCCAACTCTCGCTAGGACTCGGTACAAATTCAATTCAAACTTAAAAATAATCAATCGATACTAGAAGTCGAAGATATAAAGAAAGGTCAATTCCTTACTAAATGTTCAAGTCTTACATCAAAAGCTACCAAAAATACCTTACATTCCCAAAATATATAGATTCCAAAAGTTGTCTAAACAAATACATTCAAAATTCTAATCAAATGAGCCATCAAGTAAGCTTCTCCAAAATTCCTCCCATTTCAGCTCCTGTTAAGGAAAACAAATCTAACGGGGTGAGCGAATGCTCGTGAGACCAAGAAAATCATGCAAGCAGGTAATTCATGTAGCAATAAAGCTGGTACGAGAGATAAAGCTATAACATTCAAGCAATTTCCGAATATTCACAAAAAACATTCAAGAAGGATACGGGAGCTCTTAGGAGCTCATTTCCACTTGCTTTGCCAAAGTTCAATCCAAAAGTCCGTAGAACTTTACTTATTCCATTTATGATTCTGAGTCGAATGAGAGGTTCCTCCCACCCGAATCGGTGTGGTGCATACTATTGCTCAGTGGTCGATTATACATTTATGGTTCTGAGTCGAATGAGAGGTACCTCCCACCCAAATCAGTGTGGTACATACTATCGCCCAGTAGTCGATGAGACATCGCTCCAATCGACTTAGAAAGGTTTATGGTTCTGAGATGACATGAGAGGTACCTCCCACCCGAATCGGTGTGGTACATGCTATTGCTCAGAGAACCGATCGTTTGTTTAGGGTTTTGAGCCGACATGAGAGGTACCTCCTACCCGAATCGGTGTGGTACATGCTATCACTCAGAGACCCGATTATACGATTATAATTGTAAAGGTTGATGACATTCAGTCCAATCGACAAATACCGTTATAAGCCGATGAGTGCACTCCAATCGGCAGTCATACAGTTCAATTATGAATCGAGGAGATTCACTCTAACGACATATACAGCCATAGCATATAATGCAATTCAATTCAGGGAATTCAATTACAATTCATTTTATTGAGAACGCATTCAATAAGGTACACACTCGACTCAGCAGTTATAACCCATCCATTTCATATTGAGCAATTCACATAATTTCCAAATATTCATGCACTTCACACTCAGCAAATAAACAAAGAAGTAATACCCTCTTGAGGGTTTAAGCGTCCACCGTAGGATCCTCTTGAAGGTCCTCTTGTGTGCCTGAGTAATTAATAACGAACTACTACTTAGAAACCCCATTTATCGAAGAAGATTGTACTAGAGTACAATCTAAGAAAATTTCACAAATACGAGCCTTAATTACTCGTAAATCGAGGCTCAAAAGCGGGGTTTTAAAAGTACAAGAGAAATCTGATTTGCATCTTTAAAGTCAAGTGCGGAACGGTCGAGTGATATGGAAGGAAAATGGAGAGTTCGAAACCCTCAATTTCCCTTAAGTTCGGAAATTTCAGATTTATCAAGCGGTCTTTGAAAAATTGTATCTCACTCTCGGTAAGTGCAAAATTGGAAAACTTGGTACCGTTGGAAACTACTTCCAAAGTACTAAAAGTTCCTAGAAGACACTTTTCCATGATTCCAAATGGATGACATTCGAAATGTGGCTCAAAGTGGCTGTTTTGGACCATTAAGACAGTTTTGGGTTGATTTTCGGCAAAGTTTGGAAATTCGGAAAAATTCACACAATCTGAACTAGCCTCTAAAATTTGGAATTCAATTAGAGTTACAATCAAAGTTTAAAACACAATATGTGGAACAGGAATCGGAGTTTTGAGTATCGAGAGACATCAGTCCAAAGTTGGTCACATTTCGCAAACTGTTCAGTCATTTTCCAGATTTAAAGACTATCTTTGAAATATCATTTGGCCATCAATTTGGCATTAGAAATACACCAAAATTGGTACACTAAATCCTCCATGCGTGAACAACATTTCTACCAAGTTTCATGCAAAAATTCCCACGGAAAGGCAGTCATTAAAACAACCAAAGTTCAAGAAATATTTCGAGGCTAATCTGCCTTCTCACTTTTCTTTCGCTTGCAAACGTTTTGTGCAATGAAATCAGTTCTAAATGTAACAGCCCCACTTTCCCCTAAGGCGAACCAAAGGGGTTAGTGGGCTGCCTGCCCAGCTCTCGCCAGGACTACGGATCAGTTCACGTCGATCTAATAAAACAAGTCAAAATCATGAAATAAAAAAAACGAAAATCGAAGCCGATGATGAACAGTACCGTCCACGTCAAAATCCGGATACTAGGCCGAGAGTAGCCAAAATTTTCTTTTGCCGTTTGAAATACGAGTTAATCCGAAATCCAACCAAATGTCAACCAAACATTGAAATGTAACATTTACAAGCCAAAAGCCAAAGCGGCATATCAAAACGATTCATCATGGATATACATGTTCGGTTTGCCAATCAAAAGAAATTGAACCCAATACACATTAGGGTTTCATTCAAAGAGCTATTCAAAAGACATTTACATGAGCTCAACTTGACAACCAACTAACACAACCTTTTCCAAAAGTGGTCATTTCCTGTAAGGAAAACAAATAGAACGGAATGAGCTTAAGCCCAGTGAGTTACTACCACATAAGCACAAAGAGCATATAGCATAACCTTTCATTTCAAGTACACAATGAAAGAATAAAACAAGTCAGTAAAAGGATACGGACGGCTCTCAAGAGCCCATTTCCACGCGTACATTCTTGATCCAATCTCATTGACTCTCCGTCAACGTTTATGAGTACCAACCGTAGAACCCACTTCACTCCCATCCCTTCCACCAAACATACCCCAACCGGGCCCGCACTCCAATCAGTAGCTTTTGGTAATACTCGAGTTTACCGGAATCAAGAGTCTCATTACTACAAGATTCCCCAGTACAGTCCCTGTGGCATGTCAATTTTCACGACCAAGCCCTCGCCGGCTCGATTCAATTGACTACCAACGGGGTTGAGCTCAGTAGTACAGTAAGGCCATTGGATACTCGTCCAAACGACACCAAATCAGTTTTTCATGAAGTGAATTCAATATCTCATATAGCAAGTGCAGTATATCAGTGAAGCGGTAAACAGTCATTAACGGTATCACAAGGGGTGAGGGCGGTCAAGTACACCCTCAGCTCAATCAATTCCAATAGCCAAATAAGCCTTCAAGGCATCAAAATCACATATAGCAAAGCCACATTCTAACATTCAAGTGAGTAGTACACTCACCACTCAAGTAAGTGATGTTTCATACACCGTCGTTAAAAGATCGTCGTGAACCCTCGTCACGTCCTAAAACACGTAAACAAATACAATGAGACTCGATAACGAGTCATAAAGCAATGCCAATCACAACCCCAATAGGGTTTCATAAGCATGTATAAGCATCATAGGCAACCAGAAATTGCGGAAATGCAACTAATGTGGCCCTAACAAAAAAAACAGTTTTGTCCTCATTTTGCGGTAATGGCACAAATTGCACTACGATTATCGGATTAGGGTTTAAGACCCACCATTTCGAAGCTAAGAACCAGGGCTACAACAATATAGAAGGTCACTCAGTCCAAATCCCAGCACAACTAAGTCAAATATGCCAAATAACAAACCAGAACCGTAATTACAGGTTTACAAATTACACTATGCTGTAATCAGTACAACTCAGTCTAAACAGGTCCAAATGCAGAAATTCCAAAGGAATATGGTAGCTAGGACATCAAGCTACATTTCATCAGAAGACCTCAACACCCAAATCCAAAACAATTCCAGTCAAAACAACCCATTTCAGACGCAGTTCTAACATCCTGATGAACCCAGAACAGCAATAGTAATTTCGGCTTATCTCATTTTACACTACTCCAATTGACCTGAAATTTTACAGGAACCCTTAAAAAATCAATACCTACAACTTTCATGTTTTGAGCTAAGGCCAATTCGGCCCCTAACCATGAGATACAAAACCGGACAGAATTGGGGATATAAAACCCTAACTTTCTCAAATTCCTTCCAAACCCAAAATTGGTTACAATTACCAATCATGTACACCTACTATAGTCATTAGCCATCAATTCCAACCATCATAGATAACCACAACATCATGATCACAATTAAACCAGAAAATTCATCAATACATTGAAAACTTCACCAATTCATCTCAAACCAAACCAAGAAATAAACCACAAATTCATCACTTTAGCTACCATTAAGCACAACTTAAGCTTCATTAAGTGTTGGAGGAAGTTCAATCACCACTCACCTAGTAAACAAGAGAGGGAGAGTTGTTGGACACCTTAGCTTCCTTAAACACTTCACCAAATCACTTTCTAGTACCAAATGGAGAGATTTTATGTAGTAGAAACAAGATCAAATGGTTGGATGATTACACTCAAGCAAGATGGAAACAAGAATCTTGGAGAGTTTTTCTTTCTTCTTAGCTAGAGAGGGCCGGCCACAATGGTGAAGAAAAGAGTGATTTTTTGTGGTAATTTTGAGATATTTAATCAATTGGTAAGAAAGGTCAAAAAGTCAAATAAGTGACCACCACTCTTAAGGTGACACTTGTCACTTCATTAATGCATTCCTATCCTTCTTTTTCCCTCTCACATCAATCACTTCACCTCCTCTATTTATCTCTTAACACCCGATAAATTTCACCCAGTATCCGGAACTTAACCTAATTGGTCGAATTTTTTCGAACTTTTCGCCCTAGTGGGTCCCACATCCGGTATACACTCTTAATTTCTCAAAACCTATTTGATACTAGAAAAATCATCCAAAAACTATATCTGCTCATTAAAAATATCTAGAAAATTTCCCTACTAAAGAAAACGCAGAAAACAAGCCATTAAATAAATAAAACCCTAGAAAATGGGAAAAGTACGGGTTCTCACACTAAATCACTCCATTTTCGAAACCAAGAGTCCATAGACATCCATTAAGCACTTTAAAGGTAATAGACATCACAATTTTTGAAATATAACTCCCTAAATCAGATTTGACCATTCGGCCAAGAGAAAAGGAAAAGTTTTCCAGATTTGAAAAGCAGACTTTGGGACATCTGCTGGGCATCGAGAAGGACTTGGAATGACACCAAATTTGGTAGTATTACCCTACCATATAAGGACTATTCCTCTGTAAAATTTTATACAAAAATTCGTACGGAAGGTCAGTTAACAAAGCCACTAAAGTTTCAAGAATTTCCAAGGCAAATCTGCCTCGTACGTAAATTTTCCTTTTCTAAACATTTGGCTAATGAAATCTTCTCAAACATGGTCCATTTGTGTAGACAATATTTAAGAAACATCAAAGATACATTTGGTAGGTGATCAACATCAAGAATTTCAAAACAACAAGTCCCAATCAAGATTTAGGCATTTACTAGTCAAAAAGAGGGTTTTCAACCACTGAATCAGTTTTGAACTTCGGCCACAACTCACTCAATTCAACTTGGAATTGAGCGTGGTTGGTGGCGTTGGAAACTACATTCATAAGGCTAAACGTTCACAGAAGAAATTGTTTTAAAATTCTGTCCACAACTAGCTTATTTTTGAGCATCAAGTCGCTGTTTAAAACAGAGCTTCCAGTACAGACGCGAAACAGAACAGGCAACTTTACAAGGTTGGCACGGATCACTCAGGTGGAATCAGGATATGTAATTTATACCGTTGGAAAAATGGGAATGTATAGTTTCCAATGCCGCAAACGGCACTCGATTTTGACATCGAAGCAAGGAGTTATAGCTATTTGAAAATCACCGCCAGAGCAATACGGGACACAATTTCCAGTTTTGATGAATTTTCGAAATCACAACATTTGGGCAACCAAATCACGTAATTTTTTGTGGAATGTGACGCCCCGAAAGAATGAGTTTGAGAACCCGAAAATTTTTATATATTTTCTAGACATTATTTTTCTTCCTTGTCTATAATTTTATGCCTTTTTTCAATATATTAATTTCCTATACATTTTTATAAAGGAATATAGTTTTCAAATCATTTCCTTGATACAAGTTAGTCCACGTTAATTTTGAAGTGTATTTTGGACGTGGGACCCGCTAGTGCGGTAAATGTAATATATTTTGACAACTTGTTGGAGTTTTGTATTAAGTATTATTATTTTACAAGGTGCTAAGAGATAATTAGAGATTACTTAGATGGTTAATCTTGGAGAGACAAAGGGATAAGAATAAACTTAAGAAGGGCCAAGTGTTGCGATCCGACTGGAAGTTGACTTGCCTAACTTTTATTTAACTTTCCTAAACTCCAATTTTGACCAACATTTTCTCATTTCTTTACCCCTCTTGGCTGAGACATGTAGAGAGAAAAGAGAGGAAAAACCTTCATCTTGTTACTTCAATTCTTGTCCAAATCTTGAGTTTCAACCAACCAAATCACAAACTACACCATACAAGTGATCATTAGGGAAGGTTAAAGGTGTTGGTGGAGTTGTTTTGGAGGAGGAAAGATTAAGCTCCTACCTTTCTTGTGGTTTTAAGGTATTTTACGAAGAACATCCTCTTTACTTTACTTCAATTCATTGCTTATTAGTGGTTTTTAGTTGTTTTAGATGTTGTTTTGTGGAGGATTATCACTTGAATACATGAATTCCAGCTTGGATGATAACCTGCCCTGCTTCTGGCCGGTTCTATTTCACCTTGTTAGAGGCCGAACTAGCCTTATCACAAAACATGAAAGTTGTATAGAATGATGTTTTATAGTTTTCTACAAACTTTCAGCTCTATCGGAGTAACGTAGCCTGTGAAAAGACCAAAATACCCCTGCTGCCCTGTTTCTGTCCGAAACTGATAATCAGCCTCTGTAAGTGGTTAGTTTGACCAGGAATATTACCGAATTGGTTGATGATGTCTTCTTAAGAATTATAGAATTGTATCTTAGCTTTCAAATGGCTTTGGAATTACCTGAATTGGAGTTGTGTGTGCTGAGATATGAGTGAATGAATCAGGACTGTTAGTTGAATTTCACAATGAGTTTCGAACTGGAAAATCTGGAGTTGTTTTGGTAAATTTGACCCAGTTAGGGTGAGAACTGGACTGAGTGGTCTTCATAAAAGTTGTAGGTCCTTGTCTTAGCTTCGAAATGGTATAAATTTCATTCCAATCCAATAAGGGTAGCTTCAGTTATGGATATTGTACCGAAAGGTGTTAAACGGAACTTTCATACGTTAATTGCGATCGTTGCGAAATTTACGCTTGAGGGAATGAATTCCAGTTTCTAGGGTTTAATTGGGGGTTTTTCTAATGGTGGCTCTTAAGCTTCTAATTAGCTTTGATTGAGGGATATTGTGGCCTAATTGGATGCATTTTATTGCTTATTAACCGTATGTGTGATTGGTGATATATTGTAGGTTGGAAATAAAGCATTTATGGGGAAATGCTGTCCGAACTTTGAGAATGTATGATTGCTTTGAGTTTGTGATTTAGGGCTTGGACTCGGGCAAGGTAATGATATATGATGGATGGTTTCTGAGCCATGGAGGTGAGTGACCCTCAACTATTTCCCAAGTACTTTTGAAATGTTTCTTGTATTATTTACTCGACTGCATATCATGCGTGCTTGCATGTGAGCTCATGACATGATTTGGCTTTAATGAGTTCTTGGGGAGTCTTGTGCTGAACACCAACGTCTCCACCCTGTTTATTGTTCATGACATGATCTGGAGCACCAACGTTGCTCCCCTTTATTGTTTAACGCTAAGTGATCTAATTGAGCGTTGGATGTTTAAGTGCAATGATTTCACTGGCTCACGAGAGCAACAATACGTATATTTGATCTTGGAATCATGACATCATCGAAATGCATTATTGTAAAATATATTTGATTACTGATTTTATTGGTTACTCACTGAGCTTCTAGCTCACCCCAAAAATATTTTATTCCCCTCCACAGGGCTCGTGGCGAAGGAAGGCTTGTAGTACTTATTCACGTGGTTGGATGGCATATATCTTGTACAGTTTGGATTTGGAATCATTTTATGTATAGTTGGGAATTGTTTCCGCTTCGCTTATGACATGCAGTTATTGGAGAATTTGATGTAATATTTGAGGTTTTATTTCGATTTTAATTGAGGACTGAAGTGAAAGACTGAGTCCCGGCGAGAGTTGGGCAGGCGGTCTGCCGAACCCTTTGGTTCGCCTTAGGGTGAGGTGGGGCTGTCACATGGAAACCTTCCACACAGCCCACACAACATATATACATCATAAAAAAGTCACTTGAACCTCAAAAAATTTCTCTAAGGGTCACGGCATTGACAGGGGCAGAAACGGAAAAATTCCCCTCTTCACTTCCTTTGAGTTTCCATCCACAATATCACTTATTTCTACTAAATTAAGCACTAATCCAACATTAATAACATCAAAACTCATCAAATCAGTCCATCAAGCCATAGTGGGAGTTCATAGAGCCCACACACCAAATTTTCAACATAAATAAAGCTACCCACATGAATATATGAGCTTATACGTGCAAGATATCTTCTATAAACCAAGAATTGAAAGTTTGATCGTTGATTACCTTTGTTGGTGACTCAAGCAGAAATTTTCGGCCCTTGATAGCTAAAGAAAACCATGGAAAGCAAGCTCTTTTCCTAGCTGAGGTTGTTCACCAAGTGTTTAGCAAGTTGTACGTAAAATTTGAGGTGATTTGGTGAAGTTTTGAAGCAAGAATTGAAGAGCTTTGGTTTCCTTTTTTTCTCCAATGGTGCACTGCTGCTTTGAGCAAGGAGAGAGAGTGTTTTTACTGAAAATGAAGCTTCCTTGAGAAGCTTAAATGTACGGCTAAAAGTATCCCAAAAGTCAACTAGGAATAGTACGCGTTCGCGCGCGTTTCGTGCTCGATTCCTATCGAGGTTGTTTCACTTGTGCACTAAACCTCTAATGCACTTGTATTCCTACTATTATTATTCACTCTTAATGGTCTAAAAATAAAGGTCTAAAGTCCATCAATTAATCGCGTACGCAAAAACACGTATTTCCGATTTATATGCGATAAAGTGAAATTTTCAAGAAATTCTTATAACGATAGTATCACTAGCTAATAATTGAACACTTAAACATAAAAATACCTATTTCAAGACTAATGTACAAGTCTCCGATTTTCCAAGCTTATTGTATCCTCGAATCGATTATTGTCTCCAAACGCATATTCACTATACTCACTTAATGAGTTTTCAAAAATTAAATTTTGAAACGAGTCATTTTAAAAATATTAGCAAGTCATAGTTCCATGCAATTGGGTCTAAAAAGATTGAAATAAAATATTCGGAGCAAACGGGCAATTAAATATTTAAATAAGACAGTAATAGGAGTTTAAAATAAGTAAATTTGTGGTTCCTCACATGAGTCTAGTATTACTTTCTCAAATCTCCAATAAATTTGTATCAGCGCGTCTTTCGAAAAACTAACGACGCGCGAGCGGTATGCACTTAATTAGAACTCATTCACCTTTGATTTCTCAATTAACTTTTCTTAATCTACTATTGATCATTCTTAATTTTCCCAAGATAATTACACTCTCGAATAGAATATCACCTCGAAACACATGTACTCATTATTTCTCACTTAAACGAACCTCCGAAAATTAAATTTACTAACGGGACGTTTTAAAAACATAAGGAAGACATTGTTCCATATGAATGGACTTAAAATGGTTGAAACAAATTATTTGGAGAAAACGGGTGGATAAATAATTAATTAATCCATTAAAATAAGATTAAAATAAGTAAAAGATTCGGGTCCTCACACCGAGTCCATTTCGATGCCCAACTAAAGCCTCAAAATTCATGCTTCAAATCTGGAAAATCCCTGTTCAATGAGAAAATTTCAGCAACTTTGAGCCGCTATATTTTGGTGCTCAAAACTCCGATTCTTGTTCTGCTCATTGTGTTTTAAACTTTGATTATAACTCTAATTGAGTTTCAAATTTCAGAGGCTAGATAACATTCTGTAAATTTTGCCGAATTTTCAAAGTTGGCCAAAAACCAACCCCAAAACTGTCTGGATAGCCAAAACAGCAACTTGAAGCCAAAATTCGAATGTCTTCCATTTTGAATCATGGAAAAGTATCTTCTAGGAACTTTTAGTACTTTGGAAGTAGTTTCCAACGGTACTAAGTTTTCCAATTTTGGACCTACAGAGAGTCATATACGAATTTTCAAAAATTGCTTGTCAAATCTGAAATTTCCATACTTAAGAAAAATTGAGTTTTTAGAACTCTTCATTTTCCTTCGATATCGCTGGACCATTTTATACTTGATCTTAAAGATGAAAATTAGATTTCTTTGTATTATTAAAACCCCACTTTTGAGTCTCAATTCACGAGTAATTAAGGTTCATTTTCACGATATCTTCTTGGATTGTACACTTGTACAATCTTCTTCGATAATTAGGGATTTTAAGTGATAGTGAGTAATAGTTCATTATTAATTGTTTAGGCACACAAGAGGACCTTCAAGAGAATCCCACGGTGGACGCCTGAACTTTCAAGTGACACTTCTCCTTTATTTACTTGGTGAGTGTCAAGTGTGTGAAATAAGTGATACATGTTAAATGCTATTGATATCGAATATTTTGAAAATGTTGAGTCGAGTGTGCACTTTATCGCACTCGTTCTCATTTAAGTGAAGTGTACTTGAATTGCTTGACATGAAATGCTTGAATAGCTTGAAGTGACTCGTTAAGCGAATTAAGTGAAACGTTTAAGTGATTATTTATGCTATGGCTGCATAAGTCGCCGGAGTGAATCTCCTCGACTCATAAATGTTAAGTGGGGGATGCCCAACTCTCAGTGGCCAACCTTGGACTCGAGCCGGCTTGGGCTTGGTCGGGCTCCTTTGTGAACCATGAGAAAAAGTAAGCTTGACCTAGTGAGAGGTCTTGCTTGGCATACTCGAGTAGTATCGCCTCAAACCAATGACAGGCGGGGCCGGTGCAGGGGTATGTAATGGTGAACGGGGACATGATAAGTGAGATTCTACGGATTATATCCTACCCGACTGACGAAGTGTCAATTCGTGGAGGTTCCTGATCGTGCAAGTGGAAAATAGCTCTTGAAAGCTCCTATATCCTTGAATTGTTCCTGTTTACCTTTTCTTACTCGAATTGTCATTTACTTGAATATTATTGCTTTACTCGTTAATTGGGATTGTTACTTGGACAACGTGATTGCATGTGTGTTCTTGGCCTCACGAGCAATCGCTCACCCCGTAGATTTGTTTTCCTTAACAGGAATGGACGGAGTGAAACTTGGTGGAACCCTGTTGATGTACTTTTGTGTTAGGGTTTTCAAATGTAATTGACTAGACTTGTGGCTGCTGTATATTTTGGAAATTGATGTATCTTTTGGGAATCTGTATGTAAGGATTGGGTAACTTATGTATCGTGAACTTGTGATGTAAGAAAGGATAATATTTATAGAAGTTTTCCGCACTTCTTTACTTTGTCTTGTCGTTTTAGAAACTATTGTATTAAGTTTGAACGAGAATTGTACCGAGTCCTGGCGAGAGTTGGGCAGGCGTCCTGCGGATACCCTTTGGTTCGCCTTAGGGAGAAGTGGGGGCATCACAGTTGGTATCAGAGCGCTAGGTTAGAGATCTATTTGGGAGATATACTAGAAATCTTACCCTTAAGACCTGAGATAGGATGACTAAGTCATACCTTAAGTGATATCTGAGCGAGCTAATGACTAAGTTTCTAACCCGAAAAGTGTGATTGTTTTGCAGGGATGGAAAATGGTAATGGAAACCCTGCAGCTAATGGGAATGGCCACCCTAGTGGCCACGTAGAGCCTCCTAGGCCTATTTACTACCGAGTTTTGGGTGGAGGAGCTCGTGTGAGTTATTCACCCTATGATAGGTATCCTCGATATTCGTATAGAGTGACATTTGCCTACCCGAACTACCTAGTACTAGCTCTGGATGACGAGCGTCGTCAGTTGGTGAATGCCAACCTAGATTTACAGGCAGAGGTGGACGAGTTGAGACAGATGGTTAGTGCTCAGGGCGAGAGGGTCGCTGAGCTTGAGGAGGTACTAGCTGGCGAGGTGGCTCCTGCTACGGTCACTCGTGAGGAGCTTCAGAGGGCTAGGGCCCGACTTGCTAGAGTAGGAGAGGAGGTCCGTGATCGGGTTTTCGGGATCTTGGCCGATGCTACTATGATGATAGAGGGGGTGACGGATATTGTCCAGAGCCCGGTTCACAAGGAGGACCCTGAGGAGGATCCGGAAGAGGATCCTGAGGAGGAGATTCCACCTAGTAGCCCTGCTGTGGATTAGTTCTAGAATAATTGACCCCTTTTTGCCCCTTTTGACTGATATAGTTAGGATTAGTTGGGGTGATGCTCGTGCTGAGCCCATGGTATTTTGCATGACTGTGTGGCCTACTTTTGAGCCACTTGATTTTTCTTTAGTCATATGTGACTGGAAGTACTCTTGTAGCACCTGCGTGCTATATTTTGTGATTTCCCCCATGACTCGTTAATTGTATGAACTTTGACGTGTTAATGAATGTAAATTATTGTTATTTTAAATGTTTTCTTGATTGGTTCTTGCTTTCGATATTTTCCCCACATAATTGATTTATTTCTTACACTAGGCATACCTAGGATAATGGAAGGACGAAGGAGTGGTCGAGGCCGTGGACGAGAGACTAGACAGGCCCAAACTCACAGGGATGACCAGGGATCGGCAATTGGACCGACCCAGGGACAAGAAAATATAGAGGGAAATCAAGTGGCTACCGCCATTAATAGGATGACTGATATCCTAGAACGTTTAACTGAAAGACAAGGTCCTGGACCACTTAACCAAACTGGGGGACAGGATAGAGGGGAGGATAGAGCGTTGGAGAGGTTCCTAAAATTTAACCCGCCTAAGTTTACTGGTGAACCTGACCCTGAGGTAGCGGAAAATTAGTTAGAAAGAATGACTGACATATTCGCCGTCTTAGACTGTGCCGAAGATAGGCAAGTGAACTTTGCTGCTTTCCAATTTGAGGGAGTGGCTCGTGCTTGGTGGGATGTGATAAGGGAAAAGTGGGAGAGAGCCCAAACCCCTTGGACTTGGAAAAATTTCACGAGGAAATTTAATGAGAAATTCCTTCCTCCTTTAATTCAAGAAAAGATGGAGGATGAATTTATCAAATTGAAACAAGGAACCCTTAGTGTAGCTGAGTACGAAGGGAAGTTTACTAAGCTTTCTAAGTACGCTCCTGAATTGGTGATCAATGAACGAAGAAGGATAAGACGGTTTGTACAGGGGCTTAATGTGGATATCCAGGAGGGCTTGGCCGCAACCCAAATCTCTACATTTATTGCGGCTCTTGAGAAAGCACAAAGAGTTGAGAGTGCGAGAACGCAAGTAAGGGACTTTCACAATAAGAAAAGGAACTTTTCTAGCCATACTTCTGGACAGGCTAGTAAGAATGTACAGCCTTCCAAAATGGGAAGAGGAATGGGAGGAATAAGAATTGCTGGAGCTTCAAGGGGAGCTGTATCCAGAGGAGGTCGTAGTGGATCGGTTCAGGCTAGGGGAGCGCATTCTAGTGGTTTAGCCGTAACCCCTCAAGTTACTTGTGGGTACTGTGGTAAATCCAACCACTCTGAGAATGACTATTGGAGGAAGTCTGGGAAGTGTCTGTTTTGTGGTAGTGCTGAACATCAAGTCGTGGGTTGTCCAAAGGCGTAAAAAATAGGAGGTAACCCTCAAAGGTCAGGAAAGTCAACCTCTAAGCAGACCAGTGCCGGAGGAAGCCGACAAAAAGTACTGGCTAGGATTTATGCACTGGATCATCAACAGATACCTGAGGCGACTGAAGTGGTCGAAGGTACGATTCCTGTCTTCCACCGTTTAGCTAAGATTTTAATTGATCCGGGTGCGACTCATTCTTTTGTAAACCCTAATTTTATCAGTAGAATAGACTTGAAACCAATTAAGTTACCTTATGACTTGGAGGTTAAGACGCCTACTGGGGATCAGAGTCTAATCGCTAACTTGGTATACAGAGATTGTGAGATCTGGGTTGGAGAACGGAAATTACTGGCCGATTTGATAGGCTTAGTAATTAAGGGATATGACGTGATCCTAGGGATGGACTGGTTAGCCCGTTACAATCCCCAAATGAACTGTAAGACGAAAATAGTGGAATTGTGCATTCTGGGAGAGATCATCCTGAAGTTGGATGTAAGGGGCAGATTAGTTTCATCTGCACTTATCTCAGGAATCCGAGATAGGAAAATGTTAAGTAAGGGTGCTCAGGGATACCTGGCTTTTCTAATCAACGCTCCTAGTGATAAAATGAATCGGAGGACATGCCTGTAGTGAAAGATTACCCAAATGTTTTTCCTGAAGAGTTAGAATCTTTATCCCTGGAAAAGGAAATAACTTTTAAGATTGATATAACTCCGGGAGTAGCACCTATCTCTAAGACGCCATATAGAATGGCTCCAGCTGAACTAAAAGAGTTGAAACTGCAATTGCAGGGCTTGTTGGAATGGAGTTTTATAAAAGAAAGTGATTCACCATGGGGAGCCCCGGTCTTATTTGTTAAGAAGAAAGATGGGAGTTTGAGGTTGTGTATAGATTACAAAGGCCTAAATAATGTTACTATTAAGAACAAGTACCCATTGACCCACATTGATGAATTATTTGACCAATTGCAAGGGGCGGTAGTATTCTCGAAGTTGGATTTGAGACAGGGTTATTATCAATTGAGAATTTTGGAGAAGGATATACCCAAAACTGCTTTTAACTCGAGGTATGGACACTTTGAATTTGCCACGATGCCATTTGGGTTAACGAATGCACATGCTGCTTTTATGGATTTGATGCACAGGGTCTTTAAGCCTTATATGGACCAATTCGTGGTGGTGTTTATTGATGATATATTGGTGTACTCTAAGAACGTGGAGGATCACGAGAAACACTTGAGAATTATTTTACAAACCTTGAGGGAACACCAATTGTACGCTAAGTTTAGCAAGTGTGAGTTTGGTTGAAAGAAGTGACATTCTTGGGCCACATAATTTCTAAGGATCGAATTAAAGTGGATCCAGCTAAAGTTGAAACCGTTTCGAAGTGGAAATAACCGGAAAACCCAACTGAGGTTCGAAGTTTTATAGGGTTAGCAGGGTATTACCGGATATTCATTAAGAATTTTTCTAAAATTGCTGGACCCATGACTGAGTCGACCAAGAAAAGTGGAAAGTTTATATGGAGTTCTAAGTGTGAAGAGAGTTTCTAGGAATTGAAGAGACGTTTGACAAGAGCGCCTATGTTAGCTCTATCGAATGGAAATGATAGCTTTGTAGTCTACAGAGATGCTTCTATGGAAGGATTGGAATGTGTTTTAATGCAAAATGAGAAAGTGATAGCGTATGCCTCTAGGAAGTTGAAACCTCATGAAAGAAACTACCCGACTCATGATTTGGAATTGACAGTTGTAGTGTTTGCTTTAAAGAAATGGAGGCATTACCTTTGAGGTTTTTACTGATCACAAAAGCCTTAAATACTTATTTTCTCAAAAGGAGCTAATCTTGAGACAGCGTAGGTGGATGGAATTTTTGAAAGACTATGATTGCACGATAAAGTACCATCCAGGAAAGGCCAATGTAGTGGCCGATGCCTTGAATCGTCAAGTGCAAGTGGCCGGATTGATGATTAAGGAATTACACTTGTTAGAGGAAGTTAGTTATTGGAATCCTCGACTGGAACCGAGGAAAGTAATTCTTGAAAATATCACAGTGAATTCTACTTTGTTGGAACGTATTAGAGAAACCCAGGAGAAGGACACCGAAGTGCAAAAGTGGTTGGAAAGAGTCAAGAAGAAAGAAAAGTCAGATTTTAACTTGGGAATGAATGGCGTATTGAGGTTTCGGAATCGGATAGTAGTGCCAAAGGATGAAGAGTTTAAGAAGGAAATCTTGGAAGAGATACACCGATCGAAGTTTACGGTACATCCTGGAGGAAATAAAATGTACCAGGACCTCAATAGTTTGTATTGGTGGGAGAGCATGAAAAAGGAGATTGCTCAATTTGTCCAAACCTGTTTGATTTGTCAACAGGTAAAAGCTGAATATCAGAAACCATCAGGACTTTTACAACCTTTGGAGATACTCGAATGGAAGTGGGAAAACATCACTATGAATTTTGTATCAGGGTTACCTAGGACACAAAGAAGTCATGATACTATTTGGGTAATAGTGGATAGATTGACTAAATCGGCTCATTTCCTACCAATTAATATGAAGTACCCATTGGAGAGGTTAGCTAAATTGTACTTGGATGAGATTATTAGGTTACATGGTATACCCGTAAGTATTGTGTCCGATAGAGACCCTAGATTCGTTTCGAGATTTTGGCAAAAGATGCAGGAGGTGTTGAGGACTAAATTGAACTTCAGTACCACATACCATCCCCAGACCGATGGACAGTTTGAAAGGACGATTCAAACTCTTGAGGATATGTTGAGAACTTGTGTGTTAGATTTTGGGGAGAGTTGGAATAAATTTTTGACACTGGTGGAATTTGCCTATAATAATAGCTTCCACTCTTCTATTCAAATGGCTCCGTATGAAGCACTCTATGGTCGGAAATGTAAGTTTCCGATTTGTTGGGATGAAGTAGGCGAACGAAAAATGTTAGACCCAACTATAATACCTTGGATTGAGGAGGCGAATGAAAAAGTGAAATTGGTACGCCAGAGGATTCAGACCGCACAAAGCCGTCAAAAGAGTTACGCAGATAATCGGAGGAAGGACGTAGAATTTGCAGTTGGAGATCTAGTATTTCTTAAGATTACACCTCTGAAAGCAAGCTTGATGTCTAGAAAAGGAAAGAAGTTACAACCGAGGTTTGTGGGACCTTATAAGGTTACCCAACGCGTGGGAAATGTAGCGTATAAGTTGGAACTGCCACCGAACTTGTCTCGGATTCATAATGTTTTCCACGTGTCCATACTTAAGAAATACCATCTAGACCCTTCCCATATCTTGCAACCGGAAAGTATTGAAATTGATGAGGCACTGACCTATGAGGAGAAACCAGTAAAGCTTCTAGATAGGAAGGTGAAAGAACTGAGGAACAAGCGGATTAAAGTTCTTTGGAAGAACGATGGACCAAAGGAGGCAACCTGTGAAGTTGAAGAAGAAATGCGAGGAAAATATCCAGACTTATTCACAAATCAAGGTATAATTTCGAGGACGAAATTCTCTCAAGGGGGAGAGGATGTGAGGACTCGCAAATTTTCTTATTTTAAATTCCTATTACGAGCTCATTCAAATATATATTTGGCCGTTTATTTCGAATATTTTATTCCAACCTTTTTAAACCCAATTACATGAAACCATGGCTTACATGTATTTTTAAAATGACTTGTTATCCAATTTAATTTATAAAAGCTCGTTTAGTGAGAATAGTGAATGCGCGTTTGGAAATAATAATCGATTCGAGAGTACAACAAGTTTGGAAATTGAAGACTTATACATTAGTCTTAAAATAGTTATTTTTATGTTTAAGTCCTCAAGTACTAGATAGTTATACCATCGTTATAAAAATTCCTTAGAAATTTCGCGTTATCGCGCACAAATCGAAAGTACGCGGTTTCGCGCGCACAATTATTTGAGGGATATTAGACCCTTATTTTTAGACTATTAAGAGTGAATAATAATAGTATGAATGGAAGTGCATTAAAGGTTTAGGGCACAAGTGAAAAAAACCCGGGAGAAAACGAGCACGAAACGCGCGCGCATGCGCATTATTTTCTTAGTGGACATGGAGTAATTTTGGGCCACATATTTTAAGCTTCCTTTAGAAGCCAATAACATCAGATTTCCCTCCCTCACATACACTCAAGCAGCCGAACCTCACAAGGAGAACAAGACCAGAATTTCTTCACCTTCTCTCTCTTCAATCTCTTGCCCAAATCACTTCAAAATTTAACCACAACTTGCAAATTGCTTGGTGATCATCTTAAAATAGGAGAACAGCTGCATTTCCACGGTTTTCTTGGGCTTAAGGTGACCAAAAATTTCTGCTCTAGCCATCTAAGGAGGTAAATGATGATCAACCTCTTGAATCTTGGTTTATATAAGTTATATTGCACTTGTGAGCTCATAGATTCATATGGGTAGCTTTATATTGTTGGAAATCTTGTGAGTGGGCTCTATGAAATCCCACAATGGCTTTGATGATCTGATTTGATGAGATTGGATGTTAATTGTGTTGATTAAGTGTTAATTTAGTAGAGCTTAGTGTTAAAAGTGAAAAGGAAATCAAATGAGGGGTTGCATGTTGAGGTGCCGGTTCTGCCCCTGCTTTGCCGCACCTATTGGTGCAATTTTTTGAGGTTAAATTAACTTGATTTTGATATAGATATGTTGTATAGGTTGTGTGGAAAGTTTCCACCAAAAATCATCTAATTTGGTTGGAAAAGGTTGAGATTTCGAAAATGTAGCAAAACTAGAAACGTAACCAGAGCCTCTCTGGCAGTGATTTTGTTTCGGCCATAACTCTTTGCTCCAACGTCGAAATCGAGTTCTGTTTGTGGCATTAGAAAGTAGACATTTCTAGTTTTTCATTTCAAGATTAGAGCAAAATTAGGGTTTTCGCGATTTTTCGCCGGATGAATTTTCGGTACAGAGTAAGGATTAAATTTGGTGATTAAAAGTGACTTTTAAGTGAGAAATAATATGTGATTAGGAGCAATGATAAAAAGTTAGTGAATGGAAAGTAAAAACCCTAGTACGTGCGATTTAAGGAAAAACGGCGCGAACCGACGGGTACCGCGCACTACCGATTGAACGCACCACTTGACCACCACTTTCTTACCATACAAGCTTATTGATATTTGAGCAAAATATCTTCTCAATTTCCAGCTAGCTTGACCAAAATTTGAGGCTAGAAATGCAAGAAAGAAAGAGAAAAAAATGAAAGGTGGTGGTGGCGACAAGTGTCGCCACCTAAGGGTTTCTTGACCAAGACATGGTCATCCTTTTTATCCCCAAATTTTGTTCCTTTTCCCTTCATTATTTCTGCCCCATAGCCGAACAAAGAGAGAGAGAAAAGAAGAGCAAGAGAAACAAATTTCCTTCTTGATTTGCTTCAACCAAGTGAGAAAATCCAATTCTAAACCGATTAAAGTGTGGGTTGTGAGTTGGGAAGCTTGAGGAACTAAGAAATTTCAAAGGGGGTGAAGTATCACTCTTCCAAGCTTTGTCCTTGAGGTATAAAAATCTGATCATGATCCTTGCTCCTTTAAATTTTGGTTTAAGATGTTATTTAGATCATGTTTTAGCTTGATTACAAGATAAGCAAGTTGTTGTGATGATTCTTGGATGATATATGAAAGCTAGGGTTTGATTAATTTCTGCCTAACCTTGTTTTATATTTAGTATATGTTGTATATAAGAGTAGATAAGGGGCATTGGAAGAATTGGAAGCAAGAAAATGGAAGGATTGACTTGAAGGATTTATAAAGTCTAGGCAGAAATTTATTAAACCCTAACTTGCATATATCATCCAAAATCATCACAACAACTTGCATATCTTGTAATCAAGCCAAAACATGAACTAGATAACATCTTAAACCAAAATTTAAAAGACCAAAAACCATAATCAGATCTTATACCTCAAAGACAAGCTTGGAAGAGTGATACTCCACCTCCTTTAGAAATTTTTGTTTGCCCTAGCTTCTTAAGCCCACAACTAGCACTTTAATCGGTTTGGAAGTTTGATTTCTCACTTGGATAGCTAAGATCAAGAAGAAGAAAGTTGTTCTTATTCTCTCTTTTCTCTCTCTCTTTGGTCGGCCAAGCTGCTGAAATAATGAAGAGGAAAGGTGCAAAAATTGGGATAAAAAGGATGGTTACTCTCTTGGTCAAGAAACTCTTAGGTGGCGACAAGTGTCGCCACCACCACCTTTCATTTTTCTCTTTCTTTTCCTTGCTATTTTTAGCCTTAAAATTCGGTCAAGCTAGCTGGAAATTAAGGAGATATTTTGCTCAAATATTAATGAGCTCATGTGGTAAGAAAGTGGTGGTCAAGTGGTACGTTCAATCGGTAGTGCGCGGTACCCGTCGGTTCGCGTCGTTTTTCTTAAAAACACACGTACTAGGGTTTTTACTTCCCATTCACTAATCTTACATCATTTCTCCTAATCACATATGATTTCTCACTTAAAAGTCACTTTTAATCACCAAATTTGATCCCTGCTCCGTACCGAAAATTCATCCGGCGAAAATCACGAAAACCCTAATTTTGCTCCAATCTTGAAACCAAAAGTAAAACCCTACTTTCTAGGTTCATTGGCACTTATTTTGGGGTGATTGAGTAGTAGGGCCATTATAAAGTGGTATTTGTCAAAGAAAAGGGAATTTTTAAGAAAAATATAAGGAATTTGCACGGCTTCTAGCCGGATTCTCCACAAAACACTATTCACCAGAAATTTTTCCCTTTTCTTCTGCCTCGGGGCGTCACAGTTAGACGGGCTCCAACGCACGACGGCCCCTCCTGGCCGTATCTGGTATGGTATCACGGGGAGCGCTCCACGAGGTCTCTCGCCCGGAGGACTATCACTAGGCTCACCCTGTCCGGCCATCCTACACCAAAAGAGCAATGAACCACAAATAAGCTTAAAGGCCATAAACAAAGAACCCTCAAATCGAGCATTTCTATTACACCCAGGCTAATTCAAACCTAGGCTCTGATACCACCTGTGATAGCCCCACCTTCCCCTAAGGCGAACCAGAGGGGTTAGCGGACTGCCTGCCCAACTCTCGCCAGGACTAACGGTGCAGTTAAAGCGATCTATTGCTTTCCGGAACTTACCAACGCGCGTAAACAAGTCAAAATAGCAAAATATCCCAAAATAAAAAAAATGAAAATCGGAGTCGGCCATGAATAGTAACCGACCCGTCAGAACCCAGCCAAATATCAAGCAAACATTCACATTTGGAACTTTAGCAATTACAATTCACATTCAAAGTGACATACAAAAGCTTTCAAAAGTTAATATATACACGGTTTGCCAAATCAAAAGAGAAAACGCCCCAAAAGTACATTTAGGGTTTCAATCAATGAGTTATACAAAAGATATGTCCAACTAGCTCATTTCGGCAACCAATTATCAAAAGTCATTTCAAAAGCAGTCATATTCCTGTAAGGAAAACAAAAGGAACGGGATGAGCTAGTTGCCCAGTGAGATAATACTACTCAAGCAACCAAGTTCATAGATGCATCAAGCTTTCAGTCCAATTCATCAAAAGTAAATAAAGACACACATCAATAATGATGATAAAAGGATACGGGCGGCTCTCAAGAGCCCTTTTCCTTGTTTGCATTCTTGATCGGATCTCATTGACTCTCCGTCAATGTTTAAAAGTAACCAACCGTAGACTTCACTTTACTTCCATTCCTTCCACCTAACATCCCCCTACCGGGCCCGAACTCCAAACACTTGCACTGTGGTATTACTCGAGTAAACCGGAATCGAGAGTCTCTCATACTACAAGATTCCATATAACACTTCCCCAAGGCACATCAATTGGTACGACCAAGCCCTCGCCGGCTCGATTCAATCAACTACCACTGGGGTTGAGCTCAAAGATAACAATTGTAGTCGTTGGATACTCGTCCAAACGACACCAAGCCATGTACTTTCATTTCATGTAACATTTCGTATAACATTCCAATAATATGATAAACAATAAGTGAGAGTGATAAAGTACGCTCTCACTTCAATCAATTCACATTCAACGTATCAAGTTCAAGTATCAAAGCCATATGGTAACACACAAGTGAGTAGTACACTCACCAAGCTTGCAAATGAGGTTTCATGCACTTCCGTCAAAAGAACGTCGTGCACCAACGTCACGCCCTAAAACATGCAAACAAGTACAATGAGACTCGATAACGAGTCATAAACCAATGCCAAATATGACCCCAATAGGGTTCCATAAGCATATACAAGCATTAGAGAAAACCAGAAAATCCGGAAATGGATTTAGCTTTGCCCTGAAAAAAACAGTTTTTTACCTCATTTTGCGGTAATGGTACCCAAGGCACTACGATTACCGGATGAAGGTGTAACACCCACCGTTTCGAAGCTAAGAGATAGGGCTACAATATTACAGAAGGTCACTCAACCCAGTTTCGAGTGTAACCAGGTCAGAAATGCAAGATACTACACCAGAATCGTAAAAACAGATTCACAGAACGCAGTCTAGTTCAAACATCATAAATCAGGCTACCTAAGTCCCAATCCAGTAATTCCAAAGCCATCCAAAAGCTTAGAAACAGGGATACATTTCATCAGAAGACCTCAACAACAAATTCCGAAACAATTCCAACCAAAACACCCAATTACAGGCGCAATTCTTACATTCGGGTAAAACCAGGACAGCAAGGGTAATTTCGACTTTTCTCAGGCTACGCTACTTCGATTGACCTGAAATTTTGTAGGCACCTCTAAAATATCAGTCCCTACAACTTTCATGTTTTAAGCCAAGGCCAATTCGGCCTCTAACTAGGAGCTACAAAACCGGACAGAATGTTATCATCATAAACCCTAACTTTCCAAGATTTCTTCCAAAACAAAAATTGTTTGCAATTAACCACTTTTTCCACCTCATAGAGTCCTTAAACATTATTTCCAATCATCATATATAGCCACACAATCATGTTCATATTAAAACAGAAAAATCCCCAAAAATTATAAAACTTCATCAATTCAACCACAAATCAAGAAATAATCCATAAAATTGCATCTCATACTACCACTAAGCATGATTTAAGCATCAATAAAGGGAGGAGAGTGGTTCTTCACAACTCACCTTAGAAACAAGAGAGAGAGAGAGCAATTAGTCCTCTTATGTGACGACCCCACCACCCCCTAAGGCGAACCAGAGGGTTCGGCGGGCCGCCTGCCCGGCTCTCGCCGGGACTCAGTCGTTCACTACAGTCCTCAATTGAATTACAAGATAAAACTCAAATATTACATCAAATTCTCCAATAAATACATGTCAAAAGCAAAGCGGAAATAATTCTCAACTATACATAAAATGATTTCCAAATCCAAACTGTACAGAATATAACAATTCCAACTAAGCCATCCAAACACGTGAATAAGCACAACAAGTCCTTTCTTCGCCTTGAGCCCTGTGGAGGGGAATAAAAATATTTTTGGGGTGAGCTAGAAGCTCAGCGAGTAGCCAGGAAAATCATTAAACAAATATATTTCACAATGTTGCATTTCGATCATTTCGATGATGTCATGATTCAGAGATCAAATGTACGTTTAGTGCTCTCGTGAGCCGGTGAAATCACAGCACTTGAACACCCAACGCTCAAATAGATCATTTAACATTAACATTAACATTAGGAGGGAGCCCCATTTTGAGCCCCGGAGCCATTTGCTCCATCATGTCACGAACTCACGAAAATGGTGGAGACGTTGGTGTCCAGCACAAGACTTTCCCAAAACTCATTGAAGCCAAATCATGTCATGAATTCACATGCAAGCACGCATGAGATGCAATCGAGTACATAATGCAAGAAACATTTCACAAGTACTTTGGAAAGAGTTTAGGGTCACTCACTTCCACGGCTCAGAAATCATCCAGCATATAACATTGCCTTGCTCAAATCCAAGTCTTAGATCACAAACTCAATGCAAACAAATCCCTTCAAAGTTCGGACAGCACTTCCCCTGAATTTGCTAACTTTTCCAGCCATCATGGCTTCATTATTTCCTCATTCCAACCCAAAGGTACACACACAACAACAAGTTCATCTAATAGTCATTCAGCAAGTTCCAAGTAGTACTAGTACAAGTCAAACTAGGGAAAAGTCCGGAAATGAAAGTTAAGCTCAAAACCAGAAAAACAGTTTTGACGTCCTTTTGCGGTAATGGCACCAAAGGTACTACGAGTATCGGATGGAGGTCCAAGACCCACCGTTTCGAAGCTAAGCACCAGGGCTACAACAATGTAGAAGGTCACTCAGTCCAAATCCCAGTACAACTAAGTCAAATATGCCAAATAACAAACCAGAACCGTAATTGCAGGTTTACAAATTACACTATGCTGTAATTAGTCCAACTCAGTCTATACAGGTCCGAATGCAGAAATTACAAAGGCATATGGTAGCTAAGACATCAAGCTACATTTCATCAGAAGACCTCAACAACCAAATCCAAAAAAATTCCAGTCAAAACAGACGATTACAAGCGCAGTTCGCACATTCTGATCAACCCAGAACAGCAACAGTAAAATCGACATATCTCATTTTACACTACTCCAAATGCCCTGAAATTTTACAGGAACCTCAAACACATCAATACCTACAACTTTCATGTTTTAGGAAAAGGCCAATTCGGCCTCTAACCATATGATACAAAACCGGACAGAAAGGGGGTTATGAAACCCTAACTTCCTCAAATTCCTTCCAAACCCAAAATTGGTTACAATTACCAATCATGTACACCTACTATAGTCATTAGCCATCAATTCCAACCATCATAGATAACCACAACATCATGATCACAATTAAACCAGAAAATTCCTCAATAAAATAAAAACTTCACCAATTCATCTCAAACCAAGAAACAAACCACAAATTTCAGCACTTTAGCCACCACTAGGCACAAATTAAGCATCATTAAGTGTAGGAGGAAGTGTAATCACCACTTACCTAGTAAACAAGAGAGAAGGAGTTGTAGAACACCTTAGCTTCCTTAAAAACTTCACCAAACAACTTACTAGCACCTAATGGAGGGATTTTATGGAGTAGAAACTAGTTTATGTGATTGTTTTTGGAAGATTGAGCTAAATGGAAGCTAAAATGTTGAAGAGTTTCTTTCTTCTTTGCTCAAGAGAGAACCGGCCATGGAGGAGAAGAAAAGAGTGAATTTTAGTGATTTTTGTGAGATATTTAACTCAATTGCAAAAAGTCAAAAAGGGTGAATAGTTGTCTTAGGCTTCAACCACTCACAAAGTGACACGTGTCACTTCATTAAATGCATTTCTATCCTTTTGTTTCCTCTCACATCAATCACATCTCATCCTCCACTTATCTCTTAACACCTGATAAATTTCACCCAGTATCCGAAACGTAACCTTATTAGCCGAATTTTTCCGAACTTATCGCACTAGTGGGGCCCACGTCCATAATATATCCGTAATTTTTCAAAAACTACCCAATGCTAGAAAAATCATCTAAAAACTAGAATTACTCCTAAAATCTACCAATAAAATTTTCCTAAGCCAGAAAATGCAGAAAACATGCAATTAAAGGGGAAAAACCCTAGGAAAATATTAGGGAAATACGGGTTCTCACACTTATACTTTTCGGGGCGTCACAATCTCTCCTCCTTAAAAGAATGTCGTCCTCGACATTCCATCTTGTACCAATCAAGTCGAGACATCCCGCAAAAATCACTAAAAACCAAACCCACAGTCCGGCATCCTAAACTTCAAGCCTAGGATACACTACAGAGATCTGAAACCTAAGCTCTGATACCAACTGTGACGACCCCACCACCCCCTAAGGCGAACCAGAGGGTTCGGCGGGCCACCTGCCCGGCTCTCGCCGGGACTCAGTCGTTCACTACAGTCCTCAATTGAATTACAAGATCATATTAGGGACCTCCCTCATTAGATCATATTTGTATGATTACATTACACTTCATGCATATTTTTCCATTTTTAGGATCTTTATCATTTTCACATAATATTTCCTCTAATAAAATATCCCTTACCCCTATGTACATATAACATTTAGATTTGCACCTCATTTAGGAAATTGGGGGGTAGATTAGTGCATTTTGCCTGATTAGATTAGAGATGACCCCTTGGATATGGGATATGGACGAGTTTGGCTTTTCTAAGCCTTAGCACGCTCGTATTCCCTCTATTAAAAGGGGAAACTGAATCACGAACATTAGCCCCCCGTACCCGACATGATGTATTCCTTTAGGTCATGTATATTTGTATAATTATTTTATTCCTTTTCTTTTTCTTGAAGTCTCATGCTTTTGCATTATTCGTGACTTCTCCAAAGAGTCATTATTGGGCGTCAAAATTAATGTGATTGGCACCATTCAAGTTTTGAAGAGAAAATTTGCCCCTCGATGCCCCCCTAGGTCTAGGGTTTGCATTCATATAGTACATCCAAATGTAATAAATCTTTTGGTTAAAACAAGAAAATCTTTGACTAAATCACGCAACTAGCCTTGGCTAGGTCGAAGGGGTGCTTTGGATTTCATCCTTGCCTTCCCCTTCGTCAAATGTGACTCCCGAACCTTTTCTTTGATTTTCGTAGACTAGGAGTCGTTTAAAAGGGATTTTTTCTACTTTTTCCTTTGAAAACTCATTTTTGGTGACTTGGTACACCTTAACTCAATACCAAGTGGCGACTCCGATTTTTATTTCAAAAACCCTTTTTAAACTATATTTTGGGTCAAATCGTCGCATTTTCAAGTCCCATTTAGACCCGTACTCTTTATTCATTTTTCAAATCAAAAATTCACTTTTTAAACCATTTATTTATTTTTCTTATAAAAAAATGGGGCGCGACAAAACCATGAGCAAACATGAAGCTTGATCTATTGGAGAGATCTTGCTTGGCATACTCACGTAGTATTGCCACGATATACTCGAGTAATATCAAAATCTTGACGAGCGGGCCCGGTGTAGGGGATGTAATGGTGAACGGGATCTGGAGAAAGTGGAGTTCCTACGGATTTGATACTTACTTGGTTGACAGATTGTCAACATGGAATTTGATCAAGATCTTGACCCTGCTACGTGGAATTTAGCTTCTGAGAGTTACAGTATCCTTGAATTGTTTCTGCTTACTTTTCCTACTTGAAATGTTAATTACTCAAACTTTACAGTTTTACTTCTTGTGTAAATGTTATTGTTACTTGGACTATGTGTTTGCATGTGTGTTTCTTGGCTTCACTGAGCATCCGCTCACCCCATTATTTTGTTTTTCTTAATAGAAGCTTGGATTGAAAAAAATTTTGGGGAGCCGACTTGAGTACTTTTGATTAAGGCCTTGAGATGTAATTGACTAGTTGGCTTGTAGTGGTTGTTTTTGGAAAGTTGATGTACTTTGGCGAACTTGTGATGTAAGACTTGAAAGTTTGTTTAAAGAAGCGACTTTTCCTTATTTCGACTTTTATTATTTTGGTCGTTATCCTCTAAGTTTGAACTTGATTTGTATCGAGTCCTGGCGAGAGTTGGGCAGGCCTTCCGCAGATACCCTTTGGTTTGCCTTAGGGAGAAGTAGGGGCGTCAAAGTTGGTATCAGAGCGCTAGGTTTAGAGATCTATTTGGGAGATGTATTAGAGACTTTACCCTTAAGAATAGGAACGAGATAACTTATTTATACTTTAAGTGATATTTGAGCGAATTCATGACTTTAAGTTCTAACCTAGAAATTGTGGTTGTTTTGTAGAGATGGAAAATGGGAATAAGAGTCATGCTACTAATGGTAATGGGCATGCTAATGGTCATGTGGAGGCTCTTAGGCCTATCTACTATCAAGCACTTGGTGGAGGAGCTCGCGTGCGATTCTCGCCTTCCTCTAGATTTTCCTGTTGTCCCTGTAGGGCGACGTATGCTTATCCTAACGACCTCGTGTTGTCCATTGATGATGAGCGACGACAGTTGGTGAATACTAATAAAGCCTTACTCCAAGAGATTGAGGAGTTGGGCGCTATGGTGGACACTCAGGGTGCTAGGATTATGGAGTTAGAAGGGACGGTGGTAGACGAACTGGCTAGGACTGAGGCCGCTCGTGATGAGCTTCAAAGGACTAGGGCTCGACTCGCTAGGGTAGTCGAGGAGGTCCGAGATCGGGCCATTGGGATTCTAGCTAACACCACTATGTTGATCGAGGAGGTGATGGACGCTGTTCAGAGCCCGGTTCCTGAGGGCACTCCTGAGGAGGAGCCTTTCGAGGAGGATCCGGAGGAAGACCCAGAGGAGGAGGTCCCGCCTGACGGTCCTGCTGAGGGTTAGACTAGGAGTGATAAATCTTTTGACTTTTGTATCTAGGATTAGCTGGGATGGTACTAGTTCAAAGGCCATTGTATTTTGCTTAACTGTGTGGCCTACTTTTGAGACACTTGAATGAACTTTTGACGTGCATGATTAAATGTACTTCTGTGGCACCTGTGTGCTATATTTTTGTAAATGCCCCGCGACTTGCTAATTGTATGAACCTTAAAGTGTTAATATATGTCAGTTATTGTTATTTTCAATGTTTTCAAGTTGGCTTTTATTTTAAATATTTTCTCGCGTAATATTTTATTTCTTGCATTAGACATAACTAGGATCATGGATGGATGAAGGAGCGGTAGAGGTCGAGGGCGTGGGATTAGGTAACCCTAACCTCAAGGGGATGATCAAAGATCGGCAACTGGGCCGACCCAAGGACAAGAAAATGTTGAGAGTGACCAAGTGGCTACTGTCATCAACCGCATGACGAATATTTTAGAGTGATTAGCAGAGCGACCGGGTTTAGGACCTGTTAACCAACCTGGGGCTCAGGATAGAGGGGAAGATAAAGCTTTGGAGAGATTTTTTAAATTTGCCCTACCTTAATTTATTGGAGGGCCTGATCCTGAGTTAGCGGAGAACTGGTTGGAGAGAATGACCAATATATTTGCCGCCCTAGACTATACTGAAGAGAGACAAGTGAACTTTGCTACCTTTCAATTTGATGGTGTAGCACGCGCTTGGTGGGATGTGATTAGGGGAAAATGGGAAAGAGTGCAAATCCCTTGGATTTGGGAGAACTTTACAAGGGAGTTTAATAAGAAGTTTCTTCCGCCCTTAATTCAAGAGAAAGGGGAGGACGAATTTATAAAGTTAAGGCAGGAAACTTTTAGCGTGGCTGAATATGAAGGAAAATTTACTAACCTTTCTAAGTATGTTCCGAAATTGGTAACTAATGAACGAAAAAGGATAAAAAGTTTTGTACAAGGGCTTAATGTGGAGATTCAGGAGGGGTTAGCGGCAACCCAAATCTCTACATTTACTGAAACTTTAGAAAAAGCGCAGAGAGTCGAAAGCGCGAGGCTACAAGTTAGGGACTTCCACACTAAGAAAAGGAGCACTCCTAGTTACTTCCCTAGACAAGCAAGTAAAAGTGTCCCACCTCCCAAAATGGGAAGAGGAACGGGAGGAGTAAGGACTGCTGGAGCACCAAGAGGGGCTTTATCAAGTGGAGACTGTAGCGGACAAGGCCAAGCAAGAGGGACACCTCCTAGCAGACAAGCCGTGGCTCCTCAAGTTGTTTATGCCTACTGTGGTAAGCCCAACCACACGGAGAATGAATGTTGGAGAAAATCAGAAAAGTGCTTGTACTGTGGCAGTGCCGAGCACCAACTCGCAAGTTATCCAAGTGTGCCGAATGAGGGAGGTAATACTCAAAGGCCAGAGAAATCGACATCTAAGCAGTCTAATGCTAGAGGGAGTCGACCTAAAGTGCCTGCTAGGGTTTACGCTTTGGACTATCAACAGATTCCTGATTCTACTGAGGTGGTTGAAAATACGATCCCTATTTTTCACCGTTTAGCTAAGGTTTTAATTGATCCTGATGCGACACACTCTTTTGTAAACCCTAACTTTATGAGTGGGATAGATGTGAAGCCAATTAAATTACCTTATAATTGGGATGTTAAAACGCCTACTGGGGATCAAAGTTTAATTGCTAACTTGGTATATAGGGATTGTGAGATATAGGTTGAAGAGCAAAAATGACTGGCCGAATTGATGAGCTTAGCTATTAAGGGATATGATGTTATCCTAGGAATGGACTGGTTAGCTCGTTACCATACTCAGTTGAATTGTAAGACGAAAACGGTAGAGTTGTGTATTCCGGGAGAGACACCCCTAAAATTGGATGTAAGGGGTAGACTTGCCTCATCTGCTCTTATTTCAAGATTTTGAGCTAGAAAGATGTTGAGCAAAGGAGTTCAAGGATATTTGGCTTTCCTTATAAATACTCCTAGTGATAAAGTGAGATTGGAAGATATACCAGTAGTGAAGGAGTATACAGATATTTTTTCTGGGAAACTAGAGTCTTTGCCTCCGGAAAGGGAGATAGCCTTTAAGATTGATGTGACTCCGGGAGTAGCACCTATCTCTAAGACGCCTTATAGAATGGCTCCGGCTGAATTGAAAGAGTTAAAGTTGCAATTACAGGACCTTCTAGAGCGAGGCTTTATCAAAGAAAGTGATTCACCGTGGGGAGCTCCGGTATCGTTTGTTAAAAAGAATGATGGTAGCTTGAGATTGCGTATAGACTACCGAGACTTCAATGACGTTACCATCAAGAATAAGTATCCCTTACCCCACATTGATGAGTTATTTGATCAATTCACTACTACAAACATATCCTTTTATGACATTTGAAAGCATCATTATAGCTCCATGTTACGACGTTTTAACTAGAATGACGCTCTGTCAGAAGCGTCATCCATTCTAACGTCACTATAAGTTTTATGACAGTTTCTATGTGTCCTAATTTGTAGTTCTTCTGGCACTTATAAATGTCATTAGTTATCGCTATTATGACACTTTGAAATGATAAGAACTGCCAGGGCACAGTTGATGTTATATAAACTTAAGTGATGCACATAACTGTCATATTTTGAAACTATCTTGACACTTCTGTCATGTAAGTACAAAAGATATTATAACACATTCACATAAGTAGAATGAAATATTATGACACTTTTGTGGTGTAACTAAATTAGGTTATCATGACACTTTTTAACAAGAAATTTTGTGAATATTGTATACAATAAAAGTCGAAGTGATAACACTTTTAAGTGTTAGTACAGTATGTTGCATTAGTCCTATATACCATCCGTGTTTTATACCCATAAGCAGAAATCACATTTCATCCTGCCTGCATATTGTAAATCCTAATTTTTGGAATGATAAAGTAGTTAGTACCATCATATAAAGGAAAACCAAAGTTATTTACATCTTCGTAGTAACTGGTGCAATACAATAATCCAAACTAGTGCAAAAATATATCATCTAAGCAACTCACCTTAAAACTATGTCAACAAATTACATGCTAATTCAGAGATTTTTCACTAGTGAGGAGTATTGCAGTAGCATTGTCAATATATATAAAGGAAGCAGTAGCTTGACAGGAACTCGACTTAAAAGCATTACAATGTCTTCAAAAAATAGCCATTTGATCCAAGGATCATTTAGTTTTCTTCAAGATTCACCTACATGTGTCGTAAACCAAGCAATTGGAGTTACCAATCACACAGCTCTTCTTTTACAGTTTTAATCTTAGAAAACAAATAAAAACTAAGTTCGACAAATGATAAAGGTAGGATGAAAAGATTACCAAGTTTATTGGCCAAGTAATGGCCACTCCAATTGCATCTCCAATCTTGCGGAAATTATGGTATGGCCTCATCAGCTCTTCATCACTCTCCATAAACACATTCACATGGATTTCACACCAATGCAATCCCAAAGGTGTGTCACCAAGATAAAACATAGTTTCTGTGAATGCATATTCATGACAAATATTTAGGTAGGCTCATGATTAAAAGAGAACCAAATGTTAGATTAGGTATGTCATTAAAGGTAACTTTTCTAGTAGTAAGCAATGTCAGATTGACCCTTAAGTCACAAAGATAACTATCCACATAAGCTAATAACTTAGAAGAGCAAACACAAGTCATGAGGATTTATGTAAAGTTTTATTAAAGAATTCAGTAATAAAAATTTAGACATTTAGCGATGATAAACAATTCCAAAATAAGAGCTACAAGTATATGTTGAATACAAGTACATGGTTTTTGTCAATCATGTTAATCAGAATAATGATTTTCATCTATATCTTGTTATAAGATTTCAATTTTTGAAGTTAAATGTGCACTAGTGTGTAGTGACCATATATTTATTACATTGGACTTACATAACATTTAATAGCAATTGGAAAAAAAGAAAGACTAATAGTAATTGAAACAAGGACAAAACAAGAGGGAAAAAGCTAGACAAATATTAGAACCAAGAGTTGTGCCATTTCCTGTCAGTAGTATTCTGGTGACCCTAATGAACAACATTGCTAGACAAAGACCCAGTGAAAACTAAAGTCATTAGAAATTTGATACGAATCCTAGGAGGTGTTCATGCCCTATTTCTAGATCCAACAAAGATTCATTGGGGGCCAATGAATAGAGTCAAAAACAAGGAATTCATGTTGCAAATCCAATGTTCAAATTCCTTGAGAGAACCGAGTTCAAGTCTATTAGTTTACTACTTTGCATCTTTAATTGCTCAAGTCATTAGTTGGTTAAGTAGCTGACTTTATGACTTGTTCATGAGTCGTGTGATTAGCTCATGTTGAGCATAGGATTAATTTGGTCATTAGTTTGTTATTCATGTGATCCTTGATTAGTTAGTAGATCCATTAGCTAGTCTTTAGCTTAGGTATTCGGCAGCCTCAAGAGATAAGGGCCGTGGGTTTCCAAGTTGTTTGCAAAGCCTTGTTAGTTTCCTTATTCTAATTAGGTTAGGAGTTGAGTCTTGTAAGTCTATAAATAGGCATCAATTGTCATTAATAAGGGGGACATTTTATGAATTAAAAATTGAGAGTTTTCTCTTGGCTTCTTTGAAGCGACTTTGAATACCTTAGAGTTGGTCTCGAGGATTCAAACCGGCTTATCAATTCAAGACCATGTTGAATTGTGGCGCCTTCTACCCTTCTAATCAATCTCAAGTTGTCCTTGATTGGTTTAGAATCCACCAAATTTGTCCATAGCCTGATCAAGATAGATCCTTCCGCTACCTGTGCAATTCGTTTCTACAAGAGCGGGAGCTTGGAGACTCGGGTTCGCAGAGCTTGGAGACTCGGGTTCGCATCAGTTGGTATCAGAGCTTCAGCTCTTGATCCAGGTTAATATCCCTTTTCTTTTCTTGTTTTACTCATTGCTCTTCTACCAAACCCTACCCAATTAAAAAAAAAATTTGCACCTTAGGAAGTGTTATTGCTCACTTTTATGAACTTGTTATGCTCGCTGCTTTGCTACTTTGATACTTGTACTTTTAAGTGATGGTCAACTTGCTATTTGGAACCTCACTGAGCTTTAGCTCACTCTATTCCGTTAAATTTGTTTTCCTTACAGGGGGAACGAACTAGGGCGTGAGACTGGTACAGTCTAGCATAGTCTAGTTTTTGAACTTTTACGATTGTACTAGCGCTAGTGCTCGGTTAGGGTTGAGTGTATCTGGAATTCATATCTTTTGTTATATTTGGGATTGTATGAACGTTTGAGATAGAAATGAATGTATTTGTATGTTCCAAGTTTAGGAACTGTTGTTTCATTTATTCCTGAGGTTATAACGTGTTTTGTTTGAAGTGAGTGAGTGAGTCCTGGCGAGAGTTGGACAAACGGTCCGCTAAACCCTGGGGTACGCCCTAGGGGGAGGTGGGGTCGTCACAGAAACTATTTATTTCGCTTTAAATCATAGGCTAGCGGACTTGATAAAACTCTAGGTAGCTGACTTGAGGCTTGATTATTTGGTTGTGGTTGTTTATGTGATATATAGCTTGATTACGGTTAGAAAGTGGAGAGAAATCGAAAGAAAGTTGTGAAGGCAAGCTGGCCGAAAATTCTATCTATGATGTCCTGTCTTTATTTCAAAATTTTGATGCTTGGTTGGCGGTGAAATTGATGGATATATGTTGTATATTGTGTATACAAGGTGCCTTTCAAAAATCATATCGAATGGTTGCACAAAACTTGAGTTTTGGTGAAGATTCAAATCTGGAAAAACGTATAGCAGGGTACTCGGACAGTGGTCCTTTATCTGAGCATAACTTTTTGTATAAAAGTCAAAATTGAGTGCCGTTAGTAGCATACAAAACTAGACATTCATAGCTTTCCAACGGTATAAAAATTCCCTGCTAGTTCATTTTGAGTGATCCGTAACGAGTCGGCAAAGTCGGCTGTTCCGTTTTGACTGGCTGTTTAAATGAAACTGGGAAGCTGTATCTTGTGGCTCGATTTTGTCCCACTTGCGCAAAGATTTTCAAAATGATGTCTTCTGATAAATTGTAGCATTTTCCAACGCCATCAACCATTCTCAATTTGGAGCTGTATAGGGTTAGATATGGTTTGATTTCGAAAACGCGACAAAGCTGGAAACTGGAAACTTTTCCTTTTCTTGCTGACCGAATGGTCAAACCTGTTTTGGGATGTTATATTTCAAAAATTTTAGTGTCATTTAACCATCAATTACTTATTAAATGTTTTTGGAATCTTGGTTTAAAAAATGGAGCGAATTGGGGCTGATTTCGTCGGACAAAACTTTTGGAAAAGAAAAAGAAATAGGATGGCAAATTCACTTTGAAAGATTTCACGAACTTTGATCGTTTTGTTAACTACCTTCTCGTGCGAATTTTTGCCTAAATTTTTATAGAGAGGTAGTCCATATATGGGGGTTTAAGTGTACCAAATTTGGTGTAATTTCAATACCAAATGATGCCTCAAAGATTGCTCTTCAAATCTGGAAATTTCACTGTTCAAGTAGTGAAAATCAACCGACTTTAAGCTGTTATATCTTGTAGCTCGAAACTCTGAATTTACTTCCTCTTGTGGCGTATGAAACTCTGTATGGAACTCTTATTGTGTTACGAATTTCAGAGACTGATTCATTTTCTATGAATTTTTCCGAATTTCCAAATATCGCCGAAAACCAAGACTGGTTCTGTCTTGCTTGCTTAAATCAGCAACTTTGAGCTGAAAAATGAATGCTTTCCGTTTAGAATCTTGGAAAAGTATCTTCTAGGAACTTTTGAATCTAGTTTCCAATGGTATAAATTTTTCCATTTTTGGACATACGAAACTCAAGATCTAATTTTACCAATTTTGTCGCGTAAAGCTGAAATTTTCTGATTTCTTAAGAGTTGAACTTTTAAGAACTTGTCACATTCTTTTGATATTGATAGTTTATTTTAAAACCGATTTCATGGAGGATGCAAGTTTCTTTGGTGACTTTAAATCCTCACTTTTGGATCTTGAATTTCACTAGAGTGAAGCTCTTTTAAGACATTGTCTTAATTTTAAGCGTGTATACATTCTTCCTTAATTGATAAGGAGTTGTGAATATATGAGAGTGATTGTTGGTCGTTTTCCTTTAGGCGCTCAAGAGGGTCTCGAGGAGAATCTCGGGACGAACAACTAAAGACTTTACTTGCTCACTTACCTTGATTTGGTGAGTGTCAAGTGCATGATTTGTTGCCTAATACTTGCAATACTTCTTGTTGAATATGTGAATTATACTTGTCGAGACGAGTGTGTACTTTATCGCACTCGCTCTCTTTTACTTGATTAGATACTAGACTTGCTCATACTTGAAATTATACTTGGGTTTGACTTTTGTTGATCGGAGTGAATCTCATCGACTTATATTTGAAATTGTCGATTGGAGCGCTGTCTTGTCGACCATTCTTACTTGTGGGGAACGTCCAAACTCATTGGCTAACTTTGTGAATCGAGCCAGCATGGGTTTGGTCGAGAAGCTTAGTAAACCATGAGCAAACATGAAACTTGATCTATTGGAGAGATCTTGCTTGGCATACTCACGTAGTATTACCACGATATACTCGAGTAATATCAAAACCTTGACGAACAGGCCCGGTGTAGGGGATGTAATGGTGAACGGGATTTGGAGAAAGTGAAGTTCCTACGAATTTGATACTTACTTGGTTGACGGATTGTCAACATGGAATTTGATCAAGATCTTGACCCTGCTACGTGGAATTTAGCTCCTGAGAGCTACAGTATCATTGAATTGTTTCTACTTACTTTTCCTACTTGAAATGTTACTTACTCGAACTTTATAGTTTTACTTCTTGTATAAATGTTATTGTTACTTGGACTATGTGTTTGCATGTGTGTTTCTTGGCCTCACTGAGCGTTCGCTCACCCCATTAGTTTGTTTTCCTTAACAGGAGCTCGGATTGGAAAGAATTTTGGGGAGCCGACTTGAGTACTTTTGATTAAGGCCTTGAGATGTAATTGACTAGTTGGCTTGTAGTGGTTGTTTTTGGAAAGTTGATGTACTTTGGAGAACTTGTGACGTACGACTTGAAGGTTTGTTTAAAGAAGCGACTTTTCCTTATTTTGGTCGTTATCCTCTAAGTTTAAACTTGATTTGTATCGAGTCCTGGCGAGAGTTGGGTAGGCGTTCCACGGATACCCTTTGGTTTGCCTTAGGAAGAAGTGGGGGCGTCACAACGTATATTTGTATTGTGACAGCCCCACCTCCCCCTAAGGCGAACCAGAGGGTTCCGCGGGCCGCCTGCCCAACTCTCGCTGGGACTCAGTCGGTCACTACAGTCCTCAAATATCTTACAATATAAATCTCAAATATTACATCAAATTCTCCAAGAATTACATATCAAAAGCGAAGCGTCCACGCTTCCACTGCGCCACTCTGATCCATGATCCCAATTCTTATACAAGAGGAATTCCACAACATTAAAATCACAACAAGCCTTCCTTCGCCACGAGCCCTGTGGAGGGGAATAAAATAGTTTTGGGGTGAGCTAAAAGCTCAGCGAGTAACCAGTAAAATCAGTAATCAAATCGGTTTCACAATAGTTCATTTCAAAATGATGTCATAAATCAATGATGGAGTATCAATAATTCAGGAAACATTTACAATGGAAAGCGATAGCAACATTCATTAAAAGGATACGGGCCCACAGGGAGCCAAATATTCGGTCGCTCGCTCGTTCTCCTGCCATTTCCCCTTATTCCTCCAATTATTTGAAAATTTCCTTTTTGAGAAATAAAACCCTCGTGCCTTTGTTCGTTCATTCATCCCCTTCCGGACGTTGGCCGGACTCCACCCATCCGGACGATGCCGGACTACAAGGTAATACTCGAGTATACCAAAACGTTCACCTAGGTCACCTAATCTCCCGACCGAGTCCGCTTCTAGCTCGAGTCGATCGGTAACAAGGGGCTCATGTGCAACTAGTATTTCAATCATTAAATCCTTGAAAATTGCACAGTTATTTAGGTCGAGTGCGATAAAGTACACACTCGCCTAGAAAACTCATTTCGGGAATCATTGAAAGCACTTAACACATAATCGAACAGTAATACAAGGCATGAAGTCAAGAAAATATAGCAGACAAGGAACACTCACATGCAAGCACGCATGATATGCAAGAAAACAGTTCAAAAGTAAATAATGCAAGAAAACAGTTCAAAAGTAACTTTGGAAACAGTTCAAAAGTAAATAAAGCAGGAAACGGTTCATAAATAACTTTAGAAATAGTTTGAGGTCACTCACTTCCATGGCTCAGAAATCATCCATCATATAACATTGTCTTGCTCAAATCCAAGTCTTAGATCACAAACTCAATGCAAACAAGTCCCTTCAAAGTTCGGATAGCACTTCCCCTGAATTTGCTAACTTTTCCAGCCATCATGGCTTCATTATTTCCTCAACCAGTCCCAAAGTCACACGAAATATAAATTCTTCACAACGGCCTTTCAATAGGCTCCCAGTAGTACAAGTACAATTCAAGCTCTAAAATATTCCAATAAGCACAATAAGACTCGATTACAAGTCATAAACCAATGCCAAATACCACCAAAATAGGGCTCTATAAGAATGTATAAGCACTAGAGTAAACCAGGAAAATCCGGAAATGGAGCTAGCTTTAACCCTGAAAAAAACAGTTTTTGACGTCATTTTGCGGTTTTGGCACCAAAGGCGCTACGATTGTCGGATGAAGGTGCAAGACCCACCGTTTCGAAGCTAAGAGATAGGGCTATAATATTGGAGTGTAACCAGGTCAACAATGCAAGATACTACACCAGAACCGCAAAAACAGATTCACAGAACGCATTCTGGTGCAAACATCATAAATCAGGCTACCTAAGTCCAAATCTAGAAATTCCAAAACCAGATGAAATCTAAGAAACAGGGCTACATTTCATCGGAAGACCTCAACAACCAATTCGGAAGCATTCCTAACCAAAACAACCAATTACAGAAGCAATTCCCAAATTCGGGTAAAACCAGGGCAGCAAGGGTAATTCCGTCTTTTCTCAAGCTACGCTACTCCGATTGACCTGAAATTTTGTAGGCACCTCTAAAATATCATTCCATACAACTTTCATGTTTTAGTTCAAGGACAATTCGGCCTCTAACTATGAGCTACAAATTCGGGCAGAATGTAAATCGAAGAACCCTAATTTTCCAATTTTCTTTCCAAAACAGAAATCTCTTGCAATTAACCACCATTCACACCAACTAGCTTCATTCTAGATCATTTCCAATCATCATAGATAGCCACAATATATGAATCATATTAAATCAGAAAAATCATTAATAATTATAAAACTTCACCAAATTCAACCAAAATCAAGATATAATCCACAAAATTCCCTCTTAGGCTACCACAAATCATTACTTTGACATTATCAAGACCAAAGGAAGCATTCCCTAGCTACTCACCTTGAAATGCAAGAAAAGGAACAACTTGGCACCTTAATCCTCCCAACAACTCCACTAATCACCTTACAAGCACTCTTTGGTCTCGTTTTCTGCTAGCGAAATATGGGAAGAGAGAGGGGCACATCACGCAGATTCAGGAGACCACCAATGGGTCGGCCACCTGGAAGCGTATGTTGCGCTGCCGGGCCTTTGTGGAGGAGAACTCTCAATGGATGATTGCTGGGGGGACCTGTTCTTTCTGGTTCGACAATTGGCTCGGCTCAGGGGCTTTGGCTGTCGGAAAGGTTAACCTTCCCAGTCCTTCCCTCACGATCCGAGAGTGTATCAGCGAAGGGGGTTGGGACTTGGCGCCTATTGAAGGTGCTTTATCCAGCGTGGAGATTCAGCAGATTCGGTCCTTCCCTCCTTTTCTCTCTAATGAAAAGGATTTCCTTATTTGGCAGCCTAACCCGAATGGCGAGTTCTCTATCAAATCTGCTGTGTTGAGAAGGCGCCATCAGGGGGCCTCTTTACTCTCCCGTACACTCATTTGGGATCAACGCCTGCCTCGTAAGATCTCGATATTCATGTGGCGTTTGCTGAACGCGCTTCTTCCCCTCCCGGATATTCTCAGTAAATTTGGCTTTCACCTACCCTCTAAGTGTGTTTTCTGCAATCATGTGGAAACACTGGAGCATGTATTTCTCACTTGTGAAGTCGCAACTGCTGTTTGGCATCGCCTGGGGCTCCTGCTGCACTTTCGAACGGATAGAGCGGACGAGATTCTTATGCAACTTCAGAACTGGTGGATGCACTCATCTGGCAATGGCTTTGTCGCGAATTGCTATCGTTTATTACCGGCACTCATCTGTTGGGCACTGTGGAAATTTCGCAATCTGGCTTACTTTGAGGGGGTTGTTACTCCAGTGCATGTCATATTCAATCACATTGTTAAGGAGCTCCAGCTCATAGCAAGGGCCACTCCTTTCACATGTTCTACTCCTGAAGATAAACGCTGCTGGACTCAAGGCCTTGTACCTTTCCTTAAGCAGCCACCCAGGGCTCGGCTCCGTATAATCCGTTGGATGGTCCCTCCCATGGGCTACGTGAAGTTAAATGTTGATGGTTCTTCTCTTGGGAACCCGGGAGATGCGGGGGGAGGAGGCCTCATCCGGGATAGCGAGGGGAGGCTACTCTATGGTTTTTCCACTTTCTATGGTTGGCAGACCAATATGAGTGCTGAAGCAATGGCTCTCCTCGAAGGGTTACAGCTTTGCAAATCTCATGGCTTCCCCCACGTTGAGATTGAAATTGACTCGCTGACTCTCCTCAAGGTAGTACGACGTGAGATGAAGTGTCCGTGGAGGATTTGGGGGGTGGTCTGCCACATTCGACATCTACTTGAGGACTTCACCTCGGTCTTGCATCATTGCTACAGAGAGCTCAATGCTGTGGCGGACTCGCTTGCCAAATTAGCCAGCACGTCTCGTGCGTCCTCATCCTACTGTGCTACCTCTTTTCCAAGGGACATTCGTGGGCTTCTTCAGTTAGACAGAGTTAGCTATCCTTACATTCGCCGGCAATGGAAGCCTTAGTTACTATGTAGGACTGTTTTTCATGACAGGGCGTTTTAGCTCCTCTCCTTTGTAATTTTCTTACCATTAATAAAGGTTTTGATAAAAAAAAAAAAAAAAAAAAAAAAAAAAAAAAAAAACCTCTAAATATCTCATAACACCCGGTAAATTAAACCCAGTATCCAAAACTTAACCTAACTGGCCGAATTTTTTCGAACTTTTCGCACTAGCGGGTCCCACGTCCGATATACGCTCTTTATTTCTCAAAAACTACCCGATACTAGAAAAATCATCTTAAAACTATATTTACTCATAAACTTTATCAGGGGAATTTTTCTAATAAAGAAAATGTAGAAAAGGCAGGCGATTAAATAAAATAAACCATAGAAAATTAGAAAATTTCCGAGTTCTCACTCTCATTCTTTTGGGGCGTCACATGTATATTATATTGTTTCTATTTTTTCAAGTCTCATTGTTGCATATTCGTGGCCTCTTCAAAGAATCACTTTTGGGCGTCGCAATTAATGCGATTTGCACCAACTAAAATTCGAAAAGACATATTGACCCTTTACATAGCGATTAGGTGTGAGAACCCGTAAATTTTTGTATTTTCTAGGGTTTTATTTTATTTAATCGCACGTTTTTCTGCATTTTCTTTAGTAGGAAAAATTTTCTAAATAAGTTTATGAGTAAATAGGGTTTTTAAAAGTATTTGTCTAGTATAAGTTAATTCATGAGCTTTTAAGAGTATATTCCGGATGTGGGACCCACTAGTGCGGTAAGTTCGATAAAATTCGGTCGATTAGGTTAAGTTTAGTAGTCAGAGATTAATTTACTAGGTGTTAAGAGGTGATTAGGGGTTACCCAAATGGATGAGAGTTGGAGAGACAAAAGGATAGAGTAGCATTAATGAGAGTGACAAGTGTCACTTTGTTATTTGGTTGGACTTTGACCTTTGGACCAACTTTACCAATAAATCAAAATTGACCAAAATTTCTCCATTTTATTGCTTGCTTTGGCTGAACCTTGAAGAGGAAACATCAAGCAAAACCTTTCATCTTGCATCTTCAAATTTTTGCCCAATCTTGAGTTCCAACCATTAACATCTTAAATTACTCCATAAAACTTCTTGCTAGAAAGGATTAAGAAGGATTGGTGGAGTTGTTTTGGAAAGGGAAGCACTAAGCTACCAAATTTCTTGGGGTTTTAAGGTATTTTGCCAAGAACATCCTCTTTACTTCAATTAATTGCTTATTAGTGGTTTTTAGTTGTTTTAGATGTTGTTTTGGGGAAGATTAGCACTTGAATGCATGAATTCCAGGTTAGGGTTTTGAATGACCCTGTTCTGTCCGATTTTATTTGAGCATGTTAGAGGCCGAATCAGCTCTTTCCCAAAACATAAAAGTTGTAGAGAATGATGTTTTATAGTAGCGTACAAAATTTTAGCTCAATCAGAGCAACGTATCCTGTGAAAAGACCGAAATACCCCTGCTGCCCTGTTTCTATCCGAACATGCTAATCAGCTTCTGTAATTGGTTGTTTTGACCAGTAATACTACTGATTTGGTTGTTGATGTCTTCTTAAGAATTCTATACTTGTGTCTTATCTTTCTAATGACTTTGGAATTACCTGAATTGGAGTTGTGTGTGCTGAGATATGAGTGAATGAATCAGGACTGCTCGTTGAATTTCACAGTGAGTTTCGAACTGGAAAATCTGGAGTTGTTTTGGTAAATTTGACCTAGTTAGGGTGAGAACTGGACTGAGTGGTCTTCATGAAAGTTGTAGGTCCTTGTCTTAGCTTCGACATGGTATAAATTTCATTGCAATCCAATAAGTGTAGCTCCAGTTGTGTCCGTTCTGCTAAATGACGTCGAAACTGTCTTTTGGTTTTAAGGTTTATAATTGGGGCTTTTCTAGGGTTTCTTTGTTGAGCTACCATTTGGTTGTTTTGAAGGGTATTGTGGCTCTAATTAAAGGTGTTTGATAATTTGTGATTGGGTGTTGAGGTTTGGTTGGAAAGTAAAGAAAGACAAGGGAAATGCTGTCAAAATTTTCGAGGAGCTTCTGCACAGTCTCAGGAAATTTGCTATATCTTGATGTAGGAATGTCGGAATTGAGTTCCGTTTGTTGCGTTTTAAACTAGATTCATAGGGCTATAAACAGTGTCAATTTCAGACCCTGTTTTTGTCTGTGAAAATTATGGTGATTCTTCAAATTTGACTGAAATATTGTACCTGTTCTGTCTTCCACTGGATAAAGCAGCAACTTGCGACTTGAATTTGACTGACTTGCATTCCGAATCTTACAATGGTGTTCTCTGGAAAGTTATAGACCTTTGAATGTATTTTCCAACGGTATAACTTTTACTAATTTTGGACTCACAAAACTTGAGATATGATTTTTCATTTAGGGTTGCGCGAAACTGAAAAATCCTGTTTTCCTAGTATCGACTTTACTTTCATTTTCTACTTCAAATTTGGAGTTGGTCAGTCATTGTAGGTAGGGCTTTGAGGTTGTTCATGCCTTTAAGACTAATTGTTACCTTTTCACTCCGAGGTCACCTCTTTGCTTTGCATTAATGGCTCTTTTGACTAGGCATATGGCTCGTAACTGAGTCTCACTTGCGAATTCCATACTAGGTCTTGGAGTCGAGTCTTAAGTGTTTGCCTTGATTATTCTAGGAGGTGCCGATGATTAAAGCCACACTTGGGAAGGAAACTTTTGAAGTTATCCTTATTTGAACTGGTGAGTGTACCACTCCCCTGAATTATTACTAAACTGGTTTCCTGTACTTGCAAATTGCTAGTTGAATGTCTTTCCTGACTGTTTATCTTGTATGAGACGAGAGCGTACTTTATCACACTCGTTCTCTTGCGTGTACTGAACAAACTGGAATCTATTACTTGTACTTGTTATGTACTTGAACTTGTTACTTGCACTTGTTATGATGTCGTTTGGAAGAGTATCCAACGACCTTCCTGTTAAACCTAAGCTCAACCTCATGGGGAGTTAATTAAATCGAGCCAGCGAGGGCTTGGTCGAGATAATTGACAATCCATGGGTGCCTGTTCCTGGGGGAATCTTTGGGTATTGAGACTCTTGATTCTGGTATACTCGAGTATTACCATTCCTGTTCCTGTTTGGCGTTCGGGCCCGGTAAGGGGTATGTTTGGTGAACGGGATTTTGGCGTTAAAGTGGTGATCTATTGGATTGGTTCCTTTATTTGAACGTTGACGGAGGGTCAACAAGGTTGGATCAAGTATTGCAACGGGGATTTGGCTCCTGAGAGCCACCTGTATCCTTGAAATTGTGATGTTCGTTCATTTCTTTTACTTGATGCGGATATGTGTCCTATAAATGTTTTCTCATGAATTCTACTGTTATATTTTTGGTACCTCCTTGAGCTTCTAGCCCACCCCATTTCGTTATCCTTGTTTTCCTTACAGGAAATCACCTTTTGAAGACTATGATGTTTGAAGCATGAGTTGAGCTAGTTTTAGTATTCTTTTGTATAACTCCTCGATGGTTGGAAAACTTTAAATGTATTTTAACCAAACAATTCCCTTTTGAATTGTAAATTTGCAACCATGTCTATCTAAAAGTGTTTAACCATGTTCCTACGTTGATTTGGTTTGAAAATGTTCTTTTCTAGGGTTATCTAAAGTTGTTGTGCATGTTTGGGTTTCGGACAGTGAATGTTATCTTCTCGAAGTTCTTTTGAGCGGTTGGTAGGGTTTACGCTCGTTTCGGGTCCGTAGTCCCGGCGAAAGCTGGGCAGGCGGTCCGCCGAACCCTTTGGTTCGCCTTAGGGGGAGGTGGGGCTGTCACATTAGGTCTAGGTTTGCATTCATATAGTAGCATCCAAATGTGATAAGTTTTTAGGTTAAATTAAGAAAATTTTTTGACTAAATCACACAACTAGCCTTGGCTAGGTTGAAAGGGTGCCTTGGATTTTATTCTCGCCTTCCCTTTCTTCAACCGTGACTCCCGAACCCTTTTCTCTTGATTTTTGAAGATTTGGAGTCATTTAAAAGGGGTTTTGTGACAGCCCCACCTTCCCCTAAGGCGAACCAAAGAGGTTAGCGGACTGCCTGCCCAACTCCCGCCAGGACTAACGGTGCAGGCAAACACGATCTAAAACGTTCCGGGAAAATAAAAGCGCGCTCAAACAAGTCGAAATCGCAAAATAGCCAAACGCAAATCAAACCGTCGATGAAAAGTGGGTGCCATGTCATATAACTCGGAAAAACATTTCCAAACCAAATAGGACACATAAACAGGGTTAAACAGTGTTATACACGTACGTTTGTAATTTACAAAACAAAAGGAAGATAATTAGATCAAAATACATTTAGGGTTTTTCCAACTATCGATGAACTTTACAAAATATATTAAAACTAGCTCAACTCATGCTTCAAAACATCATAGTCCCCAAAAGTGGTTCCCTGTAAGGAAAACAAAATTTAATGGAGTGAGCTTACGCCCAGTGAGATACTTTCACTCAAGCAAGGAAGTTCAATTATACATGGAGTCGATCAATCCCAAATCATTCAAGAAGAAAGCTAAATAAAGTCACATATCAATAACAATGGTAAAAGGATATGGACGGCTCTCAAGAGCCCCTTTCCTCGCTCACCCGCCATACTTGATCGTATCTCATTGACCCTCCGTCAATGTACAAAGTGTAACCAAATGTAGACTCCACTTTACTTCCATTCCTTCCACCCAATATACCCCTTCCGGGCCCGAACTCCAAACAGTATAAAGTTGGTAATACTCGAGTATACCGGAATCGAGAGTCTCATACTATAAGATTCCATATAACAGTCCCCATGGCTCATCAATTTTCACGACCAAGCCCTTGCCGGCTCGATTCAATCGACTACCAATGGGGTTGAGCTCAGTAGTAATAGTAATGGCCGTTGGATACTCGTCCAAACGACACCAAATCCAGTATTTCATGTACCATTCAAGTACCACAGTAAACAGTCATATATAAGACAAAAGGTGAGAGTGATCAAGTACACCCTCACTTTAATCAGTTTCAACGGTGAAAATAAGCATTCAAGGCATCAAGTTCAAGTGTAACAAAGCCACATAGTAACAAGCAAGTGAGTAGTACACTCACCAAGCAAGCAAATGAAATTTCATAAACTTCTGCCCAAAGAGCGTCTTGAATCACCGTCACGCCCTAAAACATTCAAACAAGCACAATAAGACTCGATTACAAGTCATAAACCAAATCCACATACTACCAAAAATAAGGCTCCATTAGAACGTATAAGTACCAAAGTACTCTAGGGAAAGTCCGGAAATGAAAGTTAAGCCCTAAAACCCAAAAACAGTTTTGACGTCGTTTAGCGTATTGGACACAACTGGCACTACGATTATTGGATGGATGTGAAATATACACCGTTTCGAAGCTAAAAGAAAGGGTTACAATGTTGAAGAAGGCCACTCAGTCCAGTTTGTAGTGCAACTAGGTCAAAATTTCAATGTACCAAACCAGAACCGCATAAACAGGTTAGCGAACCGTATTCTGGTTAAATAACCATAACTCAGGCTACCGAAGTCCAATTCAAGTGATTCCAAAGCCATATGAAAGATAAGATACCAGGATATATTTCTTAAGAAGACATCGACAACCAAATCAGTAGTATTCCCTGTAAAACTAACCAATTACATAAGCGGATTATCAGTTTCGGACAGAAACAGCGCCGCAGGGGTATTTCAGTATTTTCACAGGCTACGTTGTTCCGATTGGGCTGAAATTTTTCAGGAAACTATAAAACATCATTATATACAACTTTCATGTTTTAATCCAAGGCTAATTCGGCCTTTAACTAGGAGAAACAGTACCAGGCAGAATGGGGTTAATTGAAACCCTAATTCCGAAATTTCCTTTCAAAGCGGAAATTTTCTGCAAATAGCCACAATTTACGCACTATAGCTTCATTCTAAACCATTCCCAACCATCAACCATGGCCAAGCAATATTAAACATATAAAATCAGAAAAATCATGAATAAATAGAAAAATTCACCAATATCAACCAAAAGGCATGAAATATCCCACAAAATCACCTCTTAGACTACTACAAGCCACTAATTTAACATTTTTAGGCATAAAAGAGAGATTCCTTAGCTACTCATCTTGCAACCAATGAAAGGAGACAACTTAGCACCTTAGTCTTCCAAACTACTTCACTAATCACCTCAAAATCACTAAACTAAGGGTTTTTATGGAGAAAATTCAAGATTAAACGGTTGGTTTATTGGATTGAGCAAGATTGGAGAAAGAAATTGGAGAGCTTTTCTTTTCTTTTCTTTTCTTTTCTTCCTAGAGAGGCCGGCCACAAGAAGCTTGAAATGAAGATGATTTTTGGATAATTTTTGATTTAATTGGTAAAGTAGTGAATAGTGGTCAAAGTCAAGAATTAACCACCAAGTGACACTTGTCACTCCATTTAATGCATGGCTATCCTTTTGTCCCTCTCACACCAACTCATTTAGTAGCCTCTAGTTATCTCTTAACACCTGCTAAAATAAATCCGATATCCAACACTTAACCTAACTGGCCGAATTTTTCCGAACTTTCTGCACTTGCGGGTCCCACGTCCGGTATACGCTCTTAATTTCTCAAAAACTAACCGATACTAGAAAAATCATTTTAAAACTATATTTACTCATAAAAATTATCTAGAAAATTTTCCTAATAAAGAAAATGCAGAAAAACATGCAATTAAATAGAATAAAACCTAGAAAATAAGAAAATTTACGGGGTCTCACAGGTTTTCTCTACTTTTTTATTTAAAATTCATTTTAAGTGACTTGGTACACCTTAACTCAATACCAAGTGACAACTCTGATTTTTTATTAAAAACTCTTTCTAAACTATTATTCTGGGGCACAATCGTCGCACTTTTTGAGTCCCATTTTAGGCCCTTATTCTCTAACAAATCAAAAACTCATTTTTTAATCTAAATTAATCAAAATTCATTTTATAAACTCGTAATTTATTTTCTTTAAAAATGGGGCGCGATAGCTTGGTGACTCCACTGGGGACTTTAGAAAGTTTGAGCATTTGATTTAGTTAATCTTTTTTTTTCTAACCTTCTTATATATCACATTTGGAGGTTTTTGGTTGCACTTTTTCCTTTTTACAGTTTCTTGCATTTCACATGCTTAATCGTCTCGATATCCGTGTATATGATGAACAATTTGTTTAATTACTTTCATTTACTTATGTTTACGTATTTATATTGCGTTTTACATCTTGGGGGGGGGGATAGTTACTCTAGAACCTTCACTCATATTTGATGGTATTTAATCCCTCCCTTCAAAAGGAGCACTTCATACATGCATACGTTTTACTTTATAACCCCTCATGTCTTTTTTACTTTCAGTGGTTGTCACACCATTCCACCCTATTAGAATTAGGATCGATCTACTTGGACATATGGCCGTGGCACAACGTGCGCATAGCAATGTCTGAGGGATTACTCGAACCACCGACTCTTAAGCCTTGGGAGTGATGACCTTTCGCCTTTGGTCTGAAGGTTTGGGAGCCCAAAATCTTATTGAATCTAGATGCATTAGTGAACCCAACCTCATGCATTCATATTAGAAATTACCTAGGATAGAGTCAAGCTTACCCGAATAGGAACACTAGGCACGAGAGGAGGGATTACACCCTTCTTTCTTTAATTGCCTTCTATTTTTCATATTATTTTTGTTTACTCCAATGTGTTATGTGTCATATATCAATTGAACTAACTTTTCTTTGTTCTATTGCATTCATAAGCCTTAGAAATAAGATTTTTGGCATGATACTCTTTTAGAACCTACCCTTTTAGATAGGTTATTGTGTAGACACCAAAATTTCAATTTTTATCTAATTCAATTTTAGCTTTATTTCAATTTTATTTTATTTTATTTTAATTGATTAAATGACAGTTAGTGTTTATTTTTGTAAATTAGGTTTATCATTTTCATTTTTAAGGTATTTTACATTAAATTTCTAAAAAAGGGAAAATTCTCACAAAAATTCAAAATTTGTTTTTAATCCTTTTAGATTCAATTTTTTTTAAGATAAATGAAAATTGTGCAATGCATTTGCAATTAGGAATTAACATTTTGTTTACCTAAATTGTTTTGGAAAATATATAATAAATAAATACAATAAGAAGATAAGTGTAATAGGGGATTATTAGACAAGTGTATTAGGGGAATAGTAGCCAAGTGGAGGCCATGCAAGAGGGATAGGTGTGATGGATAGGCTTTAGACAAATATCCCTGTTGTTTGATTAGTAGGATGACACTTGTTGATTTGAGAATTTTTGGGAGGAAAAACAAAAAAAAAAGAGAGAGAAAAAGAAAACTAGATACGGGGAACTAAAGGAAAAAGAAAAGGAAAAAGGGGGAGCAAGGGAAAAACAGAGCAAAAGGAAAAAGAGTGAGAAAAATAGAGAAAAAAAAGGGCGGCAGATGAGAGGGAAAAGAAGAGGGGAGGAAGAACTGAAGAACAGGGGAAGAAAAGGGGGAACCTGGGAAATTTGGAAAGGAGCTTCAGAGCTGAAAAAAGAAAAAAAACAGAGGGAAGGAGGGAGAATCCGGGAAAGAAAAAGAAAGAAAAAGAAAGAAAAAAAACAGAGGGGAAGTGAAGGAACATTAGAAGAACGAGGCGGGTTCATCAGAAGAGCCACCGGAACCGCCGCCGCTCGCAAGAAGCCGCCACCACCTCACCGGAATCCACTGTCATCGCCTGCGGATTTTCACCGAGCAAGAGCACTGTAAAGCCATCTTTTTCCCTTTGAATATCAGTTTTTTTTCTTCAAGCGCAAACGCTGGAAATCCCAAAGCATGTCTCTTGTGAATTTGTTATTGCAATTTTCCTGTTGATTGTCTATAATTTTTTGATCGCACATGCTTTATGGGTTGATTGGACTGAAATCCCCTATTTTCTGACAATTTTGGGGCTGATTATAACTTCAATTAAGCAAACAATCGGTGGATTTTTTTAATGCCCATTTGTTGTTCAATGAAATGCCTAATTGAAAGTTTTACTTGAAAGACGATTCATCTGCGCTTTGCGTGTGAAAAAAAAAATGAACAGAGAGCAAGTTCAATGTTTGTCAAAACATAATAGTTGATTTTCATGGTAGAAAGGAGAGTTTTTGATCTTGATGTGCTTGTGTGTGGCACCTTCTCTGTTTTTCTGTTTCTTGTTCTTCCCTTGGTATGAACTCAAATTATGTCATGAGATTGCATGCGAGGGAGTTTGGGTGACTTTCATTTTCTTTTGGAGGGGACCAGAGGAGTTGAAGTGGAACTTTTTGATGTTTTCATTCTGCGAAGAAAGGCTAAATGGCCGCTGATGTTCTTTTGATCTTCAATGATTTAATATTCATGATTGGGTTGTGTTAATCAAGGGGGATTGAATTTGTTAAAAGGGTCTTGTTTGCTTCGAATCTGTTTCGTGTGGTTCCTGGGGTGAGTTACAGAAGAAAGAATGTAGAAGAAAGCTACAAGAGAGCTTCGAGCAAGATGCATGATAATTTCTGAATTTTTTATTTTAGCCCCCAACTTTTGTCTAATTGCACTATGGCCCAGAATCTTCTGTAATTGAACCATTCACATCCCTATTGAGTATAGGTGGCAAACCAACCCACTTAACTAAATTTACCCATATCCGCCTATGAATAGATGGGTATCGGTATCTTAAAATTTTGTATATGGGTATAAATGAGTTACCCAATAATACCCATTTATTGGGTAACCCATCAAACCCAATTAACCCATTTAGAATTCTCTTCCCCCACCCATTTTTTTTTTTCAGATTTTTCACTTTGTCATGATGTTAACTACTTTTGTTTCATTATTATTATTATTTGTTGGTTTTATCTTATTATTTTATTTTCTCTTAGTTTGTTAATTTGTTCATTTTTCAGCACTACCAATTTATGATAAGTTTTAGCCTTTTTTTTATCTTTCTAAAATGGAATTTTAAATTTATATACGAAAAAAATGTTAGGGGTTTAAAATTTTTGGATTAAGTTTTTATATTAACTTTTATAGTACTTAGTTCAAATTTTTATATTCTTATTATTCAATCATTAAATAATATGTAATTTTACGACATAGAGTATAAATGAAAAAAAAATTGGTAATTAGGCTTATTAGTATTATAAGTGTCGCGCCCCATTTTTTCGCGATGAAAAAATAAAAGGTATTTACAAAACAGGTGTTTACAAGGGATGTGATTTTATTTAAAAATAGGTGAAAAAGGACCTAGAATGGGACTTTTAAAAAAATGCGACAATTTGGGTCCAAATATTTAGTCTAAAAAGGGTTTTCAAGAAAAAGAGGAGTCGCCACTTGGTATTGAGTTTGGGTATACCAAGTCACCCCAAAAAGATTTTTGACAAAATAAAATAAAATAAAACCCTTTTTGACAACTCCAAGTCTTTGAAAAACAAGAGAAAATGGGTTCGGGAGTCACGGTTGAAGAAATGGAAGGCAAAGGTTCGATTAACTCAAATCTAAAGCACCCTTTCAACCTAGTCTAAGCTAGTTGCGAGGTTTGGTTAAAATTTTCCTAATCTAACCCTTAATTTTATCATGTTTGGATGTTTCCTACATGAATGCAAATAAAAAAATATCGAAAAGGACAAAATGTTCATTTAAGGGTTTAATTGAACTAATCGCATTAATTACGAAGGCTAAAATGATTCCTTGAAAGTGTTATGAGTATGCGAATGATGAAATTAAAAGAAAAGAAAAGAAATTAAATTAGATACATAGATATAAGTGATCAAAGAAAAAGGGAATGCAACATAAGGGGTACGGAAGGCAAAAACTCGTGACATAATTTTCTTATATAGTGATTAATGGGGTATTTAAACTAAAGAGTTATAATCACCCATTTCCCATGTTCAAAGAATAATTCTCCTAATATGAACAAGCAAATGAACTAACTTATTATACAATTTCTTAAATGAGATGCAATTCTAAGTGATATGATTAACACATATAGAGGATAGGGGATACTATAATAAGGAATATCATGCAAATGGGAAAAGATCCTAAAAATGAAAATATGCATGAAAATGTAATGAATATCACACAAAGATGAATCTAATGCAAGATGGTCTAAAGGGTCTAGCATTGGACTAGCCCATTTCTAAAAATCCTTGCTAGCGTTGGACTAGCAAGTAAGCGGAAAGAGAAGCCACAACTAGCGTTGGACTAGTGTGGTGACATCATGCATTAATAATTCATAGTAAAACAAATAAAACATAAATTAAAAAAAATAAACACATAAGAGCACGTAGCACATAACACGTAAACATAATATCTAGATGCAAAAATCCTAAGGAAAGCGGGTAAACATATAACACATAAGCCATATAAACACACAAAACCTACCTATTACAACGGGGAATCTAACTACAATCTAAAATGGGAAAATATGAAAAATAAAACCTATCTATTCTATCTATTACAATGGGGGACCAAATTACAAATCTAAAAGGGGAAGATAAAATAAAACAAATCTAGTTATCCTATCTATTACATTTTTGAGGCAATTAAATGCCTCTCAAATAATTATAAGAATTAACTAAAAAAAACATAAGAGAATTGGAATAAACATCTAAATCAAATAAATAACAAAATATATAAAAATAGATAGACACATAAGAGCACGTATGAGCACATAAAAGCACGTAATTGACACTTAAATAATAATAGGGGTACCTCCCTTTTGAAGTGATGACTAAATGGAGTCGAATTGCCCTATTTATACTCAAAATGAACAAAAGAATCATGACACCAATTTAATTGAAAAATAATAATAACAAAAATACTAAATTCACACTAATATGTCAAACGTAAAGAAATTTAAGAACATCTAAAAATTACAAGTTAAGTATATTCTAAAGTAGCATAATTAGCTATTAAAGAAAAGAAACAATCATAGTAAAGAGAGTCAAAATTCATCAGGGACTGAATTGCGAAAATTGAAAAACTTTTGGGGACAGAAATTATATTTTACAAAGTTCAGGGGTCAAAATTAAATGAAAGATAAAATTCAAGGACCAAAGTGCAATTAATTTAAGGACCTAAGTGAAACAAATTTAAAATGTTCTGGGCCGAAGTGAAACTACTCCAAAGATCAGGGGCTAAAATGCAAATTTTGGTTTCTAATTTGGGAGAAAAAGGCCATCGAGCCATCATTTTTATTTATTTGGGCCGGATACTACCTAAGCCCAGCCAAAACCCAAAAGAAACGAGCAGGCCAGGCCGTCTTTTTATCCCTGAAGCCTAACCGAAACCCTAAAGAAATAAACCAAAACCCATTTTCAAAACCCAACCAAAACTAACTCTTGGCCCAACCGAAATAAAACGTTAGCCCAAATCATTTTTTTTCCTTCTTTTCTTTCCTTTCTTTTCTTCTTCTTCTACCGAGAAGCTGAAGCTTCTCCCTGCTGGCGGCCATGGTTGCCTCCGCCATCGGACCGCCGCCGCCGCCGGTCGCCGGCGACATTTCCGATCGTGAAAAATTACCAAAATCTACTCCCCCACTCGATTTTTCATGTAAATTCCATTTTTGGGCTTAGTTTTAACAAAATTTGACCTTAAAGTGGCCAAAAAAGCAAAAAAAAGATCAGTTTTTATTTTTTTAAAACACCATAATCACCACTAAAAATCACAAAATTTATACTACAACACTCCTTACAACCCCTACAATACAACTATGATTTTAATTTGACAAGAAGACAACATAAAAGGGCTAAAATAAAGCAAAACAGCCCCCTAAAATTCTTTTTTTTTTATTTTGACATTTTTTCAATCAGTTAACATGCATATACAAAAATAATCTTTCTTCTCCTCAGTCTAATCTTGGACATGCCCAACAACATCACAACAACAAAACCAACAAGAGAAAGGGACAAAGCAGCACCTAAACATGCTTTTAATCTAATTAATTAAGGAAAAGAAAAACTGGAAAAAAGAAAACAAAATGTACCTCAATGAAGGTTGTAGTCCTTTGCCTAAGAATTTGATGAAATCAGCAAACCCCAATAGCTTAACCCATCACTACCTTTCTTTTTGTGTTTGAGTTCGTGGAAGAAAAATGGGTAGAGGGAGCCGTGAGCAGAGTGAGGGAGTGGAGAGTGCTTCTTGTTTCTTTTTTTTTTTTTTTTGGTCTTGTCTGTTGAGAGACCAGAGAGAGCCGAGAGAGTCCTTTAGGAGCCAAAAAAAGTGGAGAGTTGGTTTTTTTTATTTATTATGGCTTGCCTGATGGTCCGTTCAGAGAGCAGAGAACCGAGAGGGACTTGTAACCAAAGTGGAGCTTGTGTGTTAGTTTTGCCAAAATGATGATTTTCCACCTAATGAAAAGAAAGGTGCATGGGATAAAAATGATGGCCTTTTTCCAAAAAAAGATGCATGGAAATTTTGAGTGCAAAAATGGATCAATAGTGTATTTGGTGAAAAAGAAATAATTAGGATGATTTCTGATTTCTTGATTTTCTTCTTTTTTTGTTGTTTTGTTTTGTTTTGTTTTTTTGTTTTTTTGTTTTTTGTTTTATTTTTTCTCTTCCTAAAACAAGCCTGCAAAAATGAGAAAAATGCACATTAAAATGCAAGAAAATAAATAACTCATTAAATAGAAAAATTTTGAGAAAACATAAAAATTGACAAAAATTTGGTGTCTACAGCTTGCCCCTCTTTGTCTAGAGTTTCAAAGAAACTCAAGACAAAGACGTAGACACCAAATTACTTACCTGTCTCTTTCAACTGTACCTGAGTTAAAATAAACAAGCCAACACTTGACTATAATTATGGAGCAAAATGATGCAATAAAATTACAAAACACGTGACCGAACTCATGTAGAGTTGCCTACGTATCCCGCCATGGGAATCAGGTCAAACGTAGTTTGAATACAAATGAACCACCATGAAACAAGTGCATTGACCATCTGCGATCTTTACAAAGTTAAAGAAGTCTGAGCTCTCAGAACTTCCAAACATGAAACACAAAATGAATGAGAAAGCACAATTGTTAATCAAAACAGTCAAGATAAGTAACTTGTTATAACTAAAAAAAAGGCACGGGAGGACGCGATTACGCTCCAAAAAGGTGGTAGAAGGGTGCGCAGTGGACGCTGAAACTTACCAACAGGAAATTAAATTGTCAAGAAGGGGAGGTAGAAGGGTGCGCGGTGGACGCTGAAACTCACCAACAGGAAATAAAATTGTCAAGAAGGGGAGGTAGAAGGGTGCGCGGTGGACGCTGAGACTCACCAACAAGAAATTAAATTTGATTGTCTAGAAATAACAGATTGGTGGGATAAGACCCGAGCCTAACGAAATAAAAACGGTCAGTGGGATAAAATCCGAACTTGCAAAGGTCGGTGGGACAAAAATCCGATCCCAACATGATATACAAAAGACACGTTAGTTGGTTGGATCCAATGCTAACGGATGTGAAAAAACATAACACATGTTAGTGAGTCAACACTCGATACTAACGGTGATAAGAGACACGTTAGTAGGTTGGACCCGATGCTAATGGATATGAAAAAACAAAACACTCGTTAGTGAGTTGTACTCGATGCTAACGGATATGAAAAATAACACACACGTTAGTGAGTTGTACTCGATGCTAACGGTGATAAAGATCATGTTAGTGGGTTGGACCCGATGCTAACGGATATGAAAAAACAAAACACTCATTAGTGAGTTGTACTCGATGCTAATGGATATGAAAAAACATAACACACGTTAGTGAGTTGTACTCGATGCTAACGGTGATAAAGATCATGTTAGTGGGTTGGACCCGATGCTAACGGATATAAAAAATAACACACACGTTAGTGAGTTGTACTCAATGCTAACGGTGATAAAGATCACGTTAGTGGGTTGGACCCGATGCTAACGGATATGAAAAATAACACACACGTTAGTGAGTTGTACTCGATGCTAACGGTGATAAAGATCACGTTAATGGGTTGGACCCGATGCTAACGGATATGAAAAAAAAACAAAACACTCATTAGTGAGTTGTACTCAATGCTAATGGATATGAAAAAATATAACACACGTTAGTGAGTTGTACTCGATGCTAACGGATATGAAAAAATAAAACACTCGTTAGTGAGTTGTACTCGATGCTAACGGTGATAAAGATCACGTTAGTGGGTTGGACCCGATGCTAACGGATATGAAAAAATAAAACACTCGTTAGTGAGTTGTACTCGATGCTAACGGTGATAAAGATCACGTTAGTGGGTTGGATCCGATGCTAACGGATATGAAAAATAACACACACGTTAGTGAGTTGTACTCGATGCTAAAGGATATGAAAAAACATAACACACGTTAGTGAGTTGTACTCAATGCTAACGGATATGAAAAAACAAAACACACGTTAGTGAGTTGTACTCGATGCTAACGGTGATAAAGATCACGTTAGTGGGTTGGACCCGATGCTAACGGATATGAAAAATAACACACACGTTAGTGAGTTGTACTCGATGCTAACGGATATGAAAAAACATAACACACGTTAGTGAGTTGTACTCGATACTAACGGTGATAGAGATCATGTTAGTGGGTTGGACCCGATGCTAACGGATATGAAAAAACAAAACACTCGTTAGTGAGTTGTACTCAATGCTAACAGTGATAAAGATCACGTTAGTGGGTTGGACCCGATGCTAACGGATATGAAAAATAACACACACGTTAGTGAGTTGTACTCGATGCTAACGGATATGAAAAACATAACACACATTATTGCATGAAAAAGTTCTTGAATACTTACCTGAGAAATTTTTTTTAAAATTGTCCCAGTTTGCATCAATTTTTGTACAACCAATAATTTGCTTTGTATCGTGGCATTGTTGCTCCCTCTTAAGGCCTTGATTCGTACTTCCTCTTTTATTTGAACTCTGAATGTTTGATTGTTGGGTGACTTTCCATGACTTTATTACAAAAATAATTTTCTCCAGTTTTGCTATGTGAAACAATCAAAATAATGCCACCACCATTCGATCCGTCCGACTTTCGAAAAACGTGTAAACATGAGCATTTTGATGTTCTACCCTCGATGCTGCAAAATCAAACCTTGCACCGCAAATTACATCCCGGTTGCTTTAGCTTCCATTGCTGGTGTAACATGAAAACTTATACATATGCATCTTTCGACAAATCGAGAAAATTGTCATTTGATAAATCCAATGAGACAAATGAAACTGTGCAACACCCAAAGAATTTTTTATACAAAAATGTCAAAAATCAAAGTAATGCAAAAAATAACCATCGACTTGTATTGAAAGAAAAAGATGACTTTAGAAAAATGAATCACAAATCCAGCAATCTATGTTGATGATCAAAATATTTTGGCCTCTAACAAAGCGTCCCGTTCGACCCTTTGGATATCGTCCGTTTGAAATTCAATGCCAGCAGGAAAACCACAATGTGAAAAAGGAATCCCAATGAACTGAGTCACCCTTGCTCTCTTTGTACAACCCTACCTCAGCGTCATTTCGGGTTTTTACCAAAATTCCCTCCATCCTTTTGTTTGTTTGTTTTTTTTTCTTTCCTTCCTAATAATTTTTTTTCTTTCTCCCTTTCTCCTTTTTTCTTTTAAAGGCGTCATTGCGGGTTTTCACATGATGAGCAGTGTCAATCTCACACCCTATCAACTCATAGATACATCTAAAAAATTTCCTGGCATCAGTATATGAACATCATTTACCAATTAATTAAAAATTTCTTAACAGAGATAATGGAAACAACAGAAGTCAGGACTTTTAGCAGCTCTTGTAATGGGGTCTGGTGGGGTGCTTAGAAAAGTTAAGGCTTAAAAACGGATTTCAAAAGTAGTTTAAATGATCTGGGATTGCATTGTTGCATCAACCCTATTTTAGGGTCAAACCAAAACTTGCCCCAGTTTATTCTCAACTGGGATTCTCTTCTCTTTCATTTTCCCCTTTTTTTTTCGGCCTTTTGCCACCTTTTTTTTTTTAAAAAAATTTTCAATTTCTGCCTCAGTTTATGCTCAACCGAGGTTTTTGTTTTTGTTTTTTTTGCTTTGGTTGCTTTATCACTTTTCAGCTCTTGAGACTTTTCTTTCCTTTTCAACTCAAACCTGCCCCAGTGTGGGGTTTGCGATTCTCAGAGGTTGTCAAACGAAATAATTTATTCTGAAAGTTCAAAAGGGGTAACTAGGGATGTGGCGACCCCACTTCCCCCCAAGGCGAACCAGAGGGTTGGCGGGCCGTCTGCCTAGCTCTCGCCAGGACTCACGCAAGCAAACTATCCTAATCCTTCCGGAGAATAACCTAAACTATTACAACACCGATTCCTTCCAAAAAGGCTGAAGACTAAAACCACATTAACTTCAGAGATAACAGTATTTTTAAGATAGCCAATCGTCGACTCTTAAACACCTTACGCGTTACAAACCAGGCAACAAAAACATACAATCCAAATACATTAGTACAAGCCAAATAACAAATCCGGGGTTTACACTTTTCCAGCTTCAAGCGGCAATCCAAATTAAAAGATACAATGTCTAACTCAAACTACATGCATAAAAGTGAAATTAAATTTCAAGTCTTGCTCAAGTGCCAGGACCTGTCAAGGAAAACAAATGAACGTGGGGTGAGCTAAAACTCAGCGGTGCCCCAAGACATGCAATCAAATAAAACAAATAACACGTATTGTCTTCAATTAAAATAAACAAATAGGAAAGCGTATAACAGCACAAGGTAGGATACAGGGGCTCTCAGGAGCCATATCTCCACGAGCTTGATCAAAATTTCCCGTAGTCGACCCTCCGTCAACTTTCACTACCTATGGTCCATGTAGATCTTTTTATTTTTCTTAACTCCGGCCACCAACCATACCCCTTTACCGGGCCCGCACGACAAACACGAGAGTGGTAATACTCGAGTATACCTTAGGGACTGGTCGAGGAATTCATCCAACGACGTTGCGTCCAACAAGAGATTGGGGACTAGTCGAGGAATTCATCCAACGACGTTACGTCCAACAAGTGGTTACCTGGTCAGGATAAGAGTCCTTCCCACCCTTAAGGTGTAGCACACTCCCCTGCCTAGTGATTAACAAGTGCAAGCAAGTATTCATGAAAACATTTCAAGCAAGTCACCACTCGAACGGCTAGTGTGATAAAGTACACACTGCTCACTTCGATGGATCAGAAACCATTTTTTCCAAATATCACATATCAAGTCAATAAAGCGCTTTAATCAAGCAAGCATAGAACAAGCAGGGGCACTCACCAAGAGTGAAGCTCAGATGTCAAGTGGGGAATCAAAATTCCACGTCCTCGCTATACCCTAGAAAACCAGGTTTTAAAACGATAAGTTTTCTATACAAATTCTTAGTTTTTATATATAAAAGATTATCTAGTATTCAACTAGTTTATTTTCTCGAAATAAGTCGACAATCTTCTCAAGATTAAAACTTAGTAAAAGAAATAAAATGTTTCATATGGTTTTCTTTAAAATACTTTTCTTTCTAAAAGTACGACTAGTATTACGCCACTTGAATGAGTTTTCTTGCCGAACAAGTTTTCTACGCCTTTTGTTTAAAACTATTAGAATCTCGCGTTTTTGATTAATTTCCTCCAAAACAACTAGCTAGGAGCAATTTTAAAGAAAAGTAAGTAAAAATAAAATAAAATTGAGGTTTTAAAAGTCAGTGCAATTATTTTCTAAAATAATAAGCTAGTTTAAGCAAAGGTAGAATTAACTAGTTGGCAAGGTTTTAATAAAATTCTAGAAAATAATTTCACAAAGGTCTCAACTACTTCGGCCAGTCACCATATGCAATTTCAAGCAACAAAATAATTTAACCTCTAGTGCTTTGGCTGTAAGTTATCTTCAGTTTTTATTTCAGCTCCACAAGCAAAAGGTGACTAGCAAGCGATAAGATAATCTTAAACGTCTAGTAGGAAAATCTCGACCAACTTTGAGGGAAACTGATCAAATGCTCAACCCCCTACTTGCGGCCATATTTTCAGTTTTCTCACAACATTCAACCAAATACACGTTTTCTTAAATAATCTCTTCGATTAACGTTCAAATTTTTCGTGCATGTTCAGACCAAGCCAATATAGAAAAATTGCAATTCAAACATCAGTTTCACTAGGGTTTCATCAATCAGTAGCCCTAGGCTTTAACAGATTCAATTCTAATCAAAATTAAACAGGAGTAGTCCAAGGCATGAAATAAATCCAACCACTATTTATCAACTTTTCAAATGCATTTCGGCCAGGCTACTTAAACAATTTCCCCAAAAATTTAACGCTTGTAAAAATTACTCAAATAGTCAAGAGTTTCATCAATCATTAGCTCTTAGCATCCAACAATCAATTCTTACAACAGATTAACCAAAAATTTAACCCAAAAACGTAAAAGAAAGTCACGGTGGCTCGTCTTCACAAGAAGTTCTAAAAATTCAGATTTTTCTTTTCTCTTTTTTTTTTCCTTTATCCACGGCTCATTACAGCAGCATGCATGGTTAGATTAACTAATTAGCTATCAGTTTTAATTCCAAAATCAGATTTTAATTCAGCATCAAGTTCGGACAGTTTCAAGAGAAAGAAAAACAGGTCATCAATTGACCAAAAATTTTCCACTTCTCATCGGACAGCTCGCATGCAAAACAGATTTTGTATCTCTTTAATTTTCTTGTTTGATCACCACTAATTAACATCGTGCAAGGCATAATTAACCAGATTTAATCCAAAGCTAGGTTCGGTCATCATCAAGAAAGAAAACATCAATCAAAATTTTATTTCCTTCCTCTCGGATGGCTTGCATGCAACCGATCCTGTTCTACTTCAACCTTCTGGCTTAATCAGAGCTATGCAGCCTCATGCAAAGCATAATCATCCCATTTATAATTAGCTAAACGTATATCTAAGCTCAGATTGCATCAAATTAGCAGATTAAAGCTACAAATTTCCAGCTTAGTTCTCGACAGTTCCTATTTCTCTCACAATCAGAATTTCTGGTGCTTTAACTCATCATCCAACCGCATCACCCTCACATGCAAACTTCAAAATAACATTATCTACCTATAATTAGCTAATCTAAGGCCAGGTTTTACCTCGACTTAAGGCTTAAGTTGCGCGACCAGTGGCTGCAAATTTTCTCTCCTCTCGGCAGTGCAGAACGCAGCTCACCGTTCCTCCCTCTCTTGCTCAGCTTACACACGGAACAGAGGAGGTATTAGTTCTTCGTCCTCCTCACCAGCTCACGGATGGAGTGCGGAGGAATCAGCAGGTCTCTCTCTTCTCCTCTAGCTTGCGGACAGAACGAGGTATAAGGATCTCAGCTCTCTTTTCTTGCTCACTTCTGAACAGAAAAGGAAATGGAAGCTCGGCTCTCTCTCTCACGGTCGATATTAACGAGGTAAGGAAATGGAGTGGAACATTGTTGTGGTCTAAGGTGAGATGGTGGAGAGGGAATGATGCGCGGTTGAGAGATTGAGTGTTGGAGTGGAGAAGATTGCATTCGGCCGAGTGGAATGTTTGTGTTATAAGGGTGTCCGAGAGAGTGTTTGGGTTTGCATGGTTATTTGTGAGATAGTGGAGGGTAGTTTAGTCTTTTCACATCTCCTCCTAATATCCCCTTTAACTCCTTAGTTCTATTCTAATTGCAAAGTTTTACCCCAAATGTAATTTAAACACTTAATGCTATACTAAGCTCGCAAAAACCTAATAATCGAGATTTATACGTCCTAGGCGAACTTGGTATACTTGTATCGATTTTATCTAGAATTTACCAAATTCATCTTAATACTAAGGTTTCTATTAACCCTTAATCGTTATTAACGGTTAAATTTGCGATCGGACATAAATAATAAAAAAAAATAGTTATTAGGTCAAAAAGTGATTTACCTTAGAAATATTAATTTAGCATAACAAAACCAAATAATTTAATGGTTTAGCAAAATTGTATTATTTTTCACTTAAAATTATTGTTACGCACTTATTTAAAAACAATTAAATAAATAAAAAAATAATGCTAGAATTTATTAAAGAATAAGAAATGCAAATGAAATATGCACTGAGGTTTATATATATATATATTTCGAGGTTCTCACATCCTCCCCTCCTTACAATGAATTTTGTCCTCAAAATTCACACTTTCTAGAGAAATAAATCGGGGTATTTTTTCTGCATTTCTTCTTCTAATTCCCAAGTTGCTTCCTCTAGTCTGTGATTTCTCCATAAAATCTTCACCAAAGGAATTTTCTTATTCCTCAGTTCCTTTACTTCTCTTTCTAGGATCTTGACTGGTCCTTCTTCATACGTTAATGACTCATCCACTTCAATTCCTTCCAATTGCAACACATGGCTTGGGTCGGGGTGATATTTCCTAAGCATGGAGACATGAAAGATGTCATGAACCTTGGCCATGCTTGCAGGCAATTTCAACTGATATACTACTTTTCCAATTCACTTCAAAATCTCAAAAGGTCTGATATACCTTGGCTTTAGCTTCTTACCCTTCTTGGACACTACTCCGCTCTTCAAGGGTTTAACTCTTAGGAAAACTTTGTCTCCTACTTCAAATTCCAAATCTTTTCTCCTTGTGTCAGCGTAGCTTTTTTGTCTACTCTGGGCAACTTGAAGTTTTTCTCTAATAAGCTTTACTTTCTCATGGGTTTCTTCTATCCAGGGTATAGTCGTTGGATCTATAATTTTCTTCTCTCCCACTTCATCCCAATGAATCGGAGATCGACATCTTCTCCCATACAACGCTTCATACAGGGCCATCTAAATCGAGGCTTGATAACTGTTGTTATACGCGAATTCTACTAAGGTCATATACTGGCTCCATTTCCCTCCAAAATCCAATATACACGACCTCAGTAGATCCTCCAAGGTTTGAATTGTTCTTTCCGACTGTCCGTCGGTTTGGGGATGATATGCAGTACTAAATTTCAACTTGGTCCCCAATGACTCATGAAATTTCTGCCAGAAACGCGAGACAAACCTTGGATCTCGATCAGACACGATACTTACAGGGATACCATACAATCTCATGATTTCTTCTGTGTACAACTTGACCAGTTTCTCCAAAGGAAAGCTCATACTCACAGGTAGTAAATGTGCAGACTTAGTAAGTCGGTCAACTATTACCCAAATCGCGTCAAATCCTTTTTGACTTTTAGGCAATCCCGTTACAAAATCCATTGTTATATGTTTCAATTTCCATTCGGGAATTTCTAACGGTTGTAATAAACCGGAGGGCTTCTGATGCTCCGCTTTTACTTGTTGGCAGATCAAACATTTCTGTACAAACTCTGCCACGTCCTTTTTCAGACCTTCCCACTAGTATAACCCCTTCACATTGTGATACATCTTAGTCACTCTTGGGTGTATCGTATACCTCGAACGATGTGATTCCTCTAAAATTTCTTTCTTTATTTCTTCATTTGCCGGAACCACAATTCGATCTCTAAACCTCAATACACTTTCAGACCCTAATTTAAAATCTAGGGTTTCCCCTTTTTGCACTTTCTCCACATTCTTCTGAATTGTAGGGTCCGTCTTCTGGGCCTCCTTAACACGCTCTAGTAATGGTGATTTCAATGACAAATTCCCAAATAAAACCTTTAATCTCCCCAAGCGAGGGTTCCAACTACTCACTTCTTCTAACATGTTCCACTCTTTAACCATTAACCCTGCTACTTGGGCCTTTCTACTTAGAGCGTCCGCTACCACATTGGCTTTTCTTGGGTGGTAATTAATCGAACAGTCGTAATCTTCCAGAAATTCCACCCATCACCTCTGTCTCAAATTCAATTCCTTTTAGGAGAATAAGTACTTGAGGCTCTTATGGTCCGTATAAACTTCAAAAGTCACGCCGTACAAGTAATGTCTCCATTTCTTTAAGGCAAAAATCACTGCAGCCAATTCTAGGTCATGCGTTGGGTAATTTTGTTCGTGAGGCTTCAATCTCCTGGAAGCATAGGCAACTACCTTACCCATTTGCATCAAAACACATCCTAGACCTTCTCTAGAGGCATCAGAATACACGGTATAACCTTCTCCTCCGTCAGGTAATACCAGAACAGGAGCGGATGTTAATCGCTTCTTTAACTCCTGAAAACTTGACTCACACTTTGGAGTCCAGGTAAACTTATTCCTTTTCTTAGTTAGCTCGGTCATAGGTCCAGCAATTTTCGAAAAATCCTTAATAAACCGCCTATAATAACCTGCTAATCCCAAGAAACTTCTAACTTCCGTTGGAGTTTCTGGCTGCTTCCACATCATAACGGCCTCAACTTTTGCCGGATCCACGGCAATTCCATCTTTGGAAACTTTGTGCCCTAGAAAAGAAATTTCCTCCAGCCAAAACTCGCACTTACTGAATTTGGCATACAACTTATTCTCTCTTAATATCTGCAAGACTATCTCTAAGTGCTTAACATGTTCCTCTCGAGTCTTGGAGTATAGCAAAATATCATCGATAAAAACCACTACGAACTGATCCAGATACTTCTTAAAGACTCTCTGCATTAAATCCATGAAAGCAGCTGGTGCATTAGTTAATCGAAATGGCATGACTGCAAACTCAAAATGTCCATATCTTGTATTAAAAGCAGTCTTGGGTATGTCTTCCTTCTTAATCTTTAATTGGTAATACCCTTGCCTCAAGTCCAGCTTAGAGAAAACAACAGATCCTTGCAGCTGATCAAATAAACTATCGATCAAAGGTAGAGGGTATTTGTTCTTAATTGTAATCTCATTTAACCCTCGATAATCAACACATAACCTCAAGCTTCCGTCCTTTTTCTTGACAAATAGAACGGGTGCTCCCCATGGTGAATCACTTTCCCTAACGAAACCTTTCTCCAGTAGGTCCTGCAGTTGAATTTTCAACTCTTTTAGCTCTGTAGGAGCCATTCGGTACGGAGTCTTGGAAATCGGAGCCGTTCCCGGCACCAAGTCAATCTTGAACTCCACTTCTCTCTCCGGCGGTAATGTCTTTAGTTCTTCGGGGAAAACATCTGGAAATTCCCGTACTACTGGTACATCTTCTAACTTCACTTGGTCACTAGGAGCGTTAATCAGGAAGGCTAGGAAACCTTGCGCTCCTTTATGCAAAATTTTCCTCGCCCGTATTCCCGAGATCATAGCAGATGATGCTAACCTACCTTTCACATCTAGCTTCAGAGTTGCTTCCCCGGGAATCCAAAGTTCTAGCACTTTTGCTCTACAGTCCAGCTTAGCATGATGATGAGCTAGGAAATCCATTCCTATAATAACATCATAACCTTTTATATCCAGGCTTATCAAATCCACTAGCATTTTACGCTCTCCAATCCAGAATTCGTAATTCTTATAAGCTAAGCTAGTGATTATATTCTTATTACCCATTGGTGTCCTAACTTCAAGATCAAAAGGTAATCTAACAGGTTTCACATCAATTCCGGACACAAATGTTGGATTCACAAATGAATGAGTTGCACCAGGATCAATTAACACTCTAGCTAATCGATGAAAAATTGGAAGAGTACCTTCCACGACTTCTGAGGAATCAGGTACAGGTTGGTCATCTATAGCGTATACCCTGGCGGGAACTTTCGGCCTGCTCCCTCCAGAAGTGGCTGGCCTAGCACTCGAGGTACCACCTTCTTGTATTTTTGGACAGCCGGCAATCTAGTGCGCACTACTTCCACACTTCAAGCACTTTCCTTCTTTCCTCCAGCATTCGTCCTCAGTATGGCCAGCCCTCTTGCAATACCCACAAGTCACCTGAGGGGTGGTTACACGACCTCCTTGCGGGGCGTTCCTAGTTTGATTCCTTCCGCTTGACCCTCCTCTAGTACCGATATCTCTTCTTCCGGCACCTCTCGCCCCAGCTCCTCTTGCTAGAGCACCTCGTAGTGCTCCAGGATTATTTACTCCACCAGTTCCTCGATCCACTTTGGCCGATGGAGCATTTCCATAAATTGGCTCCCTACTGCTACTAGGGGCAAATCTTTTCTTGGCCTGAAAAGATTTCAGTTGGGCTCTGGCTACTTCAACCCTTAGGGCTCTCTCGACAGCATCGGCAAATGTGTCTATCCGAACTGCAGCTAATCCCTCCTGGATTTCCACGTTTAGTCCCTGCACAAACCTCCTTACACGCCTTTGCTCCGTGGCTATCAATTCTGGAGCAAAACGAGACAGTTTCGTGAATTGGACCTCATATTCGGTGACACTCATCGCCCCTTGCCTACATTTGATGAAGTCATCCTCACTCTTCTCTTGGATGAGAGGTGGAAGGAATTTGGCGTTGAACTCCCTTGTGAAGTTCGCCCAAGTCCTCGGAGTATGGTTCCTATCCCAGTTAATCCTAACCAGGTTCCATCAGGAACGAGCAGCTCCCTCAAACTGGAATGCGGCGAAAGTCACTTGTCTCTCCTCCGCATAGTTTAAGGCTGCAAAAATGTCGGAGATTCTCTCCCACCAGCCTTCAGCTACCTCCGGGTCAGGTCCTCCATAAAATTTGGGAGGTCCGAACTTCAGAAATCTTTCTAATGCCCGATCCTCAGTATCGGTTGGGCCTCCTTGGTGATGCACTTGTCCAGAGGCTTGGTGTTCAGTCAAGCGCTCTAAGACATCAGTGATCAGATTAATTGCGGTGCCACTTAACCTCCGGCCATTCCCTCTTGCCCTAGGTCTTGATTGACCTCATGTTCCCTATCACCACCCGCTTCTGGGTGTTGTCTAGTAGGTCTCCCACGTCCCCTTCCTATTACTTGGCGATCCATAGTCTGGTTATGCCTATTATTGGAAAGATAGGACAATTAGGCGAGAGTATTATTTATTTATGATTATTATTATTATTCTCTTTGTAGTTAAAATCAACATGAAAGTGGAGGAAGAAGAGAATAAAAATGCTTAACATATATTCACGTGTGAAAGTCATACAAATAACGAGTTGGGACATTTCCAAAAGTAAGGCACAGAAGTATAACAAAAATACATCCAGATAATCCCTTAAACAAAAAATTAGGGATATGGTGCCTCGAAAGTAGGTCATCCCACTAGACAAAATTTGATGACCTAACTAATGTTCCCCTTTCTAACCCTACATATCTAGTACTATCAAGATCTAACCTAACCCTCAGCAGGGCTACCAGGAGCAACATCCTCCTCTGGATCCTCCTCCGGGTCCTCCTCCGGGTCCTCCTCCGGATCCTCCTCTACACCCGCCTACTCGGTACCCTGAAGGACACTCGTGGCCTTGTCCATCATCATCGCGGCATCAGCCCTGATACCGGCACTCCTATCACGTATCCCCTCGGCCAATCGAGTCAACCTAGACCTCTGTCGCTCTATCTCCACGCGAGCAGCCTCCAGCCTAGCATGCTTGGCCGCTAGCCTCATCTCTAAGTCGGCTATACGGTCAAACTGGGTATCCACCATGATACTCAGCTCCTCTACATCCTGGGTCAGGGTGTGGTTAGCATCCCACAAATGGCGGCGCTCATCGTCTAAGGACAACACCAAATCGTTAGGATACGCGTATATAGCCCTACACTGGCATCGAGGATGCCTATCAGCTGGAGTATATCTCACGCGGTCTCCTCCGCCTCGCGGCCTATATGAAATAGATCTAAGCGGCTCTACATGTCCATTAGACGCTCCACTACCATTTGCATGTCCGTTTCCATTCTCCATTCCTGCAAAATAACCAAAATCCAAAGGTTAAAACTTAAATAGCTAATTGGTTCATATATCGCTTAAGATATATCTAAAGGTCTCATTTCTTACTTCTAGAAAGGATTAGGGTTTCTAACACATCTAATATATCTTTCAAATAACTTTTCTAACCTAGACTCTGATACCACCTGTGGCGACCCCACTTCCCCCCAAGGCGAACCAGAGGGTTGGCGGGCCGTCTGCCTAACTCTCGCTAGGACTCACGCAAGCAAACTATCCTAATCCTTCCGGAGAATAACCTAAACTATTACAACACCGATTCCTTCCAAAAAGGCTGAAGACTAAAACCACATTAACTTCAGAGATAACCGCATTTTTAAGATAGCCAATCGTCGACTCTTAAACACCTTACGCATTACAAACCAGGCAACAAAAACATACAATCCAAATACATTAGTACAAGCCAAATAACAAATCCGGGGTTTACACTTTTCCAGCTTCAAGCGGCAATCCAAATTAAAAGATACAATGTCTAACTCAAACTACATGCATAAAAGTGAAATTAAATTTCAAGTCTTGCTCAAGTGCCAGGACCTGTCAAGGAAAACAAATGAACGTGGGGTGAGCTAAAGCTCAGCGGTGCCCCAAGACATGCAATCAAATAAAACAAATAACACGTATTGTCTTCAATTAAAATAAACAAATAGGAAAGCGTATAACAACACAAGGTAGGATACAGGGGCTCTCAGGAGCCATATCTCCACGAGCTTGATCAAAATTTCCCGTAGTCGACCCTCTGTCAACTTTCACTACCTATGGTCCATGTAGATCTTTTTATTTTTCAGAACTCCGGCCACCAACCATACCCCTTTACCGGGCCCGCACGACAAACACGAGAGTGGTAATACTCGATTATACCTTAGGGACTGGTCGAGGAATTCATCCAACGACGTTGCGTCCAACAAGAGATTGGGGACTAGTCGAGGAATTCATCCAACGACGTTACGTCCAACAAGTGGTTACCTGGTCAGGGTAAGAGTCCTTCCCACCCTTAAGGTGTAGCACACTCCCCTGCCTAGTGATTAACAAGTGCAAGCAAGTATTCATGAAAACATTTCAAGCAAGTCACCACTCGAACGGCTAGTGTGATAAAGTACACACTGCTCATTTCGATGGATCAGAAACCATTTTTTCCAAATATCACATATCAAGTCAATAAAGCGCTTTAATCAATCAAACATAGAACAAGCAGGGACACTCACCAAGAGTGAAGCTCAGATGTCAAGTGGGGAATCAAAATTCCACGTCCTCGCTATACCCTAGAAAACCAGGTTTTAAAACGATAAGTTTTCTATACAAATTCTTAGTTTTTATATATAAAAGATTATCTAGTATTCAACTAGTTTATTTTCTCGAAATAAGTCGACAATCTTCTCAAGATTAAAACTTAGTAAAAGAAATAAAATGTTTCATATGGTTTTCTTTAAAATACTTTTCTTTCTAAAAGTGCGACTAGTATTACGCCACTTGAATGAGTTTTCTTGCCGAACAAGTTTTCTACGCCTTTTGTTTAAAACTATTAGAATCTCGCGTTTTTGATTAATTTCCTCCAAAACAACTAGCTAGGAGCAATTTTAAGGAAAAGTAAGTAAAAATAAAATAAAATTGAGGTTTTAAAAGTCAGTGCAATTATTTTCTAAAATAATAAGCTTGTTTAAGCAAAGGTAGAATTAACTAGTTGGCAAGATTTTAATAAAATTCTGGAAAATAATTTCACAAAGGTCTCAACTACTTCGGCCAGTCACCATATGAAATTTCAAGCAATAAAATAATTTAACCTGTAGTGCTTTGGCCGTAGTTATCTTCAGTTTTTATTTCAGCTCCACAAGCAAAAGGTGACTAGCAAGCGATAAGATAATCTTAAACGTCTAGTAGGAAAATCTCGACCAACTTTGAGGGAAACTGATCAAATGCTCAACCCCCTACTTGCGGCCATATTTCAGTTTTCTCACAACATTCAACCAAATACACGTTTTCTTAAATAATCTCTTCGATTAACGTTCAAATTTTTCGTGCATGTTCAGACCAAGCCAATATAGAAAAATTGCAATTCAAACATCAGTTTCACTAGGGCTTCATTAATCAGTAGCCCTAGGCTTTAACATATTCAATTCTAATCAAAATTAAACAGGAGTAGTCCAAGGCATCAAATAAATCCAACCACTATTTATCAACTTTTCAAATGCATTTCGGCCAGGCTACTTAAACAATTTCCCCAAAAATTTAACGCTTGTAAAAATTACTCAAATAGCCAAGAGCTTCATCAATCATTAGCTCTTAGCGTCCAACAATCAATTCTTACAACAGATTAACCAAAAATTTAACCCAAAAACGTAAAAGAAAGTCACGGTGGCTCGACTTCACAAGAACTAAAAATTCAGATTTTTCTTTTCTCTTTTTTTTTCCTTTATGCACGGCTCATTACAGCAGCATGCATGGTTAGATTAACTGATTAGCTATCAGTTTTAATTCCAAAATCAGATTTTAATTCAGCATCAAGTTCGGACAGTTTCAAGAGAAAGAAAAACAGGTCATCAATTGATCAAAAATTTTCCACTTCTCCTCGGACAGCTCGCATGCAAAACAGATTTTGTATCTCTTTAATTTTCTTGTTTGATCACCACTAATTAACATCGTGCAAGGCATAATTAACCAGATTTAATCCAAAGCTAGGTTCGGTCATCATCAAGAAAGAAAACATCAATCAGAATTTTATTTCCTTCCTCTCGGATGGCTTGCATGCAACCGATCCTGTTCTACTTCAACCTTCTGGCTTAATCAGAGCTATGCAGCCTCATGCAAAGCATAATTATCCCATTTATAATTAGCTAAACGTATATCTAAGCTCAGATTGCATCGAATTAGCAGATTAAAGCTACAAATTTCCAGCTTAGTTCTCGGCAGTTCCTATTTCTCTCACAATCAGAATTTCTGGTGCTTTAACTCATCATCCAACCGCATCACCCTCACATGCAAACTTCAAAATAACATTATCTACCTATAATTAGCTAATCTAAGGCCAGGTTTTACCTTGGCTTAAGGCTTAAGTTGCGCGACCAGTAGCTGCAAATTTTCTCTCCTCTCGGCAGTGCAGAACGCAGCTCACCGTTCCTCCCTCTCTTGCTCAGCTTACACACGGAACAGAGGAGGTATTAGTTCTCCGTCCTCCTCACCAGCTCACGGATGGAGTGCAGAGGAATCAGCAGGTCTCTCTCTTCTCCTCTAGCTTGCGGACAGAACGAAGTATAAGGATCTCAGCTCTCTTTTCTTGCTCACTTCTAAACAGAAAAGGAAATGGAAGCTCGGCTCTCTCTCTCATGGTCGATATTAATGAGGTAAGGAAATGGAGTGGAACGTTGTTGTGGTCTAAGGTGAGATGGTGGAGAGGGAATGATGCGCGGTTGAGAGATTGAGAGTTGGAGTGGAGAAGATTGCATTCGGCCGAGTGGAATGTTTGTGTTATAAGGGTGTCCGAGAGAGTGTTTGGGTTTGCATGGTTATTTGTGAGATAGTGGAGGGTAGTTTAGTCTTTTCACATCTCCTCCTAATATCCCCTTTAACTCCTTAGTTCTATTCTAATTGCAAAGTTTTACCCCAAATGTAATTTAAACACTTAATGCTATACTAAGCTCGCAAAAACCTAATTTTCGAGATTTTTACGTCCTAGGCGAACTTGGTATACTTGTATCGATTTTATCTAGAATTTACCAAATTCATCTTAATACTAAGGTTTCTATTAACCCTTAATCGTTATTAACGGTTAAATTAGCGATCGGACATAAATAATAAAAAAAATAGTTATTAGGTCAAAAAGTGATTTACCTTAGAAATATTAATTTAGCATAACAAAACCAAATAATTTAATGGTTTAGCAAAATTGTATTATTTTTCACTTAAAATTATTGTTACGCACTTATTTAAAAACAATTAAATAAATAAAAAAAATAATGCTAGAATTTATTAAAGAATAAGAAATACAAATGAAATATGTCCTGAGGTTTATATATATATAATTCGAGGTTCTCACAAGGGATAGAATGTTTGTTTAGAAAAGAAGAGGGCCAGACTTTTTATTCCGTTCCTTACATTAACTCTGAAAGGAAACTTTCACTAATACGAAATTTCTTGCATGTATCTGAATTAATTGACTGAGGAAGACTCCTATTCATTCATAACTATGAAACATAAGTGAGCCGCCGGACAATACTCTTCCTTTTTCTTTTCCTTTTTTCTTCTTTCTCTTCTCTCTCTCTCTCTCTCTCTCTCTCTCTCTCTCTTTTTTTCTTTTTTTTTTTGACAACAAACCCTTTCCAATCTTGCACCAACAACAGTTGCCTCAATCATTTTGTCTCTTTTTCGAGAAGTCACGCTGTCTCTTTTCCGAGTAGTCACGATTTGACCCTTTTATTGTAAGCACAGGTCGCTCCTTTTGACTGTATTTGGTTGCTTCTCATCAACTAGAAATTATTGTTCTTGATACTGCTTTCCATCAGGCTCCCTTTTCTGCTTTTTATACAAGCGATCACTAATTTTATTTCTTTCATCTTGATCCCCATTCGGTCTGAGTTCCTCCTTATGCCATTCGGGCCTCTTTAAAACATCTTCGGGTGTCTCTTCACTACTCCTCTCATTTTGAATTTCAAATTCACATTTGTGAGATATCTAGATGGCTGCCATCAAATTTCGAAACAGTGATATCCAAAGGGTCAGGGGGTTTTATTCGTGACCATCTGAAAAGAATGCGTAAGTAACACAATATGTATAAAACTGTACATTTATTGCATTTTAAGATAAAGATCGAAATGTGTCTTCAAAAGCCACTTGATTGAAAACTATTTACAAAAAACATGGTTAAGCAAAAAACACATGCATGAACAATTTTCATGGATTTAATCAAAAACAACTCCCCAAATTTATCGAAACTCCCCTCGAGAGGGAGTGATCTCACTAGTTTGGGATTTTCAAGTTTCCTCATCGGGGGTAAATGCTTCACAGGTGTCCTTGTGTTCGGGAAAGAGATTCGTACTTATACTCGGTCCTTGTTCTGCCTTTTTCCTCAGCACTATATCTCCTGCTTCGATCATATCCTGGATCTTATGCTTTAGTACCCAACAGTTACCGGTTGGGTGACCAGGCGCTTCAGAATGGTAGGCACAAGCGACTTAAGGGTCGTATCCAGCAGAGAAGCCTCGACGATGGTAGTTTGGAGGAGGTATGTCTTTAATTTTAGCGACGGCCTTAAGCTGTTCGTACAGTTGGTCAATAGGCCTGCCTAAATTGGTAAAAGTTTGAGATCGACCGAGATTTTGTATTTCATTGATTTGAGGATGGTGGTAGGTCTGTTTGTTTGGTGGAGCAGATCTAGGATTATAAGGAGGGCGATGTCTAGTTTGAAAATTAGGTGGAGAAATATAAAATGGTGTTGTGGGTGTGTTTGGATAATTTGGTCGGTGTCAATGATGGTTAATGGTAGTACGATAGACAGGTCGGGGGTGTGACTGGTATGAGTAATGGGATGGCTAAGTGGGGTATTGTTGGTACCTAGGTCAGAAAGAAGGGCCTTGGTTCCAGACAATGAAGTTTCCTCCTCTTTCTTCTCGAACTGGGATTTCTTACTACTGCCGTCTTGATTTTGCATCGCTTCCAATTGTGACTTCAGAGTTGACACATTAACAATCTTTCCTGCTCTTACAAACTTATCATACTCTTCTAATTTATTAACAATTTCTGCGAAAGAACATCCAGTCATGCGAAAATCTCCTCAAAATAGGGGGGTCATGAGCTTTAATAAATGTACGCACAATCTCATCTTCAGTCAAGGGGGGTTCCACATTGGCAGCCAATTTTCTCCATCTTTTTCCATACGTCTTGTGATCCTCAGATGGTTTTCTTTTAGTTCCTTCCAGAGTGGTCCTCGTTGGAGCCAACTCGCAATTGTATTCGTATTGCCTTACAAAAGCGGTTGATAAGTCTAGTTATGTCCTCATATTCTCGGGCTTCAAATTGGAATACCAGTCCAGTGCATCGTCTTCTAAACTTTCAGGAAATACACGAACTGGCAGATTCTTGTCATCTATTGGCTTGCCCAACTTGTTGGCAAACATTCGGAGATGCGTCTTGGGGTTGTCCGTTCCGTCATACTTGCTAAACTTGGGTGCTTTAAAATCCACAGGTAGTTGCATGTCAGGAAACAGGCATAACTCGTTATAATTCAAGCCCCCTTGTTTTCTCAAACCCTGACTCTTTCTCATGAATTCATCAAACCGATCCAACTTTTTTAGTAAATTCTTGTCAATTGGTGCTGAAGATCCCCCAGTTTCAACTTTCCCTTGGGCAGCGGTATTCAGCGTGAATGGTTCAGCAGTGAAATTGTAATATGGCCCTTAAGGTTCAAGTGGCATGTTCAGATTTACAGATGGATAATTTTGAAAAATTTGGGGGTGAGGAGGATTGGCTTGGGTAGCGGGTGCATGGGTATGTGGTAGGCCATAAGTGGAATAAGTGAAAATTTCTTCAGGCGGATTTGCAAAATGAGGAGTAAAGGAGGTTTAAGTATAAGGTAAAAATATTGGTTCAGTTGAATTGGCAGGTAAGGGCTCCAGCTGGACACCGCCGCTGCTACCAGTGACTAGCTGATTAATTACACGTCGTTGTGCGCTCATTTTCATATTCAGCTCATTGAATTTATTTAGCACTTCGCTCAGTTGAGCTCCCAGATTTACCAAGCCATTTGATGATGTCGTTACAGGCCTATCGGACGATTCCGGGTGTGTACTCATGTTTACAATATTTCTTGAAACTCAGCTACGTGATTGTATAATGATGGGGCTTCTTTGTGTAGCTATATTTGAAAAACACCTGACATATTTAGAAAATCCTATTTAGCATCATCTCTTGACCGGCTTTTGGCAAAGCAAGAAAAGAAAGAAAAGAAAAGAAAAAGACACGAGTTAGTATATATTGAGGTAAGTCGGATGCATGCCTATTGGGGGACCCCTTTCACGCCAAGGGTTGGCCTAGCATGAAAATGCAATCCTTCAGAGCAGGCACTATACAATACCTGATGGATTCGATCGACTTATTGAGATTCGAATAAAAGACAATTTTAAAAAAAAATTGGCTAATTGGAGTGACAAGAGACAATTTGTCTTAACAAAACGAGGACAGAGTCTGAATGAATTGATTATTTTGATTGACACATAAAGTGATACTAAAAATCAATTTAGTGTGAAAAGCTTATTTTTGAAAGGATTGAAATGTCTCGACTAGTTTCTTCGATGAACCATAGATCAAAACTTTAAAAGAGAATAAACGGGCTAAACGGATCGAATGAAATTGATGGTTAGTTCAAAAATTGATTGGATTATCCTAAAAGTGAATAAAACTGATCAAATGAATTGGATGAAATTGAGAATTTATTTAAAAAACAAAATTGACTAAATGAATAATGAATTGGATAGAATTGATGATTTATTCAAAATTGATTGTATTGTCCTAAAAATGAATAAATTGGTCAAATATATTGGATAGAATTGACAGTTTATTCAAAAATCGACTGGATCACTGGTCGAATGAATTGAATGAAATTGATGATTTATCCAAAATGAAATTGAATGAAAATGAAATTAAAAATGAGCAAAATTGTATGGATTGAATGATCTATAAAAAAAATCGACTCAATCATCTTAGATGTAAAAATGGGATGAATGAACTTGATAATTTATCAAAATTGATGGAATTGTCTGCCCATTGGTAGTTTCAAAAATTCATTATGATTCATTAGTCTATGAGTTTTCTAAAATCAAGATTTGGCCTTAACATACTTATCATCTCAACAATGAGGAATTTGTGAATTTTTTCAACTTAATGTCCTTTACGCAAGGGATTTTTACCAATTCTGATAAAATGGCCAAAAAGTGATTATTAAAGGCTCATATTCTAATGCGTAAAAACTGTTCCATCATTCTCAATGTCGTCACACGGAAGGGATCGAATCTTACCTTACTTTGTGCACTACCCCTTTGGATGGTACAAAAAATATAAACGTGCAAGTCTCATTGGATTATATATCAAGACAAAAGGTGGCTTATTCCTAACGTGGGATCCCCTATGCGGCATTCCCTCTAAAGTTGATGTATGATGCCAGTTTATTAAAGTGATTAAATATACAATGAAATAATTGACATATGATCTAAAAGTGCCCTATTTAAATGCTGGGGTAAGCCTAAAATGATGTGCAACACACATGCATATGCAATTTAAACGTGCTTGATATAAAAAAGGTGATCTTATCCTAAATGAGTACCATGCCAGAACTCTTATTTCTAATGTTTGTGTATGCAGAAAAGGAGAAAACAAGAAGAAATTAGTTCAATAAATAACACATAGCACGTTGAAACAATAGATGATACAAGAATGGAACAGAAAGCAAAGAAAGAAGGGTGGGATCCCTCCCCTCGTGTCTAGTGTCCCTAATAGGGTAAGACAAACTCTACCCTAGGTAAACTGTCATGGATGCATGAGGTATCGGCTCACTAATGCATCTAGACTCGATAGGTTTTAGGTCCCCGAGACTTCAGACTTGGAAACCAAAGGTCATCAATCCCAAGATTCTTTGTCGGTGGCTCGAGCGATTCCCCAGACACTGCTACGCACACGTCGTGTCACGGCTACATGTCTGAGTGAATCTATCAAAAATCCTCAATTTTTGACTAAAAGCTAAAGGCTATCAACCCAAAGCTTAAAATGGAAGATTGAGTGACCTCTCGGATCATGCTACGCACACGTCGTGTCGCGATCACACGTCCAAGTGGGTCACCTAATCCTAATAGGGAAGAGTGGCTTGACAAGCCACTAAAAGAAAAATAAATGAGGGATAAAAAAATAAAACGTATGCACGTATGCTAGTGCTCAGTTTGGAGGGGAAGGATCGAGAACTAATGCGAGGCTCTAGGGTAATATTCCCTACCCCAAATGCAAAGCACGATACAAATAAGTAAATAAATAAATCATTCATCACATACACAAGGAACAATGAACGAATACGAGGGTGAAATGCAAAACATCCTAAAAAAATGTGAGAACCCGTAACTTTTCCATTTTCTAGGTTTTATTATCTTTCTAGGTTTTCTTATCTTTAATGGCTTGTTTTCTGCATTTTCGTGATTAGGAAAAATTTCTAGATATTTTTAAGGAGCAGATATAGTTTTTAGATAATTTTTCTAGTATCGAATAGGTTTTGAGAAATTAAGAGCGTATACCGGACGTGAGACCCACTAGTGCGAAAAGTTCGGAAAAATTCGGCCAACTAGGTTAAGTTTTGGATACTGGAATTAATTTACCGGGTGTTAAGAGATAAGTAGAGGATGCTAAGTGGATTGGTATAAGAGAGACAAAAGTTAGGCAAGCAATTAATGATGGTGACAAGTGTCACCATAGGGTTGGTAGAAACTTTTGACTACTATTCCATGTCTTACCAATTGACTAAATAAGCTAAAAATTTACCAAACATTCCTCCATTTCCAAGCTTTAGTGGCCGGCCCTCTCTCTCAAGAAAGGAAGAAAGAAAGCTCTCCAAGTTTGCTCCAATCTTGCTCCAATCTACAAATCAACCATTTACTCTTGTTTTTGTTCCATAGAAACCCTTAAGGGAGTGTTTGTGAGTTGTTTTGTGGAGTTATTTGGAAAGCTAAGAGGACTAGTTGCTCTCTCTCTTGTGTTTCTGATACGAATCCCGTTGGTGAGAAGATTCGCGACCCAAGATCGCTTGTTGGATTTGACGTCGGGTGCAAGAAACGGTGGCAGCGGAAACCCTACGACCCCTCTAATCCCCGTGACTAGGAACTTGTTGATACTATCTCAACCCGTAATCAAACGAATTAGTGAACCTCAGGCAAGTGTAGAAGGCGCCACAATTCAAGTGCGATTCTTGAATTGATAAGCCGAACAAGAACACTAGAGTATAACTCTAAGTTGTTCTAGGTTTGCTCGAAAGCTATGGAGAAAACTCTCTCAATATTTTTATCATAAAAGTGTCTACCCTTTATTGATGTAATATGGTGCCTTATATAGGCTACAAGTGAAAACCTTAATCTAGTAGAAAATGGACTAAGGGCGCAGTGGATATGGGCCCTAATAAAGGAGGCTTAACCCCCGACGGGTTGGGCCTCACGTGGGCTTTCCTTCCTAGGCAACCCACTCTAGCAAATAATAATGAGTAAATTAACAATCCTACCCTTGGCGATTCTACGTGCGATATGCACTTAGCCAATTATTCAATCAAATCAACTAATGTGGAAATAACTAACTATGATGCTAAAACGGAAATTAGGGTTTGGCAAAACCCTAATCCTCGGGTGTAGCTTCAATGCTCATTATCGGACCGCGACCACCTTCACTTGAATGCATGAATCCTTTAAAGGACTTCTGTATGGCCTGAATAAGTACATTGAGTTGATCACGAAGTTTCTTTGCGCGAGCCCGAGTAATGGGTCCACTTGGGGCGAGCACGTGATCCTCAGCTCCTCGATTACCCGAGCCATTGTTGGCCTGTCCACGTACCATGATGCTATCATTCCCCTCCTCTTGAGAAGGATTTGCCCTCAAATCAAACGCATCATCTGCATCAAAAGGAGCTAAGTCAGAGACATTAAATGTAGCACTAACTCCATACTCACCAGGAAGGTCAAGTTTGTAGGCGTTGTCATTGATGCGCTCCAACACTTGAAAATGTCCATCACCCCATGGTTGTAATTTGTTCCTCCTTTGAACAGGAAAGCGTTCTTTGCGCATGAGCAACCACACCCAATCGCCAGGCTCAAAAATCAACTTTTGGCGACCTTTGTTAGCTTGCTTGACGTATTGACCAGTTCTCCTCTCAATGTTAGCCCTGACTTTCTCATGCAGTTGCTTAACAAACTCTGCACGTTTCTTACCATCCAAATGTGCGCGCTCATTACTAGGTAATGGCACTAGATCAAGTGGTGTTAGTGGATTAAAACCATAAGCACATTCAAATGGAGAGAAACCAGTAGTAGAATGGATAGCCCTATTATAAGCAAACTCAACATGAGGTAAACATTCTTCCCATGATTTCAAGTTCTTTTTGATGATGGCACGCAACAAGGTACCTAATGTATGATTTACCACCTCAGTTTGACCATCAGTTTGGGGGTGGCTGGCAGTAGAGAATAGCAATTTGGTGCCTAACTTAGACCAGAGTGTCTTCCAAAAATAGCTCAGAAATTTGACATCTCTGTCTGAGACAATGGTCCTAGGAATGCCATGCAATCTCACAATCTCTTTAAAGAATAAGTTAGCAATATGAGATGCATCATCAGTTTTATGACATGCAATGAAGTGTGCCATTTTAGAGAATCTATCAACTACCACATAAATGGAGTCATGGCCATACTTGGATCTAGGCAAACCAAGTATAAAATCCATAGAAATATCGACCCATGGTGCACTAGAAATAGGTAACGGGGTGTAAAGGCCATACGGCTGTACCTTGGATTTAGCTTTCTTACAAGCTAAGCATCGCTCCACCACCCGTGCAACATCTCTCCACATGTGCGGCCAATAGAAGTGCTCCTGCAGCATGGCAAGAGTCTTATCAACCCCAAAATGTCCCATAAGGCCACCCGAATGGGATTCTCGTACCAAAAGTTCGCGGATGGATCCATGTGGGATGCAAAGCCGATTGGCATAAAACAAGTAACCATCGGAAATGAAGAATTTACCTTGCCCAGTGTGTTTGCAAGAAAGGTAAAGTTCACCGAAATCACTATCTTGGGCATAGATGTCTTTAAGCAGCTCAAACCCTAACAACTTAGCATCTAAGGAAGTGAGTAGAGAGTACCTTCGTGAGAGTGCATCCGCAACCACATTAGACTTACCAGCCTTATATTTAATTACGTACGGAAAGGACTCCACGAATGCGATCCACCTTGCATGCTTTTTGCTCAAGGTGTGCTGGGCCTTAAGGTATTTAAGGGACTCATGATCAGTGTGTATCACGAATTCCTTAGGCCTTAAGTAGTGCTGCCAAACTTGTAGTGCTCGAATGAGGGCGTACAACTCTTTATCATAAGTTGAGTAGTTCAGTGCAGCCCCATTGAGTTTCTCACTAAAGTAGGCAATAGGTCTTCCTCCTTGATTCAACACAGCTCCAACTCCAATACCTGAAGCATCACAATCAATCTCAAATGTCTTAGAAAAGTCAGGTAAAGCAAGTACAGGTGCATGTGTGAGTTTGTGCTTTAAAGCGCGAAAGGCTTGTTCTTGAGAATCTCCCCAATGGAAGTTCTCATTCTTCTTAATCAACTCGGTCAAGGGTGCAGCAATAGTGCTAAAGTCCCTCACGAATCTCCTATAGAAACCCGCAAGGCCATGGAAGCTTCGAATATCACCCACAGACCTTGGTGTTGGCCACTCTTGAATAGCTGTCACCTTTTGATCATCCACCTTCATTCCCTGCGCACTTATAACAAACCCTAGAAACACAAGCATTAGTGCAAAAATTACACTTCTTGAGATTGGCATAGAGCTGCTCTCATCGAAGTACATTCATAACAGCCCTAATATGCTCGAGGTGTTCATCATAAGATTTGCTATAAATTAGGATATCATCAAAGTAAACTACCACGAATTTTCCTAAGAATGGACGCAGAACATGGTTCATTAACCTCATGAAGATGCTAGGTGCATTAGTGAGCCCAAAAGGCATCACTAACCACTCATACAATCCACACTTAGTTTTAAAGGCAGTTTTCCATTCATCCCCCTCCTTAATCCTAATTTGATGGTACCCACTTTTGAGATCAATTTTGGTAAAGAACACAACCCCATGTAACTCATCAAGCATGTCATCTAAGCGAGGTATAGGGTGGCGATACTTTACCGTGATGGCATTTATGGCCCTACAATCAGTGCACATTCTCCAGTACCATCTTTCTTGGGCACCAAAATGACTGGGACAGCGCACGGGCTTAAGCTCTCACGTGCCCATCCTTTGCCAAGCAAGTCGTCCACTTGCCTTTGTTACTCCTTAGTTTCCTCCGGGTTGCTCTTGTAAGCTGGCCGATTTGGCAACGAAGCTCCAGGGACGAAGTTTATTTGGTGCTCAATGCCTCTAAGCGGTGGTAATCCACTTGGCACGTCCTCGGGGAAGATATCAGCATATTCCTGCAACAGAGACTTAACCTCAAGAGGTATGTTAGTATCAAGTTCATGCACATTCAGAGCTACTTCTTTGCTAACAAGCATAAGAAGTGGCTGCTCATCTCTCATTAACTTCCTCACTTTCTTGGCTTTTATCAGGAGCATTTGTTTTCCCTCAATTTTTACCTCACTTGCCGAGCTATCTATAGCCTTTTTTCTCTCTTTTTTTGCCTCGGCTCTCTCATTTTCTTTTCTTTTTGCACTATACTTCTCAAACTCTTGTTGCAATTTCAATTGGTCCTCATGCACTTGTTTGGGGGAAAGGGGAGCTAGTGTGACTTTCTTACTGTTGTACAAGAAACTATACTTATTAGTCACACCATCAAAAGTCACCTGTCTGTCAAACTGCCAAGGCCTACCTAGTATAATGTGACTAGCTTGCATAGGAACTACATCACATAATACTTCATCAGAATATTTATGGATTTGGAAGGATATAAGAACCTGCTTGGTTACTCGAACCTCCCCAGAGTTGTTGAGCCATTGGAGTTTGTAGGGTCGCGGGTGATCCCTTGTAGGCAACTTCAAGTTGTCCACCATGAGTGAACTAGCTACATTTGTGCAGCTCCCACTATCAATAATCACACTACAAAGTGCTTGGTTGACGAAGCACCTGGTGTAGAAGATGTTCTCCCGTTGAAGCTCGTCCTCCTTAACACATGCAGTTAATGCTTTCCTTGCAACCAATGCAGTCCCAAAATGACCCTCGGGTGCACTAAACTCCTCTTCATTTGGTGATTCCCCATCACTACCTCCGTCAAGAGGTAGTATGCCTTCGTACTCGGCTTCGTCCTCACTCACGATCTCACCATTTTGCATCATAATCATAGTCCTTTGATTGGGACATTGACTAGCAATATGGCCTCTACCTTGGCATTTGAAGCATCGAGTATCACGAGCTCTAGTTTGTACCCTAGACTCCTCAAATTTTGGAGTAGAAGAGGGCGGCTTACTAATACTAGGGTTGCCCACCTTACCTCCCTCGAATCTCGGCTTTGGTGTAGGAGCATTTGGTGAAGGCCGAGAATCATTCCTTGGTTGGAATGGGCGGTTGGTAGAGTAGGTGGTATTGCCGAAATTCGATCGAGTGGTACCCCTCCGCTTGAGCCTTTGCTCGACCTTAATAGCTTTGTCTACAAGCTCATGCAACTCCATATTGATGAGAATATAAAGACCAAGGCCCATTCAAGCACATGGGGAATTGGAAGATTCAAGTGAAGACTAGTTGATTGCACGAATGCTTGAGTTTAGTAGGATTATTTGATTTTCCTCGTTGATTTTGGTTATTTCTCGTTTTAAAAAGTCTAGGTAATTAAGATAGTTTAATTGCGGCCCATTTGTTACTAAGTGAGGCCCAAAATCTTCCTTAAGTATGTAGGGTAGTTTGGTCAATTTTTGGATTAGGGTTAATGCTTGTAAGGGCTATAAATAGCCCCACTTCCTCTTTGTTTTGAGATCAGTTTTTTTGACTATTAAATACAATTAGTGAGTTTTCACTTTCTCTTTGGCAAGAGAGTTGCCTTTGAATACTTGAGAATCTTCTCAAGTTATTCACCCGAACTTATCAATCGAGTATCTCCTTGATTGTGGCGTTCTACTACCTCCAATTTGGTTCGTTAATTCGAGTAGTTACGGGTTGAGATAATATCAAAATTGTTCGTGACTTCTAGGGATTAGTTGGGTCAAATTTCCGCTGCCTAAGCCATGGTGTTTTGGTTCGTTAATCGTACTGTTCACCGACACTGTTCATAGTTACTGTTCATCCGAATACAAATCTGTCCAGCCTTGTTGTTTGTGTTATCCAACTTGTTTACTTGGTTTTCAAATCTGAATTTTGGCAAAACTTGTTGGAATTTTGTGAATCTTGAAGAGAACTTACAATAATCTTGAGCTTCTTGAATTCTTGACCACAATCTTGAAATTTCTGAAGTTCCTGACAACTTCCTTGAACGTTCTTGAAAGATCTTGGAGTTCTTGGTTGTTATTATTTGTGGACTTCCTTGTTTTGTGTCGTTGTTGATAGTTGTAGTCAAAAAAAAAAAGACAAAAAAAAAAGAAGAAAGAAAAGAGGAATTGGTTGGCAAGAGAAAAAAAAAAAGAAAGGAAAGAAAGGGGCAACCGAATTGTTTTGAATAGAGAACCAAATCTGATTTGTGCAATCTTTCTTGGAGTAGAATTTGGAAGTTACCAAAAGTTGTTTCAAGAAGATTACCAAAGGTTGTTTCAAGAAGGTTACCAAAAGTTATTTTAAGAAGGTTACCAAAAGTTGTTTCAAGAAGGTTACCAAAAGTTGTTCAAGAGGAAGAGGATTTTCAAAAGGTTTCCAAAAACTAACTTGTTTCCAAAATCAATTAGGAAACTAAGTAAAGCACTTGGATAACTCTTTGTATTCACTTGGACACTCTCTCTCCTACCTTTTTAGGAAACTTTCCTAAACTCTCTCATCCATTTTTTTGGAAACTTTCCTATATTCTCTCATCCATTTTTAGGAAATTTTCCTAAACTCTCTCATCCATTTTTTTGGAAACTTTCCTAAATTCTCTCATCCATTTTTTAGGAAACTTTCCTAAATTCTCTCATCCATTTTTAGGACCTTTCCTATATTCTCTCATCCACTTTAGGAAACTCTCCTATATTCTCTTCCTAGATTCTAGGAACACTTTCCTACATTTTCTCCTACGTTCTTGTGATTACACTTGTGGAAAGGTTGGTAACGGTTGTTGGACTTGAGCAGCATTTCTCAACTACCTAACCCAACAGGTAAAGGTATTTGGTAAGTCCATTAGAGTGACATCCATATACACGAGTGCGAGTGGATACACGTAAGGGAGCGTGAAAGGCAATATCTTCGATTTCGTTGCTAACTTTTTGCAGGTTCCCACATACGTCATGGCGAGAATAAGACGCATAAAAGCTAGCCCACAACATTGTCTTCCTGATCCTAAGGGAGTCAAAGAAGTGGCATTACGTGGTGTAGATGAGCAATTGGACCTCGTCAAATCTCAGTTGCTTGGTTGGTTTTATACTCGTTGCGGTGTCAAAGATAAAATTTGTAGCTTGGCCATTGATGGTAGTTGTGAAGTCAATCTTGCAAGTGCTATCATGGTTGAGAAATTAAATCTTCCAACTATTGATCATCTTCAACCGTACAAGTTGACGAGCACTCATGGGGATGTTTGGGTTACTAAGCACACACTTGTACCTATTCAAATCGGCAAATATGTGGATGAGGTGTTGTGTTATGTAGTCCCAATTCAAGTGACACATGTGTTGTTGGGCAAAGCATGGATGTCGAGGCGAGAAGTTAAAATTGATGGACATACTAATAAGTATTCCTTCTTATTTAATAGTCGTCGTCTTGCACTTGTATCACTTACTTATGACCAACTTTGTATTGATCTAGCATGCATGAAAAGTGAGCTTGAGCGTTATAGAATGGAGAAAAAGCTAGATGAGGGAATTGTGCCTGCAGAGGTAAAACCCGAGGAAGTTGAAAGTAATGAGATAAAAGGGTCAACTGTTGAACTAGAAAAAGAGATGGACAAATCTAATGAGATGGGTGGTAAAAAGGAAGAAAGAAGAGAAAGTGGCCTGATCTTGAGCAACCCGGTGAAGGCCTATTATTTTCTTAACAAACTTACCTTTGCTTTGTTTAGTGTTTCTTCTTTTATACAGATCAAGCAAAGGCAAGTTGAGCTGATCTTGGTGTGTTCCATTCCAAAATCAATTGTAGACGTTGCAAGCCTCCATGGAGTTGGTACTCCAAGAGTTAAACCCCCTTGGTATCCATTCATGGAACAATGTCAACTCAAATCAGTCCGCACCAAAGGGGAGTTGATTCGAGCTCATCTTGAAGGGAACACTCCATATTTTAGGGATGGTTGTGTACCAAGGGTTCGTTTAAAGAACAAGTACCTCAATGACCATTATGATTTTCGTCTTGCTCTTAGTCCACATGCAGCTCCAACATCACCAAATCCGCCTTGGTGCCTTGCAAGTGTGTTCGAGCCGGAGTTCGATTTCACGGGATACACTTCATACCACTTTGGGGACCCTTACCTCATGACCACAAACAATAAAGTTGAGCATACATTGAAGATGGTTTGTGAGATTCAAGGTTCGACGAGGGTTATTTTCCAACTTAGCACATGGGCTTTGCATTGGATGCCATCTGTAGCCATCATAACAAGATCGATTCGAAGGCATGTAACTCGTCTTGTCACCATTCGTGCTTCAATTTGTGGGAAAATTACTTTTAAGAGGAGGGGAATGATGAGAATATAAAGACCAAGGCCCATTCAAGCACATGGGGAATTGGAAGATTCAAGTGAAGACTAGTTGATTGCACGAATGCTTGAGTTTAGTAGGATTATTTGATTTTCCTCGTTGATTTTGGTTATTTCTCGTTTTAAAAAGTCTAGGTAATTAAGATAGTTTAATTGCGGCCCATTTGTTAGTAAGTGAGACCCAAAATCTTCCTTAAGTATGTAGGGTAGTTTGGTCAATTTTTGGATTAGGGTTAATGCTTGTAAGGGCTATAAATAGCCCCACTTCCTCTTTGTTTTGAGATCAGTTTTTTTGACTATTAAATACAATTAGTGAGTTTTCACTTTCTCTTTGGCAAGAGAGTTGCCTTTGAATACTTGAGAATCTTCTCAAGTTATTCACCCAAACTTATCAATCGAGTATCTCCTTGATTGTGGCGTTCTACTACCTCCAATTTGGTTCGTTAATTCGAGTAGTTACGGGTTGAGATAATATCAAAATTGTTCGTGACTTCTAGGGATTAGTTGGGTCAAATTTCCGCTGCCTAAACCATGGTGTTTTGGTTGTCTAGATCGGGGTTTCACATCACATATAATGTTGAAGTTCCACTCGTTCAGCAATATCGGGTCGTAACCCGCTCAAGAATCTCGCCATGGTGGCTTCAGGATCCTCCTGTACATCCGCTCTAAGCATCAGGATCTCCATCTCCTTGTGGTACTCATCCACACTCCGGTTGCCCTGGACTAAGGTTTGTAACCGGTGGTATAAATCCCTAGTGTAATGTCCAGGTACAAAGCGGGTGCGCATCATGGCTCGAAGCTCGGGCCATGGAATAAGCTCAGGTAGCCCATTTCTCCTTCTAGACTTCTTGATTTGGTCCCACCAAACCACAGCGTACTCAGTGAATTCCATGGTGGCCAATTGCACCTTTTGCACCTCGGTGTAGTTTTGGCAAGAAAAGACCATTTCGATCTTGGATAACCATTCGAGAAAGGTCTCGGGATCGGACCGTCCTTTGAACTCAGGGATTTGCATCTTGATTCCCTTGAATACATCGGTAGGTCCAGTCTGGTTCCTTTGCCTTGGTCGAATTCGAGGTTCCTCATCATCATCATCATTATTGGAACCATCGGACGACTCCTCCACGCCCCTTCGCCTTCGCATGGACTTAGAGGTTTTCGGTGTTCCAGACGCTCGGAGTTGCAGCAACTCATCTTGAATGGGTTCTAGCATGCGTTGGAAACGCCTCTCCATTTGCTCCATCATCTGTTCAAAGTTCATGGGACGGGATACTCCTTCGTTTCCACTAGACATGGAGTCTCAAGTGTACCTGCAAGGGTTAGTAGCAAAGGAAATAGGGGAAAAAAGTAATGTTTTCTTTTGTTTTTTTTTTTTTGTCACTTCACTCCCTAAGTGTTTACTCTCACACTCGTATATGGTAACTCAAATCACTCTAATAAGCTCACCAAAATATTCTCTCACAGCCCCTTGCGAAACCTTGAAGAAAGTAGAGCTCCTCAAGTGCTCAAATTTAGCTTAAAAATCAAGTTCACGCTAGAATTTGAGGTTCGTAAGAGTGGAAATTTTCTGGAAAAACAAAATTAGGACATGAAGAATGGAGTGATAGAATATATTCAAGAACAAAAATCGAGAAAAAACTTGACACAAAAGCTACAAAAAATTAAGAATGATGCTCAAACACCTAGCCGACAAGGAAGTTGGTTCCTTTTGCGTTGCTGGATTTTTTGGATCGTTTACCAACCAAGGTCAACAAATGCTTGGCATTCGAATGGGAGAGAATGAAAGACACGATAAATGACTCAAGACTGACCAGGACTCAATGAACAACTCAATGGGCAAATCCAGAAACGACTCAAGGCTGAAATGACTCAATGGACTTTGGCTTGCTGGAATTTTGTTTTTTTTTTTTGTGTTACGGCTGCCTTGGGCTTGGCTGATGATTTTATGGGGAATTGGTTCTGTGGGGAATGTGCAAGAATGGGTCGGTTAGCCCTTGATAGTAGTTGATATCTGCTCACAAAGTGTTGTAACCGAAAGTGGAAGCAAATGCTAGTGGGCGGTGGTTTTGCTTAGGAGACTGGTTTGTAGTGTGGCTGTCTAGGTAGCAAGGTGTGGTGCGGCTGTTTGGGGTGTGTTTGTTTTGCAGAGGTGCAGAAAAGCCTGGGTCTCAATATGGACAAGTGGGGTTACAATTCAGAAGGCAATAAGAATTTGGAACTCATTGGGTTTGGAAACCAGTTAGGTTAGGAGTCCTGCCAGCGGCTGTCTCCTCTCCTTTATTTTTTTATTGTTTTTTTGATGTTCAGCCGACTGGATCCTTTCCTAAGTGCTTGGGAAGGATACCAAGTTTGGCGATAAGTTTGGGCAAGCGGTGGCTTTGAATTAGGAGACAAGAGGAAGTTGGAAGTCCCTTCGGTTTTAGGAGCCAATCAGGTTTGGAGGTTTGTAGCGGCTATTCCCTCCTTTTTTTTTTCTTTTCGAGATGTTCAGATCACTAAAAGCACTCAGGACCCCTTTGCTTTCAAAATCTGCTTGCTATGTTTTTTTTTTTTTTCGTACAACAGCAACTTCGAGTGAAAGGAGCTGTCGGTTACCAAAGGTTTCCCAGGTCAGTTTTTTTTTCTTTTTTTTTTTGGGTTCTGTTTGCGTTTTGTTGGGTGGCTTTTGGCAACGGGTAGGTGGGGTTCTTGGTGCCCAAACGTAACAAGCCCAGCCCCAGGTATGGTATAATAGTCAAGAGAGTTCAAGGGTTCTAAACTCAATGCAAGATTTCCAGCAAATAAGTTCAGGGCATTCGCTGCAAATTTCCAGATTTCAAGTGTCAAGGATCTCTCCAAGAACTCCAAGAATTCGTGAAGTTTGCTTACGAAATTCCAGAACAAGGCACCAATACTTTCCTAGAAAACAAACAACTCAGCAAAGACTCAAGACAGACTTAGAAACAACCCATACACAACAATTAGATACGAACAGAATTTGACAACTTCAAGAGCTGCACTTCGCGACTTGGGAGAGAGCCGCGAGCAGAAATTTTTTTTTTTTTTTAACAATTGCTGGAATCACACACCACCAAACCAAACACAACACACTTGACATCCAAAATTTCCAGGAATCGAAGACGACACCAAGACAGACTCCAGAACACGATGACCAGAATTGAACACAAAGGGAACTCGCGGGCAGAAACTCGCGGACAGACGCAACGTGCAACAGTTTTTAACTAACGAGACAGATACGGAAGGTACGAATTAAGACACAAAAGAGGGATAAACGATGTTACCAACAAGCTAGCTCTGATGCCAGCTGATACGAATCCCGTTGGTGAGAAGATTCGCGACCCAAGATCGCTTGTTGGATTTGACGTCGGGTGCAAGAAACGGTGGCAGCGGAAACCCTACGACCCCTCTAATCCCCGTGACTACGAACTTGTTGATACTATCTCAACCCGTAATCAACGAATTAGTAAACCTCAGGCAAGTGTAGAAGGTGCCACAATTCAAGTGCGATTCTTGAATTGATAAGCCGAACAAGAACACTAGAGTATAACTCTAAGTTGTTCAAGGTTTGCTCGAAAGCTATGGAGAAAACTCTCTCAATATTTTTATCATAAAAGTGTCTACCCTTTATTGATGTAATATGGTGCCTTATATAGGCTACAAGTGAAAACCCTAATCTAGTAGAAAATGGACTAAGGGCGCAGTGGATATGGGCCCTAATAAAGGAGGCTTAACCCCCGACGGGTTGGGCCTCACGTGGGCTTTCCTTCCTAGGCAGCCCACTCTAGCGAATAATAATGAGTAAATTAGTAATCCTACCCTTGGCGATTCTACGTGCGATATGCACTTAGCCAATTATTCAATCTAATCAACTAATGTGGAAATAACTAACTATGATGCTAAAACGGAAATTAGGGTTTGGCAAAACCCTAATCCTCGGGTGTAGCTTCAATGCTCATTATCGGACCGCGACCACCTTAACTTGAATGCATGAATCCTTCAAAGGACTTCTGTATGGCCTGAATAAGTACATTGAGTTGCTCACGAAGTTTCTTTGCACGAGCCCGAGTAATGGGTCCACTTGGGGCAAGCACGTGATCCTCAGCTCCTCGATTACCCGAGCCATTGTTGGCCTGCCCACGTACCATGATGCTATCAGTTTCTAAGGTGATTTGTGAAGGAACCCTCTCCTCCCTCTAATGATGCTTAATTCATGATTAGTGGTAGTATAAGATGCAATTTTATGGTTTATATCTTGAGTTTTGGTTGAATTGATGAAGTTTTATAATTTTTGGGGATTTTTCTGTTTTCATATGAATATGATTATGTGGTCATGTGATGATTGGAAATGGTATTTAAGGAAGCTAGAAGGTGGAAAAAGTGGTTAATTGCAAGCAATTTCTGTTTTGGAAGAAAATTGAAAAGTTAGGGTTTTAATGTTCTACATTCTGCCCGGTTTTGTAGCTCATAGTTAGAGGCCGAATTGGCTTTGGGTTAAAACATGAAAGTTGTAGGGAATGATATTTTAGAGGTGTCTACAAAATTTCAGGTCAATCGGAGTAGCGTAGCTTCAGAAAATACGGAATTACCCTTGCTGCCCTGGTTTTACCCGAAATTGAGAATTGCTTCTGTAATTGGTTATTTTGGTTTGGAATGCTTCCGAATTGGTTGTTGAGGTCTTCTGATGAAATGTAGCCCTGTTCCTTAGCTTTCGGATGGCTTTAGAATTTCTGGATTTGGACTTAGGTAGTCTGATTTATGATGTTTACACTAGAATGCATTTTGTGAATCTGTTTTTGCGGTTCTGGTGTAGTATCTTGCATTTTTTACCTGGTTACACTCGAATCTGGGTTGAGTGACCTTCTAGAATGTTGTAGCCGTATCTCTTAGATTCGAAACGGTGGGTCTTGCACCTTCATCCGATAATCATAGTGAAATTGGTACCAAAACCGCAAAATGATGTCAAAAACTATTTTTTTCCGGGTTAACACTTACTCCATTTCCGGATTTTCTGGTTTCCTCTATTGCTTATGTATGCTTATGGAACCCTATTTTGGGAATATTTGGCATTGGTTTATGACTTGTAATCGAGTCTTATTGTGCTTATTGGAATATTTTAGGGCTTGACTTTCATTTCCGGACTTTTCCCTAGCTTGAATTGTACTTGTACTACTTGGAGCTTATTGAACGGCTATTGAATGAACTTATTTTGTGTGTGACTTTGGGACTGGCTGAGGAAAATAATGAAGCCATGATGGCTGAAAAAGTAAGCAAATTTAGGGGACATGCTGTCCAATTTTCTAGGCCGTTTAGTCTCTTTAAGTTTGAATTGCCTTTTGGTAGAAATGAAGGGCTTGTGGGTTGTTTGAGCCTAGGTCTTCATGTTACCTTTTCGTTCCCAAAAAAATCATGTTTTGCCCCCTTGCATTAGTACTTATTTGGCGAGGCATACGACTGGTAGTCGAGCCTCACATGTGCATTCTGTATACTTGATTTTGGAAGTGGAACCTTCAATTGTTTTACTTTGGTTCTTTTAGGGTTTCTTGGCGATTAAAGCCAATCTGAAGTGAAAACTGACTTGAACCGGTGAGTGTACCACTCCCCTCACTTGTTGTTTAACTCGATTTCTGTACATGCAGTCTGTGGTATGAACGACTGAACTATCTGTTTATTTTGTTTGAGACGAGAGTGTACTTTATCACACTCGTTCTCTTGTCTGTTCATATGCCAATTTTGGTGTGAATCTGAATCTGTTATCTGTATCTGTATCTGTTCTGATGTCGTTTGGAAGCTGGTATCCAACGACCTTTCTGTGACTCTGAGCTCAACACCTGTGGCCAGTTACTCGAGTCGGGCCGGCAAGGGCCTGGTCGATTAGATAACGAACCACGGTAGTCTGTTTTGGGATCTTTGGGTAGTGAGACCCTTGATTCCGGTATACTCGAGTATTACCATTTCTGATTTGATTGGATTTCGGGCCCGGTAGGGGTATGTGAGATGGAAGGAATCGAAGAAAGTGGAGTCTACGGTATTGGTTACTCCTTTAGCGTTGACGGAGTGTCAACTATTATTTCGATCAAGTTTCGGTGACGCAAATGGGAATTTGGCTCCTGAGAGCCACCTGTATCCTTCCGATTTGAATCATTGGTTCCTTTACTTTACATCTGGCATGTGTACCTGATTTGTTAAATGTGAAATGCCATGAGTTTACTGCTATATGTCTGGTACCTCATTGAGCGCAAGCTCACCCCTTTCTGTTCCTTTTTGTTTTCCTTACAGGAAAATAAATACTTTTGGACTGGATTTGACAATTGGTTGCCGAATTGAGCTAGTTGGACATATCTTTTATACAGCTCATTGATTGAAACCCTAAATGTACTTTTGGGTCCGTTTCTTTTGGATTTGGCAAACCGTACATGTATCCACTTTTGAGTCACTTTGGTATGCCCCTTTGGGTTGTATATGCTTAATTTCGAGATGTAAATATTTGCTTGACGTTTGGTTGGATTTTGACGGGTCGGTTACTATTCATAACCGACTCCGTTTTCATTTTTTTTATTTTATGATTTTGACTTGTTTACGCGCGTTTGTATGTTCCGGAACATATTAGATCGCTCTAAACTGAACGACTGAGTCCCGGCGAGAACTGGGCAGGCGGTCCGCCGAACCCTTTGGTTCGCCTTGGGGTGAGGTGGGGCTGTCACAGGTGGTATCAGAGCCACTTCGCGTGGTCTCTGCGCGGAGTGAGCTTGGGGCCAAGTGGTGTTATGGTCCTGCTTTCGTGAATGCGTCGAAAGGTATAAGTGCTCTTTTGAGCGTAAGCTATGAACTGTGCATGTTATAAGTGTAAGGATCATTATCATAGGACTTGAGGAAGCTAGGTATGTATGTCGAGTAGGAATCTTTAATATGGATGATTTACGCTTGGGACCGGCCGGCTCGAGTTGTGAATTATCTTATTTGGGATTCTCGTGCCCAGCTACTAACTCAATGAGAGCCTAGGTTAGAAAGGACTTAGGCAAACTAGAAAGGCGATTCTATGGAACTTCATATGGTCTGTTCGGGTGTGGTTAAGCGTGATCAACTTTGATTAAGATATAGATGGTGTTGTTGTCGTGGATTATGGATGGAGCTCTAGAGGGGAAAAGCTCTTCGTGAGTTAGTTTTGTACTCGTGACCTAGTCTGTTTATAGTAATTTCGGATGATCCCGCTACTTTCATGGATCTCTCATATTTGTATCTAATTGACTGCTACTGTGTGACTGGTTCGGTCCAGTTGTGTGTATATATGCTTTTGATCTGTGTGTACCTCATGCTTATAATTATCTTTCATATTATCTTTGCACCCCTAGATTGACTTAGATTAATGGAGGGCACACATAGTGGCCGGGGACGTGGGTGCGGGCGTAGGCAACCCACGCCGGACAGGGGTGCTGGGGAAACCTCATCTGGACCTAGTCCTGAACCGAGGGTTGATCCCAACGTGCAAATAGCCGCTGCTATACAGCAAATGACCAACCTGCTGGCACTAGTGGTGCAGCAACAAGGCCAAAACCCAAACCCTAATCCTGGAAACCCGGGCAATCATGTCGAAAGTGACGATAGGGCACTTGAGAGGTTCCAGAAGTTCGCACCACCGAAATTTATTGGGGAACCCGACCCGGATGTCTCTGAAAGGTGGCTCGAGAAGATGGTGGATATCTTTGCGACCCTGCATTACACCGAAGAAAGGCAGGTGACTTTTGACGTTTTCCAACTAGAAGGGGCGGCCCGTTCCTGGTGGAACGTTATTCGGCAAAAATGGGAACGGGAACAAACGCCCAGGACCTGGGTGAATTTTATGCGGGAATTCAATGCCAAATTCTTCCCTCTTCTAGTTCAGGAGCGGAAGGAAGATGAATTTATTCAGTTTCGTCAGGGGACCCAATCTGTAGCGGAGTACGAGAGCCAATTCACCCGCTTATCTAAATTTGCGCCCGAACTCATCATGACCGAGCAACGAAGAATACGGCGATTTGTCCAGGACCTAAACGTAGAAATCCAGAAGGACCTCGCGGTAGCCCAAATTAACGCCTTCAGCGATACAGTGGAGAAGGCGCAACGAGTAGAGAATGCGAGGCTGCAGGTGAAAAACTTCCAAGCCAAGAAAAGGGGCTTTCCTGGGAGTAGCTCTGAGCAAGAAGGTACAAGTACGCCCCCTAAGATTGGAAAGGGAAACGGGGGAGTACGACAACCAGGGGTATCGCGTGATGTCCCTCAGGGGGACCGGTCTCTGCTACTCGTGGTCCCTGTGGATATTGTGGAGGGCCAAGTCATACGGAGGCAAATTGTTGGAAGAAAGAGGGAAAATGTCTGCGCTGCGGAAGTGCCGATCATCGGATTGCTGATTGCCCAGTTCGATTGCAAAAAGGAAAAGGGACCCCGCAACCCATTAAGACTAACCCTGGGCAGTCGGAAAAGGAAGGGACTGGATCCAAGGTACCGGCTCAGGTGTACTCTTTAGAGCACCATCAGGATCCTGACTCGTCTGAGGACGTAGAAGATATGGTCCGTTGGGTACCTTAGATTTTGATAGATTCCGTTGATAAGAAAATTTCGAGGGCGAAATTTCTTTAAGGGGGAGAGAGTGTGAGAACCCGTAACTTTTCCATTTTCAAGATTTTATTATCTTTCTAGGTTTTCTTATCTTTAATGGCTTGTTTTCTGCATTTTTGTGATTAGGAAAAATTTCTAGATATTTTTAAGGAGCAGATATAGTTTTTAGATGATTTTTCTAGTATCGAATAGGTTTTGAGAAATTAAGAGCGTATACCGGACGTGGGATCCACTAGTGCGAAAAGTTTGGAAAAATTCGGTCAACTAGGTTAAGTTTTGGATACTGGAATTAATTTACCGGGTGTTAAGAGATAAGTAGAGGATGCTAAGTGGATTGGTATAAGAGAGACAAAAGTTAGGCAAGCAATTAATGATGGTGACAAGTGTCACCATAGGGTTGGTAGAAACTTTTGACTACTATTCCATGTCTTACCAATTGACTAAATAAGCTAAAAATTTACCAAAAATTCCTCCATTTCCAAGCTTTAGTGGCCGGCCCTCTCTCTCAAGAAAGGAAGAAAGAAAGCTCTCCAAGTTTGCTCCAATCTTGCTCCAATCTACCAAATCAACCATTTACTCTTGTTTTTGTTCCATAGAAACCCTTAAGGGAGTGTTGGTGAGTTGTTTTGTGGAGTTATTTGGAAAGCTAAGAGGACTAGTTGCTCTCTCTCTTGTGTTTCTAAGGTGAGTTGTAAAGGACCCCTCTCCTCCCTCTAATGATGCTTAATTCATGATTAGTGGTAGTATAAGATGCAATTTTATGGTTTATATCTTGAGTTTTGGTTGAATTGATGAAGTTTTATAATTTTTGGGGATTTTTATGTTTTCATATGAATATGATTATGTGGTCATGTGATGATTGGAAATGGTATTTAAGGAAGCTAGAAGGTGGAAAAAGTGGTTAATTGCAAGCAATTTCTGTTTTGGAAGAAAATTGAAAAGTTAGGGTTTTAATGTTCTACATTCTGCCCGGTTTTGTAGCTCATAGTTAGAGGCAGAATTGGCCTTGGGTTAAAACATGAAAGTTGTATGGAATGATATGCTAGAGGTCCCTACAAAATTTCAGGTCAATCTGAGTAGTGTACCTTGGGAAAAGACGGAATTACCCTTGCTGCCCTGGTTTTACCCGAAATTGAGAATTGCTTCTGTAATTGGTTATTTTGGTTGGGAATGCTTCCGAATTGGTTGTTGAGATATTCTGATGAAATGTAGCCCTGTTCCTTAGGTTTCGGATGGCTTTGGAATTTCTGGATTTGGACTTAAGTATTCTGATTTATGATGTTTACACTAGAATGCGTTCTGTGAATCTGTTTTTGCGGTTCTGTTGTAGTATCTTGCATTTTTGACCTGGTTACACTCGAATCTGGGTTGAGTAACCTTCTACAATGTTGTATCCCTATCTCTTCGATTCGAAACGGTGGGTCTTGCACCTTCATCCGATAATCGTAGTGAAATTGGTACCAAAACCGCAAAATGATGTCAAAAACTATTTTTATCCGGGTTAACACTTACTCCATTTCCGGATTTTCTGGTTTCCTCTATTGCTTATGTATGCTTGTGGAACCCTATTTTGGGAATATTTGGCATTGGTTTATGACTTGTAATCGAGTCTTATTGTGCTTATTGGAATATTTTAGGGCTTGACTTTCATTTCCGGACTTTTCCCTAGCTTGAATTGTACTTGTACTACTTGGAGCTTATTGAACGGCTATTGAATGAACTTATTTTGTGTGTGACTTTGGGACTGGCTGAGGAAAATAATAAAGCCATGATGGCTGGAAAAGTAAGCAAATTTAGGGGACATGATGTCCAATTTTCTAGGCCGTTTAGTCTCTTTAAGTTTGAATTGCCTTTTGGTAGAAATGAAGGGCTTGTGGGTTGTTTGAGCCTAGGTCTTCATGTTACCTTTTCGTTCCCAAAAAAATCATGTTTTGCCCCCTTGCATTAGTACTTATTTGGCGAGGCATACGACTGGTAGTCGAGCCTCACATGTGCATTCTGTATACTTGATTTTGGAAGTGGAACCTTCAATTGTTTTACTTTGGTTCTTTTAGGGTTTCTTGGCGATTAAAGCCAATCTGTAGTGAAAACTGACTTGAACCGGTGAGTGTACCACTCCCCTCACTTGTTGTTTAACTCGATTTCTGTACATGCAATCTGTGATATGAACGACTGAACTATCTGTTTATTTTGTTTGAGACGAGGGTGTATTTTATCACACTCGTTCTCTTGTCTGTTCATATGCCAATTTTGGTGTGAATCTGAATCTGTTATCTGTATCTGTATCTGTATCTGTTCTGATGTCGTTTGCAAGCTGGTATCCAACGCCCTTTCTGTGACTCTGAGCTCAACACCTGTGGCCAGTTACTCGAGTCGGGCCGGCAAGGGCCTGGTCGATTAGATAACGAACCACGGTAGTCTGTTTTGGGATATTTGGGTATTGAGACCCTTGATTCCGGTATACTCGAGTATTACCATTTCTGATCTGATTGAATTTCGGGCCCGGTAGGGGTATGTGAGGTGGAAGGAATCGAAGAAAGTGGAGTCTACGGTATTGGTTACTCCTTTAGCGTTGACGGAGTGTCAACTATTATTTCGATCAAGTTTCGGTGACGCAAATGGGAATTTGGCTCCTGAGAGCCACCTGTATCCTTCCGATTTGAATCATTGGTTCCTTTACTTTACATCTGGCATGTGTACCTGATTTGTTAAATGTGAAATGCCATGAGTTTACTGCTATATGTCTGGTACCTCATTGAGCGCAAGCTCACCCCTTTCTGTTCCTTTTTGTTTTCCTTACAGGAAAATAAATACTTTTGGACTGGATTTGACAATTGGTTGCCGAATTGAGCTAGTTGGACATATCTTTTGTATAGCTCATTGATTGAAACCCTAAATGTACTTTTGGGTCCGTTTCTTTTGGATTTTGCAAACCGTACATGTATCCACTTTTGAGTCACTTTGGTATGCCCCTTTGGGTTGTATATGCTTAATTTCGAGATGTAAATATTTGATTGACGTTTGGTTGGATTTTGCCGGGTTGGTTGCTATTCATAACCGACTCCGTTTTCATTTTTTTTTTATTTTGTGATTTTGACTTGTTTACGCGCGTTTGTATGTTCCGGAACGTATTAGATCGCTCTAAACTGAACGACTGAGTCCCAGCGAGAGCTGGGCAGGCGGTCCACCGAACCCTTTGGTTCGCCTTAGGGTGAGGTGGGGCTATCACACCAGGTGTTTACAAGTGATGTGATTTTATTTAAAAATAGGTGAAAAAGGATCTAGAATGGGACTTTTAAAAAAATGCGACAATTTGGGTCCAAATATTTAGTCTAAAAAGGGTTTTCAAGAAAAAGAAGAGTCGCCACTTGGTATTGAGTTTAGGTGTACCATGTCACCCCAAAAAGATTTTTGACAAAATAAAATAAAATAAAACCTTTTTTGACAACTCCAAGTCTTTGAAAAACAAGAGAAAATAGTTTCGGGAGTCACGGTTGAAGAAAGGGAAGGCAAATGTTCGATTAACTCAAACCTAAGGCACCCTTTCAACCTAGTCTATGCTAGTTGTGGGGTTTGGTTAAAATTTTCCTAATCTAACCCTTAATTTTATCATGTTTGGATGTTTCCTACATGGATACAAATAAAAAAATATCGAAAAGGCAAAATGTTCATTCAAGGGTTTAATTGAACTAATCGCATTAATTGCGAAGGCCAAAATGATTCCTTGAAAGTGTCACGAGTATGCGAATGATGAAATTAAAAGAAAAGAAAAGAAATTAAATTAGATACATAGATATAAGTGATCAAAGAAAAGGGAATGCAACATAAGGGGTACGGGAGGCAAAAACTCGTGACATAATTTTCTTATATAGTGATTAATGGGGTATTTAAACTAAAGAGTTATAATCACCCATTTCCCATGTTCAAAGAATAATTCTCCTAATATGAACAAGGAAATGAACTAACTTATTATACAATTTCTTAAATGAGATGCAATTCTAAATAATATGATTAACACATATAGAGGATAGGGGATACTATAATAGGGAATATCATGCAAATGGGAAAAGATCCTAAAAATGAAAATATGCATGAAAATGTTGCATGAAAATGTAATGAATATCACACAAAGATGAATCTAATGCAAGATGGTCTAAAGGGTCTAGCATCGGACTAGCCCATTTCTAAAAATCATTGCTAGCGTTGGACTAGCAAGTAAGCGGAAGGAGAAGCCACAACTAGCGTTGGACTAGTATGGTGACGTCATGCATTAATAATTCATAGTAAAACAAATAAAACATAAATTAAAACAAATAAACACATAAGAGCACGTAGCACACAACACGTAAACATAATATCTAGATGGAAAAATTCTAAGGAAAGCGGGTAAACATATAACACATAAGCCACATAAACACACAAAACCTACCTATTACAACGGGGAATCTAACTACAATCTAAAATGGGAAAATATGAAAAAATAAAACCTATCTATTCTATCTATTACAATGGGGGACCTAATTACAAATCTAAAAGGGGAAGATAAAATAAAACAAATCTAGTTATCCTATCTATTACATTTTTGAGGCAATTAAATGCCTCTCAAATAATTATAAGAATTAACTAAAAAACCATAAGAGAATTGGAATAAACATCTAAATCAAATAAATAACAAAACATATAAAAATATATAGACACATAAGAGCACGTAATTGACACTTAAATAATAATAGGGGTACCTCCCTTTTGAAGTGATGACTAAATGGAGTCAAATTGCCCTATTTATACTCAAAATGAATAAAAGAATCATGGCACCAATTTAATTGAAAAATAATAATAACAAAAATACTAAATTCACACTAATATGTCAAACGTAAAGAAATTTAAGAATATCTAAAAATTACAAGTTAAGTATATTCAAAAGTAGCATAATTAGCTATTAAAGAAAAGAAAAAATCATAATAAAGAGAGTCAAAATTCATCAGGGACTGAATTGCAAAAATTGAAAAACTTTTGAGGACAGAAATTATATTTTTCCAAAGTTCAGGGGTCAAAATTAAATGAAAGATAAAATTCAAGGACCAAAGTGCAATTAATTTAAGGACCTAAGTGAAACAAATTTAAAATGTTCTGGGCCGAAGTTAAACTACTCCAAAGATCAGGGGCTAAAATGCAAATTTCGGTTTCTATTTTGGGAGAAAAAGGCCATCGAGCCATCATTTTTATTTATTTGGGCCGGATACTACCTAAGCCCAGCCGAAACCCAAAAGAAACGAGCAGGCCAGCCCATCTTTTTGTCCCTCAAGCCCAACCGAAACCCAAAAAAAATAAACCAAAACCCATTTTCAAAACCCAACCAAAAGTAACTCTTGGCCCAACCGAAATAAAACATTAGCCCAAATCATTTTTTTTCCTTCTTTTCTTTCCTTTCTTTTCTTCTTCTTCTTCTACCGAGAAGCTGAAGCTTCTCCCTGCTGGCGGCCATGGTTGCCTCCGCCACCGGACTGCCGCCGCCGCCGGTCGCTGACGACATTTTCTGGTCGTGAAAAATTACCAAAATCTACTCCCCCATTCGATTTTTTGCGTAGATTCCATTTTTGGGTTTAGTTTTAACAAAATTTGACCTTAAAGTGGCCCAAAAAGCAAAAAAAAACAGACCAGTTTTTATTTGTGAGAACCCGTATTTTTTTCCCTAATAATTTTCCTAGGGTTTTTCCCCTTTAATGGCATGTTTTCTGCATTTTCTGGCTTGGAAATTTTCCTGGTGAATTTTATGAGTAATTATAGTTTTTAGATTATTTTTCTAGTATTGGATAGTTTTTGAAAAATTAAGAATATATAATGGACGTGGGACCCACTAGTGCGAAAAGTTCGGAAAAATTCGGCCAATACGGTTAAGTTCCGGATATTGAGTGAAATTTATCGGGTGTCAAGAGATAAGTAGAGGATGAGATGTGATTGATGTGAGAGGAAAAAAGAAGGATAGGAATGCTTTAAATGAAGTGACAAGTGTCACTTTAAGAGTGGATGACAACTATTCATTTTTTTTACTTAATTGACCCATTGATTAAATATCTCAAAATTACCACAAAAATCACCATTTCTTCACCATTGTGGCCGGCCCTCTCTAGCAAGGAAGAAAGAAAAACTCTTCAAAGAAAAACTCTCCATCTAGTGCAAATCATCCAAACCAAGTGCTTAAATTTGTTTCTACTCCATAAAATCCCTCCATTTGGTGCTAGTAAGTGATTTTGTGGAAGTGTCCAAGGAAGCTAAGGTGTCCTACAACTCTCCCTCTCTTGTTTACTAGGTGAGTGGTGATTGAACTTCCTCCTACACTTAATGAAGCTTAAGTTGTGCTTAGTGGTAGCTAAAGTGCTGAAATTTGTGGTTTATTTCTTGGTTTGAGATGAATTGGTGAAGTTTTCAATTTATTGATGAATTTTCTGGTTTAATGTGATCATGATGTTGTGGCTATCTATGATGGTTAATGACTCTAGTAGGTGTATATGATAGATAAATGTAACCAATTTCTGGTTTGGAAGGAATTTGAGAAAGTTAGGGTTTTATATCCCCAATTCTGTCCGGTTTTGTATCTCATGGTTAGAGGCCGAATTGGCCTTTTCTTAAAACATGAAAGTTGTAGGTATTGATGTGTTTGAGGTTCCTGTAAAATTTCAGGTCATTTGGAGTAGTGTAGATTGAGAAATGTCGAAATTACTATTGCTGTTCTGGGTTCATCAGGATGGCCGAACTGCGCCTGTAATCGGCTGTTTTGACTGGCATTTCTTTGGATTTGGTTGTTGAGGTCTTCTGAGGAACTGTAGCTTGATGTCTTAGCTACCGCATGCCTTTGGAATCAATGAATTTGGACTTGTACAGACTGAGTTGGACTAATTACAGCATAGTGTAATTTGTAAACCTGCAATTAAGGTTCTGGTTTGGTATTTTGCATATTTGACCTAGTTGTGCTAGGATTTGGACTGAGTGACCTTCTACATTGTTGTATCCCTGTTTCTTAGCTTCGAAACGGTGGGTCTTACACCCTCATCCGATAAGCGTAGTGCAATTTGTGCCATTTCCGCAAACTGAGGACAAAACTATTTTTTTTTCAGGGCCAAGTTAGTTACATTTCTGAAATTTCTGGTTACCTATGATGCTTGTATATGTTTATAAAACCCTATTGGGGTTGTGATTGGCATGGCTTTATGACTCGTTATCGAGTCTCATTGTATTTGTTTGTATGTTTTAGGACGTGACGGGGGTTCACGACGTCCTTTTAACGACGGTGCATGAAACATCACCTACTTGATTAGTGAGTATACTACTCACTTGAATGTTACAATGTGGCTTTGCTATATGTGATTTTGATGCCTTGAAGGCTTATTTGGCTATTGGAATTGATTGAGGTGAGGGTGTACTTGACCGCCCTCACCCCTTGTGATACCGTTAATGACTGTTTACCGCTTCACTGATATACTGCACTTGCTATATGAGATATTGAATTCACTTCATGAAAAACTAATTTGGTGTCATTTGGACGAGTATCCAACGGCCTTACTGTACTACTGAGCTCAACCCCGTTGGTAGTCAATTGAATCGAGCCGGCGGGGGCTTGGTCGTGAAAATTGACATGCCACGGGGACTGTACTGGGGAATCTTGTAGTAATGAGACTCTTGATTCCGGTAAACTCGAGTATTACCAAAAGCTACTGATTGGAGTGCGGGCCCGGTTGGGGTATGTTTGGTGGAAGGGATGGGAGTGAAGTGGGTTCTACGGTTGGTACTCATAAACGTTGACGGAGAGTCAATGAGATTGGATCAAGAATGTAAGCGTGGAAATGGGCTCTTGAGAGCCGGGGTATCCTTTTACCGACTTGTTTTACTTCTTAATTGTGTACTTGAAATGAAAGATTATGCTTATGTGATCTTTGTTGCTTATGCGGTAGTAACTCACTGGGCTTAAGCTCATTCCATTCCATTTGTTTTCCTTACAGGAAAATGACCACTTTTGGAAAGGTTATACTTGTTGGTTGTCAAGTTGAGCTCATGTAAATGTATCTTTTGGATAGCTCTTTGAATGAAACCCTAATGTGTATTGGGTTCACTTTATTTTGATTGGCAAACCGAACATGTATATTCGTAATGAATGGTTTTTGATATGCCGCTTTGGCTTGTAAATGTTACATTTCAATGTATGTATGTTTGGTTGATATTTGGTTGAATTTCGGATCAACTCGTATTTCAAACGGCAAAAGAAAAATTTTGGCTACTCTCGGCCTAGTATCTGGATTCTGACGTGGCCGGTAATGTTCATCATCAGCTTCGATTTTCATTTTTTTTTATTTTGTGATTTTGACTTGTTTACGCGCGTGGGTATGTTCCGGAACGTATTAGATCGACGTGAACTGATCCGTAGTCCTGGCGAGAGTTGGGCAGGCAGTCCGCTAACCCCTTTGGTTCGCCTTAGGGGAAAGTGGGGCTGTTACAAGTGGTATCAGAGCCAGGTTCGCGTGGTCTCTGCGCGGAGTGAGACTGGGCCAAGTGGTGTTGTGGTCCTAATGTCATGAATATGTCTAAGTGCTCGTTTGAGCATAAGTTATGAACCGGGCATGTGATAAGTGTACGAATCATTATCATGGGACTCGAGGAAGCTAGGTATGTATGTCGGGTAGGAATCTTTAATAAAGATGGTTTACTCTTGGGACCGGCCGGCTCGAGTTGTGAATTATCTTAGATGGAATTCTTGCGTCCGAATACGAAAGATATGAGGGCCTAGGTTAGAAAGGATTTGGTGAACTAGAAAGGCCATTCCTCGGTGGATCGTTTATGTTTGTACCTGACTTAACGAGTAGTCAATGATAAGGAATTTCGAGGACGAAATTCTTTTAAGGGGGAGAGAGTGTGAGAACCCGTATTTTTTTCCCTAATAATTTTCCTAGGGTTTTTCCCCTTTAATGGCATGTTTTCTGCATTTTCTGGCTTGGAAATTTTCTTGGTGAATTTTATGAGTAATTATAGTTTTTAGATTATTTTTCTAGTATTGGATAGTTTTTGAAAAATTAAGAATATATAATGGACGTGGGACCCACTAGTGCGAAAAGTTCGGAAAAATTCGGCCAAGAAGGTTAAGTTCCGGATACTGAGTGAAATTTATCGGGTGTCAAGAGATAAGTAGAGGATGAGATGTGATTGATGTGAGAGGAAAAAAGAAGGATAGGAATGCTTTAAATGAAGTGACAAGTGTCACTTTAAGAGTGGATGACAACTATTCATTTTTTTTACTTAATTGACCCATTGATTAAATATCTCAAAATTACCACAAAAATCACCATTTCTTCACCATTGTGGCCGGCCCTCTCTAGCAAGGAAGAAAGGAAAACTCTTCAAAGAAAAACTCTCCATCTAGTGCAAATCATCCAAACCAAGTGCTTAAATTTGTTTCTACTCCATAAAATCCCTCCATTTGGTGCTAGTAAGTGATTTTGTGGAAGTGTCCAAGGAAGCTAAGGTGTCCTACAACTCTCCCTCTCTTGTTTACTAGGTGAGTGGTGATTGAACTTCCTCCTACACTTAATGAAGCTTAAGTTGTGCTTAGTGGTAGCTAAAGTGCTGAAATTTGTGGTTTATTTCTTGGTTTGAGATGAATTGGTGAAGTTTTCAATTTATTGATGAATTTTCTGGTTTAATGTGATCATGATGTTGTGGCTATCTATGATGGTTAATGACTCTAGTAGGTGTATATGATAGATAATTGTAACCAATTTCTGGTTTGGAAGGAATTTGAGAAAGTTAGGGTTTTATATCCCCAATTCTGTCCGGTTTTGTATCTCATGGTTAGAGGCCGAATTGGCCTTTTCTTAAAACATGAAAGTTGTAGGTATTGATGTGTTTGAGGTTCCTGTAAAATTTCAGGTCATTTGGAGTAGTGTAGATTGAGAAATGTCGAAATTACTATTGCTGTTCTGGGTTCATCAGGATGGCCGAACTGCGCCTGTAATCGGCTGTTTTGACTGGCATTTCTTTGGATTTGGTTGTTGAGGTCTTCTGAGGAACTGTAGCTTGATGTCTTAGCTACCGCATGCCTTTGGAATCAATGAATTTGGACTTGTACAGACTGAGTTGGACTAATTACAGCATAGTGTAATTTGTAAACCTGCAATTAAGGTTCTGGTTTGGTATTTTGCATATTTGACCTAGTTGTGCTAGGATTTGGACTGAGTGACCTTCTACATTGTTGTATCCCTGTTTCTTAGCTTCGAAACGGTGGGTCTTACACCCTCATCCGATAAGCGTAGTGCAATTTGTGCCATTTCCGCAAACTGAGGACAAAACTGTTTTTTTTTCAGGGCCAAGTTAGTTACATTTCTGAAATTTCTGGTTACCTATGATGCTTGTATATGTTTATAAAACCCTATTGGGGTTGTGATTGGCATGGCTTTATGACTCGTTATCGAGTCTCATTGTATTTGTTTGTATGTTTTAGGACGTGACGGGGGTTCACGACGTCCTTTTAACGACGGTGCATGAAACATCACCTACTTGATTAGTGAGTATACTACTCACTTGAATGTTACAATGTGGCTTTGCTATATGTGATTTTGATGCCTTGAAGGCTTATTTGGCTATTGGAATTGATTGAGGTGAGGGTGTACTTGACCGCCCTCACCCCTTGTGATACCGTTAATGACTGTTTACCGCTTCACTGATATACTGCACTTGCTATATGAGATATTGAATTCACTTCATGAAAAACTGATTTGGTGTCGTTTGGACGAGTATCCAACGGCCTTACTGTACTACTGAGCTCAACCCCGTTGGTAGTCAATTGAATCGAGCCGGCGGGGGCTTGGTCGTGAAAATTGACATGCCACGGGGACTGTACTGGGGAATCTTGTAGTAATGAGACTCTTGATTCCGGTAAACTCGAGTATTACCAAAAGCTACTGATTGGAGTGCGGGCCCGGTTGGGGTATGTTTGGTGGAAGGGATGGGAGTGAAGTGGGTTCTACGGTTGGTACTCATAAACGTTGACGGAGAGTCAATGAGATTGGATCAAGAATGTAAGCGTGGAAATGGGCTCTTGAGAGCCGGGGTATCCTTTTACCGACTTGTTTTACTTCTTAATTGTGTACTTGAAATGAAAGATTATGCTTATGTGATCTTTGTTGCTTATGCGGTAGTAACTCACTGGGCTTAAGCTCATTCCATTCCATTTGTTTTCCTTACAGGAAAATGACCACTTTTGGAAAGGTTATACTTGTTGGTTGTCAAGTTGAGCTCATGTAAATGTATCTTTTGGATAGCTCTTTGAATGAAACCCTAATGTGTATTGGGTTCACTTTCTTTTGATTGGCAAACCGAACATGTATATTCGTAATGAATGGTTTTTGATATGCCGCTTTGGCTTGTAAATGTTACATTTCAATGTATGTATGTTTGGTTGATATTTGGTTGAATTTCGGATCAACTCGTATTTCAAACGGCAAAAGAAAAATTTTGGCTACTCTCGGCCTAGTATCTGGATTCTGACGTGGCCGGTAATGTTCATCATCAGCTTCGATTTTCATTTTTTTTTATTTTGTGATTTTGACTTGTTTACGCGCGTGGGTATGTTCCGGAACGTATTAGATCGACGTGAACTGATCCGTAGTCCTGGCGAGAGTTGGGCAGGCAGTCCGCTAACCCCTTTGGTTCGCCTTAGGGGAAAGTGGGGCTGTTACAAGTGGTATCAGAGCCAGGTTCGCGTGGTCTCTGCGCGGAGTGAGACTGGGCCAAGTGGTGTTGTGGTCCTAATGTCATGAATATGTCTAAGTGCTCGTTTGAGCATAAGTTATGAACCGGGCATGTGATAAGTGTACGAATCATTATCATGGGACTCGAGGAAGCTAGGTATGTATGTCGGGTAGGAATCTTTAATAAAGATGGTTTACTCTTGGGACCGGCCGGCTCGAGTTGTGAATTATCTTAGATGGAATTCTTGCGTCCGAATACGAAAGATATGAGGGCCTAGGTTAGAAAGGATTTGGTGAACTAGAAAGGCCATTCCTCGGTGGATCGTTTATGTTTGTACCTGACTTAACGAGTAGTCAATGATAAGGAATTTCGAGGACGAAATTCTTTTAAGGGGGAGAGAGTGTGAGAACCCGTATTTTTTTCCCTAATAATTTTCCTAGGGTTTTTCCCCTTTAATGGCATGTTTTCTGCATTTTCTGGCTTGGAAATTTTCTTGGTGAATTTTATGAGTAATTATAGTTTTTAGATTATTTTTCTAGTATTGGATAGTTTTTGAAAAATTAAGAATATATAATGGACGTGGGACCCACTAGTGCGAAAAGTTCGGAAAAATTCGGCCAAGAAGGTTAAGTTCCGGATACTGAGTGAAATTTATCGGGTGTCAAGAGATAAGTAGAGGATGAGATGTGATTGATGTGAGAGGAAAAAAGAAGGATAGGAATGCTTTAAATGAAGTGACAAGTGTCACTTTAAGAGTGGATGACAACTATTCATTTTTTTTACTTAATTGACCCATTGATTAAATATCTCAAAATTACCACAAAAATCACCATTTCTTCACCATTGTGGCCGGCCCTCTCTAGCAAGGAAGAAAGGAAAACTCTTCAAAGAAAAACTCTCCATCTAGTGCAAATCATCCAAACCAAGTGCTTAAATTTGTTTCTACTCCATAAAATCCCTCCATTTGGTGCTAGTAAGTGATTTTGTGGAAGTGTCCAAGGAAGCTAAGGTGTCCTACAACTCTCCCTCTCTTGTTTACTAGGTGAGTGGTGATTGAACTTCCTCCTACACTTAATGAAGCTTAAGTTGTGCTTAGTGGTAGCTAAAGTGCTGAAATTTGTGGTTTATTTCTTGGTTTGAGATGAATTGGTGAAGTTTTCAATTTATTGATGAATTTTCTGGTTTAATGTGATCATGATGTTGTGGCTATCTATGATGGTTAATGACTCTAGTAGGTGTATATGATAGATAATTGTAACCAATTTCTGGTTTGGAAGGAATTTGAGAAAGTTAGGGTTTTATATCCCCAATTCTGTCCGGTTTTGTATCTCATGGTTAGAGGCCGAATTGGCCTTTTCTTAAAACATGAAAGTTGTAGGTATTGATGTGTTTGAGGTTCCTGTAAAATTTCAGGTCATTTGGAGTAGTGTAGATTGAGAAATGTCGAAATTACTATTGCTGTTCTGGGTTCATCAGGATGGCCGAACTGCGCCTGTAATCGGCTGTTTTGACTGGCATTTCTTTGGATTTGGTTGTTGAGGTCTTCTGAGGAACTGTAGCTTGATGTCTTAGCTACCGCATGCCTTTGGAATCAATGAATTTGGACTTGTACAGACTGAGTTGGACTAATTACAGCATAGTGTAATTTGTAAACCTGCAATTAAGGTTCTGGTTTGGTATTTTGCATATTTGACCTAGTTGTGCTAGGATTTGGACTGAGTGACCTTCTACATTGTTGTATCCCTGTTTCTTAGCTTCGAAACGGTGGGTCTTACACCCTCATCCGATAAGCGTAGTGCAATTTGTGCCATTTCCGCAAACTGAGGACAAAACTGTTTTTTTTTCAGGGCCAAGTTAGTTACATTTCTGAAATTTCTGGTTACCTATGATGCTTGTATATGTTTATAAAACCCTATTGGGGTTGTGATTGGCATGGCTTTATGACTCGTTATCGAGTCTCATTGTATTTGTTTGTATGTTTTAGGACGTGACGGGGGTTCACGACGTCCTTTTAACGACGGTGCATGAAACATCACCTACTTGATTAGTGAGTATACTACTCACTTGAATGTTACAATGTGGCTTTGCTATATGTGATTTTGATGCCTTGAAGGCTTATTTGGCTATTGGAATTGATTGAGGTGAGGGTGTACTTGACCGCCCTCACCCCTTGTGATACCGTTAATGACTGTTTACCGCTTCACTGATATACTGCACTTGCTATATGAGATATTGAATTCACTTCATGAAAAACTGATTTGGTGTCGTTTGGACGAGTATCCAACGGCCTTACTGTACTACTGAGCTCAACCCCGTTGGTAGTCAATTGAATCGAGCCGGCGGGGGCTTGGTCGTGAAAATTGACATGCCACGGGGACTGTACTGGGGAATCTTGTAGTAATGAGACTCTTGATTCCGGTAAACTCGAGTATTACCAAAAGCTACTGATTGGAGTGCGGGCCCGGTTGGGGTATGTTTGGTGGAAGGGATGGGAGTGAAGTGGGTTCTACGGTTGGTACTCATAAACGTTGACGGAGAGTCAATGAGATTGGATCAAGAATGTAAGCGTGGAAATGGGCTCTTGAGAGCCGGGGTATCCTTTTACCGACTTGTTTTACTTCTTAATTGTGTACTTGAAATGAAAGATTATGCTTATGTGATCTTTGTTGCTTATGCGGTAGTAACTCACTGGGCTTAAGCTCATTCCATTCCATTTGTTTTCCTTACAGGAAAATGACCACTTTTGGAAAGGTTATACTTGTTGGTTGTCAAGTTGAGCTCATGTAAATGTATCTTTTGGATAGCTCTTTGAATGAAACCCTAATGTGTATTGGGTTCACTTTATTTTGATTGGCAAACCGAACATGTATATTCGTAATGAATGGTTTTTGATATGCCGCTTTGGCTTGTAAATGTTACATTTCAATGTATGTATGTTTGGTTGATATTTGGTTGAATTTCGGATCAACTCGTATTTCAAACGGCAAAAGAAAAATTTTGGCTACTCTCGGCCTAGTATCTGGATTCTGACGTGGCCGGTAATGTTCATCATCAGCTTCGATTTTCATTTTTTTTTATTTTGTGATTTTGACTTGTTTACGCGCGTGGGTATGTTCCGGAACGTATTAGATCGACGTGAACTGATCCGTAGTCCTGGCGAGAGTTGGGCAGGCAGTCCGCTAACCCCTTTGGTTCGCCTTAGGGGAAAGTGGGGCTGTTACAAGTGGTATCAGAGCCAGGTTCGCGTGGTCTCTGCGCGGAGTGAGACTGGGCCAAGTGGTGTTGTGGTCCTAATGTCATGAATATGTCTAAGTGCTCGTTTGAGCATAAGTTATGAACCGGGCATGTGATAAGTGTACGAATCATTATCATGGGACTCGAGGAAGCTAGGTATGTATGTCGGGTAGGAATCTTTAATAAAGATGGTTTACTCTTGGGACCGGCCGGCTCGAGTTGTGAATTATCTTAGATGGAATTCTTGCGTCCGAATACGAAAGATATGAGGGCCTAGGTTAGAAAGGATTTGGTGAACTAGAAAGGCCATTCCTCGGTGGATCGTTTATGTTTGTACCTGACTTAACGAGTAGTCAATGATAAGGAATTTCGAGGACGAAATTCTTTTAAGGGGGAGAGAGTGTGAGAACCCGTATTTTTTTCCCTAATAATTTTCCTAGGGTTTTTCCCCTTTAATGGCATGTTTTCTGCATTTTCTGGCTTGGAAATTTTCTTGGTGAATTTTATGAGTAATTATAGTTTTTAGATTATTTTTCTAGTATTGGATAGTTTTTGAAAAATTAAGAATATATAATGGACGTGGGACCCACTAGTGCGAAAAGTTCGGAAAAATTCGGCCAAGAAGGTTAAGTTCCGGATACTGAGTGAAATTTATCGGGTGTCAAGAGATAAGTAGAGGATGAGATGTGATTGATGTGAGAGGAAAAAAGAAGGATAGGAATGCTTTAAATGAAGTGACAAGTGTCACTTTAAGAGTGGATGACAACTATTCATTTTTTTTACTTAATTGACCCATTGATTAAATATCTCAAAATTACCACAAAAATCACCATTTCTTCACCATTGTGGCCGGCCCTCTCTAGCAAGGAAGAAAGGAAAACTCTTCAAAGAAAAACTCTCCATCTAGTGCAAATCATCCAAACCAAGTGCTTAAATTTGTTTCTACTCCATAAAATCCCTCCATTTGGTGCTAGTAAGTGATTTTGTGGAAGTGTCCAAGGAAGCTAAGGTGTCCTACAACTCTCCCTCTCTTGTTTACTAGGTGAGTGGTGATTGAACTTCCTCCTACACTTAATGAAGCTTAAGTTGTGCTTAGTGGTAGCTAAAGTGCTGAAATTTGTGGTTTATTTCTTGGTTTGAGATGAATTGGTGAAGTTTTCAATTTATTGATGAATTTTCTGGTTTAATGTGATCATGATGTTGTGGCTATCTATGATGGTTAATGACTCTAGTAGGTGTATATGATAGATAATTGTAACCAATTTCTGGTTTGGAAGGAATTTGAGAAAGTTAGGGTTTTATATCCCCAATTCTGTCCGGTTTTGTATCTCATGGTTAGAGGCCGAATTGGCCTTTTCTTAAAACATGAAAGTTGTAGGTATTGATGTGTTTGAGGTTCCTGTAAAATTTCAGGTCATTTGGAGTAGTGTAGATTGAGAAATGTCGAAATTACTATTGCTGTTCTGGGTTCATCAGGATGGCCGAACTGCGCCTGTAATCGGCTGTTTTGACTGGCATTTCTTTGGATTTGGTTGTTGAGGTCTTCTGAGGAACTGTAGCTTGATGTCTTAGCTACCGCATGCCTTTGGAATCAATGAATTTGGACTTGTACAGACTGAGTTGGACTAATTACAGCATAGTGTAATTTGTAAACCTGCAATTAAGGTTCTGGTTTGGTATTTTGCATATTTGACCTAGTTGTGCTAGGATTTGGACTGAGTGACCTTCTACATTGTTGTATCCCTGTTTCTTAGCTTCGAAACGGTGGGTCTTACACCCTCATCCGATAAGCGTAGTGCAATTTGTGCCATTTCCGCAAACTGAGGACAAAACTGTTTTTTTTTCAGGGCCAAGTTAGTTACATTTCTGAAATTTCTGGTTACCTATGATGCTTGTATATGTTTATAAAACCCTATTGGGGTTGTGATTGGCATGGCTTTATGACTCGTTATCGAGTCTCATTGTATTTGTTTGTATGTTTTAGGACGTGACGGGGGTTCACGACGTCCTTTTAACGACGGTGCATGAAACATCACCTACTTGATTAGTGAGTATACTACTCACTTGAATGTTACAATGTGGCTTTGCTATATGTGATTTTGATGCCTTGAAGGCTTATTTGGCTATTGGAATTGATTGAGGTGAGGGTGTACTTGACCGCCCTCACCCCTTGTGATACCGTTAATGACTGTTTACCGCTTCACTGATATACTGCACTTGCTATATGAGATATTGAATTCACTTCATGAAAAACTGATTTGGTGTCGTTTGGACGAGTATCCAACGGCCTTACTGTACTACTGAGCTCAACCCCGTTGGTAGTCAATTGAATCGAGCCGGCGGGGGCTTGGTCGTGAAAATTGACATGCCACGGGGACTGTACTGGGGAATCTTGTAGTAATGAGACTCTTGATTCCGGTAAACTCGAGTATTACCAAAAGCTACTGATTGGAGTGCGGGCCCGGTTGGGGTATGTTTGGTGGAAGGGATGGGAGTGAAGTGGGTTCTACGGTTGGTACTCATAAACGTTGACGGAGAGTCAATGAGATTGGATCAAGAATGTAAGCGTGGAAATGGGCTCTTGAGAGCCGGGGTATCCTTTTACCGACTTGTTTTACTTCTTAATTGTGTACTTGAAATGAAAGATTATGCTTATGTGATCTTTGTTGCTTATGCGGTAGTAACTCACTGGGCTTAAGCTCATTCCATTCCATTTGTTTTCCTTACAGGAAAATGACCACTTTTGGAAAGGTTATACTTGTTGGTTGTCAAGTTGAGCTCATGTAAATGTATCTTTTGGATAGCTCTTTGAATGAAACCCTAATGTGTATTGGGTTCACTTTATTTTGATTGGCAAACCGAACATGTATATTCGTAATGAATGGTTTTTGATATGCCGCTTTGGCTTGTAAATGTTACATTTCAATGTATGTATGTTTGGTTGATATTTGGTTGAATTTCGGATCAACTCGTATTTCAAACGGCAAAAGAAAAATTTTGGCTACTCTCGGCCTAGTATCTGGATTCTGACGTGGCCGGTAATGTTCATCATCAGCTTCGATTTTCATTTTTTTTTATTTTGTGATTTTGACTTGTTTACGCGCGTGGGTATGTTCCGGAACGTATTAGATCGACGTGAACTGATCCGTAGTCCTGGCGAGAGTTGGGCAGGCAGTCCGCTAACCCCTTTGGTTCGCCTTAGGGGAAAGTGGGGCTGTTACAAGTGGTATCAGAGCCAGGTTCGCGTGGTCTCTGCGCGGAGTGAGACTGGGCCAAGTGGTGTTGTGGTCCTAATGTCATGAATATGTCTAAGTGCTCGTTTGAGCATAAGTTATGAACCGGGCATGTGATAAGTGTACGAATCATTATCATGGGACTCGAGGAAGCTAGGTATGTATGTCGGGTAGGAATCTTTAATAAAGATGGTTTACTCTTGGGACCGGCCGGCTCGAGTTGTGAATTATCTTAGATGGAATTCTTGCGTCCGAATACGAAAGATATGAGGGCCTAGGTTAGAAAGGATTTGGTGAACTAGAAAGGCCATTCCTCGGTGGATCGTTTATGTTTGTACCTGACTTAACGAGTAGTCAATGATAAGGAATTTCGAGGACGAAATTCTTTTAAGGGGGAGAGAGTGTGAGAACCCGTATTTTTTTCCCTAATAATTTTCCTAGGGTTTTTCCCCTTTAATGGCATGTTTTCTGCATTTTCTGGCTTGGAAATTTTCTTGGTGAATTTTATGAGTAATTATAGTTTTTAGATTATTTTTCTAGTATTGGATAGTTTTTGAAAAATTAAGAATATATAATGGACGTGGGACCCACTAGTGCGAAAAGTTCGGAAAAATTCGGCCAAGAAGGTTAAGTTCCGGATACTGAGTGAAATTTATCGGGTGTCAAGAGATAAGTAGAGGATGAGATGTGATTGATGTGAGAGGAAAAAAGAAGGATAGGAATGCTTTAAATGAAGTGACAAGTGTCACTTTAAGAGTGGATGACAACTATTCATTTTTTTTACTTAATTGACCCATTGATTAAATATCTCAAAATTACCACAAAAATCACCATTTCTTCACCATTGTGGCCGGCCCTCTCTAGCAAGGAAGAAAGGAAAACTCTTCAAAGAAAAACTCTCCATCTAGTGCAAATCATCCAAACCAAGTGCTTAAATTTGTTTCTACTCCATAAAATCCCTCCATTTGGTGCTAGTAAGTGATTTTGTGGAAGTGTCCAAGGAAGCTAAGGTGTCCTACAACTCTCCCTCTCTTGTTTACTAGGTGAGTGGTGATTGAACTTCCTCCTACACTTAATGAAGCTTAAGTTGTGCTTAGTGGTAGCTAAAGTGCTGAAATTTGTGGTTTATTTCTTGGTTTGAGATGAATTGGTGAAGTTTTCAATTTATTGATGAATTTTCTGGTTTAATGTGATCATGATGTTGTGGCTATCTATGATGGTTAATGACTCTAGTAGGTGTATATGATAGATAATTGTAACCAATTTCTGGTTTGGAAGGAATTTGAGAAAGTTAGGGTTTTATATCCCCAATTCTGTCCGGTTTTGTATCTCATGGTTAGAGGCCGAATTGGCCTTTTCTTAAAACATGAAAGTTGTAGGTATTGATGTGTTTGAGGTTCCTGTAAAATTTCAGGTCATTTGGAGTAGTGTAGATTGAGAAATGTCGAAATTACTATTGCTGTTCTGGGTTCATCAGGATGGCCGAACTGCGCCTGTAATCGGCTGTTTTGACTGGCATTTCTTTGGATTTGGTTGTTGAGGTCTTCTGAGGAACTGTAGCTTGATGTCTTAGCTACCGCATGCCTTTGGAATCAATGAATTTGGACTTGTACAGACTGAGTTGGACTAATTACAGCATAGTGTAATTTGTAAACCTGCAATTAAGGTTCTGGTTTGGTATTTTGCATATTTGACCTAGTTGTGCTAGGATTTGGACTGAGTGACCTTCTACATTGTTGTATCCCTGTTTCTTAGCTTCGAAACGGTGGGTCTTACACCCTCATCCGATAAGCGTAGTGCAATTTGTGCCATTTCCGCAAACTGAGGACAAAACTGTTTTTTTTTCAGGGCCAAGTTAGTTACATTTCTGAAATTTCTGGTTACCTATGATGCTTGTATATGTTTATAAAACCCTATTGGGGTTGTGATTGGCATGGCTTTATGACTCGTTATCGAGTCTCATTGTATTTGTTTGTATGTTTTAGGACGTGACGGGGGTTCACGACGTCCTTTTAACGACGGTGCATGAAACATCACCTACTTGATTAGTGAGTATACTACTCACTTGAATGTTACAATGTGGCTTTGCTATATGTGATTTTGATGCCTTGAAGGCTTATTTGGCTATTGGAATTGATTGAGGTGAGGGTGTACTTGACCGCCCTCACCCCTTGTGATACCGTTAATGACTGTTTACCGCTTCACTGATATACTGCACTTGCTATATGAGATATTGAATTCACTTCATGAAAAACTGATTTGGTGTCGTTTGGACGAGTATCCAACGGCCTTACTGTACTACTGAGCTCAACCCCGTTGGTAGTCAATTGAATCGAGCCGGCGGGGGCTTGGTCGTGAAAATTGACATGCCACGGGGACTGTACTGGGGAATCTTGTAGTAATGAGACTCTTGATTCCGGTAAACTCGAGTATTACCAAAAGCTACTGATTGGAGTGCGGGCCCGGTTGGGGTATGTTTGGTGGAAGGGATGGGAGTGAAGTGGGTTCTACGGTTGGTACTCATAAACGTTGACGGAGAGTCAATGAGATTGGATCAAGAATGTAAGCGTGGAAATGGGCTCTTGAGAGCCGGGGTATCCTTTTACCGACTTGTTTTACTTCTTAATTGTGTACTTGAAATGAAAGATTATGCTTATGTGATCTTTGTTGCTTATGCGGTAGTAACTCACTGGGCTTAAGCTCATTCCATTCCATTTGTTTTCCTTACAGGAAAATGACCACTTTTGGAAAGGTTATACTTGTTGGTTGTCAAGTTGAGCTCATGTAAATGTATCTTTTGGATAGCTCTTTGAATGAAACCCTAATGTGTATTGGGTTCACTTTCTTTTGATTGGCAAACCGAACATGTATATTCGTAATGAATGGTTTTTGATATGCCGCTTTGGCTTGTAAATGTTACATTTCAATGTATGTATGTTTGGTTGATATTTGGTTGAATTTCGGATCAACTCGTATTTCAAACGGCAAAAGAAAAATTTTGGCTACTCTCGGCCTAGTATCTGGATTCTGACGTGGCCGGTAATGTTCATCATCAGCTTCGATTTTCATTTTTTTTTATTTTGTGATTTTGACTTGTTTACGCGCGTGGGTATGTTCCGGAACGTATTAGATCGACGTGAACTGATCCGTAGTCCTGGCGAGAGTTGGGCAGGCAGTCCGCTAACCCCTTTGGTTCGCCTTAGGGGAAAGTGGGGCTGTTACAAGTGGTATCAGAGCCAGGTTCGCGTGGTCTCTGCGCGGAGTGAGACTGGGCCAAGTGGTGTTGTGGTCCTAATGTCATGAATATGTCTAAGTGCTCGTTTGAGCATAAGTTATGAACCGGGCATGTGATAAGTGTACGAATCATTATCATGGGACTCGAGGAAGCTAGGTATGTATGTCGGGTAGGAATCTTTAATAAAGATGGTTTACTCTTGGGACCGGCCGGCTCGAGTTGTGAATTATCTTAGATGGAATTCTTGCGTCCGAATACGAAAGATATGAGGGCCTAGGTTAGAAAGGATTTGGTGAACTAGAAAGGCCATTCCTCGGTGGATCGTTTATGTTTGTACCTGACTTAACGAGTAGTCAATGATAAGGAATTTCGAGGACGAAATTCTTTTAAGGGGGAGAGAGTGTGAGAACCCGTATTTTTTTCCCTAATAATTTTCCTAGGGTTTTTCCCCTTTAATGGCATGTTTTCTGCATTTTCTGGCTTGGAAATTTTCTTGGTGAATTTTATGAGTAATTATAGTTTTTAGATTATTTTTCTAGTATTGGATAGTTTTTGAAAAATTAAGAATATATAATGGACGTGGGACCCACTAGTGCGAAAAGTTCGGAAAAATTCGGCCAAGAAGGTTAAGTTCCCGATACTGAGTGAAATTTATCGGGTGTCAAGAGATAAGTAGAGGATGAGATGTGATTGATGTGAGAGGAAAAAAGAAGGATAGGAATGCTTTAAATGAAGTGACAAGTGTCACTTTAAGAGTGGATGACAACTATTCATTTTTTTTACTTAATTGACCCATTGATTAAATATCTCAAAATTACCACAAAAATCACCATTTCTTCACCATTGTGGCCGGCCCTCTCTAGCAAGGAAGAAAGGAAAACTCTTCAAAGAAAAACTCTCCATCTAGTGCAAATCATCCAAACCAAGTGCTTAAATTTGTTTCTACTCCATAAAATCCCTCCATTTGGTGCTAGTAAGTGATTTTGTGGAAGTGTCCAAGGAAGCTAAGGTGTCCTACAACTCTCCCTCTCTTGTTTACTAGGTGAGTGGTGATTGAACTTCCTCCTACACTTAATGAAGCTTAAGTTGTGCTTAGTGGTAGCTAAAGTGCTGAAATTTGTGGTTTATTTCTTGGTTTGAGATGAATTGGTGAAGTTTTCAATTTATTGATGAATTTTCTGGTTTAATGTGATCATGATGTTGTGGCTATCTATGATGGTTAATGACTCTAGTAGGTGTATATGATAGATAATTGTAACCAATTTCTGGTTTGGAAGGAATTTGAGAAAGTTAGGGTTTTATATCCCCAATTCTGTCCGGTTTTGTATCTCATGGTTAGAGGCCGAATTGGCCTTTGCTTAAAACATGAAAGTTGTAGGTATTGATGTGTTTGAGGTGCCTGTAAAATTTCAGGTCATTTGGAGTAGTGTAGATTGAGAAATGTCGAAATTACTATTGCTGTTCTGGGTTCATCAGGATGGCCGAACTGCGCCTGTAATCGGCTGTTTTGACTGGCATTTCTTTGGATTTGGTTGTTGAGGTCTTCTGAGGAACTGTAGCTTGATGTCTTAGCTACCGCATGCCTTTGGAATCAATGAATTTGGACTTGTACAGACTGAGTTGGACTAATTACAGCATAGTGTAATTTGTAAACCTGCAATTAAGGTTCTGGTTTGGTATTTTGCATATTTGACCTAGTTGTGCTAGGATTTGGACTGAGTGACCTTCTACATTGTTGTATCCCTGTTTCTTAGCTTCGAAACGGTGGGTCTTACACCCTCATCCGATAAGCGTAGTGCAATTTGTGCCATTTCCGCAAACTGAGGACAAAACTGTTTTTTTTTCAGGGCCAAGTTAGTTACATTTCTGAAATTTCTGGTTACCTATGATGCTTGTATATGTTTATAAAACCCTATTGGGGTTGTGATTGGCATGGCTTTATGACTCGTTATCGAGTCTCATTGTATTTGTTTGTATGTTTTAGGACGTGACGGGGGTTCACGACGTCCTTTTAACGACGGTGCATGAAACATCACCTACTTGATTAGTGAGTATACTACTCACTTGAATGTTACAATGTGGCTTTGCTATATGTGATTTTGATGCCTTGAAGGCTTATTTGGCTATTGGAATTGATTGAGGTGAGGGTGTACTTGACCGCCCTCACCCCTTGTGATACCGTTAATGACTGTTTACCGCTTCACTGATATACTGCACTTGCTATATGAGATATTGAATTCACTTCATGAAAAACTGATTTGGTGTCGTTTGGACGAGTATCCAACGGCCTTACTGTACTACTGAGCTCAACCCCGTTGGTAGTCAATTGAATCGAGCCGGCGGGGGCTTGGTCGTGAAAATTGACATGCCACGGGGACTGTACTGGGGAATCTTGTAGTAATGAGACTCTTGATTCCGGTAAACTCGAGTATTACCAAAAGCTACTGATTGGAGTGCGGGCCCGGTTGGGGTATGTTTGGTGGAAGGGATGGGAGTGAAGTGGGTTCTACGGTTGGTACTCATAAACGTTGACGGAGAGTCAATGAGATTGGATCAAGAATGTAAGCGTGGAAATGGGCTCTTGAGAGCCGGGGTATCCTTTTACCGACTTGTTTTACTTCTTAATTGTGTACTTGAAATGAAAGATTATGCTTATGTGATCTTTGTTGCTTATGCGGTAGTAACTCACTGGGCTTAAGCTCATTCCATTCCATTTGTTTTCCTTACAGGAAAATGACCACTTTTGGAAAGGTTATACTTGTTGGTTGTCAAGTTGAGCTCATGTAAATGTATCTTTTGGATAGCTCTTTGAATGAAACCCTAATGTGTATTGGGTTCACTTTATTTTGATTGGCAAACCGAACATGTATATTCGTAATGAATGGTTTTTGATATGCCGCTTTGGCTTGTAAATGTTACATTTCAATGTATGTATGTTTGGTTGATATTTGGTTGAATTTCGGATCAACTCGTATTTCAAACGGCAAAAGAAAAATTTTGGCTACTCTCGGCCTAGTATCTGGATTCTGACGTGGCCGGTAATGTTCATCATCAGCTTCGATTTTCATTTTTTTTTATTTTGTGATTTTGACTTGTTTACGCGCGTGGGTATGTTCCGGAACGTATTAGATCGACGTGAACTGATCCGTAGTCCTGGCGAGAGTTGGGCAGGCAGTCCGCTAACCCCTTTGGTTCGCCTTAGGGGAAAGTGGGGCTGTTACAAGTGGTATCAGAGCCAGGTTCGCGTGGTCTCTGCGCGGAGTGAGACTGGGCCAAGTGGTGTTGTGGTCCTAATGTCATGAATATGTCTAAGTGCTCGTTTGAGCATAAGTTATGAACCGGGCATGTGATAAGTGTACGAATCATTATCATGGGACTCGAGGAAGCTAGGTATGTATGTCGGGTAGGAATCTTTAATAAAGATGGTTTACTCTTGGGACCGGCCGGCTCGAGTTGTGAATTATCTTAGATGGAATTCTTGCGTCCGAATACGAAAGATATGAGGGCCTAGGTTAGAAAGGATTTGGTGAACTAGAAAGGCCATTCCTCGGTGGATCGTTTATGTTTGTACCTGACTTAACGAGTAGTCAATGATAAGGAATTTCGAGGACGAAATTCTTTTAAGGGGGAGAGAGTGTGAGAACCCGTATTTTTTTCCCTAATAATTTTCCTAGGGTTTTTCCCCTTTAATGGCATGTTTTCTGCATTTTCTGGCTTGGAAATTTTCTTGGTGAATTTTATGAGTAATTATAGTTTTTAGATTATTTTTCTAGTATTGGATAGTTTTTGAAAAATTAAGAATATATAATGGACGTGGGACCCACTAGTGCGAAAAGTTCGGAAAAATTCGGCCAAGAAGGTTAAGTTCCGGATACTGAGTGAAATTTATCGGGTGTCAAGAGATAAGTAGAGGATGAGATGTGATTGATGTGAGAGGAAAAAAGAAGGATAGGAATGCTTTAAATGAAGTGACAAGTGTCACTTTAAGAGTGGATGACAACTATTCATTTTTTTTACTTAATTGACCCATTGATTAAATATCTCAAAATTACCACAAAAATCACCATTTCTTCACCATTGTGGCCGGCCCTCTCTAGCAAGGAAGAAAGGAAAACTCTTCAAAGAAAAACTCTCCATCTAGTGCAAATCATCCAAACCAAGTGCTTAAATTTGTTTCTACTCCATAAAATCCCTCCATTTGGTGCTAGTAAGTGATTTTGTGGAAGTGTCCAAGGAAGCTAAGGTGTCCTACAACTCTCCCTCTCTTGTTTACTAGGTGAGTGGTGATTGAACTTCCTCCTACACTTAATGAAGCTTAAGTTGTGCTTAGTGGTAGCTAAAGTGCTGAAATTTGTGGTTTATTTCTTGGTTTGAGATGAATTGGTGAAGTTTTCAATTTATTGATGAATTTTCTGGTTTAATGTGATCATGATGTTGTGGCTATCTATGATGGTTAATGACTCTAGTAGGTGTATATGATAGATAATTGTAACCAATTTCTGGTTTGGAAGGAATTTGAGAAAGTTAGGGTTTTATATCCCCAATTCTGTCCGGTTTTGTATCTCATGGTTAGAGGCCGAATTGGCCTTTTCTTAAAACATGAAAGTTGTAGGTATTGATGTGTTTGAGGTTCCTGTAAAATTTCAGGTCATTTGGAGTAGTGTAGATTGAGAAATGTCGAAATTACTATTGCTGTTCTGGGTTCATCAGGATGGCCGAACTGCGCCTGTAATCGGCTGTTTTGACTGGCATTTCTTTGGATTTGGTTGTTGAGGTCTTCTGAGGAACTGTAGCTTGATGTCTTAGCTACCGCATGCCTTTGGAATCAATGAATTTGGACTTGTACAGACTGAGTTGGACTAATTACAGCATAGTGTAATTTGTAAACCTGCAATTAAGGTTCTGGTTTGGTATTTTGCATATTTGACCTAGTTGTGCTAGGATTTGGACTGAGTGACCTTCTACATTGTTGTATCCCTGTTTCTTAGCTTCGAAACGGTGGGTCTTACACCCTCATCCGATAAGCGTAGTGCAATTTGTGCCATTTCCGCAAACTGAGGACAAAACTGTTTTTTTTTCAGGGCCAAGTTAGTTACATTTCTGAAATTTCTGGTTACCTATGATGCTTGTATATGTTTATAAAACCCTATTGGGGTTGTGATTGGCATGGCTTTATGACTCGTTATCGAGTCTCATTGTATTTGTTTGTATGTTTTAGGACGTGACGGGGGTTCACGACGTCCTTTTAACGACGGTGCATGAAACATCACCTACTTGATTAGTGAGTATACTACTCACTTGAATGTTACAATGTGGCTTTGCTATATGTGATTTTGATGCCTTGAAGGCTTATTTGGCTATTGGAATTGATTGAGGTGAGGGTGTACTTGACCGCCCTCACCCCTTGTGATACCGTTAATGACTGTTTACCGCTTCACTGATATACTGCACTTGCTATATGAGATATTGAATTCACTTCATGAAAAACTGATTTGGTGTCGTTTGGACGAGTATCCAACGGCCTTACTGTACTACTGAGCTCAACCCCGTTGGTAGTCAATTGAATCGAGCCGGCGGGGGCTTGGTCGTGAAAATTGACATGCCACGGGGACTGTACTGGGGAATCTTGTAGTAATGAGACTCTTGATTCCGGTAAACTCGAGTATTACCAAAAGCTACTGATTGGAGTGCGGGCCCGGTTGGGGTATGTTTGGTGGAAGGGATGGGAGTGAAGTGGGTTCTACGGTTGGTACTCATAAACGTTGACGGAGAGTCAATGAGATTGGATCAAGAATGTAAGCGTGGAAATGGGCTCTTGAGAGCCGTCCGTATCCTTTTACCGACTTGTTTTACTTCTTAATTGTGTACTTGAAATGAAAGATTATGCTTATGTGATCTTTGTTGCTTATGCGGTAGTAACTCACTGGGCTTAAGCTCATTCCATTCCATTTGTTTTCCTTACAGGAAAATGACCACTTTTGGAAAGGTTATACTTGTTGGTTGTCAAGTTGAGCTCATGTAAATGTATCTTTTGGATAGCTCTTTGAATGAAACCCTAATGTGTATTGGGTTCACTTTCTTTTGATTGGCAAACCGAACATGTATATTCGTAATGAATGGTTTTTGATATGCCGCTTTGGCTTGTAAATGTTACATTTCAATGTATGTATGTTTGGTTGATATTTGGTTGAATTTCGGATCAACTCGTATTTCAAACGGCAAAACAAAAATTTTGGCTACTCTCGGCCTAGTATCTGGATTCTGACGTGGCCGGTAATGTTCATCATCGGCTTCGATTTTCATTTTTTTTTATTTTGTGATTTTGACTTGTTTACGCGTGTGGGTATGTTCCGGAACGTATTAGATCGACGTGAACTGATCCGTAGTCCTGGCGAGAGCTGGGCAGGCAGTCCGCTAACCCCTTTGGTTCGCCTTATGGGAAAGTGGGGCTGTTACAAACACTCCTTACAACCTCTACAATACAACTATGATTTTAATTTGACAAGAAGACAACATAAAAGGGCTAAAATAAAGCAAAACAGCCCCCTAAAATCCTTTTTTTTCATTTTGGCATTTTTTCAATCAGTTAACATGCATATACAAAAATAATCTTTCTTCTCCTCAGTCTAATCTTGGACATGCCCAACAACATCACAACAACAAAACCAACAAGAGAAAGGGACAAAGCAGCACCTAAACATGTTTTTAATCTAATTAATTAAGGAAAAGAAAAACTGGAAAAAAGAAAACAAAATGTACCTCAATGAAGGTTGTAGTCCTTTGCCTAAGAATTTGATGAAATCGGCAAACCCCAATAGCTTAACCCATCACTGCCTTTCTTTTTGTGTTTGAGTTTGTGGAAGAAAAATGGGTAGAGGGAGCCGTGAGCAGAGTGAGGGAGTGGAGAGTGCTTCTTGTTTCTTTTTTTTTTTTTTTTTTTTTTGGTCTTGTCTGTTGAGAGACCAGAGAGAGCCGAGAGAGTCCTTTAGGAGCCAAAAAAAGTGGAGAGTTGGTTTTTTTTTTTTTTGTTCTGGCTTGTCTGATGGTCCGTTCAGAGAGCAGAGAACCGAGAGGGACTTGTAGCCAAAGTGGAGCTTGTGTGTTAGTTTTGCCAAAATGATGATTTTCCACCTAATGAAAAGAAAGGTGCATGGGACAAAAATGATGGCTTTTTTCCAAAAAAAGATGCATGGAAATTTTGAGTGCAAAAATGGATCAATAGTGTATTTGGTGAAAAAGAAATAATTAGGATGATTTCTGATTTCTTCATTTTCTTCTTTTTTTGTTGTTTTGTTTTGTTTTGTTTTTCTGTTTTTTTTTATTTTTTCTTTTCCTAAAACAAGCCTGTAAAAATGAGAAAAATGCACATTAAAATGCAAGAAAATAAATAACTCATTAAATAGAAAAATTTTGAGAAAACATTAAAAATTGACAAAAACTTGGTGTCTACAATAAGTAAATATTTAAAACTAATGACGGGTACAAAGAGCGGTATAAATTGATAACTTAGTTTGCAAAAATGAATTTAAATGACCTTACAAAAAGTTAAAATAAATAGGTTATAAATGGGTAATTGTGTGACAGCCCCACCTTCCCCTAAGGCGAACCAAAGGGGTTAGCGGACTGCCTGCCTAACTCTCGCCAGGACTAACGGTGCGGTTTAGAGCGGTCTATCGCGTTCCGGGTCTTATAAACGCGCGTAAACAAGTCAAAATGGCAAAATAACCCATAATAAAAAAAAGTGAAATCCGAAGTCGGCCATGAATAGTAACCGACCCATCAGAACCCAACCAAATATCAAGCAAACATTCACATCTTGAACTTTAGCAATTACAATCCAAAGTGACATACAAAAGTTTTCAAAAGTTAATATATACACGGTTTGCCAAATCAAAAGAGAAACGGACCCAAAAGTACATTTAGGGTTTCAATCAATGAGCTACACAAAAGATATGTCCAACTAGCTCAATTCGGCAACCAACTATCAATTGCAGTCCAAAAGTAGTTATTTTCCTGTAAGGAAAACAAAAGGAATAGAGTGAGCTAATTGCCCAGTGAGATAATACTACCCAAGCAACCAAGTTCATAGATGCATCAAGCTTCTCAGTCCAATTCATCAAAAGCAAATAAAGACACACATCAATAATGATGATAAAAGGATACGGGCGGCTCTCAAGAGCCCTTTTCCTCGTTTGCATTCTTGATCGGATCTCATTGACTCTCCGTCAATGTTTAAAAGTAACCAACCGTAGACTTCACTTTACTTCCATTCCTTCTACCTAACATCCCCCTACCGGACCCGAACTCCAAACACTTGCACTGTGGTATTACTCGAGTATACCGGAATCGAGAGTCTCTCATACTACAAGATTCCATATAACATTTCCCCAAGGATCATTAATTGGCACGACCAAGCCCTCGCTGGCTCGATTCAATCAACTACCAATGGGGTTGAGCTCAATGATAATAATTGTAGTCGTTGGATACTCGTCCAATCGACACCAAGTCAAGTACTTTCATTTCATATAATATTCCAATAACATGATAAACAATAAGTGAGAGTGATAAAGTACGCTCTCACTTCAATCAATTAACATTCAACTCATCAAGTTCAAGTATCAAAGCTATATAGTAACACACAAGTGAGTAGCACACTCACCAAGCTTGCAAATGGTGTTTCATGCACTTCCGTCAAAAGAACGTCGTGAACCACCGTCACGCCCTAAAACATGCAAACAGGTACAATGAGACTCGATAACGAGTCATAGACCAATGCCAAATACGACTCCAATAGGGTTCCATAAGCATATACAAGCATTAGGGAAACCAGAAAATCCGGAAATGGAATTAGCTTTAGCCCCGAAAAAAATAGTTTTTGACCTCATTTTGCGGTAATGGTACCAAAGGCACTACGATTATCGGATGATGGTACAAGACCCACCGTTTCGAAGCTAAGAGATAGGGCTACAATATTACAGAAGATCACTCAACCCATTTTTGAGTGTAACCAGGTCAAAAATGCAATCTACTACACCAGAACCGCAAAAACAGATTCAGAGAACGCATTCTAGTACAAACATCATAAATCAGGCTACCTAAGTCCAAATCCAGTAATTCCAAAGCCATCCAAAAGCTTAGAAACAGGGATACATTTCATCAGAAGACCTCAACAACCAATGATGAAGCATTCCTAACCAAAATAACCAATTACAGAAGCAATTCTCAATTTCGGGTAAAACCAGGACAGCAAGGGTAATTTCGACTTTTCTCAAGTTATGCTACTCCGATTGACCTGAAATTTTGTAGGAATCTCTAAAATATCATTCTCTACAACTTTAATGTTTTAACCCAAGGCCAATTCGGCCTCTAACTATGAGCTACAAAATCGGGCAGAATGTAATTCAAAGAAACCCTACTTTCCAATTTTCTTTCTAAAACAGAAATTGCTTGCAATTATCCACTTTTTCCACCTCCTAGATCCCTTACATACCATTTCCAATCATCATACATAGCCACACAATCATATTCATAGTAAAACAGAAAAATCCCCAATAATTACAAAACTTCATCAATTCAACCAAAAATCAAAATATAATCCATAAAGTTGCATCTTATACCACCACTAATGATAAATTAAGCACCATCAGAGGGAGGAGAGGGTTCTTCACAACTCACCTTAGAAACAAGAGAGAGAGAGCAACTAGTCCTCTTAGCTTTCCAAATAACTCCACACAACACCTCACTATCACTCCCTTAATGTTTTCTATGGAGCAAAAACAAGAGTAGATGGTTGATTTGGTAGATTGGAGTAAGATTGGAGCAAACTTGGAGAGCTTTCTTTCTTCCTTTCTTGAGAGAGAGGGCCGGCCACTTAAGCTTGGAAATGGAGGAATTTTTTGTAAATTTTTAGCTTATTTAGTCAATTAGTAAGACATGGAATAGTAGTCAAAAGTTTCTACCAACCCTATGGTGACACTTGTCACCATCATTAATTGCTTGCCTAACTTTTGTCTCTCTTATACCAATCCACTTAGCATCCTCTACTTATCTCTTAACACCCGGTAAATTAATTCCAGTATTCAAAACTTAACCTAGTTAGCCGAAATTTTCCGAACTTTTCGCACTAGTGGGTCCCACGTCCTGTATACGCTCTTAATTTCTCAAAACCTATTCGATACTAGAAAAATCATCTAAAAACTATATCTGCTCCTTAAAAATATCTAGAATTTTTCCAAATCACGAAAATGCATAAAACAAGCCATGAAAGATAATAAAACCTAGAAAATGGGAAAAAAATACGGGTTCTCACAAATTGGGTTACCCAATTCATTTTTTGACTTACCCATTTATACCCATCTAATTAAATGGATATAAATGGGTTGACTCATTTATATCTATTACGCATTTTACCCAACTCAAACCCGCCCAAGTCACCCATTTTGGCACCTCTACTTTTGAGTGTTCATCGTCTCTTCATATTTTAAGTGCATTTCTAAACATGTTATTTCTGTGATTTGGGGTATAATTAAACCTTAATTTATTTTAGTGGATTTATTATCTTATTGGGTTATTGTGAAATAGGTAGTTTGGGTTAAAGGTTTGTTTGGTCGGGTTTGGCTAATGGGTTGTTAGCTTATTTTTTGGGTTTTTGGCTTGGATTTAGAAGGTAAAAGCCTACCCTTTTTGTTGGGTTTGTTTGGGGTAACATTATGGTCTGGCCCGTGCACTTTCCTTGGATTTTCGTAGGGCTTGGTTTTCGGCCCAAACAAATAAGAAGATGGCCCAGAGGCCTGTTTTTCCTGGTAATGAAATTGCAAATCAATCCCTGTATTTCTAAATAATTATGCTAAGGCCCTGAAAACTTTTAATTTCTTTTAATTAGGTCTCTAATTTAATTACAAATAGGTCCCTAAACTTTATTTTTCTTTAATTTTGATCTCAAATCTTTGTGATAATTATAATTTAACCCCCAAAACTTTGTTAATTTTCGCAATTAAGTCCTTGCTTGTTTAAATTTTTTAAATGTAGGTTGTTCAACTTCATTTAAAAGATTTAATTGATTCAATTTCATGTTTATTTTCATCTTTTATGATTATTTGTTAATTAAAGTGGTACCTTAATCATTTTTCCTTGTATTGGAGGGTAGAAAGGGATAAACTTCACTTCATTAGGTCACCAATTCAAGAGAGGTATACTCTACTCTTTATTTTTTATTTTATTTGATCCTATGTGCCCCTATGTGACTTTATGTGCATAATTACATGCCTTTTGAATGTTTTTATTTCATTTATTTATTTAGTCACTTTAATTGTTTCAATTTTGTATATTTATTTTAATTTAATTTGTAATTATTTGGAAGGCAATGAAATGCCAAAATTGTAATAGTTAGGTTATTATTTTATTTCATTCTTCACCCCTTTTAGATTGTAGTTAGGGCCCCGAATATAATAGTTAGGTCTTTATTTGCTTTATTTTGCTTTGTGTGTTTTGCATGCTTATGTGTTTACGTGTTACTCGCTTTCTTAGGGTCTTGCATCTAGATATCATGCTTATGTGCTATGTGCTATATGTGATTAATGTGTTTATTTGCTTTATTATGTTTTACATGATTTATTTGATTGTAATAAATGCATGACGTCACCACACTAGTTCAACGCTAGTTGTGGTCCCCTTTTTTCCAATTCCATACTAGTCCAATGCTCGTTGTGGTCCTCCTTTCTAATTTCTCACTAGTCCAATGCTAGTGAGAACTTATAGACATGGGTTAGTCCAACGCTAGACCCTTAGGGACCATCCACGCGCTAGATCATGTTTGTGTGACAATCACTACATTTTCATGCATATTTTCTACTTTTTAGGTTTTTTTTTAGCATTTTGCATGATATTTCCCGTATATGTACGTCCTTTATCCCATATTCCACTATATGTACATCCCTTATCCCATACTCCCCTATATGTATATTCCTTATTCCGGTGTGTGAGACATGACATTAGATTTGCATTTCATTTAAGAAAATTAGGAATAGATTAGGTCATTTGTTTGACTAGATAGGAAATACCCCTCGAATATGGGATATGGACGAATGTGGCTTTCTAACCTTAGCACGCTCGTATTCGCTCTATTAGAGGAAAAATTAAAGTCACGAATATTAGTTTCCCGTACCCATTATGATGCATTTCCTTAGGTCATGTATATTTGTAAATTATTATTTTTTTCTTTTTTTCTTTTCTTCAAGTCTCATCTTTTGCAAATTTCGTGACCTCTTCAAAAAGTCATTTTTGGACATCGCAATTAAAGCGATTAGCACCAATCAAGTTTTGAAGAGACATATCGACCATTTCGATAGCCATTAGGTCTAGATTTGAATTTCATATAGCAACGTCCAAATGTGACAAATTTTTGGGTTAAATTGTGACGACCCCACCTTCCCCTAAAGCGAACCAAAGGGTTCGGCGGATTGCCTGCCCAACTCTTGTCGGGATTCACTACAATCCTCAAATGAAAACAGACTAATTCCAATTATTACATCTAAAATGTTAAAATAAAAATACGACTATAATATTTCATTGCACAAGTACATTCAAGGGTACGAATCTCAAATCAACTACATCGAGTTCCAAATCTCACAATTCCCAAATGTCAGTTACAAAATACCAAACTATACAAAAGGCTAGCCTTCACTAGTATCTTCCAATCACTTCCTTCACGTCACTCTCCTATTAAGGAATAACAAATGGAATGGGATGAGCTAACGTTCAGTGAGGCTAAGAAAAAAAAACATGCAACACATAGTTCAAATAGCAATAGCACTTATCCGAGAATTAAAGCTGTAACATTCAAGCAATTCACAATTTAAAATAGACATACTCAATAAGGATACGGGAGCTCTCGCCGGCTCGAGCTACACGGTTGGCCAATGGGTTGGGTATCCCCTGATCGATGAGACATCGCTCCAATCGACTTAGAATTGTTTATAGTTCTGAGTCAACATGAGAGGTACCTCCCACCCGAATTGGTGTGGTACATACATCCGTTCAGAATTGTTTTTGGTTCTAAGTCGACATGAGAGGTACCTCCCACCCGAATTGGTGTGGTACATGCTATCGCTTAGAGAACTGGGTCGATGAGGCATCGCTCCAATCGACTTAAAATTATTTATGGTTTTGAGTCAACATGAGAGGTACCTCCCACCCAAATTGGTGTGGTACATGCTATCGTTTAGAGAATCAATTATAGCACCGAGACGGTATGAGAGGTACCTTCCACCCGAATTGGTATGGTATATGCTACCGCTTAGAGAACCGATTATAGCATTGAGACGGTATGAGAGGTACCTCCCATCCGAATTGGTGTGGTACATACATCCGCTCAGAACTCACGAGTTAAACATATTCATGTACAATTACCAATCATATGTATTCATGTAACAAGTATCACATAATTAAAAGAGAGAGAGGACGAGGGCGACAAAGTACACCCTCGTCTCGGCAAGTTTACGTATCATGTATAACACTTGCACAATTAACATTTCAATCACATAAGCATTTAACATGCACTTGACATTCACTACTAGCCAAGGGCAAAATAAGAGTGAAGCGAGAAGTCAAACGAGCTCTTCGAAGTCCTCGTGACCACCTGAGACGTATACAATCATAGTTATCTAGGTGCTCGACCAAGGTTAAAAGAAAGATGTTTTCTCACTACTCATTCTCAAGGTCGCAAGTTCGAGCTAAATTAAAGAAGCTCTCCTAGCTAAATCGCTAAAATAATGCTCAAGAGAGCTCGAAGGTGGTTTTTTAATTCAAGTCGTGGTAAGTAATCTCATATCCAAGAGAAAGTATCATTTTCACTTTCAGCACGAAAATCGAGGAAAGGGGTAAATGGTTTCCATTTCCCAAAAACTTTAAATCTCACGTTCAAACTTTAGGATGAAAAGGGCATTCACATTCTTCCAAACTAATGGAGTCACCATATCCAAAACTCCATTCATTTCACAGAAAAATGTCAAAACTAAGGTTCCAAAATTCAAGTGTAAACTAGTGAAATTCACCAAGAACTACTTTAACCAAATGCTTCCTTTTTGGATTTTAAAATTAAGGGAATCGAGACAAAGCTAAGGTTTGAAGTTCATCTCTCGAGTATAAAATAAGGTGTCTTTAATCAAGAAAGTGGGACAACCAAGAAAATGCATTAAGAGAGGTTTAACCTTCGGAAACCAAGATTTGAAATGAAAGTTTAAAGTTCTAACGGGACCGTGTATTTCACCAAGAAATTACACCTAAAATAGTCCAACAATTGCAAAGGAGGATGGAAAGTTTTTAAAAGTTCATTTTCTAAAAAATAAAAAATTTCAGCTTTGCGCGACAAACTTGGTAAAATCAGATCTTGAGTTCCGTATATCCAAAAATGAAAAACTTTATACCATTTGAAACTAGATCCAAAGTACTAAAAGTTTCTACAAGACACTTTTACATGGTTCTAAACAGAAAGCATTCATTTTTCAGCTCAAAGTTGCTGATTTAAACAAGCAAAATAGAACCAGTCTAGTTTTTCGGCGATATTTGAAAATTCGGTAAAATTCATAGAAAACAAATCAACCTTTGAAATTCGTAACATAATAAGAGTTCCAAACAAGGTTTCAAACACAACAAACAGAACTAAATTCGGAGTTTTGAGCAACAAAATATAACAGTTCAAAGTCGGTTGATTTTCACTACGTGAACAGTGAATTTCCAGACTTGAAGAGCCATCTTTGTGGCGTTATTTGGGTATCGAAATGGTATTGAAATTTCACCAAATTTGGTACACTTAAACTTCCATATGTGGACTACCTCTCTATCAAATTTCACGTAAAAAATCACGTGGGAAGGCTGTTAACGAAACAACCAAAGTTCAAAAATTGTTTCAAGGCTAATCTGTCATCTTGCTTTTCTTTCTTTTCCAAACGTTTTGCACATTGAAATCAGCCCCAATTCGATCTATTTTGAAACCAAGGTCCTACAAACATTTACTAAGCCATTGACAAGCAATTGACATCAAAATTTTCGAGACAAAACATCCCAAAACAACTCTGACCATTCGGCCAGCAAGAAAGGAAAGACTTTATAGTTTTCCATCTTTGTTGCACTTTTAAAATCAAACCACATCTCACTCAATACAAACTCAAATTGGAAATGGATGGTGGTGTTGGAAACTAGGTTCAACATTCTACATTTCCTCAGAAGAAAACGTTTTCAAAATCAGTTCACAAGTGAGAGAAAATAGAGCCACAAGATACAGCTCCTCCGTTCCTCTCGGACAGGCAATCAGAACAGGACAGCAAACTTTGCCAAATCCCTACGGATGACTCAAAATGAACTAGCAGATGATTTTTATAGCGTTACAAAACTATGGATGTCTAGTTTTGAATGTTACAAATGGCACTCAGTTTTAAATTTTGTACAGAGAGATACGTTCAAACAAAGAGGCACTGTTCGGCTGCCCAGATTACCATTTCCAGATTTCCTTCAATTTCGAAAATTCTAGTTTTGAGCAACAAATTGAAACAATTTTCGCAAGGCACCTTGTACACACAATATACAACATATATCACTCTATTCCATAGTCAAATAACCATAAAAAATTTAAAATCAAAATAGAACATCACAACCAGAAATTCGGCCAGCTTGCACTTTCAATTTTCCTTTGATTTTTCCTTCACTTTCTAACCGTATTCACCTCAAATAACACATAAACAACCACAATCAACTAATTATACCTCAAGCCAGCTACCTATAATCCACCTCAAGATCGCTAGCCTAACAATTAAAGCAAGAAATAAAACACCTCAAGTCCGCTAGCCTATTTCATGCTTAAGGTTTCAAACCCATGCAAATCCAACCACTAAACTTTGATTAAATGGAAAGATTAGAAGAGTTGATGGGTTTACCTCTAACCCTTATAGAAACCAGAAATTTTAACCACTAAAACCTCCAAGAATTTCCACTATATGTTGTCTTCCTCCAAGCTAAAGTTAATCTCCAAGTAGTTTTGAAGTTGGGTGCAAATTTGGAAGTGAAATAGAAGCAAGAATTGAGCAAGTGAAGTGGAGCTTTCTTCTCTTCTTTTCTTCTAGTTTCAGCCGACTCCAAGGAGAGAGAAAAGAGAAGGGTTTGTTGTGTGAAGCTTATCTTGGAAGCTTTAAGAATTTGTGGCCAAAAACTATGTAAAAGTCAACTACGAATAGTGCGTGAATAGTGTCCCGAACTACCACTTTTTTCTATCATTTATTTCACTGGTGCACTAATCCTCAAATGTAATTCCTTTAACACTATAATTATTCACTTTTAGTGGTCTTGTAACATCCCCACTTCTCCCTAAGGCGAACCAAAGGGTATCCGCGGGATGCCTGTCCAACTCTCGTCAGGACTCAAGACAAATCGATTCACGCTTAACGATACATACCAATTAATACAAGCCTAATAAAGAAGAGTCGCTTCCATAATCGAATATCCAAGTCTTACAACACGAGTTCAAAATACATCAACTATCCAATTCTTACATCAGGGTTCCAAAAAATACATCAATTCCCAAAATATACAACAGTCGAAATGTCTAGTCATTTACATTTGAAACCCTAATACAAAAGTATATCAAAAGGGGTTTCTCCGAATTTCACTCCATGACCATTCCTGTTAAGGAAAGCAAATCTACGGGGTGAGCAATTGCTTGTGAGACTAAGAACACACATGCAAGCACGTTGTCCAAATAACAATCCCATTTAACAAGTAATACAATAATATTCGAGTAATTAATAATTCTAGTGAAATTTAAACAGAAACAATTCAAGGATATGGTAGCTCTCAAGAGCTAATTTCCACTTGCTTTGCCAATCTCATTCGTATACCTTCCCGTGATGACTCTCCGTCAATCGGGTAAGTATTTCCAATCAGTAGAACTCCACTTACTTCTCATATCCGTCCACCGTACACCGCACTGGGCCCGAACGTCATTTATAAGGCGATACTCCACGAGTATGCCAGGCGAGATCTCTCCAATAGATCAAGCTTATCATGTTATTCTCACGACTCACCGAGATTCCCGACCAAGCCCATGCCGGCTCGATTCCCAAGATCGGCCTATGAGTTTGGGCGTCCCCCATGTAACATTTGTGAGTCGAGAAGATTCACTCCAACGACGTATGCAACCATAGCATACCATTTCATTTCATTCAATCATTCGTTTCATTTCAAATCAAGTCATTCATGATTCATTCATTTCATTTCAATCAATTCAATCATGAGTCATTCATTTCAAATGAGAACGAGTGCGGTAAAGTACACACTCGACTCCATTTTCAAAATATCCAATCATTAATAATAGTTAAGCTTGTATCAAGTTTGCATACACTTGACACTCACCAAGTAAAATAAGGAAGCAAGCACAATCGTGTGTCTAGGCATCTCCTGTGAGATCCTCTTGAAGGTCCTCTTGAGTACCTGATCAATTAATAATGAACTATTACACACTATAGCTCAAAATCCCTAATTATCGAGGAAGATTGCACTCTTGTACAATCTAAGAAGATATCATGAAAATGAGTCTTAATTACTCGTAAATCGAGACTGTAGACACCAAATTTTGAATAATTTTATGTAGCATCTATTTCATGATTTTCATTTTAGATTGCTTGCATTTTAGTTCGTTATTGTGTGTTTTTCACTATTAATTGTTATGATATTTTAGTTTTATTCATTTTCGCCCTTTTAGTTGACCTATTTCATTTGCTATTTATTCTTGTTTACTTTTACTTTTAGTTTTTAGTTTTAGCTTTTAAGTTTAAAATTAGCATAGAGTTCTTAGAAAAAAGAAAAGGAAAACATCAAAAATATGTTTTAGTCATTTTGTTTTTATTCAATGCTTTCTTGAAAGAAAAATGAAAATGAAAAATCATAAAAAAGGAGAAAATAGAAAATTAAAGAAAAAGAGGAAAAAGAAGAAAATTTCAAAAAATAGGCTTTAGTTGGATTGGAAAAATGAAAAAAAGAGAAAAAAGAAAAAGGAAAATTTGTTCACAAAAATATGTTTATTTCTTTTAAATTCAATCTTTGGGCACTTTAGTTATTTTTATTAAGTTATTTTGAGAAAAAGAAAATGATGAAAAATGAAAAATTGAAAAATTAAAAATGGCCTTTGTTGTTTAGTTTTTTGTTTAAAATTATTTTTGTTTTGTTATTATTATTATTACCTGGTTTGTGTAATTTTGTTATTATTATTATTTATATTTTATTTTATCATTTCTGTAATTATCAAGTTGCGGAAAAAAAAAAATTTTGTCGCGGCATGCACGCTGCAATTTTTTGCAGCGTGCAAAGGACATTCACAAGAGACGATCGGAGGGTTGGATTTCACAGGGGTAACAAGCCCCTCATCCTCATCGTTGAGATGAGGGTTTAGGAGATTGGGAAGTGGATATAAAAGGTAAGAGAAGGCTCAGCCGTGGAGGAGTTTTTGGAGGATAGAGGGAACGGCTAAAAGGAAAAACCGAGAACTGAGAATAGAACAGAGGGAAGGAGGAGAGAAAAACAGAGGGAGACAGCAAAATGAAGAGAGAGTTTCGGATGGCTTTGAGAGAGCTAAGGTGACAGCGGAACCAAAAATCAGAGGGGAGGATTGGAGAGAAAAGAAAAGCAACCGAGAGCAGAGAGAGGAGCTAACGGGAAGAAGAACAAAGGGGCAAGAGAGAACCAGGAAGTCTGGGAAAGTGAAGCCACGTGAAAAAAGAAATCAAGCGAGAAGGAACCAAGGGAGGAGAAGCCACTTCATCAGCGCAAAAGGCATCTAGTGGGCTCTCGATTCCAGGGACAGTGCGATAATCCTTAGGTAAATCCAGTTTAGCTTCATGAAGGTTTGAGTTCATCACATCTGTCTTGCATCTTTTAGTTCATCTTTTTCTGTAGTTTCTGAAGCTTTCTAAAGCTTTCGGGGAAGTAGATGTTCAATGATTGCATGATTTGGTTAAAAGGCAGCAACTAGCTTTTGTTTACCACAAGTTTCTTTCTTTTCTGCATTTCTGTGATTGGTAACATAGTTAGACCTTCGGGAATTAGACAATGTTATGAGGGTTGTGTGATTCTAAATGGGCTGAGATCATTACGGTGGATCTGTCTATTGTGAAGCTTGTCTGAGCTTTCTTTTCTCCTTCGCATGAGTAGACTTAGTTTTGATTTAAATGGCTGCAAAAGGTTTCCTTTGTGTATGGATGGGGATTTGCTGTAATTTTGTTGCTTGGAGTTAGAGTATGACGTTCGGGTATATCGTTTGGAGGTTGTATAATCTTAAATGCCTGAACTGAAAATTGAAAAAAAACAAAATCTGGTGCTCTTCAAGGCCAAAATTGCTGGTTGAGTTTCTTGCCTGGCCGAGATTTTCTTTTTGAATTTGCTGACTGACCTGTGTGAGACCGCCTGTATGTTTGCTGCAATAAGCTCGCAGTTTTTTGGTGTCTTGCCGTTTTTTTTTTAGTCTGCTGAAGTAGAAATTTCTGATGTCAACAAGACTCTCTTTTGTCATCTCGGTTATGCGTGATTTGCTGCAGAATGCGTCTGTCTATATGTGAATGTCGAGCTGCTGTAATTTTGTTTGTTTGAAATTAGAAAATGATGTTTAACCCAGATTTTTAGTCATAGCAAAGGAAAACCTGCGCATTCACGATAAAAACCCAGAAACCAGCAATAGAAAAGCAAAAATTTGAAACCTGCATATGAAAGCATAAAGTTGCAAAAAATTCTGAATCAACCGCAGCTGGCTACATTTGGCTGCTGAAGTTTTTTTTTGTGTTGTTTGAAATGTTTGATTTATCCGTTTTGAGAGAGTTTGGAAGCTTAGCAGTAGAGGTCAATAGGTTGCTTAGTCTGTGGTTGTCGAAAGAAAATCTGGCTGCAGTTTCTTTTCCTTCTTGTGTTGTCAATCAGATCAGATTCGCTATCTTAGTTTTTTGCAAACAAAATTTCAATGTTTTGATTTGGTCAACAATTTCTGGTTTGGATGAATGTGTTTGTATGAGGAAATGGATAGAGTAGCTGCTGGAAATTGCAGCAAACTTGGAAAACAAAAGGAAGCATGTTTCGTTCTTTTGTTGCAGAAGTCTAAGTCTTTACATGGCTGCATGTTTTTGCATGAAAGACTCCTCAGAGCTGTTTTGTTTAAAGGATTGTGTTTCTGTGGCTTCACTTTGCTATTTATTTGGAGGTCAAAATGGTGCATTTCATTGCTTAGATTCCTGATGTTTGAGCTGAGAAAATGGTACTATTGCTTACGAAATTGCAGCAGCAAATCTTGATTTAAGATAACTTGGAATGAACCAGAAATTTCAATGTTTTTCCTTGGTCTGAATCTTCCTTTCACACATAGTTTCATGGTGATTGAGTGAGGGTCGTTGCTGTTTTTTTGTTTGAAGAAACTTGCATTTGAGAGCTTAACGCTGCAAAGAGGAAAAATTCTGGAATAAACATTGCAGTAAAAATTGTAGAAGCAAAAATGTAGCAAGCTTGCACTTTCCGTTTGCAGAAATCTTCTTGAGTTTGCATGAAAGATTGCTGGAATTCACATTATCTCATCATAATTTGTTGGCTTGTTGAATTCTGTGTTAGTTTCTAGTTTAATGCCGATGGCTTTGATTGATTGGTGAGATGTTAGTTGCATATTAGGATTGTATTTGAGAAGTTTAGCATGTTGCAGATGAAAGGAACCAGCAAAACAAAGAGATTTACGTAGCATGCATGAAATGTATTCTAAAAATTGCACTTTGACCCCCCAAGTTCCCCCTTATTTCACTATGACCCAATCAATTAGAGAATTTCATCAATTTGGTCCTTGTTAATTTTAATTTGTGCAACTTCATTGCTTGTTTGCTTCAATTAACTACCATGCTTTGTTTAAATTGCGCTTAAGTTATGACTTTAGGGACTTTATGACTAAGTGAGCTTTGTTTTGCACATTTCTTTTATTTTTTCTTAAATAAAGTGGTGCATTGACCTTTTTATTATTTTGGAGGGTAATTGAATAATTTCACTTCATTGAGACCCAATTGCAAGGGAGGTAACCTCTATCTCCTTGATTTTCATTTCTCCTATGTGATCCAACGTGCTAAGTGTGAATTGCATGCTTACGTTGCTTTCCTAGCCTTTCTTTAATTTCTTTTATTTACTTCATTTACTTTTGCTTTTTATTTAAGTTATTCTTTATGGGGTATGTGTACACCTCTTGGTTTGTAATAGATAGGGCTTGGAGGAGCATTCGATGAAGATCTGTTGAAGACATGTGCCTAGCTAGCAAATGTAATAGTTAGGGCTTCAATTGCTTTATGTGTCTTGCATGCTTAGTTGCTATGTGTTAATTTGCTTTATTAGGTTCTTGCATCTAGTCGAGCATGCTAATTGTTATGTGCTATGTGTTTATGGGTGTTTGGCATGTCTAATCGCTTTCCATAGCCATGAATGAATGTGATGGATGAATGTACGTCACCACACTAGTCCAATGCTAGTTGTGGCTCATTATTTCATTAGGAATTCATAGAAAGGGCTAGTCCAACGCTAGACCCAATAGGATTTTTCCTTTGTTTTTCATTAATGCATTATTTGCCTGTTCACTACATATCATGCATTTTTCCTTAGTTTTATCATTTGGCATGCTCCTCGATTCCCCTTTTCCCTCACTTTAGGTCTTGCATCTCATGCTAGTTAGGGTACATTTGCCTGAAGAGTCCCCTTCTGATAAGGGAAACGAGCGAGTGTGGCTACTCGATAGCCTTAGCACGCTAGTTCCCCCTTCTATCAAAGGAAAAATCAAGTCACAAAGTTAGGACTCCCCGTTCCCGTTTTGATGCATTCCTATAGGATTCACGCATTTCATTCATTCACTATCACTTACTGTATATTCCATTCCTCTTTCTACATTCTCACTTCACACTACTTTCACACTACTTTCTACATTCTCACTTCACACATGCACCTTATGGCATTTTTCACCTTATTATTCTTTAACTTACTTTACCTTGCAAAGACATTTGCACACCTCCACTTATATCTTATTACTTTTATCATTTTTCTCACTTCACACAAACTCACACTTTCACATGGCATGCATTCCACTCATTTTACGTCATTTAGGATTACGTGTGACCTCTCCAAAGGATCATTATTGGGCTTCACAATTAATGTGATTGGCACCGCTCAACCTTTGAAGAGAAATTTCCCCCATGTCCCCCTAGGTCTAGGTTTTTGCATTCATATAGACATATCCAACATGCGATACATACCTTGGGTAGAAAAATTAGGAAAAATTGGTTTAAGTCACGCAACTAGCCTTGGCTAGGTCGAAGGGGTGCCTTGGATTTTTATCCTTGCCTTCCCCTCCGTCAAATGTGACCCCCGATCCCTCTTTTGGTTACGTAGACCCAAAAGTTCTTTAAAAGGGTTTATTTACTTTTTTCATTCAAAAACAAAAATCATTTTTTGGTGACTTGGTACACCCTAACTCTATACCAAGTGGCGACTCCATTTTTCAAGAAACCCTTTTGAACTTTGTTTGGCCAAATCGTCGCATTCTAAAGTCCCATGGCTTTTTATTTTCACTTTCACACGTTCACATATTCCACACTACTCACACACCACACATCATCATTCAAAAAGTGGGGCGCGACAGTTGGCGACTCCACTGGGGACTTCCTAAGTGGGTCCGAGCATTTGATTTGGCCATTCTTTTCCCTTTTCTACCCTTTTTATGCGTAGCATTTGGATATTAGGGTTGCATTTTTCCTTTTTAGGACTTTTTGCCTCGCGCGCGTATCACGCTATTCCCTCACTCACGTATGTATGATTGGTTGATTGGATGTATATTTTACTTGTTTTATGTCGCGCTTTGCATTGCATTTGGGTAGGGGACATACCCTAGAGCCTCGCGTTGGTTCTTGATCCCTCCCCTCCAAACGAGCACTAGCATACGTGCATACGCTTTATATTTATCCCTTCTTTATTTTTCCTTTTAGTGGCTTGTCACGCCACTCCACCCTATTAGGATTTTAGGCGACTCATTTGGACTTGTGATCGCGACACGATGTGTGCGTAGCATGATCCAATGGGTCACTCAATCTTCCGCTTTAAGCTATGGGTTGATAGCCTTTAGCTTTTAGTCGAAAGTTGAGGATTTTGATAGATTCACTCAAACATGTAGCCGTGACACGATGTGTGCGTAGCGGTGTTTGGGGAATCGCTCGAGCCACCGACAAAGAACCTTGGGATTGATGACCCTTGGTTTCTAAGTCTGAAGGCTCGGGGACCTGAGCTTATCGAGTCTAGATGCATTAGCGAACCCCAACCTCATGCATCCATATTAGAATTGCTTTAGAGCAGAGTCAGCCTTATCCTGAGCTAGGGACACTACTCACGAAGGGAGGGATCCCACCCCTTTTTCCTTTTATTGCTTTGTATTGATTGCTTTATCTTGTTGCTACAATGTGTTATGTGTATTTATCTGCCTGAACTAACTTTTCTTGGTTTTGTGTTCCCATTGCATTCACAAACTCCTAGCAAATAAGAGGTCTGGCATGACCTTCTTTTAGAAGCCTACCCGTGTAGATAGGTTATTGCACGTTTAAAGATTTTGGTACATTGCATTCTAAGCCTACCTTGGCATATAAAAGGTCCTTTTAGGTCATATTTCATTTCACATTGCATATTTTACTGCTTTAATAAACTGGCATCATGCATAAACCCTAGAAAGGGAATGCCACTTAGGGGATCCCGTGTCAGGAATAAACCACCTTGTGTCTCGGATATTTAATCCAAGGAGACTTGCACGTTTACATTTTTTGTACCATCCAAAGGGGCAGTGCACAAGGTAAGGTAGGATCCGATTGTCTTCATCAGAGCGATTTTTGGAATATGGGCGTCTAATAATCACTTTTTGGCCATTTTATCAAAGTTGGTAAAAATCCCTTGCGTAAAGGACATTAATTTGAAGAAATTCACAAATGATTCCTCCTGTTGAGACGATGAATAAATTGAGGCCAAATCGTGATTTTAGAAGGTTCATAGACTAATTTTCTGAAGCCACCAATGGCCGGCCGATTCAATCGATCCATTTTGTCAATTCATAATCAATTTTGAATAAACCATCATTTGACCAATTTACCCTTTTTAGGGTCATTTGACCAATTTACCCTTTTTAGGGTCATCCGGTTGATTTTGAATAAATCGTCAATTCATTTGACCAATTTACCCTTTTTAGGGTCATTCGGCCGATTTTTGAATAAACCACTAATTCAATTTCGTTCATTTGGCCAATTTACCCATTTTTAGGGCAACCGAGCCGATTTTGAATAAATCAAGTTTCGTTCAATCTATTTGATCAATTTACCCTTTTTAGGGTGATCTGATTAAATTTTGGATAAATTAAATTTCATTCAATTCATTTGACCTGTTTCCCTTTTTAGGGTAATCCGGTCGATTTTTAATAAATTGTCAATTTCATTTGACCAATTAGGATTTTAATGTCGAATTTCAAAATGGAAAACCTAGTCGATTTTGAGAAAAACATCCATTGCATCCAGCCGTTTGATCAGTTGAAATTTTGACCCGTGCTTCACTGAGAAAATTTGTCAATGAATTCCAATCTCTTCGATGGGAAGTTCGTCAAGGTCAAAACCCATGCGTTTTTGCAAATTCTTGAATCAATCAAAAATGATCAATACATTCGGATGTTGACCTCATTTTGACAATTGTCTTTCATCTCTCCAATTGATCAAATTTTTCAAAATTATTTTTCACTCAATCAATTGATCAGATCCATCAGGTATGGTATAGTGCCTACCCTAGAGGATTGCATTTTCATGCTAGGCCTACCCTTGGCACAAAAAAGGTTCCCCCCATAGGACATGCATACCGATTTTATATTCTTATTTACTAACTCAGGGTATTTTTCTTTTGTTTTCCCCCTCCCCTGCATTCATAAAAAAAAAATGCTTCAATAAGGTGAAAATATTTTTCTATATCTGATGATAATTTGGATCTAATAAAGTGTCAAAATTGCAAGTATTGTATGATTTTTGGGCATATCCTACAATGAAAACATAAATGATTTATCTGGAAGCTCTACGCTAAAGCATCTGAAAGATTTTTTGTAATTATTTCCAAAAGAAAATTTTGTATATTTGATTTGTTAATACATTTTGTTCCAAAAGAAAAGGAGACAAGAAGTGTATATGTGGAGCTCTTTACAAGTTTCTCTCTTCTCATTTGTATCGTAATTGAACAGGAATTTTTTGTTTCAAACTTTTTCAGCAATAAAATTTTTGGACAATTATTGTCTTGTGTATATGTACATTTCATTCTTTATTGAGCTCATTGGAGATTTCATGATGAATTTTAAGAAATAAGACTAAATTGGGATTTGTTTTCAACCTCCAGCCTGAAAATTCGCAAGTGTATGCTTTCTAAAATCCTTGTGTACACTAAATTGGTGATCTGAGCTACACAATAAGAGTGCTCAAGATTGAAAGAGGTCACTCAAGAAACCCAATGAGATACCTTTTCTCTTTCACTGTACAATTCATATTTTTGCCCACTTCATTTAACCCCGAAATAAAATCAGTCACATTGATTGATAAAATGCAAATTGGAGCGAACTTTGCTTAGAAAAAATGCCCATTGGTTTAACCAGATTCAATTCACATCTAAGTGAAAGCAAAAATGTGCATTATTCTTGTTTGTTTTGAAAATTTGGAATGATACTTCGAGCATTCTTTGCTCTACCTATACACATTTTATCATTTGCTCTCCCATTTGAGCCTTTGGAAGAATAATTTCGTTTCAAATAAGAGCCCTAATGATCACTACCCTATATTGGAAAATTTTCAAATATCAAAAAGGGAATGGATTTTCAATAACCATTTCGTTACTTTGGTTGTCATGAAGTGTAAGAATGATGCTTTGGCCATCATTTCTTCAATCTAAACACCATTTATCCCTTGTGTCCCCGTTTGAGCCAAAAATTTGTAGGTTCTTTTCAAGTGCACATATGATCGCACCCCACATTGGGGAAGGAGATTGGGAAATTTTGAAAAAGAAAAAAGAAAAGGGAAAAGCAAAAATGCTAGAATAAAGAGGGAATCACAAGTTGAAGAAATTTGAGTCTATCTGGGCTTCAATTTTGAGAAAAGGGAAAAAGGAAGGGTTTTGTCCGACGAACCACTTATGGAGAGTCTTCCTCAGTCAATTAATTCAGATACATGCAAGAAATTTCGCATTAATGAAAGTTTCCTCTCAGAGTTATTGTAAGGAACAGAATGCAAGTCAGGCCATCTTCTTTTTCCAATCAAACATTCTATCCCTAGTTATCCCTTTTGAGCCATCAGAATAAAATACTTCATTTGGTAACCCCTGAGAATCGCAAACCCCACACTGGGGCAAGTTTGAGTTGAAAAGGAAAAAGTTTCAAGAAGTAAAAAAGTGAAAAGCCACAAAATCAAAAGCAAGAGGGAAAAGAGAACCTCAGTTCAAAAATAAACTGGGGCAAATTTTGTGAAAATTTCAAAAATGGCAGAAGGCCGAAAAATCAAAAGAAAAAAGAAAATGAAAGAGAAAAGCCTCAATTGAGCATAAACTGGGGCAAATTCTGATTTAACCCTAAAATAGGGTTGACACAACAATGCGATCTCAGATTTTTCAAACCGCTTTTGAAATCTGCCTTCAAGCCTTAACTTTTTTTAAGCACCCCACCTGACCCCATTACAAAAACCGAAAGTCCTGACTTCTGTTCTTTGCAATGGCCCTGTCAAGAAAATTTCTGATGCCGGAACATTTCAGCTATATTTCTGAATTGCTTGGGTATGGGGTTGACGCTACTCACCATGTGAAAACCCACCAAGTTGAGGGAAAGAAAAAGAGGCAAAAAGCAAAGCAAGAAAAGTAAATGCAAGAAAATGCAGAAACATTCGACGCTGGAGTCCTTGGTGAATGATGAAAAAATGCAAACAAAGGCCAAGATCTTTGAGTTCAAAATAGGGGATATTTTGGAAAAATGCGATCTTCGGTGCAATATCCCTGAAAGTCTTATTCTTTAACTATCGTTTTCAAGTTACATTACAAGCTAATAAAGTCCATCGTTGACTTATTCCTTCATGACAATCCAAAGTGAGTATTGTGCTCATAAGAAATCCATCAATCATTTGTGATCTTAAGGCTATAGCCTGTTCCCACATGATTAGCCATCATTTCTGTCCACACGTTACAAGACTAAAAAGCTTATATGTTGACTAAGTTTTCTCAAGAAATAAGGGTGACAAACTCTTTGCTTTCACTAAGATGTGACATTGAATGGATTACATACAATTGGGGCACAAAAATGAGACAAATTTTGACCTCCCATTTCCTTAGCCATTTCAAAAAATAAAGTCACTTGATTGGTCCTGAAAGATGAACCAACCAGAAATAGTGACCTATCACCCAAAGCATTGATGCTAAAGTGGGGAAGAAATCTTTCGTAATTTGGCATTATTTTGAGAAATTCATCATGAAATGTGCTATATGAGTTTAAGCAAGACATTCAATTTTCTTCACATGATATGTTAGGAAAAGCAATTGCTTACTTTGTTCAAATAATTGGAGAGTCATCCAAACAGTTTTTGCAATTAAATGGCCCATACTGGGGCAAAATTTTGTTTATAAGATTTTGTGAAAGCAAGCCCACACAGGGGCAAATATTTGTGTAGTCCAATTGAGGATTTCGTCCAAGAATCAAATAATGTATTTTTTAAATCAATCACGCTGCCCTTTTCATGAAAATTTGAGTGCATGTAAGCCCCCTGTGCAGGTATTCATGTTTGACATCGACGAAAGAACATATGGTGATGTGGAAGGCCGATGCCGAAGAAAGAGAAGAAAGAAGGGAAAAGGGCCCTACACTTGGGGCAAATTATTTTGAAAAAAAAGATTCTCTCGAAAAATCAGAAAAATTCAAAGGAAAAAATTCAAAAGTCAAAAATCAAATCCAATTTCTTATTTCTTGAAAAATCCAATTTTCATTTCTTGTTGGCGAGTCTCAACGTCCGCCGCACACCCTTCTACCTCTTTTCTTGACAACCACTTTTAATTCACTAACTTTAACCACCGTTAGCATCGAGTCTATCTCACTAACGTGTGCGTTTTTTTTACCACCGTTAGCATCGAGTTTATCTCACTAACGCGTGCGTTTTCTCAACCGCCGTTAGCATTGAGTCTATCTCACTAACATGCGTGTTTTCATTCTACCGCCGTTAGCATCGAGTCTATCTCACTAATGTGCGTGTTTTCATTCTACCGCCGTTAGCATCGAGTCTATCTCACTAATGTGCGTGTTCTCATTTCTACCGCCGTTAGCATCGAGTCTATCTCACTAGCGTGCGTGTTCTCATTTCTACCGCCGTTAGCATCGAGTCTATCTCACTAACGTGCGTGTTTTTTATTCAACCGCCGTTAGCATCGAGTCTATCTCACTAACGTGCGTGTTTTCATTTCTACCGCCGTTAGCATCGAGTCTATCTCACTAGCGTGCGTGTTCTCATTTCTACCGCCGTTAGCATCGAGTCTATCTCACTAACGTGCGTGTTTTTTATTCTACCGCCGTTAGAATCGAGTCTATCTCACTAATGTGCGTGTTTTCATTCAACCGCCGTTAGCATCGAATCTATCTCACTAACGTGCGTGTTTTCATTCTACCGTTGTTAGCATCGAGTCTATCTCACTAATGTGCATGTTTTCATTCTACCGCCGTTAGCATCGAGTCTATCTCACTAATGTGCGTGTTCACATTTCTACCGCCGTTAGCATCGAATCTATCTCACTAACGTGCGTGTTTTCATTCTACCGTCGTTAGCATCGAGTCTATCTCACTAATGTGCGTGTTTTCATTCTACCGCCGTTAGCATCGAGTCTATCTCACTAATGTGCGTGTTTTCATTCAACCGCCGTTAGCATCGAATCTATCTCACTAACGTGCGTGTTTTCATTCTACCGCCGTTAGCATCGAGTCTATCTCACTAATGTGCGTGTTTTCATTCTACCGCCGTCAGCATCGAGTCTATCTCACTAGCGTGCGTGTTCTCATTTCAACCGCCGTTAGCATCGAATCTATCTCACTAACGTGCGTGTTTTCATTCTACCGCCGTTAGCATCGAGTCTATCTCACTAGCGTGCGTGTTCTCATTTCTACCGCCGTTAGCATCGAGTCTATCTCACTAACATGCGTGTTTCATTTCTACCGCCGTTAGCATCGAGTCTATCTCACTAGCGTGCGTGTTCTCATTTCTACCGCCGTTAGCATCGAGTCTATCTCACTAACATGCGTGTTTCATTTCTACCGCCGTTAGCATCGAGTCTATCTCACTAACGTACGTGTTTCATTCTACCGCCGTTAGCATCGAGTCTATCTCACTAACGTGCGCGTTTTCATCCTACCGCCGTTAGCATCGAGCCTATCTCACTAATGTGCGTGTTTCCATCCCACCAACACTCCATCTCACTTCAATTCGTCTAATTTTACATTTCTGTCCGGGTCTATCCCGTGGGTCTATCCCAAATTTAAATTTCTGTTCGGGTCAGTCCCGTTTAATTTCATATTCGGGTCAATCCCGTTTTAGAATTCCTGTCCGTTCGGATCATTCTGCAGCCAATAACACAGGTAAGTATTTGGTGTCTACTTCTTTGTCTCAAGTTTTTTCAAAACTCAGACAAAGAGGGGCAAACTGTAGACACCAAATTTTGAATAATTTTATGTACCATCTATTTCATGATTTTCATTTTAGATTGCTTGCATTTTAGTTCGTTATTGTGTGTTTTTCACTATTAATTGTTATGATATTTTAGTTTTATTCATTTTCGCCCTTTTAGTTGACCTATTTCATTTGCTATTTATTCTTGTTTACTTTTAGTTTTAGTTTTTAGTTTTAGCTTTTAAGTTTAAAATTAGCATAGAGTTTTTAGAAAAAAGAAAAGGAAAACATCAAAAATATGTTTTAGTCATTTTGTTTTTATTCAATGCTTTCTTGAAAGAAAAATGAAAATGAAAAATCATAAAAAAGGAGAAAAGAGAAAATTAAAGAAAAAGAGGTAAAAGAAGAAAAATTCAAAAAATAGGCTTTAGTTGGATTGGAAAAATGAAAAAAAGAGAAAAAAGAAAAAAGGAAAATTTGTTCACAAAAATATGTTTATTTCTTTTAAATTCAATCTTTGGGCACTTTAGTTATTTTTATTAAGTTATTTTGAGAAAAAGAAAATGATGAAAAATGAAAAATTGAAAAATTAAAAATGGCCTTTGTTGTTTAGTTTTTTGTTTAAAATTATTTTTGTTTTGTTATTATTATTATTACCTGGTTTGTGTAATTTTGTTATTATTATTATTTATATTTTATTTTATCATTTCTGTAATTATCAAGTTGCGGAAAAAAAAAAAATATTTTGTCGCGGCATGCACGCTGCAATTTTTTGCAGCGTGCAAAGGACATTCACAAGAGACGATCGGAGGGTTGGATTTCACAGGGGTAACAAGCCCCTCATCCTCATCGTTGAGATGAGGGTTTAGGAGATTGGGAAGTGGATATTAAAGGTAAGAGAAGGCTCATCCGTGGAGGAGTTTTTGGAGGATAGAGGGAACGGCTAAAAGGAAAAACCGAGAACTGAGAATAGAACAGAGGGAAGGAGGAGAGAAAAACAGAGGGAGACAGCAAAATGAAGAGAGAGTTTTGGATGGCTTTGAGAGAGCTAAGGTGACAGCGGAACCAAAAATCAGAGGGGAGGATTGGAGAGAAAAGAAAAGCAACCGAGAGCAGAGAGAGGAGCTAACGGGAAGAAGAACAAAGGGGGCAAGAGAGAACCAGGAAGTCTGGGAAAGTGAAGCCACGTGAAAAAAGAAATCAAGCGAGAAGGAACCAAGGGAGGAGAAGCCACTTCATCAGCGCAAAAGGCATCTAGTGGGCTCTCGATTCCAGGGACAGTGCGATAATCCTGAGGTAAATCCAGTTTAGCTTCATGAAGGTTTGAGTTCATCACATCTGTCTTGCATCTTTTAGTTCATCTTTTTCTGTAGTTTCTGAAGCTTTCTAAAGCTTTCGGGCAAGTAGATGTTCAATGATTGCATGATTTGGTTAAAAGGCAGCAACTAGCTTTTGTTTACCACAAGTTTCTTTCTTTTCTGCATTTCTGTGATTGGTAACATAGTTAGACCTTCGGGAATTAGACAATGTTATGAGGGTTGTGTGATTCTAAATGGGCTGAGATCATTACGGTGGATCTGTCTATTGTGAAGCTTGTCTGAGGTTTCTTTTCTCCTTCGCATGAGTAGACTTAGTTTTGATTGAAATGGCTGCAAAAGGTTTCCTTTGTGTATGGATGGGGATTTGCTGTAATTTTGTTGCTTGGAGTTAGAGTATTGTGAGGACCCGCAAATTTTCTACATTTTTCCTCAAAAATGCCTTTTATTTGAAAATTATTATTTATTAAAGCTCTACTATCTAATTGTTCAACTATAAGTGCAGATGAACCTAGAAAATAGGGTTTTCCGCTTCGGTTTCATGACTTGAGCAAAATTAGGGTTTTTCGATTTTTCCGCCGGATGAATTTTCGGTACTGGCCGAGGATCAATTTGATGATTAAAAGTGACTTTTAAGTGAGAAATAATATGTGATTAGGAGAAATGATAAAAAGTTAGTGAGTTGAAAGTAAAAAAACCCTGGTACGCGCGATTTAAGAGAAAACGCGTCACACCGACGTGTACCGCGTACTACCGATTGAACCACCACTTGATCACCACTTTCTTGCCATACAAGTTTATCATTAATGGAGCAAAATATCTTCCCCCTCTTAGCCCTCCTATTGGCCGAAAATTAGAGATTAGAAATGCAACAAGAGAGAGAAAAAATTTGTGGTCAAGATTAGTCCAAGTGTTAGCCAAACTTGTGGCTAGAATTAATCCTTAGCTTTCCAACCTTCTTATAACACAAGCTTAGCTTAATTCCCTCCATTAATTCTGCATCTTGGCCGAAATAAGAGAGAGAGAGAGAGAGACAAAGAGAGTTCATCTCATTCTCCTTCATTTCTTCTCCAAATCTTGAAAAGTTTCTTCTATTCGCGCAAATCTACTCCGATTAAGTTGTTATCTAGCACAAAGGCTACCTACCGGTGTAATTTTCTTGAGGAACAAAGGCCTTGAACACTTGTTTCTAGTCTCCTTGGAAAGGTATACTTGCTGGAACCTTGACTCTCCGATTAAATTCACGATTAGTCGCTAAATATGTCACATATGGTTGTATTATTGAGGTATGTGGTGAAATAGAGGCTTGGGTCATGATTTTCCATTTTATTGGAATATTTTTCAGCTTTCCTATGATTTTTCTAGTGCTTAAAATTTGGGGCTTTGATGTTTAAATTTTAATATGGGAAGTTAAGATGGTGAAGCAAGCCAAAAATAAAGAAATTAGCATTTGATTTCAAGAATTTCCAGATTTCAGGGACTTGAAAATTCAGTTCTGCCCGTTTCTATATCACCTAGTTAGAGGCCGAATTTGGCTTGGCATAAAACATGAAAGTTGTAGAGAATGATATTTTATAGTTGCCCACAAAAGTTCAACTCAATCGGAGCAACGTAGGTTGTGAAAAGTCCAAAATACCCTCACTGTTTTAAAAATTTCCCAGCAGTCCGTTTCATCAGTTAAGTCCAGTTTATCACGTTTTTTGACTAGCATTCATTCTGATTTAGCTTTTTGCCAAAACATGAAAGTTGTAGTATTCTGAATTATCTTTCAAATGCCTCTAAGAAAACCTGATTCGGACTTATGTACTCTGAGATATGTCCATTACAGTGTAATGTATTTAAACAGCCGACGAATTGATTTCTGGTTTAGTAATTTGAGAATTTGACCAAGTTACATTAGAAACTGGACTAAGTGACCTTCATGAACATTTTAGCCCTGTGTCTTAGCTTCGAAACGGCATAAGTTACGTCTTAATCCAATAAGCGTAGCCTCGGATAAGTTATTTCCGCTTTCATACGTCAAATCTGTCTTTTGCTAAATTGAATTTCTGCACTTGTTATTTCTGTATTTCTTATTCTTATGATATTGTGAGCCTATGGAACGGCTCTTGACTTGAATTGCTTATGTGTGATGTTGGGTTGTGGTTGACGAAAAATAATGAAGCCAAAATGGCTGGAAAATTAGGTAAAAACAAAGGGCATGCTGCCCAAATTTTCGCCCGAAAGCTAAGGTTTATTTGAACTTGTAAAATACTATGACCGTTTTTCCATCTTAAAAACATGATCCTTCTTCAATTGGAAACTCCAAATGTTTACTTACTCTTACCAAATAAAGAGGAGTAGTTTAGGATTTTCTTGAGTATTTTGTCCTCTCTTTTTCATGAATTTCATTAAGACAATTAGTCTATAATATCTACTTGAATATAAGATAAGTTTCAACCACATAAACGATTCCGAAAACGGTATTTCCTAGTCTATCTAGTTGGATTTTGATTTGTCTTTAGTTCAAGTGTTTCCATTAGAAAATTTTATAACCCTTTTGAGTTGGTTTTATGTGTGGTCTATGAAACCCTAGTTATTTTTATCCACGAGTCCAAATGTCCACGTTCTACTTTAAAGTCTTTTTATACGTTCTACTCATCATGCGACGAGTCTCTTTGATTGCACCTAATTGGTTGTGACAAATGAGTGGTAATATTCTTTTCATTTAATCTTAGGTTTTCTCGGTGACTAAAGATAATATCCGGAAGGATATTTTGCACGTTGTTGTGCGTAAATAGGTGAGTGTTCTATATACCCATTGTTTTCTGTGACTACCTGATTACTTGACTATCTGTTTACTCGATTTCCAATTTATGTGATTACGTGATATCCGTGAATTACATGCTCCCATGAAATCAATTTGTATTGCTTACGTGCTAAGTGTCCACTTGATTACTTAATTATCATGAATCACATGCTATATGAAGTTGTCCATCATTGTTAGGCGAGTGTGTACTTTACCTCATTCGACCTATTCAATTGATGAATTTTACCATTTACCGTTTACCGATTTACTTGGTTAGTTGTGCATGTTGTAAGCTCTAAGCTGAACTTGGGCCCCGCCTCGGTTACCGACCTACTCGAGCCAGGACTGGGCTCGGTCGGGTAGGTTGGAACCCTGGACAACCGTCGGTATACTCGAGTATTACCACTGGAGGGATAAGGTGATGGCCAGTCAACCGTGGGGATTCGGAAGTTATAAGGTGCAGAGGACCGACAAAGTTCCACCGGAACACCGTATCCTTCAGTATATGGTTACCGTGTATCACGATAATTGTTCCATGCTAAAATGCCAACATGAAATCATGTGTTATACCTGTGATATGCTCCATACCTGTAATAAGTCCCAACCACTCATGAACTATACATAAGGTTTTCTGGATTAATTGTTATTACATGACTAATGTTCCTTGTTTAATTACTTGTTTATGTATATAGAACCTCACTGGGCTTTTTAGCTCATACCACGTCAATTGTTTTCCTTAGCAGGGGAAGGCGAGCAAGGACGAGAGTTCTGTATAGTCTAGTTGATCTAGTTCTTTGGCCTTGTAATGGTTCTCGCCCTAGTGCTTGGCACGGGCTGGTTGTATGAGGAATGAGAACCCTTGTATATTCGATGGTTGTATTTGAATGGTAAAAACTTTGAAGACTTCTGGTGAGTAGAAGTTTCTTATCTTTTACTTGAGCATCTATGTATATATTAAGTTGAAGTGGATGGGTTACTTATTGTCTATGGATGTACGCACGTGATACGAGTGACTGAGTCCTGGCGAGAGCTGGGCAGGCGACCCGCCGAACCCTGGGGTACGCCCTAGGGGGAGGTGGGGCCGTCACAAGTATGACGTTCGGGTATATCGTTTGGAGGTTGTATAATCTTAAATGCCTGAACTGAAAATTGAAAAAAAACAAAATCTGGTGCTCTTCAAGGCCAAAATTGCTGGTTGAGTTTCTTGTCTGGCCGAGATTTTCTTTTTGAATTTGCTGACTGACCTGTGTGAGACCGCCTGTATGTTTGCTGCAATAAGCTCGCAGTTTTTTGGTGTCTTGCCGTTTTTTTTTTAGTCTGCTGAAGTAGAAATTTCTGATGTCAACAAGACTCTCTTTTGTCATCTCGGTTATGCGTGATTTGCTGCAGAATGCGTCTGTCTATATGTGAATGTCGAGCTGCTGTAATTTTGTTTGTTTGAAATTAGAAAATGATGTTTAACCCAGATTTTTAGTCATAGCAAAGGAAAACCTGCGCATTCACGATAAAAACCCAGAAACCAGCAATAGAAAAGCAAAAATTTGAAACCTGCATATGAAAGCATAAAGTTGCAAAAAATTCTGAATCAACCGCAGCTGGCTACATTTGGCTGCTGAAGTTTTTTTTTGTGTTGTTTGAAATGTTTGATTTATCCGTTTTGAGAGAGTTTGGAAGCTTAGCAGTAGAGGTCAATAGGTTGCTTAGTCTGTGGTTGTCGAAAGAAAATCTGGCTGCAGTTTCTTTTCCTTCTTGTGTTGTCAATCAGATCAGATTCGCTATCTTAGTTTTTTGCAAACAAAATTTCAATGTTTTGATTTGGTCAACAATTTCTGGTTTGGATGAATGTGTTTGTATGAGGAAATGGATAGAGTAGCTGCTGGAAATTGCAGCAAACTTGGAAAACAAAAGGAAGCATGTTTCGTTCTTTTGTTGCAGAAGTCTAAGTCTTTACATGGCTGCATGTTTTTGCATGAAAGACTCCTCAGAGCTGTTTTGTTTAAAGGATTGTGTTTCTGTGGCTTCACTTTGCTATTTATTTGGAGGTCAAAATGGTGCATTTCATTGCTTAGATTCCTGATGTTTGAGCTGAGAAAATGGTACTATTGCTTACGAAATTGCAGCAGCAAATCTTGATTTAAGATAACTTGGAATGAACCAGAAATTTCAATGTTTTTCCTTGGTCTGAATCTTCCTTTCACACATAGTTTCATGGTGATTGAGTGAGGGTCGTTGCTGTTTTTTTGTTTGAAGAAACTTGCATTTGAGAGCTTAACGCTGCAAAGAGGAAAAATTCTGGAATAAACATTGCAGTAAAAATTGTAGAAGCAAAAATGTAGCAAGCTTGCACTTTCCGTTTGCAGAAATCTTCTTGAGTTTGCATGAAAGATTGCTGGAATTCACATTATCTCATCATAATTTGTTGGCTTGTTGAATTCTGTGTTAGTTTCTAGTTTAATGCCGATGGCTTTGATTGATTGGTGAGATGTTAGTTGCATATTAGGATTGTATTTGAGAAGTTTAGCATGTTGCAGATGAAAGGAACCAGCAAAACAAAGAGATTTACGTAGCATGCATGAAATGTATTCTAAAAATTGCACTTTGACCCCCCAAGTTCCCCCTTATTTCACTATGACCCAATCAATTAGAGAATTTCATCAATTTGGTCCTTGTTAATTTTAATTTGTGCAACTTCATTGCTTGTTTGCTTCAATTAACTACCATGCTTTGTTTAAATTGCGCTTAAGTTATGACTTTAGGGACTTTATGACTAAGTGAGCTTTGTTTTGCACATTTCTTTTATTTTTTCTTAAATAAAGTGGTGCATTGACCTTTTTATTATTTTGGAGGGTAATTGAATAATTTCACTTCATTGAGACCCAATTGCAAGGGAGGTAACCTCTATCTCCTTGATTTTCATTTCTCCTATGTGATCCAACGTGCTAAGTGTGAATTGCATGCTTACGTTGCTTTCCTAGCCTTTCTTTAATTTCTTTCATTTACTTCATTTACTTTTGCTTTTTATTTAAGTTATTCTTTATGGGGTATGTGTACACCTCTTGGTTTGTAATAGATAGGGCTTGGAGGAGCATTCGATGAAGATCTGTTGAAGACATGTGCCTAGCTAGCAAATGTAATAGTTAGGGCTTCAATTGCTTTATGTGTCTTGCATGCTTAGTTGCTATGTGTTAATTTGCTTTATTAGGTTCTTGCATCTAGTCGAGCATGCTAATTGTTATGTGCTATGTGTTTATGGGTGTTTGGCATGTCTAATCGCTTTCCATAGCCATGAATGAATGTGATGGATGAATGTACGTCACCACACTAGTCCAATGCTAGTTGTGGCTCATTATTTCATTAGGAATTCATAGAAAGGGCTAGTCCAACGCTAGACCCAATAGGATTTTTCCTTTGTTTTTCATTAATGCATTATTTGCCTGTTCACTACATATCATGCATTTTTCCTTAGTTTTATCATTTGGCATGCTCCTCGATTCCCCTTTTCCCTCACTTTAGGTCTTGCATCTCATGCTAGTTAGGGTACATTTGCCTGAAGAGTCCCCTTCTGATAAGGGAAACGAGCGAGTGTGGCTACTCGATAGCCTTAGCACGCTAGTTCCCCCTTCTATCAAAGGAAAAATCAAGTCACAAAGTTAGGACTCCCCGTTCCCGTTTTGATGCATTCCTATAGGATTCACGCATTTCATTCATTCACTATCACTTACTGTATATTCCATTCCTCTTTCTACATTCTCACTTCACACTACTTTCACACTACTTTCTACATTCTCACTTTACACATGCACCTTATGGCATTTTTCACCTTATTATTCTTTAACTTACTTTACCTTGCAAAGACATTTGCACACCTCCACTTATATCTTATTACTTTTATCATTTTTCTCACTTCACACAAACTCACACTTTCACATGGCATGCATTCCACTCATTTTACGTCATTTAGGATTACGTGTGACCTCTCCAAAGGATCATTATTAGGCTTCACAATTAATGTGATTGGCACCGCTCAACCTTTGAAGAGAAATTTCCCCCATGTCCCCCTAGGTCTAGGTTTTTGCATTCATATAGACATATCCAACATGCGATACATACCTTGGGTAGAAAAATTAGGAAAAATTGGTTTAAGTCACGCAACTAGCCTTGGTTAGGTCGAAGGGGTGCCTTGGATTTTTATCCTTGCCTTCCCCTCCGTCAAATGTGACCCCCGATCCCTCTTTTGGTTACGTAGACCCAAAAGTTCTTTAAAAGGGTTTATTTACTTTTTTCATTCAAAAACAAAAATCATTTTTTGGTGACTTGGTACACCCTAACTCTATACCAAGTGGCGACTCCATTTTTCAAGAAACCCTTTTGAACTTTGTTTGGCCAAATCGTCGCATTCTAAAGTCCCATGGCTTTTTATTTTCACTTTCACACGTTCATATATTCCACACTACTCACACACCACACATCATCATTCAAAAAGTGGGGCGCGACAGAGACTCGAAAGTGGGGTTTAAGAACACAAGAAAAATCTGATTTTCATCTTTAAAATCATTGGACGGAAACAAGTAGGTATGAAATCATATAAATCATTTTTCAAATGAGCGATCGAAGACGGACTTCAAGGAACCACGTCACAATCCGGCCGGATTCAAGGCAGTGAAGAACCCTATTTTTTTTTCAAAAATTTTCCTACCAATCCGGCCAAGAAATGGCCAGATATACGGCTGGATTCTTTGAAAACTTTCGCGGGCGAAAATTTTCTAAATTGGTCAAGAAATATCGAATTTGAGGGTATTCTTTGAAAAATCATAACTCACTTTTTGAAAGTCCAAAATTGAAAAAATTAGTACCGTTGGAAACTAATTCCAGAGTACTAAAAGTTCCTAGAAGGCACTTTTCCATGATTCCAAATGGAAGACATTCAAATTTCAGCTTCAAGTTGCCGTTTTGGAATACCAAGACAGGTTGGTTTTTGGCCAACTTTGGAAATTCGGCAAAATTCACAGAATGTGAACTAACTTCTGAAATTCAAAACTCAATTAGAGCTGCAATCAAAGTTTAAAACACAACAAGCGGAACAAGAATCGGAGTTTTGAGCACCAAGATATAGCAGCTCAAGTTTGCTGAAATTTCCTCACTGAACAGGGGTTTTCCAGATTTAAAACATGAATTTTAAGACTTTGGTTGAGCATCGAAATGGACTTGGAATGGCACCAAATTTTGTATATTACCCTACCATATAAGGGCTATTCCTCTGTCAAATTTCATGCAAAAATTCCAAGGCAAATCTGCCTTGTACTTCCGTTTTTTCCTTTTTCTAACTTTTGCCAATGAAATCGACTCAAATCCGGTTCATTTATGAAGACAAGGTCTAAGAAACATCCAAAATACATTTGGTAGGTGGTTAACACCAAGAATTTCAAAATAACAAGTCCCAATTCAAATTAGGGCATTCAACTAGCCAAAAAGAGGGTTTTCCATCACTGAGACAGTTTGGAAATTAGGCTACAACTTACTCAATTCAACTTGGAATTGAGCGTGGTTGGTGGCGTTGGAACCTACACTCATACGGTTACAATTTTACAGAAGGAATCGTTTTAAAATTCTATCCATAACTAGCTCATATTCAAGCAACAATTTGCAGTACTTAACAGGCTCTCTAACACAGCCGAGAAACAGGACAGGTGAGGTTGAAAGGTTAGTATGGTTCACTCAAGTGGAATCAGGGGATGCATTTTATACCATTAGAAAACTGGAAGTGTCTAGTTTCTAATGCTATAAACGGCACTTGATTTCGACGTCGGAGCAAAGAGTTATAGTCATTTGAAATTTGCTGCCAGAGCAACTCTGGACACGTTTTCCAGCCATGAAACCATTTTGAAAATTCAACTTTTGACCAACCAAATCAAATGATTTTTTAGTGAAAACTTTTCACACAATCTATACAACATATCTACATCAAAACCAAGTTAATTTAACCACAAAAATCGCACCAAGAGGCACGGCAAGGACAGGGCAGATTCGGTCCTTCAACATGCATCACTTCCTTTGATTTTCTTTTCACTCTTTCAACTTAAATCCACGTGATTAACACTTAATCAACACAAATAACATCCAAATTCATCAAATCAAATCATCAAGTCCATTGTGGGATTTCCTAGAGCCCACTCACATGATTTTCAACAATCCAAAGCTACCCACATGAAGTTACAAGCTTCTAAGTGCAATCTAACTTACAAAAGCTAAGATTCAAGGGTTGGATGATTAGCTACCTTCTTAGATGATGAAGACCAGAATTCTCGGCCACAAGAAGCTCAAGAAAACCGTGAGAATGAAGCTCTTTTCCTAGCCCAAGATGAACTCCAAGTTATTTGCAAGGTGTGGTAGGAATTTTAAGTGAAATGAGCAAGAGATGAAGTAAGATGATGAAGAGCTTTGGTCTTCTTCCTCCTTGGTGTTTCGGCTGCTATGAGAGAGAAAGGAGAGAGTGTTTTGCTGATGGTGAAGCTTCCTTGAGAAGCTTTAAGAGTTTGTAGCCAAAATTACTCCAAAAGTCAACTAAGAATAGTGCGCGTACGTGCGCATTTCGTACTCGTTTCCTCTCGGGTTTGTTTCACTTGTGCACTAAACTTCTAATGCACTTCCATCCATACTATTATTATTTACTCTTAATAGTCTAAAAGTAAAGGTCTTAAGTCCCTCAATTAATCGCGCGCGCGAAAACGCGAACTTTCGGTTTGTGCGTGATAAAGTGAAAATTCTAAGAAATTCTCACAACGATAGTATTACTAACTAATACTTGAGTACTTAAACATAAAATTACCTATTTTAAGACTAATGTATAAGTCTTCAATCTCCAAGCTCACTGTACCCTCGAATCGATTATTACCTCCAAACGCGTATTCACTATTCTCACTAACGAGCTTTCCAAAAATTAAATTTTGTAACAAATCATTTTAAAAATATATGTAAGTCATAGTCTCATGTAATTGGGTCCAAAAGGGTTGGAATAAAATATTCGGAGCAAACAAGCAATTAAATATTTAAATAAGCTAGTAATAGGAGTTTAAAATAGGTAAATTTGCGAGTCCTCACATCCTCTCCTCCTTAAAAAGAATTTCGCCCTCGAAATTCACACTTAGGACAATATCATTCCCTTCATGGTTAAGCCTATCAGATCAATCACTAACTTACATTTTTCAACTCATACTTCACCATTTCTATTCATCCCACTAGCAATCAAACCTTGATTTTTCCCCAATAGGCATTTTAACTTCCAAGTCATATGACAGCTTAATCGGCTTCATGGCTACCTCATATAGGTAATGTCTTCACTTCTTTAATGCAAATATTATAGCCACCAACTCCAAATCATGAGTTGGCTACTTTCTCTCGTGATATTTAACTTTCTAGAGGCTTATACAATCACCTCATCATGTATTACTAACATACATTCTAAACCATCCTTTGAAGCATCTGCACAAATCACAAAACTACCTCCTCCGCTTGGTAAGGCTAACACAGGTGCATCGATTAAACACTTTTCACTTTTAAAATTCTTCCTCATATTTAGAATCCCAAATAACTTGCCAAGTCTTACACTCTTAGAAGAATCCTTGATAAACCATACGTAATATTCGGCTAACTTTAAGAACTCCAAATTTCGGTAGGATTTTCCGGTCGTTTCCTCTTAAACAGCTTCCACTTTAGCTGAGTCAATAACAATTCCTTCCTTAGATATTGTATAACCTAGAAAGGCTACTTCTTTCAATCGAATTCACATTTATTGACTTAACGAAAGCAAGCGCTCTCTCGAGATTTGTAAAACTATCATCAGGTGTTTTTCATGATCTTCTCAAACCTTAGAGTATACCGATATATTGTCAATAAATGCCACCACAGATTAATCCAAATACGGTTTAAAACCCTGATGCATTAAGGCCATAATTGCTGCTAGTGCATTTGTGACAGCCCCACTTTCCCCTAAGGCGAACCAAAGGGTTCGGCGGACCGCCTGCCCAACTCTCGCCAGGACTCACTCACTCACTACCGTCCTCAAATAAATTACATCACTCACATCTAATAACATAGGTACAACCTCAATAATAAACGAAATAACATTTTCCAAGCTTGGAACGTGTGCGTACATACATTACAAATCTCAAGTAGTGGTACAATTCCCCGAATAAGACAAAAGTCCTCAGTTCCTAAACAAATTACAATTACAATATCAGGCTCAAACATTACATCGAATACTCATCAAGTGAATCGAATTCAAATTATACATGAGATATCCCTTCAGACACTCTTCCTTTGCCTCGAGCCCTGTGGAGGGGAAATAAATATTTGGGGGTGAGCTAGAAGCTCAGCGAGTGTCCAGTAAAATCAGTAATCAACCAGTTTCACAATAATGCATTCAATGATAGTATGAATCAGTGATCAAATGTATGTATGTTGCTCTTGTGAGCCGGTGAAATCATCGTACTTAGAACTCCAACGCTCAAACAGATCAAGTAAGTCAAACAATACAAGGGAGCCATTTGCCCCAAATAACCAGTGGTGGAGACGTTTGTTCCAAGTACAAGATTTCCCAAGAACTCATTGGAGCCAAATCATGTCATGGCACACACACAAACACAAATGATATGCAATCGAATAAACAATGCAAGAAACAGTTCATAAGTAACTTTGGAAATAGTTTGGGGATCACTCACCAACCACAGCTCAGGAACCATCCATCACAGACATTGCCTTGCTCAAGTCCAAACCCTAGATCACAATTATCATGTCAAACAAAAGGAATACTAAAAGCATCAAGTTCCTATCACCTTTTGGCATTTTAATCACAATTGAAGCTACACTTATCTGATTGAAACGAATCTTATGGCGTTACGAAGCTAAGACATATACCAATATTTCTTATGAAGACCTCCAAAGCCAAATTATACATATTCGTGGTCAAAAACTGAAATCTTAGAGAAAAATGGAAACTGTCCGCGAAACAGGGTTTAAGGGCAGTCAAGGGTATTTCGGTCATTTTACAAGCTACAGGACTCCAATCGATCTAAAATGTTATAGGTAGGTAGCTAACTCAAATCTCTACAACTTTCATGTTTTGTCCAACAGCTGATTCGGTCTAAAACATGGCTACATTTGCAGTCCAAGTTAAGTCCAGAAACAAGGCAATCTAAAATTACCCTTCTAAACTAACCTTTGTATAGAACCACAATTACACATACGAATCATAAGATATACCACATATCTAATTGGGCCATAATGCCCCTGCAATATGAGCCAATTGATAGTTCCAAAACCAATCATAATTAAGCCCCAATTCAAAACCCTAACATTGATATTGACCTACACAAACTGGAATTTCCGTAGGCAAGTGAAACTAGCACATATACCCTCAATATTTCACATAACAAAACTATCAAATGCTCTTAAAGATTGGACAGCACTTCCCCTTAAATTTCTTTATTTCCATCCTACAACAACCACCCATATCCATGCAAAACAACACACACAAATCACAAGCTATTAAACACATTTAGTTACGGCCACAACAGCCTTCGCATGTAACCATTTGTGAGCTCCACAATTAAACACAATTAAGCCCCAAATTAGAAACCCTAATACTGAAATTTTCCACAAACAACCACAACTAATATACAAGAGTTTTATTTTACACCATATCAAACTACCATTCCATGTCCCAACAATAATCATCATATAAAATCAGAAAAATTACCAAAAATTCTAAAATTTATCAAACTCTACTTTAAACCATAAAATCTTCCACAAAATAACCTATTTAGCCACTACAACCCACTAATTAACCATTATTAAAGCAAAGAGAGAACTTTCTTATCCAACTTACCTCAAAACTCAAGAAAGCTAACAACTTAGGGCTTCCCTTTCAAAAACCACTCCATCACCTTCTTTATTCCTCCTTAGTGTACACTTGTACGGAGTAGTTTGTGATTTCACCGGTTAAAACTCAAGATTTGAGTAAAGATTGAAACTAGAAAATGAAGAACTTTCTCTCTTATTTTCTCTCTCAAAACAGCCGGCCAAGCAAGGAGGAAAATGAAGATAGCTCAGCCAAGAAACAAGATAAGAATGAAGGAAAAACAGCCGGTCAAAGTTGGCTGTCAAAGTGCCACGTCACAATCCGGCCAGAATCTGGCCGGATTCAAGGCAGTGGCGAAAACAATTTTTTTTTTCCAAAACCCTTACCAATCCGGCCAAGAATTCGGCCGGATTCTGCAAAAATTACTGTTCACCAGAATTTGTTTCCTTTTCTTTTTCTTTCGGGCGTCACAGCATTATTCAATCCAAAGGGCATAATTGAAAATTCTAAGTGTCCATAGCTTAAATTGAAAACGGTCCTAGCCACATCAGTTCCTAGGATTCCCAATTGGTAATAGCTATACTTTAAATCCAACTTGGATAGTATCACGGTTCCTTACAGTTGATCGAATTCTTATCCACATAAGGCAAAAAGGGTAGTTGTTCTTAATGGTCATATTGTTCCAGTCTCGATAGTCTATGTATAGTCTCAAACTTCCATCCCAATTATTATATCATGTCCCTTAATCGTTAGGTTCATTAAATCTATTAAAAATTTCCTTTCACCAACTCAAGTCTTCCAATTTTAATATCGCAAATTGGCGATCAACCATAGGGTCTCAACTTCAACCCTAAGCTCTTGATTTTTGGTTTCGATCCCTGGTCACCTCTAAGACCTCGGGGTGGTCTATATTCTCAAGTACAATCTCGACCATGTCTACTACCATTCATATCTCACTACTAATCTAAAGGTGTGGGATAAAATTTTAATATACATATAAGCCATGAAATCAATTAAAAGCAAGTAAATTGTCACATGTTATAAAAGATCATAATAGTTACATCAAGTTGGAATAGTTTATCAAATCATTTCAAAAGGAGAAGGGAAACGACAAGGTCATAACAGGACGTGCCGAGTCGCCAAGATACAAAACAACAAAAGGATTTTCCCTAGTTACAAAAGTGTACCACTTCAAAAGGGCCAGTCTAGACTAGGTAAAACTACAACCCCAATCGCTCGTGTGGAGTAAGATCCATCCCTATTCGCGAAACTTTTACTACTTGGATCCCTCTTACAGTCAGTAGTACAAATCGCTCTTTCTGGCACTCGACTATTTTGACGCAGACCTAGTAGACTGTTGGGTATTTCCTCTTTTTATTAAGGGTACTAGGGCAACTTGCAATCTGATGTTCGGCACTACCACAATACAAGCACTTTTTCAATTTCTTCCAACATTCATTCTCTGTGTGGTTGGGCTTACCGCAATATCCACAAGTCACACGAGAAGTCACGGCATGGCCAGCTTGACAATTCCTTTTGTATTTCTTCTCTAGTTCCACGTTCTTGCGTAGCAACTCAATTTTCTCAGCATATTCTTGTTTCCACCGTCCTTCCCAGTAATTAGCCAATTTTTTTTGAAACTCTACCTCCTTTCGAAGAAGGTCCACTTCCTTACGTATTTCTCCCAAATTTGTCATCTTACCGGTTGGTTTAAGTCAAATGCTAGCCTGCCAGGCAAATCAAGGATCAAATAAGTACCTACTCACTATGAAAATTCTGGCTATATTACTCTTTCATTTCTTTGCTTATAGGTTACCCTAGAATATAGTTCTTAACTATTCTCTTCTTAATATGAATGAGCTCTCGAGTCTCCACAACATTACTATCATCACTTATAAACATAACAAGATACGAGAATCTTATTTCTTAATATCAAAGTTTCAAACCCTAATTCATTCTCCAATACTCACTTACCAATTTACTCGAGATGAAACCCTAACCCCTTGCCTTCACTAGTGCCTTATTTGATTCCCTCAAATCAATTCTACTATTTTGAGGTTAGGTCCTACATGAGACTTAGATGGGCGAACTTCAAGAATCTCTCAATCTTCACACCTCTCTCGATTCCTAGGTCGGTTGTTTGGTTTAGAGCTTTGGTGCTCAACTAACCGTGCTAAGACATCAATCATATGGTCAACAATAATAGCTACGTGATTGTTTTCCTTCATTTCTAGGGTTTTGGGTTCTAAGGTTTTGGGTCCAGCCCAATTGCCGTTCCCTAAACATCCCCTTGAGCTTGGGGTTGCTTAACCCCTCGCCCTTGGTCCCTTTTCACTTCTTTGGCCGCTCATAAATTTAACATTTATAAAGGCATGATGTAAAATGAGTGCACATAAACGAAATTTGAAAAGTGACACTTTGATCATGCAAAACAAAAATAAAAGGGAAGACACCAAAATAATTGCAAATGTGTACAACCCAATCATAGATTTGAAATCATAAAGCAATAAAGTCAAGTATCTCATAAGTAACGTTCAATTACTTCAAAAGTTAGATAGTATGGTTAAACAAATACAATGGCCTTTGAACAAGCACCACCCTGACTATCCCTGGCAAAAACTATTACAATAGTTTAAATCACTAGTTTAGTGATTGGCGGAGCCAGAAGTCTCTGCTACTTCTGTAAGATCATTTTCATTCCAGCACTAGGAGTTTTCTTTTTCATTTTCCTTCATTAAGTATCTTGTCATCACCACTTGTTCGACCAAGGTAACACACTTGGTCATCATTCCCTTAGTCCTCGATTATCCTCTCGAACTACCTTAGTTTCCTCAAATAACTACCTCCGGTTATCGATTACCGCTAACACCACGTTATTTAGGTACAAGTGAGTCCTCTGGCAATCCCATGGAGTCCTAGTTCCGCGAATTGGATTATCTCTCCAATGCTCCCTTAGGTCTTTCTCGATAACAGATCATCGGGAGGCGTCCTCAAGACGGCTCAATACCATCGTTACCTTCCATAACTTACAATTAAAATTAAAAGTTTAGATGGTTCCAAATATACTAAATAAACTGGATTCGATCATTTCGTACTATTCCCTATATATCACACAAGATCAAGACTCCTTATCATCCACTAATTCAAACCTAGGTTCCAATTTTCATCCCTACAAACGGTCACTTAACTTCCAAATTCGTTTCACAGTCCGGCATCCTAAACTTTTAAGCCTAGGATACACTACAAAGATCTGAAACCTAAATTCTGATACCAACTGTGACGCCCCCACTTCTCCCTAAGGCGAACCAAAGGGTATCCGCGGGACGCCTGCCCAACTCTCGCCAGGACTCAAGACAAATCAATTCACGCTTAACGATACATAACAATTAATACAAGCCTAATAAAGAAGAGTCGCTTCCATAATCGAATATCCAAGTCTTACAACACGAGTTCAAAATACATCAACTATCCAATTCTTACATCAGGTTTCCAAAAAATACATCAATTCCCAAAATATACAACAGCTGAAATGTCTAGTCATTTACATTTGAAACCCTAATACAAAATGACATCAAAAGGGGTTTCTCTAAATTTCACTCCATGACCATTCTTGTTAAGGAAAACAAATCTACGGGGTGAGCAATTGCTCGTGAGGCCAAGAACACACATGCAAGCACGTTGTCCAAGTAACAATTCCATTTAACAAGTAAAACAATAATATTCGAGTAATTAATAATTCCAGTGAAATTTAAACAAAAACAATTCAAGGATATGGTAGCTCTCAGGAGCTAATTTCCACTTGCTTTGTCAATCTCATTCGTATACCTTCCCGTGATTACTCTCCGTCAACCGGATCGGTATTTTCAATCCATAGAACTCCACTTACTTCTCATATCCGTCCACCGTACACCGCACCAGGCCCGAACATCATTTATAAGGAAATACTCCACGAGTATGCCAAGCGAGATCTCTCCAATAGATCAAGCTTATCATGTTATTCTCATGACTCACCGAGATTCCCGAACAAGCCCATGCCGGCTCAAGTCCCAAGGTCGGCCTATGAGTTTGGGCGTCCCCCATGTAACATTTGTGAGTTGAGGAGATTCACTCCAACGACGTATGCAACCATAGCATACCATTTCATTTCATTCAATCATTCATTTCATTTCAATCAAGTCATTCATGATTCATTCATTTCATTTCAATCAATTCAATCATGAGTCATTCATTTCAAATGAGAACGGGTGCGGTAAAATATACACTCGACTCCATTTTTAAAATATCCAATTATTAATAATAGTTAAGCATGTATCAAGTTTGCATACACTTGACACTCACCAAGTAAAATAAGGAAGCAAGCACAATCGTGTGTCTAGGCGTCTCCTGTGAGATCCTCTTGAGTGCCTGAGCAATTAATAATGAACTATTACACACTATAGCTCAAAACCCCTAATTATCGAGGAAGATTACACTCTTGTACAATCTAAGAAAATATCATGAAAATGAGTCTTAATTACTCGTAAATCGAGACTCGAAAGTGGGGTTTAAGAACACAAGAAAAATCTGATTCTCATCTTTAAAATCATTGGACGGAAACAAGTAGGTATGAAATCATATAAATCATTTTTCAAACGAGCGATCGAAGACGGACATCAAGGAGCCACATCACAATCCCGCCAGGAATTGGTGGGATATCCGGCCGGATTCAAGGCAGTGAAGAACCCTATTTTTTTGTCAACTTTTTCTACCAATCCGGCCAACTATCCGGCCAAGAACTGGCTGGATATAAGGCCAGATTCTTTGAAAACTTTCCCGCGCGAAATTTTCTAAATTGGTTGTAAGGATCGAAGACAACCTAAGAGGGGGGGGGGTGAATTAGGTAGTTATAAAAGCTAGCCAAAATATAAATCACTTTTTCTGAACTAGCCCTCTTTTTCTAAAGTACCAGACCAAGGAACAATTTATGATAAGGCGGAAGTAATTTAGAGCAGAAGAGATAAACAGTTAATGTTGCAAAACAGAGAATAAGAAGATGGAATAGCAAACCAAATCTCAAACTCGACTAGAGTTTGAATATCCCTTTATATTGTAAGCTTCTTCAAGTTGATTCAACAAACAACCAATCTCTTGTGTACACGGGAAGGATCACTTCCTCCTTGCCTCAAGATACACTTGATCAAGCAAGGAAGTTTTACAATCACTCGAATAACCCTCACAAAGCTACACTATTGAAGAAATTGAATCACACTTGAAAAGCTAGATGAAGATCACACAACTAAGAGTACAAATCTTCTTTTTGGAGTATTCTTATGCTTGAATCACTCAAGATCTGATGTAGACTTAATGTGTATCAGTGCTTTTGGTGGTTGACTTTTATCCTATTTATAATAGACCAAAAACATCTTCAATTAAAGCCACCAACGGACACAAGGCAGCTGAAGAGTCAACTAGCCGTTAGTAGTGTCGGACGTCCGGTAGGCTGGTTTTATGCGTCCGAACGCAGGTAGTGAGTTCAAGAAATTTTCTTGAAATCTTTAGGACGTCCGGCAGCATCAGAATATGCGTCCGACCATATGATGTAAAACTTGGAATCCTTCATTGATTCTTTCGGACGTCCGGTGCTTCTAATGTTTGTCGTCAGAAGTGTTGCAACGATTTTCGGACGTCCGGTGCTCAGGTATTGTGCCTCCGATCGAGGTTAGAGATCTTAGAAGTGCTGACTTATCAGCTTCGGACGTCCGAGGATAGATTCTTTGCGCGTCCGAAGATACTCAACGGTTATCGGACAGCCGATAGGATGTATTTGTGCGTCCGACAGATGTTTTAGCAGATGCTTGGCCTTTGAACCTGTCTTGCTCCATTTTCTGACCAAAAACAAACTTGGAAAACATTAGTTTTATCCACTTGTTTTGTAATCATCAAAAGGTAGAATCAAAGATAAACATTGGTCAAGAAATATCGAATTTGAGGGCATTCTTTGAAAAATCACAATTCACTCTTTGAAAGTCCAAAATTGGAAAACTTGGTACCATTGGAAACTACTTCCAGAGTACTAAAAGTTCCTAGAAGGCATTTTTCCATGATTCCAAATGGAAGACATTCAAATTTCGGCTTCAAGTTGCCGTTTTGGAATACCAAGACAGGTTGGTTTTTGGCCAACTTTGGAAATTTGGCAAAATTCACAGAATGTGAACTAGCCTCTAAAATTTGAAACTCAATTAGAGTTGAAATCAACGTTTAAAACACAATAAGTGGAACAAGAATCGGAGTTTTGAGCACCAAGATATAGCAGCTCAAGTTTGCTGAAATTTCCTCACCGAACAAGGGTTTTCCAGATTTAAAACATGAACTTTAAGACTTTGGTTGAGCATCGAAATGGACTTGGAATGGCACCAAATTTGGTAGTATTACCTTACCATATAAGGGCTATTCCTCTGTCAAATTTCATGCAAAAATTCGTACGGAAGGTCAGTTAACAAAGCCACTAAAGTTCCAAGAATTTCCAAGCCAAATCTGCCTTGTACTTCCGTTTTTTCCTTTTTCTAACTTTTTGCCAATGAAATCGACTCAAATACGGTTCATTTATGAAGAAAAGGTCTAAGAAACATCCAAAATATATTTGGTAGGTGGTTAACACCAAGAATTTCAAAATAACAAGTCCCAATTCAAATTAGGGCATTCAACTAGCCAAAAAGAGGGTTTTCCATCACTGAGACAGTTTCGTAATTCGGCCACAACTCACTCAATCCAAGTTGGAATTGAGCGTGGTTGGTGGCGTTGAATACTACACTCATACAGTTACAATTTCACAGAAGGAATAATTTTAAAATTCTATCCATAACTAGGTCATATTCAAGTAACAATTTGCAGTACTTAACAGGCTCTCTAACACAGCCGAGAAACAGGACAGGTGACTTTTAAAGGTTAGTACGATTCACTAAAGTGGAATCATGGGATGCATTTTATACCGTTAGAAAAATGGAAGTGTCTAGTTTCTAATGCCACAAACGGCACTGGATTTCGATGTCAGAGCAAAGAGTTATTGTCATTTGACATTCGCTGCCAGAGCAACTCTGGACACGTTTTCCAGCCATGAAACCATTTCAAAAATTCAACTTTTGGCCAACCAAATCAAGTGATTTTTTGGTGGAAACTTTCCACACAACCTATACAACATATCAACATCAAAACCAAGTCAATTTAACCACAAAAATCACACCAAGAGGCACGGCAAGGATAGGGCAGATTCGGCCCTTCAACATGCATCACTTCCTTTGATTTTCTTTTCACTCTTTCAACTTAAATCCACTAGATTAACACTTAATCAACACAAATAACATCCAAATTCATCAAATCAGATTATCAAGTCCATTGTGGCATTTCATAGAGCCCACTTACATGATTTTCAACAATCCAAAGCTACCCACATGAAGCTACAAGCTTCTAAGTGCAATCTAACTTACAAAAGCTAAGATTCAAGGGTTGGATGATTAGCTACCTTCTTAGATGATGAAGACCAGAATTCTCGGCTACAAGAAGCTCAAGAAAACCGTGAGAATGAAGCTCCTTTCCTAGCCCAAGATGATCTCCAAGTTATTTGCAAGGTGTGGTAGGAATTTGAAGTGAAATGAGCAAGAGATGAAGTAAGATGATGAAGAGCTTTGGTCTTCTTCCTCCTTGGTGTTTCGGCTGCTATGAGAGAGAAAGGAGAGAGTGTTTTGCTGATGGTGAAGCTTCCTTGAGAAGCTTTAAGAGTTTCTGGCCAAAATTACTCCAAAAGTCAACTAAGAATAGTGCGCGTACGCGCGCGTTTCGTGCTCGTTTCCTCTCGGGTTTGTTTCACTTGTGCACTAAACCTCTAATGCACTTCCATCCATACTATTATTATTCACTCTTAATTGTGTAAAAATAAAGGTCTTATGTCCCTTAATTAATCACACGCGCGAAAACGCAAACTTCCGATTTGTGCGCGGTAAAGTGAAATTTCTAAGAAATTCTCACAACGATAGTATTACTAACTAATACTTGAGTACTTAAACATAAAATTACCTATTTTAAGACTAATGTATAAGTCTTCAATCTCCAAGCTCACTGTACCCTCGAATCAATTATTACCTCCAAATACGTATTCACTATTCTCACTAACGTACTTCCCAAAAATTAAATTTTGTAACAAGTCATTTTAAAAATATATGTAAGTCATAGTTCCATGTAATTGGGTCCAAAAGTGTTGGAATAAAATATTCGGAGCAAACAAGCAATTAAATATTTAAATAAGCTAGTAATAAGAGTTTAAAATAGATAAATTTATGAGTCCTCACAAGTCTAGTATTAATTTCTCAAATCTCCACTTAGCCGTTCCAACGCGAAATACCCGAACTTTCGACTCGCACACGATAAAGCGAAATTTAAGGGCAATTCACGCAACAAAAATATAATTAATTAACTCATATCTAATCACTCAATTAACTTTTCTTAGTTTACTATTGACCATCCTTAATTCCCCAAAATTATTGCATTCTCGGATTGAATATTGTCTCGAAAAAAACGTGTACTTGTTATTCTTTACTAAATGAGCCTCCGAAAAATTAAATTTGCTAGCGAAACGTTTTAAAAGTATAAATGAGACATTTTTTCATACAAATGGGTTTAAAATGAATGAAATAAATTATTCGAAATAAACGGGTGAATAAATAATTAAATAAACCAGTAAAATGAAATAAAAGTAAGAAAAATTGAAATTTCAGGTCCTCACATAAATTAAGAAAACTTTTGACTAAATCACGCAACTAACTCTAGGTTAGGTTGAAAGGGTGTTTTGGGTTTTATCCTTGCCTTTCCTTTCTTCAAATTTGACTCCCGAACACTTTTTCTGATTTTCGAAGAATTGGAGTCGTTTAAACAAGCGTTTTTTTCTACTTTTTCTTTAAAAAATTCATTTTAGGTGACTTGGTATACCTTAACTCAATACCAAGTGGCGACTCCTATTTTTATTAAAAATTATTTTTAAACTTTTAATTCGGGACAAAATCGTCGTACTTTCTAGTCCCATTTAGGCCCCATTTTTTATTCATTTTCTAAAAATCAAAAACTCATTTTTTACCCAAAATAAAACAAAAATTATTTTCGCTCAAAATAAATAAAAAAAATCAATTTGTAAAACCCGTAATTTTATTTTTCATTTAAAAATGGGGCGCGATATATTGCACGTTTTAATTTCAATGTATTGCATTCGTAGGTTAATAATTGCACGTCATTTTAGCCCCACCTTGGCAAACGAAAGGTCCCTTAGGTCATGTTTTCATTTCAAATTGCATATTTAATTACTTTGATAAATTGGCATCATGCATCAACCATAGAGGGAATGCTGCATAGGGAATCCCACGTTAGTAATAAACCTACCTTGTGTCTCGGATATGTAATCCAATGAGATTTGCACGTTTATATTTTTTGTATCATCTAAAGGGGTAGTGCACAAGGTAAGGTAGGATCCGATCCCTTCCACGATGGTGACATTGGCCTCGAAGATGATAAAGCAACTTTTGCACAATAGAATATGAGCATCTAACAATCATCTTTTCACCATTTTATCAGAATTAGTAAAAATCCCTTGTGTAAAGGACATTAAGTTGAAGAAATTCATAAATAATTCCTTATTGTTGAGACGATAAATATATCGAGACCAAATCTTGATTTTAGAAAACTCATTGTGATACACCGAATGTTAGGAGATTGTTATAAAGAAGATACTGGAGTTTATTTCTTTGGATTTGATTTAAAACCTTAATTTGTTTTAAAGGGACTAGAAACCCTAAAGTCTAATAAAAAACCCTAGTTTACTTGTGACTAACTGGTTTTCTTAAATCTCTCATTTTGAATCGAAACCCTAATTGTAATCAATGGAATTGTAAAATCCCTCACATTTTTCTTAAAATTCCTTTTATTTTGCATTTATTCCTTTCTAATAGCTTTACTACTCATTCACACCCTCAGTAATTGCAATCAACCATAGAATTAAGGGTTTTCCCTTTAGATTTCGAGTTATCGCAAATTAGGGCTTTTTTTCGCTTTTTCGTAGTGTGACCATTCGGTACGGAGTGTGTATCAAATTTGGTGATTAAGAGTGAGTTTTAGATGATATTAAGGGTGTGATGGCCCCACCTCCCCCTGGGCGTATCCTAGGGTTTAGCGGACCGCCTGCCCAACTCTCGCCAGGACTCACTCACTCGCATCAATTAAAATAAGATGCAACATCAATAATAAATGAAATAACGGTTCCCAAGTTTGGAACATACGGATACATTCATTTCTATCTCAACCATCCATACAGTTCCAAATACATCAAAAGATTTAAGTTCTCAGTACATTCAACCCTAATCGAGCGACTGGTGCGAGTATAATTACAAAATTCAAAACAACTAGACTACGCTAGTCTGTACACGTCTCACGCTTCGCTCCTACCCCTGTAAGGAAAACAAATGGCGTGGAATGAGCTAAAAGCCCAGTGAGGTTCCAAATAGCAAATTGACCATTATTTATAAGTACAAATTTTCGATATAGCAAAGTAACGAGCATGAAGAGTTCATAAAAGTGAGCAATAACACTTCAAGTAGCAATCTCAAAATGAGCGAGTGTAAAGTTTTAAAAGAAACAATAACATTACAAGTAACAATCATCTCAAAGTATAAGGATACGAATGGCTCTCAGGAGCCAAATTCCCAATGCATCACCAGGAGTTTGATCACGTAATAGTTGACACTACGTCAACTTTCAAGTAAGTAACCAATCCAGTAGAACACCACTTACACCACTCTCCGTCCACTATTCAAAACCCCTACTAGGCCCAAAATCCTTAATAAACACGGGTGGTAATACTCGAGTATACCGATTAGTCGAGGAGATATCACTCCACTCGACAAACAAGAGACCCAGGGTTCGTTACCTAATCGACCAAGCCCTTGCCGGCTCGACTCGAGTAACTTGCCGCAGGGTTTCTGGAATTCCAGGAAGTGCGCACATCATAAACAAGTATATCAAATCAATTTCAACAATAAACAAGTATATATCAAATAAGGGCAAGTGCGATAAAGTACACTCTTACTTGATCAAACCAATCATATATCATTTAATCATATTGATCAAGTATTGGAAACAAGTGTCCAGTTCAATCAGGTATTTGGAAGCACTCACCAAAATGAAGTGCCCCTAGTAATCACGTCTGGGTTATACTCCGGGTTTGGAGTCCAAATCTGCGATAAAACTTTGTTTCAGAACTTTAAAAATCGACTAAGGTTCGAAACGTAGACGTTTCGTTCAATAAGAATCAAGACATGGAAATTCACTTGGAGAATATTAGTGAAACAATCGCTCGCTTTTCAAACTATATAACTTTGTAACATTTATACTTGGAAATGCCATTTGAGTCGAAAGTACAAGGAAAACATACTTCTAGTAGTCATGATTTTATTTCTCAAGGGTACAAGTTCGGCCAAATCCTCACTGATATACCTCGATAAAAGAAGATGCCAATATCCTAGATAGTTCAAGTGGTAATTGCTCTTAACCCTTACTCAAGTTGCAAGTATGTCTACCTAGCCCTTGAGCGTAAATTTGGGCAGCACGCCCTTTGTATTTTCCTATTTTCCAGCCATTTATGGCCTCATTCTTTTCCTCAATCAAACCCAAAGTTACACACAAAACAAACTCATTTCAATAGCCGTTCAATAGGCTCAAGGTAATACAAGTACAAAAATCAAGCTAACGACGTGTGGAAATGAAGTCTAGCAAAAGACAGATTTGACGTTATTTTGCGTAATGGACACAACCGAGGCTACGCTTATCGGATTGAGGTACAACTTATACCGTTTCAAAACTAAGACAAAGGGCTACAATTTTGATGAAGATCACTTAGTCCAATTTCCAGTGTAACCCAGTCAAATTCCCAATTCACAGAACCAAACTCCTACTAATAGACCAGTTAACCGCACTACCTTCAAATGGCCATATCTCAAGCTACCAAAGTCCGTTTAAGACGTTCTTGGAGGCGTTGAAAAGCTAAGAAAAAGTAATAAAACTTTCATGTTTTAGATAAAAGCTAGTTCAGTACGTATCAAGGTGAACAAATGCAACCAACTTAGTATACTGTCAAAACTGTCCGCTGATTTTACTCCTGGGGCAGTCAGGCTATTTTCATCTTTTTATAGGCTACGTTGCTCCAATTGAGCTGAAATTTTGTAGACAACCATAAAATATCATTTTCTACAACTTTCATGTTTTGTGCTAATCCTAATTCGGCTTCTAACATGATGAAATGGAATCGGGCAGAACTGAAGCTACAATTTCCAGAAATCTGGAATTTTGCTATATTCAAGCTATAATTCACATTTTTACCTTGAAACTACCACTATCATCTCCTTTACAAGATTATATACCAAATATATAAATCATAGAACACATAACCCACAAGAAACCCTAACTCAAAAGTCATCCATCTAATCATCAAAATCACTTGGAAAAAGTATCACAAGCACAATACTAACATTAATACCCAACTTAATCATGATTAATGGAGAAAGAAAGGTTGATCAGCCATTATACCTCAAGAAAAGAGCTTGCAAGAATGATCCTCCATCTCTCTTTGAAATTTTTGGTTCCTCAAGCTTCCCAAGCTTCCAAACTAGTGATTAATCGGTTTAGTTTTTCTTGGTTGGATTCAAGGTAGAAGATTGAAAACTCTCCTCACACTTTTGCCTCTCCTTGCTCTCAGCCAAAACAGAAAGAAAATGAGGGAAATGAGCTGAAATGAGAGATAAGAAGGCAAGACAAAATGGTTGGTCAAGGGATCATGGATGACCAACACTTGTCACCACCAAAACCATCCAAATTTTACTTTCTTTTCCTTGTGTGACAGCCCCATCTTCCCCTAAGGCGAACCAAAGGGGTTAGCGGACTGCCTGCCCAGCTCTCGCCAGGACTAACGGTGCAGTTAGAGCGATCTATTGCGTTCCGGAACTTACAAACGCGCGTAAACAAGTCAAAATGTCAAAATAAAAAAAAATAAAAAAAATGAAATCCGGAGTCGACCATGAATAGTAACCGACCCGTCAGAACCCAACCAAATATCAAGCAAACATTCACATCTTGAAACTTAGCATTTACAAGCCAAAGTGGCATACAAAAGTATTAAAAAGTGGATACATGTCTGGTTTGCCAAATCAAAAGAGAAACGGTCCCAAAAGTACATTTAGGGTTTTAATAAATGAGTTATACAAAAGATATGTCCAACTAACTCATTTCGGCAACCAATTATCAATTGCTGTCCAAAAGTATTTATTTTCCTGTAAGGAAAACAAAAGGAATAGAGTGAGCTAATTGCCCAGTGAGATAATACTACTCAAGCAACCAAGTTCATAGATGCATCAAGCTTTTCAGTCCAATTCATCAAAAGTAAATAAAGACACACATCAATAATGATGATAAAAGGATACGGGCGGCTCTCAAGAGCCCTTTTCCTCGTTTGCATTCTTGATCGGATCTCATTGACTCTCCGTCAATGTTTAAAAGTAACCAACCGTAGACTTCACTTTACTTCAATTCCTTCCACCTAACATCCCCCTACCGAGCCCGAACTCCAAACACTTGCACTGTGGTATTACTCGAGTATACCGGAATCGAGAGTCTCGCATACTACAAGATTCCATATAACTTTCCCCAAGACTCATTAATTGTCACGACCAAGCCCTCGCCGGCTCGATTCAATCAACTACCAATGGGGTTGAGCTCAATGGTAACAATCATGGTCGTTGGATACTCGTCCAAACGACACCAAGTCAAATACGTTTCATTTCATGTAACATTCCATGTAACATTCCAATAACATGAGAATAAGTGAGAGTGATAAAGTACACCCTCACTTCAATCAATATCGATGGTGCAATAACATTTAACTCATCAAGTTCAAGTATCAAAGCCATATAGTAACACACAAGTGAGTAGTACACTCACCAAGCTTGCAAATGGTGTTTCATGCACTTCCGTCAAAAGAACGTCGTGAACCACCGTCACGCCCTAAAACATGCAAACAGGTACAGTGAGACTCGATAACGAGTCATAAACCAATGCCAAATACGACCCCAATAGGGTTCCATAAGCATATACAAGCATTAGGGGAAACCAGAAAATCCGGAAATGGAATTAGCTTTAGCCCTGAAAAAAACAGTTTTTGACCTCATTTTACGGTAATGGCACCAAAGGCACTACGATTATCGGATGAAGGTGTAATACCCACTGTTTAAAAGCTAAGAGATAGGGTTACAATATTGTAGAAGGTCACTCAACCCAGTTTCGAGTGTAACCAGGTCAAAAATGCAAGATACTACACTAGAACCGCAAAAATAGATTCACAGAACGCATTCTAGTGCAAACATCATAAATCAGGATACCTAAGTCCAAATCCAGAAATTCCACTGCCATCCGAAAGCTAAGGAACAGGGATACATTTCATCAGAAGATCTCAACAACCAATTCGGAAGAATTCCTAACCAAAATAACCAATTACAGAAGCAATTCTCAATTTCGGGTAAAACCAGGACAGCAAAGGTAATTTTGACTTTTCTCAAGCTACGCTACTCCGATTGACCTGAAATTTTTCAGGCACCTCTAAAATATCATTCCCTACAACTTTGATGTTTTAACCCAAGGCCAATTCGGCCTCTAACTATGAGCTACAAAACCGGGCAGAATGTAGAACATTAAAACCCTAACTTTTCAATTTTCTTCCAAAACAGAAATTGCTTGCAATTAACCACTTTTTCCACCTTCTAGCTTCCTTAAATACCATTTCCAATCATCATACATGACCACATAATCATATTCATATGAAAACAGAAAAATCCCCAATAATTACAAAACTTCACCAATTCAACCAAAATCAAGAAATAAACCATAAAATTGCATCTTATACTACCACTAATCATGATTTAAGCATCATTAGAGGAAGGAGAGGGATCCTTCACCACTCACCTTAGGAAGACAAGGAAGAGAGCAACTAGTCCTCTTAGCTTTCCAAATAACTCCACAAAACAACTCACAAACACTCCCTTAAGGGTTTCTATGGAACAAAAACAAGTGTAGATGGTTGATTTGGTAGATTGGAGTAAGATTGAAGCCAAAAACTTGAAGAGTTTTCTTTTTTTTGTTGCTTGAAGAGGTTGGCCAAGATGAAGGAGAAAATGGTGAATTTTTGGTATTTTTTTTTGATTTATTTGGTCAATTGGTAAGAAAATGAATAGTGGTCATACAAGTCAATCCAACCAAATGGTGACACTTATCACCCTATTTAATGCAAGTCTATCACTTTGTTTCCTCTCACACCAATCCAAATTGCAACCTCTACTTATCTCTTAACACCCGGTAAATTAATTCCAGTATCTAAAACTTAACCTAGTTGGCCGAATTTTTCCGAACTTTTCGCCCTAGTGGGTCCCACGTCCGGTATACGCTCTTAATTTCTCAAAACCTATTCGATACTAGAAAAATCATCTAAAAACTATATCTGCTCCTTAAAAGTATCGAGAATTTTTTCCTAATCACGAAAATGCAGGAAACAAGCCATTGAAGATAATAAAACCGAGAAAATGGGAAAATTACGGATTCTCACACTCTCTCCCCCTTAAAAGAATTTCGCTCTCGAAATTTCTCACCTCAACTCACGAAAAGGTTAGGGTATTTCTTTCGCATTTCTTCTTCCACTTCCCAGGTAGCTTCCTCTATCCCATGGTTTCTCCATAGTATCTTCACTAACGGAATCTGCTTGTTTCTTAGCTCTTTGACTTTCCGGTCAAGCACTTGGACAGGTTTTTCTTCGTAAGCAAGCGATTCGTCTACGTCGATCTTCTCGGGTTGTAAGACATGGGATGGGTCAGGATAGTATTTCTTGAGCATCGAGACGTGGAAGACATCGTGAATTCTCGAGAGACTTGACGGCAACTCTAGTCTATATGCTACCACGCCTATCCTCTGCAGGATCTTGTATCGTCCGACGAACCTCGGTTGCAATTTCTTTCCTCTACCCGCCGTGACACTCCGTAACGGTGTAACCTTGAGGAAAACACGGTCTCCAACTTCGAACTCCAAGTCTTTTCTTCGGTTGTCGTCGTAACTCTTTTGTCGGCTTTGAGCAGTTTGGAGTCGTTGCCGTATCAACTTGACCTTTTCTCGAGCCTCTTCCATCCATGGAATAGTTGCTGGATCTAGCGCCTTTTTCTCGCCAACTTCGTCCCAGTAGATCGGTGATCGGCATTTTCGTCCATATAATGCTTCGTATGGAGCCATTTGAATCGACGAATGGTAGCTGTTGTTGTACGCAAACTCTACTAAGGTCATGTGTTGACCCCAGTTGCCTCCAAAATCCAGAATGCAAGTCCGTAGCATGTCCTCGAGAGTTTGGATTGTTCGTTCCGATTGTCCATCCGTCTGAGGGTGATAGGTCGTGCTCAAGTTGAGTTTCGTCCCCAGGGTTTCTTGGAACTTCTGCCAAAACCGAGATACGAACCAGGGATCTCTATCGGAAACGATGCTCACAGGAACGCCGTAAGCCTTACAATCTCGTCCATGTACAGTTGAGCCAACTTGTCCATGGAGTACTTCATGTTTACTGGCAAGAAATGGGCCGATTTGGTTAATCGATCGACGATCACCCAAACGGCATCGTGCCCTCTTTGCGTCCGCGGTAAACCTGAAACGAAATCCATGGTGATGTTTTCCCACTTCCATTCAGGTATCTCAAGGGGCTGCAACAAGCCCGATGATTTTTGATGCTCTGCCTTAACTTGTTGGCACACGAGACATTTCTGCACGTATAGAGCAATTTCCTTCTTCATATTGTCCCACCAATAGGTTCCTTTCAGGTCCTGATACATCTTACTACTACCCGGATGGATTGTATACTTGGACCGATGGGCTTCCTCTAGAATCTCCATTTTCAATGTTTCATTCTTCGGCACTACTATTCGGTTCCGGTATTTTAAAATACCCTCAGGACTGAAATTGAAATCAGTCGTTTCCCCTTTGTCCGCTTTCTCTCCCCACTTCCGTACCATCACATCCTCTTTTTGCGCTTCTTTAATCCGTTCCAATAAGATGGAAGTCACTTTAATACTGCCAAAAATCACCTTATGGCTCCCAAGACAGGGTTTCCACTCGCACACTGAGGCTAGCATATTCCATTCTTTGATCATTAACCCTGCTACTTGCGCCTTGCGACTCAAAGCATCGGCCACTACGTTCGCCTTTCCTGGATGGTAGTTGATGGTACAGTCGTAATCCTCCAAAAATTCCATCCATCGTCGCTGCCTCATGTTTAATTTCTTCTGTGAGAAGAGGTACCTCAGACTTTTGTGATCGGAGTAAACCTCGAAGGTTACCCCATATAGGTAGTGCCTCTACTTTTTAAGAGCAAAAACAACTGCGGCTAACTCCAGATCGTGGGTTGGATAGTTCTGCTCGGGGGGTTTTAACTTTCTAGAGGCAAAAGAGATCACATTACGGTTCTGCATCAATACACAACCCAGGCCTTCTTACGACACATCGGTATACACGACAAAATCGTCACCTCCGTTAGGTAAAACTAGAACTGGAGCCATGGTCAATCTTTTCTTTAACTCTTGAAAACTTGTCTCACTTTGAGCATTCCAACTGAACCGACCATGTTTCCTTGTCAAGTCGGTTAGAGGACCGGCTAGTTTGGAAAACTCCTTGATGAAACGCCGGTAATATCCAGCCAGTCCGAGAAAGCTGCGAACCTCGGTAGGATTTTCTGGCCTCTTCCAATTCGTCACGGCCTCTACTTTTGCCGGGTCAACTGAGATACCTTCTTGCCAAAATTACGTGTCCCAGAAAAGCAATTTTCTCCAGCCAAAATTCGCACTTGCTGAACTTGGCGTACAGTTGATGGTCTCTTAGGGTTTGTAAAACAACCCTCAAGTGCTGCTCATGTTCTTCACGCGTCTTGGAATAGACTAGAATGTCATCGATGAAGACTACGACAAAGCGATCCAGGTAGGGCTTAAAAATCCTATGCATTAAATCCATGAATGCGGCAGGAGCATTGGTTAATCCAAAGGGCATAACTACAAACTCGTAATGCCCATATCTCGAGTTGAAAGAAGTTTTCGGAATATCCTCCTTCCGGATTAATAGCTGATAATACCCTTGACGGAGATCCAGTTTCGAGAAAACCACCGCTCCTTGCAACTGATCAAACAACTCATCTATGTGGGGCAGTGGATACTTATTTTTCACCGTGATATTATTCAGGCCCCGATAATCGATACACATCCTCAACCCACCGTCTTTTTTCTTGACAAACAGGACAGGAGCTCCCCAAGGAGACCCACTCTCTTGAATGAATCCCCGCTCCAGAAGGTCCTGTAATTGCAACTTTAACTCCTTGAGCTCAGCAGGAGCCATTCGGTATGGTGTTTTTGAGATAGGTAAGGATCCCGGTAGCAGGTCTATTTTGAATTCAATCTCTCTTTCTGGAGGCAGAGCTACTAGCTCATCAGGAAACACGTCCGGAAATTCCTTCACTATGGGCACGTCCTCCACTTTCAACTTATCCGTGGGGGTATTAATCAGAAAGGCTAAAAAGCCTTGCGCCCCTCTACTTAGCAGTTTCCTAGCCCGAATGCCCGAAATCAAAGAAGATGAGGCTAACCTACCCCTTATATCTAACCTTAAAGTTGCCTCACCAGGGATGCGGAATTCCACCACTTTCGTTTTACAATCCAGTTGGGCATTATACTTGGCTAGCCAATCCATACCCAATATCACATCATACCCTTTGATGACCAAACTTATCAAGTCCCCTAACAATCTCTTCTCTCCTACCCACACTTCACAATCCCTATAAACCGTACTAGTAACCAAACGTTGATTCCCCGTAGGTGTACTTACTTATAGATCGTATGGTAAACTAGCAGGTTTTATATCAATGCCACACATGAAATCAGGGTTAACGAAGGAATGAGTGGCACCAGGATCAATTAAAACTTTGGCAAAACGGTGGAAAATAGGGATCGTACCTTCCACGACCTCTGAGGAATCTGGGACCTGTCGTGGTTCTAACGAATGTACTCGAGATGGCACTTTAGGTTTCGTCCCTGATGAGAACATGAAGATTTGGATTCCCTTCAAATTCAAGAAAATTCAATTGATGGTTGATGGTGCAATCGGGTTCAAGAATCGTTGAAGATTTGTCATGCTTATTTCTTGTTATTTATTTAAGTAAGTTTCCAGCAATACTTGTTAGTTAGTCCTAAGTTATTAAGGGAAATAAAGGCTAAGGTCATGTTGACCATAGTTAAGCCAATTGAGTCAGTTAGTTTCCTATTCTAATTGATTTAGAGTTTTAGAAAAGTAGTTAATTACTTTCAAATTTATTTAGGAAGTTGTGTCAAGTCAAATAAGGAAGCTTGTATTGTTTCCAATGTAGATTAGGGTTTTGAGTCTTGTAAGGCTATAAATAGCCAACTTTATTTAACTATTGGGGGAGATTGAAGATGAATTAATAAAATGAGAGTTGTCTCCTTTTATGGAGTTCCTTGATGGAACTTGCGTTTCTCCTTGAACAGTATCAAGTATTTAGCTTGGATACTTGTGGTGTTCAAGGCAAGATGATCATATCATCTTCTTCTTTCAAGCCAATAACCAATCCACTAGGTTTTTAGAGACAGGTTCTCTTTAGATCTTTAGAGACAGGTTCTTCAAGACAGGTTCTTCTTGGGTCGAGTTCGTATCAGTCCCATTCCCCTTATCCGGTCCCGTGTTAGTCTTTGGCGCGGTTGGAGTTCCCTTTCTGTCTTGCTTTAAGAGTGGGCAGGTAGCAAGCTGGTGGTCTGCGCTTCCGCATCACAGACATTTGCCTCCCTTCTTCTAGCAATTATCTTCAGAGTGATTCGGCTTTCCGCAGTACCCACAAGGCCCGCGGGATGCCGAACCTGAACCTTTCTGGAAGTTTCCGCCTTGGCCTCTTCCGGCTGAACCACCCCTGGACTGAGCCCCTCTGCCTGTACCCGACTGTCGTCCACCTCCAGCTCCTCGTCCGAACTTGGAGGAGGTACCTTTATCCCCTTGCCCGGAGCTGCTTCCAGGAAAACCCCGCTTCTTCGCTTGGAAGTTCCGTACTTGCACCCTGGCGCTCTATACCCGTTGGGCCTTCTCAACGGCCTCGCTAAAAGCATTGATTTGAGCCACTGCGAGGTCCTTCTGAATCTCCACGTTTAGGCCCTGGATAAAACGCCTAATTCGCCGTTGCTCTGTCACAATCAACTCAGGCGCAAATTTGGACAGGCGGGTGAATTGGCTCTCGTACTCCGCTACCGATTGAGCCCCTTGGCGGAGTCGGATGAACTCGTCTTCCTTCCTCTCCTGAACTAGAAGAGGGAAAAATTTCGCGTTAAACTCTCTCATAAAATTTACCCAAGTCCTGGGTGTTTGTTCCCGTTCCCATTTTTGCCGTATGACATTCCACCGGGAATGAGCCGCCCCTTCCGGCTGGAAAACGGCAAAAGTCACCTGCCGTTCTTCGGTATAGTGCAGGGCAGCGAAAATATCGACCATCTTTTCGAGCCACCTCTCGGCGACATTCGGATCGGGTCCCCCAATGAACTTGGGTGGAGCAAACTTTTGAAAACGTTCGAGAGCTCTGTTTTTGCTCTCGACATGATTGCCAGGGTTTCCAGGATTAGGGTTTGGATTCTGGCCTTGTTGCTGCACCACTTGTGCCAGCAGGTTGGTCATTTGCTGCATAGCGGCAGCTATCTGTGCATTGGGGTCAACTCTCGGTTCAGGATTGGGTCCAGAGGAGGTTTCCCCAGCACCCAAACGGTCTGGCGTAGGTTGCCTATTCCCGCGCCCACGCCCCCGTCCACTACGTGTGCCTTCCATAAGTTCTATTTGATCTAGACAACGTACTAGAACAATAAAATGACAATGCATGTAAATAAAATCCCAAAAACTTTTACAACCATATATATACATTCCAAACAAGGAAACAACACACATATAAACAACCAGTCAAGTCAAGTACAAACATGGACAATCCACGAGGGAAAAACCCCATCCAAAAGAAATATACACGTAGCTAACCCAAACGTACAAAACGATTAGCTAAGGCTCTTTCCCTATCCGTTCTATATACAGAAAACAAAACTATCTCAAAGACCCTAGGAGTCGTAACCTAATCCGACGACGAGCTAGTAGACCCACCCGACGGGGTAGATCCAACCCCAGCCTCAGGCCCCGCAAATGAGTCCTTGTCGCTCACGCCCTCGACCACGTCAGTACAGAGGTTCAGGATCGAGGCAGCTCGAACCTTCACCTTTCGGCTCTCTTCGACTCGCGCTCACGGACTTCCCTAAGCGGAGTGCAGAGGTCATCCACCCTATCCTCTACCTCTAGCACGTCGTACTTCAAGCCCTTAATGTGCTCGGCCTGTTTCTCGTTGGCCGCCCTAAGCTGGTTCACCTCAGCCTCAAGTCTAGCATTATCTGCGGCTAACTCCTTACTCTCCTCGGCCACGGCAAACACCAGAGCGTTAGGGTAAGCATACTTATGGCGGCACTCACACAGTCTGAGGCGGTTAGACGGACTCCAGCGCACGACGGCCCCTCTTGGCCGTATCTGGTATGGTATCACGGGGAGCGCTCCACAAGGTCTCTCGCCCGGAGGACTATCACTAGGCTCACCCTGTCCGGCCATCCTACACCAAAAGAGCAATTTCCCATAAATAAGCTTAAAGGCCATAAACAAAGAACCCTCAAATCGAGCATTTCTATTACACCCAGGCTAATTCAAACCTAGGCTCTGATACCACCTGTGACAGCCCCACCTTCCCCCAAGGCGAACCAAAGGGGTTAGCGGACTGCCTGCCCAACTCTCGGCAGGACTAACGGTGCAGTTAGAGTGATCTATTGTGTTCCGGAACTTACAAACGCGCGTAAACAAGTCAAAATGTCAAAATAAAAAAAAAAAAAAAAAGAAATCCGGAGTCGGCCATAAATAGTAACCGACCTGTCAGAACCCAACCAAATATCAAGTAAACATTCACATCTTGAAACTTAGCATTTACAAGCCAAAGTGGCATACAAAAGTATTCAAAAGTGGATACATGTCTGGTTTGCCAAATCAAAAGAGAAACGGTCTCAAAAGTACATTTAGGGTTTCAATAAATGAGCTATACAAAAGATATGTCCAACTAGCTCAATTGCAGTCTAAAAGTATTTATTTTCCTGTAAGGAAAATAAAAGGAATAGAGTGAGCTAATTGCCCAGTGAGATAATACTACTCAAGCAACCAAGTTCATAGATGCATCAAGCTTTTCAGTCCAATTCATCAAAAGTAAAAAAAGACACACATCAATAATGATGATAAAAGGATACGGGCGGCTCTCAAGAGCCCTTTTCCTCGTTTGCATTCTTGATCGGATCTCATTGACTCTCCGTCAATGTTTAAAAGTAACCAACCGTAGACTTCACTTTACTTCCATTCCTTCCACCTAACATCCCCCTACCGGGCCCGAACTCCAAACACTTGCACTGTGGTATTACTCGAGTATACCGGAATCGAGAGTCTCGCATACTACAAGATTCCATATAACTTTCCCCAAGACTCATTAATTGTCACGACCAAGCCCTCGCCGGCTCGATTCAATCAACTACCAATGGGGTTGAGCTCAATGGTAACAATCATGGTCGTTGGATACTCGTCCAAACGACACCAAGTCAAATACGTTTCATTTCATGTAACATTCCATGTAACATTCCAATAACATGAGAAATAAGTGAGAGTGATAAAGTACACCCTCGCTTCAATCAATATCGATGGTGCAATAACATTTAACTCATCAAGTTCAAGTATCAAAGCCATATAGTAACACACAAGTGAGTAGTACACTCATCAAGCTTGCAAATGGTGTTTCATGCACTTTCGTCAAAAGAACGTCGTGAACCACCGTCACGCCCTAAAACATGCAAACATGTACAATGAGACTCGATAACGAGTCATAAACCAATGCCAAATACGACCCCAATAGGGTTCCATAAGCATATACAAGCATTAGGGGAAACCAGAAAATCCGGAAATGGAATTAGCTTTAGCCCTGAAAAAAACAGTTTTTGACCTCATTTTGCGGTAATTGCACCAAAGGCACTACGATTATCGGATGAAGGTACAAGACCCACCGTTTCGAATCTAAGAGATAGGGCTACAATATTGTAGAAGGTCACTCAACCAAGTTTCGAGTGTAACCAGGTCAAAAATGCAAGATACTACACTAGAACCGCAAAAACAGATTCACAGAACGCATTCTAGTGCCAACATCATAAATCAGGCTACCTAAGTCCAAATACAGAAATTCCAAAGACATCCGAAATCTAAGGAACAGGGCTACATTTCATCAGAAGACATAAACAACCAATTCGGAAGCATTCCTAACCAAAATAACCAATTGCAGAAGCAATTCTCAATTTCGGGTAAAACCAGGACAGCAAAGGTAATTTCGACTTTTCTCAAGCTACGCTACTCCGATTGATCTGAAATTTTGTAGGCATCTCTAAAATATCATTCCCTACAACTTTCATGTTTTAACCCAAGGCCAATTCGGCCTCTAACTATAAGCTACAAAACCGGGCAGAATGTAATTCAAAGAAACCCTACTTTCCAATTTTCTTTCTAAAACAGAAATTGCTTGCAATTAACCACTTTTTCCACCTTCTAGCTTCCTTAAATACCATTTCCAATCATCATACATTACCACATAATCATATTCATATGAAAACAGGAAAATCCCCAATAATTACAAAACTTCACCAATTCAACCAAAATCAAGAATTAAACCTTAAAATTGCATCTTATACTACCACTAATCATGATTTAAGCATCATTAGAGGAAGGAGAGGGATCATTCACCACTCACCTTAGGAAGACAAGGAAGAGAGCAACTAGTCCTCTTAGCTTTCCTAATAACTCCACAAAACAACTCACAAACACTCCCTTAAGGGTTTCTATGGAACAAAAACAAGTGTAGATGGTTGATTTGGTAGATTGGAGTAAGATTGAAGCCAAAAACTTGAAGAGTTTTCTTTCTTTTGTTGCTTGAAGAGGTCGACCAAGATGAAGGAGAAAATGGTGAATTTTTGGTATTTTTTTTTGATTTATTTGGTCAATTGGTAAGAAAATGAATAGTGGTCATACAAGTCAATCCAACCAAATGGTGACACTTGTCACCCTATTTAATGCAAGTCTATCACTTTGTTTCCTCTCACACCAATCCAAATTGCAACCTCTACTTATCTCTTAACACCCGGTAAATTAATTCCAGTATCCAAAACTTAACCTAGTTGGCCGAATTTTTTCGAACTTTTCGCCCTAGTGGGTCCCACGTCCGGTATACGCTCTTAATTTCTCAAAACCTATTCGATACTAGAAAAATCATCTAAAAACTATATCTGCTCCTTAAAAGTATCGAGAATTTTTTCCTAATCACGAAAATGCAGGAAACAAGCCATTGAAGATAATAAAACCGAGAAAATGGGAAAATTACGGGTTCTCACACCTTGCATTTTGGCCCACATATTTCGGCTTTATGGCTGAGGATGAGGGAGATATTTTACAAAAATATCAAGGGTATGTGGTGGTAGGGAAGTAGTGGTCAAGTGGTGGGTTCAATCGGTAGTGATCGATACCCGTCGGTTCGAGCCGTTTTTTCTTAAATCACGTATACTAGGGTTTTTACCTTCTAATCACTAACTTATTATTATCACTTCAAATCATATAATATTTCCTCATCCAAAAGTCACTCTTACCTACCAAATTTGATCCTCACTTCGTACCAAATAATCATACTACCAAAAAACGTGAAAACCCTAATTCGCTCTAACTTGAAAACGAAAAGTGAAACCCTACTTTCTAGGTTCATTTGCACTTATTGTGGGGTGATTGAGTAGTAGGGACATTATAAAGTAATAATTTCCAAATAAAAGGAATTTTAAGAAAAATGTGCAGGATTTTATAATTCCATTGATTACAATTAGGGTTCCGATTAAAAATGAGAAATTTAAGAAAATCGGTTAGTCACAAGTAAACTAGGTTTTTTTTCTTTTCTTTTGATTAGAATTTAGGGTTTAAAGAAGTTGGGGTATCACAATCTCCCCTCCTTAAAAGAATTTCGTCCTCGAAATTCATTCATTTATTCGTAAATTCATATAGTTATTCGTAAATAAGTATAAGCAAAATAAAATAGCTATAAGGTTCAATAAAAGCATTTTCAAAACACATTGAAAATAACATACTTTCTTTATATACATATCATAGAAATTAATACATCCTATAGTACATTAACCCTAGGTATTGCTCAGGCATTACACTTAATCAAAACTCGAAACTCGTGAATAATAAGGATCCCAAATCCCACGAATATCTTCAATATTTCTCAAGTCTAGACTATTCGCATCCCCCGTGCCTTTGCTTTCGCCATCCAAACTTATCCTAATATTACGCGAGATCTCAATTTATCGTAAAGATATCACTCTTTGGTACTCGGGGACAAGAATCCGAAAATATGATAATTCACCACTCAAGCTGGCCAGGCTCAAGAGCAAATCACCCGTATTAGAGATTCCTACCCAACATACATATCTAAGATCCCCAACAATAAACAATTGTTCCACACTTAACAAGTCAATCCCCACAGTCCGAGAACCCTCTCCCGGCACGAGCTCAATAGGAGCTCTGATACCATTTGTGATGGCCCCACCTCCCCCTGGGCGTACCCTAGGGTTTAGCGGACCGCCTGCCCAACTCTCGCCAGGACTCACTCACTCACGTCAATTAAAATAAGGTGCAACCTCAATAATAAACGAAATAACGCTTCCCAAGTTTGGAACATACGGATACATTCATTTCTATCTCAACCATCCATACAGTTCCAAATACATCAAAAGATTTAAGTTCTTAGTACATTCAACTCTAATCGAACGACTGGTGCGAGTATAATTACAAAATTCAAAACAACTAGACTACGCTAGTCTGTACACGTCTCACGCCTCGCTCGTACCCCAGTAAGGAAAACAAATGGCGTGGAATGAGCTAAAAACCCAGTGAGGTTCCAAATAGCAAATTGACCATTATTTATAAGTACAAATTTTCGATATAGCAAAGTAACGAGCATGAAGAGTTCATAAAAGTGAGCAATAACAATTCAAGTAGCAATCTCAAAATGAGCGAGTGTAAAGTTTTAAAAGAAACAATAACATTACAAGTAACAATCATCTCAAAGTATAAGGATACGAATGGCTCTCAGGAGCCAAATTCCCAATGCATCACCCCGAGCTTGATCACGTAATAGTTGACACTCCATCAACTTTCAAGTAAGTAACCAATCCAGTAGAACACCACTTACACTACTCTCCATCCACCATTCAAACCCCCTACTGGGCCCAAAATCCTCAATAAACACGGGTGGTAATACTCGAGTATACCGATTAGTCGAGGAGATATCACTCCACTCGACAAACAAGAGACCCAGGGTTCGTTACCCAATCGACCAAGCCCTTGTCGGCTCGACTCGAGTAACTTGCCGCAGGGTTTCTGAAATTCCAGGAAGTGCGCACATCATGAAAAAGTATATCAAATCAATTTCAACAATAAACAAGTATATATCAAATAAGGGCAAGTGCGATAAAGTACACTCTTGCCTGATCAAACCAATCATATATCATTTAATCATATTGATCAAGTATTGGAAACAAGTGTCCAGTTCAATCAGGTATTTGGAAGCACTCGCAAAAATGAAGTGCCCCTAGTAATCACGTCTGGGTTATACTCCGGGTTTGGAGTCCAAATCTGCGATAAAACTTTGTTTCAGAACTTTAAAAATCGACTAAGGTTCGAAACGTAGACGTTTCGTTCAATAAGAATCAAGACATGGAAATTCACTTGGAGAATATTCGTGAAACACTCGCTCGCTTTTCAAACTATATAACTTTGTAACATTTATACTTGGAAATGCCATTTGAGTCGAAAGTACAAGGAAAACATACTCCTAGTAGTCATGATTTTATTTCTCAAGGGTACAAGTTCGGCCAAATCCTTACTGATATACCTCGATAAAAGAAGACGCCAATATCCTAGATAGTTCATGTGACGACCCCACTTCTCCCAAGGGCGAACCCAAGGGTATCGGCGGGCCGCCTGCCTAGCTCGCGCCAGGACTCAAAACCTAAAGTAATAAAACTTGATAAAGCGAAAGAGCACTATATACAATATATACAATCCTCAAAAGTGTTCTAATTACATTCTTCAAAAGTACCTGCTCATACTATTACATCCTTATAATTATAACCAAAACCAAAGAGTAGACCCTAAAGGGGTCCTTATATAAACCACCACAACAAAAACAAACATCCTAATTGTCCAACTACTATTACAAGCAAACCTAACTATACTAGTGTATGTGCCAAAAGTCCCCGCGTCGGCCCCTGCTAAGGAAAACAAAAGGAAATGGGTAAGCTATATGCCTAGTAAGTAAACAGGGGCAAAAGCGTAAATTTCACGTAACAACAGTTACACAGTAAGAGTAAAGCAAAAGCAGAAAAGTAACATCACATAATAAGGATACAGGTGGCTCCAAAGCCAGATCGTTTGCCATGCGTGACCTCCTGCCGACATTCCGTCGACCACAATTAATGGTCCGTAGAACTTCACTTGTACTCTCACCGTACACCTTATCACACTCTCTGGCCAGACACCTCACAAACTTGCTCGAGCGAACGAAATTGAGCTTGGTTCACAAGCTCGGGTCACAAACTTGGTCCACATACTCGGTGAACCGGATTCACAAACTTGGTGACCTCAAACCAGGTTGGACTGACTTCGACCAAGCCCTAACCGGCTCGTATAGTCCATCTAGGTCATGAGATCGGGCCCCAAACTCAAAAACTTCACAAAATTTACTCAAAAGTCACCCCGAGCCACAAGCTCAATGGGTTTAGTTCCAAAATGATTCATAGACATATGTCATGTACAAATATGTGCGTAAATTAGGGTTTAGGTCGAGTGCGATAAAGTACACCCTCGCCTAGGTACCCTTTTCATATATATCGAAACACATAAGCAACTAACACATAAGAGCGGCCTGAATACTTACACAACGAACAAAAGAGCAAAAGTACGAAATTCGTGCCGCGAGGAGTAGCTAGTAGGCCCCACCGGCTCCACCTAACTTACCAACGTCTGAAATTGAAGATTGTGTCACAATATATCACAAACGGCTACTAACATACTTAAAACAAGCAAAACGGCAAAATCGGCACATGCAAGTGCGGAACGGCAAAACGGGCGCACGCGCCCGCGCGAAACGGTAAACGGAAATGGCCAAATCTGCCATCTCAAACCGTTTTGATCAAAAGTTAGGCTAGGAATGTCGGATCAAGGTACATGAGGTACCGTTATGAATCTAAGAGGAAGGGCTACAATTTTTATGAAGACACCAAAATCCGGATCTGAACAGAAATAGGTCGAAAGTATGGAAAATCGTTCCGGAAATTCGCACTCTAGAGTAACCAACAGGGTATGTTTGCTGGACCATAACTCCCAGCTCACAAATCTAAATCAGGAAATTCCAAAGGCATTAGAAAGCTGAGACATAAGGTTAAAACTTTGATGTTTTGGCCAAGACCTTAATCCATTCAGAACAGAACGAAAATTGAGTGCCAAAGTACCCGTCAGAACTGTCCAGATCAAAGGCAGTTCTGACGATCAATCTTGTTTTGGTCATAACGGAAGCTACGGAACTTGGATTTCGACACACTTTATACCGTTTCGAAGCTAAAACCAAGATCTACATTTATTATGAAGGAGTTGACACCCAGATCGTACGGGATCAAAACGAAAAAATGCACGGTCAGAAGCTGAAATTCAAAACGTACACAATTTCAGGGTACAAAATAGGTGCGAGTGTTTTGGTTATAACTCGAGCTACACAGATCCGTTTGACCGGAAATTTTGCAGATATATTCAGGACTTAAGAGGCTACAATGTTGAAGAAGGCTACTCAGTTCAGTTTCTATTGCAACCAGGTTAAAAAATGCAAGATACTACACCAAAACAGTAAAACAGATTCACAGAACGCACTCTAGCGGAAACATCATAAATCAGGCTACCTAAGTCCAAATCCAGAAATTCCAAAACACGCTGAAAGCTAAGAAACAGGGATACAATTCATCAGAAGACCTCAACAACAAATTCTGAAGCATTCCCAACCAAATTCACCAATTACAGTCGCAGTTCTCAAGTTCGGGTAAAAACAGGACAGCAAGGGTAATTCTGGCTTTTCTCAAGATACGCTACTCCGATTTACCTGAAATTTTGCAGGAATCTCTAAAACATCATTTGATACAACTTTCATGTTTTAACTAAAGGCTAATTCGGCCTCTAACTATGATGAACAGTGACGGGCAGAAAGTAGAACTTTGAAACCCTAACTTGCTAATTTATCTTCCAAACCAGAAATTTGCTGCAATTAACTACCATTCACACCAACTAGCTTCATTCTCAATCATTTCCAACCATCATACATGACCACATAATATTAATCATATGCAAACAGAAAAATCCCAAATAAATAGAAAACTTCATCAATCTTAACTAAAATCAAGAAATAATCCACCAAATCAAACTTATAACAACCACAAGTCATTAATTAAACATCATTAGATAGAGGAGAGGGGTTCCATAGTCACTCACCTTATCAACACAAGAAAAGAGACCACTTAGCACCTTAAGCTTCCAAACAACTTCACTAGTCACCTCACAACTACTAAGAGAAGGATTTTTATGGAGAGTTTTCGAATTTAATCGGTTGAAATCGAAGATTGAGCAAGATTGAAGCTAAGAAAGTGAAGAGGTTTTTCTTCTTTCTCCTTGGAGAGTGGCCGGCTATAAGGAGCTAAAAATGAAGATTATTTTGGTAATTTTTGGGTTTATTTGGTCAATTAGTAAAAAGGTAAATAGTAGTCAAAATTGTAAGGTTTAATCATATGGTGACACTTGTCACCCTATTTAATACATACATATCCTTTTGTCTCTCTCCACTCTCATCCATATAACAACCTTTAATTATCTCATAACACCCGATAAATTAAACCCAGTATCCAAAACTTAACCTAATTGGCCGAATTTTACCGAACTTTCCGCGCTAGTGGGTCCCATGTCCGATATATGTTCTTAATTTCTCAAAAACTAACCGATACTAGAAAAATCATCTAAAAACTATATTTACTCTGTAGACACCAAATTTTTGTTTTCGAATTTTATTTTTTTTAATTAGTTTAATTTTAGATTCATTTGTTTCAATTTTGGATTTATTTTGGTTGTTTCCTGTTTCGTGTCTCTTATTGTATTTTAATTAGTTTACGAGCATTTTATTTTACTTACTAATTTGAAAAAATGAAGAAAAAGAAAAGAAAAACAATGGAAAGTGAAAAAATGAAAAAGATTGAAAAATGGCAACTTTGTTGTTTCTAGTTTGTATATTTTGATGTGATATTACTTAAATTATTGTTTTTTATCTTTATTATAAATTTTATCACGGCATGCACGCTGCAATTTTTTGCAGCGTGCAAAGGACAGCCACGGATGCCCTTTGGAAGGCTGGATGTGAAGGCAAGGGTAAGCCCCTTCATCCTGACCATTCGGGAGAGGGTTTATGGATTAGTGAGGTGATATAAAGGGGAAAAGAAAGCAGCAGCCGCAAGGTTTTTTAGAGGGAACGGCTAAGAAAAACTGAGAAGCGAGAGACGGCTGTGGGAAAAACAGAGAAAAGCTACGGCCGAGAGGAAAGAGGGAGGGTTGAGAGTGAAGCTGGGACAGATTCGAAGCAAAAGAAAAGGGAGAGGCTACGGGCGAGAGAGAAAGAGAAAAGCAACCAAAGGAGAGAGGAGGAGGAATTGCCGGAAACTTCCTTCATCGACTGATTTTTTTTACCGACTGCATTAGCTTCTGTCGACCTCTTTAAGGTATACTTCCAAGTTCCCCATCAAAGCTATATTTTAGATCTTTATTTGAAGTTCTGGGATGAAGTCTAGTTTGTTTTTCTTTTCCATAAATCTGCTGAGGAAGGACTGAACTGTGAATCTTGTTTTCCTTCTTTTTCTTGTTTCCGTTGTCAAGGGTTTTGTGGAAAAGCTAGAATTTTTTCTGTTGATTAAAACTTCTTAGCAGCAATCTTGATAAAAATTTGATCTTTCGGGTTGCTAAACCATTTTACGTGAATGTATTGTTCAGAATTTCTTTGTTGCAATCAATTCTTTTATTGTTGCTTGTTGTTTGGAGCTTAAAGTTAAGCAGCTTGTTGTTTGGTTACCTGAATCTGGTTTGCTTGATGAAATGAAAAAGCCGTGGCTGGGTAAAAATTGCAGAAAACTTGCGGCACTTTGTCTCTTTCTTTCTATTGTTGTTTTTGCTGTTTACTTTCATTTTTGTTGGTCAGTTTCATTTTTTCTGTTTTCGATCCTGCTACGAAGTTGCGTGTTTAGTTGATGATGAATAGGTAGAATTCTGGTTCCTTGTTGAATCTGCTTGCATGATGAAATAAAAAAAAAGGTTGCAGAAAATTGTATCTGAAAAATGCAGAAATGTTTCCGATGTTTACGACTGGTCTTTCTCTTGTTCGTTCATATGTTCCAGTAGCAGTTTTCCTTCCATTTCTGTGTGGTCTTGGGGGGGGGTTGTTTAATAGCTTGTTTGAAAGATTTTGGAATGTGTTAACATTAAGTGAGATTTTGGTTCGCTGTTTTCCTTCACAAAGCATGTGCGTGTTTGGAATTTTAGAGACAAAAGCCATCTGTTTCTTTCATCTTGTTTGGGTTTGCTTGTCTTAGAAATCTGGTTTGGAGTTTTCAGCAAATGGTTATGGTACTCAGTCATACTTTTATCTTCCTTTTCCCCGTGTCCCAAGTTCTTACATTTGGTTGAAAGTTGAATCTGTTATGTCTTTCTTGAATTGCTATGTATGAATGCCTCTCGGTTGTGTAAAGAGATGAAGCTGCGCAAGAGTATTGCAGCAGTTTTACTGAATGTGGTTTGACCATAAAAATCTCAGTTTGCTTGAACTTTCGGCCTGAGGATCATTAAAACGTTTGATGATCCTCTTGTTTGGTTTTAGATTGCACGTGGTTGGACTTTGGGCATAAAAATCTGCTGCAATAAGCCCGAACCCATGGCTTGTTGTAGCAGCTTTTCCTTTCTTGAGTTGCTGAATTTTCTGGAGTAACTTGAACTCTTGCTTCATCATGTCGGTTTGTCGAGATGATTTTTCTGGTTAAAACGCCATATTCTTTTTTTGTTTGTGCAAATGAATTGCATGTTTGAAAGTTGCCAAAGAGTTGCAGAAATTGCGTTGTATGGGAGATGGAACCGCAGAAGCCTATCATTCACGTGACTGCATGAATTTTGCATGCAAAACAACTTCTGAAAATTATACTTTGCTTCCCCAAGTCTCCCCTTGTCCTACTATGGCCCAATCAATTAAATAATTTCATCAATTTGGTCCTTGGTAATTTTAACTTGTGCCACTTCATTGCTTGTTTGCTTTAATTAATTACTATGCTTTGTTTAAATTGCGTTTAGTTCGTGACTTTAGGGGCTTTATGATCAAGTGAGCTTTGTTTTGTACATTTCTTTTAATTTTTCCAAATAAATTGGTACCTTGACCCTTTTATTATTTTGGAGGGTAAATTAGTAGTTTCGCCTCATTAGGGCGTCAATTCAAGGGAGGTACACTCTATCCCTCATTTTGACCTTATTTGACCCTATGTGATCCAACGTGTTATGTGAATATGCATGTCTATTTCGCTTTCCTTGCCTTTCCTTAATTCCTCGCATTTATTTCATTTACTTTTACTTTTATTTAAGTTATTCATTATGGGGTATGTGTACACCTCTTGGCTTGTAATAGATAGGGCTTGGCGAGCAATTTGATCCATTTTCCCTTTCCCCTTTTGTTTTAGTTAGCAAATGTAATAGATTCATTAGTTTGGTTGCATGCCTATGTGTTATGTGTTAAGTGCTTTATTAGGCTCTTGCATCTAGTCGAGCATGCTAAGTGTTACGTGTTTATGAGTGTTTGGCATGCCTATTTGCTTTCCATAGCCATGGACGAATATGATGAATGAATGCGCGTCACCACACTAGTCCAACGCTAGTAGTGGCCCCTTTTCCCGTCACTGCACTAGTCCAATGCTAGTTGTGGTTCTTTGTTCCGTTTCCACTAGTCCAATGCTAGTAGGAATTCATAGAAAGGGCTAGTCCAACGCTAGACCCAATAGGCCGTCCCTTTTCGTTAGTGCATACTTGCATGTTCACCACATTTCATGCATTTTTCTTAGTTTTTATCATTTGGCATGCTCCTCTAACCCTTTCCCCTTCATTCTAGGTTTTGCATCTCATGCTAGTTATAGGGTACATTTGCTTGAGAGTCCCCTTTCGATAAGGGAAACGAGCGAGTGTGGCTCCGAAATAGCCTTAGCACACTAGTTCTCCTTTCTAATCAAAGGGAAAATTAAAGTCACAAAGTTAGGAGTCCCCGTACCCATTTTGATGCATTCCTATAGGATTCATGCATTTCATTTATTCACTATCCTATACACTTCTACTTTATATTCTATCCCTTTTTTCACATTCTCACTTCACACTACTTTTGGACGTTTTCACTTAACTACTCACACTTTATACCATATCACTCGCACACATGCACCCTATGTTATTTTCACATTATCATTCTTTACTCACCTTACCTTGTAAATACATTTGCACACCTCCACTTACATCCTATTATTTTTATCATTTTTCTCACTTCACACAAACTTACATTTTCACATGGCATGCATTCCACTCATTTTTACGTCATTTAGGATTATGTGTGACCTCTCCAAAGGATCATTATTGGGCTTCACAATTAATGTGATTGGCACCACTCCACCTTTGAAGAGAAATTTCCCCCATGTCCCCCTAGGTCTTGGTTTTTGCATTCATATAGTCATATCCAACACGCGATACATACCTTGGGTAGAAAAATTAGGAAAGGTGGGGCTAAATCACGCAACTAGCCTTGGCTAGGTCGAAGGGGTGCCTTGGATTTTTATCCTTGCCTTCCCCTTCGTCAAATGTGACTCCCGAACCTTTTTCGTTGGTTTACGTGGACTAGGAGTCGTTTAAAAGGGGTTTCTTTCTATTTTTCCTTTAGAAAATTTCTTTTGGGTGACTTGGTACACCCTAACTCTATACCAAGTGGCGACTCCATTTTTTATGCAAAAAACCCTTTTTGAACTCTGTTTGGCCAAATCGTCGCATTTTCAAGTCCCACGGCCTTTTATTTTCATTTTACACACGTTCACATACACATTCACACTACTCACACACCACCACATCAAAAAGTGGGGCGCGACAGTTGGCGACTCCACTGGGGACTTCCTAAGTGGGTCCAAGCATTTGATTTGGCTATTCTTTTCCCTTTTCTACCCTTTTTATGCATAGCATTTGGATATTAGGGTTGCATTTTTCCTTTTTAGGACTTTTTGCCTCGCGCGCGTATCAAACTACTCCCTCACTCACGTATGTATGATTTGTTGTTTGGATGTATATTTTACTTGTTTTATCTCGCGCTTTGCATTGCATTTGGGTGGGGGAACATACCTTAGGGCCTCGCGTTGGTTCTTGATCCCTCCCCTCCAAACGAGCACTAGCATACGTGCATACGCTTTAAATTTTTCACCCTCCATTTATTTTTCTTTTAGTGGCTTGTCACGCCACTCCACCCTATTAGGATTTTAGGCGACTCACTTGGACTTGTGATCGCGACACGATGTGTGCGTAGCATGATCCGAGGAGTCACTCAATCTTCCATTTTAAGCTTTGGGTTCATAGCCTTTAGCTTTTAATTGAAGATTGAGGATTTTTGATAGATTCACTCATGACATGTAGCCGTGACACGATGTGTGCGTAGCAATGTCTGGGGAATCGCTCGAGCCACCGACAAAGAACCTTGGGATTGATAACCCTTGGTTTCCAAGTCTGAAGGCTCGGGGACCTAAAACCTATCGAGTCTAGATGCATTAGTGAGCCAATACCTCATGCATCCATGATATTTACCTAGGGTAGAGTCTGCCTTACCCTATTAGGGACACGATTCACGAGGGGAGGGATCCAACCCCTCTTTTCTTTTATTACTTTATCTCTTTGTATTGTTTCGTTACAATGTGTTATGTGTATTTATGTGATTGAACTAACCTTTCTTGGTTTTTGTCCCCATTGCATTCACAAATCCTAGCAAATAAGAGGTCTGGCATGACCTTCTTTTAGAACCTACCCTTGTAGATAGGTTATTGCACGTTTAAAGATTTTGGTATATTGCATTCATAGATTAGTAATTGCGTAGCATTATAAGCCTACCTTGGCGTATAAAAGGTCCTTTTAGGTCATGATTTCATTTCAAATTGCATGTTTTACTGCTTTAATAAACTGGCATCATGCATAAACCCTAGAAAGGGAATGCCATTTAGGCGATCCCGTGCTAGGAATAAACCACCTTGTGTCTCGAATACTTAATCCAAGGAGACTTGCACGTTTACATTTTGTACCATCCAAAGGGGTAGTGCACAAGGTAAGGTGGGATCCGATCATTTTCATGGGGCGATCTTTGGAATATGAGCGCCTAACAATCACTTTTTGGCCATTTTATCAAATTGGTAAAAATCCCTTGCAAAAAGGACATTAATTTGAAGAAATTCACAAACAATTCTTCGCTATTGAGACGATAAATAAATTGAGACCAAAATTTGATTTTTAGAAGGTCATAGACTAATGCACCTCAATAATTTTGAAATAACCAATGGCCGGACAATTCAACCAATCCATTTTGCCAATTCATTCAATAAATCATCAATTCATTTGACCAATTTACCCTTTTTAGGGTCACCTGGTCGATTTTGAATAAATCGTCAATTCATTTGACCAATTTACCCTTTTTAGGGTCATTCGGCCGATTTTTGAATAAATCACTAATTCAATTTCATTCATTTGGCCAATTTACCCATTTTTAGGGCAACCGAGCCGATTTTGAATAAATCAAGTTTCGCTCAATCTATTTGATCAATTTACCCTTTTTAGGGTGATCTGATTAATTTTGGATAAATTAAATTTCATTCAATTCATTTGACCTGTTTCCCTTTTTAGGGTAATCCGGTCGATTTTTAATAAATTGTCAATTTCATTTGACCAATTAGGGTTTCGATGTCGAATTTCAAAATGGAAAACCTAGTCGATTTTGAGAAAAGCATCCATTGCATCCAGCCATTTGATCAGTTGGAGTTTTGACCCGTGCTTCACTGAGAAAAGTTGTCAAAACGAATTCCAATCTCTTCGATAGGAAGTTCGTCAAGGTCAAACCCGTGCGTTTTTGCAAGTTCTTGTATCGATCAAAAGTGTTCAATCCCTTCGGACGAGGTCCTCATTTTGACAAACGTCTCTTCTCATTCCAATGGGACAAAATTTTCAAATTATTTTTCACTCCATAAGCTGATTGGATCCATCAGGTATTGTATAGTGCCTGCTCTGGAGGATTGCATTTTCATGCTAGGCCTACCCTTGGCACAAAAAGGGTTCCCCCATAAGACATGCATATCGATTTTATATTCTTGCTTACTAACTCAGGGTATTTTTCTTTTGTTTTCCCCCCTCCCCCTGCATTCGTAAAAATACTCCAATAAAGGGAAAATATTTTTCTATATCTGATGACACTTCTGATCTAATAAAGTGTCAAAATTGCAAGTATTGTGTGATTCTTGGGCAGATCCTACAATGAAAACACAAATGATCTATCTGAAAGCTCTACGCTAAAGCCTCTGAGAGATTTTGTAATTATTTTTCAAAGGAAAATTCTGTTTATTTGATTTGTTAATACATTTTGTTCCAAAAGAAAATGAGATGAAAAGTGTATATGTGGAGCTCTTTACAAGTTTTTCTCTTCTCATTGTATTATAATTGAACGACAAATTTTGTTTTAATCTTGTTAGTAATAAAGTTTTGGACAATTATTGTTTTGTACATTTCATTCTTTTGCTCATTGGAGATTTCATGATGAATTTTAAGAAATAAGACCAAATTGAGATTTTTTCGACCTCTGGCCTGAAAATTCACAAGTGTCTGCTTTCAAAAATCCTTACGTACACCAGATTGTTGATCCGAGTCATCCAACAAGAGTGCTAAAAAAAAAGGTCACTCAAAAGGCCCAATGAGATACCTTTTCTCCTTCATTTAATCCCAAAATAAAATCAGTCACATTGATTGATAAATCATAAATTGGGGCAATCTTTGCTTGAAAAATGTCCATTGTGTCTAATTCACATCTAAGTAAAAGCAAAAAGTGCATTATCCTTATTTGTTTTGAAAATTCGGAATGATACTTCAAGCGTTCGTTTCTCTATCTATACGGGTTTTATCATTTGCTCTCCCGTTTGAGCCTTTAAAAGAATAATTTCGTTTCAAATAAGCGCCTTAATGATCACAACCCTACATGGAAAAATTTTCAAATATCAAAAGGGGGAATGGATTCTCAATGACCATTTCGTTACGTTGATTGTCATGAAGCGTAAGAATGATACTTTGGCCATCGTTTCTACAGCCTAAACACCATTTATCCCTTGCATCCTCATTTGAGCCAAAATAGGTGGTTCTTTCCGAATGCCCTTATGATCGCACCCCACATTGGGGAGGGAGATTGGAGAATTTTCCAAAAAAAAAAGGGAAAAGTAAAAATGCTAGAATAAAGAGGGAACCGCAAATTGGGGAAATTTGATTCTACTTGGGCTTCAATTTTGAAAGAAAAGAAAAAGAAAAGAGAGAAAGAGGAAAAGAAAGAAGGGTTGTCCGGCGGATTCTCTATGTTACACGGATATGGACGAACGGAAGTCATCCTCGGCCAATTGATTCAGATGCATGCAAGAAATTGCACATTAATGAAAGTTTCCTTTCAGAGTTAATGTAGGAAACGGAATAAAAGTCAGGCCTTCTTCTTTTTCAAACGGACATTCTATCCCTAGTTATCCCTTTTGAGCCTTCAGAATAAATCATTTCGTTTGGCAACCCCTGAGAATCGCAAACCCCACACTGGGGCAAGTTTGAGTTGGAAAAGAAAAGTCCCAAGAGGTGAAAAGCGATAAAGCAACAAAATCAAAAGGAAGAAAAGAACCTCGGTTGAGTATAAACTGGGGCAAATTTTTTGAAAAATTCAAAAGAAAGGCAAAAGGCCGAAAATCAAAAGAAGAAAGAAAAATGAAAGAGAAAGAGCTTCAATTGAGCATAAACTGGGGTAAATTCTGATTTAGCCCTAAAATAGGGTTGGCGCGATAATGCGATCTCAGGTCATTTAAACCGCTTTTGAAATCCGCTTTCAAGCCTTAGCTCTTCTAAGCACCCCACCAGACCTCATTACAAAATCCGAAAGTCCTGACTTCTATTTTTTTGCAATATCTCTGTCAAGAAATTTTCTAATTGGTAAGTGATACTCATGTACTGATGCCTAGAAATTTTTTAGATGTATTTCTGAATCGATTAGATGAGATTGACACTGCTCATCATGTGACAATCCGCGAGGGCATCTTTGAAAAATGGAGAAAAAGAGAAGATGAGAGGGAAAAGCGAGTGAAATAAATGCAAAGGAAATGAAAAAATTCGATGTTGAAATCCCTATTGAGTGATCAAACAAAGTTCAGAATCTTCGAGTTCAAAATAGGGGCAATTTTGGAAAAATGCGATCTGTGGTGCAATGTCCTTGAAAGTCTTATTTTTAACTATCGTTTTCAAGCCACATTACAAGCTCATAAAGTCCATCGCTGACTTATCCTTCATGATAACTCGAAATGGAGTATGCTTCTGAGGCATCCATCAATTATTTGTGATCATAAGGGTATAACCAGTTTTCACATGTTCAGCTATCGTTTCTACCCATATGTTGCAAGCTTATGAAAGCTTATATGTTGACTAAGTTTTTCTCAAGAAATAAGGGTGACAAACTATTTGCTTTCACTAAGATGCGATATTGAATGGACTACATACAATTGGGGCACAAAAAAAAGACAAATCTTGACCTCCAATTTCCTTTAGCCGCTTTCAAAGTCAGAAATAATACCCACTTGATTGGTTCTGAAAGATGAGCTAACAAAGTGGTGACTCATTCTAAGCATCGATGCTAAGATGAGGAAGAAATTTTCTGAAATTTGGTATTGTTTCGAAAAATTCATCATAAAATTGTCTGTGTGATTTTAAGCAAGACACTTGATTTCTTCACATTATATGTTAGGAAACACAGTTTCTTATTTTGTTCAAACAAATGGAGCGTCATCCAAGCAAAATTTTTGAAATCAAATGGGCCCATACTGGGGCAAATTTTTGTTTATAGAATTTCGTGAAATAAGCCCACACTGGGGCAAAATTTTTGCTTATTCCCACACCGGGGCAAAATTTTTTGTAATCCATTTGAGGATTTCGTCAAAGAGTCAAGCAAGACTTTCAAATCAATCACACTGCTCTTTCCATGAGTAGTAGTTCCAATATTTTAAAATAAAGTACATGTTGTACTTTGGCAAGCCCCTGTGCAGGTACTCATGGTTGAAACCGACGAAGAAGCGTAAGTCAGAATCTTACGAATCAAGGCTTCAAGGAGGGGCAACCATGCCGTAACGCAAATCAATTGATCGGTTGCACAATGAATTGGTGGAAGTTTGGGCAAATTATTTTTGGGAAAATTTGAATTTAATTTCTTTTTCCTTGACAAAATTTCAATTTCTTGTTGATGAAATATCAGCGCCTGCCGCGCACCCTTCTACCTCTTTTCTTGACAACCACATTTAATTCACTGATTTCTACCACCATTAGTATCGAGTTTCTCTCACTAACGTGTGTGTTTTGATTCTCACGGCAGGCTCGGGTTTTATCCCACTGACCGCTTTTATCCTCGGCAGGCTCGGGTTTTATCCCACTGACCGCTTTTATCCTCGGCAGACTCGGGTTTTATCCCACTGACCGCTTTTATTCTCGGCAGGCTCGGGTTTTATCCCACTGACCGTTTATATCATGTTGGAGCTGGGTTTTATCCCGCCAACCTCGGCAGAACTGGGTTCTATCCCGCTGACCGTTTTTATCGCTACTGGAGCGTGGGTTAGTCCCGCCAGTAAGCATTTCATTTTACATCACCACTGGAGCGTGGGTCAGTCCCGCCAGTATGCATTCCATTTTCATCGCCACTAGCCGTTGGGTCAGTCCCACTAGTGCGCTTTTCATTTTCCCCCGCCGCTAGCCGTGGGTCAGTCCCACTAGCGTGCGTCCCATGACTTTAAATTTTGTTCGGGTCAGTCCCGTCTAAATTTCTGTTCGGGCCAGTCCCATGTTTAAAATTCCTTGTTTAGGTCAGTCCTCCAAATAGGGGCAACCGAATGGCACAGGTAAGCATTTGGTGTCTACTTCTTTGTCTCAAGTTTTTCCAAAACTCAGACAAAGAGGGGCAAACTGTAGACACCAATTTTTTGTTTTCGAATTTTATTTTTTTTAATTAGTTTAATTTTAGATTCATTTGTTTCAATTTTGGATTTATTTTGGTTGTTTCCTGTTTCGTGTCTCTTATTGTATTTTAATTAGTTTACGAGCATTTTATTTTACTTACTAATTTGAAAAAATGAAGAAAAAGAAAAGAAAAATAATGGAAGTGAAAAAATGAAAAAGATTGAAAAATGGAAACTTTGTTGTTTCTAGTTTGTATATTTTGATGTGATATTACTTAAATTATTGTTTTTTATCTTTATTATAAATTTTGTCGCGGCATCCACGCTGCAATTTTTTGCAGCGTGCAAAGGACAGCCACGGATGCCCTTTGGAAGGCTGGATGTGAAGGCAAGGGTAAGCCCCTTCATCCTGACCATTCGGGAGAGGGTTTATGGATTAGTGAGGTGATATAAAGGGGAAAAGAAAGCAGCAGCCACAAGGTTTTTTAGAGGGAACGGCTAAGAAAAACTGAGAAGCGAGAGACGGCTGTGGGAAAAACAGAGAAAAGCTACGGCCGAGAGGAAAGAGGGAGGGTTGAGAGTGAAGCTGGGACAGATTCGAAGCCAAAGAAAAGGGAGAGGCTACGGGCGAGAGAGAAAGGGAACAGCAACCAAAGGAGAGAGGAGGAGGAATTGCCGGAAACTTCCTTCATCGACTGATTTTTTTTACCGACTGCATTAGCTTCTGTCGACCTCTTTAAGGTATACTTCCAAGTTCCCCATCAAAGCTATATTTTAGATCTTTATTTGAAGTTCTGGGATGAAGTCTAGTTTGTTTTTCTTTTCCATAAATCTGCTGAGGAAGGACTGAACTGTGAATCTTGTTTTCCTTCTTTTTCTTGTTTCCGTTGTCAAGGGTTTTGTGGAAAAGCTAGAATTTTTTCTGTTGATTAAAACTTCTTAGCAGCAATCTTGATAAAAATTTGATCTTTCGGGTTGCTAAACCATTTTACGTGAATGTATTGTTCAGAATTTCTTTGTTGCAATCAATTCTTTTATTGTTGCTTGTTGTTTGGAGCTTAAAGTTAAGCAGCTTGTTGTTTGGTTACCTGAATCTGGTTTGCTTGATGAAATGAAAAAGCCGCGGCTGGGTAAAAATTGCAGAAAACTTGCGGCACTTTGTCTCTTTCTTTCTATTGTTGTTTTTGCTGTTTACTTTCATTTTTGTTGGTCAGTTTCATTTTTTCTGTTTTCGATCCTGCTACGAAGTTGCGTGTTTAGTTGATGATGAATAGGTAGAATTCTGGTTCCTTGTTGAATCTGCTTGCATGATGAAATAAAAAAAAAGGTTGCAGAAAATTGTATCTGAAAAATGCAGAAATGTTTCCGATGTTTACGACTGGTCTTTCTCTTGTTCGTTCATATGTTCCAGTAGCAGTTTTCCTTGCATTTCTGTGTGGTCTTGGGGGGGGGTTGTTTAATAGCTTGTTTGAAAGATTTTGGAATGTGTTAACATTAAGTGAGATTTTGGTTCGCTGTTTTCCTTCACAAAGCATGTGCGTGTTTGGAATTTTAGAGACAAAAGCCATCTGTTTCTTTCATCTTGTTTGGGTTTGCTTGTCTTAGAAATCTGGTTTGGAGTTTTCAGCAAATGGTTATGGTACTCAGTCATACTTTTATCTTCCTTTTCCCCGTGTCCCAAGTTCTTACATTTGGTTGAAAGTTAAATCTGTTATGTCTTTCTTGAATTGCTATGTATGAATGCCTCTCGGTTGTGTAAAGAGATGAAGCTGCGCAAGAGTATTGCAGCAGTTTTACTGAATGTGGTTTGACCATAAAAATCTCAGTTTGCTTGAACTTTCGGCCTGAGGATCATTAAAACGTTTGATGATCCTCTTGTTTGGTTTTAGATTGCACGTGGTTGGACTTTGGGCATAAAAATCTGCTGCAATAAGCCCGAACCCATGGCTTGTTGTAGCAGCTTTTCCTTTCTTGAGTTGCTGAATTTTCTGGAGTAACTTGAACTCTTGCTTCATCATGTCGGTTTGTCGAGATGATTTTTCTGGTTAAAACGCCATATTCTTTTTTTGTTTGTGCAAATGAATTGCATGTTTGAAAGTTGCCAAAGAGTTGCAGAAATTGCGTTGTATGGGAGATGGAACCGCAGAAGCCTATCATTCACGTGACTGCATGAATTTTGCATGCAAAACAACTTCTGAAAATTATACTTTGCTTCCCCAAGTCTCCCATTGTCCTACTATGGCCCAATCAATTAAATAATTTCATCAATTTGGTCCTTGGTAATTTTAACTTGTGCCACTTCATTGCTTGTTTGCTTTAATTAATTACTATGCTTTGTTTAAATTGCGTTTAGTTCGTGACTTTAGGGGCTTTATGATCAAGTGAGCTTTGTTTTGCACATTTCTTTTAATTTTTCCAAATAAATTGGTACCTTGACCCTTTTATTATTTTGGAGGGTAAATTAGTAGTTTCGCCTCATTAGGGCGTCAATTCAAGGGAGGTACACTCTATCCCTCATTTTGACCTTATTTGACCCTATGTGATCCAACGTGTTATGTGAATATGCATGTCTATTTCGCTTTCCTTGCCTTTCCTTAATTCCTTGCATTTATTTCATTTACTTTTACTTTTATTTAAGTTATTCATTATGGGGTATGTGTACACCTCTTGGCTTGTAATAGATAGGGCTTGGCGAGCAATTTGATCCATTTTCCCTTTCCCCTTTTGTTTTAGTTAGCAAATGTAATAGATTCATTAGTTTGGTTGCATGCCTATGTGTTATGTGTTAAGTGCTTTATTAGGCTCTTGCATCTAGTCGAGCATGCTAAGTGTTACGTGTTTATGAGTGTTTGGCATGCCTATTTGCTTTCCATAGCCATGGACGAATATGATGAATGAATGCGCGTCACCACACTAGTCCAACGCTAGTAGTGGCCCCTTTTCCCGTCACTGCACTAGTCCAATGCTAGTTGTGGTTCTTTGTTCCGTTTCCACTAGTCCAATGCTAGTAGGAATTCATAGAAAGGGCTAGTCCAACGCTAGACCCAATAGGCCGTCCCTTTTCGTTAGTGCATACTTGCATGTTCACCACATTTCATGCATTTTTCTTAGTTTTTATCATTTGGCATGCTCCTCTAACCCTTTCCCCTTCATTCTAGGTTTTGCATCTCATGCTAGTTATAGGGTACATTTGCTTGAGAGTCCCCTTTCGATAAGGGAAACGAGCGAGTGTGGCTCCGAAATAGCCTTAGCACGCTAGTTCTCCTTTCTAATCAAAGGGAAAATTAAAGTCACAAAGTTTGGAGTCCCCGTACCCGTTTTGATGCATTCCTATAGGATTCATGCATTTCATTTATTCACTATCCTATACACTTCTACTTTATATTCTATCCCTTTTTTCACATTCTCACTTCACACTACTTTTGGACGTTTTCACTTAACTACTCACACTTTATACCATATCACTCGCACACATGCACCCTATGTTATTTTCACATTATCATTCTTTACTCACCTTACCTTGTAAATACATTTGCACACCTCCACTTACATCCTATTATTTTTATCATTTTTCTCACTTCACACAAACTTACATTTTCACATGGCATGAATTCCACTCATTTTTACGTCATTTAGGATTATGTGTGACCTCTCCAAAGGATCATTATTGGGCTTCACAATTAATGTGATTGGCACCACTCCACCTTTGAAGAGAAATTTCCCCCATGTCCCCCTAGGTCTAGGATTTTGCATTCATATAGTCATATCCAACACGCGATACATACGTTGGGTAGAAAAATTAGGAAAGGTGGGGCTAAATCACGCAACTAGCCTTGGCTAGGTCGAAGGGGTGCCTTGGATTTTTATCCTTGCCTTCCCCTTCGTCAAATGTGACTCCCGAACCTTTTTCGTTGGTTTACGTGGACTAGGAGTCGTTTAAAAGGGGTTTCTTTCTATCTTTCCTTTAGAAAATTTCTTTTTGGGTGACTTGGTACACCCTAACTCTATACCAAGTGGCGACTCCATTTTTTATGCAAAAAACCCTTTTTGAACTCTGTTTGGCCAAATCGTCGCATTTTCAAATCCCACGGCCTTTTATTTTCATTTTACACACGTTCACATACACATTCACACTACTCACACACCACCACATCAAAAAGTGGGGCGCGACATACTCAATAAAAATTATCTTGAGAATTTTCTAATAAAGAAAATGTAGAAAAAGGCGGGTGATAAATAAAACTCCACTTAAGCTTTCTAATAAATTGTAACACTAGAGGTTTGCTAATCTAGAGTTTGCTAACCATTTCAAACTAATACATAAACTAGGGTTTTCAATCTTAACCGAGATTAGGGTTTCCTTCTTAGCCCTAACCCTAACTTCACCACACCGAAATAATGAATAACCCTAATATCAACTTACGAACTGATTGGGGCCTCACAGTTCAAGTGGTAATCGCTCTTAACCCTTACTCAAGTTGCAAGTATGTCTACCTAGCCCTTGAGTGTAAATTTGGGCAGCACGCCCTTTGTATTTTCCTATTTTCCAGCCATTTTTGGCCTCATTCTTTTCCTCAATCAAACCCAAAGTTACACACAAAACAAACTCATTTCAATAGCCGTTCAATAGGCTCAAGGTAATACAAGTACAAAAATCAAGCTAACGACATGTGTGGAAATGAAGTCCAGCAAAAGACAGATTTGACGTAGTTTTGCGTAACGGACACTACCGAGGCTACGCTTGTCGGATTGAGGTGCAACTTATACCATTTTGAAGCTAAGACAAAGGGATACAATTTTGATGAAGATCACTTAGTCCAATTTCCAGTGTAACCCAGTCAAATTCCCAATTCACAGAACCAAACTCCTACTAATAGACCAGTTAACCGCACTACCTTCAAATGGCCATATCTCAAGCTACCAAAGTCCGTTTAAGACGTTATTGTAGGTGTTGAAAAGCTAAGACAAAGTACTAAAACTTTCATGTTTTGGCTAAAAGCTAGTTCAGTACGTATCCAGGTGAACAAACGCAACCAACTCAGTATACTGTCAAAACTGTCCGCTGATTTTACTCCTGGGGCAGTCAGGGTATTTTCATCTTTTTATAGGCTACGTTGCTCCGATTGAGCTGAAATTTTGTAGGCAATCATAAAATATCATTTTCTACAACTTTCATGTTTTGTTCTAAGCCTAATTAGGCTTCTAACATGATGAAATGGAATCGGGCAGAACTGAAGCTACAATTTCCAGAAATCTGGAATTTTGCTATATTCAAGCTATAATTCACATTTTTACCTTGAAAATACCACTACCATCTCCTTTACAAGATTATATACCATATATATAAATCATACAGCACCTAACCCACAAGAAACCCTAACTCAAAAGTCATCCATCTAATCATCAAAATCACTTGGAACAAGCATCACAAGCACAATACTAACATTAATACCCAACTTAATCATGATTAATGGAGAAAGAAAGGTTGATCAGCCATTATACCTCAAGATAAGAGCTTGCAAGAATGATCCTCCACCTCTCCTTGAAATTTTTGGTTCCTTAAGCTTCCCAAGCTTCCAAACTAGTGATTAATCGGTTTAGTTTTTCTTGGTTGCACTCAAAAGGTTGGATTCAAGGTAGAACATTGAAAACTCTCCTCACTCTTTTGCCTCTCCTTGCTCTCAGCCAAAACAGAAAGTAAATGTGGGAAATGAGCTGAAATGAGAGATAAGAAGGCAAGACAAAAGGGTTGGTCAAGGGACCATAGATGACCAACACTTGTCACCACCAAAACCATCCAAATTTTACTTTCTTTTCCTTGCATTTTGGCCCACATATTTTGGCTATATGGCTGAGGATGAGGGAGATATTTTGTAAAAATATCAAGGGTATGTGGTGGTAGGGAAGTGGTGGTCAAGTGGTGGCTTCAATCGGTAGTTATCGATACCCGTCGGTTCGAGCCGTTTTTTCTTAAATCACGTATACAAGGGTTTTTACCTTCTAATCACTAACTTATTATTATCACTTCAAATCATATAATATTTCCTCATCCAAAAGTCACTCTTACCTACCAAATTTGATCCTCACTCCGTACCAAATAATCATACTACGAAAAAACGTGAAAACCCTAATTCGCTCTAACTTGAAAACGAAAAGTGAAACCCTACTTTCTAGGTTCATTTGCACTTATTGTGGGGTGATTGAGTAGTTGGGCCATTATAAAGTAATAATTTCCAAATAAAAGGAATTTTAAGAAAAATGTGCGGGATTTTATAATTCCATTGATTACAATTAGGGTTCCGATTAAAAATGAGAAATTTAAGAAAATCGGTTAGTCACAAGTAAACTAGGTTTTTTTTTCTTTTCTTTTGATTAGAATTTAGGGTTTAAAGAAGTTGGGGTATCACAAAGTGTGTGATTAGAAGTGATAATAATAAGTTAGTGAATTATAAGATAAAACCCTAGTATACGCGATTTAATGAAAATCGGCTCGAACCGACGGGTACCGTTCACTACCGATTGAACACACCATTTGACCAACATTTTATCAAGTTAATCCCATTGTTATTAGAGCCTAAATATCAGCTCTAAAGCTGATCAAGGTGGCCGAAAGTTTTGACCATTTAAACCAAAGGAAAAGAAACAAAATTGAGATGGAAATTGGTGGTGACAAGTGGCATCAATCTATGCATCTTTGACCCAAATTAGGACTAAGCCTCATAACCTTCTTGGACTTCATTTTCCCTTCATTTTTCATTCCTCTTGGCCGAACCTAGGAGAGAAAAAAGGGAGAAGAGAACTTCAAAGCCATCTTGGGTTTTGCTTGATTGAGTGAGAAAACAAGAAAACTAAACCGATTAACTTGCAAATTGAGAGCTTGGGAAGCTTAGAGAGCTAAATTTCACAAGGAGAGGTGAAGGATAACTCTTCAAGCCCTTTTATTGAGGAATTATGGCTGACCATCCTTTCCTTTTCCCTTACTCTTGTTTGAGTTATGTAGTAACTTGAATTCATACCTGGTGATACCTAATCTAAGTGATTTTGATGATTGTAGTGATGAATTTTGAGTTAGGGTTTTGAATGGTTCACTTGTAATTCTTGTTGTTTGGATGGTATATGCTGTATTTAGTCTTGTATAGGAGGTAGGAGTAGTGGTTTTAAGCTGGAAATGTGAAGTTACACCTCGAATACCTTAAATTCCAGCATTGAGATTCTTCATTGCTCTGTTCTGCCCGGTTCTGTTTGACCCTGATGGAGGCTGAATTAGGCTTGGAACAAAACATAAAAGTTGTATAGAATGATGTTCTATAGCTTTTTGTAAAATTTCGGCTCAATCCGATCACTGTAACCTGTGAAAAGACAAAAATACCCCTGACTGCCATAGGTAGAGCTCTGTGGACAGTGTTGACATTTCACCAATCTGACCGCGTCTGTTCACCCTGATCCATACTGAATTAGCATTTGGCCAAAACACAGAAGTTGTAGTTCTATGTCTTAGCTGTCCAACGGCCTTGAAAACGCCTCAATCGGACTTCGGTAGCTTGAGTTATTATCGTTTAAGCATAGTGCGGTTAACTAGCCTGATTGTGAGATTCTGGTTCTGTAATTTGAAATTTTGACCTGGATACACTACGAACTGGACTGAGTGGTCTTCATCAAAGTTGTAACCCTTTATCTTAGTTTCGAAATGGTATAAATTACACACCAATTCAATAAGCGTAGCTTTGGTTGTGTCCGATACGCTAAGCGACGTCAAATCTGTCTTTTGTTTTATGACTTAAACTTCATTTCCAGACATTTTCCTAGCTTGATTTTGTACTTGTACGACATTGAGCCTATTGAACGGTTATTGAAATGAGATTATTTTGTGTGTGACTTTGGGATTGATTGAGGAAAAGAATGAACCCATAAATGGCTGGAAAATGGGTAAATACACAGGGCGTGCTGCCCAAATTTACGCTCAAGGGCTAGGTACTTGAGTAAGGCTTGAGAGCGAATACCACTTGAACCATCTAGGATATTTGCGTCTTCTTTTATCGAGGTATATAAGTTAGAACTTGGCCGAACTTGTACCCTTGGGAAATGAAATAACGACTACTAGAAATACGTCTTCTTCGTTCTTTCGACTCAAATGGTATTTTTGAAAAGCGAGCAAGTGTTTCACGAATATTCTCTAAATGAATTTCAATTACTTGATTCTTATTGAACGAAACGTTTAAGTTTCGAACCTTAGTCGCTTTTCAAAGTTCTTACACAAAGTTTTATCGCAGATTTGGACTCCAAACCAGGAGTACAACCCAGACGTGATCACTAGAGGTACTACATTTTGGTGAGTGCTTCCAAATATCTGATTGAACTTGACATTTGTGTTTACTACTAGACCAATGTAATTACATGATATATAAGTGAATTGATAGGGCAAGAGTGTACTTTATCGCACTTGCCCTAATGTGATTTGTTCTTGTTCATCGATTGCAATTGACTTGCTATACATGCATATGAATTGTATCTTGCCTGGAATTCCAGAAACCCCGTGGCTAGTTAGTCGAGTCGAGCCGGCAAGGGCCTGGTCGATTAGATAACGAACCCTGGGTAGTTAGTGATGTCGAGTGAAGTGTTATCTCCTCGACTAATCGGTATACTCGAGTATTACTATCAGTGTTTATTGTGGAGTTCGGGCCCGGTAAGGGGTTTGGTCGGTGGACGGAGATTGGAGTTAAGTGGTGTTCTACTGGACTAGTTTTTTACTTGAAAGTTGACGGAGTGTCAACTACCAAACGATCAAGCTATGGTGGAGCCGATATATGAGCAACTGTATCCTTATATGTGAAATGCAGAATATTTATTGTTTGGCTAAATGAAGTGCTATTACTCATTGCTTGACTTGTTTTGCTCTCTATTTCACTACTATGCTACTTTTACTTTATTTGATGGACAATTTGATATTTGGAACATCACTGAGCTTTAGCTCACTCCATTAGTTTTGTTTTCCTTACAGGGGTACGAGCGAAGCGTGAGACATGTACAGACTAGCGTAGTCTAGTTATTTTGAATTTTGAAATTGTACTCATGCTAGCACCCGACTAGGGTTGTGTGTACTTGAATTGTAAACCCGTTAATGTATTTGGGCATGTATGAACCTTGTAGTTGGATCTGAGTTCTGTTGTATATATTAAGCTGAAGGGATTGTGTTCTTTTTTTTCTACGTTTGTAAGTTATTTTCTCGAGCTTTACGTGAGTGAGTCCAGCCGAGAGCTGGGCAGGCGACTCGCTAAACCCTAGGGTACGCCCTAGGGGGAGGTGGGGTCGTCACAATATTGAGCCTAGTTGAAGAGCTATCTTGTTAAGCTTGCTTATATGTTGAAGTTGGGCTGAGTTGAGGAAAGAAATGAAGCCCTAAGTGGCTGGAAAGTAGCTAAATACAAAGGGCATGCTGCCCAAATTTCTATTACTTGCTCTTATGAATATTAGTGAGATGTAAGGTTTGATTTTAGGGTTAGTTGGATCTTAAGTTACATATGTATTCTTGAATGCACCTCCATAATAGTATATGAGTTGTTTTTGACCAAGATTTGGTATCAACTAAGATGAAAAGTGTTAGTTTTCTCTCGAAAACTTTGAATTACATTTGCTCACTTCAATTTGGGATTGGTTATTCTTAGGGTTTGTTAGTGATCAAGGGCATAATCCGGAAGGAAACTTTTGACGTTATTTTGGTTTAGACTGGTGAGTGTTTCTTGTGTGTTTGTACAATAAGTGACTATGTGACTATTTGTGAATGTTTGCTTGAATGTTAAATACTTTCCAAGGATTGCTAAATGGATTTTCGATGGGCGAGTGTGTACTTTATCGCACTCGACCCAAGCCAAAGTGAATTTTCAATGATTGAATGCTACTTGTGCATGAATGTAAGCTTTTTGGCTGAACTGGGCCCTTGCCCTTTGTTGCCAGTCGACTCGAGCCAGAAACGGACTCGGTCAGGCGGCTGGTGACCCTAGGATAGTGTTTTGGTATACTCGAGTATGACCACGAAGGTTGGTGGAGAACTGGCCAGTGAATTGGCTAGTGGCGGGAAATGAAATCAATGAATGAATATCAAGAAACTGGAGGAATTTTCACTTGCAAATGTTTTCTAAAATTGGAGAGATAAGGAAAATGGCTGGCGAATGAGCATGTATCCTTTTAATGAGTGTGTTCTCATTGCTTTTATATTATGAAAGTTTTCTCGATTAATTGTTCTTCAATGAATAATGTCCTTATTTAAATTGCTTGATTACTTGTTTGGGAACCTCACTGGGCTTTTAGCTCATTCCTTTAGTTTTGTTTTCCTTACAGGGGATACGAGCAAGGGCGTGAGTCTGGTACAGGCTAGCATAGTCTAGTTTTTCTGAATTTTTGCGATTGTACTCGCGCTAGTACTCGGTTAGGGTTGAATGTATCTAGAATTCACAATTTTTGTTATATTTGGGATTGTATGAGTGTTTGAGATAGAAATGAATGTAAGTACGCTTTCCAAGTTTGGAAACTGTTATTTCACTGATTCTTCAGGTTGTACCTTATTTTATTTGAAGAGAATGAATGAGTTCTGACGAGAGTTAGGCAGGCGGTCTGCCAAATCCTGCGGTACGCCCTAGGGGGAGGTGGGGTCGTCACAGGTTTAATGTCCGATAGGGTAGAGACTTGAGAATTGAGGACGTGAGTTCAGGTAATTGGAATGACACGTATTTCCTTGTTTTGCACTATATGTGTTTTTGCTCGTGACGTGACCATGCTACTACGTATAACACTTGCTTTTGTTTTGCGTACCTGGTTTTGATCCGCTTGATATGTACAGTATTTTGTGATTTGTTGTATGAACTTGGTATGCTATAAATATACTAAGTATATTTCCCTATCGTTGGCTTTGCTTTGTGATGTGAAAATGTCTTTATCACCGATTTTTTTTGTTTATGACCTATATAGCTTATTTTGAAAAAAAAGTGAAGAGAGAATGGAGGGAAGACGAAGTCATGGATGTGGGCTAGACAAACTCAAGAATCAAGAGAAGAACAAGAAGCGGTAGCAGGGCAACAACGTGAACCTAGGGCCGAAGTAGGGGATCAAGTAGCGACGGCCATACAACGAATGACTGATATTTTGGCCTGTCTAGTGCAACAACAGGGTCAAACACCTATTAACCAACCTAATGGCCCTGAGATAGGAGAAGATAGAGCACTAAAGCATTTTCAAAAGTTTGCTCCCCCTAAATTCCTTGGAGGGCCTGATCCAGAGACGGCTGAGCATCGGTTGGAGGCTATGGTTAATATTTTTACAGCCTTGAATTTTATGGAGGAAAGACAAGTGGCATTTGCTGTCTGTCAATTTGAGAGACCCGCTCGGGCGTGGTGGAATGTTATTAGAGTAAAGTGGGAGAGAGAACAAACGGTATGGACTTGGGTAAACTTTATGAGCGAATTAATTAGAAATACTTCCCTCCTCTAGTCCAAGAGAAGAGAGAGGACAATTTTATTAGGTTACGCTAGGGAACCCTAAGCGTGGCCGAATATGAAACACAATTCACTAAACTGTCCAAATTTACTCCGGAATTGGTGGTTACGAAACAGAGGAGAGTGAGACGATTTATACAGGGTTTGAATCTGGAGATCCAAGAAGCCTTAGCAGCAGCTCAAGTTAATACTTTTACTGAAACTCTTGAGAAAGCAAAAGGATAGAGAATGCAAAGGCATAAGTAAAAGTTTTCCAAGCACAAAAAAAGAGTGCACCTAGTAGTACACCTGAGGAACATAGGGAAAATGTAACGCCTTCCAAAGTAAGAAGAGTGAACCATCCATCTTACCCACCATGGACACTAGGACAATTAGAAGGAGGTTCTTCAAGAGGAGTTCAAATAGGAAAATGGCAACAAGATGAAATCCCTCAAGAAAGCCGAATGGTGGCTCCCCGCTTGGCTTGTGGAAATTGTGGGAAGACAAATCACGTTGAGGAGAATTGTTGGAGGAAGGGGCAAAAGTGCTTGATTTGTGGGAGTGCTAACCATCAGATCAACAACTGCTGAGGAATCAGCAACGAGGGAATAATGCTCAACAAGTGGATAGAACCACCCTAAACAAGTTAATGAAAGAAGGAATAGACCAAGAGTGCCAGCACGGGTATATGCCATAGACAAGCAACTAGCTCTAGAGTCATCTGAGGCGATGGAAGGTAAAAATTTAGAGGACGAAATTTTCTTAAGGGGAGAGAGTGTGAGGACCCGAAAACTGCTTTAACTTTTCTCCTACTTTTAAAATCTTAATGTATATTTCCCTCTTATTTTACTTTACTTACCTATTTACTAGCCATAAATTGATGGTGATTTTAAAGGTTAAGATTTTTCTCATTTCCCTTTTTCAATTTTGGTGCATGTTAAGTTTCATAAGAATAATACGGTAGTGTGACCGATTTGTGAGGTATGCGTATTATATTTGGTAGACGAGAACGGGTGTGGTGCTAGAGGAATTATGTGATTGGAGGTGTTAGTGTGACGCCCCGAAAAAAAATGAGTTTGAGAACCCGAAAATTTTCTAATTTTCTAGGGTTTATTTTTTTAAACGCCCGCCTTTTCTACATTTTCTTGATTAGAAAAATTCCCCAGATAAAGTTTATGAGCAAAAATAGTTTTAAAATGATTTTTCTAGTATCGGTTAGTTTTTGAGAAATTAAAAGCATATTTTGGACGTGGGACCCGCAAGTGCGGTAAATGCATTATATTTTTTACAACTTGTTGGATTTTTGTATTAAGTGATATTATTTTACAAAGTGTTAAGATATTTGTATTGGAGAGACAAAAAGATAAGTTTTAAACCTAAAGGTGACAAGTGTCACCATTTGATTGGGCTTACCTTAAGACCTTTCTTACCATTGACTTAAATAACCAAAAATGACCCAAAATATCTTCATTTCTAAGCTTCATATGGCTGACCACCTTCAAGCAATAAGGGAAGAAAAGCTCTCCAATTTCTTTGCTCCAAGCTTGCTTAATCTTCACTTTTAACCGTTTAATTTTAGTTTTACTCCATAAAACCTCTTCACTTAGTGTTTGTGAGTTGTTTGGTGAGTTGTTTGGAAAGTTAAGGTGACCAATAGCTCTCTCTCTCTTGTGTTCAAGGTAAGTTGTGAAGAACCACCCTCCTCCCTTAATTGATGCTTAAATCATGCTTAGAGGTTGTATGAGATGCAATTTTATGGATTAAATCTTGATTTTGGTTGAATTGGTGAAGTTTTATAATTATTGGGGATTTTCTGTTTTCATATGAATATGATTATGGGGTCATGTATGATGATTGGAAATGATGTTTAATGACTCTAGGAGGTGGAAAAAGTGATTAATTGCAACCAATTTCTGTTTTGGACCAAAAATTGAAAAGTGAGGGTTTTGTGTTGAACATTCTGTCCGAATTTTTAGGTCATAGATAGAGGTCGAATTGGCCTTGGCTCAAAACATGAAAGTTGTAGGTATTGATGTTTTAAGGGTACCTGTAAAATTTCAGGTCAATTGGAGTAGTGTAGAATGAGATAAGCCGAAATTACTATTGCTGTTCTGGGTTCATCAGGATGTTAGAACTGTGTCTGAAATGGGTTGTTTTGACTGGAATTTTTTTGGATTTGGGTGTTGAGGTCTTCTGATGAAATGTATCTTGATGTCCTAGCTACCATATGCCTTTGGAATTTCTGCATTTGGACCTGTTTAGACTGAGTTGTACTGATTACAGCATAGTGTAATTTGTAAACCTGCAATTACGGTTCTGGTTTGTTATTTGGCATATTTGACTTAGTTGTGCTGGGATTTGGACTGAGTGACCTTCTACATTGTTGTAACCCTGGTTCTTAGCTTCAAAACGGTGGGTCTTGGACCTCCATCCGACAATCGTAGCGCCTTTGATACCATTACCGCAAAATGACGTCAAAACTGTTTTTCTGGTTTTGAGCTTAACTTTCATTTCCGGACTTTTCCCTAGCTTGACTTGTCTTTGTACTTCTTGGAGCTTGCTGAATGGCTATTGGATGAACTTGTTGTTGTGTGTGTACCTTTGGGTTGGAATGAGGAAATAATGAAGCCGTGACGGCTGGAAAAGTAAGCAAATTTAGGGGAAGTGCTGTTCAAACTTTGAAGGGATTTATTTGCATTGAGTTTGTGATCTAAGACTCGAATTTGAGCAAGGCAATGATATATGATGGATGGTTTCTGAGCCATGGAGGTGAGTGACCCTAAACTATTTCCAAAGTACTTGTGAAATGTTTCTTACATTATTTACTTTTGAACTGTTTCCAAAGCTACTTTTGAACTGTTTTCTTACATATCATGCGTGCTTGCATATTAGTGTCTTGTTATTATTGATTTTGCTTTCAATGATTGTTAAAACGAGTTTTCTAGGCGAGTGTGTACTTTATCGCACTCGACCTAAATAAATATGAAATTTTCAATGATTAATGATTAAATGCTACTTGCGCATGAATGTAAGCCTTTTGGGCTGAACTGGCCATTGCCCCTTGTTACCGGTCGTCTCGAGCCAGTAGCGGACTCGGTCGGGCGACTAAGAACTTGGGTGAACGTTTCGGTATACTCGAGTATTACCTTGTAGGTTGGTGGAGCCTGGCCAAAAGCCAGGGACGGGGTGAATGAATGCACGAATGAAACAAAAAATGCAATGAAATGACAGGAGAACGAATGTATCCTTTTCACGAATGTTACTATCGCTTTCCATTGTACATGTTTCTTGAATTATTGATACTCCATATTTAATGTTTTGTAAACGTTGAAATTGTTTCTGGACTTATCATTTGATTTGAATTGAACATCATTGAAATGAACTATGGTTAAACCGATTTGATTACTGATTTTACTGGTTACTCGCTGAGCTTCTAGCTCACCCCAAAAATGTTTTTATTCCCCTCCACAGGGCTCAAGGCGAAGGAGTGGCTTGTAGTGTTTATTCATGGATTATCTCATGTGTGGCTTGAATTTGGATTTCCTTTTTGCGTAATGGTTCATATTGGGATTGTATTGAACGTTTAGAATTGATTGGTTGTGTAATAGTCTAGTTTTGGACTTCCTCCTGTATAATAGTTGGTATCAAGGATCAGAGTGGCGCAGTGGAAGCGTGGACGCTTCGCTTTTGATATGTAAAGTTTTGGGATATTTGATTTTTATTTGAGATTGTATCTTGTATTTAATTGAGGTTTGTAGTGAACGACTGAGTCCCGGCGAGAGCCGGGCAGGCGGCCCGCCGAACCCTCTGGTTCGCCTTAGGGGGAGGTGGGGTCGTGACAGTTAGCAACTAGTTGGAGAAACCCTAGATATCTTAGAGATTAGAGACAAACAATAGAGGAAATAAAAAATAGGCTTGAACCAACTCGTACCACTTGTCTCCAGTCAAAGCTAGTACTTGACCAAGACTTTTCTTTCTTACTTTATTCATTCTTTTTCCCCTGATTATTATTTCTTCCTTGTCTTTAAGATGCTGGCTGAAATTTGAAAGAAAAGAAAGAGAGGAAAAGAAAGAAAACAAGAAAAAACTAGACAAGTTGATGGATGCCAAGTGTTGGCACTTAAGGCCAACTTTGACTAAGTCTTTCTTACCACTTATCTTCCATTTTCACCCAAGCGAATCACTCCATTTCTGCTGGTAGAGGCTGAGAGAGAGAAGAGAGAAAAGAGAGAAAACTTCCTCAAGTTTCATCTTGATTTCCTTTTTTGATTTGTGAAGAAACCAAGGATCAACCTTAATGCACTCCATAAAACTTTGAGTTAAGCTTGGAGGAAAACTTTTGGTGGAGTTACTTGAGAAAGAAAGCTGTAGTTTGCTGCTCACCTTGAGGATTGAAGGTATTCTTGGTTGAGAATTACTTTATCTCTTTAATCTTGCATTTGGATGGAGTTATAGCTTGATTATAGTAGGTTTTGTGGCTGATTTTGTAGTTTTAGGTTGTGGGATGTTATTTCCAGCTTTTATTGATTATTTTCAGCTTTTGTTGAGTATTTCCAGCTTTTGTGACTTATTTCCAGCCTTGGTACTGTCGCTTCCCATTTTTGAAAAATAAATAAAATTACGAGTTATAAAAATAAAATTTTGATTAATTTTGAGTGAAAATGAGTTTTTGATTTTTAGAAAATAAATAAAGAAAAAGGGCCTAAAATGGGACTTAAAGTGTGACGATTTTGACCCAAAAATAATAGTTTAAAAAGGGTTTTTAATGAAAAAATAGGAGTCGCCACTTGGTATTGAGTTAAGGTGTACCAAGTCTGTGACGACTGGAAAATTCGCTCATATATTCTTAAAATTCACTCTTATTTTTATTAAATCACTTTATAATATATTTACTACTTATTTACTGCCTCAATCATTGTAATGAATAATAGAATTAAGAGTTTTGCCCTTAGTCTTATAGTTAGGGTAAAATAGGGTTTTTGTATATTTTGGTAGTGTGATTAATTGTGAAGGTGTGTGTACTAAATTTGGTGGTTAAGAGTGAGTTTTATATGAGAGGAAGTGTGTGATTAGAAGTGCTAATAATAAGTTAGTGAATCATACGTTAAAACACAAGTACGTGAGAGTTAAGGAAAATAAGGTTGAGCCGATGCACACCGTTTGCTACCGATTGAGTGCACCACTTGAACACTACTTTATTACCTTAATCTCCTTGCTTTTATTTCACCTAATCCTCCATAAATTAACCCTTAAGTAAGCCACATTATTGACTAAGGAAAAGGAAGAAAAGAAACAAAAACAAAGAAAAGATCTTAAAGTGACAAGTGTTGGAAATCCATGGAAGTTTGACCAAGACATTTTCCTTTCTTCTTATCTTTCCTTTTGGCTCATTTTTCTTCATTTTCCTTCATGTTGGCCGAAATTCTTGGAGAGAAAAACAAGAGAGGAGAAACTTTCCATTTTCACCTTGATCTTGCTTGTTTGAGTTGAAACCAAAAAACTAAACCGATTAAACCTTCACTTTGGTGCTTAGGAAGCTTGGTGTGGTGAAAGTTTTGGAAGAAATAGCTTGGTTCTTCACTTAGCAACAAGTATTGGAAGGTATAAGATGATCCATTCCTTCTCTCTTTCTTAATCTTACTAAATATGCTATAGAAGCTTTTAATCTTGGCATATGATGGATGATTTTCTAGTTTTGGGTTGTGTAGTGAAAATTTCAGCTAGGGTTTTATATTTTCCAGCCATGATTATGTTGTTTAACTATCAAATGTTGTTATTGAGCTTGGAAATAGAATTTGTGAAGTGATTATTGGCTTGATTGTGACCTTGTAGAGTTAAAAGTTGAATTTCCAACATTTGGTGGTGAATTTCAGTTCTACCCTGTTTTTGGAATCAATTTGGGCTGCCAATTTATCCATGTTTATGACTGAATTAGCTTTTGGACAAAACATGAAAGTTATAGGGATTTGAGTTAAATTTCTACCTGCAAAATTTTAGATCAATTGGATCATTTTAGCTTATGATTTGGCCAGAACACTCCTGACTGCGCAAACACTCTAATTTTCCTGACCTGTTTTTCATGTGCTTCTGACCGTCCATTTTTTACTTTGAAAATGTTAGAATTTGTGAGAACCTCGAAAAATACCTATATATATATATTCATTTATGCATTTTTCATTTTGCATTTTTTTGATTCTTAAATAAATTCTAACTTTAATTCTACTTGTTCTTAAATAAGTACGTAAAAATAGTTTTACGTTACAAATAATTTAATTGTGCAAAATATTGAGTTATTTGATTCTCGCCAAGTTAGAATAATATTTCTTGATGTAAACTATTTTATTGTTTTAAAATTAATTCCTTGAATTTCAACAGCTAATTTTAAGTGTTATTAGCTTAGGTGTTAAGGGGAAACTAGAATTAAGACGAAGTCGTTTAGAGTCAAAACTTTTTATAATTACGTTAGGACGTTGAATCTCGATAGTTTAATTTTTGCGAGACTAGTATGCTAGTAGGCTATCGAATTTCATTTGAGGTAAAATCTTGAAGTTAGTTTATTAATGAGAGCTTAAATGGAAGTCCGAACAAGTTGTTAAAAGACCGAAACAGCCTTCCTCCATTTCAAATTCATCATGCAACTATGGAACGTCCTAGAACAAGCTCCACATACAAACATTTCCATTCCAACCGGTTCACTTCTCCACTATAACAACTACCACTCACCACAATATCTTGATTCCATTTGCTTTTCTGCCATGAGCCGTGAGTGACCAGCTTCTTTGGAGTTAACGACCGAGAGAAAAATAAAGTGAGGATTTAGCTTAATTCCTTGCTTCACCTTAAGACCAACCGAGAGAGTGTGAGCAAGAGGAAGGGTGCGAACCGTCTGTCTTCACCTCCTCCACCACTGCTGAGCTGCCACTTCCTTCTTCGTCTTCCATCAACTGAGTTCAACCACAACCACCAACTCCATAGCTTACACAAACCGAGCTCAGCCCAGCCATACCTGAGTTCCATAGCAAGCCGAGAGAAAAAAAAAATTTCGCAGCTACTTGTCGTGTGAGCTAAGCCTTAAGCTAAGGTAATTTCTGGATTTAAACTAGTTGATTACGGGTTGATGAAGCTGTTTGTAAGCATGCATGTGGGGTTTGTGTGGTTGGATGACAAATTAAGTTACAAGAAATCTGGTTGTGAAGGAATTGGAATTGCCGAGAGCTTGATCTGGAAATTTCAGCTTTAATCTGTGAATTTGTGATGATCTGAGTTTAATTGTGGGTTTAGCTAGTTAAAAAACTGATAGATAGTTAATTAGTTGGTGTTGCATGTGAATTGTATGGCCGGAAATTCAGTTGTATGGCTGGAAATTTTTTATTGGAAGTTGGTTGACTGCTGAACCAATTTTCCAGCTTAGCCGATGGAGTTATTTTGGGAGTTGTATGGATATTTTGGTATAAAATTCGCTGGAAAGTGCTTGATTCTCACTTGGTGGTGTGTTTAGCTAACCAAACACCGGATGATTAAGCCTTGCATGAGATTATTTGGCTGTGAGTAAATCAGAAAATTGAAGGAAAACTGAATCTGCTTGCATGCAAGCTAACCGAGTGGGATTGAATAAATTTCTGGTTGAATGATAAGTTGTTGATGTTGTCCGCACTTGGTTTGGATAAAAAATGCTAGATAGCTAATTATTTTAATCATGCATGAAGCTGATGTGAGTCGTGGATAGAAAAAAAAAGGGGAAAGAAAAGGAATCTGAAATTTGCGGCCGAGAGAAAAGGGTTGAACATTTGATTAGTTTTTCTTCGAATTTGTAGCTGAGATTTTCATATTGGATGCTTAAGATTTACTTGTAGCTTGTTAATCACTTTTTGCACGCTGAGTTGAAGTAAAAATTGAAGGAAATTAGGGGCAAAGCACCATAATTAAACTGTTATATTGCTGGATTTTGTTTAAGATTGCTGGCCGAATTAATTGGGACTTTTGGTGAGATTATTTTCTGGTTTTGTGTATTACTTGTTTTAGTTAGGTCGGTCAGATTATAAGCTATATGTTTTTAGTGTTTCAAGCAAGTAAAAGATGGAGGTTTGATGGACGTCTTGAATGGTTATTGCTGGAATTTTCTTCGTTGTTAAAACAAAGGGAAAAAAATCTGAATTTTTGGAATTCTTTGTGAGTAAGCTATCCGTGACTTTCTTTTAGGTTTGAGTTAAATTTCTAGTTGACTTGTTGTAAGAGATATTTGTTTGATGCCAAGAGCTAATGATTGATGAAGCTCTTGGCCATTTGAGTAATTTTTGCAAGAGTTTAATTTTTGGTGAATTTGTTCAAGTGGTTGGCTGAAACGTATTTGGAAGGTCCACGGTTTGTGATTTGGAATTGTTTTGACACCTTGGACTTCCTTTGTTGAATGTTATTTGGAATTGAATCTGTTGAGACCTAGGGCTAATGATTGATGAAGCCCTAGAAAAATTGATGTTTGAATTGTGTTTTGGCTGTTTTGGCAACCGGGAATACAATGTGCAAATGATTTGAAATCGTGAAATCCGTTTTGGTCTGTTGAATTTGAGTACTTTTAAATCAAGCTTTGTGGAATTATTTTATCTTACTATCAAGTTATAAAAATTGAGAATAGCACGTTAATATTAAAATTTAAATGACAGGGCTTTTGAAACCTTGCTAACTAGTTAATTCTTTTCTTTGCTCAAACTAGTTTTATTACTTTTAGGAAATAATCGTATTAACTTCTAAACTTTAAATTTTTCGTAAAATTATTCCTGGCTAGTTGTTTGAGGAAAAATTGTTTAAAACATGAGATTTTAATTATTATAAAAAGAATGGCTTAGAAAACTTGTTCGATAAGAAAACTTGTTTGAATTAAATTGATTTTAGTTACCCTCTAGAAAGAAAAGTACCTTTATAGAAATCATACGAAATATTTTATCGCTTTATTAGCTTTAATTCTAAGAGATGTAATGATTTATTCTGAGAAAATAAACTAGTTATATACCAGATAATATTTTATATATAAGCCAAGAGTTTGTATAGTAAAACTTATAGTTTTTTTTAAAACTTGGTTTTCTAGGGTTTAGCGGGGGCGTGGACTTCGATTCCCAGCTTGACTTTTGAGTTTCACTCTTGGTGAGTGTCCCTGCTTGTTCTATGCTTATTTGGTTAAAGTGCTTTCGTGACTCGATATGCGATAATTGGAAAATGATTGCTGATCCATCGAAGTGAGTAGTGTGTACTTTATCACACTAGCCTTTCGAGTGGTGACTTGTTTGAAGTGTTTTTCATGAATATTTTGCTTGCGCTTGCTATAAGTGTTGGACGTAAAGTCGTTGGGTGAATCCCTCGACCAGTCTATAAGTGTTGGACGTAACGTCGTTGGGTGAATCCCTCGACCAGTCTAAGGTATACTCGAGTATTACCACTCTCATTCGTGATTGGCGTGCGGGCCCGGTAAAGGGGTATGATTGGTGGTCGGAGTTAAGAAGGAAAAAAAAAAAGAAAAGATCTACATGGACCGTAAGTAGTGAAAGTTGACGGAGGGTCAACTACGGTAAATTTTGATCAAGCGTGGAGAATGGCTCCTGAGAGCCCCTGTATCCTACCTTGTGCTGTTATACGCTTTCCTAATTGTTTGATTTTGTTGAAATTATTACTCGCTATTTGATTTATGTGATTGCATGTTTCGGGGCACCACTGAGTTTTGGCTCACCCCACGTTAATTTGTTTTCCTTGACAGGTTCTGGCATGTGAGAAACATCTGAAATCTACTTTACTTGTTACGAATGTAATTCGAATTAAACAGTGTAGCTTTGTTTTGGGTTGCCACTTGAAGCTGGAAAAGTACAAACCCTGGTTTTGTTACTTGGCTTGTAAGAATGTATTTGGCTTGTATGAATTTGTTAAATGGGATTGTCTGACTTTATTCCGTGGTTTGTAACGCGTAAAGTATTTAAGAATCGACGAGTCGCTATCTTAAAGTGCTGTTATCTCTTAAGTTAATGTGGTCTTGGTTATTGGTCTATTTTGGTGGACCAATATTGTAATAGCTTAGGCTATACTTCAGAAGGATTTGGGCTAGATTTCTTGCGTGAGTCCTGGCAAGAGCTAGGCAGACGGCCCGCCAACCCTCTGGTTCGCCTTAGGGGGAAGTGGGGTCGTCACTGATGGTATCAGAGCCTAGGTTAGAAAAGTTATTTGAAAGACATATTAGATATGTTAGAAACCCTAATCCTTTCTAGAAGTAAGAAATGAGGCCATTAGATATGTCTTAAGTGATATCTGAACCAGTTAGCTATTTAAGTTTTAACCTTCGGGTTTTGATTCTTTGGCAGGTATGGAAAATGGAAATGGACATGCTAATGGTGATGGAGTGACTAATGGACATGTAGAGCCGCTTAGATCCATCTCATATAGGCCACGAGGCGGAGGAGCTTGTGTGCGGTATACACCAGCTGATAGGTATCCTCGATGCCAGTGTAGGGCTATATACGTTTACCCTAATGAGTTAGTGCTATCTTTGGACGATGAGCGCCGCCAGCTGTGGGACGCTAATCATAACTTGACCCAGGATGCTGAGGAGTTGAGCATCATGGTTGACACCCAGTTCGACCGTATAGCCGACTTAGAGATGAAGCTAGCGGCTGAGCATGCTAGGTTGGAGGCAGCTCGTGTGGAGATTGAGCGACAGAGGTCTCGGGTGACTCGATTAGCTGAGGGGATACGTGATAGGAGTGCTGGTATTAGGGCTGACGCCACTATGATGATGGATGAGGCCACGAGTATTCTTCAGGGTAATGCTCAGGCGAGTGGCGAGGAGGACCCGGAGGAGGATCCGGAGGAGGACGTTGCTCCTGGTAGCCCTGCTAAGGGTTAGGTTAGGTCTGACTTGATAGTACTGGATATGTAGGGATAGAAAGGGGGACATTTGTTAGGTCATCAAATTTTGTCTAGTTGGATGACTTACTTTTGAGGCACCACATCCCTAATTTTTTGTTTAAGGAATTATTTGTATGTATTTTTGTTAAATTCATGTGCCTTACTTTTGGAAAGTGTTCCAACCCGTTATTGTATGACTCTCACGTGGAAATATATATTAAGCATTTTATTCTTCATTTTCTCAATTTTGATGTTGATTTTATTTACAAAGAGAAAACTAATAACAAATAATATTCTCGCCTAATTGCCTTATTTCTCAATAATAGGCATAACTAGGCCATGGATCGACAAGTGATAGGTAGGGGACGTGGGAGACCAACTAGACAACACCCCGAGGAGGGTGGTGATAGGGAACCTGAGGTCAATCAAGATCAAGTGGCCACTGCAATTAATCGAATCACTGATGTCCTAGAACGCTTGACTGAGCACCAAACCTCTGGACAGGTGCATCACCAAGGAGGCCCAGCCGATATTGAGGATCGGGCACTGGAGAGATTTTTGAAGTTCGGACCTCCCAAGTTCTATGGAGGACCTGAACCGGAGGTAGCCGAAGGCTGGTGGGAGAGAATCTCCGACATTTTCGCAGCTTTAAACTATGCGGAAGAAAGACAAGTGACTTTCGCCGTATTTCAGTTTGAGGGAGCTGCTCGCTCCTGGTGGAACTTGGTTAGGGTTAACTGGGACAGGAATCTTACTTCCAGGACCTGGGCGAACTTCACAAGGGAGTTCAACGCCAAGTTTCTTCCACCTCTCATCCAGGAGAAAAGAGAGGACGACTTCATCAAATGTAGGCAAGGGGCGATGAGTGTCGCCGAATATGAGGTCCAATTCACGAAATTGTCCCGTTTTGCTCCTGAATTGGTAGCCACGGAACGAGGGCGTGTAAGGAGGTTTGTGCAGGGACTAAATGTGGAAATTCAGGAAGGTTTAGCTGCCGTTCGATTGGACACATTTGCCGATGCTATCGAGAGAGTCCAAAGGGTTGAAGTAGCCAGAGCCCAAGTAAAATCTTTTTAGGCTAAGAAAAGATTTGCCCCTAGTAGCAGTCGGGAGCCGACTTATGGAAGTGCTCCACCGGCCAAAGTGGGTCGAGGAACGAGTGGAGTGAATAGTCCTGGAGCACCACGAGGCGCTCTAGCGAGAGGAACTGGGGCAAGAAGTGCAGGGGGAAGAGATAATGGAGTTAGAGGGGGACCAACTGGAAGGGGTCAACCTAGGAACGCCTCGCAAGGAGGTCGTGCGATAATTTCCCAGGTGACTTGCGCGTATTGCAAGAGAATTGGCCATACTGAGGACGGTTGCTGGAAGAAACAAGGAAAGTGCTTGAGGTGCAGAAGCAGTGAGCACAAAATTTCCGGTTGCCCAAAAATGCAAGACGATGGTACCCTGAATGCTAGACCAGCCAATTCTGGAGGAAATAGGCCGAGAGTTCCTGCCAGGGTGTACGCTATAGATGACCAACCTGTACCTGATTTCTCGGAAGTTGTGGAAGGTACTCTTCCAATTTTTCATCGATTAGCTAGAGTACTAATTGATCCTGGCGCAACTCACTCGTTTGTGAATCCAATTTTTATGTCCGGAATTAGTGTACAGCCTGTTAAATTACCCTTCGATCTTGAGGTTAGGACATCTATGGGTAATAGGAGTATAATCACTAGCCTGGCCTATAAGAACTGTGAATTCTGGGTTGGAGAGCGTAAGATGCTAGTAGACCTAGTCAGTTTGGACATAAAAGGGTATGATGTTATCATAGGAATGGATTTCCTAGTTCATTACCATGCTAAGCTTGATTGTAGAGCAAAAGTGGTAGAATTTTGGATCCCTGGGGAAGCAACCCTGAAATTGGATGTGAAAGGTAGGTTAGCATCAACTGCCATGATTTCGGGAATTCGGGCAAGAAAAATATTGTATAAAGGAGCGCAAGGTTTCTTAGCTTTTCTGATTAACGCTCCCAGTGACCAAGTGAAGTTAGAAGATGTACCAGTGGTACGGGAATTTCCAGATATTTTTCCCGAAGAACTAAAAACATTACCGCCGGAGAGAGAAGTGGAGTTCAAGATTGACTTGGTGCCAGGAACGGCTCCGATTTCTAAGACTCCGTACCGAATGGCTCCTGCAGAGCTAAAAGGGTTGAAAATTCAACTGCATGACCTACTGGAGAAAGGTTTCGTTAGAGAAAGTGACTCACCATGGGGAGCACCCGTTCTATTTGTCAAGAAAAAGGACGGAATCTTGAGGTTATGTATCGATTACCGAGGCTTAAACGAGGTTACAATTAAGAACAAATACCCTCTACCTTTGATCGATAGATTATTTGATCAGCTGCAAGGATCTGTAGTTTTCTCTAAGCTGGACTTGAGGCAAGGGTATTACCAATTAAAAATTAAGATGGAAGACATACCCAAGACTGCTTTTAATACAAGATATGGACATTTTGAGTTTGCAGTCATGCCATTTGGATTAACTAATGCACCAGCTGCTTTCATGGATTTAATGCAGAGAGTCTTTAAGAAGTATTTGGATCAGTTCGTAGTGGTTTTCATCGATGATATTTTGATATACTCTAAGACTCGAGAGGAACATGTTAAGCACTTGGAGATAGTTTTGCAGTTATTAAGAGAGCATAAGTTGTATGCCAAATTCAGTGTGCGAGTTTTGGCTGGAAGAGATATCTTTTCTAGGGCATAAAGTTTCTAAAGAGGGAATTGCCGTGGATCCGGCAAAAGTTGAGGCCGTTATGATGTGGAAACAGCCAGAAACTCCAACAGAGGTTAGAAGTTTCTTGGGTTTAGCAGGTTACTATAGGAGGTTTATCAAGGATTTTTTGAAGATTGCTGGACCTATGACCGAACTGACCAAGAAAGGTAACAAGTTTATCTGGACTCCAAAGTGCGAGTCAAGCTTTCAGGAGTTAAAGAAGCGATTAACATCCGCTCCTGTGTTGGCATTGCCTGACGGAGTAGAAGGTTATGTCGTATACTCTGATGCCTCTAGGGAAGGTCTAGGATGCGTACTAATGCAAAAGGGTAAGGTAGTTGCCTATGCCTCTAGGAAATTGAAGTCTCACGAGCAAAATTACCCAACGCATGACCTAGAATTGGCCGCAGTGATCTTTGCCTTAAAGAAATGGAGACATTACTTGTATGGTGTGACCTTTGAAGTTTATACGGACCACAAGAGCCTTAAGTACTTGTTCTCCCAAAAGGAATTGAATTTGAGACAGAGGCGATGGGTAGAATTTTTAGAAGATTATGACTGTTAAATCAACTACCACCCAGGAAAAGCCAACGTGGTAGCAGACGCTCTAAGTAGAAAAAGCCCAAGTAGCGGGGTTAATGGTAAAAGAATGGGACATGTTAGAAGAGGTTAGTAGTTGGAACCCTCGCTTGGAGAGATTGAAGATTTTATTTGGGAACCTGACGTTGAAATCACCGTTGATGGAGCGTATTAAAGAGGCATAGAAAATGGACCCCACGATCCAGAAAAGGTTGAAAGAAGTGCAAAACGGAGAAAACCTAGATTTTAAACTAGGGTCTGAAGGAAAGTTAAGGTTTTCAAGATCGAATTGTGGTTCCAGTTGATGAAGAATTAAGGAAAGAAATTCTAGAAGAATCACATCGATCGAGGTATACTATACACCCAGGAGTGAACAAAATGTATCATGATGTGAAGGAATCATACTGGTGGGACGGTTTGAAAAAGGACGTGGCAAAGTTTGTACAAAAATGTCTGATATGCCAGCACGTAAAAGCTGAACATCAGAAACCTTCTGGTTTATTGCAGCCACTAGAAATCCCTGAATGGAAGTGGGACCACATAACCATGGATTTTGTAACGGGGTTGCCTCGAAGTCAAAAGGAATTTGATGCGGTTTGGGTAATAGTTGACAGACTTACCAAGTCCGCACATTTTCTACCTGTGAGTATGAGCTTTCCTTTGGAGAAATTGGCCAAGTTGTACACAGAAGAGATCATGAGATTGCATGGTATCCCTATAAGTATTGTGTCTGATCGAGATCTAAGGTTTGTCTCGCGTTTCTGGCAGAAATTTCAAGAGTCATTGGGGACCAAGTTGAAATTTAGTACTGCGTACCATCCCCAAACCGACGGGCAGTCGGAAAGAACAATTCAGACTTTGGAGGATATGCTGAGGTCGTGTATATTGGATTTTGGAGGTAAATGGAGCCAGTATATGGCCTGAGTAGAATTTGCCTATAATAATAGCTATCATGCGTCAATTCAAATGGCACCTTATGAGGCATTGTATGGGAGAAGGTGTCGATCTCCGATTCATTGGAATGAAGTAGGAGAGAAGAGAATTTTGGATCCAACGGTTATACCTTGGATGGAGGAAGCTCATGAGAAAGTGAAAGTAATTAAAGAAAGGCTTCAAACTGGCCAGAGTCGACAAAAGAGCTACACCGACACGAGGAAAGATCTGGAATTTGAAGTAGGAGACAAAGTTTTCCTAAGAGTTAAACCCTTGAAGAGCGGAGTAGTATCCAAGAAGGGTAAGAAGCTAAAACCGAGGTATATCGGACCTTTTGAAATTTTGAAACGAATCGAAAAAGTGGCGTATCAACTGCAATTGCCTTCGAGCATGGCCAAGATTCACAATGTATTTCATGTTTCTATGCTCAAGAAATATCACCCCGATCCAAGCCACGTGTTGCAATTAGAAGGTATTGAAGTGGATGAGTCATTAACTTATGAGGAAGGACCAGTTAAGATTTTGGAAAGAGAAGTAAAGGAATTGCGAAATAAGAAAATTCCTTTGGTGAAGATTTTATGGAAAAATCATGAAATAGAGGAAGCAACTTGGGAACTGGAAGAAGCTATGCAGAAGAAATACCCTGAGTTATTTCATTAGAAGGTGAGAATTTTGAGGACAAAATTCATTTAAGGGGGGAAGAATGTGAGAACCTCGAAAAATACCTATATATATATATATTCATTTATGCATATTTCATTTTGCATTTTTTTGATTCTTAAATAAATTCTAACTTTAATTCTACTTGTTCTTAAATAAGTACGTAAAAATAGTTTTATGTTACAAATAATTTAATTGTGCAAAATATTGAGTTATTTGATTCTCGCCAAGTTAGAATAATATTTCTTGATGTAAACTATTTTATTGTTTTAAGATTAATTCCTTGAATTCCAACAGCTAATTTTAAGTGTTATTAGCATTAGGTGTTAAGGGGAAACTAGAATTAAGACGAAGTCGTTTAGAGTCAAAACGTTTTATAATTACGTTAGGACGTTGAATCTCGATAGTTTAATTTTTGCGAGACTAGTATGCTAGTAGACTATCGAATTTCATTTGAGGTAAAATCTTGAAGTTAGTTTATTAATGAGAGCTTAAATGGAAGTCCGAACAAGTTGTTAAAAGACCGAAATAGCCTTCCTCCATTTCAAATTCATCATGCAACTATGGAACGTCCTAGAACAAGCTCCACATACAAACATTTCCATTCCAGCCGGTTCCCTTCTCCACTAAAACAACTACCACTCACCACAATATCTTGATTCCATTTTCTTTTCTGCCATGAGCCGTGAGTGACCAGCTTCTTTGGAGTTAACGATCGAGAGAAAAATAAAGTGAGGATTTAGCTTAATTCCTAGCTTCACCTTAAGACCAACCGAGAGAGAGTGAGCAAGAGGAAGGGTGTGAACCGTCTGTCTTCACCTCCTCCACCACTGCCGAGCTGCCACTTCCTTCTTCGTCTTCCATCAGCTGAGTTCAACCACAACCACCAACTCCACAGCTTACACAAACCGAGCTCAGCCCAGCCATACCTGAGTTCCATAGCAAGCCGAGAGAAAAAAAAAATTTCGCAGCTGCTTGTCGTGTGAGCTAAGCCTTAAGTTAAGGTAATTTCTGGATTTAAATTAGTTGATTATGGGTTGATGAAGCTGTTTGTAAGCATGCATGTGGGGTTTGTGCGGTTGGATGACAAATTAAGTTACAAGAAATCTGGTTGTGAAGGAATTGGAATTGACGAGAGCTTGATCTGTGAATTTGTGATGATCTGAGTTTAATTGTGGGTTTAGCTAGTTAAAAAACTGATAGATAGTTAATTATTTGGTGTTGCATGTGAATTGTATGGCTGGAAATTTTTTATTGGAAGTTGGTTGACTGCTGAACCAATTTTCCAGCTTAGCCGATGGAGTTATTTTGGGAGTTGTATGGATATTTTGGTATAAAATTCGCTGGAAAGTGCTTGATTCTCACTTGGTGGTGTGTTTAGCTAACCAAACACCGGATGATTAAGCCTTGCATGAGATTATTTGGCTGTGAGTAAATCAGAAAATTGAAGGAAAACTGAATCTGCTTGCATGCAAGCTAACCGAGTGGGATTGAATAAATTTCTGGTTGAATGATAAGTTGCTGATGTTGTCCGCACTTGGTTTTGATAAAAAATGCTAGATAGCTAATTATTTTAATCATGCATGAAGCTGATGTGAGTCGTGGATAGAAAAAAAAAGGGGGGAAAGAAAAGGAATCTGAAATTTGCGGCCGAGAGAAAAGGGTTGAACATTTGATTAGTTTTTCTTCGAATTTGTAGCTGAGATTTTCATAGTGGATGCTTAAGATTTACTTGTAGCTTGTTAATCACTTTTTGCACGCTGAGTTGAAGTAAAAATTGAAGGAAATTAGGGGCAAAGCACCATAATTAAACTGTTATATTGCTGGATTTTGTTTAAGATTGCTGGCCGAATTAATTGGGACTTTTGGTGAGATTATTTTCTGGTTTTGTGTATTACTTGTTTTAGTTAGGTCGGTCAGATTATAAGCTATATGTTTTTAGTGTTTCAAGCAAGTAAAAGATGGAGGTTTGATGGACGTCTTGAATGGTTATTGCTGGAATTTTCTTCGTTGTCAAAACAAAGGGAAAAAAATCTGAATTTTTGGAATTCTTTGTGAGTAAGCTATCCGTGACTTTCTTTTATGTTTGAGTTAAATTTCTAGTTGACTTGTTGTAAGAGATATTTGTTTGATGCCAAGAGCTAATGATTGATGAATCTCTTGGCCATTTGAGTAATTTTTGCAAGAGTTTAATTTTTGGTGAATTTGTTCAAGTGGTTGGCTGAAACGTATTTGGAAGGTCCATGGTTTGTGATTTGGAATTGTTTTGATACCTTGGACTTCCTTTGTTGAATGTTATTTGGAATTGAATCTGTTGAGACCTAGGGCTAATGATTGATGAAGCCCTAGTGAAATTGATGTTTGAATTGTGTTTTGGCTATTTTGGCAACCGGGAATACAATGTGCAAATGATTTGAAATCGTGAAATCCGTTTTGGTCTGTTGAATTTGAGTACTTTTAAATCAAGCTTTGTGGAATTATTTTATCTTACTATCAAGTTATAAAAATTGAGAATAGCACGTTAATATTAAAATTTAAATGACTGGGCTTTTAAAACCTTGCTAACTAGTTAATTCTTTTCTTTGCTTAAACTAGTTTTATTACTTTTAGGAAATAATCGTATTAACTTCTAAACTTTAAATTTTTCGTAAAATTATTCCTGGCTAGTTGTTTGAGGAAAAATTGTTAAAAACATGAGATTTTAATTATTATAAAAAGAATGGCTTAGAAAACTTGTTCGGTAAGAAAACTTGTTTGAATTAAATTGATTTTAGTTACCCTCTAGAAAGAAAAGTACCTTTATAGAAATCATACGAAATATTTTATCGCTTTATTAGTTTTAATTCTAAGAGATGTAATGATTTATTCTGAGAAAATAAACTAGTTATATACCAGATAATATTTTATATATAAGCCAAGAGTTTGTATAGTAAAACTTATAGTTTTTTTTAAAACTTGGTTTTCTAGGGTTTAGCGGGGGCGTGGACTTCGATTCCCAGCTTGACTTTTGAGCTTCACTCTTGGTGAGTGTCCCTGCTTGTTCTATGCTTATTTGGTTAAAGTGCTTTCGTGACTCGATATGCGATAATTGGAAAATGATTGCTGATCCATCGAAGTGAGTAGTGTGTACTTTATCACACTAGCCTTTCGAGTGGTGACTTGTTTGAAGTGTTTTTCGTGAATATTTTGCTTGCGCTTGCTATAAGTGTTGGACGTAAAGTCGTTGGGTGAATCCCTCGACCAGTCTATAAGTGTTGGACGTAACGTCGTTGGGTGAATCCCTCGACCAGTCTAAGGTATACTCGAGTATTACCACTCTCATTCGTGATTGGCGTGCGGGCCCGGTAAAGGGGTATGATTGGTGGTCGGAGTTAAGAAGGAAAAAAAAAAAAAAAAGATCTACATGGACCGTAAGTAGTGAAAGTTGACGGAGGGTCAACTACGGTAAATTTTGATCAAGCGTGGAGAATGGCTCCTGAGAGCCCCTGTATCCTACCTTGTGCTGTTATACGCTTTCCTAATTGTTTGACTTTGTTGAAATTATTACTCGCTATTTGATTTATGTGATTGCATGTTTCGGGGCACCACTGAGCTTTGGCTCACCCCACGTTAATTTGTTTTCCTTGACAGGTTCTGGCATGTGAGAAAGATCTGAAATCTACTTTACTTGTTATGAATGTAATTCGAATTAAACAGTGTAGCTTTGTTTTGGGTTGCCACTTGAAGCTGGAAAAGTGCAAACCCTGGTTTTGTTACTTGGCTTGTAAGAATGTATTTGGCTTGTATGAATTTGTTAAATGGGATTGTTTGACTTTATTCCGTGGTTTGTAACGCGTAAGGTATTTAAGAATCGACGAGTCGCTATCTTAAAGTGTTGTTATCTCTTAAGTTAATGTGGTCTTGGTTATTGGTCTATTTTGGTGGACCAATATTGTAATAGCTTAGGCTATACTTCGGAAGGATTTGGGCTAGATTTCTTGCGTGAGTCCTGGCGAGAGCTAGGCAGACGGCCCGCCAACCCTCTGGTTCGCCTTATGGGGAAGTGGCGTCGTCACAGAATTGGGTATCAATGTCTCCATAAAAAATGTAGGTCTATGTTTTAACTTCGAAACTCCATAAAATTTACCTTGGTCCGATATACCTAACTATAGTTATGACCAAAACACCGAAAGATGACAAATCTGCCATTTATAAGTTCTTCTTTAAACTGGTTTCTAGCTTTGGACCATGGTGATAAGTTATTATTTGGTTTGTTTGGTTGGTTTTGAGGTCTTGAATAGATGTAAGTTGTGGTTGGATTTGAGGTTGTTGGCTTGTAAATCCAAGTTGTACTTGGATGGAAAATAGCTAAATACAAAGGGCATGCTGCCCAAATTTTCGCTAAAGGGTTAGGCGAGTAAACTTGAGACTTGAGCGACGACTCGAGGTTGAAGCGAACTTTGATTGTTTATGGTATTCGAGTTTTCTTTAGTAAGAGGTACATAAGCTGAAATTTTTGCCGAAACTTGTACCCTTTAAAAAGTGAAAGTAGCGACCCTTAAAATTACGATTTTCTCGATTTTTCATACCAAGTGTGACTTCCAAAGTATGAATCACTTCTTTATCGAAACTAAATGAGCGAGCATGAATTTTCGAGAGTTTGAGAAGCCATATGACTACTACTTAAACAAGTTTCATTACTTGATTTTCTTGAACCGAAACTCCTATGTTTCGAACCCTAGTGGATTTGAGACTCTCAAATGATATTTTATCACAGATTTGGATCCAATCAAGGAGTTGTACCTGAGCGTCATTTTGACAAGCACTAAATCTTTGGTGAGTGCTTTCAAATACATGATTGAACTTGATACTTGATTGAAATACTTGATATTTTATTGGTTTGGTCGGGCAAGGGTGTGAGAACCCGTAACTTTTCCATTTTCTAGGTTTTATTATCTTTACTGGCATGTTTTCTGCATTTTCTTGCTTAGGAAAAATTTCTAGATAATTTTTATGAGTAAATAGAGTTTTTAGGTGATTTTTCTAGTATCGAATAGTTTTTGAGAAATTAAGAGTATATATCGGACGTGGGACCCGCTAGTGCGGAAAATTCGGAAAATTTCGGCCAATTAGGTTAAGTTTCGGATACTGGGTTTAAATTATCGGGTGCTAAGAGAAAATTAGAAGTTACCCAAGTGGATTGGTGTGAGAGGAACAAAGAGATAGAGATGCATTAAATAGGGTGACAAGTGTCACCATAAGATTAATTCTTAAGTTTGACTACTATTCATAACTTTACCATTTAATTAAAATTGGCCAAAAATCATCTTTATTTCTCATCCTCTTGGCCGAATTTCTTAGGGAGAAAAAGAGAGAAAAGCTTCCAATTTTTGCCTTCATTTCTTGCTCAAATCTACCAAATCAACCATTTAATCTTGCTTTTGTTCCATAGAAAACCTTAAGTGAGTGATTGTGAGGTGATTGGTGAAGTTGTTTGGAAAGCTAAGGTGACTAGTTGCTCTCTCTCTTGTGTTGCTAAGGTGAGTTGTGAAGGACCCCTCTCCTGTGACAGCCCCACTTTCCCCTTAGGCGAACCAGAGGGTTCAGTGGACCGCCTGCCCAGCTCTCGTCGGGACTCAGTCGTTCACTCACACAAATCAGAAATAGAACCACAAGAAAGAGCAAAACGAGGATCCAAAACTTAAAACAAAACTTATATACATTGCTATCTCAGAAAGAAGTACAACCATCGAGAATACAAAAGTTCTCAAGTCACCATACAACCAGCCCGTGCCAAGCACTAGGGCGAGAATCAAAACAAAACCAAAACTAGACCTAGCCAGTCGATACAGAGCTCTCGCCCCTGTTCGCCTTCCCCTGTTAAGGAAAGCAAAACTAAAGGGATGAGCTAAAAGCTCAGTGAGGTTCCGAACATGGGATCAAGCCATAAATCAAACAATAAGTCAAGAAATATTTACAACATGTACAATAAACCATACATGAAAAGGATACGTTCGTTCGTTCGTTCATTCGTTCGTTCGTTCGTTCGTTCGTTCTCCTGTCATTCCCCTTTCCTTCATTCATTTGAAAATGCATTTTTCGTTTATACATAAAACCCTCGTTCGTTCATTCGTTCGTTCATTTCATTCACCCTCTCCTGGACATTGGCCAGGCTCCACCAACCTCCACCAACCTACAAGGTAATACTCAAATATACCAAACGTTCACCCAGGTCACCATATCGCCCGACCGAGTCCGCTTCTGGCTCGAGTCGATCGGTAACAAGGGGCAGTGGCCAGTTCAGCCAAAAGGCTTACATTCATGCACAAGTAACATTTCAATCGTTCAATCATTGAAAAGTTCACAATCATTTAGGCTGAGTGCGATAAAGTACACACTCGCCTAGAAAACTCATTTTGGCTAATCATTGAAGGCGTTTAACATGTTATCAGTCATATATACAAGCCATATAATCAAGAAACATAACAAACAAGGAACACTCACCGAATTATGCAAAATAACGTCCAAAATGTCCTATCGGATCTTACCCTCGGTCACCGAGAAAACCTATGATTCGACGAGAAAGAATATTACAATTCATCTAGCAAAACAAGTAAGTTGAATCAAGGAACTCGACTAGTTACGAGTAAAACGGATAAAGGTGACTTTAAAGTGAAAATAAAGCCATTTGGATCTGTGGACGGAAACAAATAGGGTGTCATAAACCAAACTCAAAGGGTTATAACAGTTCCAATGGAAAACACTTGAATCAAAATCAAGTCGGAATCCAACTAGATAGGCTCAGAAATATTATTTTTCGGAATCGTGTATGTGGTTCAAAATCGATATACATTCAAGTAGGTATTATGGCCTACATGTCTTGACTGAGAAAACCTTAGGTCATACCTCGATATTTTGGTATGAAGTAGTAAATAAATATTTGAAGGTTCAAATGGAAAAGGTATCATGTTTTAAGAGGGAAAATAGGCATAGTATTTGCCAAACGAAAATATACAAGTTCAAATAGAAGCTTAGCCCTTGAGCGAAAATTTGGGCAGCACGCCCTTTGTATTTTCCTATTTCCAGCCATTTATGGCTTCATTATTTTTCTCATCCAGTCCCAAAGTCACACGCAAAATAAGCTCATTCAATAGCCGTTCAGTAAGCTCCAAGTAGTACAAGTACAATTCAAGCTAGGGAAAAGTCCGGAAATGAAAGTTAAGCTCTAAACCATAAAAACAGTTTTGACATCATTTTGCGGTTTTGGCACCATTGGCACTACGATGATCGGATGGAGGTACAAGATACACCGTTTCGAAGCTAAGAGATTGTACTACAATGTTGAAGAAGGCTACTCAGTCCAGTTTCTAGTGCAATCAGGTCAAAATTGAAATATACGAAACCAGAATCTCACAAACAGGTTGGCTAACCGCACAATTGTTAAACAGCAACAACTCAGGCTACCAAAGTCCGATTGAAGTGTTTCTTATGGTGTTTCGAAGCTAAAACACAACCCTACATTTATTATAAAGACCTCCAAGGCCAAATCATGCATTTTCATGATCAAAAATAGAAAACTACACGAAAACAGAATTCTAGGCGCGAAACAGGTTTCATGGACAGTCAAGGGTATTTCGGTCATTTCACATGCTACAGTGGTCGGATCAAGCTGAAATTTTGCAGGAAACTAGTTTATACTATTGGCTACAACTTTCATGTTTTGGCCAAAATCTAATTCTTTGAGAACCCGTATTTTTTTCCCATTTTCTAGGTTTTATTATCTTTCATGGCTTGTTTTCTGCATTTTCATGATTTGGAAAAATTCTAGATATTTTTAAGGAGCAGATATAGTTTTTAGATGATTTTTATAGTATCGAATAGGTGTTGAGAAATTAAGAGCATGTACCAGACGTGGGACCCACTAGTGCGAAAAGTTCTGAAAAATTCGGCCAACTAGGTTAAGTTTTGGATACTGGAATTAATTTACCGGGTATTAAGAGATAAGTAGAGGATGCTAAGTGGATTGGTATAAGAGAGACAAAAGTTAGGCAAGCAATTAATGATGGTGACAAGTGTCACCATAGGGTTGGTATAAACTTTTGACTACTATTCCATGTCTTACCAATTGACTAAATAAGCTAAAAATTTACAAAAAATTCCTCCATTTCCAAGCTTAAGTGGCCGGCCCTCTCTCTCAAGAAAGGATGAAAGAAAGCTCTCCAAGTTTGCTCCAATCTTACTCCAATCTACCAAATCAACCATCTACTCTTGTTTTTGCTCCATAGAAAACATTAAAGGAGTGATAGTGAGGTGTTGTGTGGAGTTATTTGGAAAGCTAAGAGGACTAGTTGCTCTCTCTCTCTTGTTTCTAAGGTGAGTTGTGAAGAACCCCTCTCCTCCCTCTAATGCTGCTTAATTTATGATTAGCGGTGGTATAAGATGCAATTTTATGGATTATATTTTGATTTTTGGTTGAATTGATGAAGTTTTGTAAGTATTGGGGATTTTTCTGTTTTAATATGAATATGATTGTGTGGCTATGTATGATGATTGGAAATGGTATGTAAGGGATCTAGGAGGTGGAAAAAGTGGATAATTGCAAGCAATTTCTGTTTTAGAAAGAAAATTGGAAAGTAGGGTTTCTTTGAATTACATTCTGCCCGGTTTTGTAGCTCATAGTTAGAGGCCGAATTGGACTTGGGTTAAAACATGAAAGTTGTAGGGAATGATATTTTCGAGATGGATACAAAATTTCAGGTCAATCGGAGTACCGTAGCTTGAGAAAAGTCGAAATTACCCTTGCTGTCCTGGTTTTACCCGAAATTGAGAATAGCTTCTGTAATTGGTTATTTTGGTTAGGAATGCTTCCGAATTGGTTGTTGAGGTCTTCTGATGAAATGTATCCCTGTTTCTAATCTTTCGTATGGCTTTGGAATTACTGGATTTGGACTTAGGTAGCCTGATTTATGATGTTTGTACTAGAATGCGTTCTGTGAATCTATTTTTGCGGTTCTGGTGTAGTAGATTGCATTTTTGACCTGGTTACACTCAAAACTGGGTTGAGTGATCTTCCGAAATATTGCATCCCTATCTCTTAGCTTCAAAACAGTGGGTATTGTACCTTCATCCGATAATCGTAGTGCCTTTGGTGCCATTACCGCAAAATGAGGTCAAAAACTATTTTTTTCAGGGCTAAAGCTAATTCCATTTCCGGATTTTCTGGTTTCCCTAATGCTTGTATATGCTTATGGAACCCTATTGGAGTCGTATTTGACATTGGTTTATGACTCGTTATCGAGTCTCATTGTACCTGTTTGCATGTTTTAGGGCGTGACGGTGGTTCACGACGTTCTTTTGACGGAAGTGCATGAAACACCATTTGCAAGCTTGGTGAGTGTACTACTCACTTGTGTGTTACTATATAGCTTTGATACTTGAACTTGATGAGTTGAATGTTAATTGATTGAAGTGAGAGCGTACTTTATCACTCTCACTTATTGTTTATCATGTTATTGGAATGTCACATGAAATGTTACATGAAATGAAAGTACTTGACTTGGTGTCGATTGGACGAGTATCCAACGACTACAATTGTTATCATTGAGCTCAACCCCATTGGTAGTTGATTGAATCGAGCCGGCGAGGGCTTGGTCGTGTCAATTAATGATCCTTGGGGAAATGTTATATGGAATCTTGTAGTATGAGAGGCTATCGATTCCGGTATACTCGAGTAATACCACAGTGCAAGTGTTTGGAGTTCGGGCCCGGTAGGGGGATGTTGGTAGAAGGAATGGAAGTAAAGTGAAGTCTACGGTTGGTTACTTTTAAACATTGATGGAGAGTCAATGAGATCCGATCAAGAATGCAAACGAGGAAAAGGGCTCTTGAGAGCCGCCCGTATCCTTTTATCATCATTATTGATGTGTGTCTTTATTTGCTTTTGATGAATTGGACTGAGAAGCTTGATGCATCTATGAACTTGGTTGCTTGGGTAGTATTATCTCACTGGGCAATTAGCTCACTCTATTCCTTTTGTTTTCCTTACAGGAAAATAACTACTTTTGGACTGCAATTGATAGTTGGTTGCCGAATTGAGCTAGTTGGACATATCTTTTGTATAGCTCATTGATTGAAACCCTAAATGTACTTTTGGATCCGTTTCTCTTTTGATTTGGCAAACCGTGTATATATTAACTTTTGAAAACTTTTGTATGTCACTTTGGATTGTAATTGCTAAAGTTCAAGATGTGAATGTTTGCTTGATATTTGGTTGGGTTCTGACGGGTCGGTTACTATTCATGACCGACTCCGGATTTCACTTTTTTTTATTATGTGTTATTTTGCCAATTTGACTTGTTTACGCGCGTTTATAAGATCCGGAACGCGATAGACCGCTCTAAACCGCACCGTTAGTCCTGGCGAGAGTTGGGCAGGCAGTCCGCTAACCCCTTTGGTTCGCCTTAGGGGAAGGTGGGGCTGTCACAGGTGGTATCTGAGCCATTTCGCGTGGTCTCTGCGCGGAGTGAGCTTGGGCCAAGTGGTGTTATGGTCCTGCTTTTGGTGAAGGTTTCTAAAAGGGTTAAGTGCTCTTTTGAGCATAAGTTATGAACGGGGCATGTTATAAGTGTAAAAATCTTTATCATGAAACTTGAGGAAGATAGATATGTATATCGGGTAGGAATCTATACTATGGATGATTTACGCTTGGGACCGGCCGGCTCGAGTTGTGAATTATCTTAGATGGGATTCTTGCGCCCGGATACGAAAGAGATGAGAGTCTAGGTTAGAAAGGATTGGGTGAACTAGAAATTTAGATTCTATGGATGACTTTGTATGTACCTGACTGACTGTTCTGTATACTTGTTGATCCTGTTATGTGTTCTCTGTATATGTGTTATGTATTTAAATGCTCTACGAGGGAGTTGTTTAGTTCATTGTTCTTGTTTACTTGTTCCTGTTTAGTGCTGCGAAAAGGAGGGGTTAAGTGCCCTTTAACAGTATATTTACTTTGTGACCTAGATCGACTTAGATTGTATGGAAGGCACACGTAGTGGACGGGGGCGTGGGCGCGGGAATAGGCAACCTACGCCTGAAAGGGGCACTGGGGAAACCTCCTCGGGACCCAACCCTGAACCAAGAGTTGACCCCAACGTGCAGATAGCTGCCGCTATGCAGCAAATGACCAGCCTGTTGGCACAAGTGGTGCAGCAACAAGGCCAAAACCCAAACCCTAATCCTGGAAACCCTGGCAACCATGTAGAGAGCGAAGACAGAGCTCTCGAACGATTTCAAAAGTTTGCGCCACCCAAGTTCATTGGGGGACCCGATCCGGATGTCGCCGAAAGGTGGCTCGAGAAAATGGTAGACATTTTTGCGGCCTTACACTATACCGAAGAACGGCAGGTGACTTTTGCCGTTTTTCAGTTGGAAGGGGCGGCCCGTTCCTGGTGGAACGTCATACGGCAAAAATGGGAACGGGAACCAACGCCCAGGACTTGGGTGAATTTTATGAGAGAATTCAACGCGAAATTTTTCCCTCCGCTAGTTCAGGTGCAGATTGAAGATGAATTTATCCGACTCCGCCAAGGGGCCCAATCTGTAGCGGAGTACGAAAGCCAATTCACCCGCCTATCCAAATTTGCGCCCGAACTCATCATGACCGAGCAACGAAAAATACGGCGATTTGTCCAGGGCCTGAACGTAGAAATCCAGAAGGACCTCGCAGTAGCCCAAATTAACGCCTTCAGCGATGCAGTGGAAAAGGCGCAACGAGTAGAGAATGCTAGGCTACAGGTGAGAAACTTTCAGGCGAAAAAGCGAGGATTCCCTGGAAGTAGTTCGGGGCAGAGGGATGAGAGTACCCCTTCCAAATTTGGGCGAGGAACTGGAGAAGAAAGGATGCCGGGAGAGTCACGAGAGAGCCCGTCACGAGCCGGCCAAGTGGGGAGAGGCCAGAGAGGAGGCTCGGCTTCTACAGCACGCGGACCTTGCGGGTATTGCGGAAAGCCAAACCACTCGGAGGACAATTGCTAGAAGAAGGAGGGAAAATGTTTGCGCTGTGGAAGTGCAAACCATCAGTTCGCTACTTGTCCAGTCCTATCACGAGATGGAAAGGGGAATCAGCAAGCGACGAAGACTAATTCCGAACCGGCCAAGGTGGAAGGAACCAAATCTAAGGTAGCGGCTCAAGTATATTCATTGGAACCACAACAGGTCTCCGATTCTCCTGAAATTGAGGAAGGTATGATTTTGGTATTCCACCGATTTGCGGAAATCTGAGTAGATCTCGGTGTTACTCATTCATTTGTCAACCCCAATTTTGATGGACGAAATAGATAGCACGCCTGCTTATCTACCCTACGACCTAAAGTAGTATTCCTATGGGGAAATCATCGTTTGAGCATTGGTATGGTTTGTAAGGATCGCAGCATTTGGGTAGGAGAGAGAATAGTGTTCACGCGGAAAAAAAAAAAGTGGAGAAATCATGGGATAGAAGAGGCTACCTGGGAGGTGGAAAAAGGAATACCGTGAACTGTTTGTGAACCAAGGTGAGAAATTTCGAGGACGAAATTCTTTTAAGGGGGAGAGAGTGTGAGAACCCGTATTTTTTCCCATTTTCTAGGTATTATTATCTTTCATGGCTTGTTTTCTGCATTTTCATGATTTGGAAAAATTCTAGATATTTTTAAGGAGCAGATATAGTTTTTAGATGATTTTTCTAGTATCGAATAGGTTTTGAGAAATTAAGAGCGTATACCGGACGTGGGACCCACTAGTGCGAAAAGTTCGGAAAAATTCGGCTAACTAGGTTAAGTTTTGGATACTGGAATTAATTTACCGGGTGTTAAGAGATAAGTAGAGGATGCTAAGTGGATTGGTATAAGAGAGACAAAAGTTAGGCAAGCAATTAATGATGGTGACAAGTGTCACCATAGGGTTGGTAGAAACTTTGGACTACTATTCCATGTCTTACCAATTGACTAAATAAGCAAAAAATTTACAAAAAATTCCTCCATTTCCAAGCTTAAGTGGCCGGCCCTCTCTCTCAAGAAAGGATGAAAGAAAGCTCTCCAAGTTTGCTCCAATCTTACTCCAATCTACCAAATCAACCATCTACTCTTGTTTTTGCTCCATAGAAAACATTAAGGGAGTGATAGTGAGGTGTTGTGTGGAGTTATTTGGAAAGCTAAGAGGACTAGTTGCTCTCTCTCTCTTGTTTCTAAGGTGAGTTGTGAAGAACCCCTCTCCTCCCTCTAATGCTGCTTAATTTATGATTAGCGGTGGTATAAGATGCAATTTTATGGATTATATTTTGATTTTTGGTTGAATTGATGAAGTTTTGTAAGTATTGGGGATTTTTCTGTTTTAATATGAATATGATTGTGTGGCTATGTATGATGATTGGAAATGGTATGTAAGGGATCTAGGAGGTGGAAAAAGTGGATAATTGCAAGCAATTTCTGTTTTAGAAAGAAAATTGGAAAGTAGGGTTTCTTTGAATTACATTCTGCCCGGTTTTGTAGCTCATAGTTAGAGGCCGAATTGGACTTGGGTTAAAACATGAAAGTTGTAGGGAATGATATTTTCGAGATGGATACAAAATTTCAGGTCAATCGGAGTACCGTAGCTTGAGAAAAGTCGAAATTACCCTTGCTGTCCTGGTTTTACCCGAAATTGAGAATAGCTTCTGTAATTGGTTATTTTGGTTAGGAATGCTTCCGAATTGGTTGTTGAGGTCTTCTGATGAAATGTATCCCTGTTTCTAATCTTTCGTATGGCTTTGGAATTACTGGATTTGGACTTAGGTAGCCTGATTTATGATGTTTGTACTAGAATGCGTTCTGTGAATCTATTTTTGCGGTTCTGGTGTAGTAGATTGCATTTTTGACCTGGTTACACTCAAAACTGGGTTGAGTGATCTTCCGAAATATTGCATCCCTATCTCTTAGCTTCAAAACAGTGGGTATTGTACCTTCATCCGATAATCGTAGTGCCTTTGGTGCCATTACCGCAAAATGAGGTCAAAAACTATTTTTTTCAGGGCTAAAGCTAATTCCATTTCCGGATTTTCTGGTTTCCCTAATGCTTGTATATGCTTATGGAACCCTATTGGAGTCGTATTTGACATTGGTTTATGACTCGTTATCGAGTCTCATTGTACCTGTTTGCATGTTTTAGGGCGTGACGGTGGTTCACGACGTTCTTTTGACGGAAGTGCATGAAACACCATTTGCAAGCTTGGTGAGTGTACTACTCACTTGTGTGTTACTATATAGCTTTGATACTTGAACTTGATGAGTTGAATGTTAATTGATTGAAGTGAGAGCGTACTTTATCACTCTCACTTATTGTTTATCATGTTATTGGAATGTCACATGAAATGTTACATGAAATGAAAGTACTTGACTTGGTGTCGATTGGACGAGTATCCAACGACTACAATTGTTATCATTGAGCTCAACCCCATTGGTAGTTGATTGAATCGAGCCGGCGAGGGCTTGGTCGTGTCAATTAATGATCCTTGGGGAAATGTTATATGGAATCTTGTAGTATGAGAGGCTATCGATTCCGGTATACTCGAGTAATACCACAGTGCAAGTGTTTGGAGTTCGGGCCCGGTAGGGGGATGTTGGTAGAAGGAATGGAAGTAAAGTGAAGTCTACGGTTGGTTACTTTTAAACATTGATGGAGAGTCAATGAGATCCGATCAAGAATGCAAACGAGGAAAAGGGCTCTTGAGAGCCGCCCGTATCCTTTTATCATCATTATTGATGTGTGTCTTTATTTGCTTTTGATGAATTGGACTGAGAAGCTTGATGCATCTATGAACTTGGTTGCTTGGGTAGTATTATCTCACTGGGCAATTAGCTCACTCTATTCCTTTTGTTTTCCTTACAGGAAAATAACTACTTTTGGACTGCAATTGATAGTTGGTTGCCGAATTGAGCTAGTTGGACATATCTTTTGTATAGCTCATTGATTGAAACCCTAAATGTACTTTTGGATCCGTTTCTCTTTTGATTTGGCAAACCGTGTATATATTAACTTTTGAAAACTTTTGTATGTCACTTTGGATTGTAATTGCTAAAGTTCAAGATGTGAATGTTTGCTTGATATTTGGTTGGGTTCTGACGGGTCGGTTACTATTCATGACCGACTCCGTATTTCACTTTTTTTTATTATGTGTTATTTTGCCAATTTGACTTGTTTACGCGCGTTTATAAGATCCGGAACGCGATAGACCGCTCTAAACCGCACCGTTAGTCCTGGCGAGAGTTGGGCAGGCAGTCCGCTAACCCCTTTGGTTCGCCTTAGGGGAAGGTGGGGCTGTCACAGGTGGTATCTGAGCCATTTCGCGTGGTCTCTGCGCGGAGTGAGCTTGGGCCAAGTGGTGTTATGGTCCTGCTTTTGGTGAAGGTTTCTAAAAGGGTTAAGTGCTCTTTTGAGCATAAGTTATGAACGGGGCATGTTATAAGTGTAAAAATCTTTATCATGAAACTTGAGGAAGATAGATATGTATATCGGGTAGGAATCTATACTATGGATGATTTACGCTTGGGACCGGCCGGCTCGAGTTGTGAATTATCTTAGATGGGATTCTTGCGCCCGGATACGAAAGAGATGAGAGTCTAGGTTAGAAAGGATTGGGTGAACTAGAAATTTAGATTCTATGGATGACTTTGTATGTACCTGACTGACTGTTCTGTATACTTGTTGATCCTGTTATGTGTTCTCTGTATATGTGTTATGTATTTAAATGCTCTACGAGGGAGTTGTTTAGTTCATTGTTCTTGTTTACTTGTTCCTGTTTAGTGCTGCGAAAAGGAGGGGTTAAGTGCCCTTTAACAGTATATTTACTTTGTGACCTAGATCGACTTAGATTGTATGGAAGGCACACGTAGTGGACGGGGGCGTGGGCGCGGGAATAGGCAACCTACGCCTGAAAGGGGCACTGGGGAAACCTCCTCGGGACCCAACCCTGAACCAAGAGTTGACCCCAACGTGCAGATAGCTGCCGCTATGCAGCAAATGACCAGCCTGTTGGCACAAGTGGTGCAGCAACAAGGCCAAAACCCAAACCCTAATCCTGGAAACCCTGGCAACCATGTAGAGAGCGAAGACAGAGCTCTCGAACGATTTCAAAAGTTTGCGCCACCCAAGTTCATTGGGGGACCCGATCCGGATGTCGCCGAAAGGTGGCTCGAGAAAATGGTAGACATTTTTGCGGCCTTACACTATACCGAAGAACGGCAGGTGACTTTTGCCGTTTTTCAGTTGGAAGGGGCGGCCCGTTCCTGGTGGAACGTCATACGGCAAAAATGGGAACGGGAACCAACGCCCAGGACTTGGGTGAATTTTATGAGAGAATTCAACGCGAAATTTTTCCCTCCGCTAGTTCAGGTGCAGATTGAAGATGAATTTATCCGACTCCGCCAAGGGGCCCAATCTGTAGCGGAGTACGAAAGCCAATTCACCCGCCTATCCAAATTTGCGCCCGAACTCATCATGACCGAGCAACGAAAAATACGGCGATTTGTCCAGGGCCTGAACGTAGAAATCCAGAAGGACCTCGCAGTAGCCCAAATTAACGCCTTCAGCGATGCAGTGGAAAAGGCGCAACGAGTAGAGAATGCTAGGCTACAGGTGAGAAACTTTCAGGCGAAAAAGCGAGGATTCCCTGGAAGTAGTTCGGGGCAGAGGGATGAGAGTACCCCTTCCAAATTTGGGCGAGGAACTGGAGAAGAAAGGATGCCGGGAGAGTCACGAGAGAGCCCGTCACGAGCCGGCCAAGTGGGGAGAGGCCAGAGAGGAGGCTCGGCTTCTACAGCACGCGGACCTTGCGGGTATTGCGGAAAGCCAAACCACTCGGAGGACAATTGCTAGAAGAAGGAGGGAAAATGTTTGCGCTGTGGAAGTGCAAACCATCAGTTCGCTACTTGTCCAGTCCTATCACGAGATGGAAAGGGGAATCAGCAAGCGACGAAGACTAATTCCGAACCGGCCAAGGTGGAAGGAACCAAATCTAAGGTAGCGGCTCAAGTATATTCATTGGAACCACAACAGGTCTCCGATTCTCCTGAAATTGAGGAAGGTATGATTTTGGTATTCCACCGATTTGCGGAAATCTGAGTAGATCTCGGTGTTACTCATTCATTTGTCAACCCCAATTTTGATGGACGAAATAGATAGCACGCCTGCTTATCTACCCTACGACCTAAAGTAGTATTCCTATGGGGAAATCATCGTTTGAGCATTGGTATGGTTTGTAAGGATCGCAGCATTTGGGTAGGAGAGAGAATAGTGTTCACGCGGAAAAAAAAAAAGTGGAGAAATCATGGGATAGAAGAGGCTACCTGGGAGGTGGAAAAAGGAATACCGTGAACTGTTTGTGAACCAAGGTGAGAAATTTCGAGGACGAAATTCTTTTAAGGGGGAGAGAGTGTGAGAACCCGTATTTTTTCCCATTTTCTAGGTATTATTATCTTTCATGGCTTGTTTTCTGCATTTTCATGATTTGGAAAAATTCTAGATATTTTTAAGGAGCAGATATAGTTTTTAGATGATTTTTCTAGTATCGAATAGGTTTTGAGAAATTAAGAGCGTATACCGGACGTGGGACCCACTAGTGCGAAAAGTTCGGAAAAATTCGGCTAACTAGGTTAAGTTTTGGATACTGGAATTAATTTACCGGGTGTTAAGAGATAAGTAGAGGATGCTAAGTGGATTGGTATAAGAGAGACAAAAGTTAGGCAAGCAATTAATGATGGTGACAAGTGTCACCATAGGGTTGGTAGAAACTTTGGACTACTATTCCATGTCTTACCAATTGACTAAATAAGCAAAAAATTTACAAAAAATTCCTCCATTTCCAAGCTTAAGTGGCCGGCCCTCTCTCTCAAGAAAGGATGAAAGAAAGCTCTCCAAGTTTGCTCCAATCTTACTCCAATCTACCAAATCAACCATCTACTCTTGTTTTTGCTCCATAGAAAACATTAAGGGAGTGATAGTGAGGTGTTGTGTGGAGTTATTTGGAAAGCTAAGAGGACTAGTTGCTCTCTCTCTCTTGTTTCTAAGGTGAGTTGTGAAGAACCCCTCTCCTCCCTCTAATGCTGCTTAATTTATGATTAGCGGTGGTATAAGATGCAATTTTATGGATTATATTTTGATTTTTGGTTGAATTGATGAAGTTTTGTAAGTATTGGGGATTTTTCTGTTTTAATATGAATATGATTGTGTGGCTATGTATGATGATTGGAAATGGTATGTAAGGGATCTAGGAGGTGGAAAAAGTGGATAATTGCAAGCAATTTCTGTTTTAGAAAGAAAATTGGAAAGTAGGGTTTCTTTGAATTACATTCTGCCCGGTTTTGTAGCTCATAGTTAGAGGCCGAATTGGACTTGGGTTAAAACATGAAAGTTGTAGGGAATGATATTTTCGAGATGGATACAAAATTTCAGGTCAATCGGAGTACCGTAGCTTGAGAAAAGTCGAAATTACCCTTGCTGTCCTGGTTTTACCCGAAATTGAGAATAGCTTCTGTAATTGGTTATTTTGGTTAGGAATGCTTCCGAATTGGTTGTTGAGGTCTTCTGATGAAATGTATCCCTGTTTCTAATCTTTCGTATGGCTTTGGAATTACTGGATTTGGACTTAGGTAGCCTGATTTATGATGTTTGTACTAGAATGCGTTCTGTGAATCTATTTTTGCGGTTCTGGTGTAGTAGATTGCATTTTTGACCTGGTTACACTCAAAACTGGGTTGAGTGATCTTCCGAAATATTGCATCCCTATCTCTTAGCTTCAAAACAGTGGGTATTGTACCTTCATCCGATAATCGTAGTGCCTTTGGTGCCATTACCGCAAAATGAGGTCAAAAACTATTTTTTTCAGGGCTAAAGCTAATTCCATTTCCGGATTTTCTGGTTTCCCTAATGCTTGTATATGCTTATGGAACCCTATTGGAGTTGTATTTGACATTGGTTTATGACTCGTTATCGAGTCTCATTGTACCTGTTTGCATGTTTTAGGGCGTGACGGTGGTTCACGACGTTCTTTTGACGGAAGTGCATGAAACACCATTTGCAAGCTTGGTGAGTGTACTACTCACTTGTGTGTTACTATATAGCTTTGATACTTGAACTTGATGAGTTGAATGTTAATTGATTGAAGTGAGAGCGTACTTTATCACTCTCACTTATTGTTTATCATGTTATTGGAATGTCACATGAAATGTTACATGAAATGAAAGTACTTGACTTGGTGTCGATTGGACGAGTATCCAACGACTACAATTGTTATCATTGAGCTCAACCCCATTGGTAGTTGATTGAATCGAGCCGGCGAGGGCTTGGTCGTGTCAATTAATGATCCTTGGGGAAATGTTATATGGAATCTTGTAGTATGAGAGGCTATCGATTCCGGTATACTCGAGTAATACCACAGTGCAAGTGTTTGGAGTTCGGGCCCGGTAGGGGGATGTTGGTAGAAGGAATGGAAGTAAAGTGAAGTCTACGGTTGGTTACTTTTAAACATTGATGGAGAGTCAATGAGATCCGATCAAGAATGCAAACGAGGAAAAGGGCTCTTGAGAGCCGCCCGTATCCTTTTATCATCATTATTGATGTGTGTCTTTATTTGCTTTTGATGAATTGGACTGAGAAGCTTGATGCATCTATGAACTTGGTTGCTTGGGTAGTATTATCTCACTGGGCAATTAGCTCACTCTATTCCTTTTGTTTTCCTTACAGGAAAATAACTACTTTTGGACTGCAATTGATAGTTGGTTGCCGAATTGAGCTAGTTGGACATATCTTTTGTATAGCTCATTGATTGAAACCCTAAATGTACTTTTGGATCCGTTTCTCTTTTGATTTGGCAAACCGTGTATATATTAACTTTTGAAAACTTTTGTATGTCACTTTGGATTGTAATTGCTAAAGTTCAAGATGTGAATGTTTGCTTGATATTTGGTTGGGTTCTGACGGGTCGGTTACTATTCATGACCGACTCCGTATTTCACTTTTTTTTATTATGTGTTATTTTGCCAATTTGACTTGTTTACGCGCGTTTATAAGATCCGGAACGCGATAGACCGCTCTAAACCGCACCGTTAGTCCTGGCGAGAGTTGGGCAGGCAGTCCGCTAACCCCTTTGGTTCGCCTTAGGGGAAGGTGGGGCTGTCACAGGTGGTATCTGAGCCATTTCGCGTGGTCTCTGCGCGGAGTGAGCTTGGGCCAAGTGGTGTTATGGTCCTGCTTTTGGTGAAGGTTTCTAAAAGGGTTAAGTGCTCTTTTGAGCATAAGTTATGAACGGGGCATGTTATAAGTGTAAAAATCTTTATCATGAAACTTGAGGAAGATAGATATGTATATCGGGTAGGAATCTATACTATGGATGATTTACGCTTGGGACCGGCCGGCTCGAGTTGTGAATTATCTTAGATGGGATTCTTGCGCCCGGATACGAAAGAGATGAGAGTCTAGGTTAGAAAGGATTGGGTGAACTAGAAATTTAGATTCTATGGATGACTTTGTATGTACCTGACTGACTGTTCTGTATACTTGTTGATCCTGTTATGTGTTCTCTGTATATGTGTTATGTATTTAAATGCTCTACGAGGGAGTTGTTTAGTTCATTGTTCTTGTTTACTTGTTCCTGTTTAGTGCTGCGAAAAGGAGGGGTTAAGTGCCCTTTAACAGTATATTTACTTTGTGACCTAGATCGACTTAGATTGTATGGAAGGCACACGTAGTGGACGGGGGCGTGGGCGCGGGAATAGGCAACCTACGCCTGAAAGGGGCACTGGGGAAACCTCCTCGGGACCCAACCCTGAACCAAGAGTTGACCCCAACGTGCAGATAGCTGCCGCTATGCAGCAAATGACCAGCCTGTTGGCACAAGTGGTGCAGCAACAAGGCCAAAACCCAAACCCTAATCCTGGAAACCCTGGCAACCATGTAGAGAGCGAAGACAGAGCTCTCGAACGATTTCAAAAGTTTGCGCCACCCAAGTTCATTGGGGGACCCGATCCGGATGTCGCCGAAAGGTGGCTCGAGAAAATGGTAGACATTTTTGCGGCCTTACACTATACCGAAGAACGGCAGGTGACTTTTGCCGTTTTTCAGTTGGAAGGGGCGGCCCGTTCCTGGTGGAACGTCATACGGCAAAAATGGGAACGGGAACCAACGCCCAGGACTTGGGTGAATTTTATGAGAGAATTCAACGCGAAATTTTTCCCTCCGCTAGTTCAGGTGCAGATTGAAGATGAATTTATCCGACTCCGCCAAGGGGCCCAATCTGTAGCGGAGTACGAAAGCCAATTCACCCGCCTATCCAAATTTGCGCCCGAACTCATCATGACCGAGCAACGAAAAATACGGCGATTTGTCCAGGGCCTGAACGTAGAAATCCAGAAGGACCTCGCAGTAGCCCAAATTAACGCCTTCAGCGATGCAGTGGAAAAGGCGCAACGAGTAGAGAATGCTAGGCTACAGGTGAGAAACTTTCAGGCGAAAAAGCGAGGATTCCCTGGAAGTAGTTCGGGGCAGAGGGATGAGAGTACCCCTTCCAAATTTGGGCGAGGAACTGGAGAAGAAAGGATGCCGGGAGAGTCACGAGAGAGCCCGTCACGAGCCGGCCAAGTGGGGAGAGGCCAGAGAGGAGGCTCGGCTTCTACAGCACGCGGACCTTGCGGGTATTGCGGAAAGCCAAACCACTCGGAGGACAATTGCTAGAAGAAGGAGGGAAAATGTTTGCGCTGTGGAAGTGCAAACCATCAGTTCGCTACTTGTCCAGTCCTATCACGAGATGGAAAGGGGAATCAGCAAGCGACGAAGACTAATTCCGAACCGGCCAAGGTGGAAGGAACCAAATCTAAGGTAGCGGCTCAAGTATATTCATTGGAACCACAACAGGTCTCCGATTCTCCTGAAATTGAGGAAGGTATGATTTTGGTATTCCACCGATTTGCGGAAATCTGAGTAGATCTCGGTGTTACTCATTCATTTGTCAACCCCAATTTTGATGGACGAAATAGATAGCACGCCTGCTTATCTACCCTACGACCTAAAGTAGTATTCCTATGGGGAAATCATCGTTTGAGCATTGGTATGGTTTGTAAGGATCGCAGCATTTGGGTAGGAGAGAGAATAGTGTTCACGCGGAAAAAAAAAAAGTGGAGAAATCATGGGATAGAAGAGGCTACCTGGGAGGTGGAAAAAGGAATACCGTGAACTGTTTGTGAACCAAGGTGAGAAATTTCGAGGACGAAATTCTTTTAAGGGGGAGAGAGTGTGAGAACCCGTATTTTTTCCCATTTTCTAGGTATTATTATCTTTCATGGCTTGTTTTCTGCATTTTCATGATTTGGAAAAATTCTAGATATTTTTAAGGAGCAGATATAGTTTTTAGATGATTTTTCTAGTATCGAATGGGTTTTGAGAAATTAAGAGCGTATACCGGACGTGGGACCCACTAGTGCGAAAAGTTCGGAAAAATTCGGCTAACTAGGTTAAGTTTTGGATACTGGAATTAATTTACCGGGTGTTAAGAGATAAGTAGAGGATGCTAAGTGGATTGGTATAAGAGAGACAAAAGTTAGGCAAGCAATTAATGATGGTGACAAGTGTCACCATAGGGTTGGTAGAAACTTTGGACTACTATTCCATGTCTTACCAATTGACTAAATAAGCAAAAAATTTACAAAAAATTCCTCCATTTCCAAGCTTAAGTGGCCGGCCCTCTCTCTCAAGAAAGGATGAAAGAAAGCTCTCCAAGTTTGCTCCAATCTTACTCCAATCTACCAAATCAACCATCTACTCTTGTTTTTGCTCCATAGAAAACATTAAGGGAGTGATAGTGAGGTGTTGTGTGGAGTTATTTGGAAAGCTAAGAGGACTAGTTGCTCTCTCTCTCTTGTTTCTAAGGTGAGTTGTGAAGAACCCCTCTCCTCCCTCTAATCGTGCTTAATTTATGATTAGTGGTGGTATAAGATGCAACTTTATGGATTATATTTTGATTTTTGGTTGAATTGATGAAGTTTTGTAATTATTGGGGATTTTTCTGTTTTAATATGAATATGATTGTGTGGCTATGTACGATGATTGGAAATGGTATGTAAGGGATCTAGGAGGTGGAAAAAGTGGATAATTGCAAGCAATTTCTGTTTTAGAAAAAAAATTGGAATGTAGGGTTTCTTTGAATTACATTCTGCCCGGTTTTGTAGCTCATAGTTAGAGACCGAATTAGACTTAGGTTAAAACATAAAATTTGTAGGGAATGATATTTTAGAGATGGCTACAAAATTTCAGGTCAATCGGAGTAGTGTAGCTTGAGAAACGTCGAAATTACCCTTGCTGTCCTGGTTTTACCCGTAATTGAGAATTGCTTCTGTAATTGGTTATTTTGGTTATGATTGCTTCCGAATTGGTTGTTGAGGTCTTCTGATGAAATGTAGCCCTGTTTCTAAGCTTTCTGATAGCTTTGGAATTACTGGATTTGGACTTAGGTAGCCTGATTTATGATGTTTGCACTAGAATGCGTTCTGTGAATCAGTTTTTGCGGTTCTGGTGTAGTAGATTGCTTTTTTGACCTGGTTACACTCAAAACTGGGTTGAGTGATCTTCTGTAATATTGTAACCCTATCTCTTAGCTTCAAAACGGTGGGTCTTGGACCTTCATCCGATAATCATAGTGCCTTTGGTGCCATTACCGCAAAATAAGGTCAAAAACTGTTTTTTTCAGGGCTAAATCTAATTCCATTTCCGGATTTTCTGGTTTCCCTAATGCTTGTATATGCTTATGGAACCCTATTGGAGTCGTATTTGGCATTGGTTTATGACTCGTTATCGAGTCTCATTGTACCTGTTTGCATGTTTTAGGGCGTGACGGTGGTTCACAACGTTCTTTTGACGGAAGTGCATGAAACACCATTTGCAAGATTGGTGAGTGTACTACTCACTTGTGTGTTACTATATAGTTTTGATACTTGAACTTGATGAGTTGAATGTTAATTGATTGAAGTGAGAGCGTACTTTATCACTCTAACTTATTGTTTATCATGTTATTGGAATGTTACATGAAATGTTACATGAAATGAAAGTACTTGACTTGGTGTCGATTGGACAAGTATCCAACGACTACAATTGTTATCATTGAACTCAACCCTAGTGGTAGTTGATTGAATCGAGTCGGCGAGGGCTTGGTCATGCTAATTAATGATCCTTGGGGAAATGTTATTTGGAATCTTGTAGTATGAGAGACTCTCGATTCCAGTATACTCGAATAATATCACAGTGCAAGTGTTTGGAGTTCGGTCCCGGTAGGGGGATGTTAGGTGGAAGGAATGGAAATAAAGTGAAGTCTACGGTTGGTTACTTTTAAACATTGACGGAGAGTCAATGAGATCCGATCAAGAATGCAAACGAGGAAAAGGGATCTTGAGAGCCACCCGTATCCTTTTATCATCATTATTGATGTGTGTCTTTATTTGCTTTTGATGAATTGGACTGAGAAGCTTGATGCATCTATGAACTTGGTTGCTTGGGTAGTATTATCTCACTGGGCAATTAGCTCACTCTATTCCTTTTGTTTTCCTTACAGGAAAATAACTACTTTTGGACTGCAATTGATAGTTGGTTGCCGAATTGAGCTAGTTGGACATATCTTTTGTATAGCTCATTGATTGAAACCCTAAATGTACTTTTGGGTCCGTTTCTCATTTGATTTGACAAACTGTGTATATATTAACTTTTGAAAACTTTTGTATGTCACTTTGGATTGTAATTGCTAAAGTTCAAGATGTGAATGTTTGCTTGATATTTGGTTGGGTTCTGACGGATCGGTTACTATTCATGACCGACTCCGGATTTCACTTTTTTTATTATGGGTTATTTTGCCATTTTGACTTGTTTACGCGCGTTTATAAGATCTGGAATGCGATAGACCGCTCTAAACCGCACCGTTAGTCCTGGCGAGAGCTGGGCAGGCAGTCCGCTAACCCCTTTGGTTCGCCTTAGGGGAAGGTGGGGCTGTCACAAATTCGGTACGTATCATGGTGAAAAGTCACGGTCAGATTTGGTGAAATGACAACCCTGTTCACTGAACTCCTACCTCGACCAGTCTGGGTATTTCCGTCTTATCTCAGGCTACCGAGCTCGGATTGGGCTGAACATTTTCAGGCAACTAGAAAACATCATTCTCTACAACTTTCATGTTTTGTGCTAAGGTCAATTCGGCCTCTAACCTGGTCGAACAGAAACGGGCAGAACAGGGGTTAGTGAAACCCTAATCTGGAATTCATGCATTCAAGTGCTAATCTTCCACAAAACAACATCTAAAACAACTAAAAACCACTAATAAGCAATTAATTGAAGTAAAGTGGATGTTCTTGGAAAAATACCTTAAAATCACAAGAAAGGTAGGAGCTTAGGCTTTGTCCTCCAAAATCCTTCCATTCAAGTTCCTAATCTTCCTTAACTAGCACTTTGTATGGAGTAATTTGAGTTTCCAATGGTTGGAACTTAAGATTTGGCTTGGATTTGAAGTTGAAGATGAAACTTTTCCTCTCTTTCTTTCTCTCAAGTGTTCAGCCAAGAAGGAAGAAGAAATGGGATATTTTTGATCAAATTTTGGTATTTAGTGAAGGTAAGAAAGTTAAGTCAAAGTCCAACTCCAATCGGGTCGCGACACCTAGCACCTTTTAATTGTAACACTTATCCTTTTGTCTCTCCATCATTAACCATCTAAGCAACCTCTAATTATCTCTTAACATCTAGCAAATTAATCCCAGTACACAAAACTTAACCTAATTGGCCCAATTTTATTGAACTTACTGTACTAGCGGGTCCCACGCCCGGTATACTCTCCAAAAATCTAATGAACTAAATTATACTAGACAAATAATTTAAAAACCCTATTTGTTCATAAAAATTTTCTAGAAAATTTTCCAAATAAAGAAAAGGCATAACAAGCGTGCAAACAAATAAAATAAAGCCTAGAAAATAAGAACTTTGACGGGTTCTCACACTCTCTCCTCCTTAAGAAATTTCGCCCTCGAAATTTTTACCTTCATTTGCCTCAGACGAGCCCGGAACTGTTTGGGTGCCTAACGCATAAGCTTTTGCTGGCCCACTAGTTCGGTTCCCTCTTTCATTTGCTTGTTTTGTTTTAGCTCCCTCAAGTTGCGGAATACTACCTCCGCGTGACTGTTTCCTCGGACAGTTGCTAACTTGGTGCTCACCACTCCCACAAATCAAGCACTTCCGCCTCTTCCACCAACAATCGTTCTCGGTATGATTGGCCTTTCCGCAATAACCACAAGTCAAGTAGGAAGCCCTCTTTCGGCTTTCTGGAGAAGTCTCCCCATATCCGGTTTGGCTTCCTTTAGTAGACCTTTCATTTCCCGCCCCTACTGTCCATGGCGGGTAGGACAAAAATTTCACTTTCTGCATTTTAGAAGGTGCTATTGATTCACTAGGAGGTTCTTCAATAACACTACCAACTGCACCTCTTTTCCGAGTTTGCGAGGTTTTTACTTGTGCCTTTGCATTCTCGATTCGTTGAGCCTTCTCAAGGGCCTCCGTAAAAGTATTCACTTGCGCCGCGGCTAACGCCTCTTGGATGTCCAAATTCAGTCCCTGTATAAACCGTCTTACTCTTCGCCGTTCAGTGGCTACCAGTTCAGAAGCAAACTTGGATAATCTTGTAAATTTTGTTTCATATTCGGCCACACTTAACGTTCCCTGGAGTAACCCAATAAACTCATCCTCCCTCCTTTCTTGGACTAAAGGTGGGAGGTACTTCTCGTTAAATTCTCTTATGAAGTTCGCCCATGTCCAGATAGTATGTTCTCTTTCTCACTTTGCTCTAATTACGTTCCACCATGATCGGGCCGGTCCCTCAAATTGAAATACTGCAAAGTTCACTTGCCTTTGCTCAGTGTAGTTTAGGGCTGTGAAGATATTAACCATGGTTTCTATCCATTGTTCAGCCACGTCCGGATCGGGCCCTCCAAGGAATTTTGGCGGAGCAAACTTCTGGAACCTTTCAAGAGCCTTATCCTCGCTCATCTCAGGGTTCCGATTTTGGATTACGGGTATTTGGCCTTGTTGATCCACCAGTCTTGCCAAGATATCCGTCATCTGTTGTATTGCCGTTGCCATTTGGTCTCCAGTCGCAGCTCTTGATCCCTGCCCTTGCTCGGCTGACGTTTCCCTTTCTCCTCTTGATTCCGGGGTCCGCTCAGTTCCCCGGCCTCTACCACGTCCACGACTACGTCTCCCGTCCATAGATATGTTTTTCCCTCTCTCTTTTCTTTTCTTTTCCCCCAAAAGGTATTTTAGTGAATAAACACAGTAAATTAACTAAGCACCAATTCTAGCATACCAAATACACAAGTAAACATATACGCACATAACACGCCATATCAAGGAGGCAGATAATCAACTACACAAATACATATCACAAATACATATCAAGTTTGACAGATAATCATATACACGAATTCACATGCTAACGTCATGTAGTAGCCATATATGGGTGCATCAAAAGAAAAGGGATACGTTGTCCCACACCTTGTTAACCCCGTCCGTCTCTCACGTCACTTTCTATCCAACTAGATGTCCATTGGCCTCTTGAAATAATTATAGCCAGACCAAGCCTGTTCATTTCCTAAAATATGAATCTCAAATACTGAGCATCGCCTCAACGCTAGAGTACTCGGGCACCAGAATCCGAAATAAGACAATTCACATCTCGAGCTGGCCAGTCCCAAGAATAAACCATCTAAAATCGAAATTCCTACCAGACGTACCTATCTATGGTCCTCAGTTACCATGAGAGAGGTTTAAGGCCTATAACATTCACAATTCATAGCTTATGCTCAAATGAGCACTTAGTCCTTTATACTCATTCACCACTTAGTCCAGGCTCACTCCGCGCAGAGACCACGCGAAGCAGGCTCTGATACCAACTGTGACAGCCCCATTTTCCCCTTAGGCAAACCAGAGGGTTCAGCGGACCGCCTGCCGAGCTCTCGCCGGGACTCAGTCGTTCACTCACACAAATCAGAAATAGAACCACAAGAAAGAGTAAAACGAGGATCCAAAACTTAAAACAAAACTTATATACATTGCTATCTCAGAAAGAAGTACAACTGTCGAGAATACAAAAGTTCTCAAGTCACCATACAACCAGCCCGTGCGAAGCACTAGGGCGAGAATCAAAACAAAACCAAAACTAGACCTAGCCAGTCGATACAGAGCTCTCGTCCCTGCTCGCCTTCCCCTGTTAAGGAAAACAAAACTAAAGGGATGAGCTAAAAGCTCAGTGAGGTTCCGAACATGGGATCAAGCCATAAATCAAACAATAAGTCAAGAAACATTTACAACATGTACAATAAACCATACATGAAAAGGATACATTCGTTCGTTCATTCGTTCGTTCGTTCGTTCTCCTGTCATTCCCCTTTCCTTCATTCATTTGAAAATGCATTTTTCGTTTATACATAAAACCCTCGTTCGTTCGTTCGTTCGTTCATTTCATTCACCCTCTCCTGGACATTGGCCAGGCTCCACCAACCTCCACCAACCTACAAGGTAATACTCGAGTATACCAAACGTTCACCCAGGTCACCATATCGCCCGACCGAGTCCGCTTCTGGCTCGAGTCGATCGGTAACAAGGGGCAGTGGCCAGTTCAGCCAAAAGGCTTACATTCATGCACAAGTAACATTTCAATCGTTCAATCATTGAAAAGTTGACAATCATTTAGGCTGAGTACGATAAAGTACACACTCGCCTAGAAAACTCATTTTGGCTAATCATTGAAAGCGTTTAACATGTTATCAGTCATATATACAAGCCATATAATCAAGAAACATAACAAACAAGGAACACTCACCGAATTATGCAAAATAACGTCCAAAATGTCCTATCGGATCTTACCCTCGGTCACCGAGAAAACCTATGATTCGACGAGAAAGAATATTACAATTCATCTAGCAAAACAAGTAAGTTGAATCAAGAAACTCGACTAGTTACGAGTAAAACGGATAAAGGTGACTTTAAAGTAAAAATAAAGCCATTTGGATCTGTGGACGGAAACAACTAGGGTGTCATAAACCAAACTCAAAGGGTTATAACAGTTCCAATGGAAAACACTTGAATCAAAATCAAGTCGGAATCCAACTAGATAGGCTCAGAAATATTATTTTTCGGAATCGTGTATGTGGTTCAAAATCGATATACATTCAAGTAGGTATTATGGCCTACATGTCTTGACTGAGAAAACCTTAGGTAATACCTCGATATTTTGGTATGAAGTAGTAAATAAATATTTGAAGGTTCAAATGGAAAAGGTATCATGTTTTAAGAGGGAAAACAGGCATAGTATTTGCCAAATGAAAATATACAAGTTCAAATAGAAGCTTAGCCCTTGAGCGAAAATTTGGGCAGCACGCCCTTTGTATTTTCCTATTTCCAGCCATTTATGGCTTCATTATTTTTCTCATCCAATCCCAAAGTCCCAAATTCACACGTAAAATAAGTTCATTCAATAGCCGTTCAGTAAGTTCCAAGTAGTACAAGTACAATTCAAGCTAGAGAAAAGTCCGGAAATGAAAGTTAAGCTCTAAACCATAAAAACAGTTTTGACATCATTTTGCGGTTTTGGCACCATTGGCACTACGATGATCGGATGGAGGTGTAAGATACACCATTTCGAAGCTAAGAGATAGTACTACAATGTTGAAGAAGGCTACTCAGTCCAGTTTCTAGTGCAATCAGGTCAAAATTGAAATATACGAAACCAGAATCTCACAAACTGGTTGGCTAACCGTACAATTGTTAAACAGCAACAACTCAGGCTACCGAAGTCCGATTGAAGTGTTTCTTATGGTGTTTCGAAGCTAAAACACAACCCCACATTTCTTATAAAGACCTCCATGTCCAAATCATTCATTTTCATGATCAAAAATGGAAAACTACACGAAAACAGAATTCTGGGCGCGAAACAGGTTTCATGGACAGTCAAGGGTATTTCGGTAATTTCACATGTTACAGCGGTCGGCTCAAGCTGAAATTTTGCAGGGAACTATTTTGTACTATTGGTTAAAACTTTCATGTTTTGGCCAAAATCTAGTTCGGTACGTATCATGGTGAAAAGTCACGGTAAGATTGGGTGAAATGACAACCCTGTTCGCTGAACTCCTACCTAGACCAGTCTGGGTATTTCCATCTTATCTCAGGCTACCGAGCTCGTATTGGGTTGAAAATTTACAGGCAACTATAAAACATCATTTTCTACAAATTTCATGTTTTGTGCTAAGGCCAATTCGGCCTATATCCTGGTCGAACAGAAACGGGCAGAACAGGGGTTAGTGAAACCCTAATCTGGAATTCATGCATTCAAGTGCTAATCTTCCACAAAACAACATCTAAAACAACTAAAAACCACTAATAAGAAATTAATTGAAGTAAAGTGGATGTTCTTGGCACAATACCTTAAAACCACAAGAAAGGTAGGAGCTTAGGCTTTGTCCTCCAAAATCCTTCCATTCAAGTTCCTAATCTTCCTTAACTAGCACTTTGTATGGAGTAATTTGAGTTTCCAATGGTTGGAACTTAAGATTTGAAGTTGAAGATGAAACTTTTCCTCTCTTTCTTTCTCTCAAGTGTTCAGCCAAGAAGGAAGAAGAAATGGGATATTTTTGATCAAATTTTGGTATTTAGTGAAGGTAAGAAAGTTAAGTCAAAGTCCAACTCCAATCGGGTCGCGACACCTAGCACCTTTTAATTGTAACACTTATCCTTTTGTCTCTCCATCATTAACCATCTAAGCAACCTCTAATTATCTCTTAACATCTAGCAAATTAATCCCAGTACACAAAACTTAACCTAATTGGCCCAATTTTATCGAACTTACTGTACTAGCGGGTCCCACGCCCGGTATACGCTCCAAAAATCTCATGAACTAAATTATACTAGACAAATAATTTAAAAACCCTATTTGTTCATAAAAATTATCTAGAAAATTTTCAAAATAAAGAAAAGGCATAACAAGCGTGCAAACAAATAAAATAAAGCCTAGAAAATAAGAACTTTGACGGGTTCTCACATCTCCTCCCTCTAATGATGTTTAATTCATGATTGGTGGTAGTATAAGATGCAATTTTATGGATTATATCTTGATTTTTGGTGGAATTGGTGAAGTTTATAATTATTGGTGATTTTTCTGTTTTCATATGAATATGATTATGTGGTCATGTATGATGATTGGAAATGATAGTTAAGGAAGCTAGAAGGTGGAAAAAGTGGTTAATTGCAAGCAATTTCTGTTTTGGAAAGAAAATTGGAAAGTTAGGGTTTCATTGTTCTTCATTCTGCCTGGCACTGCAGCTCATAGTTAGAGGCCGAATTGGCCTTGGGTTAAAACATGAAAGTTGTATGGGATGATATTTTAGAGGTTCCTACAAAATTTCAGGTCAATCGGAGTAGTGTAGCTTGAGAAAAGATGGAATTACCCTTGCTGCCCTGGTTTTACCCGAATTTGATAGTTGTGTCCGTAATTGGTTAGTTTGGTTGGGAATGCTTCGGAATTAGTTGTTGGGGTCTTCTGATAAATTGTATCCCTGTTTCTTATCTTTCGGATGGCTTTGGAATTACTAGATTTGGACTTAGGTAGCCTGATTTATGATGTTTGTACCAGAATGCGATTTGTGACCCTGTTTTTGCTGTTCTGGTGTAGTATATTGCATTTTTGACCTGGTTACACTCGAAACCGGGCTGAGTGACCTTCTGTAACATTGTATCCCTCTCTCTTAGCTTCGAAACGGTGTATCTTTTACCTCCATCCGATAATCGTAGTGCCATTGGTACCAAAACCGTAAAATGATGTCAAAAACTGTTTTTTTTTTGGGTTAACACTTAACTCCATTTCCGGATTTTTCTGGTTTCCTCTAATGCTTATGTATGCTTATGGAACCCTATTTCGGTAGTATTTGGCATTGGTTTATGACTTGTAATCAAGTCTTATTGTGCTTATTGGAATATTTTAGGGCTTGACTTTCCTTTCCGGTCATTTTCCTAGCTAAATTTTGTACTTGAATGACTTTAAGCCTAGTGAACGGCTTTTGGAACTGAGATTATTTTTGTACGAGATGTTGGGACTGATTTGTGGAAATAATGAAGCCATTACTGGCTGAAAATAGGTAAACACAAGGGATATGCTGCCGAAATTTTACTTGAAGGCTAGTTGGATTTACTTGTGACTTGAGCGAAGGGTTTTAGGGTTGTTCATGTCTTTGATACCAACAGCTACCTTTTACTCCAATTTCATTGTTATTTCTTTACACTGGTAGCTAATTTGATCAGGCACACGACTTATAGTTAAGTCTTCTTTATGCATTTCGTGTACTGGATTCGTGAATGTGGGAACCATAATTGTTTCGCCTTGGTTATTTTAGGGTTTCTTGGTGATTAAAGCTCTCTTTTGGGCAAAAACTTTTGAGGTATCTGTACTGACACCGGTGAGTGTACCACTCCCCTCACTTGTTGTTGTTTAACTCGGTTTCTGTACATGCAATCTGTGATATGAACGACTGAACTATCTGTTTATTCTGTTTGAGACGAGGGTGTACTTTATCACACTCGTTCTCTTGTCTGTTCATATGCCAATTTTGAGTGCGTATCTGAATCTGCTATCTGTATCTGGTATCTGTATCTGTATCTGTTCGGACGTCGTTTGGAAGCTTGTATCCAACGACCTTTCTGTGACCTCTGAGCTCAACCCCTATGGCTAGTTACTCGAGTCGGGCCGGCAAGGGCCTGGTCGATTAGATAACGAACCACGGTAGTCTGTTTTGGGATCTTTGGGTATTGAGACTCTTGATTCCGGTATACTTGAGTATTACCATTTCTGATCTGATTGGATTTCGGGCCCGGTGGGGGTATGTGAGGTGGAAGGAATCGAAGAAAGTGGAGTCTACGGTATTAGTTACTTCTGTAACGTTGACGGAGTGTCAACTGTTATTTCGATCAAGTTTCGGTGAAGCAAATGGGAATTTGGCTCCTGAGAGCCACCCGTATCCTTTCTGTCTATGGTGTTTGTTCACTTCTTTATTTGATGCACATATGTGATTAATTGAATATGAAGTTCCATGTTTCTTATTTGCTATTATTTTGGTACCTCATTGAGCGTAAGCTCACCCTTTCCTGTCATCTTTGTTTTCCTTACAGGGAACCACTTTTGGGGCTAAGATGTTTTGATGCACGAGTCGAGCTAGTTTTATTATAGTTTTGTAAAGCTCCTCGATAGTTGGAAAACCCTAAATGTATTTTGATCTACTTATCTTCTTTTGTTCTGTAAATTACAAACGTATGTGTATAAAACTATTTACCCTGTTCATGTATACTATTTGGATTGGAAATGTTTTTTTTTCCGGGTCATATGGCCATATCTGTATTCGTTGGGCTCCTGGCTGGGTGGCAATGTGGCAACCACTATTCATTGTGGTATTGATTTTCGTTGCCATTTGGCGACTCTGAATTGTTTGAGCGCGCTATTACCTTCCTGAACGTTTTCGATTTCTTTTAACGACTCGACTGAGTCCTGGCGAGAGCTGGGCAGGCGGCCCACCGAACCCTTTGGTTCGCCTTAGGGGGCGGTGGGGCTGTCACAGAGGGTGTACTTTATCGCACTTGCCCTAATGTGATATATACTTGTTTATTTGTTGCAATTGACTTGAGATACTTGTGTATGATGCGCGCACTCCCTGAAATTCCAGAAACCCTGTGGCTAGTTACTTGAGTCGAGCCAGCAAGGGATTGGTCGATTGGATAACGAACCCTGGGTCTCTTGTTTTGTCGAGTGGAGTGTTATATCCTCGACTAATCGGTATACTCGAATATTACCACCCGTGTTTATTGAGGATTTTGGACCCGGTAGGGGGTTTGAATGGTGGACGGAGATTGTAGTTAAGTGGTGCTCTACTGGACTAGTTACTCTACTTGAAAGTTGACGAAGTGTCAACTACTACTTGATTAAGCTCTGGTGAAGTAACAGGAATTTGTTTCTTGAGAGCCATCCGTATCCTTATACTTTGAAATGATTATTACTTGTCGTGTTATTGTTTCTTTTTAAAAACTTTTACACTCGCTCATTTTAAGGGTTCAAGTTTTACATATGGCCAACTTGCTACTTGGGTCCAATTCTTGACTTGTTATGCTCGCTACTTTGGTACTTTGATACTTGCACTTTTAAATACTGGTCAATTTTCTATTTGGAACCTCACTGAGTTTTAGCTCACTCTATTCCGTTAAATTTGTTTTCCTTACAGGGGGTACAAGCGAGGGCGTGAGATTGGTATAGGCTAGCATAGTCTAGTTTTGAATTTTTGCAATTGTACTCGCGCTAGTACTCGGTTAGGGTTGAATGTATCTGGAATTCATATCTTTTATTATATTTGGGATTGTATGAATATTTGGAATAGAAATGAATGTACATGTGTGTTCCAAGCTTAGGAACTGTTATTTCATTTACTCTTGAGGTTGTAAACTATTTTATTAGAAGTAAGTGAGTGAGTCCTGGTGAGAGCTAGGCAGGCGGTCCGCTAAACCCTAGGGTACGCCCTAGGGGGAGTTGAGGTCGTCACAAAGTCACCTAAAATGAATTTTAAATAAAAAAGTAGAGAAAACCTTTTTTAAATGATTCCAAGTCTGCGAAAATCAAGAGAAAAGGGATCGGGAGTCACAGTTGAAGAAAAGGAAGGCAAGGATAAAATCCAAGGCACCTTTTCAACCTAGCCAAGGCTAGTTGCGTGATTTAGTCAAAAATTTTATTAATTTAACCTAAAAACTTATCACATTTGGATGTTACTATATGAATGCAAACCTAGACCTAATGGTTATCGGAAGGGTCAATATGTCTCTTCGAATTTTAATTGGTGTAAATCGCATTAATTGCGACGCCCAAAAGTGATTCCTTGACGAGGTCACGAATATGTAATAATAAGAGTTGAAAAAAATTAAAAAATTATAATATACAAATATACGTGACCTAAAAGAGAGGGATGTAACATAGCGGGTACGGGGGCTAAGATTCGTGACTCAATTTTCCCTTTTATAGAGGGAATACGAGCGTGCTAAGACTAGGAAGTCATACTCGTCGATATCCCATATTTAAAAGGTACTTCCTAACCAAATCAAGCAAATGCACTAATCTACTCCTAATTTCCTTAAATGGAATGAAAGTCTAAATGTCATATTTCACATATAGGGATAGGGGATATATATAGGGAAAATATCATGCAAAATGGTAAGGATCCTAAAAAGTAAAAAATATGCATGAAATGTAATGATTTGTCACACAAATATGATCTAGCGTGTGGATGGTCCCTAAGGGTCTAGCGTTTGACTATCCCATGTCTATACATTCTCACTAGTATTGGACTTGTGAGAAAACGGGAAAGAGGACCACAACTAGCGTTGGACTAGTGTGATGACGTCATAATTTATTATAGCTAAACGAATCATATAAAACATAATAAAAGCAAGTAAACACATAAATCATATAAAACACATAGCACATAAACATGATATCTAGATGCACAGACCATAAGAAAACGAGTAAACATGTAAACACACAAGCATGCAAGCACACATAAGCAAATAAAAGCAAATAGAAACCTAACTATTACATTTAGGGGCCCTATGTGACAGCCCCACTTTCCCCTAAGGCGTACCAAAGGGGTTAGTGGACTGCCTGCCCAGCTCTCGCCAGGACTACTAGCGCGATTATGTACAGTCTAAAACATTTCGGAAGGTATTAGCGCGCTCAGACGGAACAAAACCATGGAATGAAAACGGAATATCGGAGCCACACATGAACAGTGCCAATCACAATTATACATGTAAGGTTCCCAACTTACAACCCAAAAGAAAGGGTTAGAACAAAATACATTTAGGTTTTCCAACCATCAAGGAGCTATACAAACGTATATTAAACTAGCTCAACTCGGCTTCAAAATCACAGTTCCAAAAGGTGTTCACATCCCTGTAAGGAAAACAAAGGCAACAGAAAGGGGTGAGCTTACGCTCAATGAGGTACCAAGCATATAGGGGGAAAACATGGCCTTTCACGTTTAATCAACCAGATACATATACCAGATATAAAGGAAAGCAGTTAGACACAGTGATTCAAAGGGAAAGGATACAGATGGCTCTCAGGAGCCAGACTTCCATTTGCCTTACTTGATCCGAACCCGTTGACTCTCCGTCAAGGTACATAGAACCAACATATCCGTAGACCCCACTTTACACCAATTTCCGTCCACCAAACATACCCCTACCGGGCCCGAACGCCGAATTGAACAGAAGTGGTAATACTCAAGTATACCGGAATTAAGGGTCTCAATACCCAAAGATTCCTGAAACAGACTACCGTGGTTCGTTATCTAATCGACCAGGCCCTTGCCAGCCCGACTTGAGTAACTAGCCACAGGTGTTGAGCTCAGAGGTCACAGAAAGGTCGTTGGATACCAGTCTCCAAACGACATCCGAACAGACTCAGATACAGATACAGATAACAGATTACATATAGTCAAGAGGCATACAGACAGACAAGAGAACGAGTGTGATAAAGTACACCCTCATCTCAAACAGATTAAACAGATAGTACAATCATTCAGATCACAGATTGCAAGTGCAGAAATCAAGTTCAGCAACAAGTGAGGGGAGTGGTACACTCACCGGTTCAAGTACAGATACTTCAAAAGTTTTCACTTCAGATTGGCTTTAATCGCCAAGAAACCCTAAAATCATCAAAGTAAACCAATTGAAGGTTTCACATCCAAAATCGAGTAAACGGAATGTACAAGTGAGGCTCGACTACATGTCGTACGCCTTTCCATGTTAAGTACTAGTACAAAAGAATAAAATATGACTTTTGAGCAAAAAGGATAACAGTTGGTCCTAGGGGTGCAAACAACTCCTAAAACCCATCATTTTTACCAAGATCAACTCAACTTGAAAGAATCACGTAGCGCTAAAATTTTGGGCAGCATGCCCTCTGTATTTACCTATTTTCCCAGCCACTTATGGCTTCATTATTTTCCTCAATCAACCCCAAAGTCATACGCAATATAAATTCATCACAACAGCCGTTCAATAGGCTCAAAGTCATTCAAGTACAAAATTTAGCTAGGAAAATGACCGGAAATGAAAGTTAAGCCCTAAAACCCAAAAACAGTTTTGACGTCATTTAGCGTATTGGACACAAATGGCCCTACGAGTATCGGATGGATGTATTCTATACACCGTTTCGAAGCTAATAGAAAGAGCTACAATATTCAAGAAGGACACTTGGTCCAATTTGTAGTGTAACTAAGTCAAAATTGCAATGTACCAAACCAGAACCGCATAAACAGGTTAGCAAACCGTATTCTGGTTAAACAACCATAATTCAGGCAACCAAAGTCCAATTCAAGTGATTCTAAAGCCATCTGAAAGCTAAGATACCAGGCTATATTTCTTAAGAAGACATCGATAACCAAATTGTGAGAACCCGAAATTTTTCCATTTTCTAGGTTTTAGAATCTTTCATGGCTTGTTTTCTGCATTTTCGTGCTTAGGAAAAATTTCTAGATAATTTTAAGGAGCAGATATAATTTTTAGATGATTTTTCTAGTATCAAATAGTTTTTGAGAAATTAAGAGCGTATACCGGATGTGGGACCCACTAGTGCGAAAAGTTCAGAAAAATTCGGTCAATTAGGTTATGTTTTGGATACTGGATTTAATTTACCGGGTGTTAAGAGATAAGTAGAGGATGTTAAGTGGATTGGTATAAGAGAGACAAAAGTTAGGCAAGTCATAAATGAGGTGACAAGTGTCACCATGAGATTGGGTCTTACCTAAGACCACTATTAACCTTTTTCTAATTGACCAAATAAATCACAAAATTAACCAAAAATTCACCATTTTCTCTCCTCTTTGGCCGACTCTCTCTCTCAAAAAGAAAGAACGAAACTCTTCAAGTTTTGCTTCCATTTAGCTCAAATCCATCCAACCAACCATTGAAACTTGCAATTTCTCCATAAAACCTCTTCAATTAGTGTTAGTGAGTTGATTTGTGGAGTTATTTGGAAAGCTAAGAAGACCTATTGCTCCCTCTCTCTAGTTTCTAAGGTGAGTTGAGAAGAACCACTCTCCTCCCTCTAATGATGCTTAATTTGTGATTAGTGGTAGTATAAGGTGCAATATTATGGATTACATCTTGATTTGTGGTTGAATTAGTGAAGTTTTCTATTTATTGGTCATTTTTCTGTTTCAATATGAACATGATTGTGTGGCTATCTATGATGATTGGAAATGGTATATAATGACTCTAGGAGGTGGAAAAAGTGAGTAATTACAACCAATTTCTGTTTGGAAGAAAAGTGGACAAGTTAGGGTTTTTATTGGGAACATTCTGCCCGGTTTTGTATCTCCTAGTTAGAGGACGAATTGGCCTTGGCTTAAAACATGAACGTTGTAGGGAATGACATTTTAGAGGGACCTACAAAATTTCAGGTCAATTGGAGTAGCGTAGAATGAGAAAAGTTGAAATTACCATTTCTGTTCTGGTTTTATCCGAATGTAAGAATTTCGCCTGTAATTGGTTGTTTTGGCCGGAATTTCTTCAGAATTGGTTGTTGAGGTCTTCTGATGAAATGTAACCCTATTTCTTAGCTTTCATCAGGCTTTGGAATTTATGGATTTGGACGTAATTAGGCTGAGTTATGATGTTTACACCAGAATGTATTTTGTGAATCTGTTTTACGGTTTTGGTGTAGTATCTTGCATTTTTGACATGGTTGCACTCAAAACTGGGTTGAGTGACCTTCTGTAATGTTGTAGCCCTGTCTTTTAGCTTCAAATGGTGTATTGTACACCTTCATCCGGTAATGGTAGAGCCTTTGGTGCCATTACCGCAAAAAGAGGTCAAAAACTGTTTTTTTTAGGGCCAAAACTCATTGCATTTCCGCATTTTCTGGTTTCCTCTAATGCTTGTATATGCTTATGGAACACTATTGGGGTTGTATTTGGCATTGGTTTATGACTCGTTATCGAGTCTCATTGGACTTGTTTGCATGTTTTAGGGCGTGACGTTGGTGCACGATGTTCTTTTGACGGAAGTGCATGAAACCTCATTTGCAAGCTTGGTGAGTGTACTACTCACTTGTGTGTGTTAATATATGGCTTTGATACTTGAACTTGGTGCTTGGAATGTTAATTGCTTGAAGTGAAAGTGTACTTTATCACTCTCACTTATATGCCTTATATCATTGTTATCATGTGATTGGAATGTTACACGAAGTGTTACTTGAAATGAAAGTACATGGCTTGGTGTCGTTTGGACGAGTATCCAACGACTACAATTGTTATTTTTGAGCTCAACCCCATTGGTAGTTGATTGAATCTAGCCGGCGAGGGTTTGGTCGTGCCAATTAATGATCCTTGAGGAAATGTTATATGGAATCTTGTAGTATGCGAGACTCTCGATTCCGGTTTACTCGAGTAATACCAAAGTGCAAGTGTTTGGAGTTCGGGCCCGGTAGGGGTATGTTAGGTGGATGGAATGGAAGTAAAGTGGAGTCTACGTTTGGTTACTTTTGAAACATTGACGGAGAGTCAATGAACTTCGATCAAGAATGTAAACGCGGAAAAGGGCTCTTGAGAGCCGCCCGTATCCTTTTATCACCACCATTATTGTGTGCCTTTGTTCACTTTTGACGAATTGAAATGAAAGCTTTATGCTTACATGAACTTGGTTGATTGAGTGATAGTCTCTCACTGGGCAAATAGCTCACCCCGTTCCTTTTGTTTTCCTTACAGGAATCTGACTGCTTTTGGAATGACTTTTGAATTTGTTGCCGAATGAACTAGATGACTATAGCTTTTGAATTGTATAGCTTATGAATTGAAACCTTAAATGTGCCTTTGAGGCCGTTTTCACTTTTCATTTGGCAATCGTACATGTATTAACTTTTGAGTAACTTTCATATGCCATGTTGGCTTGTAAACGCTGAATTGTATGTTGTATATGTGTTTTTATTGTTTGGTTGGGTTGCGGACAGGTTCGGCTTCCAAACGACAAAAGAAAAAAAATTTGGCGAGAACTGCCTGGCCTGAATCCGGCCAGGAATCCGGCCAGAAACTGGCCGGATTGTCGGCCGGAATGCCTGGGGAAATTTTGAATCCGGGCTGTTAACTACTGGACAGTATCCGGCCGGATTCCACTGTTCCAGGCACTATTCATCATTTTTGTTTTTTTTTATTTTGTTTATTTTGGTACTTGTGGCTTGTCCGAGCGCGCTTTTACTTACCCGAAACGTTTTAGATCGCGTGTAACTGCCCGTTAGTCCTGGCGAGAGTTGGGCAGGCAGTCCGCTAACCCCTTTGGTTCGCCTTAGGGGAAGGTGGGGCTGTCACAGGTGGTATCAAAGCCTAGGTTTGAATTAGCCTGGGTGTAATAGAAATACTCGATTTGAGGGTTCATTGTTTATGGCCTTTAAGATTATTTATGGATAATTGCTTTTTGGTGTAGGATGGACGGATATAGTGGACCGAGCGGTGACCCTGCAGGCGAGCGACCTCGTGTAGCGCTCCCAGTGATACCATACCAGATACGGCCAAGAGGGGCCGTCGTGCGTTGGAGCCAGTCTAATCGCCTCCGACGTTGCGAGTGTCGACATAAGTATGCCTATCCTAACGCTCTCGTGTTTGCAGTGGACAAGGAGCGTAAGGAGTTGGCCGGAGAGAATGCTCGACTGGAGGCCGAGGTGACCCAACTTAGGGCGGCCAATGAGAGACAGGCCGAGCGCATTGAGGGTTTGAAGGACGATGTACTTGAGGTAGAGGATAGGGTTGATGACCTCTGCGCTCGGCTGAAGGAAGTCCAAGAGCGCGAGAGTAAGCGAGCTCGCAAGGTGAAGGTTCGAGCTGCATCGATCCTGAATCTTTGCGCGGATGTGGTTGATGGCGTGAGTGACGAGGACTCATGCGCGGGTCCTGAGGCTGGGGTTGGATCCACTCCGTCGGGTGGGTCTAATAGCTCGTCGTCGGTTTAGGACAGGACTTCTAGGGTTCGTTTTGGATAGTTTTAGTTTTGTATATAGGGCGGATAGGGAAAAGAGCCTTAGCTAATCATTTTGTATGGCTAGATTAGCTACGTGTATATTTTTTTTTGATGAGGCCATTTCCTTGGAGATTGTCCATGTTTGTACTTGACTTGACTGATTGTTAATATGTGTGCTGTTTGCCTTGCTTGGAATGTATATATTTGTTTGAAAAGGTTTTGAGTTTACTTACATGCATTGTTTTATATTGGTTTAGTACCATTGCCTAGATCAAGTAAAAGTTTATGGAAGGAACACGTAGTGGACGGGGACGTGGGCGCAGAAATAGACAACCCACACCGGATAGGGGTACTGGGAAAACCTCTACTGGACCTAACCCTGACCCCCAATGTGCAAATCGCTGCTGCTACGCAGCAAATGACTAACTTGCTGGCACAAGTGGTGCAGCAACAGGGCCAGAACCCAAACCCTAACCCCGGAAACCCTGGTAACCACATCGAGAGCGAAGACAGAGCTCTCGAACGTTTTCAAAAGTTTGCTCCACCCAAGTTTATTGGGGGGCCAGATCCGGATGTTGCAGAGAGATGGCTCGAGAAGATGGTCGATATTTTTGGGGCCTTGCACTACACCGATGAACGGCAGGTGACTTTTGTCGTATTCCAGTTAGATGGGGCGGCCCGTTCCTGGTGGAACGTGATACGACAAAAATGGGAACGGGAACAAACGCCCAGGACTTGGGTGAATTTTATCAGGGAATTTAACGCGAAATTCTTCCCTCCTCTAGTTCAGGAGAGGAAGGAAGACGAGTTCATCCGACTCCGCCAAGGAACTCAATCGGTGGCGGAATACGAGAGCCAGTTCACCCGTTTGTCCAAATTTGCGCCTGAGTTGATCATGACCGAGCAACGGCGGATCAGGCGCTTCATCCAGGGCTTGAACGTTGAAATCCAAAAGGACCACGCAGTGGCTCAAATCAATGCTTTTAGCGAGGTCGTAGAAAATGTCCAAAGGGTAGAGAGTGCTCGATTGCAAGTCCGGAACTTCCAGGCTAAAAAGCGGGGCTTTCCTGGAAGCAGCTCCGGACAAGGGGACAAATGTACTCCCTCCAAGTTCGGATGCGGAGCTGGAGGGGGACGACAGTCAGGTTCCGGCAGAGGGGCTCAGTCTAGAGGCGGCCCAGCCGGGAGAGGCCAGGGTGGAAACTTCTAAAAAGGTTCAGGTTCGGCGTCCCGTGGACCTTGCGGGTACTGTGGAAAGCCGAATCACTCTGAAGACAATTGCTGGAAGAAGGGAGGTAAATGTCTGCGTTACGGAAGCGCAGACCACCAGCTTGCTACCTGCCCACTCTTAAAGCAAGACGGAAGGGGAACTCAAACCATGCCAAAGACTAATTCGGGGCAGAATAAGGGAAATGAGGTGAAACCTAAGGTGCCAGCGCGAGTATATTCATTAGAACCTCAACAGGTCCCAGATTCCTCAGAGGTCGTGGAAGGTACGATCCCTATTTTCCACCGTTTTGCCAAAGTTTTAATTGATCCTGGTGCCACTCATTCCTTTGTTAACCCTGATTTCATGTGTGGCATCGATATAAAACCTGCTAGTTTACCATACGATCTAGAAGTTAGTACACCTACGGGGAATCAACGATTGGTCACTAGTATGGTTTATAGGGATTGTGAAGTTTGGGTAGGAGAGAAAAGATTGTTAGGGGACTTGATAAGTTTGGTCATTAAGGGGTATGATGTGATTTTGGGTATGGATTGGCTAGCCAAGTACAATGCCCAACTGGACTGTAAAACGAAAGTGGTAGAGTTCCGCATCCCTGGTGAGGCAACCATAAGGTTGGATATAAGGGGTATGTTAGCCTCATCTGCTTTGATTTCGGGCATTCGGGCTAGGAAATTGCTAAGTCGAGGGGCGCAAGGATTTTTGGCCTTTTTGATTAACACCCCCACAGATAAGTTGAAAGTGGAGGATGTGCCCATAGTGAAGGAATTTCCGGACGTGTTTCCTGATGAGTTGGTAGCTTTGCCTCCGGAAAGAGAAATTGAGTTCAAAATGGACCTGCTACCGGGATCCTCACCTATCTCAAAAACACCATACCGAAGGCTCCTGCTGAGCTCAAGGAGCTAAAGTTGCAATTACAGGACCTTCTGGAGCGGGGATTCATTCAAGAGAGTGGGTCTCCCTGGGGAGCTCCTGTACTTTTTGTGAAGAAAACGGATGGTGGATTGAGGATGTGTATCGATTATCGGGGCCTGAATAATATTACAATTAAAAATAAGTATCCACTGCCCCACATCGATGAGCTATTTGATCAGTTGCAAGGAGCGGTGGTCTTCTCGAAATTGGACCTCTGCCAAGGGTATTACCAGTTATTAAGCAGGAAGGAGGATATTCCGAAGACCGCCTTCAACTCGAGATATGGGCATTACGAGTTCGCAGTTATGCCCTTTGGATTAACCAATTTTCATGCCGCCTTCATGGATTTAATGCATAGGGTTTTTAAGCCCTACCTGGATCGCTTTGTAGTGGTCTTCATCGATGATATCCTGGTCTATTCCAAGACCCGTGAAGAGCATGAGCAACACTTGAGGATTGTCTTACAAACCTTAAGAGACCACCAACTGTACGCCAAGTTCAGCAAGTGCGAATTTTGGCTGGAGAAAATTGCTTTTCTGGGACACATAATTTCTCAAGAGGGTATTTCAGTTGATCCAGCGAAAGTAGAGGCTGTGACTAATTGGAAGAGGCCAGAAAATCCCACAGAGGTCCGCAGCTTTCTAGGACTGGCTGGATATTATCGACGTTTCATCAAGGATTTCTCCAAACTAGCCGGTCCTCTAACCGACTTGACAAAGAAACATGGTCGGTTCAGTTGGAATGCCCGAAGTGAGACAAGTTTTCAAGAGCTGAAGAAACGATTGACCATGGGTCCAGTTCTAGTCTTACCTAACGGAGGTGACGGGTTTGCCGTGTATACGGACGCATCAAGAGAAGGCCTGGGTTGTGTACTAATGCAGAACCGTAATGTGATTTCATTTGCCTCGAGGAAGTTAAAACCTCACGAGCAGAACTACCCGACCCACGATCTGGAGCTAGCTGCCGTTGTTTTCGCTCTTAAAAAGTGGAGACACTACTTATATGGGGTAACTTTCGAAGTTTACTCCGATCACAAAAGTCTGAGGTATCTTTTCTCACAGAAGGAACTAAACATGAGGCAACGGCGGTGGATGGAATTTCTGGAAGATTACGACTGTACCATCAACTACCATCCGGGAAAAGCAAACGTGGTGGCCGATGCCCTAAGTCGCAAAACTCAGGTCGCAAGCTTAATGATTAACGAGTGAAATTTGCTTGAGTCGGTTTGTGAGTGGAAACCCTGCCTTGGGAGCTATAAGGTGACTTTTGGCAATATCAAAGTGACTTCCACCTTCTTGGAAAGGATTAAAGAAGCTCAAAAGGAAGATTCACTAGTGCAGAAGTGGGGAGAGAAAGTGGGAAAAGGAGAAACCACTGATTTCAATTTTGGTCCTGAGGGTATTTTAAAATACCGAAACCGAATAGTGGTGCCGAAGAATGAATCATTGAAAATGGAGATTCTAGAGGAAGCTCATCGATCCAAGTATACAATCCATCCGGGTAGCAGTAAAATGTATCAAGACCTGAAAGGAACCTATTGGTGGGACAATATGAAGAAGGAAATTGCTCTGTACGTGCAAAAATGTCTCATTTGCCAACAAGTTAAAGCAGAGCATCAAAAACCATCGGGTTTGTTACAAACCCTCGAGATACCTGAATGGAAGTGGGAAAACATCACCATGGACTTCGTTTCAGGTTTGCCGTGAACGCAAAGAGGGCACGATGCCGTTTGGGTGATCGTCGATCGATTAACCAAGTCGGCCCATTTCTTCCCGGTGAACATGAAGTATTCCATGGACAAGTTGGCTCAACTGTACATGGACGAGATCGTAAGGCTACACGGCGTTCCAGTCAGTATCGTCTCCGATCGAGATCCACGGTTCGTATCTCAATTTTGGCAGAAGTTCCAAGAAACCCTGGGGACGAAACTCAACTTGAGCACGACCTATCACCCTCAGACAGATGGACAATCGGAGCGAACCATTCAAACTCTCGAGGACATGCTACGAACTTGCATTCGGGATTTTGGGGGCAACTGGGGTCAACACATTTATTTCAAATCCATCCAACCAACCATTGAAACTTGCAATTTCTCCATAAAACCTCTTCAATTAGTGTTAGTGAGTTGATTTGTGGAGTTATTTGGAAAGCTAAGAAGACCTAATGCTCCCTCTCTCTTGTTTCTAAGGTGAGTTGAGAAGAACCACTCTCCTCCCTCTAATGATGCTTAATTTGTGATTAGTGGTAGTATAAGGTGCAATATTATGGATTACATCTTGATTTGTGGTTGAATTAGTGAAGTTTTCTATTTATTGGTGATATTTCTGTTTTAATATGAACATGATTGTGTGGCTATCTATGATGATTGGAAATGGTATATAATGACTCTAGGAGGTGCAAAAAGTGGGTAATTACAAGGTTTTCATTGGGAACATTCTGCCCGGTTGTGTATCTCCTAGTTATAGGCCGAATTGGCCTTGCCTTAAAACATAAAAGTTGTAGGGAAGGACATTTTCGAGGTTCCTACAAAATTTCAGGTCAATCGGAGTAGCGTACAATGAGAAAAGTCGAAATTACCCTTGCTATTCTGGTTTTATCCGAATGTAAGCATTGCGCCTGTAATTGGTTGTTTTGGCTGAAATTGCTTCAGAATTGGTTGTTGAGGTCTTCTGATGAAATTTATCCCTTTTTCTTAGCTTTCAGAAGGCTTTAGAATTTCTGGATTTGGAGTTAAGTAGGCTGAGTTATGATGTTTACACCAGAATGCATTTTGTGAATCTGTTTTACGGTTTTGGTGTAGTATCTTGCATTTTTGATATGGTTGCACTCAAAACTGGGTTGAGTGACCTTCTGTAATGTTGTAGCCCTGTCTTTTAGCTTCGAAATGGTGTATCGTACACCTTCATCCGGTAATGGTAGTGCCTTTGGTGCCATTACCGCAAAAAGAGGTCAAAAACTATTTTTTTTAGGGCCAAAGCTCATTGCATTTCCGCATTTTCTGGTTTCCTCTAATGCTTGTATATGCTTATGGAACCCTATTGGGGTTGTATTTGGCATTGGTTTATGACTCGTTATCGAGTCTCATTGGACTTGTTTGCATGTTTTAGGGCGTGACGTTGGTGCACGATGTTCTTTTGACGGAAGTGCATGAAACCTCATTTGCAAGCTTGGTGAGTGTACTACTCACTTGTGTGTGTTAATATATGGCTTTGATACTTGAACTTGGTGCTTGGAATGTTAATTGCTTGAAGTGAAAGTATACTTTATCACTCTCACTTATATGCCTTATATCATTGTTATCATGTGATTGGAATGTTACACGAAGTGTTACTTGAAATGAAAGTACATGGCTTGGTGTCGTTTGGACGAGTATCCAACGACTACAATTGTTATTTTTGAGCTCAACCCCATTGGTAGTTGATTGAATCGAGCCGGCGTGGGCTTGGTCGTGCCAATTAATGATCCTTGGGGAAATGTTATATGGAATCTTGTAGTATGCGAGACTCTCGATTCCGGTTTACTCGAGTAACACCAAAGTGCAAGTGTTTGGAGTTCGGGCCCGGTAGGGGTATGTTAGGTGGATGGAATGGAAGTAAAGTGGAGTCTACGGTTGGTTACTTTTGAAACATTGACGGAGAGTCAATGAACTTCGATCAAGAATGTTAACGCGGAAAAGGACTCTTGAGAGCCGCCCGTATCCTTTTATCACCACCATTATTGTGTGCCTTTGTTCACTTTTGACGAATTGAAATGAAAGCTTTATGCTTACATGAACTTGGTTGATTGAGTGATAGTCTCTCACTGGGCAAATAGCTCACCCCGTTCCTTTTGTTTTCCTTACAGGAATCTGACTGCTTTTGGAATGACTTTTGAATTGGTTGCCGAATGAACTAGATGACTATAGCTTTTGAATTGTATAGCTTATGAATTGAAACCTTAAATGTGCCTTTGAGGCCGTTTTCACTTTTCATTTGGCAATCGTACATGTATTAACTTTTGAGTAACTTTCATATGCCATGTTGGTTTGTAAACGCTGAATTGTATGTTGTATATGTGTTTTTAGTGTTTGGTTGGGTTGCGGACAGGTTCGGCTTCCAAACAGCAAAAGAAAAAAAATTTGGCGAGAACTGCCTGGCCTGAATCCGGCCAAGAATCCGGCCAGAAACTGGACGGATTGCCTGGGGAAATTTTGAATCCGGGCTGTTAGCTACTGGACAGTATCCGGCCAAGAATCCGGCCGGATTCCACTGTTCCAGGCACTATTCATCATTTTCATTTTTTTTTATTTTGTTTATTTTGGTACTTGTGGCTTGTCCGAGCGCGCTTTTACTTTCCCGAAACGTTTTAGATCACGTGTAACTGCCCGTTAGTCCTGGCGAGAGTTGGGTAGGCAGTCCGCTAACCCCTTTGGTTCGCCTTAGGGGAAGGTGGGGCTGTCACACAAATCAGTAGTATTCCTAATCAAATTAACCAATTACCAAAGCTGATTACCAAGTTCGGACAGAAACAGGGCAGCAGGGGTGTTGCAGTCTTTTCACAGGCTACGTTGCTCCGATTGGCCTGAAATTTTGTAGGTATCTATAAAATATCATTCCCTAAAACTTTCATGTTTTAACCCAAGGCTAATTTGGCCTCTAACTATGAGTAACAGTACCAGGCAGAATGGGTTGGATTGAAACCCTAATTTCCAGAATTTCCTTTCAATGCGGAAATTTTTCACAATTAGCCACAACTTACACCCTCTAGCTTCATTTAAGATCATTTCCAACCATCATACCAAGCCACCCCATAATAATCATATGAAAACAGAAAAATCATGATTAAATAGAAAAATTCAACAATTGCAACCAAAATCATGAACTAGCCCACAATTTCACCTCTTAAACTACCACAAGCCATCAATTAAACATCATTAGGTAGAAAAGAGAGGTTTCTTAGTTACTCACCTTATCAACTCAAGAAAAGAGACCACTTAGCACTTTAGCCTTCCAAACCACTTCACTAATCACCTTACAAGCACTAAACTAAGAGGTTTTATGGAAGAAATTTAAGATTAAACGGTTAGTTTGTGAGATTGGGCAAGATTGGAGCAAGAGACTTGGGAGCTTTTCTCTCTTTTTCTCAAGCAAGAGGTTCAGCCATGAAGCTTGAAAATGAAGAGTAATTTTAGTCAATTTTGATTTATTTGGTAAAGTCATGAATAGTGGTCAACAAGTAAGAATTAATCTTCAAGTGACACTTGTCACTTTCATTAAATGCTAAGCTATCCTTTTGTTTCCTCAACACTTATCCAAACGATATCCTCTAATTATCTCTTAACACCTACTAAAATAAACCCGGTATCCAACACTTAACCTAATTGACCGAATTTTACCGAACTTTCCGCACTAGCGGTTCCCACGTCCGGTATACACTCTTAATTTCTAAAAAACTAACCGATACTAGAAAAATCATCTAAAAACTATATTTACTCGTAAAAATTATTTTTAAAAGTTTTCGAATAAAGAAAATGTGGAAAAACGTGCAATCAAAAGAAAATAAAACCTAGAAATTAAGAAAATTACGGGTCCTCACACTCTCTCCCCCTTAAAGAAATTTCGTCCTCGAAATTTTCTTATCAACGGAATCTATCAAAATCTAAGGTACCCAACGGATCGTACCTTCTACGTCCTCAGACGAGTCAGGACCCTGATAGTGTTCTAAAGAGTACACTTGAGCCGGTACCTTGGATCCAGTCCCTTCCTTTTCCGACTGTCCAGGGTTAGTCTTAATGGGTTGCGGGGTCCCTTTTCCTCTTCGCAATCGAACTGGGCAGTCAGCAATCCGATGATCGGCACTTCCGCGGCGCAGACATTTTCCCTCTTTCTTCCAACAATTTGCCTCCGTATGATTTGGCCCTCCGCAATATCCACAGGGACCACGAGTAGCAGAGACCGGTCCCCCTTGAGAGACATCACGCGACACCCCTGGTTGTCGTACTCCCCCGTTTCCCTTTCCAATCTTAGGGGGCATACTTGTACCTTCTTGCTCAGAGCCACTCCCAGGAAAGCCCCTTTTCTTGGCTTGGAAGTTTTTCACCTGTAGCCTAGCATTCTCTACTCGTTGCGCCTTCTCTACGGCCTCGCTAAAAGCATTAATCTGGGCCACCGCGAGGTCCTTCTGAATTTCTACGTTCAAGCCCTGGATAAAACGCCTTATTCGTCGTTGCTAGGTCATGATCAGCTCAGGAGCAAATTTGGACAGGCGGGTGAACTGACTCTCGTATTCCGCTACAGACTGGGCCCCGTGGCGAAGTTGGATAAACTCATCTTCCTTCCGTTCCTGGACTAGAGGAGGGAAGCATTTAGCGTTGAACTCTTGCATGAAGTTCACCCAGGTCCGGGGCATCTGCTCCCGTTCCCACTTCTATCGAATGACGTTCCACCAGGAACGGGCCGCCCCTTCTAGCTGGAAGACGGCAAATGTTACCTGCCTCTCCTCGGTATAGTGCAAGGCAGTAAAAATATCTATCATCTTCTCCAACCACTTCTCAGCCACGTCAGGATCAGGGCCTCCAAGAAATTTGGGTGGGGAGAACTTCTGAAATCTCTCAAGGGCTCTATCCTCGCCCTCTATGTGATTACTAGGGTTCCCAGGGTTGGGGTTAGGGTTTTGACCCTGTTGGTGCACCACTTGGGCTAGCAAATCAGTCATTTGCTGCATGGCAGCAGCTATTTGGACGTTGGGGTCAACCCTAGGTTCAGGGTTTGGTCCATATGAGGTTTCTCCAGTGCCCTTCTCAGATGTAGGTTGCCTAATTCCACACCCACGGCCCCGTCCACTACGAGTACCTTCCATTGGTCTAATCAATCTAGGGTCGAAGCGGGAATATAATATTAAACATAGGTAGGCAAAAACAAGTAGCAAGAGGTACGCACAGATCAAAAGCATATATACATACACAACTGTACCGAACCAGTCACACAGTAGCAGTCAATTAGATACAAATATGAGAAATCCATGGAAGTAGCGGAGTCATCTAAAAGCACTATAGAGAAACTAGGTCACAAGTACAAAATAACTAACGAAAAGCTATTTCCCTTCTAGGGCTCCAACCCTAATCTACGAGAATGCCCCAACTTATATCTTAATCCAGGTTAATCATGCTTACTAACACTCGAACAAACCACACAAAATTCCATAGAATCACATTTCTAGTTCGCCCAAGTCCTTTCTAACCTAGGCTCTCATCTCTTCCGTATCCGGGCGCAAGAATCCCATCTAAGATAATTCACAACTCGAGCCGGCCGGTCCCAAGAGTAAATCATCCATATTAAAGATTCCTACCCGACAAACATACCTAACTTCCTCAAGTCCCATGATAAAGATCTTTACACTTATGACATGCACGGTTCATAGCTTATGCTCAAACGAGCACTTAGACATATTCACGAAATCAGGACCATAACACCACTGGCCCAAGCTCACTCCGCGCAGAGACCACGCGAAGCAGCTCTGATACCACCTGAGACTGCCCCACTTTCCCCTAAGGCGTACCAAAGGGGTTAGCGGACTGCCTGCCCAGCTCTCGCCAGGACTACTAGCGCGATTATGTACAGTCTAAAACATTTCGGAAGGTATTAGCGCGCTCAAACGGAACAAAACCATGGAATGAAAACGGAATATCGGAGCCGCACATGAACAGTGCCAATCACATTTATACATGTAAGGTTCCCAACTTACAACCCAAAAGAAAGTGTTAGAACAAAATACATTTAGGTTTTCCAACCATCAAGGAGCTATACAAACGTATATTAAACTAGCTCAACTCGGCTTCAAAATCACAGTTCCAAAAGGTGTTCACATCCCTGTAAGGAAAACAAAGGCAACAGAAAGGGGTGAGTTTACGCTCAATGAGGTACCAAACATATAGGGGAAAAACATGGCCTTTCACGTTTAATCAACCAGATACATATACCAGATATAAAGGAAAGCAGTTAGACACAGTGATTCAAAGGGAAAGGATACAGGTGGCTCTCAGGAGCCAGATTTCCATTTGCAGTACTTGATCCGAACCCGTTGACTCTCCGTTAACGTACATAGAACCAACATATCCGTAGACCCTACTTTACACCAATTTCCGTCCACCAAACATACCCCTACCGGGCCCGAACGCCGAACAGAACAGAAGTGGAAATACTCGAGTATACCAGAATTAAGGGTCTCAACACCCAAAGATTCCTGAAACAGACTACCGTGGTTCGTTATCTAATCGACCAGGCCCTTGCCAGCCCGACTTGAGTAACTAGCCACAGGTGTTGAGCTCAGAGGTCACAGAAAGGTCATTGGATACCAGTCTCCAAACGATATCCGAACAGACTCAGATACAGATAACAGATTACATATAGTCAAGAGGCATACAGACAGACTGTGAGAACCCGTAATTTTTTTCCATTTCCTAGGTTTTATTATATTCAATGGCTTGTTTTCTGCATTTTCGTGATTAGGACAATTTCTAGATACTTTTAAGGAGTAGCTATAATTTTTAGATGATTTTTCTAGTATCGAATTGTTTTTGAGAAATTAAGAGCGTATACAGGACGTGGGACCCACTAGGGCGAAAAGTTCGAAAAAATTCGGCCAGTTAGGTTATGTTTTGGATACTGGATTTAAATAATCGGGTGTTAAGAGATAATTAGAGATTACCAAGTGGATTGGTGTAAGAGAGACAAAAGTTAGGCAAGCAATTAATGAAAGTGACAAGTGTCACTTAGAGATTCATTACCATTTTTGACCACTATTCATTCTCTTACCAATTTATCAAAATAACTCAAAACGTTGACCCAAAAATCCCCAAAATTGGCAAGCTCATGGCCGGCCCTCTCTAAGGAGAAAAGAAAAGAAAAGCTCTCCAAAATTTTGCTCCAACCTTGCTCAATCTTCAACTTCAACCGGTTAAATTTGTAATTGCTCCATAAAACTCCTCCACTTAGTGATTTTGAGGTGATTGGTGAAGTTGTTTGGAAAGCTAAGGTGTTGAATTGCTTCCTTTCTTGTGTTATAAGGTGAGTGACTAAGGAACTACTCTTTTCCTTCCAATAATGTTTAATTAGTAACTTATGTGAGTTGAGGTGATGATTATTGGTGCTATTTCATGATTTGGGTTGAGATTGATGACATTTTCCTATTTAATCATGTGATTTCTGTTTTAATATGATTTTTATGGTGTAGCCATGTATGATGATTGGAAATGGTATTTAAGGAAGTTAGAAGGTGGAAAAAGTGGTTAATTGCAAGCAATTTCTGTTTTGGAAAGAAAATTGGAAAGTTAGGGTTTCTTTGATTTACATTCTGCCTGGCACTGTAGCTCATAGTTAGAGGCCGAATTGACCTTGGGTTAAAACATGAAAGTTGTACCGAATGATATTATAGAGATTCCTACAAAATTTCAGGTCAATCGGAGTAGCGTTGCTTGAGAAAAGATGGAATTACCCTTGCTGCCCTGGTTTTACCCGAATTTGAGAATTGCTTCTGTAATGTGTTATTTTGGTTGGGAATGCTTCAGAATTAGTTGTTGAGGTCTTCTGATGAAATGTATCCTTGTATCTTAGCTTTCGGATGGCTTTGGAATTACTGAATTTGGACTTAGGTAGCCTGATTTATGATGTTTGCACCAGAATGCGATTTGTGAACCTGTTTTTGCGGTTCTGGTGTAGTAGATTGCATTTTGACCTGGTTACACTCGAAACTGGACAGAGTTTCCTTCTTCAACATTGTAGCCCTATCTCTTAGCTTCGAAACGGTGTATCTTGAACCTTCATCCGATAATCGTAGTGCCTTTGGTACCAAAACCGCAAAATGATATCAAAAACTATTTTTTTTGGGTTAACACTTAACTCCATTTCCGGATTTTTCTGGTTTCCTCTAATGCTTATGTATGCTTATGGAACCCATGTTGGTAGTATTTGGCATTGGTTTATGACTTGTTATCGAGTCTCATTGTACTTGTTTGCATGTTTTAGGGCGTGACGGTGTTTCACGACGCTCCTTTGACGGAGGTGCATGAAATATCATTTTCAAGCTTGGTGAGTCTACTACTCACTTGTGTGTTACTATATGGCTTTGATGTACTTGAATTGATGCTTTGAATATTGTTTGAAGTGAGGGTGTACTTGATCACTCTCATGTGCCTTATATCATTGTTTACCATGATTGGAATGTTACATGAAATGAAAGCAATTGAATTGGTGGCGTTTGGACGAGTATCCAACGACCATGCTTGTTACCATTGAGCTCAACCCCATTGGTAGTTGATTGAATCGAGCCAGCGAGGGCTTGGTCGTGACAATTAATGAGCCTTGGGGAAAGTTATATGGAATCTTGTAGTAAGAGAGACTCTCGATTCCGGTATACTCGAGTAATACCATATTTCAAGTGTTTGGAGTTCAGGCCCGGTAGGGGTATGTTGGGTGGAAGGAATGGAAGTAAAGTGGAGCCTACGGTTGGTTACTTTTAAACATTGACGGAGGGTCAATGAGATCGATCAAGAATGCAAACGAGGAAAAGGGCTCTTGAGAGCCGCCCGTATCCTTTTATCACCACTTTTGATGTGTGCCTTTGCTTACTTTTGATGAATTGGAATGAAAAGCTTTATGCTTATGTGAATTTTGCTGCTTGAGTGGTATTATCTCACTGGGCGTAAGCTCACCCTATTCCTTTTGTTTTCCTTGCAGGAAAATAAATACTTTTGGTCTGCAATTGATAGTTGGTTGCCGAATTGAGCTAGATGGACATATCTTTTGTATAACTCCTAGATTGAAACCCTAAATGTACTTTTGAGTCCGTTTCTCTTTTGATTTGGCAAACCATACATGTATCCACTTTTGAATACTTTTGTATGCCACTTTGGATTGTAAATGCTTAATTTCAATATGTAAATATTTGCTTGATGTTTGGTTGGGTTTTGGCGTGTCGGTTACTATTCATGGCCGACTCCGGATTCTTTTTTTTATTTTGACATTTTGACCTGTTTACGCACGGTTGTAAGTTCCGGAACGCATTATATCTCTTTAAACCGAACCGTTAGTCCTGGCGAGAGCTGGGCAGGTAGTCTGCTAACCCCTTTGGTTCGCCTTAGGGGAAGGTGGGGCTGTCACAGGTGGTATCAGAGCCTAGGTTTGAATTGGCCTGGGTATATTAGAAATGCTTGAATTGTGGATTATTTTGGTTACGTCCTTTAAGATTATTATACTGATTTCTTCTTTTGGTGTAGGATGGACGGTCAGGGTGAGCCTAGTAGTCCCCCTGCTGGAGAGCGACCCCGTGGGGTGCTTCCGGTGATTCCATACCAGAACCGGCCCAGAGGGGCCGTTGTGCGTTGGAGCCCGGCTAACCGCCTCCGACGTTGTGAGTGTCGACACAAGTACGCTTACCCTAACGTGTGAGAACCCTAAGCCGTTCATATTTTCTAAGCGTTTGGTTTATTCTTGCTTCCCGTTTAAGTGAAGTTTTGTCCACTAATCGTTTTAAACGGAAGGGTCTTGTTGTTATGTGCAATTATGTGTGAGATATGTATGTATGTGTATGTGTTAGAAGTACGATTTAGCGTGGCAATCAAACTTGGAAAAGAGGAAAAATTTTGCGAAAAGGCTGAAGGGCCGAATCCGGCCAGATTGCTGGCCGGATTGTTGGGCATTTTTGAAAAAAAATTGGATTAGCTACTGCCTCGAATCCGGCCAAGAATCCGGCCGGAAATCCGGCCAGATTCCGGCCGGATTGTGACATGTCACAGCCGGTCAGAAGCTTTGACCGGCTGTTTCCTTCATAAATATCTTGGTTTTGGTTGCTTTTGTCTTCATTTTTGTTCCCTGCTCAACCGAGCTTCATAGAGAGAAAACAAGAAAAGCTCTTTCAAATTTCTACTCCAAGCTTGAGATTTAACCGTTTGTTTTGCAAATTGCTCCGATTAATTTCTTATCTAAGTTGGGTACAAGCTCTTGGTGGAGTTGCTTTTAAAGGGGAAGTCTTAAGTTCCTACCTTGGCTTGAGTTGTTGCAAGTTGAGTTGCTAAGGAAGTTCTTGTTTTGTTTTACTATTGGTTAATTGGTGAATTGTGAATGTTAAAGATGCTATATTGTGGATGATTTCTTGGGTTTGGGTCAAGTTGGACCATTTTCTAATTTATTTGGGATTTATCTGATTTTATATGAAAGTCTTGGATTGGACTTGGATTAGTGGTTTAAATGGTGCTAATGGAAGCTTGTATACGTTATTTACGGTTGTTGGCGGAAAATTTCCGCTTGTGATGTGATTTCCGGTTTCTAGGGTTTTAATTTAGGGATTTTTCTGTTTAATATGAATATGATTGTGTGGCTATGAATGATGATTGGAAATGGTATATAATGACTCTAGGAGGTGGAAAAAGTGGACAATTGCAATCAATTTCTGTTTTGGAAGAAATTTCAGAAAATTAGGTTTTCTGAAGGAACATTCTGCCCGAATTTTTAGCTCCTAGTTAGAGGCCGAATTGGCCTTAGTTTAAAACATGAAAGTTGTAGGGAATGACATTTTAGAGATTCCTACAAAATTTCAGGTCAATCCGAGTAGTTTAGAATGAGATAAGTTGAAATTACTATTGCTGTTCTGGTTTTACCCGAAATTGAGAACTGCGCCTGTAATTGGTTGTTTTGGCTGGAATTTCTTCCGAATTGGTTGTTTAGGCCTTCTTATGAAATTTAGCCCTGTTTCTTATATTTTAGCTGGTTTTGGAATTTCTGGATTTTGAATTGTAGATCCTGAGTTATGATGTTTCCGCTAGAACGCGTTTTGGTGAATCTGTTTTACGTTGTTGATGAAGTATCTTGCATTTTTGACCTGTTTTCACTCAAAACTGGGTTGAGTGACCTTCTGTGATGTTGTAGCCCTGTATTTTAGCTTCGAGATGGTGGATATTGCACCCTCATCCGATAAGCATAGTGACATTTGTGCCATTACCGCAAAATGAGGGCAAAAACTATTTTTTTAGGGCCAAGGCTAATTGCATTTCCGAAATTTCTGGTTTTCTCTCATGTTTGTATATGCTTATGGAACCCTATTGGGGTCATGTTTGGCGTTGGTTTATGACTCGTTATCGAGTCTCATTGTACTTGTTTGCGTGTTTTAAGACGTGACGGTGGTGCACAACATTCTTTTGACGAAAGTGCTTGAAATCACATTTGCTAGCGTGGTGAGTGTACAACTCACTTATGTGTTATTATATGACTTTGATACTTGAACTTGAGATGTTGAATGTTAATTGATTGAAGTGAGAGTGTACTTTATCACTTTCACTTGTTGTTTCGAATGTTATTGGAATGTTATATGAAATGTTATATGAAATGAAATACATGACTTGGTGCCGATCGGACGAGTATCCAACGACTACAAATGTTATCAAAGAGCTCAACCCCATTGGTAGTTGATCGAATCGAGCCGGCAAGGGCTTGGTCGTGACAATTAATGAGCCTTGGGTAAAGTTATAAGGAATCTTGTAGTATGAGAGACTCTCGATTCCGGTATACTCGAGTAATACCACAATGCATGTGTTTGGATTGCGGGCCCGGTTGGGGGATGTTAGGAGGAATGGAATGGGGGTAAAGTGGAGTCTACGGTTGGTTACTTTTAAACATTGACGGAGAGTCAATGGGATCTGATCAAGAATGCAAACGAGGAAAAGGGCTCTTGAGAGCCACCCGTATCCTTTTATCCTCATTATTGATGTGTGGCTTTACTTATTTTTGGTAAATTGGACTGTTAAGCTTGATGCATCTATGAATTTGGTTGTTTGAGTTGTATTCTCACTGGGCAATTAGCTCATCCCGTTCCTTTTGTTTTCCTTATAGGAATATGACTTTTTTTTGGAATATATCTTGATAGATGGTTGCCGAATGAACTAGATGAATGTCTCTTTTGTGTTGTATATAAAATGGGACCCTAAATGTATCATTAGGGCCGTTTTCACTTTTGTTTTGGCAAACCACATATGTAGTGATTTTATATCACTTTTAAATGCCATTTTGGCTTGTAAATGCTTAATGCTATGTTGTATATGTATTTCGATGTTTGGTTGGGTTCGAACGGGTCGGTTACTATTCATGACCGACTCTGGATTTCATTTTTTTATTTTGGGTTATTTTGCCCTTTTGCCTTGTTTACGCGCGTTATAAGTTCCAGAACGCAATAGATTGCTCTACTGCACCGTTAGTCCTGGCGAGAGCTGGGCAGGCAGTCCGCTAACCTCTTTGGTTCGCCTTAGGGAAAAGTGGGGCTGTCACAGTTGGTATCAGACCCTGCTTCGCGTGGTCTTTGCGCGGAGTGAGCCTGGACTGAGTGTTGAATAGGTATGAAGGATTAAGTGCTCGTTCGAGCATAAGCTATGAATTGTGAACGTTATAGGCCTTAAATGTTTCGTGAGATTTGAGGAACATAGATAGGTGCGTCAGGGAGGAATTTCGATTTGTAGATGATTTACTCTTGGGACTGGCCAGCTCGAGATGTGAACTATATTATTTCGGATTCTCGTGCCCGAGTACTCCAGAATTGAGGCGATGCAAGCTACTAGGTATTTGAGCCTTGTATTTTGGAAACGAGCCTTGTATTTTGGAAACATGAACAGGCTTTGTCTGACTAGAATGAGCACAAGAGATCAATGGATATCTAGTTTGGATAGTTGGATAGTAAGTGACGTGAGAGACCAGACGGTCTGATACTGGGACGACTTCACCTTTTCCTTTTGGTTCGTCCGGATATTACTACCACCAGACGTTAGTATATGTGCTTGTATACATGGTTATCTGTCCAACCTGATATGTATTTGTGTACTTGTTTATCCGTCTTTTAATATGGCGTGTTATGTGCGATATGTTATGTGTGTAATTGGTATGATAGATTTTGTTATTTAGTCAATTTATTGCATTCATGCATTAAAGTACCCTGTTGGAAAGAGAGAGGGGAAAAAAAAAAAACGGGGACGTAGTCGCGGACATGGTCATAGCAGTGAAACAAAACGATACCAAGAGTCAAGGGAAGAAAGGGAGGAAACAACAGCTGAACCAAATATGGACCAAGAGTGCCACTTGTATTCAAGACTTTATTATGACCCATTGTTTTGCCGACAGGCTACCATCTGAGGTCCAGCAATTCTGTGAGATGGCACGTTGGGTTGAGATGTATAAGGAAATCGCGGTTCTTCGAGACGAAATAGAAGTCCAAAAGAAACTAGTCGCATACTGGGAGGGGCGATGGAAGCACGAGTATTCAGAGAAAATTGAGCTCTTGCACAAGAACTTAGAGCTAAAAAGGAAATACGAAGGGATTTCCGATGAGGCCCTGGAGAAGGCTCAACGAATCGAGAATGCAAAGGCGCAGGTGAAAGCTTCCCAAATACGGAAAATGGGTGCAGTGGGTAGCGTGAGTGAGGGACCTAGCGAAGGAATGGCACCTTCTAAAGTACAGAAAGTGAACCAGTTGTTCGGGCCGCCATGGACATTGGGGCCGGTAGATGAAAGATTTATCAAAGGAAGCCAAACCAGACAGGGGGAGACTTCTCCGGAAAGTAAAAAAGATGGCTTCCCACTTGACTTGTGACTATTGCGGAAAGGCCAATCACACTGAGAACAATTGTTGGAGAAAGGGGAGGAGATGTCTGCGCTGTGGGAGCGCCGAGCATCGAATTGCTCATTGTTCTAAAACTATACTCAAAGTACGTAAAAAGAAAGGAACCCAACAACCAACCAAGACCGACCCTGGACCGTCAAGTGGAGAAGGGACTGGAATGAAGAACCTCGTTTCTTCTGATTCTGAAGACGGGGAAGGTACAGGCCATTGGTTACTTTAAATTTTGAAGGTAAAAATTTCAAGGACGAAATTTCTTAAGGGGGGGAGAGTGTGAGAACCCTAAACCGTTCATATTTTCTAAGCGTTTGGTTTATTCTTGCTTCCCGTTTAAGTGAAGTTTTGTCCACTAATCGTTTTAAACGGAAGGGTCTTGTTGTTATGTGCAATTATGTGTGAGATATGTATGTATGTGTATGTGTTAGAAGTATGATTTAGCGTGGCAATCAAACTTGGAAAAGAGGAAAAATTTTGCGAAAAGGCTGAAGGGCCGAATCTGGCCGGAAATCCTACTAGTTATTAGCCGGATTGCTGGCCGGATTGTTGTGCATTTTTGAAAAAAAATTGGATTAGCTACTATCTCGAATCCGGCCAAGAATCCGGCCGGAAATCCGGCCAGATTCCGGCCGGATTGTGACGTGTCACAGCCGGTCAGAAGCTTTGACGGGCTGTTTCCTTCATAAATATCTTGGTTTTGGTTGCTTTTGTCTTCATTTTTGTTCCCTGCTCAACCGAGCTTCATAGAGAGAAAACAAGAAAAGCTCTTTCAAATTTCTACTCCAAGCTTGAGATTTAACCGTTTGTTTTGCAAATTGCTCCGATTAATTTCTTATCTAAGTTGGGTACAAGCTCTTGGTGGAGTTGCTTTTAAAGGGGAAGTCTTAAGTTCCTACCTTGGCTTGAGTTGTTGCAAGTTGAGTTGCTAAGGAAGTTCTTGTTTTGTTTTACTATTGGTTAATTGGTGAATTGTGAATGTTAAAGATGCTATATTGTGGATGATTTCTTGGGTTTGGGTCAAGTTGGACCATTTTCTAATTTATTTGGGATTTATCTGATTTTATATGAAAGTCTTGGATTGGACTTGGATTAGTGGTTTAAATGGTGCTAATGGAAGCTTGTATACGTTATTTACGGTTGTTGGCGGAAAATTTCCGCTTGTGATGTGATTTCCGGTTTCTAGGGTTTTGATTTAGGGATTTTTCTGTTTAATATGAATATGATTGTGTGGCTATGTATGATGATTGGAAATGGTATATAATGACTCTAGGAGGTGGAAAAAGTGGACAATTGCAATCAATTTCTGTTTTGGAAGAAATTTCAGAAAATTAGGTTTTGTGAAGGAACATTCTGCCCGAATTTTTAGCTCCTAGTTAGAGGACCAATTGGCCTTAGCTTAAAACATGAAAGTTGTAGTGAATGACATTTTAGAGATTCCTACAAAATTTCAGGTCAATCAGAGTAGTGTAGAATGAGATAAGTCAAAATTACTATTGCTGTTATGGTTTTACCCGAAATTGAGAACTGCGCCTGTAATTGGTTGTTTTGGCTGGAATTTCTTCCGAATTGGTTGTTTAGGCCTTCTGATGAAATTTATCCCTGTTTCTTAGATTTTAGCTGGTTTTGGAATTTCTGGATTTGGACTTGTAGATCCTGAGTTATGATGTTTCCGCTAGAACGCGTTTTGGTGAATCTGTTTTACGTTGTTGATGAAGTATCTTGCATTTTTGACCTGTTTTCACTCAAAACTGGGTTGAGTGACCTTCTGTGATGTTGTAGCCCTGTATTTTAGCTTCGAGATGGTGGATCTTGCACCCTCATCCGATAAGCATAGTGACATTTGTGCCATTACCGCAAAATGAGGACAAAAACTGTTTTTTTAGGGCCAAGGCTAATTGCATTTCCGAAATTTCTGGTTTTCTCTCATGTTTGTATATGCTTATGGAACCCTATTGGGGTCATGTTTGGCGTTGGTTTATGACTCGTTATCGAGTCTCATTGTACTTGTTTGCGTGTTTTAGGACGTGACGGTGGTGCACAACGTTCTTTTGACGAAAGTGCTTGAAATCACATTTGCTAGCGTGGTGAGTGTACAACTCACTTATGTGTTATTATATGACTTTGATACTTGAACTTTAGATGTTGAATGTTAATTGATTGAAGTGAGAGTGTACTTTATCACTTTCACTTGTTGTTTCGAATGTTATTGGAAAGTTATTGGAATGTTATATGAAATGAAATACATGACTTGGTGCCGATCGGACGAGTATCCAACGACTACAAATGTTATCAAAGAGCTCAACCCCATTAGTAGTTGATTGAATCGAGCCGGCAAGGGCTTGGTCGTGACAATTAATGAGCCTTGGGTAAAGTTATAAGGAATCTTGTAGTATGAGAGACTCTCGATTCCGGTATACTCGAGTAATACCACAATGCATGTGTTTGGATTGCGGGCCCGGTTGGGGGATGTTAGGAGGAATGGAATGGGGGTAAAGTGGAGTCTACGGTTGGTTACTTTTAAACATTGACGGAGAGTCAATGGGATCTGATCAAGAATGCAAACGAGGAAAAGGGCTCTTGAGAGCCACCCGTATCCTTTTATCCTCATTATTGATGTGTGGCTTTACTTATTTTTGGTAAATTGGACTGTTAAGCTTGATGCATCTATGAACTTGGTTGTTTGAGTTGTATTCTCACTGGGCAATTAGCTCACCCCGTTCCTTTGGTTTTCCTTACAGGAATATGACTTTTTTTTGGAATATATCTTGATAGATGGTTGCCGAATGAACTAGATGAATGTCTCTTTTGTGTTGTATATAAAATGGGACCCTAAATGTATCATTAGGGCCGTTTTCACTTTTGTTTTGGCAAACCACATATGTAGTGATTTTATATCACTTTTAAATGCCATTTTGGCTTGTAAATACTTAATGCTATGTTGTATATGTATTTCGATGTTTGGTTGGGTTCGGACGGGTCGGTTACTATTCATGACCGACTCTGGATTTCATTTTTTTATTTTGGGTTATTTTGCCCTTTTGCCTTGTTTACGCGCGTTATAAGTTCCAGAACGCAATAGATTGCTCTACTGCACCGTTAGTCCTGGCGAGAGCTGGGCAGGCAGTCCGCTAACCTCTTTGGTTCGCCTTAGGGGAAAGTGGGGTTGTCACATAACGCTCTGGTGTTGGCCGTGGCCGAGGAGCGTAAGGAGTTGGCCGAAGATAAGGCTAGGCTTGAGGCCGAGGCGAACCAGCTTAGTGCGGCCAATGAGAGACAGGCCGAGCGCATTAAGGGGTTGGAGTACGACGTGCTAGAGGTAGAGGATAGGGTTGATGATCTCTGTACTCAGCTTAGGGAAGTTCATGAGCGCGAGTCTAAGCGAGCTCGAAAGGTTAAGGTTCGAGCCGCATCGATCCTGAACCTCTGCGCGGACGTGGTCGAAGGCTTGAGTGACGAGGACTCGTGTGCGGGGCCCGAGGCTGGGGTTGGATCCACCCCATCGGGTGGGTCTTCTAGCTCGTCGTCGGACTATGTCACGACTCCTAGGGTTTTTGGGATAGTTTTGTTTTTGTATATAGGGCGGATGGGGAGAGAGCCTTAGCTAATCGTTTTGTACGTTTGGATTAGCTACGTGTATATTTCTTTTGATGAGGCCATTCCCTCGTGGATAGTCCATGTTTGTACTTGACTTGACTGTACTTGACTTGATTGGTTGTTTATATGTGTGTTGTTGCCTTGTTTGGAATGTATATATATGTGTGTAAAAGTTTTGGGATTTTATTTACATGCATTGTCATTTTATTGTTCTAGTACGTTTGTCTAGATCAAATAGATTTTATGGAAGGCACACGTAGTGGATGGGGGCGTGGGCGCGGGAATAGGCAACCTACGCCAGACCGGGGTGCTGGGGAAACCTCCTCTGGACCTAATCCTGAACCGAGAGTTGTCCCCAACGTGCAGATAGCTGCCGCTATGCAACAAATGACCAACCTGCTGGCACAAGTGGTACAGCAACAAGGCCAGAACCCAAACCCTAACCCTAGAAACCCTGGAAACCCTGGCAATCACGTCGAGAGCGAAGACAGAGCTCTTGAACGATTTCAAAATTTTGCTCCACCCAAGTTCATTGGGGGACCCGATCCGGATGTCGCCGAAAGGTGGCTCGAGAAGATGGTCGATATTTTCGCTGCACTGCACTATACCGAAGAGCGGCAGGTGACTTTTGCCATTTTCCAGCTGGAAGGGGCGGCCCGTTCCTGGTGGAATGTCATTCGGCAAAAATGGGAGCGGGAACAAACGCCCAGGACTTGGGTAAATTTTATGAGAGAGTTTAACGCGAAATTTTTCCCTTCTCTAGTTCAGGAGAGGAAGGAAGATGAGTTTATTCAACTCCGCCACGGGGCTTAGTCTGTAGCAGAGTACGAAAGCCAGTTCACGCACTTATCCAAATTTGCCCCTGAGTTGATTATGACGGAGCAACGGCGAATTAGGCGTTTTATCCAGGGCCTAAATGTGGAAATTCAGAAGGACCTCGTAGTGGCCCAGATTAACGCTTTTAGCAAGGCCGTGGAGAAGGCCCAACAGGTAGAGAGCGCCAGGGTACAAGTACGGAACTTCCAGGCGAAGAAGCGGGGTTTTCCTGGAAGCAGCTCTAGACAAGGGGATAAAGGTACCCCCTCCAAGTTGGGACGAGGAGCTGGAGGTGGCCGACAGAGGCGCTCAAACCAGGGGTGGCTCGACCGGGAGAGGCCAAGGTGGAAACTTCCAGAAGGGTTCAGGTTCGGCGTCCCGTGGGCCTTGTGGGTACTGCAGAAAACCGAATCACTCCGAAGATAATTGCTGGAAGAAGGGAGGCAAATGTCTGCGTTGTGGAAGCGCAGACCACCAGCTGGCTACCTGTCCACTGTTAAAGCAAGACGGAAAGGGAGCTCAAACCGCACCAAAGACCAATACGGTACCGGATAAGGGGAATGGGATGAAACCTAAGGTTCCAGCTCGAGTATATTCGTTAGAACCTCGACAGGTCCCATATTTCTCAGAGGTCGTGGAAGGTACGATCCCTATTTTCCACCGTTTTGCCAAAGTTTTAATTGATCCTGGTGCCACTCATTCCTTCGTTAACCCTGATTTCATGTGTGGCATCGATATAAAACCTGCTAGTTTACCATACGACCTAAAAGTTAGTACACCTATGGGGAATCAACGTTTGGTTACTAGTATGGTTTATAGGGATTGTGAAGTGTGGGTAAGAGAGAAGAGATTGTTAGGGGACTTGATAAGTTTGGTCATTAAGGGGTATGATGTAATTCTGAGTATGGACTGGCTCGCCAAGTATAATGCCCAACTGGATTGTAAAACAAAAGTGGTAGAATTCCGCATCCCTGGTGAGGCAACTTTAAGGTTGGACATAAGGGGTACGTTAGCCTCATCTGCGTTGATTTCGGGCATTCGGGCTAGGAAACTGCTAAGTAGAGGAGCACAAGGATTTTTGGCCTTTCTGATCAATACCCCTTCGGATAAAGTAAAGGTAGAGGATGTGCACATAGTGAGGGAATTTCCAGATGTATTCCCTGATGAGTTAGTAGCTCTACCTCCGGAAAGAGAGATTGAATTCAAAATAGACTTGCTACCGGGATCCTCACCTATCTCAAAAACACCATACCGAATGGCTCCTGCAGAGCTCAAGGAGCTAAAGTTGCAATTGCAAGACCTTCTGGAGCGGGGATTCATTCAAGAGAGTGGGTCTCCCTGGGGAGCTCCTGTACTGTTTGTGAAGAAAAAGGACGGTGGTCTGAGAATGTGTATCGATTATCGGGGCTTGAATAATATTACGGTGAAAAATAAGTATCCACTGCCCCACATAGATGAGTTGTTTGATCAGTTGCAGGGAGCGGTGGTCTTCTCAAAACTGGATCTCCGCCAAGGGTATTATCAGCTATTAATCAGGAAGAAGGATATTCCGAAAACTGCTTTCAACTCAAGATACGGGCATTACGAGTTTACAGTTATGCCCTTTGGATTAACGAATGCTCCTGCCGCCTTCATGGATTTAATGCATAGGGTTTTTAAGCCCTACCTGGATCGATTTGTAGTAGTCTTTATCGACGATATTCTGGTCTATTCCAAGACGAGTGAAGAGCATTAGCAACACTTGAGGGTTGTTTTACAAACCCTAAGAGACCATCAACTGTACGCCAAGTTCAGCAAATGCGAATTTTGGCTGGAGAAAATTGCTTTTCTGGGACACGTAATTTCTCAAGAGGGTATTTCAGTTGACCTGGCGAAAGTAGAGGCTGTGACTAATTCGAAGAGGCCAGAAAACCCCACCGAGGTCCGCAGTTTTCTAGGACTGGCTGGATATTATCGACGTTTTATTAAGGACTTTTCCAAACTAGCCGGTCCCCTAACTGATTTGACAAAGAAACATGGTAGATTCATTTGGAATGCCCGAAGTGAGACAAGTTTTCAAGAATTAAAGAAAAGATTGACCATAGCTCCAGTGCTAGTCTTACCAAACGGGGTGGACGGATTTGCTGTGTATACGGACGCGTCACGAGAAGGCCTGGGTTGCGTGTTAATGCAGAATCGTAATGTGATCTCTTTTGCCTCTAGGAAGTTGAAACTTCATGAGCAAAATTACCCGACCCACGATCTGGAGCTAGCCGCCGTTGTTTTCGCGCTGAAAAAGTGGAGACACTATTTATATGGGGTGACCTTTGAAGTTTACTCGGACCATAAAAGTCTGAGGTACCTCTTCTCCCAGAAGGAATTGAACATGAGGCAACGACGATGGATGGAATTTCTAGAGGATTACGACTGTACAATCAACTACCATCCGGGAAAGGCAAACGTGGTAACCGATTCCTTAAGTCGTAAGGTTCAAGTAGCAGGGTTGATGATCAAAGAGTGGGATTTATTAGAATCCGTATGTGAGTGGAAACCCTGTCTTGGGAGTTATAAGGTGAGTTTTAGCAATGTTAAAGTAACCTCCCCTCTACTGGAACGCATTAAAGAGGCGCAAAAAGAAGATTTGATGGTACGGAAGTGGGGAGAGAAAGTGGGAAAAGAAGAAACGACTGATTTCAATTTTAGTCCTGAGGGTGTTTTAAAATACCGAAACCGAATAGTGGTGCCGAAGGATGAGTCGTTGAAAACGGAGATTCTAGAGGAAGCCCATCGGTCCAAGTATACAATCCACCCGGGTAGTAGCAAGATGTATCAGGACCTGAAAAGAACCTATTGGTGGGACAATATGAAGAAGGAAATCGCTCTGTACGTGCAGAAATGTCTCGTGTGCCAACAAGTTAAGGCAGAGCATCAAAAACCATCGGGCTTGTTGCAGCCCCTTGAGATACCCGAGTGGAAGTGGGAAAACATCACCATGAACTTCGTTTCAGGTTTGCCGCGGACGCAAAGAGGGCACGATGCCGTTTGGGTGATCGTCGATCGATTAACCAAATCAGCCCATTTCTTGCCAGTAAACATGAAGTATTCCATGGACAAGTTGGCCCAGCTGTACATGGACGAGATTGTAAAGCTACACGGTGTTCCTGTGAGCATCGTCTCCGATAGAGATCCCCGGTTCGTATCTCGGTTTTGGTAGAAGTTCCAGGAGACTCTAGGGACTAAACTCAATCTAAGCACCACCTATCATCCTTAGACGGATGGACAATCGGAACGGACAATCCAAACTCTCGAGGACATGCTACGGACTTGCATTCTGGATTTTGGAGGCAACTGGGGTCAACACATGACCTTAGTAGAGTTTGCGTACAACAACAGCTACCATTCGTCGATTCAAATGGCCCCATACGAAGCACTATATGGGCGAAAGTGCCGGTCACCGATCTACTGGGACGAAGTTGGCGAGAGAAAGGCATTAGATCCAACCACTATTCCATGGATGGAAGAGGCGCGAGAAAAGGTCAAGTTGATACGGCAACGACTCCAAACAGCTCAAAGCCGACAAAAGAGTTATGCAGACAATCGAAGAAAAGACTTGGAATTTGAAGTTGGAGACCATGTGTTTCTCAAGATCACACCCTTACGGAGTGTCACAGCAGGCAAAGGAAAGAAGCTCCAACCGAGGTTCGTTGGACCCTACAAGATCCTACAGAGGATAGGTGCAGTAGCATATAGGCTAGAGCTGCCGTCAAGTCTTTCTAGAATTCACGACGTCTTCCACGTCTCGATGCTAAAGAAGTACTATCCCGACCTATCCCATATGTTACAACCCGAGGAGATCAACGTAGACGAATCGCTTGCTTACGAAGAGAAACCTGTCCAAGTACTTGACCGAAAAGTTAAAGAGCTAAGAAACAAGCAGATTCCGTTGGTTAAGATGCTGTGGAGAAACCATGGGGTAGAGGAAGTTACTTGGGAGATGGAAGAAGAAATGCGAAAGAAATACCCTGAACTTTTTGTGAGTTGAGGTGAGAAATTTCGAGAGCGAAATTCTTTTAAGGAGGAGAGAGTGTGAGAACCCGTAATTTTTTTTCCATTTCCTAGGTTTGATTATATTCAATGGCTTGTTTTCTGCATTTTCGTGATTAGGACAATTTCTAGATACTTTTAAGGAGCAGCTATAGATTTTAGATGATTTTTCTAGTATCGAATAGTTTTTGAGAAATTAAGAGCGTATACAGGACATGGGACCCACTAGGGCGAAAAGTTCGGAAAAATTCGGCTAGTTAGGTTAAGTTTTGGATACTGGATTTAATTAAACGGGTGTTAAGAGATAATTAGAGGTTACCAAGTGGATTGGTGTAAGAGAGACAAAAGTTAGGCAAGCAATTAATGAAAGTGACAAGTGTCACTTAGAGATTCATTACCATTTTTGACCACTATTCATTCTCTTACCAATTTATCAAAATAACTCAAAACGTTGACCCAAAAATCCCCAAAATTGGCAAGCTCATGGCCGGCCCTCTCTAAGGAGAAAAGAAAAGAAAAGCTCTCCAAAATTTTGCTCCAACCTTGCTCAATCTTCAACTTCAACCGGTTAAATTTGTAATTGCTCCATAAAACTCCTCCACTTAGTGATTTTGAGGTGATTGGTGAAGTTGTTTGGAAAGCTAAGGTGTTGAATTGCTTCCTTTCTTGTGTTATAAGGTGAGTGACTAAGGAACTACTCTTTTCCTTCCAATAATGTTTAATTAGTAACTTATGTGAGTTGAGGTGATGATTATTGGTGCTATTTCATGATTTGGGTTGAGATTGATGACATTTTCCTATTTAATCATGTGATTTCTGTTTTAATATGATTTTTATGGTGTAGCCATGTATGATGATTGGAAATGGTATTTAAGGAAGTTAGAAGGTGGAAAAAGTGGTTAATTGCAAGCAATTTCTGTTTTGGAAAGAAAATTGGAAAGTTAGGGTTTCTTTGATTTACATTCTGCCTGGCACTGTAGCTCATAGTTAGAGGCCGAATTGACCTTGGGTTAAAACATGAAAGTTGTACCGAATGATATTATAGAGATTCCTACAAAATTTCAGGTCAATCGGAGTAGCGTTGCTTGAGAAAAGATGGAATTACCCTTGCTGCCCTGGTTTTACCCGAATTTGAGAATTGCTTCTGTAATGTGTTATTTTGGTTGGGAATGCTTCAGAATTAGTTGTTGAGGTCTTCTGATGAAATGTATCCTTGTATCTTAGCTTTCGGATGGCTTTGGAATTACTGAATTTGGACTTAGGTAGCCTGATTTATGATGTTTGCACCAGAATGCGATTTGTGAACCTGTTTTTGCGGTTCTGGTGTAGTAGATTGCATTTTGACCTGGTTACACTCGAAACTGGACAGAGTTTCCTTCTTCAACATTGTAGCCCTATCTCTTAGCTTCGAAACGGTGTATCTTGAACCTTCATCCGATAATCGTAGTGCCTTTGGTACCAAAACCGCAAAATGATATCAAAAACTATTTTTTTTGGGTTAACACTTAACTCCATTTCCGGATTTTTCTGGTTTCCTCTAATGCTTATGTATGCTTATGGAACCCATGTTGGTAGTATTTGGCATTGGTTTATGACTTGTTATCGAGTCTCATTGTACTTGTTTGCATGTTTTAGGGCGTGACGGTGTTTCACGACGCTCCTTTGACGGAGGTGCATGAAATATCATTTTCAAGCTTGGTGAGTCTACTACTCACTTGTGTGTTACTATATGGCTTTGATGTACTTGAATTGATGCTTTGAATATTGTTTGAAGTGAGGGTGTACTTGATCACTCTCATGTGCCTTATATCATTGTTTACCATGATTGGAATGTTACATGAAATGAAAGCAATTGAATTGGTGGCGTTTGGACGAGTATCCAACGACCATGCTTGTTACCATTGAGCTCAACCCCATTGGTAGTTGATTGAATCGAGCCAGCGAGGGCTTGGTCGTGACAATTAATGAGCCTTGGGGAAAGTTATATGGAATCTTGTAGTAAGAGAGACTCTCGATTCCGGTATACTCGAGTAATACCATATTTCAAGTGTTTGGAGTTCAGGCCCGGTAGGGGTATGTTGGGTGGAAGGAATGGAAGTAAAGTGGAGCCTACGGTTGGTTACTTTTAAACATTGACGGAGGGTCAATGAGATCGATCAAGAATGCAAACGAGGAAAAGGGCTCTTGAGAGCCGCCCGTATCCTTTTATCACCACTTTTGATGTGTGCCTTTGCTTACTTTTGATGAATTGGAATGAAAAGCTTTATGCTTATGTGAATTTTGCTGCTTGAGTGGTATTATCTCACTGGGCGTAAGCTCACCCTATTCCTTTTGTTTTCCTTGCAGGAAAATAAATACTTTTGGTCTGCAATTGATAGTTGGTTGCCGAATTGAGCTAGATGGACATATCTTTTGTATAACTCCTAGATTGAAACCCTAAATGTACTTTTGAGTCCGTTTCTCTTTTGATTTGGCAAACCATACATGTATCCACTTTTGAATACTTTTGTATGCCACTTTGGATTGTAAATGCTTAATTTCAATATGTAAATATTTGCTTGATGTTTGGTTGGGTTTTGGCGTGTCGGTTACTATTCATGGCCGACTCCGGATTCTTTTTTTTATTTTGACATTTTGACCTGTTTACGCACGGTTGTAAGTTCCGGAACGCATTATATCTCTTTAAACCGAACCGTTAGTCCTGGCGAGAGCTGGGCAGGTAGTCTGCTAACCCCTTTGGTTCGCCTTAGGGGAAGGTGGGGCTGTCACAGGTGGTATCAGAGCCTAGGTTTGAATTGGCCTGGGTATATTAGAAATGCTTGATTTGTGGATTATTTTGGTTACGTCCTTTAAGATTATTATACTGATTTCTTCTTTTGGTGTAGGATGGACGGTCAGGGTGAGCCTAGTAGTCCCCCTGCTGGAGAGCGACCCCGTGGGGTGCTTCCGGTGATTCCATACCAGAACCGGCCCAGAGGGGCCGTTGTGCGTTGGAGCCCGGCTAACCGCCTCCGACGTTGTGAGTGTCGACACAAGTACGCTTACCCTAACGTGTGAGAACCCTAAGCCGTTCATATTTTCTAAGCGTTTGGTTTATTCTTGCTTCCCGTTTAAGTGAAGTTTTGTCCACTAATCGTTTTAAACGGAAGGGTCTTGTTGTTATGTGCAATTATGTGTGAGATATGTATGTATGTGTATGTGTTAGAAGTACGATTTAGCGTGGCAATCAAACTTGGAAAAGAGGAAAAATTTTGCGAAAAGGCTGAAGGGCCGAATCCGGCCAGATTGCTGGCCGGATTGTTGGGCATTTTTGAAAAAAAATTGGATTAGCTACTGCCTCGAATCCGGCCAAGAATCCGGCCGGAAATCCGGCCAGATTCCGGCCGGATTGTGACATGTCACAGCCGGTCAGAAGCTTTGACCGGCTGTTTCCTTCATAAATATCTTGGTTTTGGTTGCTTTTGTCTTCATTTCCATTTCCTAGGTTTGATTATATTCAATGGCTTGTTTTCTGCATTTTCGTGATTAGGACAATTTCTAGATACTTTTAAGGAGTAGCTATAATTTTTAGATGATTTTTCTAGTATCGAATTGTTTTTGAGAAATTAAGAGCGTATACAGGACGTGGGACCCACTAGGGCGAAAAGTTCGAAAAAATTCGGCCAGTTAGGTTATGTTTTGGATACTGGATTTAAATAATCGGGTGTTAAGAGATAATTAGAGATTACCAAGTGGATTGGTGTAAGAGAGACAAAAGTTAGGCAAGCAATTAATGAAAGTGACAAGTGTCACTTAGAGATTCATTACCATTTTTGACCACTATTCATTCTCTTACCAATTTATCAAAATAACTCAAAACGTTGACCCAAAAATCCCCAAAATTGGCAAGCTCATGGCCGGCCCTCTCTAAGGAGAAAAGAAAAGAAAAGCTCTCCAAAATTTTGCTCCAACCTTGCTCAATCTTCAACTTCAACCGGTTAAATTTGTAATTGCTCCATAAAACTCCTCCACTTAGTGATTTTGAGGTGATTGGTGAAGTTGTTTGGAAAGTTAAGGTGTTGAATTGCTTCCTTTCTTGTGTTATAAGGTGAGTGACTAAGGAACTACTCTTTTCCTTCCAATAATGTTTAATTAGTAACTTATGTGAGTTGAGGTGATGATTATTGGTGCTATTTCATGATTTGGGTTGAGATTGATGACATTTTCCTATTTAATCATGTGATTTCTGTTTTAATATGATTATTATGGTGTAGCCATGTATGATGATTGGAAATGGTATTTAAGAAAGCTAGAAGGTGTGGACACCAAATTTTTTGAATAATTTTCATTCTATTTTTATTTTTTGTTTTTTGTTTTAGTAATAATTCTTATCTATTTTTATTTGTTAATTTCATGATTTTGGTTTTAGACTTTTAGCACTTCTATAGCATTTTAGATTATTATTATCTATTATTTTATTTTAGTTTTATTTTGTAGTCGTTTTTGCCCTTTTAGCTGTTTATTTTTATTATAAGACTTTTAGCATAAAATTTGTAAAAAAGAAAATTGTTCACAAAAATATGTTTATTTCTTTTAAATCCAATCTTTTAGCATTTTATTTATTTTGTTAAAATTATTTCATTATGTGTTAAAAAAAAAAAAAGAGGAACCAGCTCACGAACCATGAGAAGCATAGGATCCTAGCCCTTTCTTCATGTTACAAGTTAAGCAAAAAAATGCACGGGAAAATTGTAGAAGTAAAAATGCAGCTTAGCCCATTACCCTTGGATGGCTTTGATTTTATCCTACCTGGCTCTCATCTGGAATGAAGAGTGATCAAATGGCCAAGAAAACCTGCCAGCAAAACAGGGGTTTCATCGGCACCCTTGAAGGTAGGTTTTAGCAACATTGGTTCGATATAAAAGAAAAAGAAAACACAGCCAAATGGAGGGGAGAACAGATGACGGCTAGGGTATTAGGAGAAAGTTTCCGTAAGAGAGAGCGAAGGAGAGAACGGCTGAGGATAGCAGATAGGTTCGGCGGCTAGGGTTAGAGAGTGAGAGAGAGATACCCAAAAGAAAACTAGGAAAGGAGTTGGAAAGTGAGGCTGAGAGTGGTGACGACGAGGGAAGAAAGAAACCAGAGAGAGGAGAGGTCGGCTGTGAGAAAAGGCTAGGTTTCTGAGAGGAATGGAGGGCTGAAACAGAAAAGAAAAGAAAGAAGCAGCTTTGGAGAAGAAAAGGAAAAGCTCACGGGGAAAAATCTGGGCAAAAGGGAGAGAACCGAGAGATGGGCTTTGAGGGAGAAAGTCTGAAAATAAGAATGTGAGCAAGAGGGAGCTTCGTCTGAAAGCTGCGGGAAAGAAAGGAAAACAGGAAAGGAAAAGAAAGAAAAGGACCCGCGGTTAGGGGTTGAGGGATTAGAGAGAAAAAGCTAAGGTTGGTGGCTGAAGGGTCACGGACATCTGAAAGGAAAGTGACGGGCAAGGAGGCTCTTGTTGACGGCTGGGCAGAATAGAGAAACGGAGGGCTGAACAAGTAGGAGAACCAGAAACTAGGAAAGGGGAAAAGGCTTCGAACAGAAAACAAGAAAGGGAAGAAGAAATTTCTGCAAAGTTTTCGGCAGAACGGACTGATTTTCGACACACCTTGCGGCATGATTATCTCCTTTCTGGCTACTCAATTCGATTGGATTCTGGTTTCTGCATAAATTACGAAGTCAGGGGAAGAACTCTTGTTCAGAAATGGTTCACAGAAAGCACATGGAAAGCCCTTGAATCCGGCCCCCAAATCATCGGCTTGGCTTCGCTGGTGCGGGTTCGAAATCGCAATGAAGCAAATCCAGCAGCTTTTCACGGCAATTCCTGACCTGATTTTGATCCAAAAGGCCTCATCAGGTACTCTTCTGAACTAGTTTTATAGTCCCTCTCTTTGTCATTTGTTTATTTAGTCATTTGCAGTTTTCTTTCGTTCCATTTTGCTGCATTTCATGTCCAAGAGCCTCGTTGAATTTTTCCTCTTCCCCTTGTCCCGGATTCTTGCAGTGGTTGTTGAATGAGTTGGGACTTGTTTAAGTTAGGTTGCGTCAATGTATTTCGGCTGAATGAGAAAAGTTGCAACCAAGTTTTGTTTTCCAGATTTGCATTACCCCATAAGAAGGAAACTGCGAAGGAAATATTGTTGTTTTGCTTTCATTTAGCTCACCTGCTGTTTTTTTTATGCGGTTCAATAAGCTGCTAAGAGGATTACATTCCTGTGACTGCATTTAGTTACTTGTTTGGATGATAAATTAATGAGCTTCGTTGGGATTTTGCACGAAATATTGGTGTCGGTATGATCTGAAAATTTGCAGCAGCCTGGACAGATTTGTTTCCTTTGCTTGTTCAAGTTTTGGCTTGTTCGAAGCTTATGATTTCTTTCATATTTGGTTGATATTTGCATATAAGCCTTCATGATTGCCAGATGTTGTCTCGGAACGCCCTGTGTAGATGTCTAGTACTTTGTTTGCTTCATGGTCCAAGAGTTGAGATGTTTTCTTGAATGTTTTGGTTCAACATGGCAAAGTGAATGTTAATGCTTTCTTTGCTGCATTTCTTTTGTTTCCTCCCTGTTAAAATTGATCTTTGGGAGATGTGTGTGGGTTTGGTAACTAAATGTTGAGTTATTGTGCAATCTTTCATTTGCGTGAGCTGAAGCTGCAAATGTGCAGCAGAAAAATTATTGTAGAAAGCCTCCCTAGCTGCTGAATCCTTTTTAGCAGAAAGCTTGGTTTGAATTCTGGATTGCATGAAAATCTTTATCATTTCTGGTTCTGCCATCCTCTTGCATGTATGATAGACTATTTGGAATGATAAGTTTGATAAAAGCTTGAGGTTGGTTTTCGGTTTGGGAGGCATGAGCGAATCTGCCATGCGATTATGCTGAAGTTTAAAACCATTTTCGCATGAAAATCTCTTCGGTATTGCTTTAATCCCCTAATCCTTGCTTGTTTGAATGTTTAAGTTATGTGTCTTAGTGCTTAGTTCAAAGATTGGAGGTTTGGTTTAAAGTTTTGATCAAATTTGATATTCAAATCTGAAGTACCCGTTGGGAAACAAGGCTGCAGCAACTTTTCTTGTTATCAAAAACTTCTCCAGGCTTTTTGCATGAAGTTTGTTTCAGTATTTGCATGATCTCTTTTCATGATTTTGCTTGTTTGGATGCCAAGATTATGTTTTTGTTTAAAGTATGAGATCAAATCTGAATTTAGTGTTTGAAAGTGGGAAGGAAGTTGCAGCAGAAATGATAGAAGCAAAAAGAAGGAAATCGCTTCAGTTTTTTGCCAAGAACATTTCCATTTGCATGCATGGGTAGCTTCTAAAAAATTACACTTTGCTCCCCTCAAGTCTCCCTAATACCACTTTGGCCCAAAAATTGTGAAAATATCACTCAATTTGGTCCCTTTTTGATGCCAATTTCCTTCTGTATGTTTTAATTTGTTTTTGGGCAGATTGCTTAGAGATTTTAGGATGGAATTTGAGTACTTAATGTGTTTTGATAAATTTTAGTTTTGATTTAGATCCTTAGTGGAATCTTGGGTATTTTGTGATTTGAATGTAGTAAATTGATTTTCATTTATTTTTGTGGATTTTATGATTGATTTTTAGAGGTTTTCGCCCTAAGGCCTTAATTTTATTTTTATTTCCTTTTAGACCCTTAACATTTGCAATAATAATACGTTGACCCCTCAAGCTTTTTATAATTTTTTCTCAATTGGGTCCTTGTCTACTTTAAACCTTTGAACATGGGTTGTTTGCCTCCTTTTAAGTGCCTTTGATTGATCCAATTTCATGTTTATTCCCATTTCATGTGATTATTTGTTAATTAAAGCGATGCCTTGACCTTTTCTTTTATTTTGTAGGGCAAATAAGTCATTTCACTTTGTTAGGGGCTCCAATTCAAGGGAGGTACATTCTAACTCCTTTATTTTGATTTTACGTGATCCTATGTGCCCCTATGTGATTTACGTGTTTTATTGCATGCCTTTTGAATGTTTTCATTTTATTTATTTATTTATTCGCTTTATTCGTCTTATTTTCGTATATTTATTTTAGTTCATTTTGATTATTTGAAAGGCATTTAAATGCCAAGTTGTAATAGTTAGGAATTTAATTGTTTTATTCATTTTTATTTCCCCCATTAGATTGTAGTAGGGCCTTCCCCGAATGTAATAGTTAGGGCTTTATTAGCTTTATTTGCCTCATGTGATTTGCATGCTTACGTGCTATGTGTTACCGCTTTCTTAGGTTTTGGCATCTAGATATGCATGCTTATGTGTTATGTGAATTACGTGCTCACATGTCTACTTGCTTTAATTGTGCACATTACTTATATATGTGTATGATGGATGCAAATGTACGTAACCGTGGCTAGTCCAATGCTAGTCATGGTTGTCCCCTCGAGCTCTTGCAAGTCCAACGCTTATGAGAGAGCGTAGATGTGGGCTAGTCCAACGCTAGCCCTTAGGAGCCCTTCGCGCGTTAGATCATGATTGTGTGATCACTTCAACTCATGCATATCTTTACTTTTAGGGCCTCTTTCACCATGTTGCATGACATCCCTCCTTATACGTATAGCCCTTATCCCTAATTTCCCTATATATACACCCATATGTGTGATACATAACATTAGAATTGCATTTCATATAAGCATTAGAATTAGGTTAAACCATCTGCTTGATTAGATTAGGGAATAAACCCCTTAAATATGGGATATGGACGAGTTTGGCTTTCTAGCCTTAGCACGCTCGTATTCCCTCTATTAAAAGGGAAAATTGAGTCACGAACATTAGTCCCCCGTATCCAACATGATGCATTCCTTTAAGACATGTATATTTCTATAATTATTTTATTCTTTTCCTCTTCTTAGAGTCTCATATTTTTACATAATTCGTGACTTCTCCAAAGAGTCATTATTGGGCGTCACAATTGATGTGATTGGTACCATTCGAGCTTTGAAGAGAAATTTTGCCCCCGATGCCTCCTAGGTCTAGGGTTTGCATTCATATAGTACGTCCAAATGTGATAATTCTTTGGTTAAAACAAGAAAATCTTTGATTAAATCACGCAACTAGCCTTGGCTAGGTCGAAGGGGTGCCTTGGATGTTTATCCTTGCCTTCCCCTTCGTCAAATGTGACTCCCGAACCTTTTTCATTGGTTTACGTAGACTAGGAGTCGTTTAAAAGAGGTTTCTTTCTATCTTTTTCCTTTAAAAAATTCATTTTTAGGTGACTTGGTACACCTTAATTCTATACCAAGTGGCGACTCCGATTTTTATTTCAAAAACCCTTTTTAAACTATATTTTGGGTCAAATCGTCGCATTTTCAAGTCCCATTTAGACCCACTTTCTTTGTAAATCAAAAATCATTTTTCAAATCAAAAATTTACTTTTTAAACCATTTAAACTATTTATTTTTCTTTTAAAAATGGGGCGCGACAGAAGGTGGAAAAAGTGGTTAATTGCAAGCAATTTCTGTTTTGGAAAGAAAATTGGAAAGTTAGGGTTTCTTTGATTTACCTTCTGCCCGGCACTGTAGCTCATAGTTAGAGGCCGAATTGGCCTTGGGTTAAAACATGAAAGTTGTAGGGAATGATATTTTAGAGATGCCTGCAAAATTTCAGGTCAATCGGAGTAGCGTAGCTTGAGAAAAGATGGAATTACCCTTGCTTCAGAATTGGTTGTTGAGGTCTTCTGATGAAATGTATCCTTGTATCTTAGCTTTCGGATGGCTTTGGAATTACTGGATTTGGACTTAGGTAGCCTGATTTATGATGTTTGCACCAGAATGCGATTTGTGAACCTATTTTTGCGGTTCTGGTGTAGTAGATTGCATTTTTGACCTGGTTACACTCGAAACTGGACAGAGTTGCCTTCTTAAACATTGTTGCCCTATCTCTTAGCTTCGAAACGGTGTATCTTGAACCTTCATCCGATAATCGTAGTGCCTTTGGTGCCAAAACCGCAAAATGATATCAAAAGCTGTTTTTTTTGGGTTAACACTTAACTCCATTTCCGGATTTTTCTGGTTTCCTCTAATGCTTATGTATGCTTATGGAACCCATGTTGGTAGTATTTGGCATTGGTTTATGACTTGTTATCGAGTCTCATTGTACTTGTTTGCATGTTTTAGGGCGTGACGGTGGTTCACGACGCTTCTTTGACGGAGGTGCATGAAATATCATTTTCAAGCTTGGTGAGTGTACTACTCACTTGTGTGTTACTATATGGCTTTGATGTACTTGAATTGATGCGTTGAACATTGTTTGAAGTGAGGGTGTACTTGATCACTCTCATGTGCCTTATATCATTGTTTACCATGATTGGAATGTTACATGAAATGAAAGTAATTGAATTGGTGGCGTTTGGACGAGTATCCAACGACCATGCTTGTTACCATTGATCTCAACCCCATTGGTAGTTGATTGAATCGAGCCAGCGAGGGCTTGGTCGTGACAATTAATGAGCCTTGGGAAAAGTTATAAGGAATCTTGTAGTAAGAGAGACTCTCGATTCCGGTATACTCGAGTAATACCATATTTCAAGTGTTTGGAGTTCGGGCCCGGTAGGGGTATGTTGGGTGGAAGGAATGGAAGTAAAGTGGAGCCTACGGTTGGTTACTTTTAAACATTGACGGAGGGTCAATGAGATCCGATCAAGAATGCAAACGAGGAAAAGGGCTCTTGAGAGCCGCCCGTATCCTTTTATCACCACTTTTGATGTGTGCCTTTGCTTACTTTTGATGAATTGGAATGAAAAGCTTTATGCTTATGTGAACTTTGCTGCTTGAGTGGTATTATCTCACTGGGCGTAAGCTCACCCTATTCCTTTTATTTTCCTTATAGGAAAATAAATACTTTTGGTCTGCAATTGATAGTTGGTTGCCGAATTGAGCTAGATGGACATATCTTTTGTATAACTCCTAGATTGAAACCCTAAATATACTTTTGAGTCCGTTTCTCTTTTGATTTGGCAAACCATACATGTATCCACTTTTGAATACTTTTGTATGCCACTTTGGATTGTAAATGCTTAATTTCAATATGTAAATATTTGCTTGATGTTTGGTTGGTTTTGGGGTGTCGGTTACTATTCATGGCCGACTCCGGATTCTTTTTTTTATTTTGACATTTTGACTTGTTTACGTGCGGTTGTAAGTTCCGGAACGCATTAGATCGCTCTAAACCGAACCGTTAGTCCTGGCGAGAGCTGGGCAGGCAGTCCGCTAACCCCTTTGGTTCGCCTTAGGGGAAGGTGGGACTGTCACACAGACAAGAGAACGAGTGTGATAAAGTACACCCTCGTCTCAAACAGATTAAACAGATAGTACAATCATTCAGATCACAGATTGCAAGTGCAGAAATCAAGTTAAGCAACAAGTGAGGGGAGTGGTACACTAAACCCTAAAATCATCAAAATAAACCAATTGAAGGTTTCACATCCAAAATCGAGTAAACGGAATGTACAAGTGAGGCTCGACTACATGTCGTACGCCTTTCCATGTTAAGTACTAGTACAAGTACTAGTACAAAAGAATAAAATATGACTTTTGAGCAAAAAGAATAACAGTTGCTCCTAGGGTTGCAAACAACTTCTAAAACCCATCATTTTTACCAAGATCAACTCAACTTGAAAGAATCACGTAGCGCTAAAATTTTGGGCAGCATGCCCTCTGCATTTACCTATTTTCCCAACCACTTATGGCTTCATTATTTTCCTCAATCAACCCCAAAGTCATACGCAATATAAATTCATCACAACAGCCGTTCAATAGGCTCAAAGTCATTCAAGTACAAAATTTAGCTAGGAAAATGACCGGAAATGAAAGTTAAGCCCTAAAACCCAAAAATAGTTTTGATGTCATTTAGCGTATTGGACACAACTGGCCCTACGAGTATCGGATGGATGTATACTATACACCATTTCGAAGGTAACAGAAAGAACTACAATATTGAAGAAGGCCACTCAGTCTAATTTGTAGTGCAACTAAGTAAAAATTGCAATGTACCAAACCAGAACCGCATAAACAGGTTAGCAAACCGCATTCTGGTTAAACAACCATAATTCAGGCTACCAAAGTCTAATTCAAGTGATTCCAAAGCCATCCGAAAACCAAGATACCAGGATATATTTCTTAAGAAGACATCAACAATCAAATCAGTAGTATTCCTAATCAAATTAACCAATTACCAAAGCTGATTACCAAGTTCGGACAGAAACAGGGCAGCAGGGGTATTTCAGTCTTTTCACAGGATACGTTACTCCGATTGGTCTGAAATTTTGTAGACATCTGTAAAATATCATTCCCTACAACTTTCATGTTTTAACACAAGGCTAATTCGGCCTCTAACTATGAGGAACAGTACCAGGCAGAATGGGTTGGATTGAAACCCTAATTTCCAGAATTTGCTTTCAATGCGGAAATTTTCCGCAATTAGCCACAACTTACACCCTCTAGCTTCATTTAAGATCATTTCCAACCATCATACCAAGCCACACCATAATAATCATATGAAAACAGAAAAATCATGATTAAATAGAAAAATTCAACAATTGCAACCAAAATCATGAACTAGCCCACAATTTCACTTCTTAAACTACCACAAGCCATCAATTAAACATCATTAGGTAGAAAAGAGAGGTTTCTTAGTTACTCACCTTATCAACTCAAGAAAAGCGACCACTTAGCACTTTAGCCTTCCAAACCACTTCACTAATCACCTTACAAGCACTAAACTAAGAGGTTTTATGGAAGAAATTCAAGATTAAACGGTTAGTTTGTGAGATTGGGCAAGATTGGAGCAAGAGACTTGGGAGCTTTTGTGACAGCTCCACCTCACCCTAAGGCGAACCAAAGGGTTCAGCGGACCGCCTGCCCAGCTCTCGCCAGGACTACGGAGTCAATTTAGAGCGATCTAATACGTTTCGGATCATACAAATGCGCGTAAACAAGTCAAAATCACAAAATAAAAAAATGAAGTCGGAGTCGGCCATGAATAGTAACCGACACGTCAAAACCCAAACAAACGTCAAGCAAATATTTACATTTCGAAATTTAGTATATACAACCCAAATAGGCATACCAAAATGATTCAAAAGGGGATACATGGACGGTTTGCCAAATCCAAAAGAGAAACGGACCCAAAAGTACACTTAGGGTTTCAATCAATGAGCTATACAAAAGACATGTCCAACTAGCTCAATTCGGCAACCATTTATCAAATCCAGTCCAAACGTGTTTATTTTCCTGTAAGGAAAACAAAGATAACGAGGAGGGTGTGAGCTTACGCCCAATGAGGTACCAAACATGTAACAGAAAAATCAGGTATTTCACGTTATACAAACCAGATACACATGCTCGCTATAAAGTAAGACAGGTAAACACAAGAACTCAAATAGGAAGGATACAGGTGGCTCTCAGGAGCCAGCTTTCCAGCGCAGTACTTGATCCAAGCTGGTTGACTCTCCGTCAACGTATATAGAACCAACACGTCCGTAGACCCCACTTTACACCAAATTCCGTCCACCAAACACCCCTTTACCGGGCCCGCTCACCTCAACAGAAACAGAAATGGTAATACTCGAGTATATCGGAATCAAGGGTCTCAATACCCAAAGATCCCAAAACAGACTACCGTGGTTCGTTATCTAATCGTCCAGGCCCTTGCCGGCCCGACTCGAATAACTTAGCCACAGGATTTGAGCTCATAGGTCACAGAAAGGTCGTTGGTTACAAGTTTCCAAACGACGTCCGAACAGATACAGATACAGATATCAGATACAGATACAGATTCAGATTGACACCAAAATTGGCATATGAACAGACAAGAGAACGAGTGTGATAAAGTACACCCTCGTCTCAAACAAATTAAATAGATTGCAGAGCAGAAATCATGTCAAACAGCAATGGAGGGGAGTGGTACACTCACCGGTTCAAGTACAGATACCTCAAAAGTTTTCACTTCGAATTGGCTTTAATCGCCAAGAAACCCTAAAATAATCAAAGTAAACCAATTGAAAGTTTCACATCCAGAATCGAGTAAACAAAATGCACATGTGAGGCTCGACTACTAGTCGTATGCCTCACCAAATAATTACTAATGCAAGGGTACAAAACATGTTGGGAACAAAAAGGTAACATGAAGACCTAGGTTCAACAACCCAAAAGCCCTTCATTTCTATCACAAGCCAATTCAAACTTAAAGGAACCAATCGGCCTAGAAAAAAAATTGGACAGCACTTCCCCTAAATTTCTTACTTTTCCAGCCATCACGGCTTCATTATTTCCTCAAAGCAGTCCCAACATCTCGTACAAAAATAATCTCATTCCCAAAAGCCGTTCACTAGGCTTAAAGTAGTACAAGTACAAAAGTTAGCTAGGAAATGACCGGAATGAAAGCAAGCCCTAAAACATGCAAGCAAGTACAATGAGACTCGATAACGAGTCATAACCCAATGCCAAATCTGACCCCAATAGGGTTCCATAAGCATACACAAACACTAGAGGAAACCAGAAAATTCGGACATGCAATTAGCTTTGGCCCGGAAAAAAAAACAGTTTTTGACTTTACTTTGCGGTAATGGCACCAAATGCACTACGATTATCGGATGAGGGTGAAAGACCCACCATTTCGAAGCTAAAATACAGGGCTACAATATCACAGAAGGTCACTCAACCCAGTTTTGAGTACAAACAGGTCAAAAATGCAAGATACTACATCAAAACCGTAAAAACAGATTCACAGAACGCATTCTAGCGGAAACATCATAACTCAGGCTCTCCAAGTCCAAATCCAGAAATTCCAAAACCAACTGAAAACTAAGAAACAGGGTTACATTTCATCAGAAAACCTCAACAACCAATTCGGAAGCATTCCTGACCAAAACAACCAATTACAGGCGCAATTCTTACATTCGGGTAAAACCAGAACAGCAAGAGTAATTTTGACTTTTCTCATTCTACACTACTCCGATTGACTTGAAATTTTGTAGAAACCTCTAAAATGTCATTCCCTACAACTTTCATGTTTTAACCCAAGGCCAATTCGGCCTCTATATAGGAGCTAAAAATTCGGGCAGAATGCTCCCTTCACAAAACCTAATTTTCTGAAATTTCTTCCAAAACAGAAATTGATTGCAATTGTCCACTTTTTCCACCTTCTAGAATCATTATATACCATTTCCAATCATCATAGATAGCCACACAATCATGCTTATATTAAAACAGAAAAATCCCCAAAAATAATAAAACTTCATCACTTCAACCACAAATCAAGAAATAATCCATAATATTGCATCTCATACTACCACTAATCATGATTTAAGCATCAATTAAGGGAGGAGAGGGGTTCATCCACTACTCACCTTAGGAACAAGAGAGAGAGAGCAAATGGTCACCTTAGCTTTCCAAACAACTTCACCAATCACTTCAAAATCACCAAGTGGAGGAGTTTTGTGGAGCAAAACCAAAATTAAACGGTAGGAGTGGAAGATTGAGCAAGTTTGGATCAAATTTTTGGAGAGCTTTTCTTTTCTTTTCTCTCTAATGAGGGCCGGCTATGAGCTTGATATTTGTGGGGATTTTTGGGTCAAATTTTTGAGTTATTTTGGTAAATGGTAAAAGCATGAATAGTAAGTCAAAAGTAGGATTTAATCTCTAAGTGACACATGTCACTTGCATTAATTGTTTGCCTAACTTTTGTCTCTCTCACACCTATCCACTTGGCCACCTCCAAATATCTCATAACACCCGGTAAATTAAACCCAGTATCCGAAACTTAACCTAGTTGGCCGAATTTTTCGGAACTTTTCGCACCAGTGGGTCCCACGTCCAGTATACGCTCTTAATTTCTCAAAACCTATTCGATACTAGAAAAATCATCTAAAAACTATATCTGCTTCTTAACAATATCTAGAATTTTTCCTAATCACGAAAATGCAGAAAACAAGCCATGAAAAATGCGAAAACCTAGAAAATGCAAATTACGGGTTCTCACAGCTTTTCTTTCTTTTTCTCAAGCAAGAGGTTCGGCCATGAAGCTTGAAAATGAAGAGTAATTTTAGTCAATTTTGATTTATTTGGTAAAGTCAAGAATAGTCGTCAACAAGTAAGAATTAATCTTCAAGTGACACTTGTCACTTTCATTAAATGCTAAGCTATCCTTTTGTTTCCTCAACACTCATCCAAATGATATCCTCTAATTATCTCTTAACACCTGCTAAAATAAACCCGGTATCCAACACTTAACCTAATTGGTCGAATTTTACCGAACTTTCCGCACTAGCGGGTCCCACGTCCGGTATACACTCTTAATTTCTCAAAAACTAACCGATACTAGAAAAATCATCTAAAAACTATATTTACTCATAAAAATTATTTTTAAAAGTTTTTGAATAAAGAAAATATGGAAAAACGTGCAATCAAAAGAAAATAAAACCTAGAAATTAAGAAAATTACGGGTCCTCACACCCTAACTACAATCTAAGGGGGAAAAGAATAAAATAATAAAATAACCACCTAACTATTACATATTCTATCTAAATACATGTCTTGAACCCCTTAATTATTACAATTTGGCATTTAATTGCCTCAAAAATTAAAAATTAAATTAAAATGAACATACAAAAATTTAAAAAAAAGTAAATAAATAAAAAAAAATGAAATAAAAAATAAAAAAATTCAAAAAACATGCAATTACACACATAAAATCACATAGGAGCACAAACGATTTTTAAATAAAAAAAAACCTCCCCTTGAAGTAGTAGCTAATTGGGTTTGGATTTACCCTATTTAAAGCTCCAAAAATCAACAAAGTAGTCAATGTACCAATTTAATTAACAAATAAAAGCAATAATATGTAAAGAAATGGAAATAATCATGAAGTTGAACAATTAAAACATTTAAGTGGAAGTCAACAACCTATATTCAAGAAATTAAAACAAGCAAGGACCTAATTGAAACAATTATAAAAGTTTTAGGGGTCAAATCAAATCAAAATAAAAGCTCTAAAAAACTAATTAAGCTCAAATTATCTCCTTAAACCAGAAAATGAACTTGTCTAAAGCATGACTAAAACATAAGAAAATAACTGAATTTCCAAGAGAGTAAAATTAATTATTTTTCCATATTTTTTGGGTCATAGTGAAATAAGGGGAAACTTGAGGGGTTAAAATGCAATATTTGGAAGTTTTGCATGCAAGCACCGAAGAAACATTCCTGCAACTTTCCTTGATGCTTTGAAACTTCAGCAACCTCACACGACAACAATCTCAACAAGAATCCAACCTCAAGTTCTCAGTAAATGCCATAAACTTATCATCAAGATATCATACAAAAGGAAGGGAAATCTAGAATAGGAAAAGCTCGCAAGTTCTAGGTTCGTTCACAGGTTTCTGGGTTTTCATGGAAACTTATTTAACGCATATCGTACCATGAAAGAGTAAGGCAACCGAATCAGAATCCAATCAAAATTCCTAACAAAAACATCCAAAAATGTTAACACAGCTCCGCAACTGCAAGTTGAAGAAAGCAACTTCTGGGACAAACCAACGAACAGGAGAAAAGGAAATGAAAGCAACGAGAGATAGCAATATGCGCAACTAACGAGACCTGAATCGAGTCAAATTTCACATGCATTATTCTTCCCTTTTTGATAACAGAAGCAAATAAACAAACAAGATTCATGGCTCATAAATTCCCCACCAGATTCATGGAAAGAAAAACAAACAAGATGTCAAAGTAATGGAACCAATCAACAAGAGTGCAAGAGTTCATGCCATAAACTTATCATCAAGATATCATACAAAAGGAAGGGAAATCTAGAATAGGAAAAGCTCGCAAGTTCTAGGTTCGTTCACAGGTTTCTGGGTTTTCATGGAAACTTATTTAACGCATATCGTACCATGAAAGAGTAAGGCAACCGAATCAGAATCCAATCAAAATTCCTAACAAAAACATCCAAAAATGTTAACACAGCTCCGCAACTGCAAGTTGAAGAAAGCAACTTCTGGGACAAACCAACGAACAGGAGAAAAGGAAATGAAAGCAACGAGAGATAGCAATATGCGCAACTAACGAGACCTGAATCGAGTCAAATTTCACATGCATTATTCTTCCCTTTTTGATAACAGAAGCAAATAAACAAACAAGATTCATGGCTCATAAATTCCCCACCAGATTCATGGAAAGAAAAACAAACAAGATGTCAAAGTAATGGAACCAATCAACAAGAGTGCAAGAGTTCATGTCCAATGGCTTAGATCTTAACGTGTTAAATCAGCAAGGAGAAGAGTCATGGTTACATGAGAGTGCTTACGTGGTCGATTTAATGTGAGATATGCCCAAAAATGTGTGCTGATTCCAAGAACGAAGCCAAGAACTTTTGTTACAGAAATTTCAGCAATGGCAAGGTTAGCACTTTGGGTCGCAATTTGAGAGGGTTGGAGACGTTTTCACTCGATGGTTGCTAAATAAAATTTGTTCCTGGATATCTAGAGAAAGTGTAAAAGAAAAGAACTCGCTCAAAAAACCAGAAATCAAGTCGGGAATCGATTGGGAAAGGGGCTGGTTCGCCAGCCTGATAATGGGTTTTTGCAGAAAAAAATTTCTGCACTTTTCTGTTCTCTCTCGTTTTCCCTTGCTCAGCTGTGGTCTCTCTCTCTTTCTTGCTCTCTCAGACTCTCTCCTCCTCCCTCTCTCCCCCCTTCCTTTTTCCTTTTTCCCTCTCACAAAGCTCCCTTTCTTTTTTCTTTCTTTCTTCCCTTGCTCCCTGCCGAAGCCTCTCCTCATTTTCTTACTCTCTTGTTTTCCCTTTCTGGTCTCCGCCCTCTCTCTCTTGTTCCTTCCTCTCTTGCTCTCTCAGTTTCAATCTTCCTTCCCTACTCTTGTTTCTAGCTTGTCCCCCCCCCGAAACCCTTTTTTTTTCTTTCCTCGCTTTTCCTTCTTTTTATCTCTTCTTGTTCTCTCTTGTTTGGCCCGAAACTCCCTCTTTCTTTCTCTGTTCTTTCTCTCTCAAAAACTTCCTCCTTCCCCTCTCTAGTTTTTCCCTTTTTCTTCTTTCTCCTGCCTGCAGCTTTTTCCTCGATTTCTCTCTATCTCCTGGTTCTTTTTTCTTCCTTTTCCTGCCTTTTTTCTCTCTAGCCCCCTGAAGCTCTTTTCCAACTTTTTCACCAAGTTTCTCCCAATTTCCTTCCAAATTTTCCCCCATCCAACAAGTGTCCTTGCCACCTAGCCCTTAAATGTTGTGGTGTGTAAAAATCCAAAATCACATGGCTCATTTGCATGCATTCCACCTAACCATCTTGCATGCATTCCACATATTTTTGTTTTTTCCTTTTTATTTATTGTTTTTCAAAACAAATTTAGGGCAAACAAAATGTTAATTCCTAATTGAAATTGCCTTGCGAATTTTCATTTTATTTGGAAGAAATTGAACTTGAAAAGATTAAAAATAAATTTTTGTGAGACTTTTCTTTTTTTGAAAATTATTTAAAAAGAAAATGAACCCTAATCCAATAAAAATAGCTAACTATCATTTTGCGAATTTTGATTAATAAAATAAAATTGAAATTAAAATGGAATTAAATAAATTAAAATTTTGGTGTCTACAGCTTGCCCCTCTTTGTCTAAGTTTCGAAGAAATTTGAGACAAAAATATAAACACCAAATACTTACCTATAGTTATTCTGCTACGAACTGAAATAAACAAACATATAAAGGTCAGTGGGATAAAACTCGAGCCTGCCATAACATCGGTTAGTGGGATAAAAACCCGAACCTGTCGTAAATAACATCGATCGGTGGGATAAAAATCCGAACCTGCCGTATAACATCGGTCAGTGGGATAAAGACCCAAGCCTGCCGTAAATAACATCGGCTAGTGGGATAAAAACCTGAACCTGCCGTATAACATCGGTCAGTGGGATGAAGACCCGAGCCTGCCGTAAATAATATCAGTCAGTGGGATAAAAACCCGAGCCTGCAGTAAAATTTGTTAATGGGATAAAACTGGCCAGTGGGATAAAACCCGAGCCTGCCGTAAAATTGGTCAGTGGGATAAAAGCCGAACCTGCCATAATGTGAGGACTTGTAAAATCCCTCATATTTTTCTTAAAATTCCCTTTTATTTGGAATTTATTCCATTATAATAGCCTTACTACTCATTCACTCCCTCAATAGTTACAATTAATCATAGAACCAAGGGTTTTCCCTTTACTTTCATTGTTAAGGTAAACTAGGGTTTTTACGTCTTTTGGTAGTGTGATTACTCGGTATGGAGTGTGTACTAAATTTGACGGTTAAGAGTGAGTTTTAGATAAGAAAAAAGTGTATGTTTAGAAGTGATCATAATAAGTTAGTTAATCATAAGTTAAAACCCTAGTACACGCGATTTAAGAAAAATCGGTTTGAACCGACGGGTACCATTCGCTACCGATTGAGTGCACCACTTGAACACTACTTTATTACCTTAATCCTCTTGTTATTATTTCATATATAGCAGCCCTTAATTATCCTTGAGAGAGCCAAAATTATTGACCAAAAAGAAAGGAAAAAGAAGAAAAATTAAAGATGTAATCTTGAGGTGACAAGTGGCAAACATCCAAGGGTTGTTTGACCAACCAATTTCCTTCATTTCTATAACCAAATTCACTTCATTTCCTCTTCATTTCTGCACATTCCAGCCGAGCTTAAGGGAGAGAAAAACCAAGTGAGCAAACTCCAACTTTCACCTTGAATCATCTTCATTTGAGAGAAATCACCCAATCCAAACCGATTAAATTTTCATTTTAGTACTTAGGAAGCTTTGTGTGGTAGAAGTTGTGGAAGAAAGGGGTGTGGTTTTCACCTACAAGCACTTTTTGGAAGGTACCATGGCTGTCTTTCCTTTTTCTCTTCTTAATCTTGCTAAAGTTTGGATAGAAACTCTTAATCTTGGGTTTTGACGGTTAATTAGTGAGTTGTGCATGATATGGTGGAATGTTTAGTTAGGGATTACATTTTTAGCCTTGATTATGGTTATCTACCTACTAATTGATGTTATTGAGTTAGTAATTGATGGTTTTGATGATAGAGTACTTGTTAGATATGAATTTCTAGAGTAAAAGTTCAAATTTCAGAAATTTGAAACCAAGCTGTTCTGTTCTGACTTGTTTAATTCATCCATGTTAGAGGCCGAATAAGGCCTAGGTCAAAACATGAAAGTTGTATGGAATGGAGTTATATAGCTTCCTGTAAACTTTCAGGTCAATCGGAGCACTGTAGAATAGGCCTAGGTCAAAACATGAAAGTTGTATGGAATGGAGTTATATAGCTTCCTGTAAACTTTCAGGTCAATCGGAGCATTGTAGAATGTGAAATGACAAAATTACCCCTGACTGCCAAATGCACTGTTTCACGAACAGTTTTCTATTTTCTCTGAGATTGCACATTTTGACCGTGAAAATGAACGAATTGGCTGTTGATGTCTTCATAAGACTTGTAGTTCTCTGTCTTAGATTCGAAACAGTATAAAGTGTACCCCAAACCGATAGGCATAGCTTCAGTTGTGACCGAAATGCCAAGAGACACCAAACCTGCTGTTTTGTTGTGTGTCCGTAAACTTGGTTTCCGGTTGCATTACTAGTATTGTTTTATACTTGAATGACATTAAGTCTAGTTGAAGGGATATTGTGGTAACATTGCTTGTGTGTGACTTTGGGGCTGATTTGACGAAAACAATGAAGCCATTAATGGCTGGAAACTAGCTAAGTACAAGGGGCATGCCACCCAAATTTTCACTCGAGGACTAGGTGTGTGTACTTGTGATTCGAGCGAAGAATTGAGGTTGAATTGAACTCAATTTGTCTAGGGTATTCTAGTCTACTTTCGTAGAGATATATAAGCTGGAATTTGGCCAAAACTTGTACCCTTGGAAAAATGAAAGTAATGACTAATAGAAATACGTTTTCCTCGTCTCTTCAATTCAAATGGGGATTTCAAAGTTTAATCGCTTCAAAGTTTCAAAGTTTTAAGAGTGAGCATGAGTTTTACGAATGTTCCCCAATGAGTTTCAATTACTTGTTTTCGTTAAACGAAACACTTAAGTTTCGAACCTTAGTTGATTTCAAAGCTCTTAAACAATGTTTTATCGCAGATTTGGACTCCAAACCAGGAGTAATACCTGAACGTGATCTGAAGAAGCACTAAATTGTTGGTGAATGCTTCCAAATACTTGATTGGACTTGATACTTCTTTTCAATACTTGACAATGGGATCGAATGATATGTGATTGGTTTGATCGAGCAAGAGTGTACTTTATCGCACTTGCCCTAATGTGCTATATTCTTGTTCATTGATTGAAAGTGAATTGATATACATGCATATGATTCGTATCTTGTCTGGAATTCCGAAAACCTTGTGGCTAGTTAATCGAGTTGAGCCGGCAAGGGTTTGGTCGATTCGCTAACGAACCCTGGGTCATTAGTTTTGTCGAGTGGAGTGTTATTTCTTCGACTAATCGGTATACTCGAGTATTACCACCAGTGTTTATCTTGGAGTGCGGGCCCGGTAAGGGGTTTGGTTGGTGGACGGAGATTGGAGTTAAGTGGAGTACTACTGGGCTAGTTACCTTACTTGAAAGTTGATAGAGTGTCAACTACTATATGATCAAGCTATGGTGGAGCCAGTTTACAAGAGCAACTATATCCTTTTATATGAAATGCTAAATATTTAATGTTTGGTAATCCGAAGTGTTATTGCTCATTTTCTTGATTTGTTAATACTCGCTACTTTACTATTGTCGCGCCCCATTTTTTATAAGAAAAAAAAATGAATAAATAGTTTAAAAAGTGAATTCTTTATTCGAAAAATGAATTTTGATTTACAAAGAGAATGAAGAAAAATATGGGTCTAAATGGGACTTGAAAATGCGACGATTTGACCCAAAAATATGGTTTAAAAGGGTTTTCGAAATAAAAATCGGAGTCGCCACTTGGTATAGAGTTAAGGTGTACCAAGTCACCTAAAAATGAATTTTTAAAGGAAAAGGTAGAAAAACCCCTTTTAAACGACTCCTAGTCTACGTAAATCAAAGAAAAAGGTTCGGGAGTCACATTTGACGAAGGGGAAGGCAAGGATAAAAATCCAAGGCACCCCTTCGACCTAGCCAAGGCTAGTTGCGTGATTTAGTCAAGGATTTTCTTATTTTTAACCAAAAGATTTATCACATTTGGATGTACTATATGAATGCAAACCCTAGACCTAGGGGGGTATCGGGGGCAAAATTTCTCTTCAAAGCTTGAGTGGTGCCAATTACATTAATTGTGATGCCCAATGCGGATTCTTTGGAGAGGTCACGAATAATGCAAAAATATGAGACTCTAAGAAGAGGTAAAGAATAAAATAATTATAGAAATATACATGTCTTAAGGGAATGCATCATGTCGGGTACGGGGGACTAATGTTCGTGACTCAATTTTCCCTTTTAGTAGAGGAATACGAGCGTGCTAAGGCTAGAAAAGCCAAACTCATCCATATCCCATATCCAAGGGGCTATTCCCTAATCTAATCAAGCAAATGCACTACCCTAATCCTAAATCTAAAATGAAATGCAAGTCTAATGTCATGTAACATACAAAGGGGCATATATAAATAGGGAAATTAGGGAATAGGCGATATAAATAGAAAGGAATTTGGGATAAAGGATGTATATATATAAGAAAGTGTCATGCAATATGGTGACGCCCTAAAAAGTGAAAACATGCATGAGATGGAGTGATTTTATCATGCAATCATGATCTAACGCGCGAAGGGCTCCTAAGGGTCTAGCATTGGACTAGCCCACATCTACGTACTCTCACGAGCATTGGACTAGTGGGAAATCGGAACAAAGAGCCACAAACTAGCGTTGGACTAGTGTGGTGACGGGAAATGAATCACAGCTAGCATTGGACTAGTGTGATAACATGCATTTATTACAGTCTAAGAAAATCAGATAAAGCATAATAAAGCAAATAAGCACATAAATCACATAAGACACATAACACATAGGCATGATATCTAGATGCACGTCCTAAGAAAGCGGTAACACATAGCACATAGGCATGCAATCACACATAAGGCAAGTAAAACAAATCAAGCCCTAACTATTACATTCGGGGGGGAAGCCTACTACACTCTAAGAGGGAAGGAATTAAATGAAATGATATAATAGCCTAACTATTACAATTGTGGCACTCGAGTGCCTCCCAAATGGTAAAATTGAACTAAAATTAAAGCAAAAACTAAGCAACTAAAGAAATAAATAAGGTAAAAATGAAATAAACACTTAAAATCATGCAATTGCACACATAAGACACATATATGCACGTAGGGTCAAATAAAGTGAAAATAAGGGATAGAGTGTACCTCCCTTGAATTGATGGCTTAAGGAGACGGAGTTTACTTATTTACCCTCCAAAAACAAAGAAAGGGTCAAGGCATCACTTTAATTAACAAAATAATCATATGAAATGAAAATAAACACGAAATCAAATCACTCGAAACGTTCAAATAAACCAAACAAACCATATTCATCAAATTGAAACAAACTAGGACCCAATCGAAACAATCAAAGAAGTTTGAGGAATCAATTTATTATTGCAAACATTAAGGGTCCAAAAGCAAGTAGATTAAGATTAAGGGCTTAAGGTAAACCCTACCAATCAAAGGATAAAACTCATAAAAATAAATAAAAACCGATTTGTTACGATTAGACAAGCAAATTACCCAAAAACAATTCCTAATTGTTTTACTAAAACTCAATCAAAACTAAATCTATCAAAAACTTATTGAATCACCAAATTTTTTAACAGCCCCACCTTCCCCTAAGGCGAACCAAAGAGGTTAGCGGACTGCCTGCCCAGCTCTCGCCAGGACTAACGGTGCAGTATAGAGCGATCTATTGCGTTCCGGAACTTATAACGCGCGTAAACAAGGCAAAAGGGCAAAATAACCCAAAATAAAAAAAAAATAAATTCGGAGTCGACCATGAATAGTAACCGACCCGTCAGAATCCAACCAAAATGCAAGCAGACATTCACATCTTGAACTTTAGCAATTACAACCCAAAGTGGCATACAAAAGTTTTCAAAAGTTAATATATACACGGTTTGCCAAGTTGAAAGTGAAAACGGCCCTAAAGATACATTTAGGGTTTCACTTCATATACAAAACAAAAGAAATATACATCTAGTTCATTCGGCAACCATCTATCAAGATTCATTCCAAAAAGAGTCATATTCCATTTTCCTGTAAGGAAAACAAAAGGAACGGTGTGAGCTAATTGCCCAGTGAGATACTATCACTTACGCAACCAAGTGCATATAAGCATCAAGCTTTCATTCAAAATAGTAAAAATAAGCGAAGGCACACGTCAAATATGGTGATAAAAGGATACAGATGGCTCTCAAGAGCCTTTTCCTCGTTTGCATTTCTTGATCGGACGTCATTGACCCTCCGTCAATGTTCAAAAGTAACCAACCGTAGACTCCACTTTCTCTCCACTCCTTCCACCTAACATCCCCCTACCTTTTCTCTCCACTCCAAACACTTGCACTTTGGTATTACTCGAGTATACCGGAATCGAGAGTCTCTCATACTACAAGATTCCTTATAACTTTACCCAAGGCTCATTAATTGTCACGACCAAGCCCTCGCCGGCTCGATTCAATCAACTACCAATGGGGTTGAGCTCATTGATAACATTTGTAGTCGTTGGATACTCGTCCAATCGACAAGTACTTTCATTTCAACTTTCATTTCATGTAACATTTCATGTAACATTCCAATAACATGACAACAATGATATAAGGCATATAAGTGAGAGCGATAAAGTACACTTTCACTTCAATCAAGTCACATTCAATTCACTTCAAGCAATTTACATTCAAAGCCATATAGTAACACACAAGTGAGTAGTATACTCACCAGGGTCAATGCAGATACCTCCCAAAAGAGAGCTTTAATCACCAAGAAACCCTAAAATAATCCAAGGAAAACAATTGAAGATTCCACTTTCAAAATCGAGTATACAGAATGCACATGTGAGGCTCGACTACCAGTCGTATGCCTCGCCAAATAATTACTAAAGCAAGGGTGCAAAACATGATTTTTGGTAACAAAAAGGTAACATGAAGACCTAGGCTCAAACAACCCAAAAGCCCTTCGTTCAAATCACAAGTAAATCCAACTAGCCCTCAAGGAAAATTCCGGCAGCATATCCCTTGTGTTTACCTATTTTCCAGCCATCATGGCTTCAATTTCCTCAAATCAGTCCCAACATCTCGTCCAAAAATAATCTCATTCCCAAAAGCCGTTCACAAGGCTTAATGGCATTCAAGTACAAAATTTAGCTAGGAAATGACCGGATATGAAAGTCAAGCCCTAAACTAGTCAAATAAATACAAGAAGACTCGATTATAAGTCATAAACCAATTCTACATACTACAAAAATAGGGTCCCCTAAGCATACACAAACAATAGAGGAAACCAGAAAATTCGGAAATGCAATTAGCTTTGGCCCTGAAAAAACAGCTTTTGTCCTCATTTTACGGTAATGGCACCAATTTCACTACGGTTATCAGATGAGGGTGTAAGACCCACCATCTCGAAGTTAAAAGTCAGGGGTACAACATCACAGAAGGTCACTAAACCCAGTTGTGAGTGCAAACAGGTCAAATAGGCAAGATACTACATCAAAAACGTAAAACAGATTCACCAAAACGCATTCTAGCGGAAACATCATAACTCAGGCTCTCCAAGTCCAAATCCAGAAATTCCAGAACCAACTGAAAGCTAAGAAACAGGGATAAATTTCATCATAAGGCCTCAACAACCAATTCGGAATCAATTCCAGCCAAAACAACCAATTACAGGCGCAATTCTTACATTCGGGTAAAACCAGAACAGCAATAGTAATTTCGACTTATCTCATTCTACACTACTCCGATTGACCTGAAATTTTGTAGGCACCTCTAAACTGTCATTACCTACAACTTTCATGTTTTAATCCAAGGCCAATTAGGCCTCTATCTAGGACCTAAAAATTCGGACAGAATGTAACTTCATGAACCCTAGGTTTTTCAATTTTCTTCCAAAACAGAAATTACTTGCAATCTTCCACTTTTTCCACCTTCTAGATGCCTTATATACCATTTCTAATCATCATGGATAGCCACACAATCATGCTTATATTAAAACAGAAAAATCCCCAAAAATAATAAAACTTCATCATTTCAATCACAAATCAAGAAATAACCCATAAATTTGCATCTCATATAACCACTAAGCATGATTTAAGCATCAATTAAAGGAGGAGGGTGGTTCTTCACAACTTACCTTAAAAACAAGAGAGAGAGAGCTATTGGTCACCTTAACTTTCCAAAAAACTTCACACAACAACTCACCAACACTTCCTTAAGTGGTTTTATGGAGCAAACTCAAGGTTGGATGGTTGGTTTTGATGATTTGGAACAAGATTGAAGTGTTTTCTTCCTTGTGCTTGGAGTAAGAGAGAGAGAAAGAGAGCAAGAGAGAGCCGGCCACCTTGAGGATTTTTTTGATGATTTTTGGGTCATTTTTGGTTTATTTAAGTCAAATGGTAAGACCATGAATAGTGGTCTTAAGGTTCAACCAATCAAATGGTGACACTTATCACCTTTTATTAAATGCTCACCTACCTTGTCTCTCTTATATCAATCCACTTAGCACCCTCTGCTTATCTCTTAACACCCGGTAAATTAAATCCAGTATCCAAAACTTAACCTAGTTGACCGAATTTTTCCAAACTCTTCGTACTAGTGGGTCCCACGTCCGGTATACGCTCTTAATTTCTCAAAACCTATTCGATACTAGAAGAATCATCTAAAAACTATATCTGCTCCTTAAAAATATCTAGAAATTTTTCCTACTCACGAAAATGCAGAAAACAAGCCACGGAAAATAATACAACCTAGAAAATGGGAAAAATACGGGTTCTCACTAATTTCATCCCAAAAAACTCAGGCATATCCTGTCCAATAAACACATTAAACATACCAAAGGAAAATGACATTTGAAAGGGGCCAATTTGATTGATTTCCCAAAGTTTCTAGGCCATAACAGAGTTTCAGGGAACTTGGGGGGCTGAAATGCAATTTTGAGAACATTTCCATGCAAAGCTTACGAAGAAACCTTCTGCAACTTTGCTGGTTTCTTTCTACTGCAATTTTTTACCGTAGCTTCTTTTCCATTTCAAAGACTCAAACGCATCTTCACCCATTCAAACGCAAAGTGCAGAAATTTACAACAAGGGTAGAGGAAAATCTAATAGGTTTCAGGATACAAAATGCAGTGAGAGGATCCGGAAAACAGGCTAACATTTGAAGAACAAGCTGCTGCAACTTTCTCGTATACTCTAGCAACCGAAGACTGCTGCACTTTCTCCTCAAACCCAGATTTCTTAAGCACAACTTTGATTAGATATTTCCTAACCAACATCACAAATTCAGACCACGCAACAAGAATTAAGTCTTCTTCAAACACAAAAAAAATTAAGCATACGAGCAAAGAAGGATCTAAGATGATAAAACTGGCAAGTTCTGAATGCAATCACAGGTCTTGTTGCTGCAATTATCTGCTACCACAAACCCCAAAGCCAAAACTTCTAATCCATGTTGTTAACACTGCCATATGCCACAGCCTATACCCCAAAAGACCCAAACCGAAATCCTGAGAGCAAATAAGCTGCCCAGAACGACATTTGCAACTTACGGGCCACCCTCGTTCAGTTTCAAAAAAAAAAAAAAACACGGAAAGCTAGCAGCTTTGCTCTTTTTTAAAGTTCTAATCACACAGATTCAAAACTTTGCTGCTGGAGTTATAATCCACTCCCTAAGTTATGATCAAACACACAGCATCTTCTAACTCACAAGACGAGAGAGCAGATTCTTGAACATGGAAAAGGAGGGGAAGGAAAATAGGCACCAAAGGACAACGAAATTTCCACAAACAGCGTCACGGGGTACATGCTTTAAAGGCTTAAAGGATCTACGCCTAAAGAAAAACTGGAGCTTAAAAGAAAGAATAACTTACAATGATCTCTCTGTTGTTGGAGATTCACAACTGAATGACGGCGGAATGAAGTGGAGGCAGCTTCGTGCGGCGGAGGAAAAGCTTGTTGTGACTGCAGCAGCCAGGCGCTTCCAGATCTGGAGAAGAACCATGGCATCCTCCATCAGCAAGCGCGACGTCCATTACGGCAGCCGCTTCCATGACCCATGAATCCCAGAAATTTCAGAAGTTTGCTTTCCTCCTCCTTTCCAGTTCCCTTTACGGTTTTTCTTGTTCTGATCTTCCTTAGCTGCCCGAAGCCTTTTCCTTCGCTTCCTTCCTCTTTCGCTCTTTCTCTCAGACTTCCGCCGCCTGCTAAACCTCCCCTCTGTCGGCTATCTCTTTTCCTTCTACTCTCCCTCTGCCCTCTGTTTCACCGTCACTCCCTCGCTCTCTGTTATAGCTCTTTCTACCCAGCCGCTCACAACTCCTCCTCCTTTCCTTGCTGTCCGGTCCTCCCTATTAACGTAGCTCCCTCCTTATTCCCTTCTTCCGCTTCGTTTCTTGCCTCTAAAACTCTAGCCGTCACTAGCCTTCCCCCCTTTCTAGTTTTCTCTCTATCTTGGTCTTTATCAAACCTTCCCTTAGCCGTTGTTTCCTCTCTCTCTCACCCCCGCAGCTTCCTTGAAGTTTTTCAAAACCTAGCCGCCAACCCCCCTCTATTTTAGTTGCCAACTGCTCCCTTTTATCCCAAATGGCCAACCCTAAACCTCATCTCAATGGTGCCGTTGATTCTTTGTGAGAACCCGTAATTTGCATTTTCTAGGTTTTCGCATTTTTCATGGCTTGTTTTCTGCACTTTCTGTATCCGAAAAATTTTCTAGATAAATTTTATGAGCAATTATAGTTTTTAGATAATTTTTCTAGTATTGGAGAGTTTTTAGAAAATTAAGAATATATATTGGACGTGGGACCCGCTAGTGCGAAAAGTTCGGAAAAATTCGGCCAATAAGGTTAAGTTTCGGATGCTGTGTAAAATTTATCGGGTGTTAAGAGATAAGTAGAGAGTGAGATTGATTGATGTGAGAGGAAAAAGAAAGATAAGATTGCATTAATGTAGGTGACAAGTGTCACCACTACATTGGTTTTGACTTAAGAGTTACTATTCACTATTTTGACTTTTGACCAAAAATTGGTTAAATATCTCAAAAATGCACAAAAAAATTACCATTTCTTACCTCTTGTTGGCCGAACCTCTTGTGCAAGGAAGGAAGAAGAAACTCTTCAAGTTCTAGCTACTACTTGGTGCAAATCACCCAAAAACATTTGCTTACATCCATTTCTACTCCATAAAACTCTTTCTAGTTGGTGATAGAGGTTGTTTGGTGAAGTTTTCTTGAAGAGCTAGGGTGGTCTACAACTCCTCTTCTCTTATTTCTTAGGTAAGTGATGATTAAACATTCTACTACACTTATTGATGCTTATATGGTGCTTAATGGGACCTAAAGTGATGGATTATGTGACTTGTTTCTTGATTTGAAGTGTTTTGGTGGAGTTTTCAATTTTATGATGAATTTTCTGGTTTCATATGATCTTGGTCATCACAGTTTTCTATTTGGGGCCACGACTAATGCTATTTCTAATTTCTGGTTTGCTATCATGCTTATTTATGCTTATGAGACCCTATTGGGGTTGTGTTCAGCATTGTTTTATGACTCGTCGTCGAGTCTCTCTTAGGGCTTGCTTTCATTTTGGTTGTTTCCTAGCTAACTTTTGTACTTGTACCACTTTGAGCCCTGTACGGCTTTTGGGAAATGAGATGACCTTTGGTGTGAAATGTTGGGGCTGATTTGAGGAAATAATGAAGCCTTAATGGCTGGAAAAGTAAGAAATTTAGGGGAAGTGCTGCCCGATTTTCTAGGCCGTTTGGTTCTTTTAAGTTGGATTTGCCTTTTGGTAGAAATGAAAGGGCTTTTGGGTTGTTTGCGCCTAGGTCTTCATGCTACCTTTTCGTTTCCAAGGGAATCGTGTTTTTGCATTCTTGCACTAGTATTTATTTGGCAAGGCGTACGACGTGTAGTCGAGCCTCACATGTGCATTCTGTTTACTCGATTCTGGAAGTAAAACCTTCAATTGGTTTATTTTGGTTATTTTAGGGTTATGCTTATATATGTATATGAAACCCTATTGGGGTTGTGATTGGCATGGCTTTATGATTCGTTATCGAGTCTCATTGTACTTGTTTGCATGTTTTAAGGCTTACTCTTATTCCGGTCATTTCCTAGCTAACTTTTGTACTTGTATTGCTTTGAGCCTAGTGAACGGCTTTTGGGAAATGAGATGACTTTTGTGTGAGGTTTTGGGACTGATTTGAGGAAATCATGAAGCCTTAATGGCTGGAAAAGTAAGAAATTTGGGGGAAATGCTGTCCGATTTTCTAGGCCGTTTGGTTCTTTAAGTTGGATTTGCCTTTTGATGGAAATGAAGGGCTTTTGGGTTGTTGACCCTAGGTCTTCATGTTATCTTCTGTTTCCAAGAAAATCATGTTTTTGCACTCTTGCATTAGTATTTTTGGGCAAGGCGTACGACGTGTAGTCGAGCCTCACTTGTGCATTCCGTTTACTCGATTTTGGATATGAAACCTTCAATTGGTTTATTTTGATTATTTTAGGGTTTCTTGGCGATTAAGGCCAATCTGAAGTAAAAACTTTTGAAGTTGAGCCGGTGAGTGTACCACTCCCCTCCATTGCTATTTAACTTGATTTCTGCTCTGCAATCTGTTTATTTGTTCGAGACGAGGGTGTACTTTATCACACTCGTTCTCTAGTCTGTTCATATGCCAATTTACTATGCAAAATTTGAATCTGTTATCTGTGTCCGCATCTGTTCGGATTTCTATGACCTATGAGCTCAATCCTGTGGCTAAGTTATTCGAGTCGGGCCGGCAAGGGCCTGGACGATTAGATAACGAACCACGGTAGTCTGTTCGGGGATTTTGGGTATTGAGACCCTTGATTCCGGGTATACTCGAGTATTACCATTTTGTTCGTTTGAGGTGAGCGGGCCCGGTAAAGGGGTGTTTGGTGGACGGAATTCGGTGATAAGAGGGGTCTACGGACGCATTGGTTCTATATACGTTGACGGAGAGTCAACCGGTTTGGATCAAGTATTGCGCTGGAAATTTGGCTCCTGAGAGCCACCCGTATCCTTCTGATTTGAATCATTGGTTCCTTTGCTTTACATCTGACATGTGTATCTGATTTGTTAAATGTGAAATGCCATGATTTTAATGCTATCTGTTTGGTACCTCATTGAGCGCAAGCTCACCCCTTTCCGTTCCTTTTGTTTTCCTTACAGGAAAATAAACCCTTTTGGTCTGGATTTGACAAATGTCTGCCAAATTGAGCTAGTTGAACATATCTTTTGTATAGCTCATGTATTAAAACCCTAAGTGTACTTTTGGGGCGTTTTCTCTTTTGATTTGGCAAACCGTGTGTATATATTAACTTTTGAAAACTTTTGTATGTCATTTTGATTTGTAAACGCTAAAGTTCAGATGTGAATGTTGTTGGCTATTTCGGTTGGGTTCTGACGGGTCGGTCACTATTCATGGCCGACTTCGGATTTCAATTTTTTAAAATTTTGGGTTATTTTACCATTTTGACTCGTTTACGCTCGTTCGTAAGTTCCGGATCGCTATAGATAGTTCTAGTCTGCATCGTGAGTCCTGGCGAGAGCTGGGCAGGCAGTCCGCTCACCCCTTTGGTTCGCCTTAGGGGAAAGTGGGGCTGTTACATTCTTCATGGTCAGTTGTGATCCATTGGATGAGCTTCTTGTACCATCCGAAGCCACGCCAAATGAAGAAATAAAACGGTCCCCTTTTTCTATTTTTCTTTTAACTTTAAACAACGGAAATTAATTCTTAATAGAAAATTTATTGCCATTGAAGTGCTTTAAATCCAAATCTAAAAGGCTAAAACAAGTTTTTTTGAATTTTTGTGAGGATTTTTCCTTTTTTTTTTTTGAAATTTAGTATGAAGACAAAAATAAATAGATAATAAAATAAAATGAACTAGAACAAAAATAAAATAAAAACTCTAGAATTGAAACCAATAAAGCAAAAATTAAACGAATTAAACCAATAAAGTTTAAAAGTTAAAAAATCAAAAATTTGGTGTCTACAACTATTATGATATTGTCACTTGTACTTACTGGTCAACTTGCTATTTGGGACCTCGCTGAGCTTTAGCTCACTCTATTAGTTTTGTTTTCCTTACAGGGGGTACGAGCGAGGCGTGAGATTTGTACAGGCTAGCGTAGTCTAATTTTTTGGAAATTTGGTAATTGTACTCACACTAGTCGCTCGATTAGGGTTGAATATATTTAGAATTCCAATCTTTTGATGTATTTGGGATTGTATGGAAGTTTGAAATAGAAATGAATGTATTTGTATGTTTCAAATTTGACAACTGTTGTTTTCTTTACGTTAAGAAGTTGTGACTTATATTATCCGAAAGGGAAAATTAGACAAATCATCCCTCACATATTGCGTATGATAAAATTCAGTCCTTCAGAATGAAAATGATCAATTTTAATCCCTAACATAATAAAAGTGATAGATTTTGGTCCTTCGACGTATTTTCATGTCATTTTTAATCGGAATGAGTTGGAGATCCACAGCGTGTTCCAGATTTTAAGGGTAAAATTGATAAATGAAGTAGTGGGTTGACTGCAAATGTAAAGGACCCACCTCCATATGCTCCCATTATCTTCCAAAAGCACATCCACCTTCAATTGAATCATCCCACCTCCATCCCCTGCCATAATCCACCTCTGTGCTTGTAGTCCCATCTTTCCTCCCATAGCTACAAGGATCCTGCAAATCCATCCACGTATATACATCCCCACCACGTACATCATCTGGAAGCTTCTCCTGGTCCATCAAACAAGCCGCTCCTCTTCCCCTATAACCCCTACCCACACCATCCACCGGCTAACTCAATAGTATTCACAACCGACCCATTTAAAAAACTACCATTATCCGCCATCAAATCAAAAGTTCCAACAAATTCTGACCCAAAGTGAAGTTCCCAAAGACATTTATTATGAGTTTGCAACCTGAAAACAAGAAATTAATCGTAATATTCAGAAGAATATTAAAATTTCCCTCCCCTTGCATATACACATTATCACTGATATTCAAATTCGAATCTATTTTGCAAGTAGTATCTAACGAACCAACTCCTCCAAGATCAGCTTCGCAAATCATCGATGGTGGATGAGGTGGCAGCGGCAGTGGCGCCGGAGGTGAGTAGTCCTGGTTAAACAAGAATAATCGAAGTTGCCAGAATCGTCATCTAAGTCAAAATTGGCGTCACCCCCATTGACCTGGACTAAAGTACCATAACCGTAGCTCAGAATCAAAAGCAAACCGATTGCTAGTATCACTACTAAGAGTTAAGTGAAAAATGTACAGACATGTCAAAACGTGAAGATGCCGCCATTGAATGATGGGAATGGGAATAGTCATTAGAAATGATGGTTGGTAGAGGAAGAAATGGATTGCGTCGGTGAAAATTTTTGCTCAAAAACAAAACCTTCCGTTATGCTGTTTATGATGAATTCAAGTCAATGTTCAAACAACACACTCTTACACCTTCTTTCAATTGCACATTATTCTTGAAATCTCAAGTTCAATTGTTCAACAAATTTCAAATCATTCTTGAAATCTCAAGCTCAATTGCTCAACAAATTTCAAGAAACAACTTATCTTATAATAGGCGCAGCCATAGAACCTTTTTCCTACATTGTCAAAGATCCATGAGGTTTTCAGCCTTGTAGGTACACCACAATCATAGTTTGGGGTTGACATGGATTCTCCATATTTGCTCTGTCATTTTGTAGATGAAAGTTGGATTCCTAAAGTGAAGAAGAAGACCTACTTCGGAGAAGAAATTGGTCCTTTACATTTGCAGTCAACGCACCATTTGGATTGTCAATTTTACCCTTAAAAATTGGAACACACTGTGGGTCCCTAACTCATTCCGATTAAAAATGGCCTGAAAATGCGTTGGAGGACCAAAATCGATCACTTTTAATATGTTAGGAACTCAAATCGATCATTTTCATTTTGAGGGACTGAATTTTATCATGCACAATATGTGAGGGACGATTTGTCTAATTTTCCCTATCCGAAATAGTGAGTGAGTCCTGGTGAGAGTTGGGCAGGCGATCTGCTAAACCCTGGAGTACGCCTTAGAGGAAGGTGGGGTCGTCACAGGTGATATCAGAGCCTAGATTTGAAGTCATCTGGGTAGATTGAGTGATTTATACCAGATATTGTTTGGTTACAGTGTGATTCTGATAGTCTAGGGTTTCACACTCACGAATAGGTGTTTAACCTAGATTTATTTGTCTAACTTGTTCATTCTTGCAATGTTACTTGTAATGTAGGTTATGGTGGGTAAAGATACGAGTGGGGGTGCCAGGCCATCTCAGCCCGTACCTATCGGTCAGACGCACCTTGAGGGGCCTATCTTTCGCGAACTTACCTACTAGGAGAGTCCCGGGTGGGCCTGTGTGTCGGTGGTCTCCAGCATGGAAGATCCGACATTGTGACTGCTGGAAGACTTACTCCTACCTTGATAAGGTAGTACTTGCAGTTGACGATGAGAGGAGACGATTGGGTAGCGCCAATCGTAGGTGCCAGACGAAGATAGAGCGTCTACAGGCAGTCCTTCGAGTTCAGGGTGTCAGGATCTGAGAGCTTGAGGCTTCGGTTCTTGAGGAGCAGGAATGGACGAATGCCTTCAGAGAACAGACTCAAGCGGCTAATGGTCGCCTTGTTCAAGTAGTGAGAGACGTGAGAGACCGTACCGACCACATTTTGACAGAGTGCGGGCCCTAGTTGAGGATGTGGTACAGAACTTGGCCGATGAAGGTCAAGGGCATACAGTCCTTGGTGATCCTGAGGAGGACCCGGAGGAGGAGCCGGTCGCACCTGCGGATTCGGTTGGGTCGGCGTCTAGCTAGACCCCTAGTTTAGGGTTTGAGGGATTTTTGTGAGGTAGGTAGGGACATAGTGGGATGACACGTCACTTTTTTTTTTTTTAATTTGACGTGTTAAGGTTGATGTATATAGTGCTTGTTTTGTTCTATGTCCCTTGGTTTGTACAGTATGTTCTAACTTGTTATGTGCCTTATTTTGCTATGTATATAAAGGAAATGTTCATTTGAAATGTGGTTTCTTATTTTTCTTTATGATTTGGAAACGTTTTATTTGAGCCATACCTTATTTTGTTTATATTTATATAGTTGGTTAGTCAAGAAGCATGGAAGGTAGAAGAAGTCAAGATCAGGGAGCTACTCGAGGGCGTGGCTCTAATCGTGGGCGTGGGGGTAGACATGCACAAGAACCGGTGCAAGAACCGAGAGGGGAAAGAGATGAAACAGTCGAGCCGCAACCTGAACCCCGAGCGGAAGAGGGGGATCAGGTGGCAACGGCGATTCAACAGATGACTAATATCCTTGCTCGTTTTGATGTGATACTCACTTGACGCGATCTAGACAACGAATCATCAACGGTTTAGCAGCGGAAATTTGACCCAAATCTAATCCCCGAGATAACGAACACTATTGATATTATCTCAACCCGTTACCTAATGAATTAGCGAACCAAACTATAGGTAGAGGAACGCCACAACCAAGGAGTTACTTGATTGATAAGTTCACTTGAATAACTTGAGAAAGATTCTCAAATATTCAAAGAGGCTCTCTTGGAAAGAGAAAAGTGAAAACTCACAATTTTATTGATTTTCAATACTCCCTATGAAGGTCTCTTGCCTTGGCTATATATAGCCATACAACTTGAAAACCTAAAGTGACTTGAAAACCCTAACTCGGCTAGGCTAGGCCTTTGGCCCGATTCCACTACTCAAATCCACTATCTAATGGTCAGCTTATAATCGATCCAATGAAGGCTTTAAGCTGGCCCAACATAACCCAATAAAAGCTAATTAACCAACTTAAGCTATAGTGAGCCTAGACTCTATAAATCGGATCCAACTCAACATGAGGTCTTGGACCGAATTTATTCCTAGCAAATAAAATAGAAATCTAGAAAATAAACTACTAACTATTACTAAAAGATTCAATCTCTTGCAGTCCAAAACATGGCCCATAAGCGGCCCATATTTCGTATCATTCCCCTCCTCTTAAAAAAAGATTTGTCCTCAAATCGTGTTTGGAAATGAATGGTACTACAAGAGTTGGCAGTATGAAGCTTCAAATCTCCACATATTGGCTCTCTTAGAATGGATGATACTTGCATACGTCGTGATTATTGTAATTCGCTGCACATGTCTCTTGGTTAGCTTGAAAATGCTCACAATCCGCCATGGGAAACTCAAGGCTTTACTCCAACCACTCCAAAGCTCTCTAATCAGCATTGTGTCATGAATGGTCGAATTTGGACCTACACAATAAATCACACGATTAGAATTTGTAGGTATAAAATCACTTGACAGCTTACCATTCACATTCACAAGATAAGGATCTTCATAGTGATGCTCAATCAGGTTAGAAAAGTCTCGGACATGATTGTGCAAAGTTATAAAATTCATTGCAAGTTGTTGTGGGTATGGCCTATCTTGCACAAATGGAACAAGATCGAGATAGGTAGCTTTTGAACCCTCAAATTGAAGAATAAAACCAGGTTGTAAGGAATCAGAATTTGGACCAATGAGGAAAGGATTGTCACCAACAAACTAAGAAGGAAATTTATAACAAGTTTCAAGTGTAGAAACTCCATCTGAAACTTCATTATTCCTCCCAACAAGCAAATCAGGCTCATGGTTGACGTTGAACATCAGTGGATGACAAAGAGAGACAATACTTAAGGTGTAAACTCCATGAAAAGTTTGATATTCACCAATGGATTTAGGCATAGAACATGCCAAGATCAACTCAATTTTTCCTTGCTTAACCTGCATAAAAGTAGAAACACTAAACAAAGTAGAGTCAAGATCGTTAGAAAAAACATATGATCTCACATCCTTTCTCACAATCAGCTTACTCTTAGAATTTTTAATCTCTTTTTCATGCACAGTAGCTGACTTTTTCCCCTCATTATTCTCAACCTCTTTCTCCTTTTCAACTCCCTCGAATTTTACCTCTTCAGTCACAATTCTCTCCTCCAGCTCTTTCTTCATACTATAACGCTCATGCTCACTCTTCATGTATGCTAGATCAATCCAAAGTTGCTTAGAGTTAAGCGACACAAGCCTGGTACGACGGCCATTAAATGTGAAGGAATACTTATTAGTATATCCATCATATTTGACTTCTCGATTAAACATCCACCATTGTCCCAACAGCACATGCGTCACTTGAATGGGAACCACATCACACAACACCTCATCCACGTATTGACCAATACGAAAAGGAACAAGTGTGTGCTTAGTAATCCAAATATCACCACTATCACTTTGCAACTTGTAAGGTCGAAGATGATCAATGGTTGGAAGATTCAATTTCTCAACCAAGACAGTACTTGCGAGATTAACTTCACAACCCTTATCAATGGCTAAGCTGCAAACTTTATCCTTGCTATGGCAACGTGTATAAAACCAATCATTTTTTTGAGCATTGATGATTTCCAATTGCTCAGTTATCTCACGCAATGCCACAGTATTTACTCCTTTAGGCACAAGATGGTGAAGCTCCAGTTGAGCATTCGTTTGTCTCATACTTTTATTACCTGCAAAACTCAACAAAAATTAGTAGAACAGTCCTCACTCGCTCCCTTACGTGTTTCGCTCACTCTCGTGTTTTGCTCAAGTGTTTAAAAACACTCTAATGATCTCACCATTCACTTTCAAATCCCTTGATTGCCCCCTTGAAGAAATCAGAAATTTCCCTCAAGTAGTTCAACCAAACGTCAACCAAGTTTGTCCCCAAAAGTGGTGTATGAGAATCTGGAAATTTGAAGACTAAGTGATGACTCAAAACAGCAATTATACAAGCAAGAATTTTTTCTGGAATTTTTTTCTGATTTAGTCCGCAAAAGGGTGACTCAAATGTTGGGGAAGTTTGACTTCGACAAGGACTCTAAGACTAGATCAGGACGGACTCCTTTTGGACACTTTTAGCAATCTGCAAAAATGACTCAAGATACCAATTTGTGGTGTGGACAGAATGCAAGGTTCGATTGACATAAGAACAAGATGGCGGAAATTTAGAATCCTAGAAGGACTTTACCCACTTTTTGCATGCGGCCAAATTTTCTTTGGAAGTTGGGATCAATGTTTCTTGGGTGATTTTGGGTTATGGGTGTTTTGGTGTTGGCGGCTGGTTTCCCCAATTCAAGCAAGGGAAGTCTGAAGTGGACAGCTTTTGTAACAGCCCCACCTTCCCCTAAGGCGAACCAAAGGGGTTAGCGGACTGCCTGCCCAGCTCTCGCCAGGACTAACGAGCAGATACACGCGATCTCAAACGTTTCGGGAAAGTAAAAGCGCGCTCAAACAAGCCACAGGTAACCAAATAACAAAATTTTTAAAAAACGAAAACGAAGAATGTGCCTGGAACAGTGGAATCCGGCCGGAATCTGGCCGGATACTGTCCAGTGGCTAACTTCCGGATTCAAAATTTTTTTCCAAGCAATCCGGGCAGATTCAATCCAGTGCCCTTCAGTCGAAAAATTTCCTTTTGCCGTTTGAAAGCCGAATTGATCCGAAATCCATCCAAACATCAACCAAACATGAAAACGATGAATAGTGCCCGGAATAGTGGAATCCGAGATCCCACCAAACCTTAATATATCGCAATTCAACATTTACAACTACATCGGCATGTCAAAAGCTATTCATCATAGGCATACAAAGTTCGGTTTGCCAATCAAAAGATGAACCCAATACACATTAGGGTTTCATGCAAAGAGCTATTCAAAATAGACATTTACATGAGCTCAACTTGACAACCAACTAGCACAACCTTTTCTCAAAATAGTCATTTTCCTGTAAGGAAAACAAATGGAACGAAGTGAGCTTAAGCCCAGTGAGTTACTACCACATAAGCAACAAAGATCACTTAAGCATAATCTTTCATTTCAAGTACACAATTAAGGCATAAAACAAATCAGTAAAAGGATACAGACGGCTCTCAAGAACCCATTTCCACGCTTATATTCTTGATCCAATCACATTGACTCTCCGTCAACGTTTATGAGTACCAACCGTAGAACCCACTTCACTCCCATTCCTTCCACCAAACATACCCCAACCGGGCCCGCACTCCAATCAGTAGCTTTTGGTAATACTCGAGTATACCGGAACCAAGAGTCTCATTACTACAAGATTCTCCAGTACAGTCCCCGTGGCACGTCAATATTCACGACCAAGCCCTCGCCGGCTCGATCCAATTGACTACCTACGGGGTTGAGCTCAGTAATACAGTAAGGCCGTTGGACATTCGTCCAAACAACACCAAATCAGTTTTCCATGAATGGAATTCAATATCTCATATAGCAAGTGCAGTATTTCAGTAAAACGGTAAACAGTCCTGAATGGCATCACAAGGGGGTGAGGGCGGTCAAGTACACCCTCACCCTAATCATTTCCAATAGCCAAACAAGCCTTCAAGGCATCACAATCACATATAGCAAAGCCACATTATAAATCCAAGTGAGTAGTATACTCACCACTTAAGCAAGTGAGATTTCATGCACCGTCGTCCCTAGTACGTCGTGCACTAACGTCACGCCCTAGAATATGTAAACAAATACCATAAGACTCGATAACGAGTCACAAAGCCAAGCCAATTATAACCCAATAGGGTTTCATATGCATAATCAAGCATCATAGCAAACCAGAAATTTCAGCAATGCACTAATGTGACCTTACAAAAAAAAAAACAGTTTTTGGCTTCCAAATGCGGTAATGGCGTAAAATGCGCTACGCTCATCGGATGAGGGTGTAAGACCCACCATTTCGAAGCTAAGAACCAGGGCTACAACAATGTAGAAGTCCACTCAGTCCAAATCCTAGCACAACTAGGTAAAAAATGCAGAAAACTAACCCAGAACCGTAATTGCAGGTTCCCAAATCCCACAAAACTGTAATCAGTCCAATTCAGTCTATACAGGTCCAAATGCATTGATTCCAAAGGCATATGAAATCTAAGACATCAACCTACATTTAATCAGAAGACACCAACAACAAAATCCAAATCAATTCCAGTCAAAACAGACAATTACTATCGCAGTTCGCACATTCTGTTCACCAAAATAGCAACAGTAAAAACGGCATAACTCACTCTACACTACTCTAAATGCCCTGAAATTTTGTAGGCACTTCAAACTCATCAATACCTACAACTTTCATGTTTTGAGTAAAGTCCAATTCGGCCTCTATCTATGACCTAAAATTTCGGACAGAATGTTCAACCAAGAACCCTAATTTTCCAGAAATTCTTCCAAATTCAAAATTGATTGCATTTATCAACAATTCACACCTACTAGAGTCAAAGCCCCTTATTACCAACCATCAAAAACAACCACACCATCAAGATCATATGAAACCAGAAAATTCCTCATAAAATAAAAAAACTCAACCAATTCATTCCAAACCATGAAATAATCCACAATTTCTCACATCATAGCCACCATTAGGCATAAAATAACCATCATTAAGTATAAGGGAGTAGTCAAACATCACTTACCTAAGAAACAAGAGATGTAGAGATGTTGGCCACCTAAGACCTTCAAACAAACTTCAATAGACCACTCACAAGCACCCAAAGGATAGATTTTATGGAGTAGAATCTAAGTTATGTGGTTGGTTTTGGAAGATTGAGTGAAATGGAAGCTAGAAAGTTGAAGAATTTTGTCTTTCTTCTTGCTAGAGAGGTTCGGCCATCAAGAGGTGAAAATGGTGAATTTTTGTGATTTTTTTGAAGATATTAACCACTTAGTCAAAATAGTCAAGAAAATGAATAGTAACTCTTAAGTCCTAACCAATATCATGGTGACACTTGGCATCACATTAATTGCATTTCTATCCATTACCTCTCACATCAATCACTTCACACTCCTCTACTTATCCATTAACACCCGATACATTTTACACAGTATCCGGAATCTAACCTTATTGGCCGAATTTTTCCGAACTTTCCGCACTAGTGGGTCCCACGTCCTTTCTATATATTTAATTTTTCAAAAACTATCCAATGCTAGAAAAATCATCTAAAAACTATAATTACTCATAAAATCCACCAATAAAATATTCCTAGGCCAGAAAACGCAGAAAACATGCAATTAAAGGGGAAAAACCCTAGGAAAAATATTAGGGAATTTACGGGTTCTCACAGCTTTGGTGGTGGCTAGGGTTTGCCCTAGCAAATCCAAGGCGGTTTGGGTTTCCTTTGTCAAGAAGGTTGCCTATTTCAAGAAGGTTTCTTATCTCTTGTGATCCAACTCTGGTTCCTCTTTCTTTCTTTTTTTTTTTGTGCAACCAGAATGCTGTTCTTTCTTTTGAATTTCGAATCCCACCTTCAAAACACAAGATTTTTGTGTGGTGTTTGTACAAAGGTCAGCCGCAACTCAAGATCAAGAATGGAGGTTTGTTTAGTTTCAAGATTTCAAGTATCAATCCCCCTTATCAAGATATGTATCAAGGGTTCCAAGAAGCAAGGTAAGGTTATCAAGAATTCAAGAACTATTGTAATCTGCCTTTTAATGGAAAACAAAACAATATTCCCAGCCCTCTTGTTCAAAACACTTCGGTATTAAGAAACAACTAGCGACCAGAATTTTGTTTTCGCCTCTTGAATGTGTTTCTTTTCTTTTTTTCTTTTTTCTTTTGGTGGTTGCTTTACACAACCAGAACGACTCAACAACACAATGAAAAGACTAAGATCTGGTCAAAACAGTAGCAAGAGATGACACGACAGATTGCATGCAAGAAACAAGATACAAGAACACAACGACGGCACAAAACCCTAGCAGCTGGATTTTTTTTTTTTAACTCTAAACCAGCACAAAACTTCAAGAACAATATAACAAGACACCAAAATAAGAAAGAAACACAAGTTATAAATTTTTTGGGATGAACAGTGCCGCTACAGTAGTGATGAACAGTATCGCTACAGTGCAGCGCGGTGAACAGTGTCGCTACAGTAGCGATGAACAGTACGAATGCTACAGTCTTTTTTTTTTATTTAATTGACACACAAACTGATTTGAAACAAGAGTATGTGACTCGAAACACAAAAGAAAAGAAAGATATAACCTGGTGGTTGTCGACTAGCTCTGATTACCAACTGATGTGATACTCACTTGACGCGATCTAGAAAACGAATCACCAATGGTTTAGCAGCGGAAATTTGACCCAAATCTAATCCCCGATGTCGCGCCCCACTTTTTGAAAGTGTGAAAGTAGTGTGTGGGATATGTATGTGAACGTGTGTGAAAATGAAAATAAAAGGCCGTGGGATTGTGAAATGCGACGATTTGGCCAAACAAATTTCAAAAAGGGTTTTTGAATGGAAAATGGAGTCGCCACTTGGTATAGAGTTAGGGTGTACCAGGTCACCCAAAAAGTGATTTTTTGGAAAGAAAAGTAAACAAACCCTTTTTAAAGAACTTTTAGGTCTACGTAACCAAAGAAAGGGATCGGGGGTCACGTTTGATAAGGGAGAAGGCAAAGGCAAAGCCTAAGGCACTCCCTTACCCTAGCCAAAGCTAGTTGCGTGACTTAGCCCTTCTTTTCCTAATTTTTCTACCCAAAGTATGTGTTGCATGTTGGATATGACTAATGGATATGAAAAAAATGCAATCCTAAATCTAAAATGTCTCTTATGAGGCTTTTTGGTCCCAATCACATGAGTTGTGATGGCCAATAAGGAAAACTCTCATAGAGGTCATGGGTAATGCAAATGAAGACCCAAATATGAATGCAAGTGTGAAAATGTAAGAGGAATGCAAAAATAAAATACAATAAAAATACAAATGTAAGTGCAAGTGTGCAAATGTAAGAAAAGTGCATGTGTGCAAATGTAAGAAAAGTGCATGTGTGCAAATGTAAGAAAAGTGCATGTGTGCCAATTGAGAAAATAAAGGTGTCTGTGTGCAAGTGGATGAAAATATGGTATAATAGTAGTAAATGCATCTAAGTACAATTGGGTGCAATTTGTGAGGTAGAAAATAAATAAGTGATAGGGAAAGAAGAGAAGTGTGTGAACATGGCATGTGGAGTGAGAAAAATATAAGTAGTGAGAAAATGTAGATAAAAAAATGATATGGTAAAATGGAGGTGCATGGACCTAGAGGAATGCATCAAGTCGGGTACGAGAATGACTTCTATCTTCATGATTTTAATTTTCCCTTTGATTAGAAGGAAGAACTAGCATGCTAAGGCTATTTTGTAGCCACATTCGCTCGTTTCCCTTACCTAAAGGGGACTCTCAAGCAAATGTACCCTATAACTAGCATGGGGATGCAAAAACCTAAAATGAAGGGGAAAGGATTGGAGGAGCATGCCAAATGCTAGAAAACTAAGAAAAATGTATGAAATGTAGTGAAACATGCAAGTATGCACTGACGAGAGGGGACAGCCTATTGGGTCTAGCATTGGACTAGCCCTTTTCTAGAATTCTCTCACAAGCATTGGGCTTGACAGAGCTCGAGGGAAAAGACCATGGCTAGCATTGGACTAGCCACGGTGACGCATTCATCCATCACATTCATCTACGACTATAGAAAGCAAGTAGACATGCCAATCACCTATAAACACGTAGCACATAACACTTAGCATGCTCGACTAAATGCAAGAGCCTAATAAAGAAAATTAACACGTAGCAACAAAAGCAAGCAATCAAGCTATTGAACCTATTACATTGGTTAACTAAAACAAATGGGGAAGGGGAAAAGTGAATAAAAATGCTCTCCAAGCCCTATCTATTACAAGCCAAGAGGTGTACACACACCCCATAAAAAAAATAACTTAATAAAAGCAAAAGTAAATGAAATAAATAAAAGGAATTAAGGAAAAGCAAGGAAAGCAAAGTAGACATGCAATTCTCACTTAGCACGTTGGATCACATAGGGGAGAGACAAAAAAGATAAAAGAAGTTATACCTCCCTTGAGTTGATGCCCTAAATGGAGTGAAATCACTTATTTATCCTCCAAAATAAAAGAAAATGTCAAGGTACCAATTTATTTGGAAAAATTAAAGAGAATAGGTAAACGCAAGTTCACTTGGACGCAAAGTTCTTAAACTCATGCATTAGTGCAATCTAAACAAAGCATGGTAATTAATTGAAGCAACAAGCAATGAAGTTGTAAAATTAAAAGCTACCAAGGACCAAATTGAGAAAATCATTCAATTGATTGGGTCATAGTAGAACAAGGGGAGACTTGGGGGGCTAAAGTGCTATTTGTTTTGGACATTTTTCATGCAAAAGCATGCAACCCACGAAGGAAACTTGTTTCTACCATAATTCTGCTGTGCTTCAATACTCACCACGCGCATCACCAACAAACCTCAACATTCACAAGACACTACCCCCAAACATCGACCCACTTGGATTCCCCACTCTTATTACAAAACTAAGGGAGAAAAATTGGACTGAAAACTGACTGTGATGCAAGAAATAAAAGCAAAAAGAAGAAGCAAAAAATGCAGCAACGGCCAAACAAAAGTGCAGCAAACATTTCCTTATTCTCTGTGATTTTACAACTTCATTAGCTAATCAGGGAGCTCACATTTAGATTCCAAAACCATCATAAAACATTAGCTTAGACATGCAAACCAAGGGGAGATGAGAAAACTGGCAAGTTTGGAATCATTCCTATGTTCCTTGCTGCAATTTTTCTGCTGGTTTCTGGATCTTTCCGACCTTTCTTTCATATTTCGTTCAAAGCAACCAGTGTTCCGGTCAGTCATCAACTACCCAAATTACACGGTCCATTATCAAAGCTAAACAACATCCACACACGAAGACTCAACAGGACAGAGCATACAAAAATCTAAGGAACGCAAAATTTCTGCAACTCTGAGCAATATCGACAACGCTCCACAGAGAGACATGAGAGCAGCTTTTGAGCAGGTAAAAACAGTAAGAAAGAAAAAGGAACAATGAAAGACAGCAAGCATGCATAACTTGGACTGAACATTTTCTCATGCAAGTCGACACTTCATTCTACTGCAAATTTGCAGCTCACCCCACTCGGACAATTTCACGCAAAAACTTAGATAAAACCCAGCAACCAAACCCACATAAACCTCAGAACTTTCGTCCCCCCAAACCCAGTCCAAACCCACGGATTTCTTCGCCATAAGCCGAAAGAACAGCAACAACAAGAAACCCAGAACTTAACATGCATGGCAGGATACTAATGGATGCATTTCACTTCTTTTTAGCAGCAGAGAAAACACGGCTAGCACAAAATCAGGGAGCAAAAGCTTTCCCCCTCTCATCAAGTTCACAAATAGGAAGTATAAGCAAAGGAGCGCAGCAACAGACGTGGCAGCAAAGATGTTAATACGTCTGTGATCTATGAACAGGAAAAAATGGAAAGATTACCTTTTAGCCTTCGTTACTTTGTCACCCGCGAAGAAAGATTGAGCCAAGGACATGGCGCAGAACCATTCCGCGTCAGTGACGTTGAAGTCCGCAGCGCCATCATCATTTTGTTCATCAGCTGGGGGGCTCACCGAGCAAAGCTGGAATCCCTTTCATCACTTTCCTCTCGGATTGAGCCAGATCCGCAGCCCGTAGTGGCGGTGGTGTTGTATTTGCTGGGGTCATTGCCGTTGGTGCACGGACGGGGCGTCATCGACAGCTTTGGCAACTTGGAAGTAGCCATCTCCCCAAGCTAACACCACTCATCCACTCTGATCATTTGAACTCTGCCGGGAAATGGCATAAGCCCAGCAATCTGACTGGGTCATGGAAGATGAAGATGGGGATGAAACTATCTGCTCATCCATTGCTCACAACGTTCTCTCTCGGTCTCTGCACTCTAGTTCTCTCTCTATCTCCCCAAAACTCCAGCCGCATCTCCCTCTCCTTTCAGATTTTCAGTCGTCCCCTTTTTGCTTTCTTTCCTCAGCCCTCCAAACTCTCCCTGCTCTCTCTAGTTTTAGCCGTCAAAAAACCTCCCCCCTGGCTGCGGTTTCTTTTCAGCCCTTATATATTAAGTGAGAAACCCTAAAACCCTCCTTTCAATGGCTACAAACCAACCTCCTCTCCAGCTCTCTCTCTTGGCCATCCGATGACACCCTTATAATGAAACAGCTTTTTGCGTTTTTTTTTTTCAATCAGAATCTCTTAAACTGCCTAAAACCCGCTCTCGGGTTCCCTTTTTTTTTTCTTTTTTTTTTCTTAACAAAATAAACAACAAACCTTCCTAATTTGAATCTAAAAATTTAAAGAATGTTTTTTTGTGAGCAATTCTCTTTTTTTTTTCAAAAAATCTTAAAATTAACAGACAAATAAGCAAAAATGAATAAAATTAAAAGATTTGATGTCCAAAATGCTTAAAAAATGTCTAAGATAAAATTTTGAGATAATTAAAACAAAAACGAGTAAAAATTTGGTGTCGACACCCGAGATAACGAACACTATTGATATTATCTCAACCCGTTACCTAATGAATTAGCGAACCAAACTATAGGTAGAGGAACGCCACAACCAAGGAGTTACTTGATTGATAAGTTCACTTGAATAACTTGAGAAAGATTCTCAAATATTCAAAGAGGCTCTCTTGGAAAGAGAAAAGTGAAAACTCACAATTTTATTGATCTTCAAAACTCCCTATGAAGGTCTCTTGCCTTGGCTATGTATAGCCATACAACTTGAAAACCTAAAGTGACTTGAAAACCCTAACTCGGTTGGGCTAGGCCTTTGGCCTGATTCCACTACTCAAATCCACTATCTAATGGTCAGCTTATAATCGATCCAATGAAGGCTTTAAGCTGGCCCAACATAACCCAATAAAAGCTAATTAACCAACTTAAGTTATAGTGAGCCTAGACTCTATAAATCGGATCCAACTCAACATGAGGTCTTGGACCGAATTTATTCCAAGCAAATAAAATAGAAATCTAGGAAATAAACTACTAACTATTACTAAAAGATTCAATCTCTTGCAGCCTAAAACATGGCCCATAAGCGGCCCATATTTCGTATCACGTTTGGTAGAACAACAGGGTCAAGCCCCTGTGAATCAACCTAGGGATCCCGAAATGGGGCAAGATAGGACCCTAGAGAGATTTCAAAAGTTTTTCCCACCGAAGTTCCTGGAGGGCCGGACCCTGAAGTGACTGAAAGATGGTTAGAAACAATGATAAATATATTTGCCGCTTTAAATTATGCGGAGGATAGACAGGTGCAATTTGCTATCTTTCAGTTTGAGGGACCGGCCATGGTATGGTGGAATGTAGTTAGGGCCAAATGGGAAAGAGAAGGAACCGCATGGACCTGGCTGAATTTCGTGCGGGAGTTTAACGAGAAATATCTCCCACCGATAGTCCAGGAGAAGAGGGAAGACGATTTCATTAAGGTTCGCCAGGGAACCCTAAGTGTAGCTGAGTATGAGACTTAGTTTACGAAACTATCCAAATTTGCTCTCGAGTTGATAGCCACGGAGCAAAGGAGGTTTGTACAGGGTCTCAATGTAGAGATACAAGAGGCCTTGGCGGCGGCTCAGATTAACACTTTTACGGAGGTTTTGGAAAAGGCCCAGAGAATCGAAATTGCCAGGGCACAAGTAAGGAATTTTCACACAAAATGGAGAGGGGCGCTGTGAGGATTTGCAAATTCCTTATATTTTTCTCAAAAATGCCCTTTTATTTGGAAATTATTCATTTATTATAGCCCTACTACCCAATCATTCCACAATAAGTGCAAATGAACCTAGAAAATCGGGTTTCACTTTTCGTTTTCAAGTTGGAGCAAGTTAGGGTTTTCACGTGTATTCGTAGTGTAATTATTCGGTACGGTGCGAGGATCAAATTTGGTGCTTAAGAGTGAATTGTAAGTGAGAAATAATATGTGATTAGAAACAATGATAAAAAGTTAGTGAATAGGAAGTAAAAAACCCTAGTACGTGTAATTTAAGGAAAAACGTTGCGAACCGACGGGTACCGTGCACTACCGATTGAACGCACGACTTGACCACCACTTTCTTACAGTATAAGCTCATTAATATTTGAGCAAAATATCTCCTTATTTCCAGCTGGCTTTGACCGAAATTTAGGGCTAAAAATGCAAGGAAAGAAAAAGAAATTTTGGTTGGCTTTGGTGGTGACAAGTGTCACTCACCTATGGCCACTTGACCAAGCCAAAAGTCCAACCTTCTTATCCTCCATTTTGCTCCATTCCCATTCATTTTTCTGCTGGCTGGCCGAGACAAGAGAGGAGAAAGAGAGAGCAAGAAATAACCTTCCTTCATCTTGAGTTTGAGCCATCCAAGTGAGGAAACAAAATTCTAAACCGATTAATTTGTGAGTTGTGACTTTGGGAAGCTAGGGGAACCAAAAATTTCAAGAGGAGGTGAAGTATTACTCTTGCAAGCTTCTTTTGTTGAGGTATAAGGTCTAACCATGGCTTTGGTCCTTTTATTTTTGCTTAACTTGTTATATAACTCATATTTTGGTTAGATTAGTAGTTATCCAAGTTGTTGGGATGAATTTGAGATGATGAATGTAAGTTAGGGTTTGATGATTTTCTGCCTAAACTTGTTGTATGGATAATATATGTTGTATCTAAGCTTATATAAGAGGTTGTGGTGATGGTTGGAGCAAGAAATGAAGAAAGTTTCCATTGAAAACGAAAACAATTCCAGATTTCTGGAAAAATGTAGCCCTGTTCTGTCTGGTTCAAGTTCGGGATGTTAGACGCCGAATTAGGCTTAGCATAAAACATGAAAGTTGTAGAGAATGATATTTTATAGTTTCCTACAATATTTCAGCCCAATCGGAGCAACGTAGCCTTTGAAAAGACCACAATACCCTCGCTGCCCTAGGATGTTTCCAGTGTTCCGTTTTAGACAGTTCATCCGTTTGGCTGTATTTATTCACTATGATCCGTGCAGATTTAGCCATTTTTCAAAACATGAAAGTTTTAGCACTCTGTCTTAAATTTTCAACACCTCCAAGAACACCTTAAACGGACTTTGGTAGCCTGAGATATGGCCATTTAAATGTATTACGGTTAATTAGCCGATTAGTTGGAATTTGGTTCTGTAAATTGGGAATTTGACTGGGTTACACTGGAAATTGGACTAAGTGATCTTCATGAAAGTTGTAGGCCTTTGTCTTAGCTTCGAAATGGTATAAGTTTCACCCCAATCCGATAAGCGTGGCTTAGGTTGTGTCCGTTACGCAAAAACCATATCAAATCTGTCTTTTGTAAACTTTATTTCCGCACTTGTTATTGGTTTGATTTTTGTCCTTGTATTGTCTTGAGCCTATTGAACGGCTATTGAAATGGATTTGTGTTGTGTGTAACTTGGGTTTGAATGAGGAAAATATGAAGCCAAAAATGGCTGGAAAAATAGGAAAATACAAAGGGCATGCTGCCCAAATTTTCGCGCGAGGACTAGAGAAATACACTTGCGACTTGGGTAAAGTTGATAAATGAATATCACTTGAACCATCTAGGACTTTTGCTACGTCAGTTATCGAGGGTTATACGTTAGAACCTAGCCGAACTTGTACCCTTAGGAAAAGCGGTAATAATCACTATAAATCCGTTTTCCTTGCGCTTTCGATTCAAAAGTTATTTCCAAGCAAACATGTTACCAAAGTTTTCAGTTTGAAAAGCGAGCAACTGTTTCGCGACTATTCTCCAAGTGAATTTCCATTTCTTGATTCTTATTGAACGAAACATCTAAGTTTCGAACCTTAGTTGATTTTCAAAGTTCTTAAATCAAGTTTTATCGCAGATTTGGACTCCAAACCCGGAGTACCACCCAGACGCGAATAGTAGAGGCACTACTTTTGGTGAGTGCTTCCAAATATCTAATTGCACTTGCTATTTGCGATTTTGTGACAGCCCCACCTTACCATAAGGCGAACCAAAGGGTTCGGCGGACCGCCTGCCCAGCTCTCGCCGGGACTCAGTCATTCAGTTTAGAGCGATCTAATACGTGCCGGAACATACAAACGCGCGTAAACAAGTCAAAATCACCAAAAAAAAAATAAAAACGGAGTCAGTTATGAATAGTAACCGACCCGTCAAAATCCAACCAAACGTCAAGGAAATATTTACATCTCGAAATTAAGCATATACAACCCAAAGAGGCATACCAAAGTGACTCAAAAGTGGATACATGTACGGTTTGCCAAATCCAAAAAGAAACGGACCCAAAAGTACATTTAGGGTTTCAATCAATGAGCTATACAAAAGATATGTCCAACTAGCTCAATTCGGCATCCAATTGTCAAATCCAGTCCAAAAGTATTTATTTTCCTGTAAGGAAAACAAAAAGGAACAGAAAGGGGTGAGCTTGCGCTCAATGAGGTACCAGACATATAGCAGTAAAATCATGGCATTTCACATTTAACAAATCAGGTACATATGCCAAATGTAAAGTAAAGGAACCAATGATTCACATAGGAAGGATACAGGTGGCTCTCAGGAGCCAAATTCCCATTTGCGTCACCGAAGCTTGATCGAAATAATAGTTGACACTCCGTCAACGTTACAGAAGTAACCAATACTGTAGACTCCACTTCCTTCGATTCCTTCCACCTCACATACCCCCACCAAACCCGAAATCCAACAGATCAGAAATTGGTAATACTCGAGTATATCGGAATCAAGGGTCTCAATACCCAAAGATCCCAAAACAGACTACCGTGGTTCGTTATCTAATCGACCAGGCCCTTGCCGGCCCGACTCGAGTAACTGGCCACAGGTGTTGAGCTCAGAGGTCACAGAAAGGTCGTTGGATACAAGCTTCCAAACGACGTCAGAACAGATACAGATACAGATACCAGATACAGATAGCAGATTCAGATACGCACTCAAATTTGGCATATGAACAGACAAGAGAACGAGTGTGATAAAGTACACCCTCGCCTCCATTTTTATCAAAATAGTATTTGGCTCCAACAGTCATAAATCAAGTATTTCAGATATTCAGATATTTCACATAATGGGTAGCAGGTAGTGGAACACTCACCGGTTCAAGTCAGTTTTCACTTCAGATTGGCTTTAATCGCCAAGAAACCCTAAAGAACCAAAGTAAAACAATTGAAGGTTCCACTTTCAAAAATCGAGTATACAGAATGCACAGGCGAGGCTTGACTACCAGTCGTATGCCTCGCCACATAATTACTAATGCAAGGGTGCAAAACATGATTTTTGGAAATGAAAAGGTAACATGAAGACCTAGGCTCAAACAACCCAAAAGCCTTTCATTTCTACCAAAAGGCAAGGCAATTCAAACTTAAAGGAACCAAACGGCCTAGAAAATTGGACAGCATTTCCCCTAAATTTGCTTACTTTTCCAGCCGTCATGGCTTCATTATTTTCCTCAGCCAGTCCCAAAGTCACACACAACATAAGTTCATTCACTAGCCGCTTAGTAAGCTCCAAGTAGTACAAGTACCATTCAAGCTAGGGAAAAGTCCGGAAATGAAAGTCAAGCCCCAAAATAATCCAATAAGCACACTAAGACTCGATTACAAGTCATAAACCAATGCCAAATACTACCGAAATAGGGTTCCATAAGCATACATAAGCATTAGAGGAAACCAGAAATGGAGTAAGTGTTAACCCGGAAAAAAAATAGTTTTTGACATCATTTTGCGGTTTTGGTACCAATGGCACTACGATTATCGGATGAAGGTACAAGACCCACCGTTTCGAATCGAAGAGATAGGGATACAATATTGCAGAAGGTCACTCAACCCAGTTTTGAGTGTAACCAGGTCAAAAATGCAATCTACTACACCAGAACCGCAAAAACAGATTCACAGAACGCATTCTAGTGCAAACATCATAAATCAGCCTACCTAAGTCCAAATCCAGAAATTCCAAAGCCATCCAAAAGCTAAGAAACAGGGATACATTTTATCAGAAGACCTCAACAACTAATTCCGAAACATTTCCAACCAAAATAACCAATTACAGACGCAACTATCAAATTCGGATAAAACCAGGGCAGCAAGGGTAATTCCGTCGTTTCTCAAGTTACGCTGCTCCGATTGACCTGAAATTTTGTAGGAAGCTCTAAAATATAATTACCTACAACTTTCATGTTTTAACCCAAGGCCAATTCGGCCTTTAACTATGAGATACAAAACCGGGCAGAATGTAGGAACATAAACCCTAGTTTTCCAATTTTCCTTCCAAAACAGAAATTTCCAGCAATTAACCACTTTTTCCACCTTCTAGCTTCATTCTAGATCATTTACAATCATCATACATAGCCACACCATAACAATCATATGAAATCAGAAAAATTCATGAACAAAAGAAAAATCCATCAATCTCACCCATAGGTCATGAAATCATCCATAAAATGACATGCTCTACCACTAGAAATCCTTAATTGATCATTATTAGCATGAGAGGGAAGATATTTAATACCTCACCTTTGCAACTCCAAGAAACAAGACAACTAGAGCTTGTTCTTCACAAATGGCTCCACTCAACACCTTAAACTAGCTTAGCAACTCACTTTTGCGGAGAAATTTGGAATTTAACCGGTAGGTTTGCAAGATTCACGCTAGAAATGAAGGAAAATTGAAGAAACTCTCTCTCTCTTTCTCTCCTCCATGGCCGGCCAAGAGCAAGGGAAAATGAAGCTCATTTTGGTCAATTTTTGGTATTTAGTAAAGTTGGTGAATAGTGGTCAAAACCAAGGTCCAATGAAAACACGACACCTAGCATCTCTTTTGGCTTATAATTATCCTTTTGTCTCTCCACTCTCATCCATATAACAACCTCTAATTATCTCTTAGCACCTGGTAAAATAAATCCGGTATCCAAACCTTAACCTAATTGGCCGAATTTTTCCGAACTTTTCGCCCTAGTGGGTCCCACGTACGGTATACGCTCTTAATTTCTCAAAACCTATTCGATACTAGAAAAATCATCTAAAAACTATATCTGCTCCTTAAAAATATCTAGAATTTTTCCTAATCACGAAAATGCATAAAACAAGCCACTAAAGATAAGAAAACCTAGAAAGATAATAAAACCTAGAAAATGGAAAAGTTACGGGTTCTCACAGATATATCTTTAACCAACGTGATTACGTGATATATAAGTGATTTGATAGGGCAAGGGTGTACTTTATCGCACTTGCCCTAACCAGATTTGTTCTTGTTTATCGATTTCACTTGACTTGCTCTACATGCATATGAATTATATCTTGCCTGGAATTCCAGAAACCTTGTGGCTAGTTAATCGAGTCGAGCCGGCAAGGGCCTGGTCGATTAGATAACGAACCCTGGGTAACTAGTAATGTCGAGTGGAGTGTTATCTCCTCGGCTAATCGGTATACTCGAGTATTACCACCCGTGTTTCGTGTGGCGTACGGACCCGGATAAGGGGGTTGATCGGTGGACGGAGACTGGCGTGAAGTGGGCTTTTATTTCTGGACTAGTTTATTACTTGAAAGTTGACGGAGTGTCAACTACTAATCGATCAAGCTGGGATAGAGCCGAGACATGAGCCACTGTATCCTTACATGTGAACATGATCCATATATTTCTTGACTACCTGAAGTATTATCTCTCTGATTTGACTTTCTTGCTCGCTATTTCACTATCACACTGCTATTACTTTATTTGATGGCCAATTTGATATTTGAAACTTCACTGAGTTTTGGCTCACTCTGTTAGTTTTATTTTCCTTACAGGGGTACGAGCGAGGCGTGAGACGTGTAAAGACTAGCGTAGTCTAGTTGTTTTGACTTTTGACTTGTACTCGCGCTATTCCTCGAATAGAATGTTTTGTATTTGGATTTTGTACACTTTGAACCAGTTTGGGTATAGTGAGACTTTGTATCTTGATTGTGCATCAATGTAAATTATAAACTTGAATTGCGATGTTATTTATGGTCCTTGGATGTATGCACGTGATACGAGTGAGTGAGTCCTAGCGAGAGTTGGGCAGGCGGTCCGCCGAACCCTTTGGTACGCCTTAGGGGGAGGTGGGGTCGTCTCAGGTGGTATCAGAGCTGAGGGGTGAATTGATCCGGATAGATTGAGTGCTTGATATGATAGGCTGGGGTTTTATTCTTGAGATTCGCCTTTCGCCTTGTTTTCTACGTGTTGTGTACTCACTTTTGCAATGTTACTTGCAAACCTTGGTGATGGCGGGTACTGATGGCTCTGGGAGTGCTGGGCCGTCTCAGGCCGTGCCTACTGATGTACCTTCTGACATACCTACTGACGCTCCTATTGACGAGCCATATCTGGAGGGGCCCGTCTATCGCGTGATCACATACCAGGAGAGCCCCGGTGGGCCAGTGCAGCGGTGGTCCCAGCGCGCAAGATCCGACGCTGCGACTGCTGGAAGACCTACTCCTACCATGATCAGGTAGTGCTCGTAGTGGACGACGAGCGGAGACGATTGGGTAGTGCCAATCGTAGGTGCCAGACGGAGATTGAGCGTCTCCAGGCTACTCTCCGAGTCCAGGGAGCTAGGATCCGAGAGCTGGAGGCCTCGATTTTGGAGGAGCAGCAGCGGACCGATGCTTTTCGCTAGCAGGCTCAGGCGGCGATTGGACGTTTTATGCGAGTAGTTGAGGACATGCGAGACCGGACCGGCCATATCCTGACCGAGTGCGAGGCACTTGTAGAGGATGTGATACAGGACTTGGCCGAGGAGGGTCAAGCGCCTGTAGCCCCTGAGGTTCCTGGTGCTCCTGAGGAGGATCCGGATGAGGATCCTGAGGAGGACCAAGAGGAGGAGCCGAGTGCATCCTCGGAGTCGGTTGGGTCGGCATTTAGCCGGACGACTTTTTAGGATTGAGGTTTGAGGAGATTTTTGTGGGATAGTTAGGAACATAGTAGGACGACACGTTTTCTTTTGTTTTTGACTTTGACGTGTCACGGTGATTGTAAATAGGGCTTCTTTTGTTCTATGTTCCTTGGCTAGTATAGCCTTTGACTTTCCTAGGTTGGCATGTATATGTGATGTGAGGACTTGCAAATTCCTTGCATATTTCTTGAAAATTTCCTTTTATTTGAAAATAATTTGGAAATTTCCTTTTATTTGAAAATAATTTGAAAATTATTATTCTATACCATATTGCTACTTAATCACCCTAGAAAAAGTGCCAATGATCATAGGAAATTAGGGTTTTCCTTTCCGATTTCAATTCGAAGTGAAATAGGGTTTTTCGTGTATCCGTCGTGTAATCATCCGGTACGGAGCGAGAATCAAATTTGGTGCTTAAGAGTGACTTTTGGGTGAGAAATAATATGTGATTTCTAAATGATAAAAAGTTAGTGAATAGGAATGACATAAACCAAGAAATGTGTGATTTAAGGAAAAACGGTGCGAACCGACGTGAACCGTGCACTACCGATTGAACACCGCTTGACCACCACTTTCTTACCATACAAGCTCATTAATATTTAAGCAAAATATCTCCTTAATTTCCAGCTAGCCTTGACCGAATTTTGGGGCTGAAATTGCAAGAAAGAAAAAGAAAATTTTGCTTGGTAATTGGTAGTGACAAGTGTCACACCATTAAGGGTCTTGACCAAGACCAATTATCCAACCTTCTTATCACCTTGGAGCTGCATTTCTTCTTCATTTTTTCTGCTGCATGGCCGAGAGAGAGGGAGAGGAAAACACCAAGGGAAAGTTGCTCCATTTCTTCTTGAATCTAGTCACCAAGTGAGGAAACAAAGAAAACAAACCGATTAAAGTCATCCTTGGTGTTTAGCTAGTGGAGTATTGGTGAAATTTTGAAAGGAAGAACTATGGTTGCTCTTGGAAGACACTTAAGCAAGGTAAGGATGATGATTTCCCCATTTCTTACTCATGATCTTGTTTAAATTAGCTTAGCATCTCAAATTTGTGGTGAAGGATGGTTGTTATCATGTTTTGGGTATTTTTCCTTTTAGTTACATGAATTAGGGTTTGATGGATTGCTGCCTATACTTGATGTATGGTTAATATATGTTGTATCCAAGATTATATAGGGGGTTTTGGTAGCAAGTGAAGCAAGAAAAGAAGAAAGTTACCATTGAAACCAAAAATTCCAGATTTCTGGAAAAAATTTCACCCTGTTCTGTCCGGTTCCAGTTCGTGTGGTTAGAGGCCGAATTAGGCTTGGCATAAAACATCAAAGTTGTAGAGAATGGTATTTATAGTTGCATTTCAGCTCAATCGGAGCAACGTATCCTGTGAAAAGACTAAAATACCCTCGCTGCCCTAGGCTATTTCCAGTGATCCGTTTTGGACAGTTCATCCAATTGACTGTGTTTATTCACTATGCTCCGTGCTGATTTAGCCATTTTCCAAAACATGAAAGTTTTAGTACTCTGTCTTAGCTTTCAAACGCCTCAAAGAACACCTTAAACGGACTTTGGTAGCCTGAGATATGGCCATTTTAATGTAGTACGGTTATTTAGCCGATTAGTTGGAACCTAGTTCTGTGAACCGGGAATTTGATTAGGTTACACTAGAAATTTTGTAACAGCCCCACCTTCCCCTTAGGCGAACCAAAGGGGTTAGCGAACTGCCTGCCCAGCTCTCGCCAGGACTAACGGTGCAGTTTAGAGCGATCTATTGCGTTCCGGAACTTATAACGCGTGTAAACAAGGCAAAAGGGCAAAATGACCCAAAATAAAAAAAAATGAAATTCGAAGTCGGCCATGAATAGTAACCGACCCGTCCGAACCCAACCAAACATCGAAATACATATACAACATAACATTAAGCATTTACAAGCCAAAATGGCATTTAAAAGTGATACAAAAGTCACTACATATGTGGTTTGCCAAATCAAAAGTGAAAACGGCCCTAATGATACATTTAGGGTCCCATATCATATACAATACAAAAGAGACATTCATCTAGTTCATTCAGCAACCATCTATCAAGATTTATTCCAAAAAAAGTCATATTCCTGTAAGGAAAACAAAAGGAACGGGGTGAGCTAATTGCCCAGTGAAAATACAACTCAAGCAACCAAGTTCATAGATGCATCAAGCTTAACAATCCAATTTACCAAAATAAGTAAAGCCACAAAATTGCCCAAAATAAGTAATGAGGATAAAAGGATACGGGTGGCTCTCAAGAGCCCTTTTCCTCGTTTGCATTCTTGATCGGATCTCATTGACTCTCCGTCAATGTTTAAAAGTAACCAACCGTAGACTTCCCTTTACTTCCATTCCTTCCACCTAACATTCCCCAACCGGGCCCGAAATCCAAACACTTGCATTGTGGTATTACTCGAGTATACCGGAATCGAGAGTCTCTCATACTACAAGATTCCTTATAACTTTACCCAAGGCTCATTAATTGTCACGACCAAGCCCTCGCCGGCTCGATTCAATCAACTACCAATGGGGTTGAGCTCATTGATAACATTTGTAGTCGTTGGATACTCGTTCAATCGACAAGTACTTTCATTTCAACTTTCATTTCATGTAACATTCCAATAACATGACAACAATGATATAAGGCATATAAGTGAGAGCGATAAAGTACACTTTCACTTCAATCAAGTCACATTCAATTCACTTCAAGCAATTTACATTCAAAGCCATATAGTAACACACAAGTGAGTAGTACACTCACCAGGGTCAGTGCAGATACCTCCCAAAAGAGAGCTTTAATCACCAATAAACCCTAAAATAATCCAAGGAAAATAATTGAAGGTTTCACTTTCAAAATTGAGTATACATAATGCACATGTGAGGCTCGACTACCAGTTGTATGCCTCGCCAAATGATTACTAAAGCAAGGTGCAAAACATGATTTTTGGTGACGAAAAGGTAACATGAAGACCTAGGCTCAAACAACCCAAAAGCCCTTCGTTCAAAACACAAGTAAATCCAACTAGCCTTCAAGAAAAATTTCGGCAGCATATACCTTGTGTTTACCTATTTTCCAGCCATCACGGCTTCATTATTTCCTCAAATCAGTCCCAACATCTTGTACAAAAATAATCTCATTCCCTAAAGCCGTTCACTAGGCTTAATGGCATTCAAGTACAAAATTTAGCTAGGAAATAACCGGATATGAAAGTCAAGCCCTAAACTATTCAAATGAACACAATAAGACTCGATTACAAGTCATAAACCAATTCTATATACTATCAAAACAGGGTTCCCTAAGCATAAACAAACAATAGAGGAAACCAGAAAATTCGGAAATGCAATTAGCTTTGGCCCTGAAAAAAAACAGTTTTTGTCCTCGTTTTGCGGTAATGGCACAAATTTCACTATGCTTGTTGGGTGAGGGTGAAAGACCCACCATATCGAAGCTAAAAGACAGGGCTACAACATTGAAGAAGGTCACTCAACCCAGTTTTGAGTGGAACCATGTCAAAAATGCAAGATACTACATCAAAAACGTAAAACAGATTCACCAAAACGCATTCTAGCGGAAACATCATAACTCAGGCTCTACAAGTCCAAATCCAGAAATTAAAAAACCAGTTGAAAGCTAAGAAAAAGGGATAAATTTCATCAGAAGGCTTCAACAACCAATTCGGAAGAAATTCCAGCCAAAACAACCCATTACAGACGCACTTCTCAATTTCGGGTAAAACCAGAACAGCAATAGTAATTTCGACTTATCTCATTCTACACTACTCCGATTGACCTGAAATTTTGTAGAAACCTCTAAAATGTCAGTCCCTACAACTTTTATGTTTTGGGCTAAGGCCAATTCGGTCTCTATATAGGACCTAAAAATTCGGACAGAATGCTCCCTTAAGAACCCTAGGTTTTTCAATTTTCTTCCAAAACAGAAATTGGTTGCAATTAATCACTTTTTCCACCTCCTAGAGTCAATATAGACCATTTCCAATCATCATAGATAGCCACACAATCATGCTTATATTAAAACAGAAAAATCCCTAAAAATAATAAAACTTCATCATTTCGACCACAAATCAAGAAATAACCCATAAATTTGCATCTTATACAACCACTAAGCATGATTTAAGCATCAATTAAAAGAGGAGGGTGGTTCTTCACAACTTACCTTTAAAAAAAGAGAGAGAGAGCTATTGGTCACCTTATCTTTCCAAAAAACTTCACACAACAACTCACCAACACTTCCTTAAGTGGTTTTATGGAGCAAAATCAAGGTTGGATGGTTGGTTTTGAGGATTTGGAACAAGATTGAAGTGTTTTCTTCCTTATGCTTGAAGTAAGAGAGAGAGAAAGAGAGCAAGAGAGAGCCGGCTTCTTCTTGATGTTTTTTTGAAAATTTTTGGTCATTTTTAAGCTATATTAAGTCAAATGGTAAGAATAGGAATAGTGGTCTTACTTCAAGACCAATCCTATGGTGACACTTGTCACCTTTTATTAAATATCTACCTAACTAATTTCTCTCATATCAATCCAAATTGCAACCTCTACTTATCTCTGAACACCCGGTAAATTAACTCCAGTATCTAAAACTTAACCTAGTTGGTCGAGTTTTTCCGAACTTTTCGCACTAGTGGGTCCCACGTCCGGTATACACTCTTAATTTCTCAAAATCTATTTGATACTAGAAAAATCATCTAAAGATTATATCTGCTCCTTAAAATTATATAGAAAATTTTCTAATCACGAAAATGCAGAAAACAAGCCATGAAAAATTCTAAAACCTAGAAAATGAAAATTTCGGGTTCTCACACTCTCTCCCCCTTAAAGAAATTTCGCCCACGAAATTTTTGCCTTCAAAATTTAAAGTAACCAATGACCTGTACGTTCTCCGTCTTCAGAGTCAGAAGAAACGAGGTTCTTCATTCCAGTCCCTTCTCCACTTGACGGTCCAGGGTCGGTCTTGGTTGGTTGTTGGGTTCCTTTCTTTTTACGTACTTTGAGTATAGTTTTAGAACAATGAGCAATTCGATGCTCGGCGCTCCCACAGCGCAGACATCTCCTCCCCTTTCTGCAACAATCGTTCTCAGTGTGATTGGCCTTTCCGCAATAGTCACAAGTCAAGTGGGAAGCCATCTTTTTGCTTTCCGGAGAAGTCTCCCCCTGTCTGGTTTGGCTTCCTTTGATAAATCTTTCATCTACCGCCCCCAATGTCCATGGCGGGCCGAACAACTGGTTCACTTTCGGTACTTTAGAAGGTGCCATTGCTTCGCTAGGTTCCTCACTCACGCTACCCACTGCACCCATTTTCCGTATTTGGGAAGCTTTCACCTGCGCCTTTGCATTCTCGATTCGTTGAGCCTTCTCCAGCGCCTCCTCGAAAATCCCTTCGTATTTCCTTTTTAGCTCTAAGTTCTTGTGCAAGAGCTCAATTTTCTCTGAATACTCGTGCTTCCATCGCCCTTCCCAGTATGCGACTAGTTTCTTTTGGACTTCTATTTCGTCTCGAAGAACCGCGATTTCCTTATGCATCTCAACCCAACGTGCCATTTCACAGAATTGCTGGACCTCAGATGGTAGCCTGTCGGCAAAACAATGGGTCATAATAAAGTCTTGAATACCAGTGGCACTCTTGGTCCATGTTTGGTTCAGCTGTTGTTTCCTCCCTTTCTTCTCTTGACTCTCGGTCTCGTTTTGTTTCACTGCTATGACCATGTCCGCGACTATGTCTCTTTTTTTTTTTTCCTTCTCTCTTTTCTTTCCAAAAGGGTACTTTAATGCATGAATGCAATAAATTGACTAAAATAACAATATCTATCATACCAATTACACAAATAACATATCGCACATAACACGCCATATTAAAAAACGGATAAGTAAGTACACAAATACATATCAAGTTGGACAGATAACCATGTATACAAGCACATATCTGATAAGCGTAGCCTCGGATGTGTCCTTTCCGCAAAACCCTATCAAATCTGTCTTTTGTAAACTTCATTTCCGCATTTGTTATTAGTTGATTTATGTCCTTGTATTGTCTTGAGCCTATGGAACGGCTATTGAAATGCATTTGTGTTGTGTATAAACTTGGGCTTGAATGAGAAAAATAATGAAGCCAAAATGGCTGGAAAATTAGGTAAATACAAAGGGCGTGCTGCCCAAATTTTCGCTCGAGGGCTAAGTTTCTATTTGAATTTGTATATTTTCGTTTGGCAAATACTATGACCGTTTTACCATTCCAAAACATGATACCTCTTCGATTTGAAACGCCAGATGTTTACTTACTCCGTACCCAAAATATAGAGGTATGAGTTAGGGTTTTATCGGCCACAAGTGAACTATTTTCAAGTACGGTTTTAGGAGTCCTCCTTTTCCATATGATTTTCATCAAAACCCTTGTTATATAACCTCTACTTGAATATATAGTGACTTTTAGTCATACAAACGATTCTTTACGATTCCGAAAGAATATTTTCTTAGCCTATCTATTTGTCTTTTGATTTGTCGTTGGTCAAATATTTTCCGTTGGAATTCTATAAGCCTTTTGAGCTTGGTTTTGCGATTGATTTTGAAACCCTAGTTATTTTCATTCTTGGGTCCAAACAACCCTCGTTTTAGTTGAAAGTCATCTTTACACGTTTTACTCGTAATTAGTCGGGTTTCTTCGTTTCCCCTTAAATATTTTGCTCGATAAACTGTAATATGTTCTCTTGTTCAATCTTAGGTTTCATTGGTGACTAAGGGTAATATCCGGAAGGATATTTTACACGTTATTTTGCATAACTAGGTGAGTGTTCCTTGTTTGTTATATTTCCTTGACTTATTGGCTTGTTATTATTGATTGATAATGTGTTAAGTGCTTTCAATGATTGTTAAAACGAGTTTTCTAAGCGAGTGTGTACTTTATCGCACTTGACCTAAATAAATGCGAAGTTTTCAATGATTTAATGATTGCTACATTAGTTGCGCATGAAGTAAGCCTTTTGGCTGAACTGGACCCTGCCCTTCGTTACCGATCGACTCGAGCCAAAAGCGGACTCGGTCGGGCGATATGGTGACCTTGAGTGAATTTGGTATACTCGAGTATTACCTTGAAGTCTGGTGGAGCCCGGCCAATGTCTGGGAAGGGGGTGAATGAAATGAACGAACGAACGAGGGTTTTGCTTACAAAAATGCATTTTCAAGTGAATGGAGGAATAAGGGGAAATGTCAGGAGAACGAACGAACGAACGAACAAATGGCTCCTTGTGAGCCTGTATCCTCTTAATGTATGTGTTATTATCGCTTTCCATTGTAAATGTTACTTGAATTATTGAAATTTTATATTTAATGTTTTGGATGGATTGCTGCTTATGTGTTTGGAACCTCACTGAGCTTTTAGCTCATTCCTTTAGTTTTGTTTTCCTTAACAGGGGAAGGCGAGCAAAGACGAGAGCTCTGTATAGACTAGTTTGGTCTAGTTCTTTGGTTTTGTAATGGTTCTCGCCCTAGTGCTTGGCACGGGCTGGTTGTATGATGAATTGATAACCTTTGTATATTCGATGGTTGTACTTCTTTCTGAGATAACAATGTATATAATTTTGTTTTAAGTTTTGGATCCTTGTTTTGCTCTTTCTTGTGGTTTTATTTCTGATTTGCTTGAATGAACGACTGAGTCCCGGCGAGAGTTGGGCAGGCGGTCCGCCGAACCCTTTGGTTCGCCTTAGGGGGAGGTGGGGCTGTCACATGTGACTTGTTTGCTATGTATATAAAGTACTTGTTTATTATGTGTTTTATTGCCTCTATCTATCCTTTTGTGACGTATTATACGAGCCATACCTTACTTTGTTTATATGTCCATAGTTGGTTAAATCCAAAACATGGAGGGTAGAAGAAGTCAAACCAGGGGAACTAACCGAGGACGAGGTCCTAGTCGGGGCCGTGGGGGTAGACAAGCGCAGGAACCGGTGCAAGAACCGAGAGAGGAGAGAGAGGCAACGTTTGAGCCACAACCTGAACCCCAGGCTGCAGGGGGAGATCAAGTGGCAACTGCCATCCAGCAAATGGCCAATATTCTGGCCCGTTTAGTGGAACAACAGGGTCAAGCCCCTGTAAATCAACCTAGGGACCCCGATAATGGGCAAGATAGGGCCTTAGAGAGATTCCAGAAGTTCTCTCCACCCAAGTTCTTGGGAGGACTAGACCCGGAGGGAGTTGATAAATGGCTAGAGGCCATGATCAACATCTTTGCCGCTTCATACTATACAGAGGAGAGGCAAGTGCAGTTCACTGTTTTCCAGTTTGAAGGTCCAGCCAGGGCTTGGTGGAATGTAATTAGGGCCAAGTGGGAGAGAGAAGGAACTGCATAGACCTGGTTAAACTTTGTACGGGAGTTTAACGAGAAATACCTTCCACCAATCGTCCAGGAGAAGAGAGAGGACGATTTTATTAAGCTCTGGCAGGGAACTTCTAGTGTAACTGAGTATGAGACTCAGTTTACGAAATTGTCAAAATTTGTTCCTGAGCTGATCGCTACGGAGCAAAGAAGAGTACGGAGATTCGTGCAAGGGCTCAATGTGGAGATACAGGAGGCCTTGGCGGCAGCCCAAATTAATACGTTTACGGAGGTGTTGGAAAAGTCCCAACGGATAGAGACTGCCAGGGCACAAGTGAGAAATTTCCACGCTAAACGGAAAAGGGTACCTAGTGGAGCCCAATGGTCAGTGCGGAGTGATCGGAGCATGCCACCTGCTAAATCCGGTCGTGGAACTGGAGGTGGACGGTTTTCGAGTGCGCCGAGGGGAGGTGCTCCGAGAGGAGGTGCCCAGAGGGGAGGCCAAAGTGGTAGGGGGCAAGGTAAAGGAATTCCACAGGGAGGCCAGACCTCCACTTCTCAAGTAACATGCGGATATTGCGGGAAACCGAACCATACTGAGGATGAGTGTTGGAGAAAGGCTCGGAAGTGCCTAAGTTGTGGAAGTACGGAGCACCAGATAGTCAACTGCCCGTTGATCAGTGATACTCAGTCGACTGCCAGGTCAAACCCAAAGCCGACCAATGTCGGAGGGACCAGGTCGAGGGTACCGGCCAGGGTGTATTCGCTGGACCAACAATCCGTACCTGAACCAACGGAGGTAGTGGAAGGTACGATCCCTGTTTTTCACCGGTTAGCCAAAATTTTGATAGATCCCGGTGTTACTCATTCTTTTGTTAACCCTACATTTATGCTTGGAATTGACATGAAAGTTGAAAGTCTACCTTATGACTTAGAAGTAAGAACACCTATGGGTAATCAAATTCTACTTGCAAATGAGGTGTACAGAAATTGTGATATTTGGATTGGCAAACGGAAATTAGTAGTCGACCTTATTAGTCTTGCCATTAAGGGGTACGATGTCATTCTAGGTATGGATTGGCTAGCTCATTACCATGCTCGGGTAGATTGTAGGATGAAAGTGGTAGAGTTTTGCATACCTGGTGAGGCAACTTTGAAATTAGACGTGAGGGGTATGTTAGCCTCATCTGCGCTCATTTCGGGAATAAGGGCTAGGAAATTGCTAAGTCGTGGGGCACGCGGTTACCTAGCTTTTCTAGTTAACACTCCGGGAGAAAAGATTAAGTTGGAAGACATGCCGGTGATCAGTGAATACCCGGACGTATTTTCGGAGGAGTTGGGGTCACTGCCACCCGAAAGGGAGATTGCATTTAAGATTGATCTAGTACCCGGAACTACTCCCATCTCTAAAACCCCTTATCGAATGGCACCTGCTGAGCTTAAGGAATTAAAGGTGCAATTGCAAGATTTGCTAGAATGGGGGTTCATACATGAGAGCGAGTTGCCGTGGGGAGCTCCAGTGCTATTTGTTAAAAAGAAGGACGGGAGTTTACGGTTATGCATTGACTATCGAGGATTGAATGCAGTAACTGTTAAGAATAAATATCCTTTACCCCACATTGATGAATTGTTTGACCAGTTACAAGGGGCTGTGGTGTTTTCTAAATTGGATTTTCGACAAGGATATTATCAATTGAGAATCAGAAAGGAGGATGTACCAAAAACGGCGTTTAACACTCGATATGGGCATTTTGAGTTTGCGGTGATGCCTTTTGGTTTAACCAATGCCCCACCAGCGTTCATGGATTTAATGCATCGAGTGTTTAAACCTTACTTGGATAGGTTTGTAGTGGTGTTTATTGATGATATCCTAGTATATTCGAAGTCAAGGGAGGAACATGAACAACACTTGCGAATAGTGCTGCAAACTCTAAGAGAGCACCAACTGTTCGCTAAGTTCAGCAAGTGTGAATTTTGACTGGGAAAAGTGGCGTTCCTAGGTCACATAATTTCAAAAGATGGGCTTGCTGTAGACCCGGCGAAAGTGGAAGCCGTAGCCAAATGGAAGCGACCAGAGAATCCCACAGAGGTACGAAGTTTTCTAGGTTTAGCAGGGTACTACCGCCGATTTATAAAGAACTTCTCGAGAATTGCGGGACCCTTAACTAACTTGACAAAGAAACAAGAAAAGTATATTTGGGATGTTAAGTGTGAGAGTAGTTTCCAAGAGCTTAAGAAGCAATTGACTATGGCTCTAGTGTTAGCTTTACCCAATGGGAACGATAGCTACACGGTTTATACCGATGCTTCAAAAGAGGGGCTAGGGTGCGTGTTGATGCAAAATAGGAATGTGATTGCCTATGCGTCTCGAAAGTTAAAACCTCATGAGCAGAACTATCCAACCCATGACTTGGAGCTTGCTGCTGTTGTGTTTGCTTTGAAAAAATGACGACATTATCTATACGGTGTGACTTTCGAGGTCTATACGAATCACAAGAGCCTTAAGTATCTATTTTCACAAAAGGAGCTAAATCTAAGACAACGTCGGTGGGTAGAGTTCTTATAAGATTATGACTGCACGATTAACTATCATCCCGGAAAGGCCAACGTTATAGCAGATGCTTTAAGTCGAAAGGATCAATTAGCAAGCTCCATGGTGAGAGAGTGGAGCTTGTTAGAAGATGTATGTGAGTGGAAACCTCGTCTGGAACCGAAGAAGGTGATTTTTGGAAATATTGAGGTAAAGTCGACATTGTTAGATCGATTTAAAGAGGGCCAAGTGAAGGACCCAATGGTGCAAAAGTGGGTGAAAAAGGTGAAGAAAGGGGAGTTGTCTAACTTTAACCTAGGTCCTGATGGAATCTTAAAGTTTCGAAATCGTGTCGTTATACCTAGGGATGAGGAGTTAAAGAAGGAGGTTTTGGTGGAATCTCACCGCTCTAGGTATACGATGCACCCAGGGAATAATAAGATGTACCAAGATCTCAAAAGTCTCTATTGGTGGGAGAATATGAAGGCGAAAATTGCCCAGTTTATACAAAAGTGTCTTACGTGCCAACATGTGAAAGCTGAGTATAAAAAACCGTCAGGTCTGTTACAGCCTTTAGAGATCCCTGAATGGAAATGGGAGCACATAACGATGGATTTTGTATCAGGGTTGCCACGAACACAAAAGGGCATGATACAATTTGGGTAATAGTGGATCGATTAACTAAGACCGCACATTTTCTGCCAGTAAATATGAAATATTCTTTGGAGAAACTTGCCAAACTTTATATGGATGAGGTGGTGAGACTACATGGGGTACCAGTGAGTATTGTATCGGATAGAGACCCAAGGTTTGTATCTCGATTCTGGCAGAAATTGCAAGAGGCTCTAGGAACTAAGTTAAACTATAGTACAGCGTATCACCCACAAACTGATGGACAATCTGAGAGAACCATTCAAACTCTTGAGGATATGCTGAGAGCCTGTATTGTGGACTTTGGAGGAAGTTGGAGCCGATACTTAACCTTGGTTGAATTTGCATATAACAATAGTTATCATTCCTCTATTCAAATGGCCCCATATGAAGCCTTGTATGGACGACGATGTCGATCCCCAATCCATTGGGATGAAGTAGGAGAGAGAAAGATTATAGATCTGGCTACAATACCATGGGTTGAGAAAGCCTACGAGAGGGTAAAGGTGATCCGCCAAAGACTTCAAACAGCCCATAGCCGACAGAAAAGTTATGCCGATCAGCGGAGGAAGGATTTGGAGTTCGCGATAGGAGATAAGGTGTTTCTTCGGATTACCCCATTGAAAGGAAAGATTAGAGCAGGAAAAGGGAAAAAGTTGCAACCACGATACATAGGACCTTTCAATATACTCCAACGAATAGGGAAGGTGGCTTATCGACTTGAGTTACCAGCTAGCTTGTCTCGGATCCATGACGTTTTCTATGTTTCTTTGCTTAAGAAATATCATCCTGATTCAACTCACATTTTGCCACCCGAAGATGTTGAACTAGACGAGTCCTTAACCTATGAAGAACGACCTATTCAAATATTGGATCGGAAGGTGAAGGACCTGAGAAACAAGCAAATTCCAATAGTAAAGGTTCTATGGAAGCATCACGAAGTGGAAGAAGCAACCTGGGAGCTAGAAAAAGACATGCAAGAGAAATATCCTGACCTATTCACGACGAAAGGTATGAATTTCGAGGTCGAAATTCTTTTAAGGGGGAGAGAGTGTGAGGACTTGCAAATTCCTTATATTTTTCTCAAAAATGCCCTTTTATTTGGAAATTATTCATTTATTATAGCCCTACTATCCAATCATTCCACAATAAGTGCAAATGAACCTAGAAAGTAGGGTTTCACTTTTCGTTTTCAAGTTGGAGCAAGTTAGGGTTTTCACGTGTATTCGTAGTGTAATTATCTGGTACGGTGCGAGGATCAAATTTGGTGCTTAAGAGTGACTTGTAAGTGAGAAATAATATGTGATTAGAAGCAATGATAAAAAGTTAGTGAATAGGAAGTAAAAAATCCTAGTACGTTTGATTTAAGGAAAAACGTTGCGAACCGACGGGTATCGTGCACTACCGATTGAACGCACCACTTGACCACCACTTTCTTACCGTACAAGCTCATTAATATTTGAGCAAAATATGTCCTTATTTCCAGCTGGCTTTGACCGAAATTTAGGGCTAAAAATGCAAGGAAAGAAAAAGAAATTTTGGTTGGCTTTGGTGGTGACAAGTGTCACTCACCTATGGCCACTTGACCAAGCCAAAAGTCCAACCTTCTTATCCTCCATTTTGCTCCATTCCCCTTCATTTTTCTGCTGGCTGGCCGAGACAAGAGAGAAGAAAGAGAGAGCAAGAAACAACCTTCCTTCATCTTGAGTTTGAGCCATCCAAGTGAGGAAACAAAATTCTAAACCGATTATTTTGTGAGTTGTGACTTTGGGAAGCTAGGGGAACCAAAAATTTCAAGAGGAGGTGAAGTATTACTCTTGCAAGCTTCTTTTGTTGAGGTATAAGGTCTAACCATGGCTTTGGTCCTTTTATTTTTGCTTAAGTTGTTATATAACTCATATTTTGGTTATATTAGTAGTATCCAAGTTGTTGGGATGAATTTGAGGTGATGAATGTAAGTTAGGGTTTGATGATTTTCTGCCTAAACTTGTTGTATGGATAATATATGTTGTATCTAAGCTTATATAAGAGGTTGTGGTGATGGTTGGAGCAAGAAATGAAGAAAGTTTCCATTGAAAACAAAAAAAATTCCAGATTTCTGGAAAAATGTAGCCCTGTTCTGTCCGGTTCCAGTTCGTGATGTTAGAGGCCAAATTAGGCTTAGTATAAAACATAAAAGTTGTAGAGAATGATAGTTTATAGTAGCCTACAAAATTTGAACCCAATCGGAGCAACGTAGCCTTTGAAAAGACCAAAATACCCTCGCTGCCCTAGGATGTTTCCAGTGATCCGTTTTAGACAGTTCATCCGTTTGGCTGTGTTTATTCACTATGATCCGTGCAGATTTAGCAATTTTCCAAAACATGAAAGTTTTAGTACTCTGTCTTATCTTTTCAACGCCTCCAAGAACACCTTAAACGGACTTTGGTAGCCTGAGATATGGCCATTTAAATGTATTACGGTTAATTAGCCGATTAGTCGGAATTTGGTTCTGTAAATTGGGAATTTGACTGGGTTACACTGGAAATTGGACTAAGTGATCTTCATAAAAGTTGTAGGCCTTCGTCTTAGTTTTGAAATGGTATAATTTGCAACCCAATCCGATAAGCGTGGCTTAGGTTGTGTCCGCTACGCAAAAACCATATCAAATCTGTCTTTTGTAAACTTCATTTCCGCACTTGTTATTGGTTTGATTTTTGTCCTTGTATTGTCTTGAGCCAATTGAACGTGTGACGACCCCACTTCTCCCAAGGGCGAACCCAAGGGTATTAGCGGGCCGCCTGCCTAACTCGCGCCAGGACTCGAAACTTAAAGCAATAACACGAGATAAACCGAAAGAGCACTATATACACAATATATACAATCCCAAAAGTGTTCTAATCATCCCATTACATCCTTATGAATATAACCAAAACCAAAGAGTAGACCTTAAGGAGGGTCCTTATACAAACCACCAAAACTAAAACAAACATCCTAATTGTCCAACTATTACATGCAAATCTAACTATACTAGTGTATGTGTCAAAAGTCCCCGCATCGGCCCCTGCTAAGGAAAACAAAAGAAAAGGGGTAAGCTATATGCTTAGTAAGTAAACAGGAGCAAAAGCGTAAATCTCACATATGTAAGAGTAAAGCAAAAGCAGAAAAATAACATCACATAATAAGGATACGGGTGGCTCCAAAGCCAATTCATGTGCCATGTATGATCTCCTGCTGACACTCCGTCGACCACAAATAATGGTCCGTAGAACTCCACTTGTTCTCCCACCGTACCCCTTATCACCCTCTCTGGCCAGACACCTCACAAACTTGCTCGAGCGAACGAAATTGAGCTTGGTTCACAAGCTCGGGTCACAAACTTGGTCCACATACTTGGTGAACCGGATTCACAAACTTGGTGACCTCAATCCAGGTTGGACTGACTTCGACCAAGCCCTAACCGGCTCGAATAGTCCATCTAGGTATTGAGATCGGGCCCCAAACTCACAAACTTCACAAAATTATTCAAAAGTCACCCTGAGCCACGAGCTCAAGGGTTTTAGTTCCAAAATTGCTCATATACACAAGCCATATACAAATATGTGCGCAAGTTAGGGTTTAGGTCGAGTGCGATAAAGTACACCCTCGTCTAGGTACCCTCTTCATACATATCGAAACACATAAGCAACTAACACACAAGAGCGGCCTGAATACTTACTCAACGAACAAAAGAGCAAAAGTACGAAATTCGTGCCGCGAGGAGTAGCTAGTAGGCCCCACCGGCTCCTCCTAGCTCACCAACATCTGAAATAGAAGATTGTGTCACAATATATCACAAATGGTTACTAACATACTTAAAACAAGCAAAACGGCAAAATCGGCACATACGAGTGCGGAAACGGCATACGGATTCGGAAATAGTAACCTAATCGCTTTGCCGTCAAAGCTGTTTTGAATACAATCGAAGCTACGAGTGTCGGATCAAGGTACATGAGGTACTGTTACGAAGCTAAGAGGAAGGGCTACAATTTTCATGAAGACACCTAAGTCCGGATCTGAACAGAAATAGGTCGAAAGTATGGAAAATCGTTCCAGAAATTCGCACTTTAGAGTGACGGACAGGGTATGTTTGCTGGAGCATAACTCCCAGCTCACAAATTCAAATCAGGAAATTCCAAAGGTATTAGAAATCTGGGACATAAGGCTAAAACTTTGATGTTTTGGTCAAGACCTGAATCCACTCAGAACAGAACGAAAATTGAGTGCCAAAGTACCCGTCAGAACTGTCCAGATTCAAAGGCAGTTCTGACGATCGATCTTGTTTTGGTCATAACGGGAGCTACGGAACTCGGATTTCGACGTACGTTATACCGTTTCGAAGCTAAAACCAAGATCTACATTTCTTATGAAGGAGTCAACACCCAGATCGTACGTTATCAAAACGGATAAAACATGGGCAGAAGCAAAAGTCAAAACGTAACACAATCCAGGGTACAAAACAGGTGCTAGTGTTTTGTCTATAAATTGGGTTAAACTGATCCGTTTGACCTGAAATTTTGTAGGAATATTCAGAACATAAGAGGCTACAACTTTCATGTTTTGAGAAACTTCTGAATCCGTACGTAACATCAAGAAAAAATGAAGCCAAAGTTCGGATGCTGAACAGCCATAGTTTTCCAGATTTGCCGGTTTTGCGCTCCGCAACCGTACAGTCCGTTCTATGGTTCTTATACCAACTTTTCTAACCAATTTGATACCCAACAACCATACGTATATCAGCCTATGAGTGGTCCGAAATTCTCTCCTTATTTTACCACAAAATTACCAAACACTAACCAAAATCCCTATCCTCACTTCATTCGCACTAATGAGCTTGCTCTAACATCCAACTAACCAAACCCCAACTCACTAGGCATTAGCCAAGCTAAACTATCCTAATGGAGTCTAGGGTTTCATGAACCAAATCTGATTTTACCAAAATCTAACCATACAAGAACAATCAATACACCACAAATCCCATCTACAAATCAATTTCTCAATCAAAGCAACTAAGGAAAACATTAAAGCAAGAAGCCCTAATTTTTTTCCTTTTGACCGAATTTCCAACAGCAACAAAACACTAAAATTAACCATAAAACTTCAATATAAACATAAAATCCACCATACAAATCCATAATCACAATAAAATACATCAATTCCATAGCTTAAAGATTAACAACCCCAAAATTTATCTTTCAAAGAAGATGGCATACCTTCAAATGAGTTTGGTAGATGATCAAACTTCAACAATCAAGCTCCTAAGTTGTTCCCTCAAGCTTCAAAGGCAAGATGAAAGGCTAGAAGATGAAGAACTTGAAGAATTTCTTTCCTCTCTTTGCTCTCTCAATCTCGGCTCTCCTCTCTCTTTTTTCTCTCCAAGTCTTGTCTTGTTTGGCTTGTGATTATCTTATAATCCTAAGATAATAAATAGTCAAAGACAATAGGAGATATTTTTAGGCTAACCAATCACATAAAAATGCTTTATTTGCCTTTTAAACCCTTGCAGTTCAACCTAGCTTTTAGTCTACTCTTGCCCTCAAACATTTGATAATCTTTCAATTAACTCCATAGGTCATAACTTAATCTAGTTTAAAACATGTAATCACGCTTAATTACTTCACTAATCACTTTCCTATCTTAATTACCTATACTCAAACATAGTTTTTCCATAATAAAAACAATCAAACAACAACTTTTATAACTTTGGCAAAATTAGGGTTTTTAAACCCCACTTAAGCTTTCTAATAAATTGTAACACTAGAGGTTTGCTAATCTAGAGTTTGCTAACCATTTCGAACTTGCTAAACCTTTGTAACCTAAAACGAATCCTAAACTTACGTATGCCAAAACACACACTAGAACACCGAATATAAATTATAGCTCGAACCTACGAATAATAATACATAAACTAGGGTTTTCAATCTTAACCAAGATTAGGGTTTTCTCCTTAGCCCTAAAACCCTACTTTCACCACACCGAATAATAAATAACCCTAATATCAACTTACGAACTGACTGGGGCCTCACAGAACGGCTATTGAAATGGATCTGTGTTGTGTGTAACTTGGGTTTGAATGAGGAAAATATGAAGCCAAAAATGGCTGGAAAAATAGGAAAATACAAAGGGCATGCTACCCAAATTTTCGCTTGAGGACTAGAGAAATACACTTGTGACTTCGGTAAAGTTGAAAAATGAATATCACTTGAACCATCTAGGACTTTTGCTACGTTGGTTATCGAGGGTTATACGTTAGAACCTAGCCGAACTTGTACCCTTAGGAAAAGCGGTAATAATCACTATAAATCCGTTTTCCTTGCGCTTTTGATTCAAAAGTTATTTCCAAGCAAACATGTTACCAAATTTTTCAGTTTGAAAAGCGAGCAACTGTTTCGCGACTATTCTCCAAGTGAATTTCAATTTCTTGATTCTCATTGAACGAAACATCTAAGTTTCGAACCTTAGTTGATTTTCAAAGTTCTTAAATCAAGTTTTATCGCAGATTTGGACTACAGACCCGGAGTACCACCCAGACGCAAACAGTAGAGGCACTACTTTTGGTGAGTGCTTCCAGATATCTAATTGCACTTGCTATTTGCGATTTATCTTTGACCAACGTGATTACGTGATAAATAAGTGATTTGATAGGGCAAGGGTGTACTTTATCGCACTTGCCCTAACCAGATTTGTTCTTGTTTATCGATTTCACTTGACTTGCTCTACATGCATATGAATTATATCTTGCCTGGAATTCCAGAAACCCTGTGGCTAGTTAATCGAGTCAAGCCGGTAAGGATCTGGTCGATTAGATAACGAACCCTGGGTAACTAGTAATGTTGAGTGGAGTGTTATCTCCTCGGCTAATCGGTATACTCGAGTATTACCACCCGTGTTTCATGTGGCGTACGGGTCCGGATAAGGGGGTTGATCGGTGGACGGAGACTGGCGTGAAGTGGGGCCTTATTTCTGGACTAGTTTATTACTTGAAAGTTGACGGAGTGTCAACTACTAATCGATCAAGCTGGGATGGAGCCGAGACATGAGCCACTGTATCCTTACATGTGAACATGATCCATATATTTCTTGACTACCTGAAGTATTATCTCTCTGATTTGACTTGCTTGCTCGCTATTTCACTATCACACTGCTATTACATTATTTGATGGCCAATTTGATATTTGGAACTTCACTGAGCTTTGGCTCACTCCGTTAGTTTTGTTTTCCTTATAGGGGTACGAGCGAGGCGTGAGACGTGTAAAGACTAGCGTAGTCTAGTTGTTTTGACTTTTGACTTGTACTCGCGCTATTCCTTGAATATAATGTTTTGTATTTGGATTTTGTACACTTTGAACCAGTTTGGGTATAGTGAGACTTTGTATCTTGATTGTGCATCAATGTAAATTATAAGCTTGAATTGCGATATTATTTATGGTCCTTGGATGTATGCACGTGATACGAATGAGTGAGTCCTGGCGAGAGTTGGGCAGGCGGTCCGCCGAACCCTTTGGTACGCCTTAGGGGGAGGTGGGGTCGTCACAGGCACAGAGTGAGCGAAACATGCCACCCCCTAAAGCTGGTCATGGAGCTGGAGGTGGAAGGTTTACGAGCACATCCAGGGGAGGTACTCCGAGAGGAGTCCAGAGTGGAAGAGGACAGAGGAGAGGTGTCCCACAGGGAGGCCAGACATCCGCCCCCTGAGTATCGTGTGGGTATTGTGGGAAATCGAACCATACCGAGGATAATTGTGAGGACTCGCAAATTTACTTATTTTAAATTTCTATTACTAGCTTATTTAAATATTTAATTGTCCGTTTGCTCCGAATATTTTATTCCAACCTTTTTAGACCCAATTACATGGAACTATGACTTACATATATTTTTAAAATGACTTGTTTCAAAAATTAATTTTTGGAACCCCGTTTAGTGAGAATAACGAATACGCGTTTGGAGGCAATAATTGATTTGAGGGTACAGTGAGTTTGGAGATTGAAGACTCATATATTAGTCTTAAAATACTTATTTTTATGTTTAAATAATCAAGTATTAGTTAGTAATACTATCGTTACAAGAATTCCTTAGAAATTTCGCTTTATCGCGCACAAATCGGAAGTACGCATTTTCGCACGTGCGATTAATGGAGGGACTTAAGGCCTTTATTTTTAAACTATTAAGAGTGAATAATAATAGTATGGATGGAAGTGCATTAGATGTTTAGTGCACAAGTGAAACAAACCCAAGAGAAAACGAGCACAAAACGCGCGCGTACGCGCACTATTCTTAGTTGATTTTTGGGGAAATTTGGGCCACAAATTCTTAAGCTTCCAAGAGAAGCTTTCCATCAGCCACAACTCTCTCTTTCTCTCCGTCAAGCTGCCGTACAACCCCAAGGAGAAGAAGACCAAGTTTCTTCATCATTTCACCTCTCAATCTTGCACCAAATCCTCTCAAATTCATACCACAACTAGCAAATAACTTGGAGATCATCTTGGGCTTGGAGAAGAGCTTCATTCTCACGGTTTTCTTGGAGCTCAAAGGGCCAAAAATTTCTGGTTTAAGATCATCTAGGAGGTATAAATCTTTGCTTTTGTAAGTTAAATTGCACTTGGGAGTTTATAGCTTCATGTGGGTACCTCTATACTGTTGAAAATCATGTGAGTGGGCTCTATGAAATCCCACATTCGACTTGATGAACTGATGTGATGATATTGGGTGTTGTTTATGTTGATTTAGTGACTAAACTAGTGATTATAAGTTGAAAGGTGGAAAGAAAACTCAAGGGAAACAAAAGGAAAGAAGGGGCCGGTTCTGCCCGGCCTTTGCTGCGCCTCTTGGTGCAAATTTTTGTGGTCCAATTGACTTGATTTTGATGTAGATATATTGCATAGGTTGTGTGGAAAGTTCCACTAAAAATCACTTGATTTGGTTGGGTAAATGTTTGGATTTCGAAAATTTTTCGTGGCTGGAAACATGTCCAGAGTTGCTCTGGCAGCGAATTACAAACGGCTATAACTCTTTGCTCCGATGTCAAAATCGAGTTCCGTTTCAAGAATTAGAAACTAGGCACTTCCAGTTTTCTAACGGTATAAAATACATCCCCTGATTTCACTTGAGTGAACCGTACCAGCCTTTCAAAGTCACCTGCCCTGTTTCTTGGTTGTGTTAGAAAACCTGTTATGAGCTGCAATGTTTTGCTGGAAAATGAGCTAGTTATGGACAGAATTTCACAATGATTTCTTCTGAGAAATTGTAGCCTTATGAATGTAGTTTCCAACGCCACAAACCACGCTCAATTCCAAGTTGTATTAAGTGAGTTGTGGCCAAATTACGAAACTGTCTCAGTAATGGAAAACCCTCTTTTTGGCTAGTTGAATTCCTTAATTTGAATTGGGACTAGTTATTTTGAAATTCTTTGTGCGAACCGCCTACCAAAAGTATCTTGGATATTTATTAGACCTTGTCTTCATAAATGAACCATGTTTGAGGTGATTCATTGACCCAAAAGTTAGAAAAGGGAAAATGAAGTACAAGGCAGATTTGCCTTGGAAATTCTTGAAACTTTAGTGGCTTTGTTAACTGACTTTCCGTACGAATTTTTATATGAAATTTGACAGAGGAATAGACCTTATATGGTAGGGTAATACCACCAAATTTGGTGCCATTCCAAGTCCATTTCGATGCTCAACCAAAGTCTTAAATTTCATGTTTTAAATCTGGAAAACCCTTGTCCAGTGAGGAATTTCAGCAACTTTGAGCTGCTATATCTTAGTGCTCAAAACTCCGATTCTTGTTCTTCTTGTTGTGTTTTAAACTTTGATTGTAACTCTAATTGAGTTTCAAATTTCAAAGGCTAGTTCACATTCTGTGAATTTTTCCGAATTTCCAAAGTTAGCCAAAAACCAACCTCGAAACTGTCTTGGTATTCCAAAACAGCAACTTGAAGCCGAAATTTGAATGTCTTCCATTTGGAATCATGAAAAAGTGCCTTCTAGGAACTTTTATTACTTTGGAAGTAGTTTCCAACGGTACCAAATTTTCCAATTTTGGACTTTCGGAGAGTGAGTTATGATTTTTCAAAGATTGCTTGTTAAATCTGAAATTTCCTAACTTGAAGGAAATTGAGTTTTTAGAACTTGCCATTTTTCCTTAGATATTACCTAGCCGTTTACACTTGATTTCAAAGATGAAAATCAGATTTTTCTTTTATTATTAAGACCCCACTTTCGAGCTTCGATTTGCGAGTAATTAAGGCTCATTTTCATGATTTCTTCTTAGATTGTACAAGAGTGCAATCTTCCTCAATAATTAGGAGTTTTAAGCTACAGTGTGTAATAGTTCATTATTAATTGCTCAGGCACTCAAGAGGATCTTCGAGAGAATCCCACGGTGGACGCCTGAACCCTCGAGTGGACATTTCTCACTTGTTTCTTATTTTACTTGGTGAGTGTCAAGTGTATGCGAACTTGATACATGCTTAACTGTTATTAATGATTGGAGATTTTGAAAATGGAGTCGAGTGTGTACTTTACCGCACTCGTTCTCATTTAAAATGAATGACTTATGATTGAATTGATTGAAGTGAAATGAATGGATCATGAATGACTTGATTGAAATGAAATGAATGATTGAATGTATCGAATGCTTGAATATCATGAAATGGTATGTTATGGCTGCATACGTCGTGGAGTGAATCTCCTCGACTCACAAATATTACATGGGGGACGCCCAAACTCATAGGCCGACCTTGGGACTCGAGCCGGCATGGGTTTGGTCAGGAACCTCGGTGAGTCATGAGAATAACATGATAAGCTTGATCTATTGGAGAGATCTTGCTTGGCATACTCGTGGAGTATCGCCTTATAAATGACGTGCGGGCCCGGTGCGGTGTACGGTGGACGGACATGAGAAGTAAGTGGAGTTCTACGGATTGGAAATATCGACCCGGTTGACCGAGAGTCATCACGGGAAGGTATACGAATGAGATTGGCAAAGCAAGTAGAAATTAGCTGCTGAGAGCTACCATATCCTTAAATTGTTTCTGTTTAAATTTCACTTGAATTGTTAATTACTCGAATATTATTGTTTGACTTGTTAATTGGGATTGTTACTTGGATAACGTGCTCGCATGTGTGTTCTTGGCCTCACGAGCAATTGCTCACCCCGTAGATTTATTTTTCTTAACAGGAATGGACATGGAGCGAAACTCGGAGAAAACCTTGGGATGTACATTTGTATTAGGGTTTAAATATAATCGACTAGACTTTTGGCAGTTGTATATTTTGGAAAAATTGATGTATTTTGAAACTCGTGGTGTAAGTTTGAATGTTATTTATGGAATCCGACTTATCTTTCTTACTTTATCTTGTCGTGATAGTTAGTATTGTATTAAGCTTGAACGGGATTTATACCGAGTCCTGGTGAGAGCTGGGCAAGCGTCCCGCAGATACCCTTTGGTTCGCCTTAGGGAGAAGTGGGGACGTCACAATAATTGCAAGAGAAAAGCTCGAAAATATTTAAGGTGTGGAAGTACGGAGCACCAGATTGCTAATTGCCCACTACTCAATGATGCTCCGTCGGCTGGCAAATCAATCCCTAAACCAACCAATGTAGGAGGGACCAGGTCAAGGATGCCAACCAGAGTGTATTCTTTGGACCAGCAATCGGTACCTGAACCATCGGAGGTAGTGGAAGGTACGATTCCTGTCTTCCATCGTTTAGCGAAAATTTTGATTGACCCTGGTGCAACCCATTCTTTTGTTAGCCCCACATTTATACTTGAAATTGATGTGAAAGCTGAAAGGCTACCATATGACTTAGAAGTAAGAACACCTACAGGTAATCAATCTTTACTTGCCAACGAAGTGTATAGAAACTGCGATATATGGGTTGGTGAGTGGAAATTAGTAGTTGACCTCATAAGCCTAGCTATTAAGGGGTACGATGTTATTCTAAGTATGGATTGGCTAGCTCATTATCATGCTAGGGTGGATTGTCGTATGAAGGTGGTCGAGTTTTGCATACCGGGTGAGGCAACTTTAAAGCTAGACGTGAGGGGTATGTTAGCCTTATCTGCCCTCATTTCGGGAATAAGGGCTAGGAAATTACTTAGTCATGGGGCACGGGGTTATCTAGCCTTTCTAGTTAACACTCCAGGAGAAAAGATTAAGTTAGAAGATATGTTGGTGATAAATTAGTATCCATATGTGTTCCCGGAGGAATTAGTGTCATTGCCACCTGAGAGAGAGATTGAATTTAAGGTTGACCTAGCACCTGGAACTACTCCCATTTCAAAAAACCCCTTATCAAATGGCTCCCGCTGAACTTAAGGAGCTAAAATTTCAATTGCAAGACTTGCTAGAACGGGGATTCATATATTAGAGCGAGTCACCTTGGGGCGCTCCAGTGCTATTTGTCAAAAAGAAGGATGGGAGTTTAAGGTTATGCATTGATTATCGAGGGTTGAATGCAGTAACCATTAAGAACAAATATCCTTTTGCCCCACATTGATGAGTTGTTTGATCGATTACAAGGTGTCGTGGTGTTTTCTAAGTTGGATCTTCGACAGGGATATTACCAATTGAGAATTAGAAAGGAGGATGTGCCAAAAATGGCCTTTAACACTCGATATGGGCATTTCGAGTTAGCGGTAATGCCTTTTGGCTTAACCAATGCCCCAGCGGCCTTCATGGATTTAATGCATCGGGTGTTTAAACTTTATTTGGATAGGTTTGTGGTGGTGTTTATTGATGATATCCTGGTGTATTCGAAGACAAGGGAGGAGCATGAACAACACTTGAGAATAGTGTCTCAAACCCTAAGAGAGCACCAGTTGTTTGCTAAATTTAGCAAGTGTAAATTTTGGTTAGAGAAAGTGGCGTTCCTAGGCCATATAATCCTACCGAAGTTAGAAGTTTTCTAGGTCTAGCAGGGTACTACCGCCGATTTATAAAGAATTTCTCAAAAATTGCGGGATCCCTAACTAACTTGACCGAGAAACAAGGAAAATACATTTGGGATACTAAGTGTGAAAATAGTTTCCAAGAGCTTAAGAAGCAATTGGCCATGGCTCTAGTGTTAGCTTTGCCCAACGGGAAGGTAGCTATACGGTTTATACCGATGCTTCAAGAGAAGGGTTAGGGTGTGTTCTGATGCAAAATAGGAATGTAATTGCCTACGCTTCTCGGAAGTTAAAGTCTCACGAGCAAAACTATCCAACCCATGACTTAGAGCTTGCGGCAGTTGTATTTGCTTTGAAGAAGTGGCGGCATTATTTGTACGGGGTGACATTTAAGGTATACACGGATCATAAGAGTCTTAAATACTTATTCTCTCAGAAAGAGCTAAATCTGAGACAACGTCGGTGGGTGGAGTTTTTAGAAGACTATGATTGTACGATTAATTGCAATCCAGGAAAGGCAAATGTTGTAGCAGATGCTCTAAGTCGAAAGGCTCAACTAGCAAGTTTAATGGTGGGCAAGTGGAGCTTGTTAGAAAATGTATATGAATGGAACCCTCGTCTGGAGCCGCGAAAAGTTATTTTTGGAAATATTGAGGTGAAGTCGACACTGTTGGATCAGATTAAAGAGGGCCAAATGAAAGAACCAACGGTACAGAAGTGGGTGGAAAGAGTGAAGAAGGGAGAATTGTCTGATTTAACCTAGGTCCTAATGGGATTTTAAGGTTTCGAAATCGCGTCGTTGTACCTAAAGAGAAAGAATTGAAGAAGGAGATTTTGGAGGAATCTCACCGTTCTAGGTATACGGTGCATCCCCGTAATGGTAAGATGTACCAGGATCTCAAAAGCCTGTATTGGTGGGTTAATATGAAGGCGGAGATTGCCCAATTTGTACAAAATTGTCTTACGTGCCAACAAGTGAAAACTGAACTGTGACGGCCCCACCTCCCCCTAAGGCGTACCAAAGGGTTCGGCGGGTCGCCTGCCCAACTCTTGCCGGGACTCAGTCATACCTCAATCAAATCTGAAATAAAACTACAAGATCAAACGAAAACAATCCAAAACTTAAAGTGAAACCTATATACATTTCGATCTCAAAAGGGAGTGCAAACATCAAATATACAAAGGTTCTCAATTCGTCATACATCCAGCCCATGGCAAAAGGTAGGGCGAGAACCATTACAAACATCTGAAACAAGTCTAGGCTAGTCCATACCGAGCTCTCGTCCTTGCTCGCCTTTCCCTGTTAAGAAAAACAAAACTAAAGGGATGAGCTAAAAACTCAGTGAGGTTCCGAACACATAATCAAACAATAAGTTCAATGCATTAACCATCAATAACCAATAATTCAAGAAATATTTACAATGGAAAGCAATACTAACACATTCATTAAAAGGATATGGGCTCACAGGGAGCCATTCGTTCATTCTCCTTTCATTCCCTTATTCCTCTAATCATTTGAAAATGCATTTCGATAAGTAAAACCCCTCATTTGCATTGACATTTGTTCGTTCATTTCATTCACCCCCTCCTGGACGTTGGCCAGGCTCCACCAGACTACAAGGTAATACTTGAGTATACCAAACGTTCACCCAGGATCACCAAATCGCCCGACCGAGTCCGCTTCTGGCTCGAGTCGACCGGCAACGAAGGGCAAGGGCCCAGTTCAGCCAAACGGCTTACATTCATGCGCAACTAGCATTTAATTATTTAATCATTGAAAATTTCACATTCATTTAGGTCGAGTGCGATAAAGTACACACTCGCCTAGAAAACTCATTTTAAGCAATCATTGAAAACATTTAACATGTTGTCATTCATTCATAACAAGCCATATAATCAAGAACAAGCTACATAGTCAATGAAAATTTAACAAACAAGGAACACTCACCTATTTACGCAAAATAACGTCCAAAATGTCCTTCCGGATAATACTCTCAATCACCAAGGAAGCCTAATAATAACCAAGGGAAAATATTACAGTTAAATCATCCAAAGTTTAGGTGAATGAAAGAAAATTTGAGTAACTATTAGTACAAAGGATAAGTATAGTTTTGGAAGTGAAAAGAGTACATTTAAACTAAAGAACATGAGTAAAATATTTGTAAAACTTATACTCGCTTGTAAAACTTTGAAATCTCCATTTGAGTCGAAGAAAGAAAGAAAATGTATGTTTTTATTGGTCGTAAATTTTATTTTTCCAAGGGTACAAGATTCGGCCGAAATCTAACTTTTATACTGTGAGAAAAGAAGACACAAATATCCTAGATGGTTCAAGTGGTATTCACTCTCAAGCCTTACTCAAGTCGCAAGTATATCTACCTAGTTCTCGGGCGTAAATTTGGGCAGCACGCCCTTTGTATTTACCTATTTTTCAGCCATTTATGGCTTCATTGTTTTCCTCAATCAACCCCAAAGTTACACACCAAATAATCTCATTTCAATAGCCGTTCAATAGGCTCAAGGTCATACAAGTACAAAACCAAGCTCACGACATGTGCGGAAATGAAGTTTAGCAAAAGACAGATTTGACGTTGTTTTGCGAAACAGACACAACCAAAGCTATGCTTATCGGATTGGGGTGAAATTTATACCGTTTCGAAGCTAAGATAAATTCCTACAACTTTGATGAAGATGACTCAGTCCATTTTGTAGTGTATCTAAGTCAAAATGTCAAATTACAGAACCAGAATCTCACACTCGGGCTAGTTAACCGCACTATACGTAAATGACAATAACTCTGGTTACCGAAGTCCAATTAAGACGTTTTCAGGGGTGTTGGAAAGCTAAGATATAGAACTATAACTTCTATGTTTTTGCCAAAGGCTAATTCAGTACAGATCAGGGTGAATAGATGCGGTCAGATTGGTGAAAGGTCAACGCTGTCCACAGGGCTCTACCTATGGCAGTCAGGGTATTTTTATCTTTTCATGAGCTACGATGCTCCGATTGAGATGAAATTTTGTAGGAAATTATAAAACATCATTCTATACAACTTTCATGTTTTATTCTAAGCCTAATTCGGCCTTCCTCATGGTCAACCAGAACCGGGTAGAACAGGGGAATAATAAAACTCAAATCTGGAATTTGAACTTTTCCTTTAGAATTTCATATCCAACAAGTATTCTATCATCAACCCACCAATTACTAACTCAATAAAATCCATTAAGAGGTAGCTAACCATAATCAAGGCTGAGAATATAAACCCTAGCTCCATATTCCAACATATCATTCCAAGCTAACAAATTTACCATCATAAGGCAAGAGTAAGAGCTTCTAATTAAACTTTAACAAGATTAAATGCAAGGAAAGGATAGGAAACCATAATAACTCACCAAAGCTGCTAGCAATAGAGAACCACAACCTTTCCCTCCAAAGTTTCACCACACAAAGGCTCTTAGGTACTAAAGGAAGGGTTTAATCGGTTTAGTTTTTTGGATTTTCACTCAAATTAAGCTAAAATCAAGATGGAAATTGAATGGTTTCTTCCCTCTTTTCTCTCTCACTCTCACGGCTGGAATGTGCAGAAATGGTGGCTGATTTGAAGCTTCAAGAAGGTTAAGATGATAGGAATTCATTTGGGTCAAAATTGGACAAGTGTCACCTTTTGATTGGAAGTCAATTTTGTTTCTTTTTCCTTGATTTTCTGGTCAAGAATTTCGGCCCTTTGAAGAAGATATTTAGGGCCAATTTTACTAAAATAAAAGTGAGAAGATTAAGGTAATAAAGTAATGTTCGAGTGGTGCACTCATCCGGTAATAAACGGTACCCGTCGGTTCAACCCGTTTTTCCTTAAATCGCGTATACCAGGGTTCTAACACGGTGAACTAGAACCGGGCAGAACAGGGCACTAAGGATTTTCACTTCTGGAATTTTGCAACATTCAAGGTATAATTCACATTTCTAGCTTAAAACCATCACTACCACCTCATATACAAACTTATATACATCATATACATCCACTCAATAAGAAATAGGGCTGAACAATACAAAACCCTACCTTACTAATGCACCCAAAATCATCACAACTACTTGTAAAGCTACCAATTTAATCAACACATGAGTTGTATAGCAACTTAAGCCAAATTTCACTTCTAATCATACTCTTAATATCATCTAGAACTCACTCTTAATCACCAAATTTGATCCACACTTCGTACCGAATAATCATACTATGAAAAGACGCGAAAACCCTAATTTATCGTAACGATGAAAGTAAAAAGGAAACCCTTGTTTTTATGATTAGTTGTAGCTATTGGGGAAGTGAATGTATACTACAGTTATTGTAAAGTAATAAATTCCAAATTAAAGGGAATTTTAAGAAAATATGAGGGGTTTTACAATTGCATAGATTACAATTATGGTTTCGGTTGAAATATGAGAAATTTAAGAAAACCGGCTAGTCACAAGCGAAAACTAGGGTTTTGATTAGACTTTAGGGTTTCTAAAATTTTGGGTTTCTAGTCTTTAAAACAAAACAATGTCTTAAACTAAAAATAAACTAAAGAAATCGTAATATCCTCTTTGAAACTAAACAACAATAGTATCCTAAAAGTTGGGGTATCACAATCTCCCCTCCTTAAAAGAATGTCGTCCTCGACATTCCAACGGGTACTAATCTAGTCAAAATAGTCCTCCAAAGTCAGTCAAGTACTAAAAATCACTCCAATCCCTTATATATGATCTTATCACTTAATAAAGAGCCAATAGATAGCTAAACAAGTAACCAAATAGAACATGCAAAAGGGTTCGGTTCAAACAACTGGCCCTGAGTGAAAATAAAGTCTCAGATATTTGAAAAATTCAGAACATGGCTTAGCCTCAAGTCAAAAATTTCTCAGGTCGAAAATTTTACCCCTGGCAATGCCTCACTAGAGAGTTTCAGTTCAACCGCTACAGAGGAGTAGTAGCCGGTCTACAACCACACGAGTACGAATAAATTCAAAAGCAAGGTCAAAGCAGGGTTCAAACATGTAAGTTCAAAAGCAGAGTCAATTACTTCAAGTTCAAGGAGCACGGGTACGAATAAGAACTCACCCGGCTAGCCTATGCGATGCCCCCACTTCTCCCAAAGGCGAACCCGAGGGTGTCCGCGGGACGCCTGCCCAACTCTTGCCAGGACTCGGTACAATTTCCCTTCAAACTTAAGAATAACCGATCGATACTAAAAGTCAAAGGTATAAAGGAAAGTCAATTCCTTAATAATCGTTCAAGTCTTACATCATAAGTTACCAAAATTGTGATAGCCCCACTTTCCCCTAAGGCGAACCAAAGGGGTTAGCGGACTGCCTGCCCAGCTCTCGCCAGGACTAACGGTGCAGTTTAGAGCGATCTATTGCGTTCCGGAACTTATAACGTGCGTAAACAAGTCAAACTGGCAAAATAACCCAAAATAAAATAAAAAAATAAAAAAATGAAATCCGGAGTCGACCATGAATAGTAACCGACCCGTCAGAACCCAACCAAATATCAAGCAAACATTCACATCTTGAAATTTAGCATTTACAAGCCAAAATGGCATATGAAAATTACTCAAAATTAATACATGTACGGTTGCCAAAATAAAAGTGAAAACGGCCCCAATGGCACATTTAGGGTTTCAATTCATAAACTATACAAAAGAGATATTCATCTAGTTCATTCGGCAACCAATTATCAAAAGTCATTCCAAAAGCAGTCAGATTCCTGTAAGGAAAACAAAAGGAACGGGGTGAGCTAATTGCCCAGTGAGAATACTATCACTCAAGCAACCAAGTACATATAAGCATCAAGCTTTTCATCCAATACATTAAAAGTAAGCAAAGGCACACATCACATGTGGTGATAAAAGGATACGGGTGGCTCTCAAGAGCCCTTTTCCCTCGTTTGCATTTCTTGATCGAACTTCATTGACTCTCCGTCAATTCAAAAGTGACCAACCGTAGACTCCACTTTACTTCCATTCCTTCCACCCAACATACCCCTACCGGGCCCGAACTCCAAACACTTGCACTTTGGTATTACTCGAGTAAACCGGAATCGAGAGTCTCTCATACTACAAGATTCCATATAACATTTCCCCAAGGCACATCAATTGGCACGACCAAGCCCTCGCCGGCTCGATTCAATCAACTACCAATGGGGTTGAGCTCAAAGATAACAATTGTAATCGTTGGATACTCGTCCAAACGACACCAAGCCATGTACTTTCATTTCATGTAACATGTCGTATAACATTCCAATAACATGGTAAACAATAAGTGAGAGTGATAAAGTACGCTCTCACTTCAATCAATTCACATTCAATTCACTTCAAGCAATTCACATTCAAAGCCATATAGTAACACACAAGTGAGTAGTACACTCACCAAGCTTGCAAATGATGTTTCATGCACTTCCGTCAAAAGAACGTCGTGCACGAACGTCACGCCCTAAAACATGCAAACAAGTACAATGAGACTCGATAAAGAGTCATAAACCAATGCCAAATATGACCCCAATAGGGTTCCATAAGAAAATATAAGCATTAGAGAAAACCAGAAAATCCGGAAATGGATTTAGCTTTGCCCTGAAAAAAATAGTTTTTGACCTCTTTTTGCGGAAATGGAACCCAAGGCACTACGATTACCGGATGAAGGTGTAAGATACACTGTTTTGAAGCTAAAAGACAGGGCTAAAACATTACAGAAGGTCACTCAACCCAGTTTTGAGTGCAACCATGTCAAAAATGCAAGATACTACACCAAAACCGTAAAACAGATTCACAGAATGCATTCTAGAAGAAACATCATAAATCAGGCTATCCAAGTCCAAATCCAGAAATTCCAAAACCATATGAAAGCTAAGAAACAGGGATACATTTCATCAGAAGGCCTCAACAACCAATTCCGAAGAAATTCCAACCAAAACAATCAATTACAGTCGCAATTCTTACATTCGGATAAAACCAGGACAACAAGGGTAATTTCGACTTTTCTCATCCTACACTACTCCGATTGACCTTAAATTTTGTAGGCACCTCTAAAATATCATTCCCTACAACTTTCATGTTTTAATCGAAGGCCAATTCGGCCTCTATCCATGAGCTACAAATTCAGGCAGAATGAAGAACATCAAACCCTAATTTTCCAGAATTGCTTCCAAAACCGAAATTGGTTGTAATTACCCACTTTTTCCACCTCCTAGAGTCCTTATACATCATTTACAATCATCATAGATAGCCACACAATCATGTTCATATTAAAACAGAAAAATCACCAATAAATAGAAGACTTCACCAATTCAACCAAAACTCAAGATGTAATCCATAAAGTTTCATCTCATACCACCACTAATCATAAATTAGGCATCATTAGAGGAAGGAAAGTGGTTCTTCACAACTCACCTTAGAAACAAGAGAGAGAGAGCAATAGGTCCTCTTAGCTTTCTAAATAACTCCACAAATCAACTCACTAACACTAAGTGAAGAGGTTTTATGGAGAGATTGCAAGATTAAATGGTTAGATTGTTGAACTTGAGCAAGATTGAAGCCAAAACTTGAAGAGTTTTCTTTCTTTTGTTGCTCAAGGAGCTCGGCCAAGATGAAGAGAAAATGGTAAAGTTTTGGTTATTTTTTTGATTTATTTGGTCAATGGTAAGACCATGAATAGTGTTCATAAAGTAAACCCACTCAAATGGTGATACTTGTCACCTCATTAATGACTTGCTCAACTTTTGTCTCTCTTATACCAATCCACTTAGCATCCTCTACTTATCTCTTAACACCCGGTAAATTAATTTCAGTATCCAAAACTTAACCTAGTTGGCCGAATTTTTCCGAACTTTTCACACTAGTGGGTCCCACGTCCGGTATACGCTCTTAATTTCTCAAAACCTATTCGATACTAGAAAAATCATCTAAAAACTATATCTGCTCCTTAAAAATATCTAGAAATTTTTTCTACTCACGAAAATGCAGAAAACAAGCCATGAAAAATAATAAAACCTAGAAAATGGAAAATTACGGGTTTTCACACTCTCTCCCCCTTAAAAGAATTTCGCCCTCGAAATTTCTCACCTTAACTCATGAAAAGTTCAGGGTATTTCTTTCGCATCTCCTCTTCCACTTCCCAGGTAGCTTCCTCTACCCCATGATTTCTCCACAGTATCATTACTAACGGAATCTGCTTGTTTCTTAACTCTTTGACTTTCCGGTCAAGCACTTGGACAAGTTTCTCTTCGTAAGCAAGCGATTCGTCTACATCGATCTCTTCTGGTTGTAAGATATGGGAGGGGTCGGGATAGTACTTCTTGAGCATCGAGACGTGGAAGACGTCGTGAATTCGAGAGAGACTTGACGGCAGCTCTAGTCTATATGCTAACGCGCCTATCCTCTGCAGGATCTTGTAAGGTCCGACGAACCTCGGTTGCAATTTCTTTCCTCTACCCGCCGTGACACTCCGTAATGGTGTAACCTTGAGGAAAACACGGTCTCCAACTTGAACTCCAAATCTTTTCTTCGATTGTCCGCATAGCTCTTTTGTCGGCTTTGAGCTGTTTGGAGTCGTTGTCGTATCAATTTCACCTTTTCTCGAGCTTCCTCCATCCAAGGAATAGTGGTTGGATCCAGTGCCTTTCTTTCGCCAACTTCATCCCAGTAGATTGGTGATCGGCATTTTCGTCCATATAGTGCTTCATATGGAGCCATTTGAATCGACGAATGGTAGCTATTGTTGTATGCAAACTCTACTAAGGTCATGTGTTGACCCCAGTTGCCTCCAAAATCCAGAATGCAAGTTCGTAGCATGTCCTCGAGAGTTTGAATGGTTCGTTCCGATTGTCCATCCGTCTGAGGGTGATAGGTCGTGCTCAAGTTGAGTTTCGTCCCAAGGGTTTCTTGGAACTTTTGCCAAAACCGAGATACGAACCGTGGATCTCGATCGGAGACGATACTGACTGGAACGCCGTGTAGCCTTACGATCTCGTCCATGTACAGCTGGGCCAACTTGTCCATGGAATACTTCATGTTTACCGGCAGGAAGTGAGCCGATTTGGTTAACCGGTCGACGATTCCCCAAACGGCATCGTGTCCTCGTTGCGTTCGCGGCAAGCCTGAAACGAAATCCATGGTGATGTTTTCCCACTTCCACTCGGGTATCTCAAGTGGTTGTAAAAAGCCCGATGGTTTTTGATGCTCTGCTTTAACTTGTTGGCAAACGAGACATTTTTGCACGTACAGAGCAATTTCCTTCTTCATATTGTCCCACCAATAGTTTCCTTTCAGGTCTTGATACATCTTACTACTACCCGGATGGATTGTATACTTGGATCGATGAGCTTCCTCTAGAATCTCCGTTTTCAACGATTCATCCTTCGGCACCACTATTCGGTTTCGGTATTTTAAAATACCCTCAGGACCAAAATTGAAATTAGTGGTTTCTCCTTTTCCCACTTTCTCTCCTCATTTCTGCACCAGTGCATCTTCCTTTTGAGCTTCTTTAATCCTTTCCAAGAAGGGGGAAGTCACTTTAATATTGCCAAAAATCACCTTATGGCTCCCAAGGCAGGGTTTCCACTCGCAAACCGACTCGAGCAAATTCCACTCTTTAATCATTAATCTGCTACTTGCGCCTTGCGACTCAAAGCATCGGCCACTACGTTCGCCTTTCCTGGATGGTAGTTGATAGTACAATCGTAATCCTTCAGAAATTCCATCCATCGCCGTTGCCTCATGTTCAATTCCTTCTGTGAGAAAAGGTACCTCAGGCTTTTGTGATCGGAGTAAACCTCGAAGGTTACCCCATATAGGTAGTGTCTCCACTTTTTAAGAGCGAAAACAACGGCAGCTAACTCCAGATCGTGGGTTGAGTAGTTCTGCTCGTGAGGTTTTAACTTTCTCGAGGCAAAAGATATCACATTTCGGTTTTGCATTAACACACAACCCAAGCCTTCTCGTGACGCGTCCGTATACACGGCAAATCCGTCTCCTCCATTTGGCAAGACGAGAACTGGAGCCATGATCAATCTCTTCTTTAACTCTTGAAAACTTGTCTCACTTCGAGCATTCCAAATGAACCGACCATGTTTCTTTGTCAAGTCGGTTAGAGGACCGGCTAGTTTGGAAAAGTCCTTGATGAAACGCCGGTAATATCCAGCCAGTCCTAGAAAGCTGCGGACCTCTGTGGGATTTTCTGGCCTCTTCCAATTAGTCACAGCTTCTACTTTCGCCGGGTCAACTGCAATACCCTCTTGAGAAATTACGTGCCCCAGAAAAGCAATTTTCTCCAGCCAAAATTCGCACTTGCTGAACTTGGCGTACAGTTGATGATCTCTTAGGGTTTGTAAGACAATTCTCAAGTGTTGCTCATGCTCTTCACGGGTCTTGGAATAGACCAGGATGTCATCGATGAAGACTACTACAAATCGATCCAGGTAGGGCTTAAAAATCCTATGCATTAAATCCATGAAGGCGGCAGGAGCATTGGTTAATCCATAGGGCATAACTGCAAACTCGTAATGCCCATATCTCGAGTTGAAAGCGGTTTTCGGTATATCCTCCTTCCTGATTAATAACTGGTAATATCCTTGTCGGAGGTCCAGTTTTGAAAAGACCTCTGCTCCTTGCAGCTGGTCGAACAACTCATCTATGTGGGGCAGTGGATACTTATTTTTCACCGTAATATTATTCAAGCCCCGATAATCGATACACATCCTCAACCCACCATCCTTTTTCTTCACAAAAAGTACAGGAGCTCCCCAAGGAGACCCACTCTCTTGAATGAATCCCCGCTCCAGAAGGTCCTGTAATTGTAACTTTAGCTCCTTGAGCTCGGCAGGAGCCATTCGGTATGGTGTTTTTGAGATTGGTGAGGATCCCGGTAGCAGGTCTATTTTGAATTCAATCTTTCTTTTCGAAGGTAAGGCTACTAACTCATCAGGGAACACGTCCGGAAATTCCTTCACTATGGCTACATCCTCTACCTTCACTTTATCGGTGGGGTTGTTGATCAAAAAGGCCAAAAATCCTTGCATCCCTCGACTTAGTAATTTCCTAGCCCGAATGCCCGAAATCAAAGCAGATGAGGCTAACCGACCCCTTATATCTAACCTTAAGGTCGCCTCACCAGGAATGCGGAATTCTACCACTTTTGTTTTACAATCCAGTTGGGCATTATACTTGGCTAGCCAATCCATACCCAAAATCACATCATACCCTTTGATGACCAAGCTTATCAAGTCCCCTAATAATCTCTTCTCTCCTACCCACACTTCACAATCCCTATAAACCGTACTAGTAACCAAACGTTGATTCCCCGTAGGTGTACTAACTTCTAGGTCGTATGGTAAACTAGCAGGTTTTATATCGATGCCACACATGAAATCAGGGTTAACAAAGAAATGAGTGGCACCAGGATCAATTAAAACTTTGGCAAAATGGTGGAAAATAGGGATCGTACCTTCTACGACCTCTGAGGAATCTGGGACCTGTTGAGGTTCTAAGGAATATACTCGAGCTGGCACCTTAGGTTTCGCCTCATTCCCCTTATTCGGCCCCGAATTGGTCTTTGGCGTGGTTTGAGTTCCCCTTCCGTCTTGCTTTAAGAGTGGGCAGGTAGCAAGCTGGTGGTCTGCGCTTCCGCAACGCAGACATTTGCCTCCCTTCTTCCAGCAATTTTCTTCGGAGTGATTCGGCTTTCCGCAGTAACCACAGGGCCCGCGGGACGCCGAACCTGAACCCTTTTGGAAGTTTCCGCCTTGGTCTCTCCCGGCTGGGCCACCCCTAGACTGAGCCCCTCTGCTGGAACCTGACTGTCGTCCACCTCCAGCTCCGCGTCCGAACTTGGAGGGAGTACCTTTATCCCCTTGTCCAGAGCTGCTTCCAGGAAAGCCCCGCTTCTTCGCCTGGAAGTTCCGGACTTGCAATCGAGCACTCTCTACCCTTTGAGCCTTTTCTACGACCTCGCTAAAAGCATTAATTTGAGCCACTGCGAGGTCCTTCTGGATTTCGACGTTTAGGCCCTGAATGAAACGCCTAATTCGCCGTTGCTCCGTCATGATCAGCTCAGGCGTAAATTTAGACAGACGGGTGAATTGACTCTCGTATTCCGCCACCGATTGAGCCCCTTGGCGGAGTCGAATAAACTCATCTTCCTTCCTCTCCTGAACTAGAGGAGGGAAGAATTTCGCATTGAATTCCCTAATAAAATTCACCCAAGTCCTGGGCGTTTGTTCCCGTTCCCATTTTTGTCGTATCACGTTCCACCAGGAACGGGCCGCCCTTTCTAACTGGAATACGGCAAAAGTCACCTGCCGTTCATCGGTGTAGTGCAAGGCCGCAAAAATATCGATCATCTTCTCGAGCCATCTCTCGGCAACATCCGGATCTGGCCCCCCAATAAACTTGGGTGGAGCAAACTTTTGAAAACGTTCGAGAGCTCTATCTTCGCTCTCGATGTGGTTGCCAGGGTTTCCGGGGTTAGGGTTTGGGTTCTGGCCTTGTTGCTGCACTACTTGTGCCAGCAAGTTAGTCATTTGCTGCATAGCGGCGGCGATTTGCACATTGGGGTCAGGGTTAGGTCCAGTAGAGGTTTCCCCAGTACCCCTATCCGGTGTGGGTTGTCTATTTCCGCGCCCACGTCCCCGTCCACTACGTGTTCCTTCCATAAACTTTTACTTGATCTAGGCAATGGTACTAAACCAATATAAAACAATGCATGTAAGTAAAACCCAAAACCTTTCCAAACAGATATATACATTCCAAGCAAGGCAAACAGCACACATATTAACAATCAGTCAAGTCAAGTTCAGTCAAGTCGAGTACAAACATGGACAATCCCCAAGGGAATGGCCTCAACAAAAGAAATATACACGTAGCTAATCTAAACGTACAAAACGATTAGCTAAGGCCCTTCTCCCTATCCATCCTATATACAAAACCAAACTATCCAAAACAAACCCTAGAAGTCCTGTCCTAGACCGACGACGAGCTATTAGACCCACCCGACGGAGTGGATCCAACCCCAGCCTCAGGCCCCGCACATGAGTCCTCGTCACTCACGCCCTCGACCACATCCGCGCAAAGTTTCAGGATCGATGCAGCTCGAACCTTCACCTTGCGAGCTCGTTTAGTCTCGCGCTCTTGGACTTCCCTAAGCTGAGCGCAGAAGTCATCAACCCTATCCTCTGCCTCAAGTACGTCGTCTTTCAAACCCTCAATGCGCTCGGCCTGTCTCTCATTGGCCGCCCTAAGTTGGGTCACCTCGGCCTCAAGTCTCGCATTCTCTCCGGCCAACTCCTTACTCTCCTCGGCCACGGGAAACACTAGAGCGTTAGGGTAAGCATACTTATGTCGACGCTCACACCGTCGGAGACGGTTAGACGGGCTCCAACGCACGACGGCCTCTCCTGGGCGTATCTGGTATAGTATCACGGGGAGCGCTCCACGAGGTCTCTCGCCCGGAGGACTATCACTAGGCCCACCCTGTCCGGCCATCCTACACCAAAAGATCAATTAACCATAAATAAACTTAAAGGCCTTAAACAAAGAATCCTCAAATCGAGCATTTCTATTACACCCAGGCTAATTCAAACCTAGGCTCTGATACCACCTGTGACAGCCCCACTTTCCCCTAAGACGAACCAAAGGGGTTAGCGGACTGCCTGCCCAACTCTCGCCAGGACTAACGGTGCAGTTTAGAGCGATCTATTGCGTTCCGGAACTTATAACGCGCGTAAACAAGTCAAACTGGCAAAATAACCCAAAATAAAATAAATAAATAAATAAATAAAAAAATGAAATTCGGAGTCGGCCATGAATAGTAACCGACCCGTCAGAACCCAACCAAATATCAAGCAAACATTCACATCTTGAAATTTAGCATTTACAAGCCAAAATGGCATATGAAAATTACTCAAAATTAATACATGTACGGTTGCCAAAATAAAAGTGAAAACGGCCCCAATGGCACATTTAGGGTTTCAATTCATAAACTATACAAAAGAGATATTCATCTAGTTCATTCGGCAACCAATTATCAAAAGTCATTCCAAAAGCAGTCAGATTCCTGTAAGGAAAACAAAAGGAACGGGGTGAGCTAATTGCCCAGTGAGAATACTATCACTCAAGCAACCAAGTACATATAAGCATCAAACTTTTCATCCAATACATTAAAAGTAAGCAAAGGCACACATCACATGTGGTGATAAAAGGATACGGGTGGCTCTCAAGAGCCCTTTTCCCTCGTTTGCATTTCTTGATCGAACTTCATTGACTCTCCGTCAATTCAAAAGTGCCCAATCGTAGACTCCACTTTACTTCCATTCCTTCCACCCAACATACCCCTACCGGGCCCGAACTCCAAACACTTGCACTTTGGTATTACTCGAGTAAACCGGAATCGAGAGTCTCTCATACTACAAGATTCCATATAACATTTTCCCAAGGCACATCAATTGGCACGACCAAGCCCTCGCCGGCTCGATTCAATCGACTACCAATGGGGTTGAGCTCAAAGATAACAATTGTAGTCGTTGGATACTTGTCCAAACGACACCAAGCCATGTACTTTCATTTCATGTAACATGTCGTATAACATTCCAATAACATGGTAAACAATAAGTGAGAGTGATAATGTATGCTCTCACTTCAATCAATTCACATTCAATTCACTTCAAGCAATTCACATTCAAAGCCATATAGTAACACACAAGTGAGTAGTACACTCAACAAGCTTGCAAATGAGGTTTCATGCACTTCCGTCAAAAGAACGTCGTGCACGAACGTCACGCCCTAAAACATGCAAACAAGTACAATGAGACTCGATAACGAGTCATAAACCAATGCCAAATACGACCCCAATAGGGTTCCATAAGCATATACAAGCATTAGAGAAAACCAGAAAATCCGAAAATGGATTTAGCTTTGCCCTGAAAAAAACAGTTTTTGACCTCTTTTTGCGGTAATGGCACCCAAGGCACTACGATTACCGGATGAAGGTATAAGATACACTGTTTCGAAGCTAAAAGACAGGGCTACAACATTACAGAAGGTCACTCAACCCAGTTTCGAGTGCAACCATGTCAAAAATGCAAGATACTACACCAAAACCGTAAAGTAGATTCACAGAACGCATTCTAGCGGAAACATCATAAATCAGGCTATCCAAGTCCAAATCCAGAAATTCAAAAACCAACTGAAATCTAAGAAACAGGGCTACATTTCATCAGAAGGCCTTAACAACCAATTCTGAAGAAATTCCAACCAAAAGAATCAATTACAGGCGCAATTCTTACATTCAGATAAAACCAGGACAGCAAGGGTAATTTCGACTTTTCCCATCCTACACTACTCCGATTGACCTGAAATTTTGTAGGCACCTCTAAAATATCATTCCCTACAACTTTCATGTTTTAATCCAAGGCCAATTCGGCCTCTATCCATGAGCTACAAATTCAGGCAGAATGAAGAACATCAAACCCTAATTTTCCAGAATTGCTTCCAAAACCGAAATTGGTTGTAATTACCCACTTTTTCCACCTCCTAGAGTCCTTATACATAATTTCCAATCATCATAGATAGCCACACAATCATGTTCATATTAAAACAGAAAAATCACCAATAAATAGAAAACTTCACCAATTCAACCAAAACTCAAGATGTAATCCATAAAGTTTCATCTCATACCACCACTAATCATAAATTAGGCATCATTAGAGGAAGGAAAGTGGTTCTTCACAACTCACCTTAGAAACAAGAGAGAGAGAGCAATAGGTCCTCTTAGCTTTCTAAATAACTCCACAAATCAACTCACTAACACTAAGTGAAGAGGTTTTATGGAGAGATTGCAAGATTAAATGGTTAGATTGTTGAACTTGAGCAAGATTGAAGCCAAAACTTGAAGAGTTTTCTTTCTTTTCTTGCTCAAGGAGCTCGGCCAAGATAAAGAGAAAATGGTAAAGTTTTGGTTATTTTTTTGATTTATTTGGTCAATGGTAAGACCATGAATAGTGTTCATAAAGTAAACCCACTCAAATGGTGACACTTGTCACCTCATTAATGACTTGCCTAACTTTTGTCTCTCTTATACCAATCCACTTAGCATCCTCTACTTATCTCTTAACACCCGGTAAATTAATTCCAGTATCCAAAACTTAACCTAGTTGGCCAAATTTTTCCGAACTTTTCACACTAGTGGGTCCCACGTCCGGTATACGCTCTTAATTTCTCAAAACCTATTCGATACTAGAAAAATCATCTAAAAACTATATCTGCTCCTTAAAAATATCTAGAAATTTTTCCTACTCACGAAAATGCAGAAAACAAGCCATGAAAAATAATAAAACCTAGAAAATGGAAAATTACGGGTTCTCACAAAAATATCTTACATTACTAAAATTTACAGCTTCCAAAAGTTGTCTAAACGATTACATTCAAAATTCTAATCAAAAGGGCCATCAAATCGACCTCTCCACAATTCCTTCCATTTCAGCTCCTGTTAAAGAAAACAAATCTAACGGGGTGAGCGAATGCTCGTGAGGCCAAGAAAACATGCAACACGCGTAGTCCAAATAACAATAGCACTTACACAAGAATGAGAGCTATAATATTCAGGTGATTCACAATTTATACTAAGATACCCTTGAGTAGGATACAGGAGCTCTTATGAGCTAATTTCTATTTGTTTTGTCAAAGTTCAATCTAATACTTCCTTGTGATGACATTCCATCACCCGATTAGATAATCAAGTCCGTAGAATTTCACTTTTTCAAATATGGTTCTGAGTCGACATGAGAGGTACCTCCCACCCGAATCGGTGTGGTACATGCTATCGCTCAGGGAATCGATTACACGTTTATGGTTCTGAGTCGACATGAGAGGTACCTTCCACCCGAAACGGTGTGGTACATGCTATCGCTCAGTGGTCGATGAGACATCGCTCCAATCGACTTATACCTTATTTATAGTTTTGAGTCGACATGAGAGGTACCTCCCACCCGAATCGGTGTGGTACATGCTATCGCTCCGAGAACCAGTTATAGCACTGAGACGGTATGAGAGGTACCTCCCACCCAGATTGGTGTGGTACATGCTATCCGCTCAGAGCTCATGAGTTAAACATATTCATGTACAATTACCAATTATTGTTTATGGTTCTGAGTCGACATGAGAGGTACCTCCCACCCGAATTGGTGTGGTACATACTATCGCTCAGGGAACCGAGTATAGCACTGAGCAGGGATGAGAGGTACCTCCCACCCGAATCGGTGTGGTACATGCTTCCCCTCAGAGCTTACGAGTTAAACATGTCTATGAACAGTTACCGATCATGTGTATCCATGTAACAAGTATTGCATAATTAAAGGAAAGAGAGAACGAGGGTGTCCTCACGTATATACACATAAGTCGAGGAGGCTTACTCCACTCGACATCACAACACAAATATGGTTGGCAATAACAACACTTCACTTAATTCTTATAACAATTCATTTCACACAATTCGAATATCAATTCACATAGCACATTTTAACTGTAGCATTCCCCAAAGGAGAACGAGTGCGATAAAATACACACTCGTCTCAACAAGTTTACGTATCATGTATAACACTTGTACAATTCACATTTCAATTACATAAGTATTTAACATGCACTTGACACTCACCAAGTAAACAAGAAAAAACGGCACTCGAAGTTCAAGCGTCCACCGTGGGATCCTCTTGAAGTTCCTCTTGTGTGCGCCTGAGCACATAATAGTGAAGTATCACTCATATATCCCAATTATCAAGAAAGATTTTACACTAGTACAATCTAAGGAAATTTCATGAAAACGAACCTCAATTACTCGTAAATCGAGGTTTAAATGGAGTTTCTTAAAGTACATGGTAATCGAGTTTTTATTTTGGGAAATCAAGTATAAAACGTTCAAGAAATATTAAAGGAATAAGGAGTACTTGAAAAACTCCATTTTCTTAGAATTCGGAAAATTTTCGTTTTGATACGAGTCTTTGAAAAATCGTATCTGACTCTACACAAGTCCAAAATTGGAAAACTTGGTACCGTTGGAAACCTCTTAGAAAGTACTAAAAGTTCTTAGAAGACATGTTTCCATGATTCTAAATGGACGATATTCAAAAATGGGCTCAAAGTTACTGTTTCAGAGTACTTAAGGTTGTGTTGGGGTTGGTTTTTCGCTAACTTTGGAAATTCGGAAAAATTCATAAGTTGCGAGCTAGCCTCTGAAATCTATAACTCAATTAGAATTACAAGTAAGGTTTTTAACAGAAAAAGCGGATGAAGAATCGGAGTTTCAAGCACCGAGATACGGTAGCTCAAAGTTAGTGAAAAATTCAAAACTAGGGAACAAATTTCCAGATTTGAGCTTCCAACTTTGGGACTTTAGTTAGGCATCGAAATGGACTTGGATTGGTACAAAATTTGGCAGTATAATACTCCTATATAAGTGTATCCCTCTATCAAATTTCATGGAAAAATACCTTCGGGAAGGTAGTCACTCAAACAACCAAAGTTTCGAAAATCCTAAGACAAAACTGCCTTGAGCCCTTTTGTTTTCCATTCCAAACATTTGGTCAAAGAAAAATTCCTCAAACATGGCTCATTAGTGTAGGCAAAGCCTAAGGAACATTCATGGCACATTTCATAAGTGTTTAGCACCAAAATATTCAGTTAGCAAGTCTACACCAAGCCTTGCATCAAATCTGTCCAAAGGTTAGGGTTTTCAAGAGCAGGGCAGGTTGCGTATTTTGATCATAAATCACTCAACTTAACTCGTAATTGGGCATGGTTTATGGCGTTGGAAAATAAATTCATAGAGCTAAAATTTCACAGAAGAAATCATTTTGAAATTCGGCACACAACTAGCTCGAATTCGAGCCACAAGTTGCAGCCTCAGCATTTCATTCCAGGAAAACAGAGAAACAGAATAGCCGACTTTAAAAGGTTGGTTCGGCTTACATACATCGAATCAGAATGTGAATTTTATACCGTTGGAAAGGTGGGAATGTCTAGTTTCAAATTCCACTGACGGCACTCGATTTTGACGTCGGACCACAGAGTTATAGACGAAACAAGAAAGCTGGTCTGAGCATTACGGGAACAGTTTCCAGGTCTGCTACCTTCACGAAATTAATTCATTTGCCCAACCAAACCTCAATATTTTTCAATGAAATTTTGTACACCATCTATACAACATATAAACATCATACACCAGCCATTAAATCCCCAAATTTCTTCATAAATAGGTACGTTCAAAGCAGGGGCAGAATCGGAACTTTTTACTCCATGCACTCCTTGAAGTTTCTACTAATAATACACCATTAATCTACCATTTTGAGCACTAAACCAACATTAAATCCATCATCAATCATCACATCAGCCATCAATACAAGGGTGGGAGTTCATAGAGCCCACCTTCCAAATTTTCCAACAATAACAACCACCCATATGAATACAAGAGCTTAAAGGTGTTAATCAACCTCCATAAACCAAGATTAGAGTGTTGGATCATTACCTACTTTGGTTGATGAACTAGGCAGGATTTTCGGTCCTTAGAAGCTCCAAGAAATCCGTGGAAAGCTCCTTGTTTTTGTAGCTAGATGAACTTCCCAAGTGTTGAGCTAAGTGTAGTTAAATTTTGGTTGAATTTGGTGAAGGTTTGAGCAAGATTTGGAGATGAAATTTGCAAAACTTGGAGTTGTTTTGTTGCAGATGATGGTTCAGCCAAATGAGAGGGAAAGAGGCATGTGATATGCTGAAATAAAGCTTCTAAAGTAAGCTTAAATGTGTGGCCACAATTCGCCGAAAGTCAACTCTCTCTCGCGCGTGTACGCGCGCATTTTGGGCTCGATTCCTTTCGAGTTTATTTCACTAGTGCACTGAACCTCTAATGCACTTATATTCATATAAATATTATTCACTCTAAATTGTCCCAAAATAATGGTCTAAAGTCCCTCAATTAATCGCGCGCGTGAAAACGCGTATTTCCAATTTAGGCGCGATAAAGTGAAACCTTCAAGAAATTCTTGTAACGATCGTACCACTAACTATCACTTGAGTACTTAAACCTAAAATTACCTATTTTAGGACCATTGTACAAGTCTCCAATTTTCCAAACTTATTGTACTCTCAATCGATTAAAATTTTCCAAACGCGATTTCACTTTTTCACTAAACAAGCTTTTAAGAAAATAATTTTTTTTTGAAACGAGATACTTTAAAAACATAACGAAGCTATAATACCATGTACTTAAGTCTAATAAGGCTAGAAAATATTATTCGTGGCAAAAATCCAAATAAATAATTAATTTAGCCAAAAATAGGGATTTAAAAATAATAGTTTTTTTTCGAGTCCTCACAGCCTATACCCAGCAATTCACATTCTCAAACAGTCACCGAATTCAAGTCCACATATAGGTCATATTACTCATGTGTAAAGTCAAATCAGGTCCATTACATGTACGTAAGAGCACACTCGCCAAAACAAGTTCAAGTGTCAAATGAGCGCAACCTAGTCGGTCTCAGGCAGTTCAAGTATTTCCAATCCCTTTGATCAGTCCAATGACTAGGTTAAATGTTAGAATCATCCACCCCTTAACCTTTGCCATCAAAACTCACCTCAAGTGCAATCAAGATACAGACCCTTATTCTAGCGCTCTCCACTATGTCGTACCCAAGTACAAGAATCCACAATAAGACAATTCACAACTCGAGCCGGCCGGTCCCAAGAGTAAATGTAACAGCCCCACTTTCCCCTAAGGCGAACCAAAGGGGTTAGCGGACTGCCTGCCCAGCTCTCGCCAGGACTAACGGATCAGTTTACGTCGATCTATTACGTTCCGGAACATACCAACGTGGGCAAATATGTCAAAATCACAAAATAAATAAAAATGAAATTCGAAGCCGAAGATGAATAGTGCTGGACACGTCAGAATCCAGATACTAGGCCGAGAGTAGCCAAAATTTTTCTTTCGCCGTTTGAAATACGAGTTGATCCAAAATTCAACCAAATATCAACCAAACATACACACATTGAAATGTAACATTTTCAAGCCAAAACGGCATATCAAAAATCATTCACTACGAATATACATGTTCGGTTTGCCAATCAAAAGAAAGTGAACCCAATACACATTAGGGTTTCATTCGAAGAGCTATCCAAAAGATGCATTTACATGAGCTCAACTTGACAACCAACAAGTATAACCTTTCCAAAAGTGGTCATTTTCCTGTAAGGAAAACAAATGGAACGGAATGAGCTTAAGCCCAGTGAGTTACTACCACATAAGCACAAGGATCATATAAGCATAATCTTTCATTTCGAGTACACAATTAAGAATTAAAACAAGTCGGTAAAAGGATACGGATGGCTCTCAAGAGCCCATTTCCACGCTTACATTCTTGATCCAATCTCATTGACCCTCCGTCAATGTTTAAGAATACCCGACCGTAGACCTCACTTCACTCCATTCCTTCCACCAAACATACCCCAACCGGGCCCGCACTCCAATCAGTCATTTTGGTAATACTCGAGTATACCGGAACCAAGAGTCTCATTACTACAAGATTCCCCAGTACAGTCCCCGTGGCACGTCAATATTCACGACCAAGCCCTCGCCGGCTCGATCCAATTGACTACCTACGGGGTTGAGCTTAGTAATACAGTAAGGCCGTTGGACATTCGTCCAAACGACACCAAATCAGTTTTCCATGAATGGAATTCAATATCTCATATAGCAAGTGCAGTATTTCAGTAAAACGGTAAACAGTCCTGAATGAAATCACAAGGGGATGAGGGCGGTCAAGTACACCCTCACCTCAATCATTTCCAATAGCCAAACAAGCCTTCAAGGCATCACAATCACATATAGTAAATCCACATTCTAAACATCCAAGTGAGTAGTATACTCACTAATCAATTCAGTGCTATTTCATGCACTTCCGTCAGGAGAATGTCGTGAACCACCGTCACGCCCTAGAACACGTAAACAAATGCAATGAGACTCGATAACGAGTCACAAAACAATGCCAATCACAACCCCAATAGGGTTTTGCAAACATATACAAGCATTATAGCAAACCAGAAAATCAGGAAATGTAACTCATTTGACCCAACAACAAAAACAGTTTTGGCCTCCTAATGCGGTAATGGCACCAATTTCACTACGATTATCGGATGAGGGTGTAAGACCCACCATTTCGAAGCTAAGAACCAGGGCTACAACAATGTAGAAGGTCACTCAGTCCAAATCCCAGCACAACTAAGTCCAATATGCCAAATAACAAACCAGAACCGTAATTGCAGGTTTACAAATTACACTATGCTGTAATCAGTACAACTCAGTCTAAACAGGTCCAAATGCAGAACTTCCAAAGGAATATGGTAGCTAGGACATCAAGCTACATTTCATCAGAAGACCTCAACACCCAAATCCAAAACAATTCCAGTCAAAACAACCCATTTCAGACGCAGTTCTAACATCCTGATGAACCCAGAACAGCAATAGTAAATTCGGCTTATCTCATTCTACACTACTCCAATTGACCTGAAATTTTACAGGCACCCTTAAAACATCAATACCTACAACTTTCATGTTTTAAGCCAAGGCCAATTCGGCCCCTAACCATGAGATACAAAACCGGACAGAATTGGGGATATAAAACCCTAACTTTCTCAAATTCCTTCCAAACCCAAAATTGGTTACAATTATCTATCATATACACCTACTAGAGTCATTAAACATCGATTCCCATCATCAAGGATAGCCACAACATCACATTCATATGAAACCAGAAAATTCATCAATAAATTGAAAACTTCACCAATTCATCTCAAACCAAGAAATAAACCACAAATTTCAGCACTTTAGCTACCACTAAGCACAACTTAAGCTTCATTAGGCGTAGGAGGAAGTTCAATCACCACTTACCTAGAACACAAGAGAGGGAGAGTTGTAGGACACCTTAGCTTCCTTGAACACTTCCACAAAATCACTTACTAGCACCAAATGGAGGGATTTTATGGAGTAGAAACAAATTTAAGCAATTGGTTTGGATGATTTGCACTAGATGGAAGCTTGAAAATTGGAGAAGTTTTCTTTCCTTTCCTAGAGAGAGAGCCGGCCAAGAAGTTGAAGACAAGAATGAATTTTGTGTGATTTTTGAGATATTTAAGCAATTGGTCAAAAGTCAAGAAAATGAATAGTTGTCCTACAAGTGCCACCATTCACCAAGTGACACTTGTCACTACATTTAAAGCATTTCTATCCTTTAAGTCTCTCTCACATCAATCACATCTCATCCTCTACTTATCTCTTAACACCCGATAAATTTCACTCAGTATCCGAAACTCAACCTACTTGGCCGAATTTTTCCGAACTTTTCGCACTAGTGGGTCCCACGTCCATTATATATCCGTAATTTTTCAAAAACTCTCCAATGCTTGAAAAATCATCTAAAAACTATAATTACTCATAAAATTCACCAAGAAAATTTTCCCAAGCCAGAAAATGCAGAAAACATGCCATTAAAGGAAATAAACCCTAGGAAAATTATTAAGAGAAATTTACGGGTTCTCACACTCTCTCCCCCTTAAAAGAATTTCGCCCTCGAAATTCCTTATCATTGGCTACTCTGGGATACAAAAATTTTAATACTCCAGGAACGGGCTGCCCCCTCAAGCTGGAACACGGCAAAAGTCACCTGCCATTCGTCAGGGTAGTGTAGGGCTGCAATTATATCCACCATCTTTTCAAGCCATCTTTCGGCAACGTCTGGGTCGGGTCCCCCAACAAACTTTGGCGGAGCGAACTTTTGAAATCGTTCGAGAGCTCTGTCTTCGCTCTCGATATGGTTACCAGGCTTTCCAGGGTTAGGGTTTGGGTTCTGGCCTTGTTGTTGCACTACTTGTGCTAGTAAGTTTGTCATTTGCTGCATAGCAGCAGCTATTTGCACATTAGGGTTTACTTGCGGTTCCAGATTGGGTTACAAATGCAATGAGACTCGATAACGAGTCACAAAACAATGCCAATCACAACCCCAATAGGGTTTTGCAAACATATACAAGCATTATAGCAAACCAGAAAATCAGGAAATGTAACTCATTTGACCCAACAACAAAAACAGTTTTGGCCTCCTAATGCGGTAATGGCACCAATTTCACTACGATTATCGGATGAGGGTGTAAGACCCACCATCGCGAAGCTAAGAGATAGTTCTACAACAATGTAGAAGGCCACTCAGTCCAAATCCTAGCACAACAAGGTCAAAAATGCATAAAACCAACCCAGAACCGTAATTGCAGGTTCCCAAATCACACAAAACTGTAATCAGTCTATCTCAGCCTACACAGGTCCAAATGCATTGATTCCAAAGGCATATGAAAGCTAAGACATCAAGATACATTTCATCAGAAGACACCAACAACAAAATCCAAACCAATTCCAGTCAAAACAGGCAATTACTATCGCAGTTCGGACATTCTGTTCACCAAAAACAGCAACAGTAAAAACGGCATAACTCACTCTATACTACTCCAAATGCCCTGAAAATTTGCAGGCACTTCATACTCATCAATACCTACAACTTTCATGTTTTGAGCAAAGTCCAATTCGGCCTTTATCTATGACCTAAAATTTCGGACAGATTAGGGGTTCATGAACCCTAACTTTTCACATTTCATTCCAAACCCAAAATTGATTGCATTTATCAACAATTCACACCCACTAGAGTCAAAGCCCCTTATTACCAACCATCAAAAACAACCACACCATCAAGATCATATGAAACCAGAAAATTTCTCAAAAAATAAAAAACTCAACCAAATCACTTCAAACCAAGAAATAAATCACATATACCATCACCCAATGTAACGCCCCGAGGCAGAAGAAAAGGAAAAATTTCTGGTGAATAGAGTTTTGTGAGGAATCCGGCCCACATAAATTTGGAAGAAATTCGGTCCGCATAAAGAGCATAAAGAGCCAGCTCTTTAAGGCTTTCCGATACGGCCCAATAAGTACTAAAATACCCCTTTTATTTGAAAATTATTATTTATCAAAGCCCACTACCCAATTATTTCACACAAGTGTAAATAAACCTAGAAAATAGGGTTTTACACTTCGGTTTCAAGTTTGGAGCGAAATTAGGGTTTTCGCGATTTTTCGCCGGATGAATTTTCGGTACAGAGTAAGAATTAATTTGGGGATTAAAAGTGACTTTCAAGTGAGAAATAATATGTGACTAGTGGCAATGATATAAGGTTAGTGAATGGGAAGTAAAAACCCTAGTACGTGAGTTTTAAGAAAAACGGCGCGATCCGGCGGGTCCCGCGCATTACCGATTGAACGCACCACTTGACCACCATTTTTCTTATCCAACAAGTTTGTTAACTTTTGTACATAATATCTTCTTAAATTACAGCAAGGTTGACCGAAAATTGTGGCTCAAAGGCAAGGGAAGAAAGAGAAAAATTTTGTGGCCAAGATTAGTCCAAGTGTTTGCCCAATTTGTGGACACCATTAGTCCTAATCCTCTTGCTTTATTATAAGGCAACTAAGCTCCATTTCTCTTCATATTTCTGCCAAGGAGCCGAGAGAGAGAGAGGGGAAGAACAAGAGAGAAATTTCTTCATTTCATCTTCAAATCCAACAACTTAGTGAGAAAACAAACAAAGTAAACCGATTAAACTTGTTCTTGAGTGATTAGCTAGTGGCTTGTGGTGTGATTTTTTGAGGAGAAAGCTTGGGCTACTTGTAGTAACCTCTAGTCAAGGTAAGAGAGCTTATCTCTCCAAGTTTTGTTTTCAATTTTGTTCAATTAAGCTTGGCAACTTGATCTTGTGGTGAGATTATGGATGATTATCATGTTTTAGTAGTTTTCCCCAATTTATTTGATGAACTAGGGCTTGTGGAAATTCTGCCCAAATTGTTGTATGATGCTTATATGTTGCAATTGAGGTGTTATAAGGTGTTGTGGTAGTGATTAGATCAAGAAATTAAGGAAAGTTGCACTAGAAACTCAAAATTCCAAAATCTGGAAAATTTGCTCAACATTCTGTCCGAATTTGTATCTGTATGTTAGAGGCTGATTTGGCCTTAGGTCAAAGAAGAAAAGTTGTAGATAATAGCATTTTATAGGTTCCTACAAAATTTCAGCTCAATCGGAGCAACGTAGGATGTAAAAAGTCCAAAATACCCTTACTGTTCTAAGTATTTCCCAGCAGTCCGTTTCACCAGTTAAGTCCAGTTTATCACGTTTTTTGACCAGGATCCATTCTGATTTAGTTCTGGGCCAAAACATGAAAGTTGTCGTGTTCTGAAGTAGCTTTAAAATGCCTCTAAGAACACCTGATTCGGACTTGTGTATACTGAGTTATGTCCATTTCAGTGTTCTGCGTTTAAACAGCCGGTGAATTGGTTTCTGGTTTAGTAATTCGAGAATTTGACCAAGTTACATTAGAAACTGGACTTAGTGATATTCATGAACATTGTAGCCCTGAGTCTTATCTTCGAAACGGCATAGGTTTCGCCTTAATACGATAAGCGTAGCCTCGGATATGTTATTTCCGCATTTGTACGTCAAATCTGTCTTGAACTAAATTGAATTTCTGCACTTGTACTTCATACGTTTCTTGTTATTATGATATTGTGAGTCTATGGAACGGCTCTTGACATAAATTGCTGAGATGTATAATGTTGGGTTGTGTTTGAGAAAAACAATGAAGCCTAAAAGGCTGGAAAATTAGGTAAACACAAAGGGCATGCTGCCCGAATTTTTACTCGAGGACTAGAAAACTATATTAGCGACTTGAGTGAAGGTTAAGTGATTACCACTTGAACTAGCGAGAACTTTTGCTACTTTGTTATCGATGGTTATACGTTAAAAACCTAAACGAACTTGTACTCTTGAGGAAAAGATATAATGGCCAATGTAAACTTGTATTTCCTTGTACTTTCAACTCAAGTATATATACTACAAAAACCTTACGATTTGAGAAGCGAGCAAGTGTTTCACGAATGCCTTTCAAATGAATTTCAATTGGTTGATTCTAATGAACAGAACATTTAAGTGTCAAATCTTACTCGTGTTTCAAAGTTCTCAAATTGGATTTCTATCGCAGATCTGGACTCCAAACCTGGAGTATAATTGAACGTGACTACTTGAAGCACTATAGTTTGAGTGAGTGATCCCTCAACTATTTCCTAAGTTACTTTTGAACTAATTCTTGCATTTATTACTCCATTGCATATCATTTGGGGTTCGGGTGTGTGCCATGACATAATTTGGCTCCAATGGGTTCCTGGAAAGTCTTGTGCTTAGAACCAATGTCTCTACTATTGTTTACACATTCTTTGGAGCACGATGGCTCCTTACTTTTGTTTCATGGTTACTTGATCTAAACGAGCATTGGGTATTTAAGTACAAGAACTTCACTGGCTCACATGAGCAATAAATGAACATTTGATTACTGCATCATGACATCATATCAATGCTTTATTGTGAAATATACTTGGCTGTTGATTTTACTGGTCACTCGCTGAGCTTCTAGCTCACCCCCTATTATTTTTTTTCTCCCCACAGGGATCGAAGTAAAGGAAGAACTTGTTTTTGGATCTTTGTGTGGCTGGATGGCGTACATCTTGTATAGTTTAGTTTTGGTTTTGGTTTATGTACTTTTGGGCTTGTATAAATATTTGAAATTGAATCAGATGTAAATCTACATTTTACGCTTAGAACTAGTTTCCGCTTCGCTTATGATATGTAATTTTGGGAGAATCGGATGTATTATTTGAGTTGTACCTTGTAATTTATTTGAGGAATGTAGTAAGTGAGTGAGTCCCGGCGAGAGTTGGGCAGGCGGCCCGCTAAACCCTTTGGTACGCCTTAGGGGGAGATGGGGTCGTTACACCCAAGCTACTTCGAAGCATAACATAAACATCATTAGGTGTAGTAGGGTGTTCAAGCATCACTTACCAAGAAATTAAGAGAGAGAGAGATGTTGGACACCTTAGCTCTTCAAACAAACTCCACCAAACTACTTACTAGCACTAGAAGAAAGGTTTTTATGGAGTAGAATCTATTCTAGGTGATTAGTTGTGGAAGATTGAGTGAAATGGAAGCTAGAAAGTTGAAGAATTTCCTTCCTTCTTGCAAGAGAGAGAGCCGGCCAACACAAGGTAAGAAAATGGTAATTTTTGTGAATTTTTGAGATATTTACTTCCTTGGGTCAAAAGTCAAAATAGTGAATAGTCTTTCTTAAGTCAAATCCAATAACTATGTGACACTTGTCACTCTCATAAATGAAATCCTATCTTTTCTTTTACCTCTCACATCAATCATTTCACCCACTCTACTTATCTCTAAACACCCGATAAATTTTTCACAGTATCCGAAACTTAACCGTATTGGCCGAATTTTTCCGAACTTTTCGCACTCGTGGGTCCCACGTCCAATATATATTCTTAATTTTCTAAAAATTCTCCATAATTGCTCATAAAAATTCATCAGGAAAATTTCCTAAGCCAGAAAACGCAGAAAACATGCCATTAAAGGAAATAAAACCCTCGGAAAAGATTAGGGTTTTTATGGGTTCTCACACTCTCTCCCCCTTAAAAGAATTTCGTCCTCGAAATTCCTTATCATTGACTACACCGGGATTAAATTGAGCATTATACTTAGCTAACAGATCTGTACCCCTTCACTGGCCAGGTTCAGTAAATTATTACCTTCCACGTCCTCTAATGGATCAAAGACTTGACGTTGTTCTAAGGAGTACACCCGAGAGGACACTTTCGATCCATCCTTGTCCCCCTTCGGCTGGGCAGGGTTGGTAGTAGTTGGTGGCAGAGTCCCTTGCCGCTCACGCAGGCGAGCTGGACAGTTAGCAATTTGATGTTCGGCACTCCCACAGAGCAAGCATTTTCCTCCTTTCCTCCAGCAATTGTCCTCCGAGTGGTTTAATTTTCCGCAATACCCGCAGGGTCCGCGTGCTACAGAAACCGAGCCTCCTCTTGACGGGCTCTCTTGTGACACTCCCGGCATCCTTACTCCTCTCGTTCCTCGTCCAAACTTGGGAGGGGTACTTTCATCCTCCTACCCCGAACTACTTCCAGGAAATCCCCTCTTTTTCGCCTGGAAGTTTTTCACCTGGAGCCTAGCATTCTCTACTCGTTGTGCCTTCTCCACTGCTTCGCTGAAGGCATTAATTTGGGCTGCCGCGAGGTCCTTCTGGATCTCTACGTTCAGGCCCTGGACAAATCGCCGTATTCTTCGTTGCTCGGTCATGATGAGTTCGGGCGCAAATTTGGATAGGCGGGTGAATTGACTCTCATATTCCGCCACAGTTTGAGCTCCTTGGCGGAGTCGAATGAACTCGTCCTCCTTCCTCTCCTGAACTAGAGGAGGGAAAAACTTCGCATTGAACTCTCTGATGAAGTTCACCCAAGTCCTAGGTGTCTGTTCTCGTTCCCACTTCTGCCGAATTACGTTCCACCAGGAACGGGCTGCCCCCTCAAGCTGGAACACGGCAAAAGTCACCTGCCGTTCGTCAGAGTAGTGTAGGGCTGCAAATATATCAACCATCTTTTCAATCCATCTTTCAGCAACGTCCGGGTCGGGTCCCCCAACAAACTTCGGCGGAGTGAACTTTTGAAAGCGTTCGAGAGCTCTATCTTCACTCTCGACATGATGGCCAGGGTTTCCGGGGTTTCCAGGATTAAGGTTAGGGTTCTGGCCTTGTTGCTGCACTACTTGTGCGAGCAAGTTTGTCATTTGCTGCATAGCAGCAGCTATTTGCACATTGGGATCGGCTTGTGGTTCAGGATCGGGTCCAGTCGAGGTTTTCCCCGTACCCCTAACCGGTGTGGGTTGTCTAGTTCCGCGCCCACGTCCCCGACCACTCCGAGTACCTTCCATAAGTTTTACTTGGTCTTGGTCTAAGCAAGAGTACTAAGCCAAAGTAATGACAAGGCATGTAAGTAATACGCAACACTTGCACAATAACACATACTTATACATTGCAAACATGATCACAAACATATATATACAAGCCAAGCAAGATCAAGCCACACACATATATACAATCAGTCGAGTCAAGTACAGGCAAGTCAGAAACAAACATAGACGATTCCCCGAGGAATGGCCTTACTAGTTCACCAAATCCTTTCTAACCTAGGCCCTCATATCTTTCGTATCCGGGCGCAAGAATCCCATCTAAGATAATTCACAACTCGAGCCGGCCGGTCCCAAGAGTAAACCATCCTTATTAAAGATTCCTACCCGACATACATACCTAGCTTCCTCGAGTCCCATGATAACGATTCATACACTTATCACATGCCCGGTTCATAACTTATGCTCAAACGAGCGCTTAGACATATTCATGAAATTAGGACCACAACACCACTTGGCCCAGTCTCACTCCGCGCAGAGACCACGCGAAGTGGCTCTGATACCAATTGTAACAGCCCCACTTTCCCCTAAGGCGAACCAAAGGGGTTAGCGGACTGCCTGCCCAGCTCTCGCCAGGACTAACGGATCAGTTTACGTCGATCTATTACGTTCCGGAACATACCAACGTGGGCAAATATGTCAAAATCACAAAATAAATAAAAATGAAATTCGAAGCCGAAGATGAATAGTGCTGGACACGTCAGAATCCAGATACTAGGCCGAGAGTAGCCAAAATTTTTCTTTCGCCGTTTGAAATACGAGTTGATCCAAAATTCAACCAAATATCAACCAAACATACACACATTGAAATGTAACATTTTCAAGCCAAAACGGCATATCAAAAATCATTCACTACGAATATACATGTTCGGTTTGCCAATCAAAAGAAAGTGAACCCAATACACATTAGGGTTTCATTCGAAGAGCTATCCAAAAGATGCATTTACATGAGCTCAACTTGACAACCAACAAGTATAACCTTTCCAAAAGTGGTCATTTTCCTGTAAGGAAAACAAATGGAACGGAATGAGCTTAAGCCCAGTGAGTTACTACCACATAAGCACAAGGATCATATAAGCATAATCTTTCATTTCGAGTACACAATTAAGAATTAAAACAAGTCGGTAAAAGGATACGGATGGCTCTCAAGAGCCCATTTCCACGCTTACATTCTTGATCCAATCTGATTGACCCTCCGTCAATGTTTAAGAATACCCGACCGTAGACCTCACTTCACTCCATTCCTTCCACCAAACATACCCCAACCGGGCCCGCACTCCAATCAGTCATTTTGGTAATACTCGAGTATACCGGAACCAAGAGTCTCATTACTACAAGATTCCCCAGTACAGTCCCCGTGGCACGTCAATATTCACGACCAAGCCCTCGCCGGCTCGATCCAATTGACTACCTACGGGGTTGGGCTCAGTAATACAGTAAGGCCGTTGGACATTCGTCCAAACGACACCAAATCAGTTTTCCATGAATGGAATTCAATATCTCATATAGCAAGTGCAGTATTTCAGTAAAACGGTAAACAGTCCTGAATGGAATCACAAGGGGATGAGGGCGGTCAAGTACACCCTCACCTCAATCATTTCCAATAGCCAAACAAGCCTTCAAGGCATCACAATCACATATAGCAAAGCCACATTCTAAACATCCAAGTGAGTAGTATACTCACTAATCAATTCAGTGCTATTTCATGCACTTCCGTCAGGAGAATGTCGTGAACCACCGTCACGCCCTAGAACACGTAAACAAATGCAATGAGACTCGATAACGAGTCACAAAACAATGCCAATCACAACCCCAATAGGGTTTTGCAAACATATACAAGCATTATAGCAAACCAGAAAATCAGGAAATGTAACTCATTTGACCCAACAACAAAAACAGTTTTGGCCTCCTAATGCGGTAATGGCACCAATTTCACTACGATTATCGGATGAGGGTGTAAGACCCACCATCGCGAAGGTAAGAGATAGGTCTACAACAATGTAGAAGGCCACTCAGTCCAAATCCTAGCACAACTTGGTCAAAAATGCAGAAAACCAACCCAGAACCGTAATTGCAGGTTCCCAAATCACACAAAACTGTAATCAGTCTATCTCATCCTACACAGGTCCAAATGCATTGATTCCAAAGGCATATGAAAGCTAATACATCAAGATACATTTCATCAGAAGACACCAACAACAAAATCCAAACCAATTCCAGTCAAAACAGGCAATTACTATCGCAGTTCGGACATTCTGTTCACCAAAAACAGCAACAGTAAAAACGGTATAACTCACTCTATACTACTCCAAATGCCCTGAAATTTTTCAGGCACTTCATACTCATCAATACCTACAACTTTCATATTTTGAGCAAAGTCCAATTCGGCCTCTATCTATGACCTAAAATTTCGGACAGATTAGGGGTTCATGAACCCTAACTTTTCACATTTCATTCCAAACCCAAAATTGATTGCATTTATCAACAATTCACACCCACTAGAGTCAAAGCCCCTTATTACCAACCATCAAAAACAACCACACCATCAAGATCATATGAAACCAGAAAATTCCTCAAAAAATAAAAAACTCAACCAAATCACTTCAAACCAAGAAATAAATCACATATACCATCACCCAAGCTACTTCTAAGCATAACATAAACATCATTAGGTGTAGTAGGGTGTTCAAGCATCACTTACCAAGAAATTAAGAGAGAGAGAGATGTTGGACACCTTAGCTCTTCAAACAAACTCCACCAAACTACTTACTAGCACTAGAAGAAAGGTTTTTATGGAGTAGAATCTATTCTAGGTGATTAGTTGTGGAAGATTGAGTGAAATGGAAGCTAGAAAGTTGAAGAATTTCCTTCCTTCTTGCAAGAGAGAGAGCCGGCCAACACAAGGTAAGAAAATGGTAATTTTTGTGAATTTTTGAGATATTTACTTCCTTGGGTCAAAAGTCAAAATAGTGTATAGTCTTTCTTAAGTCAAATCCAATAACTATGTGACACTTGTCACTCTCATAAATGAAATCCTATCTTTTCTTTTACCTCTCACATCAATCATTTCACCCACTCTACTTATCTCTAAACACCCGATAAATTTTTCACAGTATCCGAAACTTAACCGTATTGGCCGAATTTTCCCGAACTTTTCGCACTCGTGGGTCCCACGTCCAATATATATTCTTAATTTTCTAAAAATTCTCCATAATTGCTCATAAAAATTCATCAGGAAAATTTCCTAAGCCAGAAAACGCAGAAAACATGCCATTAAAGGAAATAAAACCCTCGGAAAAGATTAGGGTTTTTATGGGTTCTCACAGTAAATCACCCATATTAGAGATTCCTACCTGGCATATCTAACTATTGTCCCCAAAGTACCATGATAAAGGTTTAAACCTAGAACGTTTCATGATTCGCAACTTATGCTCAAAAGAGTCCTTAATCCTTTACACCCATTCACGAAATTAGGACCATAACACCACTTGGCCCAAACTCACTCCGCGCAGAGACCACGCGAAGTGGCTCTGATACCACCTATGACGGCCCCACCTCCCCCTAAGGCGTACCAAAGGGTTCGGCGGGTCGCCTGCCCAACTCTCGCCGGGATTCAGTCATACCTCAATCAAATCCGAAATAAAACCACAAGATCAAACGAAAACAATCTAAAACTTAAAGTGAAACCTATATACATTTAGATCTCAAAAGGGAGTGTAAACATCAAATATACAAAGATTCTCAATTCGTCATACATCCAGCCCGTGCCAAAAGGTAGGGCGAGAACCATTACAAACATCTGAAACAAGTCTAGACTAGTCTATACCGAGCTCTCGTCCTTGCTCGCCTTCCCCTGTTAAGGAAAACAAAACTAAAGGGATGAGCTAAAAGCTCAGTGAGGTTCCGAACACATAATCAAACAATAAGTTCAATGCATTAACCATCAATAACCAATAATTCAAGAAACATTTACAATGGAAAGCAATACTAACACATTCATTAAAAGGATACGGGCTCACAAGGAGACATTCGTTCATTCTCCTTTCATTCCCTTATTCCTCCAATCATTTGAAAATGCATTTCGATAAGTAAAACCCCTCATTTGCATTGACATTCGTTCGTTCATTTCATTCACTCCCTCCTGGACGTTGGCCAGGCTCCACCAGACTACAAGATAATACTCGAGTATACCAAACATTCACCCAGGGTCACCAAATTGCCCGACCGAGTCCGCTTCTGTATAGCTACCAATTTAATCAAAACATGAGTTGCATAGCAACTTAAGCCAAATTTCACTTCTAATATACTCTTAATATCATCTAGAACTCACTCTTAATCACCAAATTTGATCCACACTTCGTACCAAATAATCATACTACGAAAAGACGTGAAAACCCTAATTTATCGTAACGATGAAAGTAAAAAGGAAACCCTTGTTTTTATGATTAGTTGTAGCTATTGAGGAAGTGAATGTATACTGAAGCTATTGTAAAGTAATAAATTCCAAATTAAAGGGAATTTTAAGAAAATATGAGGTGTTTTACAATTGCATAGATTACAATTAGGGTTTCAGTTGAAATATGAGAAATTTAAGAAAACCGGCTAGTTAGAAGCGAAAACTAGGGTTTTGATTAGACTTTAGGGTTTCTAGTCTTTAAAACAAAACAATGTCTTAAACTAAAAATAAACTAAAGAAATCGTAATATCCTCTTTGAAACTAAACAACAATAGTATCCTAAAAGTTGGGGTATCACATGAACATCAAAAATCGTCGGGTCTGTTACAGCCTTTAGAGATACCTGAATGGAAATGGGAGCACATAACGATAGATTTCGTATCAGGGTTACCACGAACTCAAAAAGGTCATGATGCGATTTGGGTGATAGTAGACCGATTAACTAAGACTGCACATTTCTTCCCAGTTAATATGAAATACTCTTTGGAGAAACTTGCCAAACTCTATATGGATGAAGTGGTAAGACTACATGGGGTACCAGTAAGTATCGTATCCGATAGGGACCCTAGATTTGTATCTCGATTCTGGCAAAAGCTGCAAGAGGCTCTAGGAACTAAGTTGAACTATAGTACAGCGTATCATCCTCAAACCGATGGACAGTCTGAGAGAACCATTCAAACTCTTGAGGATATGCTGAGAGACTGTATTGTAGATTTTGGAGGGAGTTGGAGCCAATACCTAACCTTGGTTGAGTTCGCATATAACAATAGTTATCACTCTTCTATTCAAATGGCCCCCTATGAAGCATTGTATGGGTGACGGTGCCGATCACCTATTCATTGGGATGAAGTAGGAGAGAGGAAGATCATAGATCCGACCACGATACCATGGGTTAAGGAAGCCTACGAAAGGGTAAAGGTAATTCGTCAGAGGCTTCAAACGGCCCAAAGCCGACAAAAGAGCTATGCTGATCATCGGAGGAAGGATTTGGAGTTTGAGATAGGAGATAAAGTGTTTCTTAGGGTTACTCCATTGAAAGGAAAGATTAAAGCAGGAAAAGGAAAAAAAGTTACAACCAAGATACATAGGACCTTTCAGTATACTCCAGCGGATAGGAAATGTGGCTTATCGACTAGAGTTACCAACTAGTTTGTCTCAGATCTATGACGCATTTCATGTTTCTTTGCTTAAGAAATATCATTCGGATCCGACTCACATTTTGCCACCAGAAGATATTGAACTGGATGAGTCTTTGACTTATGACGAACGACCCATTCGAGTACTAGATAGGAAGGTGAAGGACTTGATAAATAAGCAGATTCCACTGGTTAAGGTTTTGTGAAGACACTATGAGGTGGAGGAAGCAACCTGGGAGCTTGAGAAAGACATGCAAGAGAAGTATCCTGAGTTGTTTACGACTAAAGGTATGAATTTCGAGGTCGAAATTCTCTTAAGGGGGAGAGAGTGTGAGGACTTGTAAAATCTCTCATATTTTTCTTAAAATTCCCTTTTATTTGAAATTTATTCCTTTATAATAGCCTTACTACTCATTCACTCCCTCAATAGTTACAATTAATCATAGAACCAAGGGTTTTCCCTTTACTTTCATCATTAAGGTAAACTAGGATTTTTACGTCTTTTGGTAGTTTGATTACTCGGTACGGAGTGTGTACTAAATTTGGCTGTTAAGAGTGACTTTTAGATAAGAAAAAAGCATATGTTTAGAAGTGATCATAATAAGTTAGTGAATCATAAGTTAAAACCCTAATACACGCGATTTAAGGAAAATCGGTTTGAACCGACGGGTACCGTTCGCAACTAATTGAGTGCACCACTTGAACACTACTTTATTACCTTAGTCCTCTTATTATTATTTCATAAATAGCAGCCCTTAATTATCCTGGAGAGAGCCGAAATTATTGACCAAAAAGAAAGGAAAAAGAAGAAAAATTAAAGATGTAATCTTGAGGTGACAAGTGGCAAACATCCAAGGGTTGTTTGACCAACCAATTTCCTTCATTTTTATCACCAAATTCACTTCATTTCCTCTTCATTTCTGCACATTCCAGCTGAGCTTAAGGGAGAGAAAAACCAAGTGAGCAAACTCCAACTTTCACCTTGAATCATCTTCATTTGAGAGAAATCACCCAATCCAAACCGATTAAACTTTCATTTTAGTACCTAGGAAGCTTTGTGAGGTAGAAGTTGTGGAAGAAAGGGGTATGGTTCTCACCTACAAGCACTTTTTGGAAGGTACCATGGCTGTCTTTCCTTTTTTTCTTCTTAATCTTGCTAAAGTTTGGATAGAAATTCTTAATCTTGGGTTTTGACAGTTAATTAGTGAGTTGTGCATGATATGGTGGAATGTTTAGTTAGGGTTTACATTTTCATCCTTGATTATGGTTATTTACCTATTAATTGATGTTATTGAGCTAGTAATTGATGGTTTTGATGATAGAGTACTTGTTAGATATGAATTTCTAGAGTAAAAGTTCAAATTTCAGAAATTTGAAACCAAGCTGTTCTGTTCTGACCTGTTTAATTCGTCCATGTTAGAGGCTGAATCAGGCCTAGGTCAAAACCTGAAAGTTGTAGGAAATGGATTCATATAGCTGTCTGTAAATTTTCAGGTCAATCATAACACTGTAACATGTGAAATGACAAAATTACCCCTGACTGCCAAATGCACTGTTTCACGGACAGTTTTCTATTTTCTCCGAGCTTGCACCTTTTGACCTTGAAAATGAACGAATTGGCTGTCGATGTCTTCTTAAGACTTGTAGTTCTCTATCTTAGCTTCGAAATAGTATAAAGTTTACCCCAAATTGATAGGCGTAGCTTTAGTTGTGATCGAAACGCCAAGAGACGTCAATCCTGCTATTTTGTTGTGTGTCCTTAAACTTGGTTTCCGGTCGCATTACTAGTATTGTTTTATACTTGAATGACATTAAGCCTAGTTGAAAGGCTATTGTGGTAACATTGCTTGTGTGTGACTTTGGGGCTAATTTGAGGAAAACAATGAAGCCATTAATGGCTGGAAACTAGCTAAGTACAAGGGGCATGCCGCCCAAATTTTCACTCGAGAACTAGGTGTGTGTACTTGTGATTCGAGCGAAGAATTGGGGTTGAATTGAACTCGATTTGTCTAGGGTATTCGAGTCCACTTTCGTAGAGATATACAAGTTGGAATTTGGCCGAAACTTGTACCCTTGGAAAAATGAAAGTAACGACTAATAGAAATATGTTTTCCTCGTCTCTTTGATCCAAATGGGGATTTCAAAGTTTAATCTCTTCAAAGTTTCAAAGTTTTAAGAGCGAGCATGAGTTTTACAAATGTTCCCCAATGAGTTTCAATTACTTGTTTTCGTTAAACGAAACGCTTAAGTTTCGAACCTTAGTTGATTTCAAAACTCTTAAACGATGTTTTATCGCAGATTTTGACTCCAAACCAGGAGTAATACCTGAACGTGATCCGAAGAAGCACTAAATCGTTGGTGAGTGCTTCCAAATACCTGATTGAACTTGATACTTGTTTTCAATACTTGACCAATTTGATCGAATAATATGTGATTGGTTTGATCGAGCAAGGGTGTACTTTATCGTACTTGCCCTAATGTGCTATATTCTTGTTCATTGATTGAAAGTGAATTGATGTACATGCATATGATTCGTATCTTGTCTGGAATTTCGGAAACCCTGTGGCTAGTTAATCGAGTCGAGCCGGCAAGGGTTTGGTCGATTCGATAACGAACCCTGGGTCATTAGTTTTGTCGAGTGGAGTGTTATCTCCTCGACTAATCGGTATACTCGAGTATTACCACCAATGTTTATCTTGGAGTGCGGGCTTGGTAAGGGGTTTGGTTGGTGGACGGAGATTGGAGTTAAGTGGAGTACTACTGGACTAGTTACCTTACTTGAAAGTTGACGGAGTATCAACTACTATATGATCAAGCTATGGTGGAGCCAGTTTACAAGAGCAACTGTATCCTTTTACATGAAATGCTGAATATTTAATGTTTGGTCATCCGAAGTGTTATTGCTCATTTTCTTGATTTGTTAATACTCGCTACTTTACTATTATGATATTGTCACTTGTACTTACTGGTCAACTTACTATTTGGGACCTCGCTGAGTTTTAGCTCACTCTATTAGTTTTGTTTTCCTTACAGGGGTTACGAGCGAGGTGTGAGACTTGTACAGGCTAGCGTAGTCTAGTTTATTGGAAATTTTGTAATTGTACTCACACTAGTCGCTCGATTAGGGTTGAATATATTTAGAATTCCAATCTTTTGATGTGTTTGGGATTGTATGGAAGTTTGAGACAGAAATGAATGTATTTGTATGTTTCAAATTTGACAACTGTTGTTTTCTTTACGTTAAGAAGTTGTGACTTATATTATCCTAAATAGTGAGTGAGTCCTGACGAGAGTTGGGCAGATGGTCCGCTAAACTTTGGGGTATGCCCTAAGGGAAGGTGGGGTCGTCACACATAACATCGATCTTCAAGTTTACAAGATTCTGACTTACGCTTTTTCATCGTCAGTCATAAACACCTGTATAGATGGGGGTTTAACATGCACTTGAATTTTCACTTTACTCTTGGGTGAAATCCCACAAATTTGTTACAAAAAAATTTGCCCCAATTTGAATCTATTGGGCGAAATCTCACAAATGTATCATAAAAGTTATTGCCCAAATTTGGATTTATTGAGGGAAATCTCACAAATTAAAAACTTTGCTCCAGTTTGGACCCATTTAAATTATAAAATTTCATTCAAATGACTCTCCATTTATTTGGACAAAACAAGAAAAATGTGTTTCCTAGAATTTAGAAAATGATCACATACTGACATGCAATGTGAATAGAAATTGCATTTTTCAAATAAAGAAATTTAAATGTTGTGTTTAAACTCATATAGAAGATTTCATGGTGAATCTTTCAAAATAAGACCAAATTGTAAAAAATTCCACCCTCGCTTTATAATCGGTGTTGAGGATGATGGGTTACCACTTCTTGTTAGCTCCTCTTCAGGATCAATCAAGTGGGTGTTATTGCTGATTTTGAGATGGTCAAAGGAAATGGTATTTCATGATCTGCCTTGCTTTTATGGCCAGATTATGTCTAACCCATTCAATATCACATCTTGATGAAAGCAAATAGTTTATCACCCTTATTTCTTGAGAAAACTCAGTCAACATATAAGCTTTGGAAGTTATAATATATGGGTAGAAACAATAGCTAAAAATGTGAAAACAGGTTATAGCCTTATGATCACGAGTGATTGGTAAATCCCTTAAAAGCATGATCCATACTTCGAATTGTCATGAAGGATAAGTCAGCGATGGACTTTATGAACTTGTAATATGGCTTGAAGATGATAGTTAAAGAAATAAGATTTTTAAGAACATTGCACTTAAAATCGCATTCCTTCCCAGAAAATTGCCCCAATTTTATACTCAAAAACCCTGGACTCCATTATCTCTTTGCATTTTTCATTTTCTCTATTCTTCTTCTTTTCTTTTCACATTTTCTTTTTCTTTTCTTCTCTTTTTTCAATATCGAAATACCAAAAATGATGGAATTGAGGATCCCCTAACTTTTTAAATTATAAATGCCTCTTCTCTCTATTTTTTCAAAATTGGAGTCCAAATATTAATGGTAGAATCAAATTTCCACAACTTACAATTCCCTCTCTTCTTTTTAATTTTAGCATTTCTGCTTTTTTCTTTTTGAAAAACTCTCCAATCTCCTTCCCTAGTGTAGGGTGCGATCATAAGTGCTTTTGAAAAGAACCACCCATTTTAGTTCAAATAAGGATGTAAGGGGTAAACAGTGTTTAGATTGTAGAAATGATGACCAAAACATCATTTTTACGCCTCATGACAACCAAAGTAAATAATAGCTCATTGAGAATCCATTCCCTTTTGATATTTAAAATTTTTCCAATGTAGGGTAATGATTATTAAAACTCTTATTTGAAACAAAATTATTCCTTTAAAGGCTCAAATAGGAGAGCAAATGACAAAATCTATATAGATAGAGAAACGAACGCTTGAAGCATCATTCCAAATTTTCAAAACAAATAAGAGGTAATGTACATTTTTGCTTTCACTTAGATGTGGATTGAATCTGGTTGGACACAGTGGGCATTTTTCAAGCAAAAATTGTCCCAATTTGCAGTTTGTCAATCAATATGACTGATTTTTGGGGGGTTAATAGAAGTGGGCAAAATATGAAGAATGAAAGGGAAAAGGTATCTAATTGGGTCTTTTGAGACAGACCAATCAGTTTGAGTGATCTTTTTTAATTCCGAGCACTGTTGTTGTATAGTTTGGATTACCAATCACTTGTGAATTTTCAGGCAAAAGATTGAAAAATCTCAATTTAGTTTTATTTCTTAAAATTCATCATGAAATCTCCCAATGAGCAAAATAAAGAATGAAATGTACATGAATATATACAAAACAATAATTGTCTAAATAAAAACTTCATTATTGCAAATGTTTGATTTTTTTTCTGCAACTATAATACAAATGAGAAAGGAAAAGTCTCTAAAGAACACACTTTCAAAAAGAATTTTGTTTTTTAACAAACAATTATGGAATCTCTCATATGCTTTAGATTAGCGCATCCAGATAGATTCTTCAAATTTTTATTGTAGGGTCTGCCTGATAGTCAAGTAATACATGTAATCTTCAAGATTTATTAGACAAAAATCGTTATCAGATATAGAAAATAGTTTTACCTTATTGAAACATCTTTTATAAATGCAGGGGAGGGGGAAAAATAAAAGAAAAATACCCAGAGTTAGTAAGCAAAACTGTAAAATCGGTATGCATGTCCTATGGGGGAGCCCTTTTATGCCAAGGGTTAGCCTAGAATGAAAATGCAATCCTCTAAGGTAGGCACCATACAATACCTGATGAATCCGATCAACTTATTGAGATTCAAGTGAAAAGCAATTTGAAAAATTTGGCCAATTGGAGTGACGAGACATTTGTCCTAACAAAATGAGGACAAAGTCCGAATGGATTGATTGTTTTGATTAATACATAAAGTGATGTGTGAAAGAGTCTACTCTTGAAAGGATTGCATTGTCTCGAATAGTTCAGAAAGAATCAAACTTTCGATCGATCCTGGTAGTTGGGATCCTATGGATGAAGACATGGCCTCTCTGGATCCCATTGAATTTCATTCGGAGGAGAAACCTTATAAAAATTGTATTGATTCTTATCAAAAGAAGACAGGATTAACCGAGGCTGTTCAAACAGGCATAGGCCAACTAAACGGCATTCCCGTAGCAGTTGGGGTTATGGATTTTCAGTTTATGGGGGGTAGTATGGGATCCGTAGTTGGGAAAAAAATAACCCATTTGATTGAATACGCAACCTTAGATCAAAACCCTAAAAGAGAATAAACGAGTCAAATGGATCGGATGAAATTGATGATTTATTCAAAAATTTACTGGATCGCCCTAAAAATGGGTAGACTGGTCAAATGGATTGAATGAAATTGATGATTTATTCAAAATTGACTGGATCACCCTAAAAATGGGTAAACTGGTCAAATGAATTGAATGAAATTGATAATTTATTCAAAATTGACTCGATCACCCTAAAAATGGGTAAACTGATCAAATAAATTGAACGAAATTGATGATTTATTCAAAATTGATCGGATTGTCCTAAAAATGAGTAAACTAGTCAAATGAATTGAATGAAATTGATGATTTATTTAAAATTGATCGGATTGTCTTAAAAATGAATAAACTAGTCAAATGAATTGAATGAAATTGATGATTTATTCAAAATTGATCGGATTGTCCTAAAAATGAATAAACTAGTCAAATGAATTGAATGAAATAAATAGATCGGATGGAGTTAATGATTTATTGAAAAATTGACTCAATTGTTTTTTTTTTTAAAAAAATGAATAAATTGGTAAAATGGATTGGATGGAATTGATGATTTATTTGAAAATTGACTGAATTATCCTAAATGTATGGAGTGGATGGTTTATCCAAAAAATCGACTCAATCATCCTAGAAACGAATAAACTCGTAAAAATGGAATGGATGGGATTGATTCTCGAGAGTAGAAGAGATAATCAATTAAGAATTACAAGATAGTAAGTAGTAGGGAAGGAATAGCAAACCAATTTACTTCCAAACCCTTCTTGAACTTGAGTATCACTTTATATAACAATCCTCTTTAAGTTGATCAAATACAACCAATCTGTGTACAAAAGAAGGATCACTTCCTCCTTGCTCCAAGCTACACTTGGTCAAGTTAGGAAGTTTTACTATCACTCGGATAACCCTCACAAAGCTACACTGTTGAAGTATTTTTCTCACCCAAGAAGAGCTTACACGAAATTCACACAAGCAAGAGTACAAATTTTCTTTGAAGAGTCTTTTCTCAATAAAACTACTCTAGATCTTTCGTATTCTCAATGTGCAAAAGTGTCTTGAAAGTAGTTGACTATGCACTATTTATATGAGACTCAAAAGTTCCTCTATTAATGCTTCCAACGGATAGAATGCAGTTGAAGAGTCAACTAGCCGTTGGGGGTGTCGGACGTCCGATACAGCAGATTTTCGCATCCGACAGCAGGCAGTGAGTTTGAAGAAATTTCTTTAATTCTTTCGGGCGTCCGGTGTCTCTGATGCTTGCATCCAAAACCAGATGATAAATATGAGAAATCTTCTTCAGTTCTTTCGGACGTCCGGTACCTCCAATGCTTTGCGTCCGAAGTGCCGCATTGTTTATCGGACGTTCGGTACTCTAATGTTTTGTGTCCGATCGAAGTCAGTGAGCTAGAAGAAATGTCTTAATTCATTCGGACGTCCCGTGATGGAGTTCTTCATGCGTCTGAAGTTGCACAATGTTTATCGGACGTCCGGTCCTGTCCCTACAAGCGTTCGACAGTTTTCAGCAACCTTTGACTCTTTCAAATTTCACTTGATCTTTGAATCTGATTTGTTTCATAGCTGAGAGTATTTCTTGAAGAGATATTAGTATCATCCATTTGTTTTGTAATCATTAAAAGTTAAGGACTAAGATCACAATCTCCCCCTTTTTGATGATGACAAAATAATGGATGGAGAAAAGAAAAAAGAGCAAAAAACTCCCCCTCACTCATTGCATCAAAGATTTTAAGTGCCAAAATTTTCAAAATGTCAGAATACCTCCCCCTCAGAATAACCATTAAATCCCAACGGATCCAACAAATCCCAATATCCATTTCTCCCCCCTTTTTGTTATCATAAGATGAGTGTAACAACCAACAACATCAATATTAGCAATCCAGCATCATCAATCAGTATCAATACCAATTTTCAATTCACCAGAAATGCAATCCACAAACTCAGAGAAATGATACCAGAAATCAGCAATCAAAAGTATAACAATCATTCAGCACTCATTAGCCCAAAAATATACCAAACGAAGTTAACCAAAAACCATCAAAGTTATATATTAGAAAATAAACTAGAAACCAACAAAGTTAACCAGAATTCAGTAGTACAGAGCACTTGAATCAACAAAAACAAGAAGTACAAAAGATGCAAATGCCTAATATGAAGTGCCATCCTAAAATGAAGTGCAAGTGCCTAAGAGTGCCTAGATGGTGATTTTGGATGATCCAGGCCTTCTTCTTGCAAGGCAAAATTGAGCAGGATCCAATTCTTCTTCAGTTTCCTCATCATCATTATCACTAGCTTCAGGCTGGAGCCTTGCCTTTATCTTGTGGCTGAGAACTTGAGGAATGAATTTCAGGAGTGGACTCAGTATGAGGCCCTTTGTCTTGTGGAACAGGGGTTGACTCAGTTGGCTCAGTCCGAGACTCCTTCTGATGTACATTTTCATCTTCTTGAGAGACAAAAGGCACAAGCAGATTTTTCTGTCAATGAAAGTGGCTTGTTGCTCAGGTGACATGGTCATCATCAGACCATTTCAAGAAGGAGAATGTGTTGTTTGAGTTCCTCAAGTAAGGAGGTGACTTCATGAGTGGATGAGAAAGGTTGAGTAGATAATTTTCTGGGATGAATGGTAAAGGGTGAAACATATTGAAACTGGTCTCTGGGAGGTCTAGGGGTGACAGGAGTTTCATAATAGCTCTTTCTCCTAGACTCCAAAACAGACTCCTTGTAACACTAATGACCATCAAAGAATCGCAGATTTTTTCTTTCAAAATAAGCTTTTGAAAAGATGGTGGATGCAGTCTCTTTTGGAGACACTCTAGTAAAAGGTATTTTGAAGTGAGCAAAGATTGGAGTTAAAAACTTTTCATAGGAAAGTTTCCTACGACTATCAGTGCTTATTTTGAGCAAAAACTTACACATAACAAAGCCGAAATCAATTCGGATATTTTCAAGAAAGCAATAAAACAAGTAAAGCTCCATTTTGTTGGCATTAGTCCTATGACTATCAGTAGGAACCAATAGATTTGAAAATATTGAAAAGATGATCAAATTTTAAGAACTGAGATCCTCTAATTTTGCCTCAACAGAAATGTTAAAGTGTGTTTGAAAATAGGTCATCAGTTTTGCAACATGAAAATGATGATAGGCAGAAGGAAACTCTTCATAAGAGAAAAAGTTTACAATTTTTTCTTTAAAACCATCTTCAATTTTGGTCTTTAAGACTGTATTAACAATGTCAGGATTGAATGCAATATCAACTAAATTGACATGAGAAACAAGGTCAGTGTGTGAACTACCCTTCATAAGGTTAGCAAAGAACTGATGAAGCATATCAGGATAATAAATGTTGGGTAAGTTCAGAATGTGAGACCATTTCTTGAATTTAAAGAGCTTAAGAATTGGTTCAAGGTCAAGCTTATGGAATTCAGAGAGGACAATGGTCCTTTGAGTGATGAAACCCTTCTGTGAAATCCATTCAAACCTCTCCCTAGCATCATCATCAATAAATTTGGGCAATGGAGTTGGCTCATCCTCAGTTTGAGCAGCATGTTGCTTTCTGGCAGGGCGTTTCCTTTTTCCACCACGTTGAGCATCAGTTGGCACATCAGTCCTTTTTCTTGATGATTTCCTGCTGGAAGGCTCAGCAGTTGGATGTTCATCATCACTGATATGAGGCAATACGGTTGGTTGTTCCTCAGTTTGAGCAGTTTGTTTCTCTTTGGCAGAATCTTTCCTTTTTCCACTTCGTGTTTTAGTCCCTTTTCTGGGCGATTTTGTGGTGGAAGGCTCGACAATTTCAATGTCTTCATCTCTTAGCCTGGTAGTGCGTCCGGCACTAGCAGATCCACCTCTCACTCTTACCATGATGAAATGCAGAATGATTTTGTTGTAGAAAGTGATGAATGTGTGAATGAGATGGACTAAAATTGCAGTATAGACTACAATGCATGCTTGAATCTTTCAAAAAGAGTGAATTTTGAGTGACTAAGGTTTTTACTGGGAGTTGGGATCGATGGAGTGGTTGGCAGTTAGAGGAAGTAATGAGTGCTAATGAATGCACAAAAGGGGTGTGATGGTATTGGAGAAATCAATTTCTTGGAACTTGTTCAGTGGAAAGAAGAATTTGAAATTTGAAAGTGGGAGAAGAGGAAAGGGTACGTCCGAGACAGCGGTTGAAAAATGAACTAAATGAAGGAGAAATGTCCGTACTACCGTTCGAACCAAATTTTTTGAAAAAATGGCTTAGAACACTGTCGGACATCCGTTCATATGCATGGGACATCCGATAAAGTGTGTGTGACGCCCCACTTCTCCCAAGGGCGAACCCAAGGGTATCGGCGGGACGCCTGCCCAATTCTCGCTAGGAGTCGATACAATTTCAATTCAAACTTAAAGGATAACAACTAAAAATAAAAGTCGAAGTAAAGAAAAGGGGTCGCTTCCCTACACAAGTATTCAATCTTACATCATAAGTTTCAAAATACATCAACTTTCCCAAAATATACAGCTTCCAAGAGATGTCGAGTCAAATACATGCAAAATCCTAATTACAAGTCCATCAAGTCCACTTCTCCACAATTCTTTCCATTTCGGTCCCTGTTAAAGAAAACAAAACTAATGGGGTGAGTGAATGCTCGTGAGGCCAAGAAACACACGTGCAATCACGTAGTTCAAGTAGCAATGACACTTATATGAGAAATAAAGTGATAACATTCAAGAAATTTCCAAAATAACATAAAACACACTTGATAAGAATACAGGAGCTCTCAGGAGCTATATTCCATTTGCTCGATCCAGTACCTCCATGAGTTGACACTCCGTCAATCGGGTAGGTTATAAGTCCGTAGAACATCACTTACTCTTCCCCGTTCACCATCACACCCCCTGATCCGGGCCCGCACTTCTTTTATATAAGGCGATACTACGCGAGTATGCCAAGCGAGATCTCTCCAATAGATCAAACTTATAAAATCTTGTCATGGCTCACCAAGTTTCACGACCAAACCCATGCCGGCTCGAGTCGCAAAGTTGGCCAATGAGTTTGGGCGTCCCTCACTATTATAATTTTAAGTCAAGGAGATTCACTCCAATTGACATATGCAGCCATAGCATATTTCACTATTGCAATACTTCACTTAATTCACTTAGCAATTCAGTTCATACAATTCAATTATAATTCACTTAAAAGAGAACGAGTGCGATAAAGTACACACTCGACTCGACACTTTCAAAATACTCAATAATGAGAACAATTAAGCACGTAGCAACACTACATACACTTGACACTCACCAAGTCAAAAAGTGAGCAATTGAGCAAGTGAGCTTTTAGGCGTCCGCTTCTAGATTCTCTTGAAGATCCCCTTGAGCGCCTGAGCAAACAATAATTGACTATCACTCGCTATTACTTACAAACCCCTTGCTAACAAGGAGGAATGTACACTTGCAATACTAAAACAATGCCATGAAAGAGAATCTTAATCATTCAAAAATAGAGATTGGAAAGTGAGGATTTAATAACCCAAGAGAAACTGATTTCCTCCATGAAATCGAGTTTAGATAGGGAAAAGTTTCCAAAACTCATTTCCCAACAAGTCGGAAAATTTCAGTTTTATGCGTCAAATCTTGAAAATCAGATCTTGTCCTCGGTAGGTCCAAAAATGGAAAACTTTATACCATTGGAAACTAGATCCAAAGTACTAAAAGTTTCTAGAAGACACTTTTCCAAGATTCTAAACGGAGAGCATTCATTTTTCAACTCAAAGTTTCAGTTCCAATAGGACAGGTTTAAACCAGTCTTGGTTTTGCAGTCATCTTTGGAAATTTGGTGTAATTCACAGAAAATGAATCAACCCTTGAAATTCATGATACAATAAGAGCTCTAACCAAGGTTTCAAACATGACAAGAAGAACTAAATTTGGAGTTTTGAGCATCGAGATATAATAGTATAAAGTCAGCTGAATTTGTACACTGTACAGAAATTTTCCAGATTGGAAGAGCCAACTTTGGGGCGTTATTTGGGTATCAAAAAGGTATTGAATTTCCACCAATTTGGTACACTTAAACCTATATATATGGACTGCCCCTGTATCAAATTTTATGCAAAAACTTACGTGGGAAGGCAGTTAACAAAATGACTCAAATTCGTAAAATGTTTCAAGGTTAATCTGCCTTCTTGCTTTTATTTTTTTTCAAAACATTTTGCACAATGAAATCAGTCCAAATTCGATCCATTTTTGAAACCAAGGTCCTAGAAACCTTTAATAAATACTTGATGGTTGATTGACATCAAAATTTTCGAATTAAAACATCCCACAACAAACTAAACCAGTCGGCCAGCAAGAAGGAAAAATTTCCAGTTTTCCAGCTTTATTGCACTTTGGAAATCAGGCCACATCTTGCTCAATACAAGTTCAAATTGGGAATGGTTGGTGGCGTTAGAAACTAGGTTCCAAATGCCACATTTCATCAGGATAAAATGTTTCCAAAATCAGTTCACAAGTAGTTCAAATTCAAGCCACAAGTTGCAAATTCTCATTTCCTCTCGGACAGATATTCATAACAGGATAGTCAACTTTGTTGGATCACTACGGTTCACTCATTTCGAACCAGCAAATGGTTTTTATACCGTTAGAAAGATACGAATGTCTATTTTCAAATTCCACAACAGTATTCGATTCCAACTTTTGAATAAAGAGTTATGTTCGATCAAAGGAGCACTGTTCGGCTGCCCTGAACCCATTTCCAGATTTCTTTCAATTTATAAAAACTCAAGTTTTGCTCAACCAAATCAAATGATTTTTTGATGACACTTTGTACACTCAACATACAACGTATAACCATTAATTTCACAGCAAAACAAGTACCAAAAATTTGAAATAATCACTGATAACAAGGACAGATTTCGGCCAGCTCTAGTGCACCACTTTCCTTTGATTTTTCCTTCACTTTCTAACCATATTCATCCCATTTAACACATCAACAACATTAATCAAGAATTTAATCCTCAAGGCAGCTACCTACAGGTATCATCAAGTCCGCTAGCTTAGAGTTAAAACAAGATAAAGTGGGTCTCCTCAAGTTCTCTACCTATTTCATGCTTTGGGTTGTCAAACCCATGAAATCTAAGCTTGATTCTTGAAGAAAAATGGAGAGATTGCAAGAGTTGATGGTTACCTCTTAACCCTTGAAGAAACCAGAAATTTTCACCACAAAACCTCCAAGAAATTTCCACTAGATGATGTCTTCCTCCAAGCTAAAGTTAATCTCCAAGTAGTTTTGAAGTTGGATGCAAATTTGGATGTGAAATGGAAGCAAGATGAAGTGAAGCTTTTCTTCCTTCTTCCTTTGCTGGTTTCGGCCGACTCCAATAGAGAGAAGATAGAGTGTTTTGTGTGTTGATGATGAGGAGGTCGAGGGTGCTATTCAAGTGGAGCAAGTGAAGGTACTGTTGGGGCCTATGACCCGTGCTCGTGCGAAGAGATTAAGTGAAGCACTACAAACATTGGTTCACGCAGCCCGAGAGTCTAATGGAGAGCCTAAGGCCATTGAAGGCCTTAATGAAGCTAGAGAGGTCATCTTCCTCGAGGCCATCCCTGAGGATTAGTGTGAGATTCGGTCAAGGGCCCATGGCCCATTAGTAGTCTTAGTAAAATATAATAAAGAGATTCCAACTAGCTTGTGGTTTGGACCCAAGTCATTGTTTAGTTCGTGGGCCAATGTTCTAGGCCATGTGAGCCTCATTAGCAAGTAACTTGGCCCATTAGTCCTTTCATTTGTCTATTTAAGTTAGCATTTAGGGTTGTAAGGGACACCTTTTGATGATTAATAAAAATTACATTGAGAGTTCTCTCAAGCTTCATTGAAGCACCTTGAATATCTTAGATTTATATCTTAGGTATTCAATTGACTTATCAATCTAGGACCGCGCTAGATTGTGGTGTCTTCTACAAATACCGAGATTCGTTGACCACGTGATCAACGGGTTTAGGTGATCCGCTGCGTTCGCCGTCTTCAATGTGAGACTCTACCTTCTAGATCCAAGCCTTTCTGTACGGGTTGCATCACACGGTTGGTGCCGTTCGTATCAGCTGGCATCAGAGCTAGTTGAAGGTATCACGTATATCCCTTGTTTTGTGTTCTTTGTGTCGCTGTTTTCTTTTCCTCTGGCGTCGTTTCTGTTCTTGTTTTTGTGTCTTCAATTTGTCCGAATCTGTTTGTCTTGTTTGAGTCAAAAGAAAATCTGTTTGTAGTCTAGTGTTGTGTCATTTGTTTCTCCCTTGTGTTGCTGCCGCGTTGTCTTCAAATCTGTCCGTATAAACCTGAAGTTGTTGTCGTGTTTGAGGGTCGAACTTTCTGTCCAAAACAGTCTCCAAATCTGTCCAGGTCAGTCCACAATCGTGCCCTCTTGTTCTTGCAAAAAAAACAAAAGTCTGTATATGGTACCTTCGGTTGCCTTGAAGTAGAGTGCGCCTGCCACACCTTGTGGGGTAGCCGTGAGGGTCATTAGGGTTTCTTAGAGTGTTGCTTGGAGTTAAAAAAAAAAAGGGGGAAAAGCAGCAGCTGCCGTGCCTTGTGAATCCTTGTTCGTCCGAAACTAGGAGTTGTTTCCAAGGGTGGAAACCATTGTGAGCTGTCCAGATTTTGTCTCTTTACAATTCGGTATTTGTGGGCTGTTTGGGGGGTTGTAAATCGTAGTTGGGAAGCTAAACCATAGGTCTTGTGTTTTGGGAGACAACCTCAAGTGTGAGGAGAAAATTGGCAAGTGCGTGGCCTGTTTGGATTTCCCTTGGCCGAATCAAGAGCTGAATCCCTTAGCTGAATCTGATTTGCTGAATCTGATTGGTTTTGTTTCCTTTCTTGGTCGGCCATAACGCAAATTGGTAGTTGGTTAAACGGCAATTGCATGAAATCTGATTGGCTTCCTTTGTCGTGCAAGAAACCTGAGTTGTTTCCTTTGTCTCCATTGTGATTTGTCCAGTTTTTGTTCCCTTGCAATCCGTGAGTTGTGGACTGGTTTGGAGGCATCGAAACCATCTTGATAATCTTGAGTTTGGAAATAGCAAGTGCATGAAATCTGATTGGTTTTTCTTGTAGAGCATGAAGTCCGGTTGGTTTACCTTTGTCGTGCATGAAAACTGATTTGCTTCCCTTTTGTCAGCCATACACAAGTTAAGAAGCGGCCAGCCAAGTTCCAAAAGTAGGAAACTCTAGCCGCCATTGTTGTCCTTTGTTGTTAAAAAAAAAAAAAAAAGAGAAAGACAGCAAGCAACATAATTGTTTTGGCTTAGCCAAATTCCAGAAATTTTATTGCCAACCAATTGAAGTGCTACATAGTGGTCCGAACTATAAAACAAAAGCCAAAACAAACACAAAATTCAAAAGTTTTGGTCCACTACTTCTTGAAATTCTTGACCACTTTGAGCCTTGGGAATTTGAGTCACTCTTTTAGCAAAAAGCTTCTTGTACTCTCTTGGGGTGGTAAAGGGTTTTCGTGGTTTTGGAGTAAATTTCTTGGGCAAATCTTGGGTAACCCGTTGGGGGGGAGCCTGAGAAGGGTTAGTTGCACCATCTCGGTTGTCCATAACTCATTATTCTTGTCTTGATCCTAGCCAAAATTGCCAAATTGCCTTGACCAGAATTTGCGAGCTTGTTTGCGGTTTGTGGGGTTAAAGTGCACGGCCATTAGGGTATGTAATAGCCTAGGCCAGTCGGGCCTTTCATTGGGGTTTTCCAAAACCAAATCGGCTTCCTATCCTTGAGGTTTCCTAATTGTGAAAGCTTCCAAAACTCAATCTCCTAAATTTTCTCCTTATTTTTTTCTCACCACTTCCTACATTATAGCCGCCCTTGTCCCTACTTTTTAGGGATTACTTTCCCACATTTTGGCAACATTTCCTCCTATCTTTTAGCCTCCATTCCAGGCTTTTAGAAACGCCATCCAGACCTACTAACAAGCAAGGCAGCTTGCGGTTCTTAAAAAAAAAAAAAAAAAAAAAAAAAGAGAAGAGTATTTTTTCTTTATTTTTTATTTTTATTTGTATTTTATTTTCCTTTAGGGCGGGTCATTTTCTTCAATTCCTTTCCGTGTCTTAGTCTTCTTTGTTTCCTTTCATCTGAGTCATACCATTTCTTTATTCCTCGGGTCAATCGTCTATTATTCTTCATTCCTTTGAGGATTGCCACATTTACGTGCTTCAAGCATTGGAAGTTGAATTGTTTACCTAGGAGGATTTATAATGTCTTCAAGGTAAGCTATCAAGAGCTTTTGAGAGCTTTGGTGAGCTTAGTGGAGTGATATTTGAGGGCCATACACGAGGGTTGAGTGCATACACGTGAGGGAGTGAGTGAGACATCCACTTCTATATTTGCTTTGCTACTAACTTTTTGCAGGTCTACTACATCATGTCCGGTGGGAGTGAGGCCTCCAGATTTGACCCCAAGTCAAACAACCAGGCATTGCTAAGTGAAGTCCAACGCATGCTTCGGGAGTCCATGGAATCCCTACACCAAAGAATGGACCGCTTAGAGCTTTCACAAGCTCGGACCAACGCCAGCGGTCGGGATGCACCACCTCACGAGGAGCTAGCTTCTAATAGTGAGGAAGATGACTTCATCCGTCGACCCAAGCAGGACTACCAGAGAACCGATGACGGACTCAAGGGGGTCAAAATCAAGATTCCTTCTTTCCAAGGCAAGTCTAGTCCAGAGGCTTACCTGGAATGGGAACAGCGAATCGAGATGGTATTCGAGTGCCAGGACTACACCGATGAACAAAAGGTAAAATTGGCAACCCTCGAATTCACCGATTACGCTATTGTCTGGTAGGAGCAGGAGCGTACTAGCAGGCACCGCAATAGAGAACGGCAAATTAGTACATGGGAGGAGTTACGAACCACTATGCGAAAACGATTCGTTCCCAGCCATTACTACCGTGACCTATACCAGAGGCTCCAGACATTAGTCCAAGGAAGCCATAGTGTGGAGGACTACTATAAGGAGATGGAGATCACCATGCTCCGAGCAGACATTGTGGAGGATAGAGAGGCTACCATGGCGAGATTCCTTAACAGCTTGAGACCTGAGATCGCCGAATTGGTGGAGTTACAAAACTACGTGGATATGCCTGAGTTGATTGACAAGGCATCCAAGATCGAGAGAAGACTTAAGAGGAGGGGTAACCCTCGTAATCCTAATTTCTCGGCCACGCCTGTGTGGAGGGGCAACCCGACCTTCGAGCGGGAACGGCCTAGTCTAGGGGTTTCCAAGTTTCCCCCTAAGACCGAGCCACCCAAGCAGGCCCCAAAGACAACTCCAAGGCCTTCATTCGACTCCTCCAAGCCTCGAAGCCGTGACAAGTGTTTCAAGTGCCAAGGATTTGGGCACATTGCTTCTCAATGTCCCAATAGGCGTACCATGGTTGTCCTATCGAGCGGAGATGTCGTATCCGACGACGAGGATGAGTTCGCCGAGATGCCTCCATTGATTGATGACAGTGATGATTCCGAGGTAGAGGTTGAGGCCACTACTGAGCAAGTGGGTGTTGCTCTAGTAGCTCGTCGAGCTCTTGCAACCCAAGTCAAGAAGGTGGATGAGGCCCAACGTGACAACATCTTCTACACGCGATGTCATGTCAAGGGAAAAGTATGTAGTCTCATCATTGACGCGAGTAGTTGTACCAACGTGGCAAGTACTCTTATGGTGGATCATCTTTCCTTACCAACGTTGAGGCACCCTAGCCCATACCGCTTGCAATGGCTCAATGAGAGTGGCGATATCAAAGTCACCAAGCAAGTGGTGGTGCCTTTCTAGATTGGGAAGTATGAGGATGAGGTCCTTTGCGACGTCGTCCCCATGCAAGCTTCTCACATTTTGTTGGGACAGCCATGGCAATATGACAAGAAGACTACACATGATGGCTTCACCAACAAGTATTCCTTCTAACACCACAACAAGAAGATGACACTGGTGCCCCTCATACCCCAGCAGGTGCATGAAGATCAATTGCGATTGCAACAGGAGCATGAGCGAGAGTTGGCCAAGAAATCCAACGACTCTAAAGCGATCATTAAAGCACCAGCCGTGCAAACATCCACACCTAGTACTTCTGGTCGACTGGACAAGCGTCCAAGCTTGCTTGCAAAGAACAGGGAAGTTCGCAAGTTACTTTTATCCAAGCAAGTTGTTTATGTCTTATACTGCAAGGAAGTGATTCTACTCTCTCATGGGGCACTCACTGACTTACCTCCTGAAATCTCTTCGTTGTTGCAGGAATTTGAGGATGTTTTCCCGGACGAGATACCTAGTGGACTACCCTCGCTCAGAGGGATCGAGCACCAGATAGATTTCGTCCCTGGAGCGGCCTTGTGACAGCCCCACCTTACCTTAAGGCGAACCAAAGGGTTCGGCGGACCGCCTGCCCAGCTCTCGCCAGGACTAACGGTTCGGTATAGAACGAACTAATACATCCCGAAACTTACCAACGCGGGTAAACAAATCAAAATGTTAAAATTACAAAAAAAAATAAAATCGAAGTCGGCTATGAATAGTAACCGACCCGTCAGAATCCAACCAAATACCAAGCAAACATTCCCATCTTGAAACTTAGCATTTACAAGCCAAAGTGGCATACAAAGGTATTCAAAAGTGGATACATGTCTAGTTTGTCAAATCAAAAGGAAAACAGTTCCCAAAAGTACATTTAGGATTTTAATACATGAGCTATACAAAAGATATGTTCAACTAGCTCAATTTGGCAGCCATTTGTCAAATCCAGTGCAAAAGTATTTATTTTCCTGTAAGGAAAACAAAAAGGAACAGAAAGGGGTGAGCTTGCGCTCAATGAGGTACCAAACATATAGCAGAAAAATCATGGCATTTCACACTTAACAAATCAGATACACATGCCAGATGTAAAGTAAAGTAACTAATGATTCACATAGGAAGGATACAGGTGGCTCTCAGGAGCCAGCTTTCCAGCGCAGTACTTGATCCAAGCCGATTGACTCTCCGTCAACGTATATAGAACCAACGTCCGTAGACCCCACTTTACACCGAATCCCGTTCACCAAACACCCCTTTACCGGGCCCGCTCACCGTAAACGAACAGAAATGGTAATACTCGAGTATACCGGAATCAAGGGTCTCAATACCCAAAGATCCCAAAATAGACTACCGTGGTTCGTTATCTAATCGTCCAGGCCCTTACCGGCCCGACTCGAATAACTTAGCCACAGGATTTGAGCTCATAGGTCACAGAAATCCGAACAGATGCAGACACAGATAACAGATTCAAATTTTGCATAGTAAATTGGCATATGAACAGACAAGAGAACGAGTGTGATAAAGTACACCCTCGTCTCAAACAAATTAAACAGATTGCAGAGCAGAAATCAAGTTAAACAGAAATGGAGGGGAGTGGTACACTCACCGATTCAAGTACAGATACCTCAAAAGTTTTCACTTCGGATTGGCTTTAATCGCCAAGAAAGCCTAAAATAATCAAAATAAACCAATTGAAGGTTTCATATCCAAAATCGAGTGAACGGAATGCACAAGTGAGGCTCGACTACACGTCGTACGCCTTGCCAAATAAATAGTAATGCAAGGGTGGAAAACATGATTTTCTTGGAAACGAAAAGGTAATATGAAGACCTAAGCGCAAACAACCCAAAAGCCCTTCGCTCAAATCACAAGTAAATCCAACTAGCCTTTAAGTAAAATTTCGGCAGCATATCCCTTGTGTTTACCTATTTTCCAGCCATCATGGCTTCATTAATTCCTCAAATCAGTCTCAACATCTCACACAAAATTCATCTCATTTCCCAAAAGCCGTTCACTAGGCTCAAAGTAGTACAAGTACAAAAGTTAGCTAGGAAATGACCGGAATGAAAACAATCCCTAAAACATGCAAACAAATACAAGGAGACTCGATAACGAGTCATAAACCAATGCCAAATATGACCCCAATAGGGTTCCATAAACATATACAAACATTAAAGAAACCAGAAAATTCGAACATGCAATTAACTTTGGCCCTGAAAAAAAAACAGGTTTTGACTTTACTTTGCGGTAATAGCACCAAATGCACTACGATTATCGGATGAGGGTACAAGACCCACCATTTCGAAGCTAAAAGACAGGGCTACAACTTCACAGAAGGTCACTCAACCCAGTTTTGAGTGCAAACAGGTCAAAAATGCAAGATACTTCATCAACAACGTAAAACAGATTCACCAAAACGCATTCTAGCGGAAACATCATAACTCAGGCTCTACATGTCCAAATCCAGAAATTCCAAAACCAGTTGAAAGCTAAGAAACAGGGCTAAAATAATATCACTTAATACAAAATTCCAACAAGTTGTCAAAAATATAATGTATTTACCGCACTTGCGGGTCCCACGTCCAAAATACGCTTTTAATTTCTCAAAAACTAACCGATACTAGAAAAATCATTTTAAAACTATATTTGCTCATAACTTTATCTGGGGAATTTTTCTAATCAAGAAAATGTAGAAAAGGCGGGCGTTTAAAAAATAAACCCTAGAAAATTAGAAAATTTCCGGGTTCTCATACTCATTTTTTTTTCGGGGCGTCACAATACAACCAATTCGGAAGCAATTCCAGCCAAAACAACCAATTACAGTCGCAAATCCCAATTTCGGGTAAAACCAGAACAGCTATAGTAATTTTGACTTTTCTCACTCTACGCTACTCCGATTGACCTGAAATTTTGTAGGCACCTCTAAAATGTCATTCCCTACAACTTTCATGTTTTAAGCCAAGGCCAATTCGGCCTCTATCTAGGACCAAAAATTTCGGACAGAATGAAGAACCAAGAACCCTAATTTTCCAGAATTTCTTCCAAAACAGAAATTGATTGCAATTGTCCACTTTTTCCACCTTCTAGATGCCTTATATACCATTTCCAATCATCATATATAGCCACACAATCATGTTCATATTAAAACAGAAAAATCCCCAAAAATAATAAAAGTTCATCAATTCAACCACAACTCAAGATATAACCCATAAATTTGCATCTTATACAACCACTAAGCATGATTTAAGCATCAAATAAGGGAGGAGGGTGGTTCTTCATGGCTTACCTTTAAAACAAGAGAGAGAGAGAGCTATGGGTCACCTCAACCTTCCAAATAACTTCACCAATCACCTCAAAATCACTAAGTGAAGAGGTTTTATGGAACAAAAGTAAGACTAAGTAGTTGTTTTGGTGATTTGGAGCAAGATGAAATCAAGAACTTGGAGAGTTTTTTTTCTTCTTCTTGTCAAGAGAGGTTCGGCCACAAGCTTGGAAGAAATGGAAGATTTTTAGTCAATTTTTGGGTTTATGTAATAAATGGTAAAAGGATAAATAGTAAGTCAAATTGAAGATGGAATCTCTAAGTGACACATGTCACTTTCATTAATTACTTGCCTAACTTTTGTCTCTCTCACACCAATCACTTGGTAACCTCTAAATATCTCATAACACCCGATAAAATAATTCCAGTATCCAAAACTTAACCTAGTTGGCCGAAATTTTCCGAACTTTTCGCACTAGTGGGTCCCACGTCCGGTATACGTTCTTAATTTCTCAAAATCTATTCGATACTAGAAAAATCATCTAAAAACTATATCTGCTCCTTAAAATTATATAAAAAACTTTTCTAATCACGAAAATGCAGAAAACAAGCCATGAAAATTTCTAAAGCCTATAAAATGAAAATTACGGGTTCTCACAGGCCTTGCCGAACAGACCGGCCTACAAGATGGGTCCTGAGGAGACTAAGGAGATCCAGAGGCAAGTGGACGAGCTCCTAGAGAAAGGTTGGGCTCAAGAGAGCATGAGCCCATGTGCAGTTCCCGTCATCCTCGTTCCAAAGAAAGAGGGCATTTGGAGGATATGTATGGACTATCGGGCCGTCAACGCTATCACAGTTAAGTATCGTCACCCTTTACCTCGTTTAGATGATTTGTTTGACGAATTGTATGGTGCAGTCATATTCACCAAGATCGATCTTAGGAGTGGCTACCATCAAATTCGAATGAAGGAAGGGGACGAGTGGAAGACGGCCATCAAGACTAAGTATGGTCTGTATGAGTGGTTAGTTATGCCGTTTGGTTTGACTAACGGTCCGAGTACATTTATGCGCCTTATGAATCATGTGCTTCGCCCTTTCTTAGGCAAATTTGTTGTTGTTTATTTTGACGACATTCTGATCTACAGCAAGAGTCCTGAGGAACATGTAGCATATGTACGAGCTGTCCTTGAGGTTTTGCGCCTGGAGAGGTTATTCGCCAATCTTGGCAAATGTACTTTCTGCACTAATGAGCTTGTTTTCCTTGGTTACAAGGTTAGTGCACAAGGCATTAGAGTGGACGAGAGCAAGGTCCAAGCCATCAATGAGTGGCCCGTACCCAAGACCATGAGTGAAGTTCGGAGTTTCCACGGCCTTGCGAGTTTCTATCGCCAATTCGTGAAGGATTTCAGCACTATAGCTGCCCCTCTTACCGCCATTATCAAGAAGGATGTGAAGTTCGAATGGGGGAAGCTCAGAAGAAGGCGTTCCAACTCCTTAAACACAAACTCACACACGTACCCTTATTATCCTTACCTAGTTTTGATAAAGTTTTTGAGGTTGAGTGCGATGCTTCTGGTATAGGAATTGGAGCCGTGCTGATCCAAGAAGGAAGGCCGATCGCGTACTTTAGCGAGAAGTTAAATGGTGCCGCCTTGAACTACTCCACCTACGACAAGGAGTTCTATGCTTTGATTCGTGCACTGGAGACATGGCAGCACTACTTGAGGCCTAAAGAATTTGTCATCCACACTGACCACGAGGCATTAAAGCACCTCAAGTCTCAACAAAAGTTGAATAAGAGACACGTCAGGTGGGTCAATTTTGTGGAGTCCTTCCCCTATGTGATCAAATACAAAGCTGGCAAGACGAATGTCGTTGCCGATGCACTGTCCAGGAAGTATGCCTTGACTGCTTTACTTGATGCTAAACTCCTTGGATTTGATCTTATCAAGGATCTTTATGATACCGACTCGGATTTTTTTTGCTATCTATGCATCTTGTGTTAAGTCGGGTCAGGGTAAGTTCTTCATCCATGATGGTTTTCTGTATTGTCATGATAAATTATGCATTCCATCATGTTCTATTTGTGAGTTACTAACCCGTGAGGCTCACGGAGGTGGTTTGATGGGACACTTTGATGTCACCAAGACCTTGAGTGCTTTATAGGAACACTTCTATTGGCCACGCATGAGGCGGGACGTGGAGCGAGTGGTGTCACGCGGCATCACCTGTCACCGTGCCAAGTCCAAGCTCCAACCCTTTGGTTTGTACACACCTCTACCTATCCCTTCTGAACCATGGGTTGACATTTCGATGGACTTTGTGCTTGGTTTGCCTAGGAGTAAAAGAGGCCATGATAGTATTTTTGTCATTGTTGACCGATTTTCTAAAATGGCCCATTTTATACCATGTCATAAGACGAACGATGCTACCCACATAGCTGATCTCTTCTTTAAGGAAGTTGTCCGTTTGCATGGTGTGCCTAGGACCATTGTGTCTGATAGAGATGTGAAGTTTCTCTCTTACTTCTGGAAGACTTTGTGGGGGAAGTTGGGAACTAAGTTGCTATTTTCTACATCCAGTCACCCCCAGACCGATGGCCAAACAGAGGTCGTTAATCGCACATTGTCTACATTACTTAGGGCCATCATTAAACAGAATCTCAAAACTTGGGAGGAATGTTTTGTGACACCCCAACTTTTAAGATGCTATTGTTTTACGGTTTCTTTAGTTCATTTATTTTAAAACATTATTTTGTTTCAGGGAAGATACTAAAGTTATTTCTTTGGGTTTGATTTAAAACCTTATTTTGTTTTAAAAGACTAGAAACCCTAAAATTTTAATCAAAAACCCTAGTTTACTTGTGACTATGTTTAAATCCCTCATATTTGACTCAAAACCCTAATTTTATTCTATGAAATTGTAAAATTCACCACATTTTTCTTAAAATTCCTTTTATTTGGAAATTATTCATTTATTATGGCCCTACTACTCAAGCACCCCATAATAAGTGCAAATGAACCTAGAAAGTAGGGTTTCACTTTTGGTTTCAAGATCGGAGCAAAATTAGGGTTTTCGCGATTTTTCGCCAGATGAATTTTCGGTACAGAGTAAGGATCAAATTTGGTGATTAAAAATGACTTTAAGTGAGAAATAATATGTGATTAGGAGCAATGATATAAGGTTAGTGAATGGGAAGGTAAAAAACCCTAGTACGTGTGTTTTTAAGAAAAACGGCGCGAACCGACAGGTACCGCGCACTACCGATTGAACGCACCACTTGACCACCACTTTCTTACCATACAAGCTTATTAATATTTGAGCAAGATATCTTTTCAATTTCCAGCAAGCTTGACCGAAAATTGAGGCTAGAAATGCAAGAAAGAAAGAGAAAAAAATGAAAGGTGGTGGTGGCAACAAGTGTCGCCACCTAAGGGTTTCTTGACCAAGACATGGTCATCCTTCTTATCCCTAAATTTTGTTCCTTTTCCCTTCATTATTTCTGCCCCATAGCCGAACAAGGAGAGGAGAGAAAGAGAGCAAGAAAACAAATTCCTTCTTCTTGAGTTGAATCATTCAAGTAAGAAATTGAAATTCCAAACCGATTAAAGTGTGGGTTGTGAGTTGGGAAGCTTGTGGAACCAAGAAATTTCTAAAGGAAGTGGAGTATCACTCTTCCAAGCCTTGTTCTTGAGGTATAAAAATCTGATCATGATCCTTGCTCCTTTAAATTTTGGTTTAAGATGTTATTTAGATCATGTTTTAGCTTGATTACAAGATAAGCAAGTTGTTGTGATGATTCTTGGATGAGATATGCAAGCTAGGGTTTGATTAATTTCTGCCTAACCTTGTTTTATATTTAGTATATGTTGTATATAAGAGTAGATAAGGGGCTTTGGTAGAATTGGAAGCAAGAAAATGGAAGGATTGACTTGAGATTTCAAAAATTCCAGATTTCTGAAATTTCAGGATTACATTCTGCCTGATTTTAATACTCATAGTTAGATGCCAAATTAGGCTTGGAATAAAACATGAAAGTTTTAGAGAATGGTATTTTATAGGTTCCTACAAAATTTCAGCTCAATCGGAGCAACGTAACCCATGAAAAGACCAAAATACCCTCACTATTTTAAGGTTTTTCCCAGTAGTCCGTTTGGTCAGCTTATCCAGTTTATTCACTAGGATCCGTACTGATTTAGCTTTTTTCCAAAACATGAAAGTTTTAGTACCCTGTCTTAGCTTTTCAACTCCTCCAAGAAAACCTTAATCGGACCTTGGTAACCTGAGATATGACCATTCCAGTGCAGTGTGGTTAAATAGCCGACTAGTTGGATTTTGGTTCTGTAAATTGAGGATTTGACTAGGTTGCATTGGAAACTGGACTAAGTGATCTTCATGAACATTGTATCCCTGTGTCTTAGCTTCAAAACGGTATAAGTTGCGCCTCAATCCAATAAGCGTAGCTTTGATTGTGTTATTTCCGCAACCACACGTCAAATCTGTCTTTTGCTAGGTTACATTTCCGCAATTGTTATCACTTTGATTTCTGTTCTTATGTTGTTATGAGCCTATGGAACGGCTATTTACTTGAATCTATGATATGTATGACTTTGGGATTGGCTGAGAGAAAAATAATGAAGCCATAAATGGCTGGAAAATGGGTAAACACAAGGGGCATGCTGCCGAATTTTCACGAGAAAGATAAACTAGTCTTCAGAGTCCTAGTTTTATATTTTGCAAGTTTAACTTGGATACACTGAAAAATGGATTGAGTTATCTTTATGGAAGTTGTAACCTTTTGTCTAAGGTTCGAGACACTATCTAGTACATTTTGATCCGATAACCCTAGCTCCCGTTATGGACAAGATCGTGTAACCGTTTTGATTATTTTGACCGTTTTCATCTGTATTCGATCGTTTCAGTTATAAATTACTGTTGTATGGCCGTTTCATTCATGTGTGTATATAATCTGCCCATACAGATCTTGAGGCTTTTGACGGTGACGGTCAAGCTCCGTGAATTGTATCATTTTCGTGCCAAGTTGTATCAAGTGAGTAATTGGGTGGTTATTGATGTGAAATTGTTAAAGTGCTTTGTTCATGTTAAATGGGTACGTAGGCGAGGGTGTACTTTATCTCACTCGACCTAAGCCCATCCTTTGTTTTGATTTCCTATGTGAGAATACATGCTTTATGTTGAGTATCACCCTCTTGCTGTGTGCTGAGGAAGGGAATTTCATGACTTGAGTATCACCCTTTTGCTGTGTGCTGATAGGGGTGATCTCGTGACTTGAATTAAACCCCATTTGCTGTGTGCTGTTTGGGGTAAGTATCTTGTTGTGCACTTGTTGAGAGATACCATCTATTGAGAGATCGGATATCTCAGGGCTTGGTTCCAAGCCGGTTCCAAGGGTTAGACGAACTATTCGAGCCAGCCGGGGCTTGGTCGAAGATAGTTCCATGCTAAACTTGGGATTTAGTTTCTTGTTATAGCTTTGACGAAAGCTAAGTTACTTTATTTCGCTCGAGCTGCTGTGTGCTGTTGACTGGCCAGCGTGGGTTGATAAGGTGAACGGGGAATGTTTAAGTGGAGTCTATGGACCATGAGTACTTGGTTGACGGAGTGTCAACAGGCGTTCAAGTTCGGGGAATTGAACTGGCTTTGGAGCCACCCGTATCCTACACTTGTGATGTTACTTTTCTGTTATTGATGTGAAATATCCTGATTTACTTGTTTAATTGTGTGAGTGTTATTTTCCCCTGATTGCTCACTAAGCATATAGCTTACCCCATTCCATTTGTTTTCCTTAGCAGGGGGCCGACGCGGGGATCGCTCGGGAAAGTGGTTAGATTTTGAGCTATAGAATGTTTGTATTTGTATTTGTTAAAAGTTGACGAGTAAGATGTACATAGTGGTCGTGGTGGTTGTAGTTATCAGCTCTTCTAGGGTTCACTTTCTGGTACTCGTGGTATGTATGACTTGATGTACTAGTTTATGCAACTTTTGAAGATGTAATTGTGTAAATAGAACTTTCTTTTGGCGTGAATCTATTTTCTAGTTTTTATGATCAACTGAGTCCCGGCGAGAGCTGGGCAGGCGACTCGCCGAACCCTGGGGTACGCCCTAGGGATAGGTGGGGCCGTCACAGGTGGTATCAGAGCTTAGGCTTCAGATCTCTGTAGTGTATCCTAGGCTAAAGTTTAGGATGCCGGACTGTGGAATTCGATTTGATTCAAAAGTTAAGCGATCGAGGGATAAAAGCTAGAGCCTGCTTCGCGTGGTCTCTGCGCGGAGTGAGCTTGGGCCAAGTGGTGTTATGGTCCTAATTTCGTGAATGGGTATTAAGGATTAAGGACTTTTTTTTTGAAGCTTGAGTTACGAATCATGAAACATTCTAGGTTGAACCCTTATCATGGTACTTTGGGGACAATGGTTAGGTATGCCAGGTAGGAATCTCTAATATGGATGATTTACTCTTGGGACCGGCCGGCTCGAGTTGTGAATTGTCTTATTGTAAATTCTTGTACTTGGGTACCATATGGTGTGCTCTTACGTACATGTAATGGACCTGATTTGATATTACGCATGAGCAATGTGACCGATATTTGGACTTGAATTTGGACTTGAATGTGACCTATATTTGGACTTGAATTCGGTGACTGTTTGAGAATGTGAATTGCTGGGTATAGGCTAGCCGAGTGAGTTCTTATTCGTACCTGTGCTCCTTGAACTTGAAGTAATTGACTCTATTTTTGAACTTATATGGTTAAACCCTGCTTCGACCTTGTTTTTGAATTTATTTGTACTCGTGTGGTTGTAGACCGGCTACTATTCCTCTGTAGCGGTTGAACTAAAACTCTCTGGTGAGGCATTGCTTGTTGTGTTCCAAGCACCGCCAGGGGTAAAATTTTCGACTTGAGAAATTTTTGACTTGAGACTTGCATTTTGAGAACATGAACAGGCTTTGTCTGGCTAGAGTGAGTCCAAGAAATTAACGGGCACCTTGGGAAGTGGAGTAAGAAATCGGACGGGGGTGATTTTCAATGAGTGTGGGACGACAAGTCGTGTTTCTTTCATTTAGCCCTTGCATTGTTTCTACATGTCATTTACTTATGGTATGTTAATGCCTACATATATAGTACTTACTGCACTTGACTTTGTCTGACCTGAAATGTCCCTTGGTGTATATGGTACATTATATTGTGTATATTTTACGTGACTTGTATATATACGTACACACTTTGATCTTGAACCATATTTTGTCCCAATTATAGAAACTATAAAATCATTAAATGGAGACTCGTGGTGGGGGTAGAGGACGAGGACAAGGAACCGAAGGGGTAACTAATGAAAATGCGAATACGCAAGCCGAAACTCAGGTAGCTATTGCCATACAGCGAATGGCTGATTTACTAGAACGAATGGTCAACCAACAGGGTCAAGGCCAAGTATAGCATCCTGGCAATCATGAAGGAGAGGACCGTGCCTTAGAACGGTTCCAAAAATTTCTACCGCCAAAATTCTTGGGTGGACCTAGCCCTAATATAGCGGAGAGCTGGTTGGAGCGAATGTTAGACATTTTTGCTGCGTTAGGATACTCAGAGGAACGGCAGATAGCTTTCACCGTTTTTCAATTTGAGGGAGCGGCTCGTGCCTGGTGGAATGTGATTCGAGCCAAATGGGATAGAGAGCAAATCCCATGGACATGGGTGAATTTTACTCGTGAGTTTATTGAGAAGTACTTACCGCCACTTGTTCAGCAAAGGAGAGAGGATGAGTTCATACGCCTACGTCAAGGGACTATGAGTGTGGCAGAGTACGAGACACAGTTTACCAAACTCTCTCGTTTTGCTCCAGAATTAATACTGACAGACCAAAGGAGAATTCGTCGATTTGTACAGGGTTTGAACGTGGAAATTCAAGAGACATTGGCAGCTGCTCAATTGGAGACTTATAGTCAAGCGATTGAAAAGGCACAAAGAATTGAAAGTACTAAGAGTCAAGTAAAGGCCTTTCATGATAAGAAAAGAAGGCACCCCGATACAAGCAGTTATATTGAGGGACAGAGCTCGGGGAGCGAGCCACCACTTAAGAAGAGTCGAGGAATAGGTGGACCACGATCCACTGGGATCCCAAATCAAGGAAATGTTGAGAAAAATCAGGTAGGAAGAGAAACCCAAAGGGGTACCTCACATGGAGGTCCGACGTCAGGATCTAGAATGACATGCGGATTTTGTGGAGCTGCTAATCACATAGAAGATAATTGTTGGAAGAAAGGACAAGTACGGAAATGCTATCGATGTGGTAGTGCTGAGCATCTGATTGCTCAGTGCCCTACCTACCAAAAGAAGGAAATTTGCCAAGGGCAGAAGGGAACACGTCTGAGAAGACTAATGCCACGGGTAATCGACCGAAAGTGCCGGCAAGGACCTATGCAATAGGAAGCCAAGAGGTGACAGACCCTTTAACAATCACCGAAGGTACCTTCCCTATTTTCCATCGTATTGAGGTATTTGAGTATTCCAACCCTTTAGTTCGTTGATTGGAATTTCGAGGACGAAATTCTTTTAAGGAGGGGAGATTGTGACACCCCAACTTTTAAGATGCTATTGTTTTACGGTTTCTTTAGTTCATTTATTTTAAAACATTATTTTGTTTCAGAGAAGATACTAAAGTTATTTCTTTGGGTTTGATTTAAAACCTTATTTTGTTTTAAAAGACTAGAAACCCTAAAATTTTAATCAAAAACCCTAGTTTACATGTGACTATATTTAAATCCCTCATATTTGACTCAAAACCCTAATTTTATTCTATGAAATTGTAAAATTCACCACATTTTTCTTAAAATTCCTTTTATTTGGAAATTATTCATTTATTATGGCCCTACTACTCAAGCACCCCATAATAAGTGCAAATGAACCTAGAAAGTAGGGTTTCACTTTTGGTTTCAAGATCGGAGCAAAATTAGGGTTTTCGCGATTTTTCGCCGGATGAATTTTCGGTACAGAGTAAGGATCAAATTTGGTGATTAAAAGTGACTTTTAAGTGAGAAATAATATGTGATTAGGAGCAATGATATAAGGTTAGTGAATGGGAAGGTAAAAAACCCTAGTACGTGTGTTTTTAAGAAAAACGGCGCGAACCGACGGGTACCGCGCACTACCGATTGAACGCACCACTTGACCACCACTTTCTTACCATACAAGCTTATTAATATTTGAGCAAGATATATTTTCAATTTCCAGCAAGCTTGACCGAAAATTGAGGCTAGAAATGCAAGAAAGAAAGAGAAAAAAATGAAAGGTGGTGGTGGCGACAAGTGTCACCACCTAAGGGTTTCTTGACCAAGACATGGTCATCCTTCTTATCCCTAAATTTTGTTCCTTTTCCCTTCATTATTTCTGCCCCATAGCCGAACAAGGAGAGGAGAGAAAGAGAGCAAGAAAACAAATTCCTTCTTCTTGAGTTGAATCATTCAAGTAAGAAATTGAAATTCCAAACCGATTAAAGTGTGGGTTGTGAGTTGGGAAGCTTGTGGAACCAAGAAATTTCTAAAGGAAGTGGAGTATCACTCTTCCAAGCCTTGTTCTTGAGGTATAAAAATCTGATCATGATCCTTGCTCCTTTAAATTTTGGTTTAAGATGTTATTTAGATCATGTTTTAGCTTGATTACAAGATAAGCAAGTTGTTGTGATGATTCTTGGATGAGATATGCAAGCTAGGGTTTGATTAATTTCTGCCTAACCTTGTTTTATATTTAGTATATGTTGTATATAAGAGTATATAAGGGGCTTTGGTAGAATTGGAAGCAAGAAAATGGAAGGATTGACTTGAGATTTCAAAAATTCCAGATTTCTGAAATTTCAGGATTACATTCTGCCCGATTTTAATACTCATAGTTAGAGGCCAAATTAGGCTTGGAATAAAACATGAAAGTTTTAGAGAATGGTATTTTATAGGTTCCTACAAAATTTCAGCTCAATCGGAGCAACGTAACCCATGAAAAGACCAAAATACCCTCACTATTTTAAGGTTTTTCCCAGTAGTCCGTTTGGTCAGCTTATCCAGTTTATTCACTAGGATCCGTACTGATTTAGCTTTTTTCCAAAACATGAAAGTTTTAGTACCCTGTCTTAGCTTTTCAACTCCTCCAAGAAAACCTTAATCGGACCTTGGTAACCTGAGATATGACCATTCCAGTGCAGTGTGGTTAAATAGCCGACTAGTTGGATTTTGGTTCTGTAAATTGAGGATTTGACTAGGTTGCATTGGAAACTGGACTAAGTGATCTTCATGAACATTGTATCCCTGTGTCTTAGCTTCAAAACGGTATAAGTTGCGCCTCAATCCAATAAGCGTAGCTTTGATTGTGTTATTTCCGCAACCACACGTCAAATCTGTCTTTTGCTAGGTTACATTTCCGCAATTGTTATCACTTTGATTTCTGTTCTTATGTTGTTATGAGCCTATGGAACGGCTATTTACTTGAATCTATGATATGTATGACTTTGGGATTGGCTGAGAGAAAAATAATGAAGCCATAAATGGCTGGAAAATGGGTAAACACAAGGGGCATGCTGCCGAATTTTCACGAGAAAGATAAACTAGTCTTCAGAGTCCTAGTTTTATATTTTGCAAGTTTAACTTGGATACACTGAAAAATGGATTGAGTTATCTTTATGGAAGTTGTAACCTTTTGTCTAAGGTTCGAGACACTATCTAGTACATTTTGATCCGATAACCCTAGCTCCCGTTATGGACAAGATCGTGTAACCGTTTTGATTATTTTGACCGTTTTCATCTGTATTCGATCGTTTCAGTTATAAATTACTGTTGTATGGCCGTTTCATTCATGTGTGTATATAATCTGCCCATACAGATCTTGAGGCTTTTGACGGTGACGGTCAAGCTCCGTGAATTGTATCATTTTCGTGCCAAGTTGTATCAAGTGAGTAATTGGGTGGTTATTGATGTGAAATTGTTAAAGTGCTTTGTTCATGTTAAATGGGTACGTAGGCGAGGGTGTACTTTATCTCACTCGACCTAAGCCCATCCTTTGTTTTGATTTCCTATGTGAGAATACATGCTTTATGTTGAGTATCACCCTCTTGCTGTGTGCTGAGGAGGGGGATTTCATGACTTGAGTATCACCCTTTTGCTGTGTGCTGATAGGGGTGATCTCGTGACTTGAATTAAACCCCATTTGCTGTGTGCTGTTTGGGGTAAGTATCTTGTTGTGCACTTGTTGAGAGATACCATCTATTGAGAGATCGGATATCTCAGGGCTTGGTTCCAAGCCGGTTCCAAGGGTTAGACGAACTATTCGAGCCAACCGGGGCTTGGTCGAAGATAGTTCCATGCTAAACTTGGGATTTAGTTTCTTGTTATAGCTTTGACGAAAGCTAAGTTACTTTATTTCGCTCGAGCTGCTGTGTGCTGTTGACTGGCCAGCGTGGGTTGATAAGGTGAACGGGGAATGTTTAAGTGGAGTCTATGGACCATGAGTACTTGGTTGACGGAGTGTCAACAGGCGTTCAAGTTCGGGGAATTGAACTGGCTTTGGAGCCACCCGTATCCTACACTTGTGATGTTACTTTTCTGTTATTGATGTGAAATATCCTGATTTACTTGTTTAATTGTGTGAGTGTTATTTTCCCCTGATTGCTCACTAAGCATATAGCTTACCCCATTCCATTTGTTTTCCTTAGCAGGGGGCCGACGCGGGGATCGCTCGGGAAGGTGGTTAGATTTTGAGCTATAGAATGTTTGTATTTGTATTTGTTAAAAGTTGACGAGTAAGATGTACATAGTGGTCGTGGTGGTTGTAGTTATCAGCTCTTCTAGGGTTCACTTTCTGGTACTCGTGGTATGTATGACTTGATGTACTAGTTTATGCAACTTTTGAAGATGTAATTGTGTAAATAGAACTTTCTTTTGGCGTGAATCTATTTTCTAGTTTTTATGATCAACTGAGTCCCGGCGAGAGCTGGGCAGGCGACTCGCCGAACCCTGGGGTACGCCCTAGGGATAGGTGGGGCCGTCACAGGTGGTATCAGAGCTTAGGCTTCAGATCTCTGTAGTGTATCCTAGGCTAAAGTTTAGGATGCCGGACTGTGGAATTCGATTTGATTCAAAAGTTAAGCGATCGAGGGATAAAAGCTAGAGCCTGCTTCGCGTGGTCTCTGCGCGGAGTGAGCTTGGGACAAGTGGTGTTATGGTCCTAATTTCGTGAATGGGTATTAAGGATTAAGGACTTTTTTTTTGAAGCTTGAGTTACGAATCATGAAACATTCTAGGTTGAACCCTTATCATGGTACTTTGGGGACAATGGTTAGGTATGCCAGGTAGGAATCTCTAATATGGATGATTTACTCTTGGGACCGGCCGGCTCGAGTTGTGAATTGTCTTATTGTAAATTCTTGTACTTGGGTACCATATGGTGTGCTCTTACGTACATGTAATGGACCTGATTTGATATTACGCATGAGCAATGTGACCGATATTTGGACTTGAATTTGGACTTGAATGTGACCTATATTTGGACTTGAATTCGGTGACTGTTTGAGAATGTGAATTGCTGGGTATAGGCTAGCCGAGTGAGTTCTTATTCGTACCTGTGCTCCTTGAACTTGAAGTAATTGACTCTATTTTTGAACTTATATGGTTAAACCCTGCTTCGACCTTGTTTTTGAATTTATTTGTACTCGTGTGGTTGTAGACCGGCTACTATTCCTCTGTAGCGGTTGAACTAAAACTCTCTGGTGAGGCATTGCTTGTTGTGTTCCAAGCACCGCCAGGGGTAAAATTTTCGACTTGAGAAATTTTTGACTTGAGACTTGCATTTTGAGAACATGAACAGGCTTTGTCTGGCTAGAGTGAGTCCAAGAAATTAACGGGCACCTTGGGAAGTGGAGTAAGAAATCGGACGGGGGTGATTTTCAATGAGTGTGGGACGACAAGTCGTGTTTCTTTCATTTAGCCCTTGCATTGTTTCTACATGTCATTTACTTATGGTATGTTAATGCCTACATATATAGTACTTACTGCACTTGACTTTGTCTGACCTGAAATGTCCCTTGGTGTATATGGTACATTATATTGTGTATATTTTACGTGACTTGTATATATACGTACACACTTTGATCTTGAACCATATTTTGTCCCAATTATAGAAACTATAAAATCATTAAATGGAGACTCGTGGTGGGGGTAGAGGACGAGGACAAGGAACCGAAGGGGTAACTAATGAAAATGCGAATACGCAAGCCGAAACTCAGGTAGCTATTGCCATACAGCGAATGGCTGATTTACTAGAACGAATGGTCAACCAACAGGGTCAAGGCCAAGTATAGCATCCTGGCAATCATGAAGGAGAGGACCGTGCCTTAGAACGGTTCCAAAAATTTCTACCGCCAAAATTCTTGGGTGGACCTAGCCCTAATATAGCGGAGAGCTGGTTGGAGCGAATGTTAGACATTTTTGCTGCGTTAGGATACTCAGAGGAACGGCAGATAGCTTTCACCGTTTTTCAATTTGAGGGAGCGGCTCGTGCCTGGTGGAATGTGATTCGAGCCAAATGGGATAGAGAGCAAATCCCATGGACATGGGTGAATTTTACTCGTGAGTTTATTGAGAAGTACTTACCGCCACTTGTTCAGCAAAGGAGAGAGGATGAGTTCATACGCCTACGTCAAGGGACTATGAGTGTGGCAGAGTACGAGACACAGTTTACCAAACTCTCTCGTTTTGCTCCAGAATTAATACTGACAGACCAAAGGAGAATTCGTCGATTTGTACAGGGTTTGAACGTGGAAATTCAAGAGACATTGGCAGCTGCTCAATTGGAGACTTATAGTCAAGCGATTGAAAAGGCACAAAGAATTGAAAGTACTAAGAGTCAAGTAAAGGCCTTTCATGATAAGAAAAGAAGGCACCCCGATACAAGCAGTTATATTGAGGGACAGAGCTCGGGGAGCGAGCCACCACTTAAGAAGAGTCGAGGAATAGGTGGACCACGATCCACTGGGATCCCAAATCAAGGAAATGTTGAGAAAAATCAGGTAGGAAGAGAAACCCAAAGGGGTACCTCACATGGAGGTCCGACGTCAGGATCTAGAATGACATGCGGATTTTGTGGAGCTGCTAATCACATAGAAGATAATTGTTGGAAGAAAGGACAAGTACGGAAATGCTATCGATGTGGTAGTGCTGAGCATCTGATTGCTCAGTGCCCTACCTACCAAAAGAAGGAAATTTGCCAAGGGCAGAAGGGAACACGTCTGAGAAGACTAATGCCACGGGTAATCGACCGAAAGTGCCGGCAAGGACCTATGCAATAGGAAGCCAAGAGGTGACAGACCCTTTAACAATCACCGAAGGTACCTTCCCTATTTTCCATCGTATTGAGGTATTTGAGTATTCCAACCCTTTAGTTCGTTGATTGGAATTTCGAGGACGAAATTCTTTTAAGGAGGGGAGATTGTGACACCCCAACTTTTAAGATGCTATTGTTTTACGGTTTCTTTAGTTCATTTATTTTAAAACATTATTTTGTTTCAGAGAAGATACTAAAGTTATTTCTTTGGGTTTGATTTAAAACCTTATTTTGTTTTAAAAGACTAGAAACCCTAAAATTTTAATCAAAAACCCTAGTTTACATGTGACTATATTTAAATCCCTCATATTTGACTCAAAACCCTAATTTTATTCTATGAAATTGTAAAATTCACCACATTTTTCTTAAAATTCCTTTTATTTGGAAATTATTCATTTATTATGGCCCTACTACTCAAGCACCCCATAATAAGTGCAAATGAACCTAGAAAGTAGGGTTTCACTTTTGGTTTCAAGATCGGAGCAAAATTAGGGTTTTCGCGATTTTTCGCCGGATGAATTTTCGGTACAGAGTAAGGATCAAATTTGGTGATTAAAAGTGACTTTTAAGTGAGAAATAATATGTGATTAGGAGCAATGATATAAGGTTAGTGAATGGGAAGGTAAAAAACCCTAGTACGTGTGTTTTTAAGAAAAACGGCGCGAACCGACGGGTACCGCGCACTACCGATTGAACGCACCACTTGACCACCACTTTCTTACCATACAAGCTTATTAATATTTGAGCAAGATATATTTTCAATTTCCAGCAAGCTTGACCGAAAATTGAGGCTAGAAATGCAAGAAAGAAAGAGAAAAAAATGAAAGGTGGTGGTGGCGACAAGTGTCACCACCTAAGGGTTTCTTGACCAAGACATGGTCATCCTTCTTATCCCTAAATTTTGTTCCTTTTCCCTTCATTATTTCTGCCCCATAGCCGAACAAGGAGAGGAGAGAAAGAGAGCAAGAAAACAAATTCCTTCTTCTTGAGTTGAATCATTCAAGTAAGAAATTGAAATTCCAAACCGATTAAAGTGTGGGTTGTGAGTTGGGAAGCTTGTGGAACCAAGAAATTTCTAAAGGAAGTGGAGTATCACTCTTCCAAGCCTTGTTCTTGAGGTATAAAAATCTGATCATGATCCTTGCTCCTTTAAATTTTGGTTTAAGATGTTATTTAGATCATGTTTTAGCTTGATTACAAGATAAGCAAGTTGTTGTGATGATTCTTGGATGAGATATGCAAGCTAGGGTTTGATTAATTTCTGCCTAACCTTGTTTTATATTTAGTATATGTTGTATATAAGAGTATATAAGGGGCTTTGGTAGAATTGGAAGCAAGAAAATGGAAGGATTGACTTGAGATTTCAAAAATTCCAGATTTCTGAAATTTCAGAATTACATTCTGCCCGATTTTAATACTCATAGTTAGAGGCCAAATTAGGCTTGGAATAAAACATGAAAGTTTTATAGAATGGTATTTTATAGGTTCCTACAAAATTTCAGCTCAATCGGAGCAACGTAACCCATGAAAAGACCAAAATACCCTCACTATTTTAAGGTTTTTCCCAGTAGTCCGTTTGGTCAGCTTATCCAGTTTATCACATTTATTCACTAGGATCCGTACTGATTTAGCTTTTTTCCAAAACATGAAAGTTTTAGTACCCTGTCTTAGCTTTTCAACTCCTCCAAGAACACCTTAATCGGACCTTGGTAACCTGAGATATGACCATTCCAGTGCAGTGTGGTTAAATAGCCGACTAGTTGGATTTTGGTTCTGTAAATTGAGGATTTGACTAGGTTGCATTGGAAACTGGACTAAGTGATCTTCATGAACATTGTATCCCTGTGTCTTAGCTTCAAAACGGTATAAGTTGCGCCTCAATCCAATAAGCGTAGCTTTGATTGTGTTATTTCCGCAACCACACGTCAAATCTGTCTTTTGCTAGGTTACATTTCCGCAATTGTTATCACTTTGATTTCTGTTCTTATGTTGTTATGAGCCTATGGAACGGCTATTTACTTGAATCTATGATATGTATGACTTTGGGATTGGCTGAGAGAAAAATAATGAAGCCATAAATGGCTGGAAAATGGGTAAACACAAGGGGCATGCTGCCGAATTTTCACGAGAAAGATAAACTAGTCTTCAGAGTCCTAGTTTTATATTTTGCAAGTTTAACTTGGATACACTGAAAAATGGATTGAGTTATCTTTATGGAAGTTGTAACCTTTTGTCTAAGGTTCGAGACACTATCTAGTACATTTTGATCCGATAACCCTAGCTCCCGTTATGGACAAGATCGTGTAACCGTTTTGATTATTTTGACCGTTTTCATCTGTATTCGATCGTTTCAGTTATAAATTACTGTTGTATGGCCGTTTCATTCATGTGTGTATATAATCTGCCCATACAGATCTTGAGGCTTTTGACGGTGACGGTCAAGCTCCGTGAATTGTATCATTTTCGTGCCAAGTTGTATCAAGTGAGTAATTGGGTGGTTATTGATGTGAAATTGTTAAAGTGCTTTGTTCATGTTAAATGGGTACGTAGGCGAGGGTGTACTTTATCTCACTCGACCTAAGCCCATCCTTTGTTTTGATTTCCTATGTGAGAATACATGCTTTATGTTGAGTATCACCCTCTTGCTGTGTGCTGAGGAAGGGAATTTCATGACTTGAGTATCACCCTTTTGCTGTGTGCTGATAGGGGTGATCTCGTGACTTGAATTAAACCCCATTTGCTGTGTGCTGTTTGGGGTAAGTATCTTGTTGTGCACTTGTTGAGAGATACCATCTATTGAGAGATCGGATATCTCAGGGCTTGGTTCCAAGCCGGTTCCAAGGGTTAGACGAACTATTCGAGCCAACCGGGGCTTGGTCGAAGATAGTTCCATGCTAAACTTGGGATTTAGTTTCTTGTTATAGCTTTGACGAAAGCTAAGTTACTTTATTTCGCTCGAGCTGCTGTGTGCTGTTGACTGGCCAGCGTGGGTTGATAAGGTGAACGGGGAATGTTTAAGTGGAGTCTATGGACCATGAGTACTTGGTTGACGGAGTGTCAACAGGCGTTCAAGTTCGGGGAATTGAACTGGCTTTGGAGCCACCCGTATCCTACACTTGTGATGTTACTTTTCTGTTATTGATGTGAAATATCCTGATTTACTTGTTTAATTATGTGAGTGTTATTTTCCCCTGATTGCTCACTAAGCATATAGCTTACCCCATTCCAGTTGTTTTCCTTAGCAGGGGGCCGACGCGGGGATCGCTCGGGAAGGTGGTTAGATTTTGAGCTATAGAATGTTTGTATTTGTATTTGTTAAAAGTTGACGAGTAAGATGTACATAGTGGTCGTGGTGGTTGTAGTTATCAGCTCTTCTAGGGTTCACTTTCTGGTACTCGTGGTATGTATGACTTGATGTACTAGTTTATGCAACTTTTGAAGATGTAATTGTGTAAATAGAACTTTCTTTTGGCGTCAATCTATTTTCTAGTTTTTATGATCGACTGAGTCCCGGCGAGAGCTGGGCAGGCGACTCGCCGAACCCTGGGGTACGCCCTAGGGGGAGGTGGGGCCGTCACATGTTTACCCAATGTCGAGTTTGCTTATAACCGTACACTCCATAGTGCTACACAGTTTTCTCCATTTGAGATTGTTTACGGTTTTAACCCATTGACTCCTTTGGATTTGTTGCCTTTGCCGTTGTCTGAGCGTACTAACCTTGATGGCAAGAAGAAGGCCGAGTTTGTCCAGGCTTTATACCAGCAGGTGAGGGCTAACATTGAAGCTCGCACCCAACAATATCTCAAGCATGCCAACAAGGGTCGGCGACACGTCGTGTTTGAACCTGGCGATTGGGTCTGGTTACACTTACGCAAAGAGCGATTCCCTGTCCAGCGCCGTAACAAGTTGCTACCCCGAGGAGATGGACCATTCCAGATTATGGCGCGTATCAACGACAACGCCTACAAGCTCGATCTACCAGGTGAGTATAATGTCTCGGCTACATTTAATGTTGCTGACCTAAGTCCCTATCTTGCAGATGATGAGGTCGATTTGAGGAAAAATCTTTCGCAAGAGGAGGGGAATGATGAGGAGGTCGAGGGTGCTATTCAAGTGGAGCAAGTAAAGGTACCGTTGGGGCCTATGACCCGTGATGTGCGACGGATCTAGACGAACACCAAGTTGGGATGATTGGCGGAACTTTGACCCTTCTAGAATCACGAGCCACGAACTAAGGAGATTCCTTAACCCACGACTAGCAAATTTAGTGAACCAAAAGTATGGATAGAAGAACGCCACAATCAAGGAGACTACTTGATTGATAAGTTCGATGAACAACTTGAGATTAATTCTCAAGTATTCAAAGGAAATTCTCTTGAGGCAAGAGAGAGTGAAATAACTCACATATATTTTATAAAATCTGAATTGTCCTTTATTGAATGAAAACCTAGGCTATATATAGCCTTACAGGACTCAAACCCTAGAATGTCCAATGGACGACCTTGCCCTTCATTAAGGGCGAAAATGTCTAACAACTAATTGACTAAAATTAAGACTCCAAATTCGGCCAAAGTGAAGTGAAAATTGACCGAAATTATTAATGCTAACAAACAACTAATAATGGAAACTAAAACCCTAATTAGCAAGCTAGTACTCCGCGAACTAGTCTTTACTTGAATCTTCCAATTCCCCATGTGCTTGAATGGAATGGGCCTTGGTCTCTATATTCTCATCATTCCCCTCCTCTTAAAGGCGATTTGTCCCCAAATCATGACTCTTCTTACAAAACAAAGGTGATGAGAGCATGTGTATAGTCACCAAGCAGCCTGCATGTCGCCTTCTCAAGCGAAGAAAGATCAAGACACCCTTGTGGGACACCAGGAAAACTTGTGGTGGTGGTAGATACATGTTGTGGACAGCAAGAGTTCCATGATAATGGCCACACAAGTGACGTCTCAAGCCTATGGGTGGACCGTGAGCGGACGCCCGGTGAACCAAGGTTTGGTTGGGCTGCGCGTTGTACGCATCAAGACGTGCAAAAGCGGCATCAAAGGCCATTGTAACCCGACTAGTGCTGGTTGGAACAAGTAGAACTGGTACAACACAAGGGCTTAGATTCTCTTGAATCCAACCCTTACCAAGCAACTCCTCCACTTGTCGTTGTTGCTCCTTGGTTTCCTCAGGATTGGTCCTATATGGTGCCTTGTTTGGAAGGGAAAATCCAGGAATGAAATCAATTTGATGTTCAATTCCCCTTAATGGAGGCAATCCATTAGGTATATCCTCAGGAAAGACGTCTTGATACTCCTGTAAGAGGTTAGTAATAACACTAGGCAAAGAAGCATCAAGAGCATTAGTGAGTAAGGATTCCTTGCCAAATAAAATAAATAAAACCTGATTAGAATGCAAGGCCTTTCTCACATCTTTCACCTTGGCAAGCATGCTGGGTTTTCTCTCCTGTGCGGGTTCGAAGACCGAATGAGAGTGATCCAACTTGCTTGAAGAAGGGTCGGCCAACACTAATTTCTTAGCTTTGGCGTTGTCCTTCTTGGTGGTAGCATGCAAGTCATACTCTTTTTGTAGACTAACTTGATCCTCATGTACTTGTTGAGGTGTAAGAGGTGCAAGTGTAATCTTTTTACAATTATGCATAAAAGAGTATTTGTTCAAGAAACCATCAAAAGTGACTCTTTGGTCAAATTGCCAAGGACGCCCTAAGAGTATATGTGCAGCTTGCATTGGTACTACATCACACATAACATCATCTTCATACCTACCAATGCGAAAAGTAACCAGAACTTGTTTAAGAACACGTACCTCTCCACTGTTGTTTAACCACTGAAGCTTGTAGGGACGGGGGTGCTCACTAGTTGGCAAGTTTAGTTTCTCCACCATCAATGCACTAGCAACATTAGTGCAACTTCCGGGGTCAATCACCAAGCTGCATACCTTGTTGGTCACATGGCACCTAGTGTAAAAGATGTTGTCACGTTGAAGTTCATCCTTACTAGCTTGCGTAGCTAGTGCCCTTCTTGCTACCAATCCAACTTTGTCTTGAGTTGGAACTTCCTCTATCTCATCTTCCTCTTCAACCAAGGAAGGCATGTCTTTGTACTCCTCCTCTTCATCATCAGTGACAATGTCTCCATTTGGTAGCACAAGCATGGTTCTTGGATTTGGACATTGGCTTGCAATGTGTCCAATTCCTTGACACCTCCAACATTTGGTGTCACGATTCCTAGGTTTTGGAGTTTCAATTGTTGGTTTTGAAACAACCTTGGAGTCGGCTTTAGTAAAAGGTGGCCGTGAGCTTGACCCTTGATCTTGCTTCGGCTTTGGAGTGGTCCAAGTATTCGAACCTCTCTCTTCCCTGCTAGGCTGGAATGGTCGAGTAAATGTTTGTGGATGAGGGTTAGAATTTCTGGTTGTACCTCTCCTCTTGAGCCTTTGCTCAATCTTGATAGCCTTCTCCACCATATCTTCTATCTCCACATAGTATTGAAGCTCCAGTTGATCGGCTATTTCGACCCTCAGACCATTGAGAAATCTTGCCATTGTAGCCTCTCTATCTTCTTGAATATCTGCTCTCAACATGGAGATTTCCATGTCCTTGTAGTAGTCCTCAACTGAGCGTTGACCTTGTGTCAAGGTTTGAAGTTTTTGGTACAAGTCTCTATGGTAGTGACTTGGTACAAATCGCTTCTTCATCAGTCTCTTGAGCTCAGTCCAAGTGGTTATAGGTGGTTCTCCACACCTTCTCCTGCTTGTAACCACTTGTTCCCACCAAACTATGGCATAGTCGGTGAATTCTACTACGGCAAGTCTCAATTTTTGTGCATCGGTGTAGTCATTACAATCGAATACTAGCTCCACTCGACTTTCCCATTCAAGGTATGTATCCGGATCAGATTTGCCTTGGAAAGGAGGAATCTTCATCTTAATCCCCTTGATGGCATCACCGATTGCTCTTGTGTTTCGCTTTGGTCTTCTTTGCTCGTATGCCTCATGTTCCGAATCGGCATTGGAGTCACTAGATTCCCCCAGGGTGAATTTTCCCCTAGATTTCCTAGAAGAAGCCCTAGACGAACTTAGTTGATCAATTTGCTCATGGATTGTTTCCAACCTTTGGTCAAATCTCCTCTGCATTTCCTTCCACATATTATCCATTTTAAGTGATAACTGAGCAATGGTAATTTCATGTTCCTGAGACATGGTGAAACCTGCAAAACTTGACAAATTGTTAGTAGAAAATGCCTCACTTGCTCCCTTAAGTGTTTCACTCCTCTCGTGTTTTCACTCAAGTGTGTATGGCACTCTAATGCTCTCACCAATTCACTTCTCAAACCACTTGTTTGTTTCCTTTGAAGAAATCAGAAATTTTCTCAAGGAAGTTCAATCAAACTTTAATCAAAATAGCTCCCAATTGTATCAAAGGAACAAGGAAACAAAAAGTAGAAATGGAAAGCTCAAGTAATGAATAAGGAATGGAAGAGGAAAGAATTGATGTACAAAGAAAAAGAAAGTCCAAGTACGATGATGGAGTTCCCAAGTGCTTTACTTAATTGCCCAATTGATTTTTGGAAACAAGTTAGGTGTTGGACTTATTTGGAAATTTCCTTAAAGTCGGCTAACCAAACAGAATTATTACCAAAATTTTTCCAGATTCCCTCTCCAAAAACCTTCCTAAAGTCGACTATAACAAATCAGAATTGTTCCCAAAAAAAAAAATTCCAGATTTCTGCTCCTTTTAAACCTTCCAAAGTCGGCTGCAAAACAGAATTTGGTAGCTTCCTAACCGCTGAAAATTTCCAGATTTGTTACCTTATCAAATCAGAATAGCTTCCACGAAAAAAATTCCAGATTTCTTGTCTTCTTAAATTCCCCTCAAAGTCGGCTGGAATTTCCTAAAAAATTTTCCAGATTTGGTAGCTTCCTAACCCCAAAATTTTCCAGAATTACCTCTTCTTAAATCCCCTCAAAATTTTCGTCCCTTACTCTCCCTCAAGAACAACAATTCGGCCCTCCCCTCTTTGCTCCACACAAGGACAGTTTTGACGCTTGGTGCTAACAATGGCTTCACAAGATGACACAAGCAACGTCACCCAAGAATACCCCAAGCGGCCTGCTCAAGAAACTCCCAAGAGGTTTACTCCTAAGCCAAGAAAGCCCCGTATGGATGCAAGGACGTACAAGAAACTGTTTATACGTAGGGAAGTGCAAATCTTCAAGAATCAAGATGGTCAAGATCCTCAAAAGACTCAGCGGGTGATACAAGTGATCAAGGCTCAAGGTGTGCAAGATTTTCAAGAAGAGGTTGGTCAAAACTTTTGAGTAGTCTTTTTCTTGATGTAATTTTCTGGTTTGTTGAAACAATTGCAACAAGACAGAATTTGGCAAATAAAAGTGCGGCTTCCTTCTTTGTTGTTTGCTACCCGAGTGCCCTTTCTCTTTTTCTTTTTTTTTCTATTTTTTTTTTTGACTCTAAGAACACACAATTACTCGGCTGTTCTTGGGTAAAATTCCAGAATTTAATGTCAAACCAATGTTCTCCTTCAATCCTCCAATAACTATCAAAACATGTATCAAGATTTTGAGACTTCAAGATTAGTTTCAAGAAACTCAAGAATCCCTAGATTATTGTAGTTCCTCTTCAAGATTCCAACCCCAAACAAGTTTAACCACAAAAATCAGTTTAGGAAATTAATGAAAACAACTTGGTGGAATAAACTAAAGTTTGGACAGATTTGGCAAGAAACTTGCACCCAAGGAAACCCTAGTTGCAAGTGAAAACCCTAGCCGTCGCAGAAAATTTTTTTTTTTTGTTTGATATTTAAACAGAATATGCAACGAACAAAACACGGCTACACTTGAAGGCAGGCTTCAAGACAGAATCACACAACAAGTAATGCACGAAGTGGACACGAAGCAAAAGAAATCAAAGAGTGACTCAACAAGACAACAAAGGCGGACAGAATTTTTTTTTTTTGTAATAACAATCGGACTTGACACAAAGGAAGACACGACCAGAATTGCAAAATAAAATTGACTAGAAAGCTTACGAACAAACTCAACGGGATATACTTGATGTCGTCGACTAGCTCTGGATACCAACTGATGTGCGACGGATCTAGACGAACACCAAGTTGGGATGATTGGCGGAACTTTGACCCTTCTAGAATCACGAGCCACGAACTAAGGAGATTCCTTAACCCACGACTAGCAAATTTAGTGAACCAAAAGTATGGATAGAAGAACGCCACAATCAAGGAGACTACTTGATTGATAAGTTCGATGAACAACTTGAGATTAATTCTCAAGTATTCAAAGGAAATTCTCTTGAGGCAAGAGAGAGTGAAATAACTCACATATATTTTATAAAATCTGAATTGTCCTTTATTGAATGAAAACCTAGGCTATATATAGCCTTACAGGACTCAAACCCTAGAATGTCCAATGGACGACCTTGCCCTTCATTAAGGGCGAAAATGTCTAACAACTAATTGACTAAAATTAAGACTCCAAATTCGGCCAAAGTGAAGTGAAAATTGACCAAAATTATTAATGCTAACAAACAACTAATAATGGAAACTAAAACCCTAATTAGCAAGCTAGTACTCCGCGAACTAGTCTTTACTTGAATCTTCCAATTCCCCATGTGCTTGAATGGAATGGGCCTTGGTCTCTATATTCTCATCAACCCGTGCTCGTGCGAAGAGATTAAGTGAAGCACTACAAACATTGGTTCAAGCGGCCCGAGAGTCTAATGGAGAGCCTAAGGCCATTGAAGGCCTTAATGAAGCTAGAGAGGTCATCTTCCTCGAGGCCATCCCTGAGGATTAGTGTGAGATTCGGTCAAGGGCCCATGGCCCATTAGTAGTCTTAGTAAAATATAATAAAGAGATTCCAACTAGCTTGTGGTTTGGACCCAAGTCGTTGTTTAGTTCGTGGGCCAATGTTCTGGGCCATGTGAGCCTCATTAGCAAGTAACTTGGCCCATTAGTCCTTTCATTTGTCTATTTAAGTTAGCATTTAGGGTTGTAAGGGACACCTTTTGATGATTAATAAAAATTACATTGAGAGTTCTCTCAAGCTTCATTGAAGCACCTTGAATATCTTAGATTTATATCTTAGGTATTCAATTGACTTATCAATCTAGGACCGCGCTAGATTGTGGCGTCTTCTACAAATACCGAGGCTCGTTGACCACGTGATCAACGGGTTTAGGTGATCCGCTGCGTTCGCCGTCTTCAACGTGAGACTCTACCTTCTTGATCCAAGCCTTTCTGTACGGGTTGCATCACACGGTTGGTGCCGTTCGTATCAGTTGATGGTTGGTGGATGAAGTGTGTTAAGGAAGCTAGGTTAATGGTGCAAAAGTTAACTCGCAATAGTGCGCGAATAGTGAGGTGCATTACCACTTTTCTCTCTTGTTTGTTGCACTAGTGCACTAAACCTCAAAGGTAATTCCTTTAACACTATAATTATTCACTCTTAGTAGTCTAATATAAATTTTTTAAATCTCCACTTAGTCATTTCGACGCGAAATACGCGAACTTTCGATTCGCGCGCGATAAGCGAAATTTAATAGCGATTCATGTAACGATAATATAATTAACCAATACTGTGGTAAATAATTATAAAAATAACTATTTTAAGAATAAAACATGAGTCCTCACATCCTCTCCCCCTTAAGAGAATTTTGTTCTCGAAATTTATACCTTGATTCGGAAATAGATCTGTATATTTTCCTCGAATTTCTTCTTCTACTTCCCAAGTTGCTTCCTCTAGTCCATGGTTTCTCCATTGAACTTTCACCAATGAAATTTGCTTATTCCTCAGTTCTTTCACATTGTGATCTAGAAGTTTTATCGGTCTCTCCTCATAGGTCAGTGCCTCATCAATCTCAATATTCTCCGATTGTAGGACATGAGATGGGTCTGGATGATATTTCTTGAGCATCGATACGTGAAAAATATTATGGATCCGAGATAAACTCGGTGGTAATTCCAACTTATAAGCCACATTTCCTACACGCTGAAGAATCTTATATGGTCTTACAAATCTTGGTTGTAGTTTCTTTCCTTTTCCTGCCATCAAACTCGCTTTCAGAGGAGTAGTCTTAAGAAATACTTGGTCTCCAATCGCAAACTCTAAATCCTTCTTTCAATTGTCGGCGTAGCTCTTTTGACAACTCTGTGCGGTTTGAATTCTCTGGCGTATTATCTTCACTTTCTCTCGCGCCTCCTCAATCCATGGTACTGTAGTTGGGTCTAAAATCTTTCGTTCACCTATTTCATCTCAACAAATCGGAGATCTACACTTTCGTCCATATAGAGTTTCATACGGAGCCATTTGAATGGATGAATGGAAACTATTATTATAAGAAAACTCCACCAATGTCAAATACTTACTCCAACTCTCTCCAAAATCCAAAATACAAGTTCTTAACATGTCCTCGAGAGTCTGAATGTCCTCTCAGATTGTCCATCAGTCTGGGGATGGTAAGTAGTGCTAAAATTCAATTTAGTCCTCAACACTTCTTGCATATTTTGCCAGAACCGAGAGACAAACGTAGGGTCTCGATTGGATACAATACTTACAGGTATCCCGTGTATCCTTATAATCTCGTCCGAATATAATTTAGCTAATTTCTCCAACGGGTACTTCATACTAATCGGCAGAAAGTGAGCCGATTTGGTCAATCTATCTACTATCACCCAAACTGCATCATGACCTTTTTGTGTCCTTGGTAATCCAGATATAAAATTCATGGTAATATTTTCCCACTTCCACTTGGGTATTTCTAAGGGTTGCAATTTTTGATGCTCGGCTTTAACCTGCTGGCAAATTAAGCAAGTTTGGACAAACTAGGCAATTTCCTTTTTCATGTTCTCCCACCAGTACAAACTTTTCAAGTCTTGGCACATTTTGTTCCCTTCAGGATGTACCGTGTACTTAGAACGGTGCGCTTTTTCCAAGATCTCCTTCTTAATCCTTTCGTCCTTTGGCACTACTATACGATTTCGAAATCTTAGCACGCCATTTACTCCTAGGTTCAAAATTTGACTTTTCTCCCTTATTCACATTCTCCAACCACTTCTGCACCTCAAAATCCTTCTCCTGAGTTTCCTTGATACGTTCCAACAGAGTGGATTTTACGACAATGTTTCCTAGAATCACTTTTCTTGGTTCGAGTCGGGGATTCCAACAACTAACCTCTTCCAACAAATGCAACGCTTTGATCATTAATCTTGCTACTTGCACTTGACGACTTAAAGCATCGGCCACTATATTAGCTTTCCCTGGATGATATTTTATCGTGCAATCATAATCTTCCAAAAATTTCATCCACCTATGTTGCCTCAAATTCAACTCCTTTTGAGAAAACAAATATTTAAGGCTTTTGTGGTCCGTGAAAACCTCGAATGTCACTCCATACAGGTAATGTCTCCACTTCTTTAATGCAAATACTACAGCCGCTAATTTCAAATCATGAGTTGGGTAATTTTTGTCGTGTGGCTTTAATTTCCTAGAGGCATACGCAATCACTTTACCATTTTGCATCAATACACATCCCTAACCTTTTTTGAAGCATCTGTATATACCACAAAACTATCCTTCCCATTAGGTAAAGCTAATACAGGTGCTCTTGTCAATCGTCTCTTTAATTTCTGGAAACTTTCCTTACACTTAGAACTCCATATAAACTTCCCACTTTTCTTAGTCAACTCAGTCATGTGTCTCGTAATCTTAGAAAAATCTTGGATAAACCTCCAATAGTACCCTACTAACCCTATAAAATTTCAAACTTCAGTAAGGTTTTGCGGTTGTTTCCACTTAGAAACTGCTTCCACTTTAGTCGGGTCCACTTTAATTCCGTCCTTGGAAATTATATGATCTAAGAAAGTCACTTCTTTCAACCAAAACTCATATTTGCTAAACTTAGCATACAACTGATGTTCCCTCAAAGTTTGCAAAATAATTCTCAAATGTTTCTCATGATCCTCCACAATCTTAGAGTACACTAGTATATCATCAATGAACACCACCACAAACTAGTCCAGATAAGGCTTAAAGACTCGATCCATTAAATTCATAAAAACTGTAGGTGCATTAGTCAATCCAAACGACATCACTGCAACTCAAAGTGTTCATACCTCGAGTTAAAGGCAGTTTTAGGTATATCTTTTTTCCAAAATCCTCAATTGATAATAACCCTGCCTGAGATCCAACTTTGAGAATACTATCGCCCCTTGCAATTGGTCAAATAACTCATCAATATGAGGCAAAGGGTACTTGTTCTTAATAGTAACATCGTTCAGGTCTCGGTAATCGATACACAGTTTAAAACTTCCATCTTTCTTCTAAACAAACAAGACTGAGGCTTCCCACGGTGAATCACTCTCCTTTATAAAATCTCGCTCTAACAAATCCTGCAATTGCAATTTCAACTCTTTCAATTCAGCTAGATCCATTCTGTGTGAGAACCCATGAATTTTTGTATTTTCTAGGGTTTTATTTTATTTAATCGCACGTTTTTCTGCATTTTATTTAGTAGGAAAAATTTTCCAAATAAGTTTATGAGTAAATAGGGTTTTTAAAAGTATTTGTCTAGTATAAGTTAATTCATGAGCTTTTAAGAGTATATACAGGATGTGGGACCCACTAGTGCGGTAAGTTCGATAAAATTCGGTTGATTAGGTTAAGTTTAGTAGTCAGAGATTAATTTACTAGGTGTTAAGAGATGATTAGGGGTTACCCAAATGGATGAGAGTTTGAGAGACAAAAGGATAGAGTAGCATTAATGAGAGTGACAAGTGTCACTTTGTTATTTGGTTGGACTTTGACCTTTGGACCAACTTTACCAATAAATCAAAATTGACCAAAATTTCTCCATTTTATTGCTTGCTTTGGCTGAACCTTGAAGAGGAAACATCAAGCAAAACCTTTCATCTTGCATCTTCAAATTTTTGCCCAATCTTGAGTTCCAACCATTAGCATCTTAAATTACTCCATAAAACTTCTTGCTAGAAAGGATTAAGAAGGATTGGTGGAGTTGTTTTGGAAAGGGAAGCACTAAGCTACCAAATTTCTTGGGGTTTTAAGGTATTTTACCAAGAACATCCTCTTTACTTCAATTAATTTCTTATTAGTGGTTTTTAGTTGTTTTAGATGTTGTTTTGGGGAAGATTAGCACTTGAATGCATGAATTCCAGGTTAGGGTTTTGAATGACCCTGTTCTGTCCGATTTTATTTGAGCATGTTAGAGGCCGAATCAGCTCTTGCCCAAATCATTAAAGTTGTAGAGAATGATGTTTTATAGTAGCCTACAAAATTTCAGCTCAATCAGAGGGACGTAGCCTATGAAAAGACCAAAATACCCCTGCTGCCCTGTTTCTATCCGAACATGCTAATCAGATTCTGTAATTGGTTGTTTTGACCAGTAATACTACTGATTTGGTTGTTGATGTCTTCTTAAGAATTCTATCCTTGTGTCTTATCTTTCTAATGGCTTTGGAATTACCTGAATTGGAGTTGTGTGTGCTGAGATATGAGTGAATGAATCAGGACTGCTCGTTGAATTTCACAGTGAGTTTCGAACTGGAAAATCTGGAGTTGTTTTGGTAAATTTGACCTAGTTAGGGTGAGAACTGAACTGAGTGGTTTTCATGAAAGTTGTAGGTCCTTGTCTTAGCTTCGAAATGGTATAAATTTCATTCCAATCCAATAAGTGTAGCTCCAGTTGTGTCTGTTCCGCTAAATGATGTCGAAACTGTCTTTTGGTTTTAAGGTTTATAATTGGGGCTTTTCTAGGGTTTCTTTGTTGAGCTACCATTTGGTTGTTTTGAAGGGTATTGTGGCTCTAATTAAAGGTGTTTGATAATTTGTGATTGGGTGTTGAGGTTTGGTTGGAAAGTAAAGAAAGACAAGGGAAATGCTCTCAAAATTTTCGCGGAGCTTCTGCACAGTCTAGGGAAATTTGCTATATCTTGATGTAGGAATGTTGGAATTGAGTTCCGTTTGTTGCATTTTAAACTAGATTCATAGGGCTATAAACCGTGTAAATTTCAGACCCTGTTTCTATCTGTGCAAATTATGGTTATTCTTCAAAGTTGACTGAAATATTGTACCTGTTCTGTCTTCCACTGGATAAAGCAGCAACTTGCGACTTGAATTTGACTGACTTGCGTTCCCAATCTTACAATGGTGTTCTCTGGAAAGTTATAGCCCTTTGAATTTTTTTTCCAACGATATAACTTTTACTAATTTTGGACTCACAAAACTTGAGATATGATTTTTCATATAGGGTTGCGCGAAACTGGAAAATACTGTTTTCCTAGTATCGACTTTACTTCCATTTTCTACTTCAAATTTGGAGTTGGTCAGTCATTGTAGGTAGGGTTTTGAGGTTGTTCATGCCTTTAAGACTCATTGTTACCTTTTCACTCCGAGGTCACCTCTTTGCTTTGCATTAATGGCTCTTTTGACTAGGCATATGGCTCGTAACCGAGTCTCACTTGCCAATTCCATACTAGGTCTTGGAGTCGAGTCTTAAGTGTTTGCCTTGATTGTTCTAGGAGGTGCCGACGATTAAAGCCACACTTGGGAAGGAAACTTTTGAAGTTATCCTTATTTGAACTGGTGAGTGTACCACTCCCCTGAATTATTGCTAAACTGGTTTCCTGTACTTGCAAATTGCTAATTGAATGTCTTTCCTGACTGTTTATCTTGTATGAGACGAGAGTGTACTTTATCACACTCGTTCTCTTGCCTGTACTGAACAAACTGGAATCTATTACTTGTACTTGTTATGTACTTGAACTTGTTATGATGTCGTTTGGAAGAGTATCCAACGACCTTCCTGTTAAACCTGAGCTCAACCTCATGGGGAGTTAATTAAATCGAGCCAGCGAGGGCTTGGTCGAGATAATTGACAATCCATGGGTGCCTGTTTCTGGGGGAATCTTTGGGTATTGAGACTCTTGATTCCGGTATACTCGAGTATTACCATTCCTATTCCTGTTTGGCGTTCGGGCCCGGTAAGGGGTATGTTTGGTGAATGGGATTTTAGCGTTAAAGTGGTGATCTACTGGATTGGTTCCTTTATTTGAACGTTGACGGAGGGTCAACAAGGCTGGATCAAGTATTGCAACGGGGATTTGGCTCCTGAGAGCCACCTGTATCCTTGAAATTGTGATGTTCGTTCATTTCTTTTACTTGATGCAGATATGGGTCCTATAAATGTTTTCTCATGATTTCTACTATTATATTTTTGGTACCTCATTGAGCTTCTAACTCACCCCGTTTCGTTATCCTTGTTTTCCTTACAGGAAATCACCTTTTGAAGACTATGATGTTTGAAGCATGAGTTGAGCTAGTTTTAGTATTCTTTTGTATAGCTCCTCGATGGTTGGAAAACTTTAAATGTATTTTAACCAAACAATTCCCTTTTGAATTGTAAATTTGCAACCATGTGTATCTAAAAGGGTTTAACCATGTTCCTACGTTGATTTGGTTTGAAAATGTTCTTTTCTAGGGTTATCTAAAGTTGTTGCGCATGTTTGGGTTTCGGACAGTGAATGTTATCTTCTCAAAGTTCTTTTGAGCGGTTGGTAGGGTTTACGCTCGTTCCGGATCCGTAGTCTCGGCGAGAGCTGGGCAGGCGGTCCGTCGAACCCTTTGGTTCGCCTTAGGGGGAGGTGGGGCTGTCACATTCTGTACGGCGTCTTAGAGATAGGTGCTACTCCCGAAGTTATGTCAATCTTAAAGGCTATCTCCCTTTCCGGAGGTAAAGACTCTAACTCATCAGGAAAGACATCCAGATACTCCTTTACTACAAGCATATCTTCCAATCTCACTTTATCACTAGAAGTATTTATAAGAAAGGTCAAATATCCTTGAGCTCCCTTACTCAACATTTTTCTAACTCGAATTCCTGAGATAAGAGCAGATTAGACTAATCTACCCCTTACATCCAATTTAGGGTTGCCTCTCCTGGAATACACAATTCTACCATTTTCATCTTACAATTCAACTGAGCATGATAGCGTGCTAACCAGTCCATTCCTAAGATAACATCAGACCCCTTAATTGCTAAGCCCATCAAATCGGTCATTAATTTTAGTTCCCCAACCCAGATCTCACAATCCTTATACACCAACTTAGCGATTACATTTTGATCCCCAGTAGGTGTTCTAACCTCCAAATCATAAGGTAACTTAATTGGCTTCACATCTATCCTACTCATAAAGTTAGGGTTCACGAAAGAATGTGTCGCAGTCGGATCAATTAAAACCTTAGCTAAACGGTGGAAAATAGGGATCGTACTTTCGACCACCTCAATAGCATCGGGCATCTACTGATAGTCCAATGTGTAAACTCTAGCAGGTACCTTTGGTCGACTCCCTCCAGCACTAGTCTGCTTAGAAATTGACTTTTCTGGCCGTTGAGTACTACCTCCTACTTTTGGCGCAATCGGACAACTTGCGAGTTGGTGCTCGACACTACCGCAGTACAGGCACTTGCCGCTTTCCTCCAACAATCATTTTCCACATGATTGGACTTGCCACAATAGCCACAACTAATGTGAGGAGTTGTAGCCTGACCACTAGAAGGTACTCCTCTCGCTTGACCTTGTCCACTACGACATCCTCTTAATAAAGTCCCTCTTAGAGCTCCTGCAGTCCTTACTCCTCCCATTCCTCTTCCCATCTTGGGAGATGGGGCACTTTTACTAGCCTGTCCAGAAGAGTAACTAGGAATGTTCCTTTTCTTAGTATGAAAATCCTTAACTTACAACTTTGCACTTTCAACCCTTTGCGCTTTCTCTAAGACTTCAGTGAACGTAGAGATTTGGGCTGCTGCTAACCCCTCCTGAATCTCCATATTATACCCTTGCACAAAACGTCTAATCCTTTTTCGCTCATTAACCACCAATTCTGGAGTGTACTTAGAAAGTTTAGTGAACTTTCCCGTATACTCAGCCACACTAAGAGTTCTCTGTCTCAACTTAATAAATTCGCCCTCCCGCTTCTCTTGGATCAGCGGTGGAAAAAACTTCTCATTGAATTCCCTTGTGAAATTTTTCCAAGTCCAAGGGGTCTGCGCTCTTTTCCACTTTCCTCTTATCACGTCCCACCAAGCATGTTCGACGCCCTCTGTAACAGCCCCACCTTCCCCTAAGGCGAACCAAAGGGGTTAGCGGACTGCCTGCCCGGCTCTCGCCGGGACTACAGATCCGTTTACGTCAATCTAATACGTTCCGAAACTTACCAATGCGCGCAACCAAGTCAAAATGGCAATATAACCCAAAATAAGAAAATGAAATCCGGAGTCGGCCATGATAGTAACCGACCCGTCAGAACCCAACCGAAAGAGCACGCAAACATTCACATCTGAACTTTAGCGATTACAATCCAAAATGACATACAAAAGTTTTCAAAAGTTAATACATATACACGGTTTGCCAAATCAAAAGAGAAAACGCCCCAAAAGTACACTTAGGGTTTTACTACATGAGCTATACAAAAGATATGTTCAACTAGCTCAATTTGGCAGCCATTTGTCAAATCCAGACCAAAAGGGTTTATTTTCCTGTAAGGAAAACAAAAGGAACAGAAAGGGGTGAGCTTGCGTTCAATGAGGTACCAAACATATAGCAGAAAAATCATGGCATTTCACATTTAACAAATCAGATACACATGCCAGATGTAAAGCAAAGGAACCAATGATTCAAATCAGAAGGATACGGGTGGCTCTCAGGAGCCAAATTTCCAGCGCAGTACTTGATCCAAACCGGTTGACTCTCCGTCAACGTATATAGAACCAAAACGTCCGTAGACTCCTCTTTACACCGAATTCCGTCCACCAAACACCCCTTTACCGGGCCCGCTCACCTCAAACGAACAAAATGGTAATACTCGAGTATACCCGGAATCAAGGGTCTCAATACCCAAAAATCCCCGAACAGACTACCGTGGTTCGTTATCTAATCGTCCAGGCCCTTGCCGGCCCGACTCGAATAACTTAGCCACAGGACTGAGCTCATAGGTCATAGAAATCCGAACAGATGCAGACACAGATAACAGATTCAAATTTTGCATAGTAAATTGGCATATGAACAGACAAGAGAACGAGTGTGATAAAGTACACCCTCGTATCAAACAAATAAACAGATTGCAGAGCAGAAATCAAGTTAAACAGCAATGGAGGGGAGTGGTACACTCACCGGCTCAACTTCAAAAGTTTTCACTTCAGATTGGCCTTAATCGCCAAGAAACCCTAAAATAATCAAAGTAAACTAATTGAAGGTTTCATATCCAAAATCAAGTAAACGGAATGCACAAGTGAGGCTCGACTACACGTCGTACGCCTTGCCAAATAAATACTAATGCAAGGGTGGAAAACATGATTTTCTTGGAAACGAAAAGGTAACATGGAGACCTAGGCGCAAACAACCCAAAAGCCCTTTTATTTCTACCAAAAGGCAAATCCAACTCAAAAGAACCAAACGGCCTAGAAAATCGGGCAGCACTTCCCCTAAATTTCTTACTTTTCCAGCCATTAAGGCTTCATTATTTCCTCGAATCAGTCCCAACATCTCACACAAAATTCACCTCATTTCCAAAAGCCATTCACTAGGCCCAAAGTAAAAGTTAACTAGGAAATGACCGGAATAAAAGTAAGCCTTAAAACATACAAACAAGTACAATGAGACTCGATAACGCGTCATAAAGCCAAGCCAAACATAACCCCAATAGGGTTTCATATGCATATATAGACATATAAGCAAACCAGAAAATCAGGAAATGGAACTCATTTGTCCCAACACCAAAAACAGTTTTGGCCTCCTAATGCGGTAATGGCACACAATGCGCTACGCTTATCGGATGAGGGTGTAAGACCCACCATCTCGAAGCTAAAAGACAGGGGTACAACAATGTAGAAGGCCACTCAGTCCAAATCCTAGCACAACTAGGTCAAAAATGCAGAAAACCAACCCAGAACCGTAATTGCAGGTTCCCAAATCACACAATGCTGTAATTCGTCCAACTCAGTCTACACAGGTCCAAATGCATTGATTCCAAAGGCATATGATAGCTAAGACATCAAGATACATTTCATCAGAAGACACCAACATCCAAATCCAAAGCAATTCCAGTCAAAACAGACGATTACAATCACAGTTCGCACATTCTGATCACCCAGAACAGCAACAGTAAAAACGACATATCTCACTCTACACTAATCCAAATGACCTGAAATTTTGTAGGCACCTCTAAAATGTCATTCCATACAACTTTCATGTTTTGAGCAAAGGCCAATTCGGCCTCTATCTATGACCTAAAAATTCGGACAGAATGTTCATCACAAAACCCTCACTTTTCAATTTTTGGTCCAAAACAGAAATTGGTTGCTATTAATCACTTTTCCCACCTCCTAGAGTCATTAAACATCATTTCCAATCATCATACATGACCACACAATCATGCTCATATTAAAACAGAAAATTCCTCAAAAATAATAAAACTTCACCAATTCAACCAAAATCAAGATTTAATCCATAAATTTGCATCTTATACAATCACTAAGCATGATTTAAGCATCAAATAAAGAAGGAGGGTGGTTCTTCACAACTTACCTTTAAAACAAGAGAGAGAGAGCTATAGACCACCTTATCTTTCCAAACAACTCCACAAATCCACCTTATCTTAGCTATTGAAGAGGTTTTATGGAGTAATTTCAAGGTTGGATGGTTAGTTTTGATGATTTGGGACAAGAGTGAAGTGTTTTCTTCCTTATGCTTGGAGTAAGAGAGAGAGAAAGAGAGCAAGAGAGGGCCGGCTCTTCTTGAAGATTTTTGGAAGATTTTTGGGTCATTTTTGGTTATTTAAGTCAATGGTAAGAAAGTCTTAAGGTAAGCCCAATCACATGGTGACACTTGTCACCTTTAATAAAATATCTACCTAACTTGTCTCTCTCATATCAACCCAAATTGCAACCTCTACTTATCTCTTAACACCCGGTAAAATAATTCCAGTATTCAAAACTTAATCTAGTTGGCCGAAATTTTTCCGAACTTTTCGCACTAGTGGGTCCCACGTCCGATATACGTTCTTATTTTCTCAAAATCTATTCGATACTAGAAAAATCATCTAAAAACTATAATTACTCATAAAATTCACCAGAAAAATTTCCTAAGCCAGAAAATGCAGAAAACATGCCATTAAAGGGGATAAACCCTAGGAAAATTATTAAGAGGAATTTACGGGTTCTCACACTCTCAAACTGAAAAGTAGCAAAGTTCACTCACATCTCTTCTGTATAGTCTAAGGCGGCGAAAATATTAGTCATCCGCTCCAGCCAGTTCTCCGCTAACTCGGGATCAGGTTCTCTAATGAACTTAGGCGGATTAAATTTCAGAAACCTCTCTAAGGCTCTATCATCACCCCTATCCTGGGACCCGAGTTGGTTAAGTGGCCCTAGACCTTGTTTCTCTACTAATCGTTCTAGGATATTAGTAATCCGATTAATGGCAGTAGCCACTTGGTTACCCTCTACATTTTCTTGTCCCTGGGTCGGCCCAGTTACCGATCCCGGATCATCCCCTTGAGGTTGGGTTTGCCTAGCCCCATGCCCACGACCTCGACCACTCATTTGTCCGTTCATAATCCTAGTTATGCCTAATGCAAGAAATAAAATAATTACGCAAAAAAATACTAAAATAAGAGACAACATAAAAACATTGGAGGTAACGATAATTAGCACATATTAACACTTCAAGATTCATACAATTAGCAAGTCATGGGGCATTTACAAAAATGTAGCACACAGGTGCCACCAAAGTGCAATTAGTCATGCATGTCAAAAGTAGATTTAGGTGCCTCAAAAGTAGACCACACAGTCAAGCAAAATACAATGGCCTCAGAACTAGCACCACCCCATCTAATCCTAGCTATACAAGTCAAAAGATCTATCACTCTAAGTCTAGTCCTCAGCAGGACCATCGGGCGGAATCTCCTCCTCGAGGTCCTCCTCCGGATCCTCCTCGAAAGGCCCCTCCTCAATGCCCTCCTGAACCGGATTCTGAACAACCTCCATGACCTCATCAATCAACATAGTAGCGTCTGCCAAGATCCCAGAAGCCCGATCCCGGACCTCCTCGCTTATCCTAGTCAGACGAGCTCTAACATTCCGAACCTCATCACGAGCAGCCTCAGCCCTAGCTATCTTGTCCACCACAGTCCCCTCTAACTCGATAATCCTAGCACTCTGAGCATTCACCATAATACTCTGCTCCTCAACCTCCTGAAGTAAAGCTCGGTTGGTATTCACCAACTGACGACGCTCGTCGTCAAGGGATAGTACTAGGTCATTAGGGTAAGCATACGTCACCCTACAGGGACATCAAGGAAACCTAGTAGAAGGCGAGTAACGCACACGAGCTCTTCCATCAAGAGCTCGATAGTAAATAGGCCTAAGAGACTCCACATGGCCATTAGCATGACCATTACCATTAGCGGCATGTCTTCCATTTCCATTCTCCATCCTTGCAAAACAACCACAATTTCCAAGTTAGAAACTTAAAGTCACTAACTCGCTCAAACATCACTCAAGGTATAACTAAGGTATCTCATTCCTATTCTTAAAGGTAAAGTCTCTAATATATCTCCCAAATGCATCTCTAAACCTAGTGCTCTGATACCCACCGTGACGCCCCACTTCTCCCAAGGGCGAACCAAGGGTATCGGCGGGACGCCTACCCAACTCTCGCTAGGACTCGATACAATTTCAATTGAAACTTAAAGGATAACAACTAAAAATAAAAGTCGAAGTAAAGAAAAGGGGTTGCTTTCCTACACAAGTATTCAATCTTACACATAAGTTTCAAAATACATCAACTTTCCCAAAATATACAGCTTCCAAGAGATGTCGAGTCAAATACATGCAAAACCCTAATTACAAGTCCACTTCTCCACAATTCTTTTCATTTCGGTCCCTATTAAGGAAAACAAAGCTACTGGGGTGAGCGAATGCTCGTGAGGCCAAGAAACACACATGCAATCACGTAGTTCAAGTAGCAATGACACTTATATGAGAAATAAAGCGATAACATTTAAGAAATTTCCAAAATAACATAAAACACACTTGATAAGGATACAGGAGCTCTCTGGAGCTATATTCCACTTGCTCGATCTAGTACCTCCACGAGTCGACACTCCGTCAACCGGGTAGGTTATAAGTCCGTAGAACTTCACTTACTCTTCCCCGTTCACCGTTACACCCCCTGCTTCGGACCTGCACTTTTTTTATATAAGGCGATACTACTCGAGTATGCCAAACGAGATCTCTCCAATAGATCAAACTTATAAAATCTTCTCATGGCTCACCAAACTTCACGACCAAGCCCATGCCAGTTCGAGTTGCAAGGTCGGCCAATGAGTTTGAGCTTCCCCCACTATTATAATTTTAAGTCGAGGAGATTCACTCCAATCGACATATGCAACCATAGCATATTTCACTATTGCAACACTTCACTTAATTCACTTAGCAATTCACTTCATATAATTCAATTATAATTCGCTTAAGAGAGAACGAGTACGATAAAGTACACACTCGACTCGACATTTTCGAAATACTCAATAATGAGAACAATTAAGCATATAGCAACACTACATACACCTGACACTCACCAGTCAAAAAGTGAGCAATTGAGCAAGTAAGCTTTTAAGCGTCCGCTTCGAGATTCTCTTGAAGATCCCCTTGAACGCCTGAGCAAACAATAATTGACTATCACTCACTATCACTTACAAACCCCTTGCTAACAAGGAGAAATGTACACTTGCAATACTAAAACAATGCCATGAAAGAGAATCTTAATCATTCAAAAATCGAGATTGGAAAGTGAGGATTTAATAACACAAGAGAAACTGATTTCCTCCATGAAATCGAGTTTAGATAGGAAAAAGTTTCCAAAAACTCATTTCCCAACAAGTTGAAAAATTTCAGTTTTGTTCGTCAAATCTAGAAAATCAGATCTTGCACTTGGTAGGTCCAAAAATAGAAAACTTTATACCGTTGGAAACTAGATCCAAAGTACTAAAAGTTCCTAGAAGACACTTTTCCAAGATTCTAAACAGAGAGCATTCATTTTTCAATTCAAAGTTTCAGTTCCAATAGGACAGGTTTAAACCAATCTTGTTTTTGCAGACATATTTGGAAATTCGGTTTAATTCACAGAAAATGAATCAACCTTGAAATTCATGACACAATAAGATCTCTAACCAAGGTTTCAAACATGATAATTGGAACTAAATTCAGAGTTTTAAGCATCGAGATATAATAGTATAAAGTCAGCTGAATTTGTACACTGTACAGAAATTTTTCAGATTGGAAGAGCCAACTTTGGGGCGTTATTTGGGTATCAAAAAGGTATTGAATTTCCACCAATTTGGTACACTTAAACCTCTACATATGGACTACCCCTGTATCAAATTTTATGCAAAAACTTACGTTGGAAGGCAGTTAACAAAAAGACTCAAGTTTGTAAAATGTTTCAAGGCTAATCTGCCTTCTTGCTTTTATTTGTTTTCCAAATATTTTGCACAATGAAATCAGTCCAAATTCGATCCATTTTTGAAACCAAGGTCCTAGAAACCTTTAATAAACACTTGATGGTTGATTGACATGAAAATTTTTGAATTAAAACATCCCACAACAAACTAGACCAGTCGGCCAGCAAGAAGGAAAAGCTTTCAAGTTTTCCAGCTTTATTGCACTTTGGAAATCAGGCCACATCTTGCTCAATACAAGTTTAAATTGGGAATGGTTGGTGGCGTTGGAAACTAGGTTCCAAATTCTACATTTCATCAGGATAAAATGTTTCCAAAATCAATTCATAAGTAGTTCAAATTCAAGCCACAAGTTGCAGCTTCTCATTTCCTCTCGGACAGATATTCATAACAGGATAGTCAACTTTGTTGGATCACTACAGTTCACTCATTTTGAACCAGCAAATGGTTTTTATACCGTTAGAAAGCTACGAATGTCTATTTTCAAATGCCATAAATGGCATTCGATCTGACCTTTGAACAAAGAGTTATGTTCGATCAAAGGAGCACTGTTCGGCTGCCCTGAACCCATTTCCAGATTTCTTTCAATTTCGAAAACTCAAGTTTTGCTCAACCAAATCAAATGATTTTTGGACGACATTTTGTACACTCAACATACAACATATAACCATCAATTTCACAGAAAAACAAGTACCAAAAATTCGAAATAATCACTGATCAACAAGGACAGATTTCGGCTAGCTCTAGTGCACCACTTTCCTTCAATTTTTCCTTCACTTTCTAACCGTGTTCATCCCATTTAACACATAAACAACATTAATCAAGCATTTAATCCTCAAGGCAGCTACCTATAGGCATCATCAAGTCTACTAGCTTAGAGTTAAAACAAGATAAAGTGGGTTTCCTCAAGTCCTCTACCTATTTCATGCTTTGGGTTGTCAAACCCATCAAATCTAAGCTTGATTCTTGAAGAAAAATGGAGAGATTGCAAGAGTTGATGGTTACCTCTTAACCCTTGAAGAAACCAAAAATTTTCACCACAAAACCTCCAAGAAATTTCCACTAGATGACGTCTTCCTCCAAACTAAAGTTAATCTCCAAATAGTTTTGAAGTTGGATGCAAATTTGGAAGTGAAATGGAAGCAAGATGAATGTCGCGTCCCATTTTTTAAGAAAAATAAATAAATGGTTTGAAAAGTGAAATTTTGATTTGATAATGAATTTTGATTTACAAAGAAAATGAAGAAAAATATGGGTCTAAATGGGACTTGAAAATGTGACGATTCGACCCAAAATATAGTTTAAAAAGGGTTTTTTTGAATGAGAAATGGAGTCGCCACTTGGTATTGAGTTAAGGTGTACCAAGTCACCAAAAATGAGTTTTCAAAGGAAAAAGTAGAAAAACCCCTTTTAAACGACTCCTAGTCTACGAAAATCAAAGGAAAGGTTCGGGAGTCACATTTGACGAAGGGGAAGGCAAGGATAAAAATCCAGGGCACCCCTTCGACCTAGCCAAGGCTAGTTGCATGATTTAGTCGAAGATTTTCTTGTTTTAACCAAAGGATTTATCACATTTGGATTCGCTATATGAATGCAACCCTAGACCTAGGAGGGTATCGAGGGGCAAAATTTCTCTTCAGAGCTTGAATGGTGCCAATCACATTAATTGTGATGCCCAATAATGACTCTTTGGAGAGGTCACGAATAATGCAAAAATATGAGACTCTAAAAAGAGGAAAAGAATAAAATAATTATAGAAATATACATGTCTTAAAGGAATGCGTCATGTCGGCTACGGGGGACTAATGTTCGTGACTCAATTTCCCCTTTTAATAGAGGAAATACGAGCGTGCTAAGGCTAGAAAAAGCCAAACTCGTCCATATCCCATATCCAAGGGGTTTCCCTAATCTAATCAAGCAAATGCACTACCCTAATCCTAAATCTAAAAATGAAATGCAAGTCTAATGTTATGTAACATACAAAATGGCATATATAGATAGGGAAATTAGGGAATAGGGGATATAAATAGAAAGGAATATGGGATAAAGGATGTACATATATAAGAAAAGTGTCATGCAACATGGTAACGCCCTAAAAAGTGAAAACATGCATGAGATGGAGTGATTTTATCATGCAATCATGATCTAACGCACGAAGGGCTCCTAAGGGTCTAGCATTGGACTAGCCCACATTTACGCTCTCTTGCAAGCATTGGACTTGCAAGAGCTCGGGTGGACAACCATGACTAGCATTGGACTAGCCACGATTACGTGCATTTGCATCCATCATACACGTATATAAGTAATATGCATAATTAAAGCAAGTAGACATGTGAGCACGGAATTCACATAACACATAAGCATGCATATCTAGATGCCAAAACCTAAGAAAGCGATTAAACACATAGCACATAGACATGCAAAACACACAAGGCAATTAAGGCCCTAACTATTACATTTTTAGGGGGGAAGGCCTACTACAATCTAAAAGGGGAAATAGAAGGAATAAAACAATTAAATCCCTAACTATTACAATTTTGGCATTCGAGTGCCTCCCAAATGATAAAATTGAAGCCCAAAAATAAATATATGAAATTAAAATGACTAAAGCGAATAAATAAATAAAATGAAAACATTCAAAAGGCATGCAATTAAACACATAAATCACATAATGCACATAGGGTCAAATAAAGTGGAAATAGGGGATAGAATGTACCTCCCTTGAATTGGAGCCCTAAATGGAGTGAAATCACTTATTTATCCTCCAAAATAAAAGAAAAGGTCAAGGTACCAATTTATTTGGGAAAATTAAAGAAAATAGGCAAGCACAAGCTCACTTGGACACAAAGTTCTTAAGTTCATGCATTAAGTGCAATCTAAACAAAGCATGGTAATTAATTGAAGCAAACAAGCAATAAAATTGAAAAAATCAAAGCTGTCAAGAACCAAATTGATAAAATTATTCAATTGATTGGGTCCTAGTGAAATGAAGGGAGATTTGGGGGCCAAAGTGTAATTGTTTTAGAACATTTCCATACAAAGTTCCATGCAAGATGCTTACGAAGATGGTTTCTGCAACACTTGCTGCACTTTTATTTTCGGCATTTCAAACCCAAAACCCACAATTTCGATCCAAATTCTTTCAGCCAGGCAACGAAACTTTGACTAACAACAAGATTGATGACTTCAATATCCAACACGAGCCAAAACACAGAAAGGAAGTCACGCAAATGCTGGAGAAGTTTGTGCAGAAATGGTTTAGCAATCATTACTCGTTTCCTTTCAGCAAGCATTTGATCATAGCCTAAGCATTCTTTTTAGACCCCAAACACACAAACCCGACACCAAATCATTCCATTCCCTGCCCTCCACACCAGATTAAGCATGCAACTTAAGTGTAAGGACTCGATGAGCATCTACGGAAAAGAAAACAGAACAGAAATTGAATGCAATTTCTTTTGTTCTTTGCTGCGGAATTTTCTGCAGCTATGAGTTCGTGTAGGTTAAATGCATAAACATTGCATTGGACTCACCATTCATCCACCAAACGCATACACATTTCCCAAACATCAATTTTTACAGTGAGGAAGCAAAAAAAAATGCAGCGAAGAAAGCATCGACATTTACTTGAGATGTCGAATCAAAAACATCCGAGGAAACATTTCGACCCTCGGACTGTGAAAGAAACCAAAGCACCAGATATTCGCACCGGGAGTTTCGGAACAACATCTTGCCATCAGGAAAGCTGATATGAACATATCAGCCAAGCATGAAAGAAATCACAAGATTCGAACAAGCCAAAATTTGAACAAACCAGGAAGAAAAAGACCCGCAGGCACTGCTGCAACAAACCAAAACTTTGAACTTGTTGCAGCAGATTTGCGTGTAACAACCTCCCCCTAAAACTCAAAAACTTAAACACTATAAGGAGTTAAAAGGGCAGCCGGTACCCAACCAGTCACATTGAAGCAAAAATAGAACCAGTAAACAACCAAGAAATGCGAGCAAACGACTAAAGACGAAAGCTTTCAACCTTAAAAGGAGAATACAATACCTTAATCGAGGGAGGGGAAAAAGAAAACTCGGATGATTCGGCCAAGCCGTCAGTGGAGAAAGCTACGATGATAACGCGATTGCCTCCTTCCAATCCCAAATCCCTCTTCGTCCTCACGGTTGAAACCCTTCTGGTTTTGCTTTTCTTCAGCAGTCCGTAATGTGACGACCCCACCTCCCCCTAAGGCGAACCAGAGGGTTCGGCGGGCCGCCTGCCCGGCTCTCGCCAGGACTCAGTCGTTCACTACAATCCTCAAATGAATTACAAGAATAAACCTCAAATATACATCAACTGGTCCACAAATACACATCCGTCTCCAATAATTACATGTCACAAACAATATACATCTCAAATATACATCACATGGTCCAATAATTACATGTCACAAAAGGAGCGGAAACAATTCTCAACTATACATAAAATGATTCCAAATCAAAACTGTACAAAACATAGGCCATCCAATCACGTGCACAAGTACTACAAGTCCTTCCTTCGCCTTGAGCCCTGTGGAGGGGAATAAATAGTTTTTGGGGTGAGCTAAAAGCTCAGCGAGTAACCAGAAAATCATTAATCAAATCGGTTTCACAATAGTTCATTTCAATGATGTCATATAGCAATGATGTCATAAATTAAATGATAAATCCGGAAACAACTACATCATTTGCAAAACAGTAAATATGGATTATCAATAATTCAAGAAACATTTACAATGGAAAGCGATAGTAACATTCATGAAAGGATACATTCATTCTCCTGACATTTCCTCGCTCATTTGGTCATGCATTTCATTTCATTCACCCCGTCCCTGGCTTTTGGCCAGGCTCCACCAACCTACATAGGTAATACTCGAGTATACCAAACGTTCACCCAAGTTCCTAATCGCCTGACCGAGTCCGCTTCTGGCTCAAGACGACCGGTAACAAGGGGCAATGGCCAGTTTAGCCCAAAAGGGCTTACATTCATGCGCAAGTAACATTTCAATCGAACATTTCACATTTATCGAGGTCGAGTGCGATAAAGTACACACTCGCCTCGAAAACTCGTTTTGGAAATCATTATAAGCGCTTAACACGTTATCAACTCAAAATACAAGTCATGAAGTCAAGAAATATAGCAAACAAGGCACACTCACATGCCAGCACGCATGATATGCAAGAAAACATTTCAAAAGTAACTTTGGAAACAGTTCAAAAGTAAATAATGTACGAAACGGTTCATAAATAACTTTAGAAGTAGTTTGAGGTCACTCACCTCCACGGCTCACAATCCTCGTCCAATATAGCCAATTCCATCATTCAAGTCCAAGCCTTTCACATGAAACTTAAGGTAACCAACGCTATTAAAAATCGGACAGCATTTCCCCATAAATTCATCCTTTCCATCCTACAATCAAACCCAATCACAAAAACCAGAAAACAGTTTTGACGTCCTTTTGCGGTAATGGCACCAAAGGTATTACGAGTATCGGATGGAGGTCCAAGACCCACCGTTTCGAAGCTAAGAACCAGGGCTACAACAATGTAGAAGGTCACTCAGTCCAAATCCTAGCACAACTAGGTCAAAAATGCAGAAAACCAACCCAGAACCGTAATTGCAGGTTCCCAAATCACATAATGCTGTAATTCGTCCAACTCAGTCTACACAGGTCCAAATGCATTGATTCCAAAGTCATATTATAGCTAAGACATCAAGCTACATTTCATAAGAAGACCTCAACACCCAAATCAAAACCAATTCCAGTCAAAACAGACGATTACAAGCGCAGTTCGCACATCCTGAAACCCAGAACAGCAACAGTAAAAACGGCATAACTCACTCTATACTACTCCAAATGCCCTGAAATTTTGCAGGCACTTCAACCTCATCAATACCTACAACTTTCATGTTTTGAGAAAAGTCCAATTCGGCCTCTATCTATGACCTAAAATTTCGGACAGAATGTTCAACCAAGAACCCTAATTTTCCAGAAATTCTTCCAAACCCAAAATTGGTTGCAATTGTCCACTTTTCCACCTTCTAGCTTCATTACATAACATTTTCAATCATCATACAAGTCCACAACATCATGATCACATTAAACCAGAAAATTCACCAATAAATTGTAAACTTCACCATTTCATCCAAAAACAAGAAATAATCCATGAAATTGCATCTTATAACACCACTAATCATGAATTGAACATCATTAGAGGAAGGAGAGGTGTTCATCCACCACTCACCTTAGCAAAACAAGAGGGAGAGCTACTTGTCACCTTAGTTTCTCAAACAACTCCACCAAACAACTCACAAACACTAAGTGAAGAGGTTTTATGGAGAAATTTGAAGTTTTAACGGTTGGATCAAGAGATTGAGCAAGAAAATGGAAGGCAAAAGTTGAGGGATTTTCTTTCTTTTCTCCTTATGTTGCTCGGCCAAGAAGAACCAGAAAATGAAGAAGATTAAGCTAGTTTATAAGGTAAGAAGGTAGGAAAAATAAGGATTAATTTCCACCACAAGTTTGGCTAACACTTGGTCTAATTTCAACCACACAATTTTTCTCTTTCCTTGTTTTTTCTTTGCCTTAAATTTCGGCCAATAGGATGGCCAAGAGGGGGAAGATATTTTGCTCCATTAATGATAAACTTGTATGGCAAGAAAGTGGAATCAAGTGGTGCATTTAACCGGTAGTGCGTGGGTCCCACGTTCAAAATACGCTTTTAATTTCTCAAAAACTAACCGATACTAGAAAAATTATTTTAAAACTATTTTTGCTCATAAACTTTATCTGGGGAATTTTTCTAATCAAGAAAATGTAGAAAAGGCGGGCGTTTAAAAAAATAAACCCTAGAAAAGTAGAAAATTTCCGGGTTCTCACACTTATACTTTTCGGGGCGTCACAATCTCCCCTCCTTAAAAGAATGTCGTCCTCGACATTCCCTCTTGTACCAATCAAGTCAAGACATCCCGCAAGAATCACTAATACTTCAGACCAAACCCACAGTCCGACATCCTAAACTTCAAGCCTAGGATACACTACAGAGATCTGAAGCCTAAGCTCTGATACCAACTGTGACGACCCCACCTCCCCCTAAGGCGAACCAGAGGGTTCGGCGGGCCGCCTGCCCGACCAACTGTGACGACCCCACCTCCCCCTAAGGCGAACCAGAGGGTTCGGCGGGCCGCCTGCCCAGCTCTCGCCGGGACTCAGTCGTTCACTAAAGTCCTCAAATAAATTACAATATACATCTCAAATATACATCACATGGTCCAATAATTACATGTCACAAAAGGAGCGGAAACAATTCTCAACTATACATAAAATGATTCCAAATCAAAACTGTACAAAACATAGGCCATCCAATCACGTGCACAAGTACTACAAGTCCTTCCTTCGCCTTGAGCCCTGTGGAGGGGAATAAATAGTTTTTGGGGTGAGCTAAAAGCTCAGCGAGTAACCAGAAAATCATTAATCAAATCGGTTTCACAATAGTTCATTTCAATGATGTCATATAGCAATGATGTCATAAATTAAATGATAAATCCGGAAACAACTACATCATTTGCAAAACAGTAAATATGGATTATCAATAATTCAAGAAACATTTACAATGGAAAGCGATAGTAACATTCATGAAAGGATACATTCATTCTCCTGACATTTCCTCGCTCATTTGGTCATGCATTTCATTTCATTCACCCCGTCCCTGGCTTTTGGCCAGGCTCCACCAACCTACATAGGTAATACTCGAGTATACCAAACGTTCACCCAAGTTCCTAATCGCCTGACCGAGTCCGCTTCTGGCTCAAGACGACCGGTAGCAAGGGGCAATGGCCAGTTTAGCCCAAAAGGGCTTACATTCATGCGCAAGTAACATTTCAATCGAACATTTCACATTTATCGAGGTCGAGTGCGATAAAGTACACACTCGCCTCGAAAACTCGTTTTGGAAATCATTATAAGCGCTTAACACGTTATCAACTCAAAATACAAGTCATGAAGTCAAGAAATATAGCAAACAAGGCACACTCACATGCCAGCACGCATGATATGCAAGAAAACATTTCAAAAGTAACTTTGGAAACAGTTCAAAAGTAAATAATGTACGAAACGGTTCATAAATAACTTTAGAAGTAGTTTGAGGTCACTCACCTCCACGGCTCACAATCCTCGTCCAATATAGCCAATTCCATCATTCAAGTCCAAGCCTTTCACATGAAACTTAAGGTAACCAACGCTATTAAAAATCGGACAGCATTTCCCCATAAATTCATCCTTTCCATCCTACAATCAAACCCAATCACAAAAACCAGAAAACAGTTTTGACGTCCTTTTGCGGTAATGGCACCAAAGGTATTACGAGTATCGGATGGAGGTCCAAGACCCACCGTTTCGAAGCTAAGAACCAGGGCTACAACAATGTAGAAGGTCACTCAGTCCAAATCCTAGCACAACTAGGTCAAAAATGCAGAAAACCAACCCAGAACCGTAATTGCAGGTTCCCAAATCACATAATGCTGTAATTCGTCCAACTCAGTCTACACAGGTCCAAATGCATTGATTCCAAAGTCATATTATAGCTAAGACATCAAGCTACATTTCATAAGAAGACCTCAACACCCAAATCCAAACCAATTCCAGTCAAAACAGACGATTACAAGCGCAGTTCGCACATCCTGAAACCCAGAACAGCAACAGTAAAAACGGCATAACTCACTCTATACTACTCCAAATGCCCTGAAATTTTGCAGGCACTTCAAACTCATCAATACCTACAACTTTCATGTTTTGAGAAAAGTCCAATTCGGCCTCTATCTATGACCTAAAATTTCGGACAGAATGTTCAACCAAGAACCCTAATTTTCCAGAAATTCTTCCAAACCCAAAATTGGTTGCAATTGTCCACTTTTCCACCTTCTAGCTTCATTACATAACATTTTCAATCATCATACAAGTCCACAACATCATGATCACATTAAACCAGAAAATTCACCAATAAATTGTAAACTTCACCATTTCATCCAAAAACAAGAAATAATCCATGAAATTGCATCTTATAACACCACTAATCATGAATTGAACATCATTAGAGGAAGGAGAGGTGTTCATCCACCACTCACCTTAGCAAAACAAGAGGGAGAGCTACTTGTCACCTTAGTTTCTCAAACAACTCCACCAAACAACTCACAAACACTAAGTGAAGAGGTTTTATGGAGAAATTTGAAGTTTTAACGGTTGGATCAAGAGATTGAGCAAGAAAATGGAAGGCAAAAGTTGAGGGATTTTCTTTCTTTTCTCCTTATGTTGCTCGGCCAAGAAGAACCAGAAAATGAAGAAGATTAAGCTAGTTTATAAGGTAAGAAGGTAGGAAAAATAAGGATTAATTTCCACCACAAGTTTGGCTAACACTTGGTCTAATTTCAACCACACAATTTTTCTCTTTCCTTGTTTTTTCTTTGCCTTAAATTTCGGCCAATAGGATGGCCAAGAGGGGGAAGATATTTTGCTCCATTAATGATAAACTTGTATGGCAAGAAAGTGGAATCAAGTGGTGCATTTAACCGGTAGTGCGTGGGTCCCACGTTCAAAATACGCTTTTAATTTCTCAAAAACTAACCGATACTAGAAAAATTATTTTAAAACTATTTTTGCTCATAAACTTTATCTGGGGAATTTTTCTAATCAAGAAAATGTAGAAAAGGCGGGCGTTTAAAAAAATAAACCCTAGAAAAGTAGAAAATTTCCGGGTTCTCACACTTATACTTTTCGGGGCGTCACAATCTCCCCTCCTTAAAAGAATGTCGTCCTCGACATTCCCTCTTGTACCAATCAAGTCAAGACATCCCGCAAGAATCACTAATACTTCAGACCAAACCCACAGTCCGACATCCTAAACTTCAAGCCTAGGATACACTACAGAGATCTGAAGCCTAAGCTCTGATACCAACTGTGACGACCCCACCTCCCCCTAAGGCGAACCAGAGGGTTCGGCGGGCCGCCTGCCCGACCAACTGTGACGACCCCACCTCCCCCTAAGGCGAACCAGAGGGTTCGGCGGGCCGCCTGCCCAGCTCTCGCCGGGACTCAGTCGTTCACTAAAGTCCTCAAATAAATTACAATATACATCTCAAATATACATCACATGGTCCAATAATTACATGTCACAAAAGGAGCGGAAACAATTCTCAACTATACATAAAATGATTCCAAATCAAAACTGTACAAAACATAGGCCATCCAATCACGTGCACAAGTACTACAAGTCCTTCCTTCGCCTTGAGCCCTGTGGAGGGGAATAAATAGTTTTTGGGGTGAGCTAAAAGCTCAGCGAGTAACCAGAAAATCATTAATCAAATCGGTTTCACAATAGTTCATTTCAATGATGTCATATAGCAATGATGTCATAAATTAAATGATAAATCCGGAAACAACTACATCATTTGCAAAACAGTAAATATGGATTATCAATAATTCAAGAAACATTTACAATGGAAAGCGATAGTAACATTCATGAAAGGATACATTCATTCTCCTGACATTTCCTCGCTCATTTGGTCATGCATTTCATTTCATTCACCCCGTCCCTGGCTTTTGGCCAGGCTCCACCAACCTACATAGGTAATACTCGAGTATACCAAACGTTCACCCAAGTTCCTAATCGCCTGACCGAGTCCGCTTCTGGCTCAAGACGACCGGTAACAAGGGGCAATGGCCAGTTTAGCCCAAAAGGGCTTACATTCATGCGCAAGTAACATTTCAATCGAACATTTCACATTTATCGAGGTCGAGTGCGATAAAGTACACACTCGCCTCGAAAACTCGTTTTGGAAATCATTATAAGCGCTTAACACGTTATCAACTCAAAATACAAGTCATGAAGTCAAGAAATATAGCAAACAAGGCACACTCACATGCCAGCACGCATGATATGCAAGAAAACATTTCAAAAGTAACTTTGGAAACAGTTCAAAAGTAAATAATGTACGAAACGGTTCATAAATAACTTTAGAAGTAGTTTGAGGTCACTCACCTCCACGGCTCACAATCCTCGTCCAATATAGCCAATTCCATCATTCAAGTCCAAGCCTTTCACATGAAACTTAAGGTAACCAACGCTATTAAAAATCGGACAGCATTTCCCCATAAATTCATCCTTTCCATCCTACAATCAAACCCAATCACAAAAACCAGAAAACAGTTTTGACGTCCTTTTGCGGTAATGGCACCAAAGGTATTACGAGTATCGGATGGAGGTCCAAGACCCACCGTTTCGAAGCTAAGAACCAGGGCTACAACAATGTAGAAGGTCACTCAGTCCAAATCCTAGCACAACTAGGTCAAAAATGCAGAAAACCAACCCAGAACCGTAATTGCAGGTTCCCAAATCACATAATGCTGTAATTCGTCCAACTCAGTCTACACAGGTCCAAATGCATTGATTCCAAAGTCATATTATAGCTAAGACATCAAGCTACATTTCATAAGAAGACCTCAACACCCAAATCAAAACCAATTCCAGTCAAAACAGACGATTACAAGCGCAGTTCGCACATCCTGAAACCCAGAACAGCAACAGTAAAAACGGCATAACTCACTCTATACTACTCCAAATGCCCTGAAATTTTGCAGGCACTTCAACCTCATCAATACCTACAACTTTCATGTTTTGAGAAAAGTCCAATTCGGCCTCTATCTATGACCTAAAATTTCGGACAGAATGTTCAACCAAGAACCCTAATTTTCCAGAAATTCTTCCAAACCCAAAATTGGTTGCAATTGTCCACTTTTCCACCTTCTAGCTTCATTACATAACATTTCCAATCATCATACAAGTCCACAACATCATGATCACATTAAACCAGAAAATTCACCAATAAATTGTAAACTTCACCATTTCATCCAAAAACAAGAAATAATCCATGAAATTGCATCTTATAACACCACTAATCATGAATTGAACATCATTAGAGGAAGGAGAGGTGTTCATCCACCACTCACCTTAGCAAAACAAGAGGGAGAGCTACTTGTCACCTTAGTTTCTCAAACAACTCCACCAAACAACTCACAAACACTAAGTGAAGAGGTTTTATGGAGAAATTTGAAGTTTTAACGGTTGGATCAAGAGATTGAGCAAGAAAATGGAAGGCAAAAGTTGAGGGATTTTCTTTCTTTTCTCCTTATGTTGCTCGGCCAAGAAGAACCAGAAAATGAAGAAGATTAAGCTAGTTTATAAGGTAAGAAGGTAGGAAAAATAAGGATTAATTTCCACCACAAGTTTGGCTAACACTTGGTCTAATTTCAACCACACAATTTTTCTCTTTCCTTGTTTTTTCTTTGCCTTAAATTTCGGCCAATAGGATGGCCAAGATGGGGAAGATATTTTGCTCCATTAATGATAAACTTGTATGGCAAGAAAGTGGAATCAAGTGGTGCATTTAACCGGTAGTGCGTGGGTCCCACGTTCAAAATACGCTTTTAATTTCTCAAAAACTAACCGATACTAGAAAAATTATTTTAAAACTATTTTTGCTCATAAACTTTATCTGGGGAATTTTTCTAATCAAGAAAATGTAGAAAAGGCGGGCGTTTAAAAAAATAAACCCTAGAAAAGTAGAAAATTTCCGGGTTCTCACACTTATACTTTTCGGGGCGTCACAATCTCCCCTCCTTAAAAGAATGTCGTCCTCGACATTCCCTCTTGTACCAATCAAGTCAAGACATCCCGCAAGAATCACTAATACTTCAGACCAAACCCACAGTCCGGCATCCTAAACTTCAAGCCTAGGATACACTACAGAGATCTGAAGCCTAAGCTCTGATACCAACTGTGACGACCCCACCTCCCCCTAAGGCGAACCAGAGGGTTCGGCGGGCCGCCTGCCCGACCAACTGTGACGACCCCACCTCCCCCTAAGGCGAACCAGAGGGTTCGGCGGGCCGCCTGCCCAGCTCTCGCCGGGACTCAGTCGTTCACTAAAGTCCTCAAATAAATTACAATATACATCTCAAATATACATCACATGGTCCAATAATTACATGTCACAAAAGGAGCGGAAACAATTCTCAACTATACATAAAATGATTCCAAATCAAAACTGTACAAAACATAGGCCATCCAATCACGTGCACAAGTACTACAAGTCCTTCCTTCGCCTTGAGCCCTGTGGAGGGGAATAAATAGTTTTTGGGGTGAGCTAAAAGCTCAGCGAGTAACCAGAAAATCATTAATCAAATCGGTTTCACAATAGTTCATTTCAATGATGTCATATAGCAATGATGTCATAAATTAAATGATAAATCCGGAAACAACTACATCATTTGCAAAACAGTAAATATGGATTATCAATAATTCAAGAAACATTTACAATGGAAAGCGATAGTAACATTCATGAAAGGATACATTCATTCTCCTGACATTTCCTCGCTCATTTGGTCATGCATTTCATTTCATTCACCCCGTCCCTGGCTTTTGGCCAGGCTCCACCAACCTACATAGGTAATACTCGAGTATACCAAACGTTCACCCAAGTTCCTAATCGCCTGACCGAGTCCGCTTCTGGCTCAAGACGACCGGTAACAAGGGGCAATGGCCAGTTTAGCCCAAAAGGGCTTACATTCATGCGCAAGTAACATTTCAATCGAACATTTCACATTTATCGAGGTCGAGTGCGATAAAGTACACACTCGCCTCGAAAACTCGTTTTGGAAATCATTATAAGCGCTTAACACGTTATCAACTCAAAATACAAGTCATGAAGTCAAGAAATATAGCAAACAAGGCACACTCACATGCCAGCACGCATGATATGCAAGAAAACATTTCAAAAGTAACTTTGGAAACAGTTCAAAAGTAAATAATGTACGAAACGGTTCATAAATAACTTTAGAAGTAGTTTGAGGTCACTCACCTCCACGGCTCACAATCCTCGTCCAATATAGCCAATTCCATCATTCAAGTCCAAGCCTTTCACATGAAACTTAAGGTAACCAACGCTATTAAAAATCGGACAGCATTTCCCCATAAATTCATCCTTTCCATCCTACAATCAAACCCAATCACAAAAACCAGAAAACAGTTTTGACGTCCTTTTGCGGTAATGGCACCAAAGGTATTACGAGTATCGGATGGAGGTCCAAGACCCACCGTTTCGAAGCTAAGAACCAGGGCTACAACAATGTAGAAGGTCACTCAGTCCAAATCCTAGCACAACTAGGTCAAAAATGCAGAAAACCAACCCAGAACCGTAATTGCAGGTTCCCAAATCACATAATGCTGTAATTCGTCCAACTCAGTCTACACAGGTCCAAATGCATTGATTCCAAAGTCATATTATAGCTAAGACATCAAGCTACATTTCATAAGAAGACCTCAACACCCAAATCCAAACCAATTCCAGTCAAAACAGACGATTACAAGCGCAGTTCGCACATCCTGAAACCCAGAACAGCAACAGTAAAAACGGCATAACTCACTCTATACTACTCCAAATGCCCTGAAATTTTGCAGGCACTTCAACCTCATCAATACCTACAACTTTCATGTTTTGAGAAAAGTCCAATTCGGCCTCTATCTATGACCTAAAATTTCGGACAGAATGTTCAACCAAGAACCCTAATTTTCCAGAAATTCTTCCAAACCCAAAATTGGTTGCAATTGTCCACTTTTCCACCTTGTAGCTTCATTACATAACATTTCCAATCATCATACAAGTCCACAACATCATGATCACATTAAACCAGAAAATTCACCAATAAATTGTAAACTTCACCATTTCATCCAAAAACAAGAAATAATCCATGAAATTGCATCTTATAACACCACTAATCATGAATTGAACATCATTAGAGGAAGGAGAGGTGTTCATCCACCACTCACCTTAGCAAAACAAGAGGGAGAGCTACTTGTCACCTTAGTTTCTCAAACAACTCCACCAAACAACTCACAAACACTAAGTGAAGAGGTTTTATGGAGAAATTTGAAGTTTTAACGGTTGGATCAAGAGATTGAGCAAGAAAATGGAAGGCAAAAGTTGAGGGATTTTCTTTCTTTTCTCCTTATGTTGCTCGGCCAAGAAGAACCAGAAAATGAAGAAGATTAAGCTAGTTTATAAGGTAAGAAGGTAGGAAAAATAAGGATTAATTTCCACCACAAGTTTGGCTAACACTTGGTCTAATTTCAACCACACAATTTTTCTCTTTCCTTGTTTTTTCTTTGCCTTAAATTTCGGCCAATAGGATGGCCAAGAGGGGGAAGATATTTTGCTCCATTAATGATAAACTTGTATGGCAAGAAAGTGGAATCAAGTGGTGCATTTAACCGGTAGTGCGTGGGTCCCACGTTCAAAATACGCTTTTAATTTCTCAAAAACTAACCGATACTAGAAAAATTATTTTAAAACTATTTTTGCTCATAAACTTTATCTGGGGAATTTTTCTAATCAAGAAAATGTAGAAAAGGCGGGCGTTTAAAAAAATAAACCCTAGAAAAGTAGAAAATTTCCGGGTTCTCACACTTATACTTTTCGGGGCGTCACAATCTCCCCTCCTTAAAAGAATGTCGTCCTCGACATTCCCTCTTGTACCAATCAAGTCAAGACATCCCGCAAGAATCACTAATACTTCAGACCAAACCCACAGTCCGGCATCCTAAACTTCAAGCCTATGATACACTACAGAGATCTGAAGCCTAAGCTCTGATACCAACTGTGACGACCCCACCTCCCCCTAAGGCGAACCAGAGGGTTCGGCGGGCCGCCTGCCCAGCTCTCGCCGGGACTCAGTCGTTCACTAAAGTTCTCAAATAAATTACAATATACATCTCAAATATACATCACATGGTCCAATAATTACATGTCACAAAAGGAGCGGAAACAATTCTCAACTATACATAAAATGATTCCAAATCAAAACTGTACAAAACATAGGCCATCCAATCACGTGCACAAGTACTACAAGTCCTTCCTTCGCCTTGAGCCCTGTGGAGGGGAATAAATAGTTTTTGGGGTGAGCTAAAAGCTCAGCGAGTAACCAGAAAATCATTAATCAAATCGGTTTCACAATAGTTCATTTCAATGATGTCATATAGCAATGATGTCATAAATTAAATGATAAATCCGGAAACAACTACATCATTTGCAAAACAGTAAATATGGATTATCAATAATTCAAGAAACATTTACAATGGAAAGCGATAGTAACATTCATGAAAGGATACATTCATTCTCCTGACATTTCCTCGCTCATTTGGTCATGCATTTCATTTCATTCACCCCGTCCCTGGCTTTTGGCCAGGCTCCACCAACCTACATAGGTAATACTCGAGTATACCAAACGTTCACCCAAGTTCCTAATCGCCTGACCGAGTCCGCTTCTGGCTCAAGACGACCGGTAACAAGGGGCAATGGCCAGTTTAGCCCAAAAGGGCTTACATTCATGCGCAAGTAACATTTCAATCGAACATTTCACATTTATCGAGGTCGAGTGCGATAAAGTACACACTCGCCTCGAAAACTCGTTTTGGAAATCATTATAAGCGCTTAACACGTTATCAACTCAATGTAGACACCAAATTTTTGGTGTAATTTCATTTTTTAGTTTTTTTTATTTGTCGTGTTCATTTTTAGTTTCCAGTTTTATTTTTATTTTTAAGTTTTATCATAGAATTTGTTGAAAAAGAAAAAAAGGAAAAGAAAAAGCATTCAAAAAAATATGATTTAGTCGTTTGTAATTTAAATTCAATGCTTTCTTGAAAAAAATGAAAAAAATGAAAAATGAAACAAAAAAAGATGGAAAAATGGCCATTTTTGTTGTTTTTAGTTGTTTAGTTTTTTAAATTATTTTCATTATTATTATTTTCATTATTATTACTTGGTTTTTGTCAATTTTTTATTATTATTATTTATATTTTATCATTTCTGTATTTATTAAGTTGAAAGTTTTAAAAAAAAAAAAAAAAAAAATGTTATCGCAGCATGCACGCTGCAATTTTTTGCAGCGTGCAAAGGTACAATTTCAATAGCCATCGGATGGCTGGATGGAAAGGGAAGGACAAGCCTTCATCCTCACCATTGAGAGCAGGTTTAGGAGATTGGGAAGTGAATATAAAAGAGCAAAGAAAACCACAGCCGCAAGGAGGAGTTTTTGGGTGAGCAAGGGGGAGAGAGCATCGACGGGCAAACAGAAAAAACTAAGCGAGGGTTTTAGAAAGGGGGTTCTGGGCAAAAAAGAAAAGGAAGGAGAGGTGACGGCTGATGGTGGGGAAGATAAGAGAATAGAGGAGAGGTTTTCTTTTGGGGGACGGCAATAGAAAAGGGAGAAACCGAGGAGATTTTCTGGAGAGCAACTACTGAGAGGCTACTGACGGCGAGGGAGTTTCTGGAGTGAGCAAGAGAGAGGAAGAGCGTGAGAGATAGAAGGAGCTGGGGTTTAACAGAAAAAGGGGAGGTTTTGGGTAACAAAGGCTGAGAAGTTTCAACCACCACAAGGAGCAAGGAAGGAAGAAAAGATTTCTGGTTCGTCGGAGCAAAGGAAAAGGGTTAGAAGGAGGTAATTGCGTTATCACCATCGCTTCTTCATTGATGCTTCTTTGAAGGGTTGTCCGAATCATCCGAGCCCTTTCTCCATTCTTTGATTAAGGTATCGTATTTTCCTTTTAAAGTTGAAAGCTCTCTTCTTTAGTTGTTTGCTCGTATTTCTTTGCCGTGTACTGATTCTGTTTTGCTCCAATATGAATGATGGCTTTTGTTTGAATACCAATAAATCTGGAATTTGGGAAATGAGTTGGTATCTTATATGTTAGTGTTTTGGTCGGAGGAAAATTGCCGAAAGTTTCCAGCTTTGGGTTGTGGTTCGGTTTTAAACTAAGTTTTAAGGTAGAAGTCTAGGACCATTTCAGATTGCTGAATCACTCTTGCACACATATTTTCCAGAATTTTGCATGGCTTCCGTCTGGATTTTGTTTGTTTGGATTGGGGTGGTTTTGTAGTTAATTTGCTTAGTTTAAAGCTGTGATGTTGGAGTTGAAAATATCTAATAAAAGTTGGGTGTTCGAATTGGAAGCTTGAATTAGGAAACAAAAATGCAGCAGGCATCACTTTCGTTTGCTGAAGTTTTCATGTTGTTTGAAATGCTTGATTTGTCCGTTGCTCAGCTGAGATGTTGTGAGAGTGTTTGGGAGTTTAGTAGTAGAGACCAGCATTTTTGCTTAAGTCCTTGGTTGTCGAAAGAAGATTTTTGCTGCAGTTTCCTTTCTTTCTTTTGTAACCAATCAAACCAGATTGGTTATCTTAATCTTGCAGACAAAACCTCATCTTTTGATTTGGGTCAATAATTTCTGGTTTTGATGAATGTGTTTGTATGAGGAAATGGATAGAGTAGCTGCTGGAAATTGCAGCAAACTTGGAAAACAAAAGGAAGCATGTTTCGTTCTTGTTGCAGAAGTCTAAGTCTTTACATGGCTGCATGTTTTTGCATGAAAGACTCCTCAAAACTGTTTTGTTTAAAGGATTGTGTTTCTGTGGCTTCACTTTGCTATTTATTTGGAGGTCAAAATGGTGCATTTCATTGCTTAGATTCCTGATGTTTGAGCTGAGAAAATGGTACTATTGCTTACGAAATTGCAGCAGCAAATCTTGATTTAAGATAACTTGGAATGAACCAGAAATTTCAATGTTTTTCCTTGGTCTGAATCTTCCTTTCACACATAGTATCATGGTGATTGAGTGAGGGTCGTTGCTGTTTTTTTGTTTGAAGAAACTTGCATTTGAGAGCTTAACGCTGCAGAGAGGAAAAATTCTGGAATGAACATTGCAGTAAAAATTGTAGAAGCAAAAATGTAGCAAGCTTGCACTTTCCGTTTGCAGAAATCTTCTTGAGTTTGCATGAAAGATTGCTGGAATTCACATTATCTCATCATAATTTGTTGGCTTGTTGAATTCTGTGTTAGTTTTTAGTTTAATGCCGATGGCTTTGATTGATTGGTGAGATGTTAGTTGCATATTAGGATTGTATTTGAGAAGTTTAGCATGTTGCAGATGAAAGGAACCAGCAAAACAAAGAGATTTACGTAGCATGCATGAAATATATTCTAAAAATTGCACTTTGACCCCCCAAGTTCCCCCTTATTTCACTATGACCCAATCAATTAGAGAATTTCATCAATTTGGTCCTTGTTAATTTTAATTTGTGCAACTTCATTGCTTGTTTGCTTCAATTAACTACCATGCTTTGTTTAAATTGCGCTTAAGTTATGACTTTAGGGACTTTATGACTAAGTGAGCTTTGTTTTGCACATTTCTTTTATTTTTTCTTAAATAAAGTGGTGCATTGACCTTTTTATTATTTTGGAGGGTAATTGAATAATTTCACTTCATTGAGACCCAATTGCAAGGGAGGTAACCTCTATCTCCTTGATTTTCATTTCTCCTATGTGATCCAACGTGCTAAGTGTGAATTGCATGCTTACGTTGCTTTCCTAGCCTTTCTTTAATTTCTTTCATTTACTTCATTTACTTTTGCTTTTTATTTAAGTTATTCTTTATGGGGTATGTGTACACCTCTTGGTTTATAATAGATAGGGCTTGGAGGAGCATTCGATGAAGATCTGTTGAAGACATGTGCCTAGCTAGCAAATGTAATAGTTAGGGCCTTAATTACCTTATGTGTCTTGCATGTCTATGTGCTATATGTTTAATCGCTCTCTTAGGTTTTGGCATCTAGATATGCATGTTAAGTGTTATGTGCTATGTGATTGACATGTCTACTCGCTTTCCATATCCCTGAATGAATGTGATGGATGAATGTACGTTTCCGCTAGTCCAACGCTAGTCGGAATTCATAGAATGGGCTAGTCCAACGCTAGACCCTTAGGGACTTCCCCTCGTTAGTACATATTTGCATGTTCATTACATGTCATGCATTCTTTTTAGTTTTATCATTTAGCATGCTCCTCGAACCCCTTTTCCCTCATTTTAGGATTTTTGCATTTCATGCTAGTTATAGGGTTCATTTGCTTGAGAGTCCCCTTAAATATGGGATATAGACGAGTGTGGCTTTTTCTAAGACTTAGCACGCTTGTATCCTCTCTATAAAAGGGTAAATTGAGTCACGACTTAGGTCTCCCCGTACCCAATATGCATGAATTCCCTAGGCTCATGCATTCTCAATCCACTTTATCATCACACTTTCACTTTTGTCTCATTTGCACACATGCACCTTTTTATCACTTTCACCTGCACACGAACACTCTTTTATCTCCACTTGCACACGAACACTTTTTTATCTTCACTTGCACACGAGCATTTTTATCTTCACTCGCACACGAGTACTTTCATCTACATTTGCACACCTTCACTCTTATCTTATTACTTTTATCATTTTTCTCACTTCACACAAACTCACACTTTCACATGGCATGCATTCCACTCATTTTTCACGTCATTTAGGTTTAGGTGTGACCTCTCCAAAAGGATCATTGTTGGGCTTCACAATTAATGTGATTGGCACCGCTCAACCTTTGAAGAGAAATTTCCCCCATGTCCCCCTAGGTCTAGGTTTTTGCATTCATATAGACATATCCAATACGCGATACATACCTTGGGTAGAAAAATTAGGAAAAATTGGTTTAAGTCACGCAACTAGCCTTGGCTAGGTCGAAGGGGTGCCTTGGATTTTTTATCCTTGCCTTCCCCTTCGTCAAATGTGACCCCCGATCCCTCTTTTGGTTACGTAGACCCAAAAGTTCTCAAAAAGGGTTTATTTACTTTTTTTTATTATTCAAAAACAAAAATCATTTTTGGGTGACTTGGTACACCCTAACTCTATACCAAGTGGCGACTCCATTTTTGATACAAAAAACCCTTTTGAACTTCACTTGGCCAAATCGTCGCATTCTAAGTCCCATGGCCTTTTACTTTTCACTTTGCACACGTTCACACATTACACACCACACATCACACATTCAACACGATTCAAAAAGTGGGGCGCGACAGTTGGCGACTCCACTGGGGACTTCCTAAGTGGGTCCAAGCATTTGATTTGGCCATTCTTTTCCCTTTTCTACCCTTTTTATGCATAGCATTTGGATATTAGGGTTGCATTTTTCCTTTTTAGGACTTTTTGCCTCGCGCACGTACCAAACTACTCCCCACTCACGTATGTATGATTGGTTGTTTGGATGTATATTTTACTCGTTTTATCTCGCGCTTTGCATTGCATTTGGGTGGGGGATGTACCCTAGAGCCTCGCGTTGGTTCTTGATCCCTCCCCTCCAAACGAGCACTAGCATACGCGCATACGCTTTAATTATTTTTACCCCTCATTATTTTTCTTTTAGTGGCTTGTCACGCCACTCCACCCTATTAGGATTTTAGGCGACCCACTTGGACATGTGATCGTATCACGACGTGTGCGTAGCATGATCCGAGGGGTCACTCGATCTTCCGCTTTAAACTTTAGGTTGATAACCTATTAGTTTTTAGTCGAAGGTTGAGGATTTTTTAGATTCGCCCAGACGGGTAGCCGTAACATGACGTGTGCGTAGCAACGTCTGGGGAATCGCTCGAGCCACCGACAAGGAACCTTGGGAGTGATGACTCTTGGTTTCCAAGTCTGAAGGCTCGGGGACCTATGACTTATCGAGTCTAGATGCATTAGTGAACCCTAACCTCATGCATCCATTTTAGCTTGCCTAGGGTAGAGTCAACCTTACCCTATTAGGGACACTATTCACGAGGGGAGGGGTCCAACCCCTTTCTTCTTTTTATTGCTTTATGTCCTTGTGTTGATTTCGTTGCTACAATGTGTTATGTGTATTTATCGGACTGAGCTAACTTTTCTTGGTTTTGTGTCCCAATTGCATTCACAAACCCTAGCAAATAAGAGGTCTGGCATGACTTTTTAGAAACCTACCCTTGTAGATAGGCTATTGCACGTGTGAAAATTGTGATACATCTTGTTCATAAATTAATGTCATACCATTTTAGGCTTACCCTGGCAAATAAAGGGCTCCTTAGGTCACGTCTCATTTCAAATCACATTTTTCCCTGCTTTAATAAACTGGCATCATGCATAAACCCTAGAAGGGAATGCCATTTAGGGGATCCCGTGTTAGGAATAAGCCACCTTGTGTCTCGGATACTTAATCCAGTGAGACTTGCACGTTTACATTTTGTACCATCCAAAGGGGTAGTGCACAAGGTAAGGTAGGATCCGATCATTTTCATAGAGTGATCCTTGGAATATGAGCATCTAATAATCACTTTTTGGCCATTTTATCAAAAATTGGTAAAAATCCCTTGCGTGAAGGACATTAATTTGAAGAAATTCACAAATGATTCCTCCTATTGAGACGATAAATAAATTGAGGCCAAAATTTGATTTTTAGAAGGTCATAGACTAAGGCACCTCAATAATTTTGAAATAACCAATGGCCGGACAATTCAACCAATCCATTTTGCCAGTTCATTCAATTTCATTCATTTGACCAATTTACCCTTTTTAGGGTCATTCGGCCAATTTTTGAATAAATCACTAATTCAATTTCATTCATTTGACCAATTTACCCTTTTAGGGCGATCTGGTCAATTTTGAATAAATTCTCGATTTCATTCAATTCATTCGATCAAGTTCCTTTTTAGGATGATCCGATCCATTTTTGAATAAAATTTTCAATTTCATTCGATCAAGTTCCTTTTTAGGGATGATTCGGTCAATTTTGAGTAAGTTTTTAAATTTTACTCAATTCATTTGACCCGTTTCCCTTTTTAGGGTAATGTGGTCGATTTTAAATAAATTTCATTCAACCCGTTTGACCAATTAGAGTTTCAATGTCGAATTCCAAATTGGGAAATCTAGTCGATTTTTTTTGAAAAAACCATCCATTGCATCCAGCCATTTGATCAATTGGGGTTTTTACCCGTGTTACACTGAGAAAAATTGTCAACGAATTCCAATCTTTTCGATAGGAAGTTCGTCAAGGTCAAACCCGTGCGTTTTTGCAAGTTCTTGTATCGATCAAAAGTGATCAATCCCTTCGGACAAAGTCCTCATTTTGACAAACGTCCCTTCTCATTCCAAAGGGCCAAATTTTTCAAATTATTTTTCACTCCATAAGCTGATCGGATCCATCAGGTATTGTATAGTGCCTGCTCTGGAGGATTGCATCTTCATGCTAGGCCTACCCTTGGCACAAAAAGGGTTCTCCCATAGGACATGCATACCGATTTTATATTCTTATTTACTAACTCAGGGTATTTTTTTTCTTTTGTTTTTCCCCCTCCCCTGCATTCATAAAAATGTTTCAATAAGGTGAAAATGTTTTTCTATATCTGATGACACTTCTGATCTAATAAAGTGTCAAAATTGCAAGTATTGTGTGATTCTTGGGCAGATCCTACAATGAAAACATAAATGATCTATCTAAAAGCTCTACGCTAAAGCCTCTGAGAGATTTTGTAATTATTTTTCAAAGGAAAATTCTGTCTATTTGATTTGTTAATACATTTTGTTCCAAAAGAAAATGAGATGAAAAGTGTATATGTGGAGCTCTGTACAGGTTTCTCTCTTCTCATTGTGTTATAATTGAATGACAAACTTTGTTTTAATCTTGTTAGTAATAAAGTTTTGGACAAATATTGTTTTGTGTATATTCATGTACATTTCATTCTTTTGCTCATTGGAGATTCCGTGATGAATTTTAAGAAATAAGACCAAATTGAGATTTTTTTCAACCTCCAGCCTGGAAATTCGCAAGTGTATGCTTTCTAAAATCCTTGTGTACACTAGATTGCTGATCCGAGCTACACAATAAGAGTGTTCAAAAATTAAAAGAGGTCACTCAGAAGGCCCATGAGATACCTTTCTCTTTCACTTAATCCCAAAATAAAGTCAGTCACATTGATTGATAAATTGGAGCAGCTTTTGCTTGAAAATGTTCACTGTGTCTAATCCAGTTCAATCCACATCTAAGTGAAAGCAAAAATGTGCATTATTCTTATTTGTTTGAAAAATTTGGAATGATACTTCAAGCGTTCATTTCTCTATCTATACAGATTTTATCATTCGCTCTCCCATTTGAGCCTTTACAAGAAAATTTTCGTTTCAAATAAGAGCCTTAATGACCAATGCCCTACATTGGAAGATTTTCAAATATCGAAAGGGGAATAGATTCTCAATGACCATTTCGTTACTTTGGTTGTCATGAAGTGTAAGAATGATACTTTGGCCATCATTTCTTCAATCTAAACACCATTTATCCCTTGCGTCCTCATTTGAGCTAAAATTGGTGGTTCTTTTCGAATGCACTTATGATCGTACCTCGCATTGGGGAAGGAGATTGGGAAATTTTAAAAAGAAAAAGAAAAGGGGAAAAGCAAAAATGCTCGAATAAGAAGGGAACCGCAAATTGGGGAAATTTGATTCTACTTGGGTTCCAATTTTGAAAAAAAGAGAGAAGAGATTTGTCCGCGTGGATCGTCAACGTTTCACAAATATGGATGAACAAGGATCTTCCCCAATCAATTAATTCAGATACATGCCAAAAATTTCCCATTAATGAAAATTTCCTTTCAGAGTTATTGTAAGGAACAGAATACAAGTCAGGCCATCTTCTTTTCCAATCAAACATTCTATCCCTAGTTATCCCTTTTGAGCCTTCAGAATAAAATACTTCATTTGGCACCCCCTTAGAATCGCAAACCCCACACTGGGGCAAGTTTGAGTTGAAAAAGGAAAATTTCAAGAAGTGGAAAAAGTGAAATGCAACAAAATCAAAAGCAAAAAAGAAGAAAAAAAGAAAACCTCAGTTCAAAAAAATAAACTGGGGCAAATTTCAAAAAATGGCCGAAGGCCAAAAAAATCAAAAAGAAAGAAAATGAAAGAGAAAAAGCCTCAATTGAGCAAAAACTGAGGCAAATTCTGATTTAACCCTAAAATAGGGTTGGCGCAACAATGCGATCTCAGATTCTTCAAACTACTCTTGAAATCCGTTTTCAAGCCTTAACTTTTCTAAGCACCCCACCTGACCCCATTACAAAAGCCGAAAGTCCTGACTTCTGTTCTTTGCAATGGCTCTGTCAAGAAAATTTCTGATGCCAGAAAATTTTAGCTGTATTTCTGAATTGATTAGGTGTGAGGTTGACACTGCTCTTCATGTGAAAACCCGCGAGGGCACTTTTGAAAAAAAGAGGAAGGAAAAAGGAAAAAGCGAGAAAAATGAATGCAAAAGAAAAGTGCAAAAAGATTCGACACTGAAGTCCCTGGTGAACGATGAAAAAATGCAAACAAGGTTTGAGATCTTTTAAGTTCAAAATAGGGGCAATTTTGGAAAAATGCGATCTTCGGTGCCATGTCCTTGAGAATCTTATTTCTTTAACTATCGTTTTCAAGTCACATTACAAGCTAATAAAGTCCATCGTTGACTTATTCCTTCATGACAACTCAAAACAAAGGTCATGCTTTTAAGAAATCCATCAATCATTTGTGATCATGGGAGTATAACCAGTTTTCACAGGTTTAGCTATCGTTTCTACCCATTTTATTGCAAGCCTATCAAGCTTGTATGTTGACTAAGTTTTCTTGGAAAATAATGGTGACAAACTATTTTGCTTTCATGAAGACGTGATATCGAATGAGCACAAAATAAGACAAATCTTGGCCTCCCATTTCCAAGTCAGAAATAACGCCCATTACCCAAAGCTTTCGATGCTAAGGTAAGGAAGAAATATCTTGTAATTTGGCATTATTTTGAGGAATTCATCATGAAATTTCTGCATGAGTTCAAACTTGACGATTAAAGTTTCTTCACATTGTTGTATGTGCACTCTTTTCTAAATTTTAGAAAGTGCGGTTTTTCTTTGTTCAAGTAAATGGGAAATCATCTAAACCAATTTTTGCAATCAAATGGGCCCAAACTGGGGCAAAATTTTTATTTGCAAAAGTTTGCAAAATAAGCCCACACAAGGGCAAATATTTTTGTAGTCCAATTGAGGATTTCGTCCAAGAATCAAAATAATGCATTTTTCAAATCAGTCACGCTCATTTGAGTGCACGTAAGCCCTGTGCAGGTATTCACAGTTGAAGTCGACGAAAAGCATCTGGCGATGTAGAAGGCCGATGCCGAAGAAAGAGAAGAAAGAAGGGAAAAAGGCCCTACACTGGGGCAAATTATTTTTGGAAAAAAGATTCTCTCGAAAAATCAGAAAAATTCAAAAGTCAAAAATCGAAAATCAAGTTCAAATTTTTGTTTCTTGGAAAATCAAAATTTAATTTCTTATATCTTGACAGATCAAATCCAATTTAAATTTCTGTCCGGGTCTATCCCGTGGGTCTATCCCAATTTTAAATTTCTGTCCGGGTCTATCCCGTGGGTCTATCCCAAATTTAAATTTCTGTCCGGGTCTATCCCGTGGGTCTATCCCAATTTTAAATTTCTGTTCGGGTCTATCCCGTGGGTCTATCCCAATTTTAAATTTCTGTCCGGGTCTATCCCAATTTTACATTTCTATCCGGGTCTATCCCGTGGGTCTATCCCAAATTTAAATTTCTGTCCGGGTCTATCCCGTGGGTCTATCCCAATTTTACATTTCTGTCCGGGTCTATCCCGTGGGTCTATCCCAAATTTAAATTTCTGTGCGGGTCTATCCCGTGGGTCTATCCCAATTTTAAATTTCTGTCCGGGTCTATCCCGTGGGTCTATCCCAATTTTAAATTTCTGTCCGGGTCTATCCCGTGGGTCTATCCCAAATTTAAATTTCTGTCCGGGTCTATCCCGTGGGTCTATCCCAATTTTAAATTTTAGTCCGGGTCTATCCCGTGGGTCTATCCCAATTTTAAATTTCTGTTCGGGTCTATCCCGTGGGTCTATCCCAATTTTAAATTTTAGTCCGGGTCTATCCCAAATTTAAATTTCTGTCCGGGTCTATCCCGTGGGTCTATCCCAAATTTAAATTTCTGTCCGGGTCTATCCCGTGGGTCTATCCCAATTTTACATTTCTGTCCGGGTCTATCCCGTGGGTCTATCCCAATTTTAAATTTCTGTCCGGGTCTATCCCGTGGGTCTATCCCAATTTTAAATTTCTGTCCGGGTCTATCCCGTGGGTCTATCCCAAATTTAAATTTCTGTCCGGATCTATCCCGTGGGTCTATCCCAATTTTAAATTTCTGTCCGGGTCTATCCCGTGGGTCTATCCCAAGTCCCGTGGGTCTATCCCAAATTTAAATTTCTGTCCGGGTCTATCCCGTGGGTCTATCCCAATTTTAAATTTCTGTTCGGGTCTATCCCGTGGGTCTATCCCAATTTTACATTTCTGTCCGGGTCTATCCCGTGGGTCTATCTCAATTTTACATTTCTACCCGGGTCTATCCCGTGGGTCTATCCCCAATTTAAAATTCATGTTCGGGTCAGTCCCATTTTAGAATTCCTGTCCGTTCAGATCATTTTTGCAACCGAATAACACTGGTAAGTATTTGGTGTCTACTTCTTTGTCTCAAGTTTTTTCAAAACTCAGACAAAGAGGGGCAAACTGTAGACACCAAATTTTTGGTGTAATTTCATTTTTTAGTTTTTTTTATTTGTCGTGTTCATTTTTAGTTTCCAGTTTTATTTTTATTTTTAAGTTTTATCATAGAATTTGTTGAAAAATAAAAAAAGGAAAAGAAAAAGCATTCAAAAAAATATGATTTAGTCGTTTGTAATTTAAATTCAATGCTTTCTTGAAAAAAATGAAAAAAATGAAAAATGAAACAAAAAAAGATGGAAAAATGGCCATTTTTGTTGTTTTTAGTTGTTTAGTTTTTTAAATTATTTTCATTATTATTATTTTCATTATTATTACTTGGTTTTTGTCAATTTTTTATTATTATTATTTATATTTTATCATTTCTGTATTTATTAAGTTGAAAGTTTAAAAAAAAAAAAAAAAAAAAATGTTATCGCAGCATGCACGCTGCAATTTTTTGCAGCGTGCAAAGGTACAATTTCAATAGCCATCGGATGGCTGGATGGAAAGGGAAGGACAAGCCTTCATCCTCACCATTGAGAGCAGGTTTAGGAGATTGGGAAGTGAATATAAAAGAGCAAAGAAAACCACAGCCGCAAGGAGGAGTTTTTGGGTGAGCAAGGGGGAGAGAGCATCGACGGGCAAACAGAAAAAACTAAGCGAGGGTTTTAGAAAGGGGGTTCTGGGCAAAAAAGAAAAGGAAGGAGAGGTGACGGCTGATGGTGGGGAAGATAAGAGAATAGAGGAGAGGTTTTCTTTTGGGGGACGGCAATAGAAAAGGGAGAAACCGAGTAGATTTTCTGGAGAGCAACTACTGGGAGGCTACTGACGGCGAGGGAGTTTCTGGAGTGAGCAAGAGAGAGGAAGAGCGTGAGAGATAGAAGGAGCTGGGGTTTAACAGAAAAAGGGGAGGTTTTGGGTAACAAAGGCTGAGAAGTTTCAACCACCACAAGGAGCAAGGAAGGAAGAAAAGATTTCTGGTTCGTCGGAGCAAAGGAAAAGGGTTAGAAGGAGGTAATTGCGTTATCACCATCGCTTCTTCATTGATGCTTCTTTGAAGGGTTGTCCGAATCATCCGAGCCCTTTCTCCATTCTTTGATTAAGGTATCGTATTTTCCTTTTAAAGTTGAAAGCTCTCTTCTTTAGTTGTTTGCTCGTATTTCTTTGCCGTGTACTGATTCTGTTTTGCTCCAATATGAATGATGGCTTTTGTTTGAATACCAATAAATCTGGAATTTGGGAAATGAGTTGGTATCTTATATGTTAGTGTTTTGGTCGGAGGAAAATTGCCGAAAGTTTCCAGCTTTGGGTTGTGGTTCGGTTTTAAACTAAGTTTTAAGGTAGAAGTCTAGGACCATTTCAGATTGCTGAATCACTCTTGCACACATATTTTCCAGAATTTTGCATGGCTTCCGTCTGGATTTTGTTTGTTTGGATTGGGGTGGTTTTGTAGTTAATTTGCTTAGTTTAAAGCTGTGATGTTGGAGTTGAAAATATCTAATAAAAGTTGGGTGTTCGAATTGGAAGCTTGAATTAGGAAACAAAAATGCAGCAGGCATCACTTTCGTTTGCTGAAGTTTTCATGTTGTTTGAAATGCTTGATTTGTCAGTTGCTCAGCTGAGATGTTGTGAGAGTGTTTGGGAGTTTAGTAGTAGAGACCAGCATTTTTGCTTAAGTCCTTGGTTGTCGAAAGAAGATTTTTGCTGCAGTTTCCTTTCTTTCTTTTGTAACCAATCAAACCAGATTGGTTATCTTAATCTTGCAGACAAAACCTCATCTTTTGATTTGGGTCAATAATTTCTGGTTTTGATGAATGTGTTTGTATGAGGAAATGGATAGAGTAGCTGCTGGAAATTGCAGCAAACTTGGAAAACAAAAGGAAGCATGTTTCGTTCTTGTTGCAGAAGTCTAAGTCTTTACATGGCTGCATGTTTTTGCATGAAAGACTCCTCAAAACTGTTTTGTTTAAAGGATTGTGTTTCTGTGGCTTCACTTTGCTATTTATTTGGAGGTCAAAATGGTGCATTTCATTGCTTAGATTCCTGATGTTTGAGCTGAGAAAATGGTACTATTGCTTACGAAATTGCAGCAGCAAATCTTGATTTAAGATAACTTGGAATGAACCAGAAATTTCAATGTTTTTCCTTGGTCTGAATCTTCCTTTCACACATAGTATCATGGTGATTGAGTGAGGGTCGTTGCTGTTTTTTTGTTTGAAGAAACTTGCATTTGAGAGCTTAACGCTGCAGAGAGGAAAAATTCTGGAATGAACATTGCAGTAAAAATTGTAGAAGCAAAAATGTAGCAAGCTTGCACTTTCCGTTTGCAGAAATCTTCTTGAGTTTGCATGAAAGATTGCTGGAATTCACATTATCTCATCATAATTTGTTGGCTTGTTGAATTCTGTGTTAGTTTTTAGTTTAATGCCGATGGCTTTGATTGATTGGTGAGATGTTAGTTGCATATTAGGATTGTATTTGAGAAGTTTAGCATGTTGCAGATGAAAGGAACCAGCAAAACAAAGAGATTTACGTAGCATGCATGAAATATATTCTAAAAATTGCACTTTGACCCCCCAAGTTCCCCCTTATTTCACTATGACCCAATCAATTAGAGAATTTCATCAATTTGGTCCTTGTTAATTTTAATTTGTGCAACTTCATTGCTTGTTTGCTTCAATTAACTACCATGCTTTGTTTAAATTGCGCTTAAGTTATGACTTTAGGGACTTTATGACTAAGTGAGCTTTGTTTTGCACATTTCTTTTATTTTTTCTTAAATAAAGTGGTGCATTGACCTTTTTATTATTTTGGAGGGTAATTGAATAATTTCACTTCATTGAGACCCAATTGCAAGGGAGGTAACCTCTATCTCCTTGATTTTCATTTCTCCTATGTGATCCAACGTGCTAAGTGTGAATTGCATGCTTACGTTGCTTTCCTAGCCTTTCTTTAATTTCTTTCATTTACTTCATTTACTTTTGCTTTTTATTTAAGTTATTCTTTATGGGGTATGTGTACACCTCTTGGTTTGTAATAGATAGGGCTTGGAGGAGCATTCGATGAAGATCTGTTGAAGACATGTGCCTAGCTAGCAAATGTAATAGTTAGGGCCTTAATTACCTTATGTGTCTTGCATGTCTATGTGCTATATGTTTAATCGCTTTCTTAGGTTTTGGCATCTAGATATGCATGTTAAGTGTTATGTGCTATGTGATTGACATGTCTACTCGCTTTCCATATCCCTGAATGAATGTGATGGATGAATGTACGTTTCCGCTAGTCCAACGCTAGTCGGAATTCATAGAATGGGCTAGTCCAACGCTAGACCCTTAGGGACTTCCCCTCGTTAGTACATATTTGCATGTTCATTACATGTCATGCATTCTTTTTAGTTTTATCATTTAGCATGCTCCTCGAACCCCTTTTCCCTCATTTTAGGATTTTTGCATTTCATGCTAGTTATAGGGTTCATTTGCTTGAGAGTCCCCTTAAATATGGGATATAGACGAGTGTGGCTTTTTCTAAGCCTTAGCACGCTTGTATCCTCTCTATAAAAGGGTAAATTGAGTCACGACTTAGGTCTCCCCGTACCCAATATGCATGAATTCCCTAGGCTCATGCATTCTCAATCCACTTTATCATCACACTTTCACTTTTGTCTCATTTGCACACATGCACCTTTTTATCACTTTCACCTGCACACGAACACTCTTTTATCTCCACTTGCACACGAACACTTTTTTATCTTCACTTGCACACGAGCATTTTTATCTTCACTCGCACACGAGTACTTTCATCTACATTTGCACACCTTCACTCTTATCTTATTACTTTTATCATTTTTCTCACTTCACACAAACTCACACTTTCACATGGCATGCATTCCACTCATTTTTCACGTCATTTAGGTTTAGGTGTGACCTCTCCAAAAGGATCAGTGTTGGGCTTCACAATTAATGTGATTGGCACCGCTCAACCTTTGAAGAGAAATTTCCCCCATGTCCCCCTAGGTCTAGGTTTTTGCATTCATATAGACATATCCAATACGCGATACATACCTTGGGTAGAAAAATTAGGAAAAATTGGTTTAAGTCACGCAACTAGCCTTGGCTAGGTCAAAGGGGTGCCTTGGATTTTTTATCCTTGCCTTCCCCTTCGTCAAATGTGACCCCCGATCCCTCTTTTGGTTACGTAGACCCAAAAGTTCTCAAAAAGGGTTTATTTACTTTTTTTTATTATTCAAAAACAAAAATCATTTTTGGGTGACTTGGTACACCCTAACTCTATACCAAGTGGCGACTCCATTTTTGATACAAAAAACCCTTTTGAACTTCACTTGGCCAAATCGTCGCATTCTAAGTCCCATGGCCTTTTACTTTTCATTTTGCACACGTTCACACATTACACACCACACATCACACATTCAACATGATTCAAAAAGTGGGGCGCGACATTCAAAATACAAGTCATGAAGTCAAGAAATATAGCAAACAAGGCACACTCACATGCCAGCACGCATGATATGCAAGAAAACATTTCAAAAGTAACTTTGGAAACAGTTCAAAAGTAAATAATGTACGAAACGGTTCATAAATAACTTTAGAAGTAGTTTGAGGTCACTCACCTCCACGGCTCACAATCCTCGTCCAATATAGCCAATTCCATCATTCAAGTCCAAGCCTTTCACATGAAACTTAAGGTAACCAACGCTATTAAAAATCGGACAGCATTTCCCCATAAATTCATCCTTTCCATCCTACAATCAAACCCAATCACAAAAACCAGAAAACAGTTTTGACGTCCTTTTGCGGTAATGGCACCAAAGGTATTACGAGTATCGGATGGAGGTCCAAGACCCACCGTTTCGAAGCTAAGAACCAGGGCTACAACAATGTAGAAGGTCACTCAGTCCAAATCCTAGCACAACTAGGTCAAAAATGCAGAAAACCAACCCAGAACCGTAATTGCAGGTTCCCAAATCACATAATGCTGTAATTCGTCCAACTCAGTCTACACAGGTCCAAATGCATTGATTCCAAAGTCATATTATAGCTAAGACATCAAGCTACATTTCATAAGAAGACCTCAACACCCAAATCCAAACCAATTCCAGTCAAAACAGACGATTACAAGCGCAGTTCGCACATCCTGAAACCCAGAACAGCAACAGTAAAAACGGCATAACTCACTCTATACTACTCCAAATGCCCTGAAATTTTGCAGGCACTTCAACCTCATCAATACCTACAACTTTCATGTTTTGAGAAAAGTCCAATTCGGCCTCTATCTATGACCTAAAATTTCGGACAGAATGTTCAACCAAGAACCCTAATTTTCCAGAAATTCTTCCAAACCCAAAATTGGTTGCAATTGTCCACTTTTCCACCTTCTAGCTTCATTACATAACATTTCCAATCATCATACAAGTCCACAACATCATGATCACATTAAACCAGAAAATTCACCAATAAATTGTAAACTTCACCATTTCATCCAAAAACAAGAAATAATCCATGAAATTGCATCTTATAACACCACTAATCATGAATTGAACATCATTAGAGGAAGGAGAGGTGTTCATCCACCACTCACCTTAGCAAAACAAGAGGGAGAGCTACTTGTCACCTTAGTTTCTCAAACAACTCCACCAAACAACTCACAAACACTAAGTGAAGAGGTTTTATGGAGAAATTTGAAGTTTTAACGGTTGGATCAAGAGATTGAGCAAGAAAATGGAAGGCAAAAGTTGAGGGATTTTCTTTCTTTTCTCCTTATGTTGCTCGGCCAAGAAGAACCAGAAAATGAAGAAGATTAAGCTAGTTTATAAGGTAAGAAGGTAGGAAAAATAAGGATTAATTTCCACCACAAGTTTGGCTAACACTTGGTCTAATTTCAACCACACAATTTTTCTCTTTCCTTGTTTTTTCTTTGCCTTAAATTTCGGCCAATAGGATGGCCAAGAGGGGGAAGATATTTTGCTCCATTAATGATAAACTTGTATGGCAAGAAAGTGGAATCAAGTGGTGCATTTAACCGGTAGTGCGTGGGTCCCACGTTCAAAATACGCTTTTAATTTCTCAAAAACTAACCGATACTAGAAAAATTATTTTAAAACTATTTTTGCTCATAAACTTTATCTGGGGAATTTTTCTAATCAAGAAAATGTAGAAAAGGCGGGCGTTTAAAAAAATAAACCCTAGAAAAGTAGAAAATTTCCGGGTTCTCACACTTATACTTTTCGGGGCGTCACAATCTCCCCTCCTTAAAAGAATGTCGTCCTCGACATTCCCTCTTGTACCAATCAAGTCAAGACATCCCGCAAGAATCACTAATACTTCAGACCAAACCCACAGTCCGGCATCCTAAACTTCAAGCCTAGGATACACTACAGAGATCTGAAGCCTAAGCTCTTATACCAACTGTGACGACCCCACCTCCCCCTAAGGCGAACCAGAGGGTTCGGCGGGCCGCCTGCCCGACCAACTGTGACGACCCCACCTCCCCCTAAGGCGAACCAGAGGGTTCGGCGGGCCGCCTGCCCAGCTCTCGCCGGGATTCAGTCGTTCACTAAAGTCCTCAAATAAATTACAATATACATCTCAAATATACATCACATGGTCCAATAATTACATGTCACAAAAGGAGCGGAAACAATTCTCAACTATGCATAAAATGATTCCAAATCAAAACTGTACAAAACATAGGCCATCCAATCACGTGCACAAGTACTACAAGTCCTTCCTTCGCCTTGAGCCCTGTGGAGGGGAATAAATAGTTTTTGGGGTGAGCTAAAAGCTCAGCGAGTAACCAGAAAATCATTAATCAAATCGGTTTCACAATAGTTCATTTCAATGATGTCATATAGCAATGATGTCATAAATTAAATGATAAATCCGGAAACAACTACATCATTTGCAAAACAGTAAATATGGATTATCAATAATTCAAGAAACATTTACAATGGAAAGCGATAGTAACATTCATGAAAGGATACATTCATTCTCCTGACATTTCCTCGCTCATTTGGTCATGCATTTCATTTCATTCACCCCGTCCCTGGCTTTTGGCCAGGCTCCACCAACCTACATAGGTAATACTCGAGTATACCAAACGTTCACCCAAGTTCCTAATCGCCTGACCGAGTCCGCTTCTGGCTCAAGACGACCGGTAACAAGGGGCAATGGCCAGTTTAGCCCAAAAGGGCTTACATTCATGCGCAAGTAACATTTCAATCGAACATTTCACATTTATCGAGGTCGAGTGCGATAAAGTACACACTCGCCTCGAAAACTCGTTTTGGAAATCATTATAAGCGCTTAACACGTTATCAACTCAAAATACAAGTCATGAAGTCAAGAAATATAGCAAACAAGGCACACTCACATGCCAGCACGCATGATATGCAAGAAAACATTTCAAAAGTAACTTTGGAAACAGTTCAAAAGTAAATAATGTACGAAACGGTTCATAAATAACTTTAGAAGTAGTTTGAGGTCACTCACCTCCACGGCTCACAATCCTCGTCCAATATAGCCAATTCCATCATTCAAGTCCAAGCCTTTTACATGAAACTTAAGGTAACCAACGCTATTAAAAATCGGACAGCATTTCCCCATAAATTCATCCTTTCCATCCTACAATCAAACCCAATCACAAAAACCAGAAAACAGTTTTGACGTCCTTTTGCGGTAATGGCACCAAAGGTATTACGAGTATCGGATGGAGGTCCAAGACCCACCGTTTCGAAGCTAAGAACCAGGGCTACAACAATGTAGAAGGTCACTCAGTCCAAATCCTAGCACAACTAGGTCAAAAATGCAGAAAACCAACCCAGAACCGTAATTGCAGGTTCCCAAATCACATAATGCTGTAATTCGTCCAACTCAGTCTACACAGGTCCAAATGCATTGATTCCAAAGTCATATTATAGCTAAGACATCAAGCTACATTTCATAAGAAGACCTCAACACCCAAATCCAAACCAATTCCAGTCAAAACAGACGATTACAAGCGCAGTTCGCACATCCTGAAACCCAGAACAGCAACAGTAAAAACGGCATAACTCACTCTATACTACTCCAAATGCCCTGAAATTTTGCAGGCACTTCAACCTCATCAATACCTACAACTTTCATGTTTTGAGAAAAGTCCAATTCGGCCTCTATCTATGACCTAAAATTTCGGACAGAATGTTCAACCAAGAACCCTAATTTTCCAGAAATTCTTCCAAACCCAAAATTGGTTGCAATTGTCCACTTTTCCACCTTCTAGCTTCATTACATAACATTTCCAATCATCATACAATTCCACAACATCATGATCACATTAAACCAGAAAATTCACCAATAAATTGTAAACTTCACCATTTCATCCAAAAACAAGAAATAATCCATGAAATTGCATCTTATAACACCACTAATCATGAATTGAACATCATTAGAGGAAGGAGAGGTGTTCATCCACCACTCACCTTAGCAAAACAAGAGGGAGAGCTACTTGTCACCTTAGTTTCTCAAACAACTCCACCAAACAACTCACAAACACTAAGTGAAGAGGTTTTATGGAGAAATTTGAAGTTTTAACGGTTGGATCAAGAGATTGAGCAAGAAAATGGAAGGCAAAAGTTGAGGGATTTTCTTTCTTTTCTCCTTATGTTGCTCGGCCAAGAAGAACCAGAAAATGAAGAAGATTAAGCTAGTTTATAAGGTAAGAAGGTAGGAAAAATAAGGATTAATTTCCACCACAAGTTTGGCTAACACTTGGTCTAATTTCAACCACACAATTTTTCTCTTTCCTTGTTTTTTCTTTGCCTTAAATTTCGGCCAATAGGATGGCCAAGAGGGGGAAGATATTTTGCTCCATTAATGATAAACTTGTATGGCAAGAAAGTGGAATCAAGTGGTGCATTTAACCGGTAGTGCGTGGGTCCCACGTTCAAAATACGCTTTTAATTTCTCAAAAACTAACCGATACTAGAAAAATTATTTTAAAACTATTTTTGCTCATAAACTTTATCTGGGGAATTTTTCTAATCAAGAAAATGTAGAAAAGGCGGGCGTTTAAAAAAATAAACCCTAGAAAAGTAGAAAATTTCCGGGTTCTCACACTTATACTTTTCGGGGCGTCACAATCTCCCCTCCTTAAAAGAATGTCGTCCTCGACATTCCCTCTTGTACCAATCAAGTCAAGACATCCCGCAAGAATCACTAATACTTCAGACCAAACCCACAGTCCGGCATCCTAAACTTCAAGCCTAGGATACACTACAGAGATCTGAAGCCTAAGCTCTTATACCAACTGTGACGACCCCACCTCCCCCTAAGGCGAACCAGAGGGTTCGGCGGGCCGCCTGCCCGACCAACTGTGACGACCCCACCTCCCCCTAAGGCGAACCAGAGGGTTCGGCGGGCCGCCTGCCCAGCTCTCGCCGGGACTCAGTCGTTCACTAAAGTCCTCAAATAAATTACAATATACATCTCAAATATACATCACATGGTCCAATAATTACATGTCACAAAAGGAGCGGAAACAATTCTCAACTATGCATAAAATGATTCCAAATCAAAACTGTACAAAACATAGGCCATCCAATCACGTGCACAAGTACTACAAGTCCTTCCTTCGCCTTGAGCCCTGTGGAGGGGAATAAATAGTTTTTGGGGTGAGCTAAAAGCTCAGCGAGTAACCAGAAAATCATTAATCAAATCGGTTTCACAATAGTTCATTTCAATGATGTCATATAGCAATGATGTCATAAATTAAATGATAAATCCGGAAACAACTACATCATTTGCAAAACAGTAAATATGGATTATCAATAATTCAAGAAACATTTACAATGGAAAGCGATAGTAACATTCATGAAAGGATACATTCATTCTCCTGACATTTCCTCGCTCATTTGGTCATGCATTTCATTTCATTCACCCCGTCCCTGGCTTTTGGCCAGGCTCCACCAACCTACATAGGTAATACTCGAGTATACCAAACGTTCACCCAAGTTCCTAATCGCCTGACCGAGTCCGCTTCTGGCTCAAGACGACCGGTAACAAGGGGCAATGGCCAGTTTAGCCCAAAAGGGCTTACATTCATGCGCAAGTAACATTTCAATCGAACATTTCACATTTATCGAGGTCGAGTGCGATAAAGTACACACTCGCCTCGAAAACTCGTTTTGGAAATCATTATAAGCGCTTAACACGTTATCAACTCAAAATACAAGTCATGAAGTCAAGAAATATAGCAAACAAGGCACACTCACATGCCAGCACGCATGATATGCAAGAAAACATTTCAAAAGTAACTTTGGAAACAGTTCAAAAGTAAATAATGTACGAAACGGTTCATAAATAACTTTAGAAGTAGTTTGAGGTCACTCACCTCCACGGCTCACAATCCTCGTCCAATATAGCCAATTCCATCATTCAAGTCCAAGCCTTTTACATGAAACTTAAGGTAACCAACGCTATTAAAAATCGGACAGCATTTCCCCATAAATTCATCCTTTCCATCCTACAATCAAACCCAATCACAAAAACCAGAAAACAGTTTTGACGTCCTTTTGCGGTAATGGCACCAAAGGTATTACGAGTATCGGATGGAGGTCCAAGACCCACCGTTTCGAAGCTAAGAACCAGGGCTACAACAATGTAGAAGGTCACTCAGTCCAAATCCTAGCACAACTAGGTCAAAAATGCAGAAAACCAACCCAGAACCGTAATTGCAGGTTCCCAAATCACATAATGCTGTAATTCGTCCAACTCAGTCTACACAGGTCCAAATGCATTGATTCCAAAGTCATATTATAGCTAAGACATCAAGCTACATTTCATAAGAAGACCTCAACACCCAAATCCAAACCAATTCCAGTCAAAACAGACGATTACAAGCGCAGTTCGCACATCCTGAAACCCAGAACAGCAACAGTAAAAACGGCATAACTCACTCTATACTACTCCAAATGCCCTGAAATTTTGCAGGCACTTCAACCTCATCAATACCTACAACTTTCATGTTTTGAGAAAAGTCCAATTCGGCCTCTATCTATGACCTAAAATTTCGGACAGAATGTTCAACCAAGAACCCTAATTTTCCAGAAATTCTTCCAAACCCAAAATTGGTTGCAATTGTCCACTTTTCCACCTTCTAGCTTCATTACATAACATTTCCAATCATCATACAATTCCACAACATCATGATCACATTAAACCAGAAAATTCACCAATAAATTGTAAACTTCACCATTTCATCCAAAAACAAGAAATAATCCATGAAATTGCATCTTATAACACCACTAATCATGAATTGAACATCATTAGAGGAAGGAGAGGTGTTCATCCACCACTCACCTTAGCAAAACAAGAGGGAGAGCTACTTGTCACCTTAGTTTCTCAAACAACTCCACCAAACAACTCACAAACACTAAGTGAAGAGGTTTTATGGAGAAATTTGAAGTTTTAACGGTTGGATCAAGAGATTGAGCAAGAAAATGGAAGGCAAAAGTTGAGGGATTTTCTTTCTTTTCTCCTTATGTTGCTCGGCCAAGAAGAACCAGAAAATGAAGAAGATTAAGCTAGTTTATAAGGTAAGAAGGTAGGAAAAATAAGGATTAATTTCCACCACAAGTTTGGCTAACACTTGGTCTAATTTCAACCACACAATTTTTCTCTTTCCTTGTTTTTTCTTTGCCTTAAATTTCGGCCAATAGGATGGCCAAGAGGGGGAAGATATTTTGCTCCATTAATGATAAACTTGTATGGCAAGAAAGTGGAATCAAGTGGTGCATTTAACCGGTAGTGCGTGGGTCCCACGTTCAAAATACGCTTTTAATTTCTCAAAAACTAACCGATACTAGAAAAATTATTTTAAAACTATTTTTGCTCATAAACTTTATCTGGGGAATTTTTCTAATCAAGAAAATGTAGAAAAGGCGGGCGTTTAAAAAAATAAACCCTAGAAAAGTAGAAAATTTCCGGGTTCTCACACTTATACTTTTCGGGGCGTCACACGCAATAGTGAGGTGCACTACCACTTTTCTCTCTTGTTTGTTGCACTAGTGCACTAAACCTCAAAGTTAATTCCTTTAACACTATAATTATTCACTCTTAGTAGTCTAATATAAATTTCTTTAATCTCCACTTAGTCGTTTCGACGCGAAATACGAGAACTTCCGATTCGCGCGCGATAAAGCGAAATTGAGAAGCGATTTATGTAACGATAATATAATTAAGTAATACTAGGATAAATAATTATAAAAATAATGATTTTAAGAATAAAACATGAGTCCTCACAGTGTGACCAAAGAATTTTTTAGAGAATATTTTTTAAAACGCCCAATTTTGTTCTCAAAAACACAAATTGGTCCAGTGGTAAGGCTTTTGTAAGAATAGCAGCAATTTGATCTTTTGAACAAACATATTGTACACAAATTTCACCCTTTTGGACAAGATCACGAATGAAATGATACTTTATGTTTATATGTTTTGTCCTAGAATGTTGAATGGGATTTTTTTGTCAAATTTATGGCACTTGTATTATCACAATAAATAGGCACACAGTCATACACCAATCCAAAATCATTCAAAGTACTTTTCATCCACAACAATTGAGCACAACATGTACTAGCGGCAACATATTCCGCTTCGGCCATAGACAAGGAGATAGCATTTTGTTTCTTACTAAGCCATGACACTAGGCAATTACCAAGAAAGTGACATGTACCACTTGTACTTTTTCTATCTATCCTACATCCACCAAAATCAACATCCGAAAAATCACATAAGGGAAATTCATGACATCTTGGATACCAAAGACCATAGTTCAAAGTTCCCTTCAAATATCTAAAGATTCTTTCCACATCAATCAAATGAGATTCTTTTGGACAAGATTGGAAACGAGCACACAAGCAAACAACGAACATAATATCAGGTCTACTTACGGTTAAATAAAGTAAGTTATCAATCATACCTCTATACTTCTTTTCATCAACTTTTATACCTTCTTCATCCTTGTCAAGTTTGGTAGATGTGCACATAGGTATTCCAACTTGTTTTGAATCCTCCATTCCAAATCTTTTGAGCAGCTCCTTGGTATATTTAGCTTGATTGATGAACGTACCTTCTCGAGTTTGAACCACTTGGAGCCCAAAAAAGAAATTCAATTCTCCCATCATGCTCATCTCAAACTCTTTTTTGCATAATAGTAGAAAAATTCTTGCACAAGCACTCATTAGTAGCACCAAAAATAATATCATCCACATATATTTGCAGAATTAAAAGGTCATTTGAACTTTATTTAGTGAAAAGAGTAGTATCCACAATACCTCTTCTAAAATCATTTTCAACCAAAAAACCACTTAAACGTTCATACCATGCTCTTGGAGCTTATTTCCATACAACACCTTTGAGAGCTTAAACACATGATTTGGATATGTCTCATTTTCAAAGCCGGGAGATTGGTCAACATAAATCTCTTGATCAATAAAACCATTTAAGAAAGCACTTTTAATATCCATTTGAAACAATTTAAAATCCTTGAAGCATGCAAATGCCAAGAACATTCTAATTGATTCTAACCTAGCTACGGGAGCAAATGTTTCATCAAAATCTATTCCTTCTTCTTGAGCATACCCCTTAACTACAAGTCTAGCCTTATTTCTCACAACTTCACCTTTGTCATTCATTTTATTTCTAAAAATCCATTTTGTGCCAATAATGGGATGATTTTGAGGTTTTTCAACTAGTGTCCAAACCTTATTCGTCTCAAATTGATTTAGTTCCTCTTCCATGGCTAAAATCCAGTTTTCATCTTTCAAGGCATCAACAACATTTTTAGGTTCAAAATGTGAGATTAAGGCAAAATTATCCATCAATTGCTTAACGGAGGAATGAGTTCTAACCTTTTCGGATAGATCACCAATGATAAGCTCCTTCGGATGGTTTTGAACAAACTTCCAAGCTCTTGGAAGATCCTTAGGTGTACCAACATCCTTGTCATTTTTTTCCAATGCTTGATTCCTTGAGGATCATCTTCCTTCGAATTATCTTCTAGTGGAGCATTGTCTTGATCATGAATTGTGAGCTTTTTAAGTCCTTCTTGAATGCCTACATTATCATCCTCATAACAACTCTTGGAAATATCATCATTAGATTCATCAAATGTAACATGAATGGTTTCTTCTATAACAAGAGTCCTTCTATTGTAGACTCTAAAACCTCTTTGGTTTTCAGAATATCCTAAGAAAATGCCGTCATCAGATTTCTTATCAAATTTTTCAAGATGTTCCTTGATATTTAAAATAAAACATTTGTAACCAAACACTTTGAAATATCCAACAATTGATTTTTTATCAAAAATCAACTCATAAGAGGTTTTGATCAAAATTGATCTCAAGAGAACTCTATTCATTGCATAACAAGCAGTATTTACGGTTTCGGCTCAAAAATATTTTGACAAATTGTATTCACTTAACAAGGTTCTTGCGATTTCTTGAAGAGTTTTATTTTTTCTTTCAACAACACCATTTTGTTGTGAAATTCTTGTAATAGAAAATTCATGAATAATTCCATTATGATCACAAAATTTTGAAAAATCACAAAATTTAAATTCCGAGCCATTGTCACTTCTAATTTTAATAATCTTTAACCCAATCAGATTTTGAACTTTTGCAAATAGGGAAACAAAATTTTTGAAAGCATCATCATTGTGGGTAAGAAATATCACCCAAGTGTATCTAGAATAATCATCAACAATAACCAAGCAATATCTTTTACCACCCAAACTAGCAATTTGTGTAGGACCAAACAAATCAAGATGTAAAAGTTTCAAAGGTTTTGAAATAGAAACACGTTTCTTGGGTTTGAAAGAAACTTTAACTTGTTTTCTAAATTGATAAGCATCACAAATCTTGTCCTTTTCAAACTTAATTTCTGGCAATCCTCTAACAAGTTCCTTTTTAGAAATTTCTTTTAACAAATCCATATTGAAATGACAAAACCTTCTATGCCATAACCAAGGGTCTTTATTTGAAACTTTAAGGTATTTAAAACTAGAGGAATCAACATTTTCAAGAATAACTACATAAATGTCATTTATTCTTTTTTCTTTGAAGATAATATTAAATTTTGAGTCAAGAACAAGACATTCATGCCTTTTGAATAACACAAACAAATTTCTATCACACAATTGACTAACATTTAGCAAGTTATAAATCAAATTATCAACTAGGAGAATATTGTGAACAAAAGTTTGACCATTCTTACCAACATCTCCTACTCCAATTGTTTTGGTTTTGTTGTCATCTCCAAATGTCATTTTTCCACTTGATTTCGGCTTGAGTTTGATGAATTGTGATGGATCACAGGTCATGTGCCTTGAGTATCCACTATCTATGAACCATTTTGATTCCTTAATGATATTCACCAAGTTCACCTATACAAAAGTTCACAAGATAACATATGGTACCCATTACTTTTTGGGTCCATGAGAGTTAGTTTTATGTCTAACTATCCACATGCATTTCATGCCATTTCTCATATTTTTTCTTACGTAGCAATTACTCTTCATGTGACCTATTTGACAACAAAAACTGCACATAGTCAAAAAATTACTTGTATGGACAGGTTTAACAAACCTTGCTTGTCTTCTTTTATAAATGGTAAACTCATTTGAACTAGAATTTAACTTCTTCTCATGAATGGCACGATAAGGTTTTGGTTCATTCCTTTGAAAACAGTTTTGTTTCTTGTGTTGGAGCAACTCATTAAGATTATCCATTTTTCTTTTCAAATCCCCTTGTTACTTTTTGAGCATCTCATAAAACTTTGTTTTTCTATCAAGTTCAACATGTAAATCAGTTTCAAACCTTTTCAAGTTGTCATTTTCATTTTTCAGATTCTTGTTTTGTCGAAAAAGGTTTGCATTGTCTTGAATCAGAAAATTGATCTTTTATTTTAGTTCATTGTTTCTAGCATAGGATTCTTTCAAACTATCATGCAGTCTCTCAATGAAGGAATTAACATCATCATCAGATTCATCATCACTATTAAGTTGAGAGTTGCAAGTAGTTACCTCATCATCACCAATGGCCATGAAAGTCATTTGAACAGATTCTTCTTCCTCTTCAACGTCACCATCTGAGTTGTAATCATTCCAAGTGATTTGGAAGTTGTTGAATTTTGGTTTTCATTCAGCCTTTCCATCTTTCTTTTTCTTCATTGTACGCTCACTCATAGTGTCCAAGTTGGCAGCATTAAAAGCACTTGTCAGCTTACTTTTTATTGACTTCTTGCTTTCCTTTGTTTCTTGCATTGTTGAACTGATTTGGAAATGTATTGCTAGGTCCTCCTTTTCTGAATCTCCTTTTGTTGAGGATTTTCTTGAAACTCCTTGTGATGAGAGCAAGATCATTGTCATCGACTTCCTCATCTTCTCCATCCAAGGAAGCCAAGTCATCTTCATCTTGTGATACTTTTAGACCAATGCTCCTTCTTACTTTTGCATCCTCTTCCTCTTGTACCTTAATCTTATGTTTCAGCTCATAAGAGGTTAGAGAATTAAGAAGAGATTCAATGGGCATAGAGTTCAAGTCTTTAGCCTCTTCAATGGCAGTCACCTTACTCTCCCAATCCTTGGACAAGGCATTCAAGATTTTTCTTTTTTTCTCTCCTAGGTAGTATTCCTTTTCTAGCACTTCTAAATCCTTAATGAGATCATTGAATCTGCAATATATTTTGTCAATATTTTCATGAGGTTCCATCTTGAATGATTCATATTTGGTGACTAAGATGGATTTCTTTTGTTCTCTTACATTCTCACTCCCTTCATAGATTTCTCTCAGTTTGTCCCAAATTTCTTTAGCAAACCTACAGCCTTTGACCCTAATGGATTCATTTGAATCTAAAGCACTATACAATACATTCATAACCTTGGCATTCAAAGTAAGGTAGGTTCTATCTTCACCAGTCAATTCATTTCTAATTTTTGGTCTTGGTCTATGTGTAACTTCATCTATAACAGTGGTATCAAATGGACCTTCATTAACAATAGACCACAATTCAATATCAATAGATTGCAAGAAAATAATCATTCTTTCCTTCCAACTCACATAATTGGATCCATTAAACATTGGAGATCTAGTGACAGATTGTCCTTAAAAAAACATGACATTGTTGGTTGTCATTTTACTCCAACCGTTTGAGCTTAATCTCTAGGAGACCTAACTCTGATACCAATTGTGAGGATCGAAGACAACCTAAGAGGGGGGTGAATTAGGTTAATTAAAAACTTATCAGGTTATGGGACACTTTTTGTTCAATATGAAATTTACACAATGAACAATTAATCAAGAAAGCAAGATTGCTCGGAAGTAGAAGAGATAATCAATTAAGAATTACAAGATAGTAAGTAGTAGGGAAGGAATAGCAAACCAATTTACTTCCAAGCTCCTCTTGAGCTTGAGTGTCACTTTATAGAACAACCCTCTTCAATTTGATCAAATACAACCAATCTTTGTGTACAAAAGAAGGATCACTTCCTCCTTGCCCCAAGTTACACTTGGTCAAGTTAGGAAGTTTTACTATCACTCGGATAACCCTCACAAAGTTATACTATTGAAGTATTTTTCTCACATAAGAAGAGCTTACATGAAATTCACACAAGCAAGAGTACAAATCTTCTTTGAAGAGTATTTTCTCAATAAAACTTCTCTAAATCTTTCGTATTCTCAATGTGCAAAAGTGTCTTGAAAGTAGTTGACTATGCACTATTTATATGAGACTCAAAAGTTCCTATATTAATGCTTCCAACGGATAGAAGGCAGTTGAAAAGTCAACTGTCGCGCCCCATTTTTATAAGAAAAAATAAAATAGTTTGGGAAATGAATTTTTGATTAATTTTTTGATTGGAAATTGAATTTTTGATTTAAAATAAAATAAAGAGCACGGGTCTAAATGGGACTTGAAAATGTGACGTTTTCACCCAAAATAATAGTTTAAAAAGGGTTTTTTTTATAAAAAAAAAATCGGAGTCGCCACTTGGTATTGAGTTGAGGTGTACCAAGTCACCTAAAAATGAATTTTTTAGAAAGTACAAAATCCTTTTTAAACGACTCCAAGTCTACAAAAATCAGAGAAAAAAGATTCGGGAGCCATATTTGAAAAAAGGGAAGGCAAGGATAAGAATCCAAGGCACCCTTTCAACCTAGCCAAGGGTAGTTGCACGATTTAGTCAAAGATTTTCTTATTTTAATCTAAAGATTTATCTCATTTGGATGTACTATATGAATGCAAACCCTAGACCTAGGAGGGTGTCGGGGGGTCGAAATTTCTCTTCAAAGCTCAATTGATGCCAATCACATTAATTGTGATGCCCAATGCGGATTCTTTGGAGAGGTCACGAATAATGCAAAAATATGAGACTCTAAGAAAAGAAAAGGAAAATAAAATAATCATAATTATACAAATATACATGTCCTAAAGGAATGCATCATAACGGGTGCGGGGATCTAATGTTCGTGACTTCAATTTTTCCTTTGATAGAGGGAATACGAGCGTGCTAAGGCTAGAAAGCCAAACTCGTCCATATCCCATACTCAAGGGGTTATTTCCCTATCTAATCAAGCAAATGCACTACCCTAATTCTAATTCTTAAATGAAATGCAAGTCTAATGGTATGTATCACACATAGGGATATATATATATAGGAAAATTAGGGATAAGGGATACACGTATAAGGGGAACATGCAAAAAAATGATAAAAGACCCTAGAAAAGTGAAAAATATGCATGAGATGAAGTGATTTTATCACACATCCATGATCTAACGCTCGAGGGGCTCCTAAGGGTCTAGCGTTGGACTAGCCCTTTACTAACGCTCATTCACAAGCATTGGACTTGTGAGAGCTCAAGGGGAAGACCATGACTAGCATTGGATTAGTCACGGTAACGTGCATTCCATCCACATAATCGGGTATAATACTAAAAACAAATAGACATGCAAAACACATAGTTTCACATAGCACGTAGCACATAAGCATGCTTATCTAGATGCAAAACCCTAGGAAAGCAAGTAACACATAACACGTAGGCATGCAAAAACACACAAGGCAAAGAGCACATAAGCCCTATTTATTACATTTGGGGAACCCTACTACAATCTAAAAGGGGAAACATAATAAAATAAATAAAATAATAACCTAGCTATTACAACTTTGGCATTCAAGTGCCTTTCAAATGATCAAAATTGAACTAAAAATAAATATACAAACTAAAGCCAACAAAGAAAATAAATGAAATAAATAAATAAATTATAGTAAAAACATTTAAGAGGCATGCAAATTAAACACGTAACATCACATAGGGCACGTAGGGTCACCTAAAGTAAGAAATTAGGGATAGAGTGTACCTCCCTAGAGATGGAGCCCTAATGGAGTGAAATCATTTATTTACCCTCCAAAATAAAAGTAAAGATCAAGGTGCCAATTTAATGGTGAATAAAGACATAAATGTAAATCATGACACTAATTCAACTCAAATAGTCTCAAATGTCAAAAATTGCTTAAGGGAAATGCCATTAGAATCAAATAAATTATTATTTACATCAATCAAGCCATTAAAATCCCAAGGATAAACACCCAGAGTTCATATTGCAATCAACAAAAAGGTGATTAGTGCCCAATTGAAAACAAAAGCCCTGAAAAATCAAGTTGTGGGACTCAAATGCAAATGAGGTAAGACCTAATTGCAAGAAATTAGAACGTAATTGGGCCTTTGTAACATAGATGGAAACTAAAGGGAGTAAAGTGCAATTTCTAGAAGCCATTTTTCATGCAAAAAACTCCATGCAAATTGCTTACGAAGATGGTTTCTGCAACACTTGCTGCATTTTTATTTTCGGCATTTCAAACCCAAAACCCACAACTTCGATCCAAACTCTTCAGCCAGGCAACAAAACTTTGACTAGACAACAAGACTCATGACTTCAATGTCCAAAACGAGCCAAAACATAGAAAGGAAATCACGCAAATGCTGGAGAAATTTATGCAAAATGGTTTAGCAATCCTGATTTGTTTCCTTTCAGCAAGCATTCGATCATAGCTCAAGTATTTTTTTTTTTACCCAAACACACAAACGCAACACCATATCATTCCATTCCTTTCCCTCAACAATAGATTAAGCATGCAACTTAAGTGTAAAGACTCGATGAGCAACCACGGAAAAGAAAACAGAACAGAAAATGCAACTTCTTTTTGTTTTGCTACGAAATTTTGCAGCTACAAGCTCGTGTAGATTAAATGCCAAAACATTGCATTAGACTCACCATTTATCCACCAAACGCACACACATTTTCCAAACATCAATTTTAACAGTGAGGAAACAAAAAAAAATGCAGCAAAGAAAGCATCAACATTCACTTGAGATGTTGAATCAAAACATTCGAGGAAACATTTCGACTTTCGGACCATGAAGCAAACAAAGTACCAGATATTTGCACAGGGAGTTTCGAGACAACATCTTGCAATCATGAAGGCTGATGTGTAAATATCAGCCAAGTATGAAAGAAATCACAAGCTTCGAACAAGCCAAAATTTGAACAAGCAAAGGAACAACTCTGCCCAGGCTACTGCAACAACCGAGAGCTTCAAACTTTGCTGTAGCAGATTTTTATGTGCAAATCTAAACACCATTTGAACTCAAGTAACAAAATCACCAAAGGAGAAAACCCACGGGTCACATCCATTACAACTTCTAATGTTTATACAAGAAGTTTTTTTTTTTAAAAAAAAAAACAAGATCATGCAGTCCATTCAAAACCATATTGCATTTCTGAGTTCATCATCAGCAGGCATCGCATGGGTTAAACAAGAAACTGACTATACCACAAACCTAATCAAACTTTCGAATGAAGTGCCAAAACAAATCTTTTTATATTTTCCTTGTCTAAAACCCAAAACTTGAACATAACCCCAGCTCTAGATTTACACAACAAAAAAAAATCAGAATAAAGAAAGTATTGATAGCAAGCTTCTCTCGCAACTAAAGAAACTTTTGCAACCTCTGAAACTTTGAGTTTTCAGCAACCTTACACAACAGGCACATACCAAGCCATAATCCGACACAAAAGACAGCAACAATGAAGGGAATCAACACCAAAAATTCCTGGGTTTCCGTCTCTCAAAACCCAGTCCAAAGATTCTAATCACAGAAAGATCAAAGCTGCAAACTTTTCTGCAATTTTGTTCGGCCAAAACACCATCATGCAGTATGATTCAAATGAGACCTACTAACTCATACACAAACTCCAAATATCATAACCTTATCAACGAAAAACCATCAACTAATCATGGAAGCAAAAACAGAACCAGTAGACAGCAAAAAGAAGCAAATAATAACTAAAGAAAACAGCTTTTTACCATAAAACATAAGGATCTTACCTTAAACAAGAAATGAGGCGTGGGATGACTAAGGAAAAGGCTTAGATGGTTCTGCCGGATCTTCAAAGGAACGTCAATGGAAAACGATGATGATGACTCAGTCACTCAACTCACTTCTTTGCTATTTTTGCTGGTTCCTCTCGGTTTCCCTTTGCTTTCCTCGGCCGGCCCGTACCTCTTTCCTCAGTTCTTTTATATTTTCCTCTGCCCAGAAACTCCCATTTTCTTGCCGAAACCCTTGGCTTCTTCCCTCTAGCTCTCTCTTACTTTCTAGATTCTCTTCCAGCCGTCCCTCTCCTCTCTTGCTCTCCCTCTCTAACCCTAGCCTTTTCTTTCAGCCGTCATCCCTTCCCAAAAACCTAGCCTTTCCTCTCCTCAGCTGCCGACCCTATCACTCGAAAACCTCTCTCTTGTTTCTCTATCCCTTGCTGTGGTTTTCTGTTTCTTCCTCCTTTTTCGTTCCCGCTCTCCCTCTTCTTAGCTGCGGCTATTCCTTTTATAGGAACCCATAACCCCTAAACTCTCACCTCAAAGGTGAGGATGAAGGGTTGGTTTCTACCAAAACGTCAGCCATCCGATCCATTGGGAGAAAAAAAAGATCCAGAAAAATCTCCCGTGGAAAAAAAAAAAAGGTAGTGAAAATGATATTTTTCATGCTACTGCATGTGTAGCTTCCTTTTTTTTTTTTGGGTAAATAACAGTAAACTCAAATCTAAAAGAAATAAAGCATATTTTTTTGTGAATGATTTTTATTTTTTTTCGATAAATTCTATGCTAAAATGACTTAAAAATTAAAAATAAAAGACTAAAAGTAAATAAAACTAAAAAAAAATAAAAATAATAGTAAAGAAAAATACCCTGAAAATTTGGTGTCTACATCAACTAGCCGTTGGGGGTGTCGGATGTCCGATACAGCAGATTTTCGCATCCGACAGCAGGCAGTGAGCTTGAGGAAATTTCTTTAATTCTTTTGGACGTCCGGTGTCTCTGATGCTTGCGTTCGAAACAAGATGATAAATATGAGAAATTTTCTTCAGTTCCTTCAGACGTTCGGTACCTTCAATGCTTTGCGTCCGAAGTGCCGCATTGTTTATCGGACGTCCGGTGCTCTAATGTTTTGCGTCCGATCGAAATTAGTGAGCTAGAAGAAATGTCTTAATTCTTTCGGACGCCCAGTGATGGAGTTTTTCATGCGTCCGAAGTTGTGCAATGTTTATCGGACATCCTGTCCTGTCCTTACAAGCATCCGACAGCTTTCAGCAATCTTTGACTCTTTCAACTTTCACTTGATCTTTGAATCTGATTTGCTTCATAACTGAAAGTATTTCTTGAAGAGATATTAGTATCATTCATTTGTTTTGTAATCATTAAAAGTTAGGGACTAAGATCACAAATTGATGGTTTATTTGAAAATTGACTAGATTGCCCTAAAAGTGAGTAAACTAGTAAAATGGATTATTTGAAAATTGACTAAATTGTCAACCCATTTGTGGTTTTCAAATTGTACGAATTTCATTACAATGCATGAGTCTATGAGTTTTCTAAAATCAAGATTTGACCTCGATATATGTATCGTCTCAACAATGAGGAATTATTTGTGAATTTCTTCAATTTAATGTCCTTTCCGCAAGGGATTTTTACCAATTTTGATAAAATAGCCAAAAGATGATTGTTAGATGTTCATATTCTAATGTGCAAAAATTGCTCTATTATTTTCAATGCCAATATCATGAAAAAGATCGGATCCTACCTTATCTCGTGTACTACCCCTTTAGACGGTACAAGAAATATAGGCAAGTCTCATTGGATTACATATCCAAAACACAAGGTGGCTTATTTCTAACGTGGGATCCCCTATGCGGCATTCCCTCTAAAGTTTATGTATGATGCCAATTTATCAAAGCAATTAAATATGCAGTTTGAAATGAAAACATGACCTAAAGGGACCCTTTTGTATGCCCGGGCAGGCCTAAAAAATACGTGCAATTATTAATCTACAAATGCAATACATCAAAATTTAAACGTGCAATAACCTATCTAAGAGGGTAAGTTGTAAAAGAGTATCATGTCAGAACTCCTATTTTTACGGCTTATGAATGCAATAGAACAAAGAAAGGTTAGTTCAGTTGATATATGACATATAACACATTGGAGCAAACAAAAATAATATGAAAAATAGAAAACAATTAAAGAAAGAATAGTGTAATCCCTCCCCTCATGCCTAGTGTTCGTATTCGGGTAAGGTTGACTCTATCTTAGGTGATTTCTAATATGGATGCATGAGGTTGGGCTCACTAATGCATCTAGACTCGATAAGGTTTTAGGCTCCCAAGCCTTCAGACCAAGAGGCGAAGGGTCATCAATCCCAAAGCCTTCGGTCGGTGGCTTGAGTGATCCCTTAGGTATCGCTATGGGCACAGAACACACCATCCGCCTACCTAAGGAAATCGATCATAATCCTATAAGGAAATGTGGGATGGCGCCCACGAGAAAGAATAAAAATAGGATAAAAATAATGCATGCACATATGAGATGCTTCTTTTTTGAAGGGAGGGATTAAATACCATCAAATGCGGGTGAAAGTACTAGGGTGGCTATTCCCCCTCCCCCAAGATGCAAATGCGATATATAAATATAAATGAAAGAAAATAAATACTTTATGCATCACATACACGAATGTCGAGACGATTGCGCGTGTTAAATACAAGAAACCCTAAAAAGGGGAAAATGCAACCTAAAACCTCCAAATGTGATATATAAGAAAATTAGAAAAAGAAAAGGATTGATTAAATCAAATGCTCGGACCCTCTAAAGTCCCTAGTAGAGTCGCCAAGCTGTTACGCCCCATTTTTGAAAAATAAATAAAATTACGAGTTATAGAAATGAATTTTTGATTAATTTTGAGTGAAAATGAGTTTTTGATTTTTAGAAAATAAATAAATAAAAGGGTCTAAAATGGGACTTAAAGTGCGACGATTTTGACCCAAAAATAATAGTTTCAGAAGGGTTTTTAATGAAAAAATAGGAGTCACCACTCGGTATTGAGTTAAGGTATACCAAGTCACCTAAAATGAATTTTAAATAAAAAAGTAGAGAAAACCTTTTTTAAATGACTCAAAGTCTGCGAAAATCAAGAGAAAAAGGGTCGAGAATCACGGTTGAAGAAAGGGAAGGCAAGGATAAAATCCAACGCGCCCTTTCAACCTAACCAAGTCTAGTTGCGTGATTTAGTCAAAAATTTTCTTCATTTAACCTAACAACTTATCACACTTGGATGTTACTATATGAATGCAAATCTAGACCTAATGGTTATCGGAACGGTCAATATGTCTTTTCAAATTTTAATTGGTGCAAATCGCATTAATTGCGACGCCCAAAAGTGATTACTTGAAGAGGTCATGAATATGCAACAATGAGACTTGAAAAAATAGAAAAATTATAATATACAAATATACGTGGCCTAAAAGAGAGGAATACAACATAATAGGTACGGGGGCTAAGATTCGTGACTCAATTTTTCCTTTTATAGAAGGAATACGAGCGTGCTAAGGTTAGGAAGCCATACTCGTCCATATCCCATGTTTAAAGGGTACTCCCTAGCCTAATCAAGTAAATGCACTAATCTACTCCTAATTTCCTTAAATGGAATGAAAGTCTAAATGTCATATTTCACAATAGGGATAGGAGATATATATAGGGGAAATATCATGCAAAATGGCAAGGATCCTAAAAAGTAAAAAATATGCATGAAATGTAATGATTTGTCACACAAACATGATCTAGCGTGTGGATGGTCCCTAAGGATCTAGCGTTGGACTAGCCCATGTCTATACGTTAATCATAAACTTTCAATTAAAATGGAAATAACGGCGCTGAAGTAGGGTTTGCTCCAAGAAAATAGGAATTGTTGCTAGGGTTGGCGGCAACCCATGGCCGCCCTCCGACAGGCTGTGAAGGGTCAGGTGGCCTCTCCAACGGCCAAGAAATCCTTTTCATAACTTTTTTCTGAACCGGCTCCTTCTCCTGTCCATCTGCGGCTAGCGACTCTGTACATGGGGGAGGCGGCAGTGGTCTTCTCAAAGGAGGAGGCCGACAAGCTGGCTGCTCCGTTTCGTTGGTCTTTAGTGGGCAAATTCTCCCATGGCCGGCCGTCACTAGAGGCAGTGCGAAAATTCTTTGCGTCGCTCAACCTGAAGAACAACATCTCCATTGGTTTGCTGGATTATAGACATGTGCTGCTGCGATGTTCGGCAGAGACGGATTTCAATCGCATTTGGACAAGAGGGCTGTGGCACTTAGGAAAATATCCTATGAGGGTGTTTCGTTGGACTAGGGAGTTCCATGTCCACAGGGAATCATCGCTAGTGTCATTTTTGGGTTGTGTTGCCGGTGCTTCCAATTCATTTTTTCATTAAGCATTCGCTTTTCTCCATCTTGTCTCCTGTGGGTACGCCACTATTTCTGGATTCGACAATTGCATCTGGCACCAGGCCCAGCGTTGCCAGAGCCTGTGTTGAAGTTGATCTGCTAAAACCAGTTTGTTCGCGGGTATGGGTAGCGGTTGAGGGAGAGGGGGGTTTCTGGCAAGAGATTGTGGTGGAGCATCTCCCCTCCTACTGTTCTTCATGCTGGAGACTCGGCCACTCGAACGCTGAGTGCAACAAGGATCGTTTCCAGTCGCGTCTTGGTCCTCTGCTGAAGGAGAGCGGCAAAGGGATTGGGGTGCAGGCTGTGCGGTGCCCAGACGATATGACTGAATGTGGAGGCGCTGCTCTCCCAACGGAGGTGGGAGTGGCAGAACGTGAAAACAAGGGTATAGAGGGGTTGGGCGTGGGTGTAGCGAGAGAGGCAGAGGCGAACATGGGCAGTGGCATGGTAGTTGCAAGTGGGGAGGGGACGTGTGCGCCTGGTTTGGCAGTGGAAGCAGTGGTGGTAGAGGAGAGGGTTGGGCTGGAGGGGGTAGCGACCAAGGCGAAGGTTGCTTAGGTAGAACCCCCATTGGTTGCGGGAGGGGAAGTAGAGGGTGCGGGTGTGATAGTGGCAGAAGTAGCGGTGGAAGGGGGGCTGGATTAGAGAGGGTAGTGTCCGAGGGGAAGGCTGCTGGAGGGGCAGACGCTTGTATGCAAGGTGGGTTTAAGGAGCTTGGGGTGGTTGAGGGAAGGGTGACCACGGAAAGTGCTGCTGGAAGGGAGGACACATGCATGCAAGAGGGGTTCAAGGAGTTTGGTGCGGATGAGGAGAGGGTAACGGTGGTGGCCACTGCACTGTTGGGGGATGCTCTGGACAGTCCGCCAGCTGTTTTGGAAGAGAAGTGGCCGCGGGTAGCAGGAACTTATCACCAAGGTTGAGCAGGTCGCGTGAACCCACGACGGACTCATCACTGTTGGAGCTTAACATCGATCAGGCCACGGAGTTGGAGCAGGGATTTACACAGGTGAAGGTGAAAGGTATGCGTGCTAAATTTCCTTCAGATAGGCAGCTTTGATCTTCGACATCTTGTCAAAATTCTTTTAATGCGTTATCTCATGATTAGTGCTTTATTTTGGAATATTCGGGGGGTGTCGAAGGCGCCCAACCTTAGGAGATTGATCAGGTTAATTCACATACATGATGTTCAATTTCTTTGCATTTGTGAACCTAAGCTAGATGTTGCTAAGATTGAGTCGATACGATTGCGGCTTGCGTTTGATTATGTCACGATCAATACATCTGCTGATCTTTGGGTATTTTATAAGTCGCATTTTGTTTGCTCGCGAGTTGGATCTTCTGACCAACATGTCATGTTAGATGCTCACCATCCACTGTTGCCTGGTTCCTTAATGTTGTCCTGGGTCCATGCGAGGTGTTCCGTGGAGAGCCACAACGACTTGTGGAGGGATCTCTTGCTCGACAAACCACGGTCGCGTCCCTGGTGCATAGGGGGGGACTTCAATGTGATATTGGCTCCGAATGAGAAGCGAGGGGGGCGCTCCTTTGTGACTGTGGAGGGATTGGAGTTTATGTCATTTATGGAGCAGGCTGAGGTTTTTGATGCCGGGTTCTCTGGACCCAGCTTCACTTGGTGCAATACTAGGCGGGGTCGAGCTCGGGTGTGGAAGCGGTTGGATCGGCTCCTTGTTAATGGCGAATGTGCGGACCTCTCCCCCTCTATTTCAGTGGTTCATCTGGCTAGACACCCTTCCGATCACGCCCCTTTGAAGATCACGTTTGCCACCCGTCAGGATGATAAGCCGCGGCCATTCCGATTTCTCAACGTTTGCACATCACAGCCCTACCTGTTGGAGGTGATCTGCAATGCTTGGGATGTCCCAGTGGATGGGTCTCCCTGGCGTGTGTTATGCAATAAGTTATTGACTACTAGGAGGGCCATCCAACAATGGAATAAATGCTCCTTTGGGAATGTTTTTGTGGCCGTCAAGGTGGCAGAGACGAAGATGATTCTGGCAGAGCGAGTGGCGGAAAGCGAGGACTCGGAGGATGCTCGCGTTAGGCTACAGGAGGCGCAGGCAGAGTTTCGGCATGCATTGGCAGTAGAAGAGCAGCTTTGGAGCCAGAAGGCTCGTGCTAGGTGGCTCCAGAATGGGGACCGGAATTCCAAGTTCTTTCACACGGTGGTTAAGCAGTGTAGAGTTCAAAATACGATCCATCGAATCAAAACACAAGCGGGGACTTGGGTGGAGGGCGATGGGGACATTGCCAATGAGGCCATTCGTTTCTTCTCGGAACTGTACTCTGAGTCTACGGTGCCTAGCTCCGAGTTACTTCCGCTCATCCCTCATGCCCTCACGAGAGAGGAGAACCTGACCCTAGAGTGTATTCCTTCAATGGACGAAGTAAGAAAGGTGATGTATGCTATGGATAGGGACAGTGCGGCCGGGCCAGATGGGTTTACGGGCAAGTTCTTTACCTTTGCATGAGATATTATTGCCCAAGATGTGTATAAAGCTGTGGTGAGCTTCTTTTGTGGGGCTGAACTTCCACGTTTCACTACTTCGACTTCTATTGTCCTCATCCCAAAGGTCACAAACCCTCAGGACTTCTCTCAATTTCGGCCTATAAGCCTCTGCAATTTCATTAATAAAGTTTTGTCGCGTATTTTGTCTGATAGGCTGGCTGGCCTGTTGCCAAAGTTAGTCTCCCCACAGCAGTTAGGGTTTGTTAGAGGCAGGAATATTACGGAGAATTATCTATTGGCTCAAGATGTAGCAGGCATTGGAAAGAAAGCGAGAGGAGGGAACGTTTTGCTCAAGCTTGACATGGCCAAGGCTTATGACCGGGTGTCCTGGCTTCATCTGATTAGGGTCTTGCGAAAGTTTGGGTTTGGAGAACGCTTTATTGATATGATCTGGCGGTTGGTGTCTAATGTCTGGTTTTCGGTGATGATTAATGGGGCATCTTACAGCTTTTTTAGCTCGAGCAGAGGTCTCCGTCAGGGAGACCCGCTCTCTCCTGCCTTGTTCATTCTAGCCGCGGAGGTCTTATCACGGGGACTGAATGACCTGCTAACCCGGTCGTCATACCACGGGTTCAAGGTACCCCAGGGCTGCCCTGGGGTAACCCATTTAGCTTTTGCAGATGACGTGCTAATACTAACTAATGGGTCCTCAGCATCTTTGCGCCGGGTAATGCGGGTGCTCGATATGTATCAACGTTCCTCGGGTCAGTTGCTCAATGCTCAGAAGAGTGGCTATTTGGTTCACTCGTCATTATCTAGTGCCATGCATAGGGCTATCGAACGTGTTACGGGGTTTTCGCGACAGACTTTTCCCACCCGGTATTTAGGCTTTCTGTAACGACCTGCAAATTTCTTACATTTTTTTTTCTTTTCTTCAAAAATGCCTTTTATTTGAAAATTATTATTTATTAAAGCCCTACTACCCAAATGTTCCACAATAAGTGCATATGAACCTAGAAAGTAGGGTTTTACTCTTCGTTTCCAAGATTGGGCAAATTAGGGTTTTCGCGATTTTTCGCCGGATGAAATTTCGGTATGGAGCAAGGATCAAATTTGGTGATTAAAAGTGACTTTTAAGTGAGAAATAATATGTGATTAGGAGCAATGAGATAAGGTTGGTGAATAGGAAGTAAAAACCCTAGTACGTGTGTTTTTAAGAAAAACGGCGCGAACCGGCGGGTCCCGCGCACTACCGGTTGAACGCACCACTTGACCACCACTTTCTTACTGTAGACACCAAATTTTTGGTTTCGAATTTTATTTTTAAAATTGGTTTAATTTTGGATTTATTTGTCTCAATTTTAGATTTATTTTGGTTGATTCCTGTTTCGTGTCTCTTATTGTATTTTAATTGGTTTACAAGCATTTATTTTATCTTCTAATTTGATCGAAAAATGGAAAATGAAAAAAGGAAAATGGAAATTGCACTTTGTTGCTTCTAGTTTATTTATTTTTATCAAATGTTAATTAAATTGTTTTTGTTATTTATTTTTATTATCAATTTTGTTTTAATTAATTTCAAAAAAAAAAAAAAAAAAAGACAGTCGCGGCAGGCACGCTGCATTTTTTGGCAGCTTGCAAGGGACGAATGCAGACTCATCGGATGGCCAAGAAAAAGGGTGTGAGAGGGATGATTTCTAGCCATTGAATACAGGGTTTTGGGGGTGGCTAGCCGGATATAAAAAGAAAGGGAACTGCAGCCGCAAAAGGGGAGGAATCCGAGAGATAGAAACACAGAAAAAAGGAAAGAAAAGAGGGACGGCTGCTGGAGGAAGAAAAAACTGAGAAGCAAGAGAGAACGAGGGAGAGGGTTGAGTTTCTGTGTGAGCTTGAAAGGGAAAAAGGAGGGAGGCAGCCGAGAGCAAGGGGAGGAGAGAACCATTTTGAGAAAGAGAAAACAGAGGGAAGGTCGGCTGATGAGAAAAAGGCTAGAGCTTTGAGAGAAGGTTGACGGCTAGAAACCAGAGAGAAAGGAGGATTGCTGGGGGGGCTGCGGACTGCTGAAGGAAGGCAAAACCAGAAGGTCTTCAGCCGCGAGGACGAAGAGGGACTTGCGTCATCATCATCGCTCTTCCATTGACGTTTTTTTGAAGGTTTGGCCGAATCATCTGAACCTGTTCTCCATTACTCGATTCAGGTATCGAACTCTTCTTTTTAAGTTGAAAGTTTTTTTCTTTAATTGTTTGTTTGCATTTCTGCGTTATTACTGGTTCTGGTCTTGCTTCAATATAGCTAATGGTTCTTGTTTGGGTACTGCTAAGTCTGGGGTTTGGGTAAGGAGTCGGTCTCCTGCATATTGGTGTCTTGGCCGAGAGAAAATGACCGAAAGTTTCTAACTTTGATTGGCGGTTTGGTTCAGCTTGTGTTTTGAGGTAGAAATCTAGGGCCTTCCCCGTAAGCTAGTGTCATGGGTTCGTATATCTTTCCTTCATGCTGTTTTGGGTAGTAATAGATATAAGGTGCCTGCTTTGTTGGATGGGAACGGATGTGAAATGCTTGCATGCTGATAACGAACCCAGAACTCATTAGAAAAATTGCTTTCATTTCTCTTTGTCGTTCCCTGTTGTCCGTTTGATATGCAATGATTCTATTTCCTACCTTTGGTGTTGTATTAATCAAGGGTTTTGAAGTTTAATAGGATGGGTAAATGATTAATACAATGTTTCGGCATTTAATCTGCACAAGCTGGAATCTGCAAAATTAGCAGCAAGATAAAAAGCTGTCGTGTTTTCTGTGCTGTTTTCTTCCCTTTGCCGTGGCTGTTTATCTATCCTTACACTCGAGTGGCATGCTAATTTGCACGTTTGGGGTTCACAATACTTGAACTATTGATCAAACACTTTGCTAAAAAATGCATGAATCTGGTTGGCCGAAAGTTTCTTGAAGTCGCGGCAATGTTGCAATTAGAAAATGCAGAAATGTTTTTGATATTGGCAACTTGTTTCTGGTTTGTTTGGGTCAGAAATTAGCATGAATGCAGATCATTTTTTATGTACTTTTGAGTCCGAAAACTCATGGTATGATATTGCTGAAATTGCCAAATATCTAGGAGTCGTGTACTTCAAAGAAAAAACGCAGCAAGGGAAAGCTGCTGCATTTTTTCTTTCTTTTCTCTGCCGCGTTTCCTTTCCTTTAGTCACTAGTTGGGTTTTGCACTTCAGTTTCATGTTTGATCTTGTGTTGAGGGAAGCAAGGGAAGGTTGGGTGTTGAGTTTGCATGTTGAAATGTTTGGATCATGTTAGAACACTAAGAATTCTTGCTGCATTCTGCTTCTGCTGCATTCTGTTGCCGCATTCTTTGGCTTGTTGCAGCAGTTTCATTTCATGAATATGCATGAAGATTTTCCTCATTCTGGTTCCGCCATTTTCCTTGCATGCATGATAAGCTAGATAAGGGCATGAGGTTGGGTTTTGGCTTGAGAGGTTGTGAATCTGTCAAGGCGAAGTAGTAGATGCTTAGCATGAGAAAACTGCCGAGGACTTTTGCTGCATTTTTTTTCCTTACCGTTCTGTCCGTGGCTGCTCTCTGAGTTTGCACTTCAGTTGCTAGCTTAATCTGATGTTGAATGGAAGGGAGTGGAAGGTTTGGTCTGAGTTTGCATGTTTTGAAGGCTGAAGTGCTTGAGCTATGGCCGAATGCTTTGCTGGAAAATGAATTTCAGGTTATCAAAACATTTTACATGATTTTGTCTTTGTTTTTGCTGCATCAGTTCCTGTTATCTTTCTTGCTTGTTTGATCATTGAAGTTATGGGCCTTGTTGCTTAGTTTCACGCCATGATTTTGATCAAAGAATTGGCTTTCAAAGCAAGCTGCATTCGGATGTGTATTTTGGCTGCTGGAAGCTTAAGGGAAATGTTGCAGACGCCTGTTTTCTCTTCGTAGATTGCATGAGCTGCATGAAATAATTCTCTAAAAATTACGCTTTGACCCCCCAAGTCTCTCCTTGTTCCACTAAGACCCAATCAATTAAATAATTTCATCAATTTGGTCCTTGGTAATTTTAATTTGTGCAACTTCATTGCTTGTTTGCTTCAATTAACTACCATGCTTTGCTTCAATTGCGCTTAAGACATGACTTTAGGGACTTTATGATCAAGTGAGCTTTGCTTTGCACATTTCTTTTAATTTTTCTTAAATAAAGTGGTACCTTGACCTTTTTATTGTTTTGAAGCCATTTTTACTTCATTTGATTACCATCGCGAGGGAGGTATAACTTCTTTTATCTTTTTTGTCTCTCCTATGTGCTCCAACGTGCTAAGTGAGAATTGCATGTCTACTTTGCTTTCCTTGCTTTTCTTTAATACCTTTTATTTGTTTCATTTACTTTTGCTTTTTTATTAAGTCTCTCTTTTATTTATTTATGGGGTATGTGTACACCTCTTGGCTTGTAATAGATATGGCTTGGCAAGCATTTTGTCCATTTTTCCCCTTCCCCTTTTGTTTTAGTTAGCAAATGTAATAGGTTCATTAGATTGATTGCTTGCTTTTGTTGCTACGTGTTAATTTGCTTTATTAGGTTCTTGCATCTAGTCGAGCATGCTAAGTGTTATGTGCTACATGTTTATAGATGATTTGCATGTCTACTTGCTTTCTATAGTCGTGGATGAATGTAATGGATGAATGGACGTCACCACGCTAGCCCAACGCTAGTTGTGGCTCATTGTTCTGATTTCCACTAGTCCAACGCTAGTAGGAATTCATAGATGGGCTAGTCCAACGCTAGACCCTTAGGGATTCCCCTCGCTAGTTCATATTTGCATGTTTCACTACATTTCATGCATTTTTCTTAGTTTTTTAGCATTTGGCATGCCCCTCCAACCTTTTCCCCCTCATTTTAGGCTTTTGCATTCTCATGCTAGTTATAGGGTACATTTGCTTGAAAGTCCTCTTTCGATAAGGGAAACGAGCGAGTTTGGCTACAAAATGGCCTTAGCACGCTAGTTCTTCCTTCTAATCCAAGGGAAAATCAAAGTCGCAAAGTTAGGAGTCCTTCCCGTGCCCGACCTGATGCATTCCCTTAAGGTCATACACTTGCATTCTTTTTATACCACATCCACACTCTTTTAGCCACATTTTCTCACTATTTAGAGTTTTTCTCAATCTACACTTTCTCACCACTTTCTTCCTATCACTTATTTACTTTTTCATCTCACAAATGGCACCCAATTGCACTTATATGTATCTACTATCCTATTTTCATTCATTTGCACACAAAAACACCTTTATTTTCTCACACTTGCACACTTGCACTTAAGTCCTCACTTGCATTAATCACGATTTCCTTGAGAGCTTTCCTTATTGGCCACCACAATTCATGTGGTTGGGACCTAAAAGCCTCATGAGAAACATTTTAGATTTAGGATTGCATTTTTCTTTCCTTTTCGCATCCATTAGTCATATCCAATATGCGATACATACCTTGGGTAGAAAAATTAGGAAAAGTGGGGCTAAGTCACGCAACTAGCTTTGGCTAGGGTGAGGGAGTGCCTTAGGCTTTGCCTTTGCCTTCTCCCTTATCAAATGTGACCCCCGATCCCTTTTTCTGGTTACGTAGACCTAAGAGTTCTTAAAAAGGGGTTTGTTTACTTTGCTTTTTCAAAAACAAAATCATTTTTGGGTGACTTGGTACACCCTAACTCCATACCAAGTGGCGACTCCATTTTTCATGGAAAAGAACCCTTTTGGAACTCTATTTGGCCAAATCGTCGCATTTTCAAGTCCCACGGCCTTTTATCTTCATTTTTTTTACACACGTTCACATACACACTACTTTCACACACACCACCATCAAAAAGTGGGGCGCGACACTTACCATACAAGCTTATTGATATTTGAGCAAAATATCTCCTAAATTCCAGCTAAGCTTGACCGAAATTAGAGGCTGAAAATACAAGAAAAGAAAAGGAAATTTTACTTGGTAAGGGTTGTGACAAGTGTCACACCATTAGAGGCCATTGACCAAGACATTGTCCAACCTTCTTTTCCCCAAAATTGCACCATTCTTCCTCATTATTTCTGCTGAAGAGCCGAGAGAGAGAGAGAGCAAAAACAAGAGAAAAGCTTCTCCATTTCTTCTTGAATCAAGTCACAAAGTGAGGAAACAAAGGAACTAAACCGATTAAAGGCACCCTTGAGTGTTTATTGAGTGAGCTATTGGTGAAATTTTGAAGGGGAAGGCTAGGGTTGCTCTTGGTAGACACTAAGCAAGGTAAGGATGATGATTTCCCCAATTTTTACTCTTAATCTTGTTTAAATTAGCTTAGCATCTCAAGATTGTGATGAATTACGGTTGTTATCATGTTTTGGGTAATTTTTCCTTTTGTTACATGAGTTAGGGTTTAATAAATTTCTGCATAAACTTGATGTATGATGAATATATGTTGTATCCAAGGTTATATAGGGGGTTTTGGTAGCAAGTGGAGTAAGAAATTAAGAAAGTTATCATTGAAACCAAAAGATTTCAGATTTCTGGAAAATTGTCACTAGGTTCTGCCCGTTTTTGTTGCACCATGTTAGAGGCCGAATTGGGCTTGGCATAAAACATAAAAGTTGTATAGAATGGTATTTTATAGGTACCTACGAAATTTCAACTCAATCGGAGCAATGTAGGCCGTGAAAAGACCAAAATACCCTCACTGTTTTAAGGTTTTTCCCAGTAGTCCGTTTGGTCAGTTTATCCAGTTTTTCACGTTTATTCACTAGGATCCGTACTGATTTAGCTTTTTTCCAAAACATGAAAGTTTTAGTATTATGTCTTAGCTTTTAAATACCATGAAGAACACCTTAATCGGACCTTGGTAACCTGAGATATGACCATTCCAGTGCAGAGCAGTTAAATAGCCGACGAGTTAGATTTTGGTTCTGTAAATTGAGAATTGGACTAGGTTGCATTGGAAACTGGACTAAGTGATCTTCATGAACATTTTAGCCCTGTGTCTTAGCCTCGAAATGGTATAAGTTGCGCCTCAATCCGATAAGCGTAGCCTCGGATGTGTTATTTCCACAACCACACGTCAAATCTGTCTTTTGCTAGATTGTATTTCCACACTTGTTACGACTTTGATTCTTATTCTTATGATGTTATGAGCCTATGGAATGGCTATTGACTTGCATTTATGATATATATGACTTTGGGATTGGCTGAGGAAAAATAATGAAGCCTAAATGGCTGGAAAATTAGGTAAACACAAAGGGCGTGCTGCCCAAATTTTCGCTCGATGGCTAGGTTCCTATTTGAACTTGAATACTTTTGTTTGGCCAATACCATGACCGGCTTTCCATTTTAAAACATGATTTTTCATCCTTGGGTTCAAACAACCCTCTTCTTACTTGAAAGTGATCTTTACACGTTTTATTCCTAATTAGTCGGGTTTCTTTGTTTCCCTTAAATGTTTTGCTCGATAAACTGTAATATGTTCTCTTGTTCAACCTTAGGTTTCATTGGTGACTAAGGGTAATATCCGGAAGGATATTTTGCACGTTATTTTGCATAACTAGGTGAGTGTTCCTTATTTGACTTTATGGCTTGTTGTTATCGTTTGCTAATGTGTTAAGTGCTTTTAATGATTTCCAGAACGAGCTTTCTAGGCGAGTGTGTACTTTATCGCACTCGACCTAAATAACTGTGCAATTTTCAAGGATTTAATGAGTAAAATGTTACTTGCGCATGAATGTAAGCCTTTTTGGGTTGAACTGGCCATTGCCCCTTGTTACCGGTCGTCTCGAGCCAGAAGCGGACTCGGTCGGGCGATTAGGGACTTGGGTGAACGTTTGGCATACTCGAGTATTACCCTGTAGGTTGGTGGAGACTGGCCAACGGCCAGGACGGGGGGTGAATGAATGAATGAACGAACGAACAAACGAACGAGGGTTTATTGATAAACGAAAAATGCATTTTCAAATGATTGGAGGAATAAGGGGAAATGTCAGGAGAACGAATGAACGAACGAACAAATTGCTCCTTGTGATCCGTATCCTTTTAATGAATGTTACTATTGCTTTCCATTGTAAATGTTTCTTGAATTATTGATACTCCATGTTTAATGTAATGAATTGATGGTTTGATTATCTGTTCGGAACCTCACTGAGCTTTTAGCTCACCCCTTTAGTTTTGTTTTCCTTAACAGGGGACGGCGAGCAGGATGAGAGCATAGACTAGCCTAGTCTAGGTCTTTTGTTTCTTTTGTAATGGTTCTCGCCCTAGTGCTTGGCACGGGCTAGTTGTATGGTGAAGTGAGAACCTTTGTACATTTGATGGCTGTACTTCCTTTTGAGATAGCAATGTATATAAGTTCCACTTTAAGTTTGGATTGTTGCCTTATTTATTCTTGTGATTTGTTCTGGATTTGATTAAGGAACGACTGAGTCCCGGCGAGAGCCGGGCAGGCGACCCGCTGAACCCTGGGGTACGCCCTAGGGGTAGGTGGGGCCATCACACTTTCCCCTATATGTAAGCAGGTGTAAGGTGGCCTACTTTGCTAAGGTGTGTCAGAAGGTCCTGGGGAAAATAGTGTCTTGGAAGACTAAGTTTCTATCGTCGGGGGGAAGGATCACTTTGATCAAGCATGTTCTGTCCGCCATTCCCGATCATTTGCTATCTGCGGCAGTAATTCCCAACGCTGTGTTCCGGGCTATCGAGCGAGCTTGTGCTGACTTTCTGTGGGGGGCTTCGGAGGAAGGATCAAGGTATCATTGGATTGGCTGGTCTAAGCTTTGTCTCCCGCCTGAGGAGGGAGGGGTGGGGTTTCGCCGGCTTAGCGATTTATATACGGCTTTCTCTTACAAGCTCTGGTGGCAGTTCTGGACCGGGTCATCCCTGTGGGTTTCCTTCATGCGGGCAAAGTATTGTCGGGGCATTTATCCTTGCCAGGCGGAGTGTAAGCCGTTTGCCTCAGCGACATGGAAACGGATGCTAGACGTCAGTCGACATGTGGAGTTATCCATGCTGTGGTTGGTACAATATGGGTCGTGCCATTTTTGGTATGATAATTGGTTGGGTAGTGGAGCGTTGTTTCTCAAAACTCCAGTGGCCTCACACCTATCCTTCCGCGACTTTATCTCCCAGGGTCACTGGAATGTTCATCTTCTAGCGCAGTTCCTTTCGCGGGATATGATGTCTTCTGTGTTGGGGATGTGACGACCCCACCTCCCCCTAGGGCGAACCAGAGGGTTCGGCGGGCCGCCTGCCCGGCTCTCGCCGGGACTCAGTCGTTCACTAAAGTCCTCAAATGAATGACAAGAATAAACCTCAAATATACATCACATGGTCCACAAATATACATCCAAGTCTCCAAAAATTACATGTCATAAGCGAAGCGGAAACAATTCTCAACTATACATAAAATGATTTCCAAATCCATACGGTACAAGATATAAGCCATCCAGTCACGTGAATAAGTACAACAAGTCCTTCCTTCGCCACGAGCCCTGTGGAGGGGAATAAAATATTTTTGGGGTGAGCTAGAAGCTCAGCGAGTAACCAGAAAAATCATTAAACAAATATATTTCACAATGTTGCATTTCGATCATTTCGATGATGTCATGATTCAGAGATCAAATGTCCGTTTAGTGCTCTCGTGAGCCGGTGAAATCATAGCACTTGAACACCCAACGCTCAAATATTTCATTTAACATTAACTCACGAACTCACGAAAGTGGGAGCAACGTCGGTGCTCCAGATAAACATAAATATGAACCATAAACAGAGTGGAGACGTTGGTGTCCAGCACAAGACTTTCCCAGAACTCATTGAAGCCAAATCATGTCATGAACTCACATGCAAGCACGCATGATATGCAATCGAGTACATAATGCAAGAAACATTTAACAAGTACTTTGGAAATAGTTTAGGGTCACTCACCTCCATGGTTCAGAAACCATCCATCATATATCATTGCCTTGCTCAAATCCTAGTCTTAGATCACAACCTCAATGCAAACAAGTCCCTTCAAAGTTCGGACAGCACTTCCCCTGAATTTGCTAACTTTTCCAGCCATCACGGCTTCATTATTTGTCTCATTCAAACCCAAAGGTACACACAACAACAAGTTCATCCAATAGCCATTCAGCAAGCTCCAAGTAGTACTAGTACAAGTCAAACTAGGGAAAAGTCCGGAAATGAAAGTTAAGCTCAAAACCAGAAAAACAGTTTTGACGTCATTTTGCGGTAATGGTACCAAAGGCACTACGATGGTCGGATGAAGGTGAAAGACCCACCGTTTCGAAGCTAAGAGAGAGGGCTACAATATTTAAGAAGGTCACTCAACCCAGTTTCGAGTGTAACCAGGTCAAAAATACAAGAAACCATACCAGAATCACAAAAACAGATTCACAGAACGCATTCTAGCGGAAACATTATAACTCAGGCTCTACAAGTCCAAATCCAGAAATTCCAAAACCAGCTGAAATCTAAGAAACAGGGATAAATTTCATCAGAAGGCCTCAACAACCAATTCGGAAGCAATTCCAGCCAAAACAACCAATTACAGTCGCAAATCCCAATTTCGGGTAAACCAGAACAGAAATAGTAATTTCAACTTATCTCACTCTACACAACTCCGATTGACCTGAAATTTTGTAGGCACCTTTAAAATGTCATTTCCTATAACTTTCATGTTTTAAGACAAGGCCAATTCGGCCTCTATATAGGACCAAAATTTTCGGACAGAATGAAGAACCAAGAACCCTAATTTTCCAGATTTCTTCCAAAACAGAATTTACTTGCAATCTTCCACTTTTTCCACCTTCTAGAATCATTAAACATCATTTCCAATCATCATACATAACCACATAATCATACTCATATTAAAACAGAAAAATCCCCAATAATTATAAAACTTAACCAATTCAACCAAAATCAAGATATAATCCATAAAACCATCTCTTTAGCCATCACAAGTCTCTAATTCACCATTATTGGAAACAAACAATGAATCTTTACACACCATACCTTGATACCTCACAAAAGATAGTAGCTTAGTGGTTCCTTCTCCAAAATAACTCCACCAAGACCTTGGAATCTCCTTAGTAACCAACTTTTATGGAGTGATTTGCAATTCCATCGGTTAAAACTCAAGATTGAAGTAAGAAATTGGAGTGAAAGATGAAGGTTTTTCTCTTTCTCTTGCTCTCCAAGTTTCAGCCATGAGAAGGAAGAAATGGTTTGATTTTTGGTCAAATTGTGGTTTTAGTAAAGTTAAGGTAAGATGGTCAAAAGTCCAATAGTGAATAGGATGGTGACACTTGTCACCTTTTGATTTAAAACTTATCTTTTTGTCTCTCCAATACAAATATCTTAACACTTTGTAAAATAATATCACTTAATACAAAATGCCAACAAGTTGTCAAAAATATAATGCATTTACCGCACTAGCGGGTCCCACGTTCAAAATACGCTTTTAATTTCTCAAAAATTAACCGATACTAAAAATCATTTTAAAACTATCTTTGCTCATAAACTTTATCTGGGGAATTTTTCTAATAAAGAAAATGTAGAAAATTAGAAAATTTCCGGGTTCTCACTCTTATTCTTTCGGGACGTCACAGGGGAAATCGGTCCCCACTGAACATTCTGCGGATGAGGTGGTGTGGATGTCGGAGAGTTCTAGGAAATTTTCGTTAGCTTCGGCCTATCATGAGGTACGGCATGTCGGCAATACTTTAGTCATGCTCTTTAGGGTTTGGCAGCGTCCAACCCCCGTCAAGGTATCATTTTTCATGGTTCGGCTTCTGATGGGTCGTCTGCCCTTAGATGATGTGCTCTGTACGTTTGGGTTTCATGTTCCGTCAAAATGTGTATGTTGCCTTTCCCCGGCGGCGGAGTCCATTGAGCATGTGTTTGCTACGGGTGAGGTTGCTAGGGCTATTTGGCATTCTTTGGGAGTTTGTGTGGCATCTCTAGCATAGTCCCGTCGGTGCGGGGCCATTTGGCTTCTTGGTGGTTGGCGGGGCATAGCTCGTAAAGGCAGAGGGTTCTTTATCATACTCTTCCGAGCATACTTTGTTGGCATATTTGGAAGGCTAGGAATAGAGCAGTCTTTGAGGGTATTCAACTGCATCCCCTTTCTATTTGCCAGGATATTTTTTTGGTGACCAAATTGCTTCTTGAAGGACAGTTCAAGCTGTATGTTGGGGCTCGGTCATTTTTGCAGTTGTGTGATTGGTCGTCTCAGTCGGGGCAGCGTTTCAAGATAAACTTGTTTGTTGGGCACCAGCTGTAATGGATGCGCTTACCCTGAACATGGATGGTTGCTCCAAGGGTAATCCTAGGCTATGTGGTGGTGGAGAAGTGCTACGGGATCCGTCGGGGCGCCCCTTGGTGGGATTTTCGACTTTTTTGGGAGTAATGTGACAGCCCCACCTTCCCCTAAGGCGAACCAAAGGGGTTAGCGGACTGCCTGTCCATCTCTCGCCAGGACTACGGTACAGTTACACGCGTTCGAATACGTTTCGGGAAAACAAAAGTGCGCTCGGACAAGCCATAAGTATCAAAATAGTAAAATAAAATAAAATAAAAAAAATGGAAAAACTGAATAGTGGCCTGGATAGTAGAATCCAAACATCAATTTAACATATACACCTTGAAATCTAACATTTACAACCATAGTGGCATGCCACAGACATTCATAAAGAAAGTACATATTCAGTTTGCCTATCAAAAGGAAATGAACCCGTTACACATTAAGGCTTCATTTCAAGAGCTATACAAAAGACATTTATAAGCTCAACTTGGCAAGTGACTATCCAATCCATTCTCAAAAGTAATTATATCCCTGTAAGGAAAACAAATAACACGGAATGAGCTAAAGCCCAGTGGTATACTACTACATAAGCAACCAAAGTCACATAAGGATGAACTTTCATTTAAAGTGCACCAATAAGCAGTAAAACAAAACGGAAAAGGATACGGTCGGCTCTCAAGAGCCCATTTCCACGCTTGCAATCTTGATCCAACCTCATTGACCCTCCATCAATGAAAAGTAACCATCCGTAGACATCACTTACACCCAACCGTCCAACTATCATACCCCAACCGGGCCCGCACTCCATTCAGTCATTTTGGTAATACTCGAGTATACCGGAACCAAAGGTCTCATTACCACAAGATTCCACAGTACAGTCCCCGTGGCATGACAATTTTCACGACCAAGCCCTCGCCGGCTCGTTCCAATTGACTACCAAACGGGGTTGAGCTCCGTGATACATTAAAGCCATTGGACATTCGCCCAAATGATACCAAATCAGTTTCCATGAATGGAATTCAGTATTTCATATATCAAGTGCAGTAATTCAGTAATGCAAGCACTAGCCATGCATGGAATCACAAGGGGTGAGGGCGGTCAAGTACACCCTCACCTCAATCATTTCCAATAACCAATTAAGCCTTCAAGGCATCAATACACATAGCACAAAGCCACATTATAACAAGTAAGTGAGTAGTATACTCACCAAGCAAGAAAGTGGTATTTCATGCACCACGATCACCAAGACGTCGTGAGCTATCGTCACGCCCTAGAACATGTAAACAAATACTATAAGACTCGATAACGAGTCATAAAGTCAAACCAATTATCGCCCAATAGGGTTTCATGCATGGAAATTCAAGTGTTAAATACTTAACCTTTACTCAAGTCGAGAATATAGTTTTCTAAATCTCGAGTAAAAATTCGGGCAGCATGCCCTTTGTGTTTACCAAATTTTCCATCCATAAGGCTTCATTATTTTTCTTCAATCACAACCCAACAACACACATATAAGCATTTCATGTCAAGAGCCGTTCCATAGGCTCACAATATCATAAAACAAGAAACCATACCGAGCCATAAACAACACCAATTCACAACCCCAATAGGGTTTTATAAACATATACAAGCATGAAAGCAAACCAGAAATTAAGAAAGGGCTTTAACCTAAGCCTTGATAAGAAAACCGGATTTGACCTCATAATGCGGTAATGGCACAACTCTCACTACAAATGTCGGATGGGGGTGTAAGATCCACCATGTCGAAGCCAAGAAACAGAGCTACAACAATGTAGAAGGCCTCTCAGTCCAAATCCTAGCACAACTAGGTCAAAAGTGCCAAATACCAAACCAGAATTACCAAAACAGGTTTTCACAACACACAAAACTGTAATACGTCAATCTCAGCCTACACAGGTCCCAATGCCGAAATTCCAAAGGCATAAGTTAGATAAGACATCCAGCTACATTTCCTCAGAAGACACCAACTTCAAAATCCAAACCAATTCCAGTCAAAACAGGAAATTACTATCGCAGTTCGGACATTCTGTGCACCAAAAACAGCAACAGTAAAAACGGCATAACTCACTCTACACGAGTCCAATTGCCCTGAAATTTTTCAGGCACACTAAACTCATCAATACCTACAACTTTAATGTTTTGAGCAAAGTCCAATTCTGCCTCTATCTATGACCTCAAATTTCGGACAGAATAGGGGTTCATGAACCCTAACTTTGCACATTTCATTCAAATTCCAAAATTGGTTGCATTTAACAACAATTCACACCCACTAGAGTCAAAGCCCCTTATTACCAACCATCAAAAACAACCACACCATCAAGATCATATGAAACCAGAAAATTCATCATAAAATAAAAAACTCAACCAAATCACTTCAACCCAAGAAATAATCCACAATTTCTAACACAATAGCCACCATTAGGCATAAATTCAACATCATTAGATGTAGTAGGTGTTCAAGCATAACTTACCAAGAAACAAGAGATGTAGAGAGGTGTTGAACACTTAGCTCTTCAAACAAACTTCACTACAACCCTTACTAGCACTAGAAGATAGGATTTTATGGAGTGAAATCTAGTCTAAGCTTTTGTTTATGGAAGATTGAAGCTTATGGAAGCTTGAAAGTTGGTGGAATTTCCTTCTTCTTTGCAAGGAGAGAGCCGGCCACAAGGAAGAGAAAAATGGTGAATTTTGGGCATTTTTTTGATATTTAATCCTTGGGTCAAAAAAGTCAAAAATGTGAATAGTATTTCTTAAAGTCCACCCAATCATATTGTGACACTTGTCACACTCATTAATGCATTCTTATCTTTCTTTTCCCTTCTCACATCAATCACTTCACACATTCTACTTATCTCTTAACACCCGATAAATTTTACACAGTATCCGAAACTTAACCTTATTGGCCGAATTTTTCTGAACTTTTCGCACTAGTGGGTCCCACGTCCAATATATATTCTTAATTTTCTAAAAATTCTCCCATACTAGAAAAATCATCTTAAAACTATAATTAAGCATAAAATCTACCAGAAAATATTTCTAGGCCCGAAAATGCAAAAATATAAGCAATTAAAGGGTAATAAACCCTAGGAAAATATTAGGGTTTTACGGGTTCTCACAAGTAACATCTAGCCTCCTGGCAGAAACGCTGGCCCTTCTAACGGGCCTTCAGATATGTGTTGAAAAGGAGTTCACGAATGTTAGCATTCAACTGGATTCTCTGTTGTTGGTGGGGATTCTTCAACGCCGACTTCATTGCCCGTGGCAAATCCGCTTGGAGGTCCGGCAAATATGGAAGCTGGCAGGAGATCCGCCTAGGCTTTTCCATTGTTTCAGAGAGGCGAATCAGGTGGTAGATACTTTAGCTAATGTTGGGGTGACACACCCCCACCATGTTATTAAGCTCTATGAGCATTGGAATGAATGGTCGAGGCTGGCTCGAGAAAGGATTAGCCTAGATAGCATGAGAACTCCTTCTGTTAGGAGAGTCCGAACATCCTAACGCAAGCAACATTGTAATTGGCTTCCTTTGTATTTGAGATTTATGAATAAAAACGGGGGTGGCGTCCCTTCCCGTGAACGGGGTTAGCCAAAAAAAAAAAAAACTAGTGAGAAAACAGGAAAAAGGGCCACAACTAGCGTTGGACTAGTGTGGTGACGTCATACATTTATTATAGCTAAACGAATCATATAAAACATAATAAAAGCAAGTAAACACATAAATCACATAAAGCACATATCACATAAGCATGAGATCTAGATGCAAAGACCCTAAGAAAGTGAGTAAACACGTAAACACACAAGCATGCAATCACACACAAGCAAATAAAAGCAAATAGAGATCAAAGTATTACATTTGGGGCCCTAACTACAATCTAGGGGGAAAAGAATAAAATAGTAAAATAACCACCTAACTATTGCATATTCTATCTAAATACATGTTTTGAACCCCCTAACTATTACAATTTGGCATTTAATTGCCTCAAAAATTAAAAATTAAATATACAAAAATTAAAAATAAATAAAGTAAAATAAATAAATAAAATAAAATAAAATAAACATTCAAAAAGCATGCAATTACACACATAAAATCACATAGGAGCACATAGGATTTTCAAATAAAAAAAAAATACCTCCCCTTGAAGTAGTAGCTAATTGGGTTTGGATTTACCCTATTTAAAGCTCTAAAAATCAACAAAGTAGTCAATGTACCAATTTAATTAACAAATAAAAGCAATAATATGTAAAAAAATGGAAATAATCATGAAATTGAATAATTAAAACATTTAAGTGAAAGTAAACAACCTATATTCAAGAAATTAAAACAAGCAAAGACCTAATTAAAACAATTATAAAAGTTTTAGGGGTCAAATCAAATCAAAATAAAAGCTCTAAAAAACTAATTAAGCTCTAATTATCTCCTTAAACCAGAAAATGAACTTGTCTAAAGCATGACTAAAACATTAGAAAATGATTGAATTTCCAAGAGAGTAAAATTAATTATTTTTCCATATTTTTTGGGCCATAGTGAAAGAAGGGGAAACTTGAGGGGTTAAAATGCACTATTTGGAAGTTTTGCATGCAAGCATCGAAGAAACATTCCTGCAACTTTCCCTGATGCTTTGAAACTTCAGCAACCTCACGCGACAACAATCTCAACAAGAATCTAACCTCAAGTTCTCATTAAATGCCATAAACTTATCGTCAAGATATCATACAAGAGGAAGGGAAATCTAGAATAGGAAAAGCTCGCAAGTTCCAGGTTCGTTCACAGGTTTTTGGGTTTTCATGGAAACTTATTTAACGCATATCGCACCATGAAAGAGTAAGGCAACCGAATCAGAATCCAATGAAAATCCTAACAAAATCATCAAAAAATGTTAACACAGCTCCATAACTATAAGTTGAAGAAAGCAACTTCTGGGACAAACCAACGAACAGGAGAAAAGAAAATGAAAGCAACGAGAGATAACAACATGCGCAACTAACGGGACCTAAATCTAGTCAAATTTCACAAGCATTATTCTTCCCTTTTTGATAACAGAAGCAAATAAACAAACAAGATTCACGGCTCATAAATTCCCCACCAGAATCATGGAAAGAAAAAAAAACAAGATGTCAAAGTAATGGAACCAATCAACAAGAGTGCAAGAGTTCATGTCCAATGACTTAGATCTTCATGAAAACGTGTTAAATCAGCAAGGAGAAGAGTCATGTTACCTGAGAGTGCTTACGTGGTCGATTGAACGTGAGATATGCCCAAAATGTGTGCTGATTCCAAGAACGAAGTCAAGAACTTTCGTTGCAGAAATTGCAGCAATGGCAAGGTCAGCACTTTGGGTCGCAATTTGAGAGGGTTGGAGACGTTTTCACTCGATGGTTGCTGAACAAAATTTGTTCCTGGATATCCAGAGAAAGTGCAGAAGAAAAGAAGTCACTCAAAAAACCAGAAATTAAGTCGGGGAATCGATTGGGAAAGGGGTTGGTTGGGTTTTTACAGAAAAAATTTCTGCACTTTTCTGTTTTCTCTCACGTTTTCCGTTGCTCAGCTGCGGTCTCTCTCCCTTTCTTGCTCTCTCAGACTCTCTCCTCCTCCCTCCCTTCTCCCTTCCTTTTTCCTTTTTCCCTCTCACGAAGCTCCCTTTCTTTTTTTCTTTCTTTCCTCCCTTGCTCTCTGCTGAAGCCTCTCCTCCCTATCTTACTCTCTTGTTTTTCCTTTCTGGTCTCCGCCCACTCTCTCTTGTTCCTTCCTCTCTTGCTCTCTCAATTTCTATCTTCCTCCCCTACTCTTGTTTCTAGTTTGCCCCCCCCAAAACCTTTTTTTTTCTTCCCTCGTTTTCCCTTCTTTTTCTCTCTTCCTGTTCTCTCTTGTTTGGCCCAAAGCTCCCTCTTTCTTGCTCTGTTCTTTCTCTCTCAAAAAACTTCCTCCTTCCTCTCTCTAGTTTTTCCCCTTTTCCCTTTTTCTTCTTTCTCTTGCCCGCAGTTTTTTCCTCGATTTCTCTCTATCTCATGGTTCTTTTTTCTTCGTTTTCCTCCTGTTAGGATCGAAGACAACCTAAGAGGGGGTGAATTAGATTGATTAAAAACCTAATTAAGCTATGAGTACTTTTTGCTCAATATGAAATTTACCCTCTTTTCTAAGTTATCACACAATGAATCAATTAATAAATGAACAAAATTACTTGAGAGAAGTAGAAGAGATAAGCAATGTAAAGATCACAAAAGTAACAATAAGTAAATAAAAAGAAAAGAATTGCAAACCAATTAACTACCCAACTCCTCTTGAGCTTGTAGATTAATTCAAACAAGTTTCTTCAAGTTGATGAATTACAATCACTCTTGTGTACAAAGGAAGGTTCACCTCCTCCTTGCCCCGAACTCCACTCGGTCAAGCTAGGAAGTTTTACTATCCCTCAGGACAACCCTTACAGAGCTACACTCATGAAGTATTCACTCACAAATGAAAAGTTTACAATGAATCTCACACCACTAAGACTACAAATCTTTCTTGGATAGTGTTTTTCACTAAAATTACTCTAGATCTTTTGTATCTTCAGTGTGCAAAAGTTTTTGGAAGATTCTGACCATGCTCTATTTATAGGAGACCAAGAAAGTGCTTCATTAATGCTTCCAATGGATAGAAAGTAGTTGAACAGTCAACTATGTGACAGCCCCCAATTCACCCTAAGGCGAACCAAAGGGTTCGGCGGACCGCCTACCCAACTCTCGCCGGGACTACGGATCTGGAACAAACGAAAACCCTACCAATTGCTCAAAAGAACTTCGAGAAGATAAACATTCAGAACGAACTAAAAGATACAATCAATCTTTGGTACAACGTTCCCACGGAAAAAACAAAACGAAATGGAAGTGCCGCTGCCACATCACAATCCAGCCGGAATCACACCCAAAATACTTGTTTCAAATGATAATACAGTGCTCTTGCTCTACAACGACCGAGAAAATAAAGAACGAAAATGAGCCCCGGATGAACAGTGACTGCCACGTCACAATCCGGCCGGTTTCTGGCTGGATTGGAGGCAGTAGCTCCCCCAAAAATTTTAAAATTTCCCCCACATATCCGGCCATATATCCGGCAAAGAACTGGCCGATTACTCGGCCGGATTCTGTGAACAGTAACCTCCAAAAATTTTCTGCTTTCCTCGATCAACCTTCGCACTCGTCCAAAATCCAACCAAATACGAGTAAACTTTGTCTAACATGAGAGAATGTACATTCTCAAATACATATGCCACATAAACATGAGGAAACACTTTCAAATATACACATTAGTAAGTTTACAAACCAAAAGAAAACATTGTATTAAGATACATTTAGGGTTTCCAAATTGTCGAGGAGCTATACCAAAAGAACAAAAGAATTTCTAACTAGCTCAACTCATTCTTCAAAACATCAAAGTTCCAAAAGATGGGTCCCTGTAAGGAAAACAAGGATAATGGAACGGGGTGAGCTAGAAGCTCAATGAGGTACCAAAAGTATAAACAGTAGAAATCATGAGGAATCACTTTTAAGGCACATATACACATCAAATAAGAGAAATGAATGAACACCGCAAATGAAAGGATACAGGTGGCTCTCAGGAGCCAAATTCCCGTTGCAATACTTGATCCAACCTCGTTGACCCTCTGTCAACGTTTAATGAAACACACATGTTCGTAGACCCCGCTTACGCCAAAATCCCGTTCACCAAACATACCCCTTATCGGGCCCGAACGCCAAACAGGAACAGGAATGGTAATACTCGAGTATACCGGAAATCTAGAGTTTCCAATACCCAAAGATTTCCCAAGAACAGGCACCTATGGATTGTCAATTTTCCTCAACCAAGCCCTTGCTGGCTTGATTCAATTGACTCCCCATGAGATTGAGTTCAGATTTAACAGGAAGGTCGTTGGATACACTTCCAAATGACATCATATCAGGCATAAGTAACAGATTCAGGTTTGTATAGGAAACAAGCCACACAGGCCAGAGAGCGAGTGTGATAAAGTACACACTCGTCTTGTACAAAATAAACAGTCAGTAAAGACATTCAAATAGCAATTTGCAAGTACAGATAACCAGTTTAGCAATAAGTCAGGGGAGTGGTACACTCACCAGTTAAAGCAAGGATACTTCAAAAGTTTCAACCAAAGTAGGGCTCTAATCACCAAGAAATCCTAGAATAACCAAGGTAAACAATTATGGTTCCCACAGCCACAAATCCAGTAAATAAAATGAACAAATGAGGCTCGACTACAAGTCGTAGATCTCGCCAAATAATTACTAATGCAAGGGGGCAAAACATGATTTTGGGACAAAAAGGTAGCATGAAGACTTAGGGCTCGAACAATCCCAAAAGCCCTTCTTATCTATATATCCGACGCCAAACCAAACTCGAAGAAATCCAACATTCCCAAAATTTGGGCAGCATATCCCCTACATTTCCTTACTTTTCCATTCCTAAAATCAACACCAATTCATCTCAAATCAACCAAATACAAATCATAGACTATAAAACACACCTTTCGGCACAATAACCACAACTGAAGCTACACATATCGGATTGAAACGAATCTTATGGCGTTTCGAAGCCTAGACATATACCTACATTTCTTATCAAGACCTCCAAAGCCAAATCATGCATTTTAATAGTCAAAAATTGAAATCTCAGTGAGGACAGAAAACTGTCCGTGAAACAAGGCTTGTGGGCAGTCAAGGGTATTTATGTCATTTCACAAGCTACAATACTCCGATTGAGTTGAAATTTTACCAGAAGCTATATAACTCCATTACCAACAACTTTCATGTTTTAACCTAAGGCTGATTGGGCCTCCATCATGGCCGACTGATCATGGTCAGAACAGGGTAATACAAAACCGAAAAACTGGAATTCATGCATTCTAGCTGAAATTTCTTTAGGCAATCAAAACTAGCATACCAAAGCTTCATTTTTCACAATATAAACCTATCATTCTATGATCAACCATTACTCAACACATGTGGGCAGAAAAATCACCATAAAAACTGAAATTTACCATAACTCTAGCTCAAACCATGAAATCTTCCATAAAACAACATCTATAACAACTATAAGCCACTAATTACCAATTAATTGAAGTAAAGAGGAAGTTCTTGGCAAAATACCTTAAAATCCAAAGAAAAATGATAGCTTAGTGCTTCCCTTTTCAAAACAACTCCACCAACCTCCTTAATCCTTCCTAGCAAGAAGTTTCTATGGAGTAATTTGAGATACTAATAGTTGGAACTCAAGATTTGGGCTTGGATTTGAAGAACAAGATGATAGTTTTTTCTCTCTTCTCTCCTCACTATATTCGGCCAAGGCACAAGGAAAATGAAGATGATTTTGGTCAATTTTTGTGATTTAGTAAAGGTAAGGAAACTTAGTCCAAGTCCACCATCCAATGGCGTCGCGACACTTGGCACATTAAGGTTTTGTTCTCATCCTTTTGTGTACCAATGGTTTATCTATCTAGCTAATCTCTAATTGTCTCTTAGCACCTTTTAAAATAATATCACTTAATACAAAATTCCAATTAATCGCAAAAAAAAATTATCGCACTTAGCGCACTAGCGGGTCCCATGTCTACAACGCACTTCAAACTTATCATGAACTAACTTATACTATGAAAATGATTTAAAACCTATACTCACTTATAAAAATCTCTGGAAAATCAATATAATAGGGTATAATGAAGAAAATGCATGCGAGAAAATAAAATAAAATATTATGAAATAAAGAAAATTTACGGTTCCTCACAAACTAGCCGTTGGAGTATCGGACGTCCGGTACTACCCAAGCATGCGTCCGACAGCAGGTAGTGAGTTTGCAAAATCTTCTTCAATTCTATAGGATGCCCGGTATTGACTTTGTGAGCGTTCGACAGGTTTCGTCGAGTTTGAACGATCCTATTGGACATCTGATACTTGCGTCCGATCGAGGTCAGTGAGCCAGGGGAAATGTCTTATTTCCTTTGGACGTCTGGTGGTGGAGTTCTTCATGCGTCCGAAGTTGCGCAATGATTATCGGACGTCCGATCCAAGCGTCCGACAGCTTTCAGCAGCCTTTGTCCCTTTCAATTGCACTTGATCTTTGAATCTGATTTGCTTTATAACTGAAAATATTTCTTGAAGAGATATTAATGTTATCCATTGTTTTGTAAACATAAAAAACTAGGGACCAAGGTCAACACCTCCCTTTTTTCTCTCCAACCCCCCGAAGCTCTTTTCCAGCTTTTTCACCAAGTTTCTCCCAATTTCCTTCCAAATTTTCCCCTATCCAACAAGTGTCCTTGCCATCTAGCCCCTAAATGTTGTGGTGTGCAAAAAGCCAAAACCACATGGCTCATTTGCATGCATTCCACCTAACCATCTTGCATGCATTCCACATATTTTTGTTTTTTCCTTTTTATTTATTGTTTTTCAAAACAAATTTAGGGCAAACAAAATGTTAATTCCTAATTGAAATCGCCTTGCAAATTTTCATTTTATTTGGAAGAAATTGAACTTGAAAAGATTAAAAACAAATTTTTGTGAGACTTTTCTTTTTTCTGAAATTATTTAAAAAGAAAATATACCCTAATTCAATAAAAATAGCTAACTATCATTTTGCGAATTTTGATAAAATAAAATAAAATTAAATCAAAATTAATATAAAATTAAATAGAATTGAAATTTTGGTGTCTACACGTACATTAATTTCAGCTTTGATATGGAATTGTAAACCTGCCATAATGATTTTTCCAGCTTATACATGTGATTTAGGTAGATGACTTGAGGAAAATTTCTGTTTTGAAAGCTTCTTGCTGGTCGAAACTTTTGAGTACTATTAGCCTTATTTTTTCAAAACTTTTGGGGGAATCTTGCTCCACAAACCTTGTTATACATTAACCTTTGATTGTGAGTTAGATTTGAACCAAAAATCATGAGTTTAAGTGGGACGGTTAAAGTTAAGTGTTGCTGAAAATTTTTCCCGCAGGAGACTTTGAGCAGTTTTGGGAAATCTGTTATATCTTGGTGTAGAAAAATCCGAATTGAGTTCCATTTATTGCATTTGAAACTAGACTCATAGCACTTATAACTGTGTAAAATTCACAGTTTGTTTCACTTTCTATATATACCAGAAAAATTTCAAAGTGGGTTGAAAATCCAAGACTGTCCTGTTTTTGCACTTAGTTGAGTAGTGAATTGAGGCTCAGATTTGACTAACTTATGGGCTGAAATTTATGAAGGTGTCTTCTAGAGAGTTGTAGAATTTCGACTATTTTCTAACGGTATAATATTTATGATTTTTGGACTTGCGAAACTCAAGTTATGACTTTTCAAAGAGCGTTACAAAAACTGGAATTTTTCTTATTAAATGACAAAAAACTTGGAAGGGACTTGGAAACATTTTTTGGTTTTTAAACCTAACTTTCTCGATTACTTGCACTCCATTTCATACTTGGATCATGGATTTATTATGTATATGAGTTTTGCAAGCTTTCACATGGGACTTTCTAACTTTGATATAACATAGTAAGCTTTGAAATGTGATTTTTTAACTTGGGTGCAGGAATTTCTACCTTTCATTCTAAATTTCAGCCTAGGGTTTAATTTTTTCAGCTTGAGTATATGATGGTTATATGCTATGTATATGCTTAAGTTAGTGAGTTTGGTGACCTAAGATAAGAACTCTATGTTTCCTATAACTTGTAAACTTGATTTTGGGCTGGTTGGTGATGAAATTGTAGCCTTGAAAATGGCTGGAAATTAGGGAAAAAAATAGGGGAGGTGTTGTTCATTTTTTTTTGTCCTGTGGTTCAAGCGAGTGAAATTGATGTTGAAGCTGCGATTTTAGGTCGATTTGGACTTAGTTTGCTTAGGGATGCTTGAGTTCACTTTGGTAGTGACACCTAATTTGAAATTTTGCTAAAATTCATACATCTTGCATGCTAAAAGTGATGACCATTTTAAATATGATTTTTAGCCATGTATGTCACGTTTTAATCTTAAAAGTTCCGATCGTTTTCTTTCCAAAACAAAAGCAAGTGTGCATGTATTTTACCTAGAGTTACTAAGCTCATGAAATCTATATATATACATTCTATTCACATGATCTCCTTGTGATATTCACAAGTGAGGGTTGGATTTGGAAACCCTACTTGATTGTATTTTGTTATTCAACATTTGATCGCAGATTTAGAATCCGGCCAAGAAACTAGGCCTAGACTTGATATTGCTAAACACTAATTGTTGGTGAGTGTTCTTTGCATGTTTGTAGTTTAAATGAATATGTGAAATGTTTGTTTGAATGTTAAATGCTTTCCAATGATTGTTAAAAGGATTTTCAATGGGCGAGTGCGTACTTTATCACACTCGACCCAAGTGAAAGTGAATTTTCAATGATTGAATGTTACTTGTGCATGGATGTAAGCCTTTGGCTGAATTGGGCCCTTTCCCTTCGTTGCTAGTCGACTCGAGTCAGTAACGGACTCTATCGGGCGGCTGGTGACCCTGGGACAATGTTTTGGTATACTCGAGTATTACCATGAAGTCTAGTGGAGAACTGGCCAGTGAATTCAATGCAAAGAAATCAATGAGTGAATGACATGAAAACTGTGGCGACCCCACTTCCCCCTAAGGCGAACCAAAGGGTTGGCGGGCCGTCTGCCCAGCTCTCGCCAGGACTCACGCAAGCATTCTAATCCAAAACCTTTCGAAGAATAACCTAATCTATTACAAAACAATTCCTCCGAAGAAGACCGTCACTAAAACCACATTAACTTCAGAGATAGCAGTGATTTAAAATAGCCAAACGACGGCTCCTAAACATTTCACGTGTTGCGAATTGCGGAATAGAATCGTACCGTCCCAAAAAAAAAAAAAAATTCATACAACAAAATACAATGATCAAGCCAAGCATCCAAATTAAGTTTTACACATTTTCTAGCTTCAAGTGGCAATCCAAAATAAAAAGTACATTATCCAAATTTAACACACTACAGCCCACACAAATAGTCATAGTATACAAATACATCCCAAAACGAAACATGGATAAGTTTCAAAGCTTTCAATTTCCAGAACCTGTCAAGGAAAACAAATAAACGTGGGGTGAGCTAAAGCTCAGTGGTGCCCCAAAACATGCAGTCACGTAAATCAAACAGCGAGTAATAACTTAACCAAATTGAACAGTTAGGAAAGCGTATAACAGCACAAGGTAGGATACAGGGGCTCTCAGGAGCCATTTTCCTCGCTTGATCACCATTCATCGTAGTTGATCCTCCGTCAACTCTCACTACTTATAGTCCATGTAGATCCACTCATTTTAATCCTAACCCATCACCATTCATACCCCTGTCCCGGGCCCGCTCACCGACTAAGGACGCAGTATACTCGAGATATACCCATAGATGATTGGTCGAGGGATTCACCCAACGACATTATTGTAGTTAGATTCATGCGTCGAGGGATTCACCCAACGACGTAACTACGTTTAGATTCATGGTAGTTGGATTCAGAAGTCGAGGGATTCACCCAACGACGCAACTACATTTAGATTCATGGTAGTTGGATTCAGAAGTCGAGGGATTCATCCAACGACGCAACTACATTTAGATTCAAGGATTCAGGAGAAAAATGATTCACGCAAGTCACCACTCGAACGGCTAGTGTGATAAAGTACACACCGCTCACTTCGATGGATTAAAAACTAGTTTTGCAAATTATCACTTATCGAGTCTAGAAAGCACTTAATTCAGGTAGGAAAAGAACAGGCAGGGACACTCACCAAGAGTGAAGTTCAGATATCAAGTTGGGAATCGAATTCCGTGTCCTCGCAATATCCTAGAATACCAAATTTTGAAATTATAAGTTTCTATTCAGTTTTCAAGCTTATACACATCGAGGTTTATCTAATATATTACTAGTTTACTTTCCCATAGTAAATTCAAGAATCTACTTAGGTTGAAGCTTGACAAAAGTAGTAGAAATGTTTCTTATAGTTTTCCTTGAGATATTTTTCCTTAGAAAAGGGTAACTAGTATTATTTTCTTGAAACAATTCGACCATCCACTTAGGATTGAAATTTAGTAAAAGTAGGAAATGTTTTATATGGCTTTCCTTAAAAATATTTTTCTCTATACGAGTGCGGCTAGTACTATTTTATTTAGAATAAGTTTTCTTGCCGAGGAAGTTTTCAGCTATTTTTAGTTAAAGCCACTAAAATCTTGTATTTTGGAAATTTTCCTCTAGAGAATTAGCCAGGGACAATTTTTAAGGAAAGAAAAGAAAATAGATCAAGACTTAGGGTTTTAAAACTAGTGAAATCATTTTCTAAAAGTAATAAGGCTAGTTTACGCTTAAAGGAGAGATATCGAGTTGGCAAGGTTTAGAAAATCCCTATACGAAATTTCTAACTTTAACATACAGTGCTAAGTTTTATCGAACCATACTAGAGTGAAGATATATTTAAATAGCTTGCTTAAGACTTCCTCAAGTGCACAAGACCAAAACGGATTCCTTACGATTTCGATTTACAAGCACATAATATTTCAGATTTGTCAATATAACCAACTCACATTTCAAATAGAAATCTCACTAGGGCTTCGTCAATCATTAGCCCTAGGTTTCAACAGATTCAATTCTGATCAAGAATAAAACGAATAACCAAGGCTTTGTCAATCATTAGCACTTGGTTTTGGCAAGCTCATATCACATCTTAACTAAAACAAAAATGAAGGTAAGGCCTTCAAGAAATTCCAGCAATCAAAGTTCATCACTCTTTAATATTTATAAAACCATTCAAATGGCCAAGGGCTTCATCAATCATTAGCCCTTGACAACATCAATCACTTCCAACCACAATTCAATCAAGAATTCAAACCACAAATAAGCTAAATGTTCGATCCAAGTCAAAAATTCAGTTTCATAAAGAAACAGGACATTCAAGCAGGACAGTCTACTTTGAGGAGTCACGGACAGCAGTACATATGGAGGAAAAATATGAAATTTCTACAGAACAAAGGCCCATGAATCTAGTTTCAAATGCCACTGACGGCACCTTAATCGGATTTTCCTACACCAAGATATAAGCATTTTACTGAGACTGGTCAGTAAAATCCGAAAATCTGAAATCTCATTTTTCACTTGTGAAAAACTCCTTTTTCTCCTTTAAAACCATAAGACTTTTATTCAAACCATCCGTACATTTAAGTATGACATTCATACCAGCATATACCAAGGCAAATAACGCTTAATTCCAGTACTTATATTCCAGCAATTAGATGTTTATAAATCCAACTTTTCCTCGGCTAAAACATGGTTTTAGATACTCAAGTTTGTCATGCACACATTTAGCTAGCTAATTACATTTCTGGTTCAAAATCAACTTTGAATAACAACTACCTCCATCCCAAAAATCCAGAAATTTGTCCAGCTAGTCATGGATGAAGTTGCATGCATAAATTTTCTGTTTTCATTTTATTTCCTTGGTTAGCCGAGCTACCTAGCCTCATGCAAGCCTCAATCATCATGTTTTTAACTAGTTAATCATGGTTACAAACTCAAAACAACAGAATTGAATCAAATGAAGCTGTAAAGTACAGGACAAGCTCTCGGCTGCAACAATTCATAAAAATGGACTTTCTTATGTTTCTTGATTCATCATCCGGCTGCACAGAGTTAACATGCAAGACTCTAACCATATTAATCATCCAAGCTTTAATTAGCTAAACATAATAACAGTTCTGGATTATCACAAGAAAGCAGGGTTAATCCAACATTCTTAATTAACTCTCGGACAGGTCATATTCTTCCCAAGACAGATTTCTCATTCATGCTTCAAATTCATCATCCGGATACATAGATTGACATGCATGGTCTTAAACATCATGTCTTGAGTTAAGTAATCGCATATAAAAGCTCAGATTACTTCAATTAATCAAAATTAAAATTACATTACCAAATCAACTCTCGGCAGATCACACAATCAAAATTTCCAGCAGCTTTGATCCTAATTTTCGGATTTTCCTTGGATTATACGTGGAGTTAGATGCTCAAGTTCAACATGCAGAAGCTTAACCACTGATTAACATTTCCAGTTTAGAAATCGAGTTCAATTATCAACATCATTCACCCAAGATTTCCAGAATTTGTTCGATCATCCTCGGTGGCTTGAATGTGGCAGAATTTTAAATTCATTAAAATTTTCTAGCTTATCTTAGCTCATACGTCAAATGCAAAGCTTAATCAATCTCTAATCAGTTTAAATTAAGCTCAGGAATCACCTCAGCGTCAGCTCACTTGCGTACAGGAAGTCTGAAAAAATTTTCTGTTCTCTCTCGGCTCTTGTCTTCACGCACAGGTTTGTTGGTTCTGGTTTGGGTTGTAGCGGTTGCAACTGGTGGTGGTGGAAGCTGGATGGCAACTGGCTGGTCTTGGAGAATGCAGAAGGGAGTTTGCTAACGGTTTCTCCTCCTCTCTTCCCTCTTCGATGCTCGTGGACAGAACCAGAAATTATTTTTCAGTTCGCTCTCTCGCTCTCTCCTTCAGTCGATACTCACGAGGTGAAGCTCTCCCTCTCTCACTCTTGATCAATGCTCACGGTGTGAGGAAATGGAACTGGTTGTGCGAGGTTGAGGTGAAGAAATAGGCGCGGTTAAGGGGTTGAGTGTGCAAGAGGGTGGAGTGTGAAGGTGGTGAAAGAAGTGTATTGGCCGAAGGGTGCAGTTGGTTATCATGATGACCGGAGATGTTTTGGGGTTTGCATGGTAGTTTTGTGACATTATAGGGGGTAATTTGGACATTTCACATTGTCCTACTAATGACCACTTAAGACCCCAATTCCAATTTAACTCCAAAAATTATTCCGAACGTAAATTAAATTCCTAATGATGTACTAATCTTACAGGGCTTCAATTATCGAAATATTTACGTCCCACGCGTAATTAGTATACTTGTATTATTCTTATCTAAAATTTGTCGGCTTTATAGTTTTAACGTTATTCACTAATTAGAATTAATTATTGGACTTTAAATAGTTTATTTTAAGGTAGTAAGATTAATCGGCTCAAGTAACGTTGATTTAGCGTAATGGAGACTTAAATTCCTAATGATGTACTAATCTTACAGGGCTTCAATTATCGAAATATTTACGTCCCACGCGTAATTAGTATACTTGTATTATTCTTATCTAAAATTTGTCGGCTTTATAGTTTTAACGTTATTCACTAATTAGAATTAATTATTGGACTTTAAATAGTTTATTTTAAGGTAGTAAGATTAATCGGCTCAAGTAACGTTGATTTAGCGTAATGGAGACTAAGTGTTCTAACGTTTTATGTTAAGGCGATAGAATCATTCTAATTCCAAATGTATTAATATATTTAAGCAAAACCAAGAAATTTCATAACTTAGAAAAATTATATTAGTTCACACATGAAAAGTGTTTTTAAGTACTTATTTGGAAACAAGTGACAGTAATGCTGGAAATTATTAAGGAATAAAAGAAATGCAAATGAAATATGCACTGGTTTATATATATATATTTTTCAGGGTTCTCATTCATAAGCTAATTCCAACATTTTTACTTCAAATGAAATTTGTTAGCCTACTAATATTTTATTCTTGCGAAGGTTCAATTATCGAGATTTTAAATGTTCTGAATGTAATTGTAAAGGATTTCCGCTAACACTTAATATTATTAACGCTTAAGATTAGCTATCGGAATTCGAAGATATTATTGGTTAAATCAATGAAATAATTTACCTTCGAAATATGAATTTAATGAAACAAAACTAGAAATTTAATAGTTTAGCGCAATTCTTTTATTTTGCACATAAAATTTATTAAAGAGTTAAAAGAAATGCAAATGAACTACAAAATGGTATTGATATATATATATACTTTTCCCTTGCTTGTTTAAGAACGAATAAGGTTAGGAGTAGGATTTCTTACAAGTCCAAGATGCAAAGGCAATACGTAAGTACACCTTTATTTTTATACGTATATATATCTGTAGGCATATTTTCGAGGTTCTCACAAAAACTGAAGGGGTTTTCACTTGCAAATGTTTTCTAATGTCGGAGGGATAAGGAAAATGGTTGGCGAATGAATGACTTGAATGAATGGCTCCAAATAAGCACGTATCCTTTCAATGATTGAATGATTAGATGTTTATTTCGTGAACGGCTATTTATTACTGTGCAAAATGTGCAAATTGTTAAATGTAATACTTCCATGTTTATCTACCTGATTGCTTGTTTCGGAACCTCACTGAGTTTTTAGTTCATTCCGTTAGTTTGTTTTCCTTACAGGGGTAGAGCCCGGAGCGAGTTGGCGTGAACTAGTGTATATAATCTCTTGTACTTGTACTTTTGTAGATGAGATGTATTTGGAATCTTTAGAAATGTAATCATATTTTTTACTTTTGGATTGTAAATTAAGTTTGCATTGTTGGTTGGAAATAGAACTTTTATATTAATTTCGAGGCTTGAAAGGCTATTTCAAGAACGTTAGTGAGTGAGTTCTGACGAGAGTTGGGCAGGCGGTCCGCCAAACCCTTGGGTACGCCCTAGGGGGAGGTGGGGTCGTCACACAAATCTTTGCTACACATAATTGCAAGCCATAAGACAAAGCCTGCGCCTCTGCATGTACAACATGCATATCTCCCAACTCCTTATAAAAAAGCAAACACCATCCTTCCCAAGTGATCTCTAACTAGTCCACCCGCACTGGCTTTCCCTTTAACCAAACTTGTATCCGTGCTTAGCTTAAAGCAACCTGGTGGTGGAGGTTTCCAAGCTACTGAAATAATTTCCCGTGTAATAGAGGGCTTAATTCTAAAAAATGCAGCGAGGAAGAAATCTACATCTCCTACCAATCTACCCTTTGGAAATTCACAAGCCACCCCCAACGCATGCAAAAACTTGTTAACTGAAAAAATAATTGTGTCAGATTTCAACGGAATACCATCAAACTTAGCTTCATTCCACGCATGCCAAATGAACCAAGCAATGATCATAGGCAAGCCACACCTCAAGTGATCCCCCGAGCCTTTTGGAGCTGACAAAATCCATTGCATCAACAATGATCTAAAGAAAGAATGGCATAGAAAAGGAATTCCAAGTCTTGCCGCGAAGTAGCTCCAGACCTGCTTTGCAATTGATCCTTCTACGAATATATGCGCGCCATCTCCACACCAAAATAGCATTGACGCCAAACTAATTCCATGTCGCTGCACTACACTGTCCAAAGGCAAGAAGCCATCGATTAACTTCCAGCCTAGAACTACCAGTTTGAGAGGAATCCAATCACTCCAAATAGTCCTCAATACCATTGATGAGTTTCTCTGTTTCCTAATCAGATTATAGGCTGATTTGGTTGTAAAACAACCATCTAGAGCTGCATTCCAAATCATCACATCCTTCTCCTGTGGTTGAATCACCAATTCCACAATGTCCGTGCAAAACTTCAATGGCACCCATTGCCTTAGAAGCTGAAATTCCACAAGGAACCATTGAAGAAATCACTAACTTTAAATACCGGAGGATCAGACTATAAACAACCATCTAATAATGGTTCGTTGCCCCCCACTTATCGATCCCTCCAAAAATCAATCCCTCCAAAAATCAATCTCACCCCGTCCAACTCGCCAATAAATTTGGCGTTCAGCAATCCCCCTAACACCACACATTCTACGCCCTATAGAATCGCTACTACATATCGCAGTATCAAATGGATGACCTCCTTTAACATATCTACATTGCATGAAGGACGCCCAAAGTGAATTATTTTCCCTAAACTACCACCACAACTTCATACTAAAAGCCTCACAAATAGTAAACAAAGACTTAAACCCTAAGCCCCCTTCTTCCACTAGAAAACACAGATCCTTCCATCCTCTCCAATGTATTCTACGGGTTGTGGAGGTAAGGTCCCAAATAAAGCCATTGAATAACCGACCTAAAGTCACTAACACCCCCTTGGGAGGAGCCATCACCTGCAACAAATAAATTGGAATGGAGGATAACACATGCCTTATAAGTATTAACTTCCCTCCTGATGATAAAAATCTTGAACTCCATCTATGAATTGCAGCAGTGATATTGGTTACCACTCCATTGAACAAAATATTTCTTTTTCTTCCTTTCGACAGAGGTACTGTGACAGCCCCACCTCACCCTAAGGCGAACCAGAAGGTTCGGCGGGCCGCCTGCCCAGCTCTCGCCGGGACTCAGTCGTTCACTACAATCCTCAAATGAATTACAAGAATAAACCTCAAATATTACATCAAATTCTCCATGAATTACATATCAAAAGCGAAACGTCCACGCTTCCACTGCGCCACTCTGATCCATGATCCCAATTCTTATACAAGAGAAATTCCACAACAATAAAATCACAACAAGCCTTCCTTCGCCACGAGCCCTGTGGAGGGGAATAAAATATTTTTGGGGTGAGCTAGAAGCTCAGCGAGTAACCAGAAAAATCAGTAATCAAATCGGTTTCACAATAGTTCATTTCAATGATGTCATAAATCAATGATGTCATAAATCAAATGATAAGTCCAGAAACAATTACAACATTTACAAGACATTAAATATGGAGTATCAATAATTCAAGAAACATTTACAATGGAAAGCGATATTAACATTCATGAAAAGGATACGTTCGTTCTCCTGTCATTCCTCCTTCCTTCAATCTTTTGAAAAAGCATTTGTTTTTTTTTCTTTACATGAAATCCCCGCACATTTGATCATGCATTTCATTCACCCCCTTCCCAGCCATTGGTCGGGCTCCACCAGACTTCAAGGTAATACTCGAGTATACCAAACGTTCACCCAGGTCCCTAATCGCCCGACCGAGTCCGCTTCTGGCTCGAGACAACCGGTAACAAGGGGCAATGGCCAGTTCAGCCCAAAAGGCTTACATTCATGCGCAAGTAGCATTTAATCATTAATCATTGAAAATTTCATATTTATTTAGGTCGAGTGCGATAAAGTACACACTCGCCTGGAAAACTCATTTTAACAATCATTGAAAGCACTTAACACATTATCAATCAATAATAACAAGCCAATAAGTCAAAGAATACAGCAAACAAGGAACACTCATATGCAAGCACGCATGATATGCAAGAAAACAGTTCAAAAGTAACTTTGGAAACAGTTTAAAGGTAAATAATGTAAGAAAACGGTTCAAAAGTAACTTTGGAAACAGTTCAAAAGTAAATAATACAGGAAACGGTTCATAAATAACTTTAGAAATAGTTTGAGGTCACTCACCTCCATGGCTCAGAAATCATCCATCATATAACATTGCCTTGCTTAAATCCAAGTCTTAGATCACAAACTCAATGCAAACAAATCCCTTCAAAGTTCGGACAACACTTCCACTAAATTTGCTAACTTTTCCAGCCATCATGGCTTCATTATTTCCTCAGCCAGTCCCAAAGGTACACACACAACAACAAGTTCATCCAATAGCCATTCAGCAAGCTCCAAGTAGTACTAGTACAAGTCAAGCTAGGGAAAAGTCCGGAAATGAAAGTTAAGCTCAAAACCAGAAAAATAGTTTTTGACGTCATTTTACGATAATGGCACCAAAGGCACTACAATTATCGGATGAAGGTACAAGATACACCGTTTCGAAGCTAAGAGATAGGGCTACAATATTACAGAAGGTCACTCAACCCAGTTTCGAGTGTACCCAGGTAAAAAATGCAAGATACTACACCGGAATCACAAAAACAGATTCACAGAATGCATTCTAGCGGAAACATCATAAATCAGGCTACCTAAGTCCAAATCCAGAAATTCCAAAACGAGCTGAAAGCTAAGAAACAGGGTTACATTTCATCAGAAGACCTCAACAACCAATTCGGAAGCAATTCCAGCCAAAACAACCAATTACAGGCGCAATTCTTACATTCGGGTAAAACCAGGACAGCAAGGGTAATTCCGTCTTTCACAAGCTACGCTGCTCCGATTGACCTGAAATTTTCCAGGCACCTCTAAAATATCATTCCCTACAACTTTCATGTTTTAAGACAAGGCCAATTCGGCCTCTATCTATGAGCTATAAATTTGGGCAGAATGCACAATCATAAACCCTAACTTTCCAAAATTTCTTCCAAAACAGAAATTGGTTGCAATTAACCACTTTTCCCACCTCATAGAGTCCTTAAACATCATTTCCAATCATCATATATAGCCACACAATCATGTTCATATTAAAACAGAAAAATCCCCAAAAATAATAAAACTTCATCACTTCAACCCAAAATCAAGAAATAATCCATAATATTGCATCTCATACCACCACTAATCATGATTTAAGCATCAATTAAGGGAGGAGGGTGGTTCTTCACAACTCACCTTAGAAATACAAGAGATAGAGCAACTAGCCTCCTTAGCTTTCCAAACAACTTCACAACCAAGCTCAACTCCACCAAACTATGAGGTTTTATGGAGTAATTGGAAGATTAATCGGTTTAATTGAAAGATTGGGCAAGATTGGAGACTAGAAAATTGAGAGCTTTTCTTCCCTTTTTTGAGCAAGAGAATTCGGCCAAGAAGCTTGCAAAATGAAGAGATTTTTGGCCAATTTTAATTAAATGGTAAAGTTATGAATAGTAGTCAAACTCAAGACTAAATCTTATGGCGACACTTGTCACCTTTAGGTTTAAAACTTATCTTTTTGTCTCTCTAATACAAATATCTTAACACTTTGTAAAATAATATCACTTACTACAAAATTCCAACAAGTTGTCAAAAATATAATGCATTTACCGCACTAGCGGGTCCCACGTCCAAAATACGCTCTTAATTTCTCAAAAACTAACCGATACTAGAAAAATCATTTTAAAACTATCTTTGCTCATAAACTTTATCTGGGGAATTTTTCTAATAAAGAAAATGTAGAAAAGGCTGGCGATTAAATAAAATAAACCCTAGAAAATTAGAAAATTTCCGGGTTCTCACATTCATACTTTTCGGGGCGTCACAGGTACTCCTAAATATACAAAGGGCAAATTTTCTCTCCTGAATCTAAGAATGGACTCTACCTGATTCACTTGGCTAATCGAAATCTTTTCACTGTAGATAAAGGAGCTCTTAGACACATTTATTTTCTATTCTGAAATAGCTTGGTATTCATCTAGAAACCCTTTAATTTCCCTCAAAGCCTACCTAAGATAGTCTTGAAAAAATCATTGTGTCATTGACAAATGACAATACTGGGATTTGAGCACCCCTCGACTGATAAAACATTCTTCGACCCTTTTGAAAAAGATCCTACAACCCTCATGTCAAATATTCCGTTGCAATGATAAATAAGGCTGGGGAAAGCGGGTCCTCCTACTGAACTCCCCTAAAAGACTTGAAGAAACCACCTGCCTCTTCATTAATGAGAATGGAAAACCAATTATTTGCCAAAGTTCTAAAAACCAAATCAATAAACCCATTCCTAAATCCAAATTTCTGCAACATAAACATGAGAAATGACCAATCAAGCCTGTCGTAAGTCTTTTTCATATCTAACTTTAAGATAATGTTAGGCTCTTTGACCATCTTATGCAACTCAAAAACCATTTCTTGGGCCAATAATACGTTGTCTTCAATATGTCGGCCCGACACAAAACTGTAGACACCAAAAATTTTATTTATTTAATTCAATTTTAGCTTTATTTTTTATTCTTGTTTTATTTTATTTTATTTTATTTTAATTGATTAAATGATAGTTAGTGTTTATTTTTGCTTATTTTATAAATTAGGTTCATCATTTTTATTTTTAATATATTTTTGCATTAAATTAATGAAAAGGGAAAATTTGCACAAAAATATGTTTTAATCCTCTTAGATTCAATTTCTTTAAAATAAATGAAAATTTTGCAATGCATTTTGCAATTAGGAATTAATATTTTTGTTTACCTAAATTGATTTTGAAAAAATAAAAACATAATAAATAAATAAAAATAAGAAGATAGGTGGGGGGCTTACATGTTGGACAAGTGTGTTAAAGGAGTATTAGACAAGTGTTAGTGCATGCAAATAGGACAAGTGTCCTCATTTTGCTAACACCACATGCAAGGAACGGGTAGGTGGCAAAACACTTGGAAGCCTAGGAAAATTTGGAAACAAAAAGGAAAGCAAAAAAAGCAAAAAGGGGCTACGGGCAAGTGAGGGAAAACAAGAAAGAAAAAGTAAGAAAAACCATTAGGCAAGGGCAAGAGAAAAATAAAGGGTTTCGGCAAGAGGCTGGGAAGGAAAAGCTTCGGGGAAAGGAGAAAAAGGAACCGAGAAGACAAGGGTTTTTTGGGCTGAAAAAGAGAGCTGGGGAGGAGGAACAATCTGGAACCAAGAGGGAGAGTAGGAAGCCGGGAGAAGGAAAGAAAGAAAACCAGAGAAGAAAAAGGGTTTGGCGGCTGAGGAAAAGAGGGAGGGACTGCGAGAGAGAGAGAGATAGAAACTGGAAAAGGAAAGACAAAAAAGGATTTGAGGAGGAGAAAAAGGAGGAGAGCTTGGGGGCCGAGGAAAAAGGAATAACTCTAGAGTGAGACAGATACAGAGAAGATGGCGAGTTCAATCGCTTCAAGGCTACTTAGCTTCACCAAACACAACTCAGCTCTCCAAAGCCTCATTCGCAGCCACCTCCTCCGCCCTACCGCCGTCACAACCCCCTCAATCACGCAACCCACAAGAGCGGCAAACTCCAGACCTAAAGCCAACACAGAAGTCCACAAATATAACAGAGATATGGGAGAAGATGATGAAGAACCCAGTTGCAGATATTAGGGGTTATCCGTCTAGGATGGTGGGTTTCCCTGGGGTTGATCAATCTGGGATTATGCAAACCCGCAGGGATAGTGATGGGTCCTTCGGTTTCGTTTCTGAGACTGAACTTGAAGATAGTGATGGAGATGTTGGGTTTGTCTTGAACCATTACGATGATACAGACAAGGACGACGACGATCTCTTCGATGATGCTCACGGTGATTGACCACACAAAGCAGCGAAGGAAGGTTAGAAATGACTCTAACTTGGTCTGTTCTCCTTGATCAGTTTCCCCTTTTTCATCTTTTGTTCACGGATCTTGTTGCTACAACTTCTTTGTTCTTTCTCATCTTTCTGTTGTTGCTTCTTTTCATGTTTTCCTTGAGTTATGTTATTTTCCATTTGTGTTTCTTTAGTGTTAGGATATAAAATAAAAGCGCATGAGCATAGGAACTTGTTCTGTTTGGAATGTTTTTTGTGTGGTTTTTGGGTGTTAAGCTTCGGAAGTTGCAGAAAGAATGGCGGTGGAAAATTGCAGAAGAAAGAAAGCCATCGAGAAGATGCATGCAAAATTTTTAAAAATTGCATTTTGCCCCCTATTTTGTTAAATAATTTTACCATGGCCCGAATTTTGGGAATTCCGAATCAATTTTGCCCTTTCAAATCTTGATTGCTTTTTTTGGCATGTTTAATAGGATTTTTGAGTAGATTATCTATGAGTTTTAGGGTGAAACTTGAAGTTTAATAATTTTTTATATGGATTCATAACTTTGATTTGGGCTTTAGCAATAGATTTAGGTGATTCTCTTTGTTATTTAGTTTTAGCAAGTGGAACAAGTGAGTTTTATTTTATTTTATTTAGTATTTAATTTTGGTAGACTTCATCTTAAGCCATTAATTTTACTTTATTTTAATTTGAGACCTTTAATATTTGTAATAATAATAATTTGACCCCTCAAACTTCTTTAATGCTTTCAATTGGGTCCTTGCTTGTTGTAATTTGTTGAATATGGGTTGTTTACTTTCATTTGAATGCTTTGATTGATTCAATTTCGTGTTTATTTCCATTTCTTGTGATTATTTGTTAATTAAAATGATTGTGGACACCAAAATTTCATTTATTTGATTTTTAGCTTTATCTCTTATTTAATTCAATTTTTGCTAGCTTTATTATTCTCGTTTTATTTTGTTGATTAAGTGATAGTTAGGGTTTTTTTTAAATATTTTTGCATCAAATTTTCTGAGAAAAAAAGGAGTCACACACGCGTGCAATGCTTCTTCTTCATTGTACAAGCCGAACGAAGCTACAGTACCAGAAAATACAGCTGCAGATTTCCAGCTCTTTTCCCACTCATTTTTTTTTTGGCTCCCTTGGATCACTCTAGTACATGCCATTTGGCCTTAATCCAGAAACCCCAAATTCTTGTGTAGCAAGAATCATCTAAAGGCTCAAAATAGCCACAAGAAAGGGCAGCAAACCTACACCATTAGATGTTAGGGTTTAAGAGATTTTGTAGATATAAAAAGGATTCTAAACACAACCCTAAAGAGGGGATAAGAAAAAACGGCAGACAAAAAGAACAAAAAAAGAAGAAGTTACGGGAAACCAAAAGGGAAGGGGGGAAGAAAATAGAGCACGGAAAAGAGAGAAAAGCCTAGAACTTGGGAGAGAGCTTCGGAAGAGACCGAGGGAGTGAGATAGAGAGTAAGAGGGAGGAAGAGAGGAATTGGGTGCCATTCTTCAAGAGACAAAGTAGCAACTGGAGCTGCTGCTCCTCACCGAAGCTTTCACCATTTCACTCCACCATCGTCACCCGCGAGCTTCACCGAGAGAGAGAGCACTGTAAGTTATCTTTTTCTTTAAATTTTGGTTCAGATTTTGAAGCTTTCAAAGATGAATTCCGTGACTTTGCTTATGTCAATTTTCCTGTTGATTATCCCTGATTTCGGACATAAATGCTTTATGTGTTGACTGGATTGAAGTCCCTTTTGTTTCTATTAATTTTTTAGGCTAGTCACAACCTCATTTGAGTAGGGAATTGGTGAAATTTTTCATGCTCATCTTTTGTTTGATAAACTGCCCAAATGACAATCTTGAACCGAAAGAGCAAATCTTTTTGCATTTTTTGTATGCGATTAAGAGGACTCTGGCTGGTCCAAAGCTGGCTAGAACCTTTTGTGTTCACTAGTTGGGGGAAAGGGGGGGAACGAAGCCAAGAGATGTTGGAGTCATTTGCTTCTGTTTTGCTGTCTTTTGTGTCTTGCAATGGTTTAGTGTGTGTTTGTACGTATGGGGTGAAAAGAAAAAACTCCAGTCAGTCCAATGCCGGCTGAAGTAATGATTTCTAGTCTTTGGTGAAGTCTCGTTGAAGTGATAATTTCCAGTCCGGCCTTTCTTGTCATTTTAGTTGCTAGAATCTATTTAGGATCTGTTTTCTCTCCGTATGGTATGACAACCTTTTTGTATGGTATGACAACCTTTTGGATCTGTTTAGTTGCTTCTTGTTTGGGGTTTTGTTACCTGCGTCTGACCTGAAATGTTTCATTGCAAAGTTGCAGACGGTTGAATAAGAAAGCTCCTTCGAACCAGATTTGCATGCTTTGTTCTGAATTTTTTGTGTTTAACTCAAAGAGTTTTATGTTGAAAAATGGAAAGAATACTTGGTAATCTCATTGTTTTGATCCAAGTTTTATTGGTTGAGCTACTGGTTGTGTTTGGATTATATTCAAGAACCCACCAGAAAATTGAACCCAGCATTCAAGAACCCAGCAGAAGCAACAAAAGATGTCTTCCTTTCTTTGCGAATCTGTTGGGGAGGAGGGATTTTGAATCCTTGATCGTGTGTTATTGCATGGTTTTGTTGGGTTGAGTTTCTGTGGGATTAGTTGACAGGTTTGCATGTTTCATTGGATGTTCATGGCTATTTTTCTGCGTATGCTGAAGCCGAAAACAAAGTGTTGCGGGAAGAACAAAAATTTCCCGCTTTGCATGCATTTTTTCTTTTTTTGTGTGTTTAAATCCATGGGTTGTGGGTTCTTTTTCTAGTATCTTGTTTGTCTTCATGGTTTGGATTTTATGTCTAGCTGCTGTGATTGGATTTTCCGGGGATAGATGATCATGTTCGGATGATGTTAATTGAATAAGTTGAAGCTTTGTTGATTTTAGATTTGATAAACTAGGGAGTTTTTCTTGATTTTTGCATTTAATCTACCTGGTAGAATAAGGAAGAAGGTTGCGGAAGTAAAAAATTGCAGAAGCATTGTTGCTGAAGAAGAAAACTGTTCTTCGTAAGCTTGCATGGGATTTTTCCAAAAATTGCACTTTAACCCCTCAAGTTCCCTATAATGCCACTATGGCCCAGAAAATTAGAAAATTCAATCAATTTTGTCCTTTTAAAATGTTATCTTTCTTTGGCATGCCTCAATGTGATTTTTGGATAGATTTTTAGTGAATTTTAGGATGAATTTTGAAGGTTTAATAAGTTTTTGATAGATTTAGTTTTGATTGGGATTTTAGTAAAAATAATTAAAATTTGGGTAATATTTTTTATTTTTGGGATTTGATGAGAGTGTTTTGATTTATTTTGTGAATTTTAGTTTTTGTTTTAGTAGTCTTCATCTTAAGTCCTTAACTATATTTTATTTTCATTTAGACCCCTAATATTTGTAATAATAATAAATTGACCCCCTCAAACTTCTTTAATTCTTTCAATTGGGTCCTTGTTGTCTTAATTTGTTGAATAGAGGCCGTTTACTTTCATTTGAATGATTTGTTTGATTCAATTCCGTGTTTATCTCCATTTCTTGTGATTATTTGTTAATTAAAGTGATGTCTTGACCCTTTTTTCTTGTTTTGGAGGGTAAATAAGGAAAATTTCATTTCTTTAGGTTACCAATTCAAGGGAGGTATACTCTATCCTTTATTTTTATTTTATTTGATCCTATGTGCCCCTATGTGATTTTATGTGTGTAATTGCATGATTTTTGAATGTTTTTTATTTTTATTTCATTTATTTATTTATTTGGTCACTTTATTTGCTTTAATTTTGTGTATTTATTTTAATTTAATTTTTAGTTATTTGAGAGGCATTTAAATGCCAAATTGTAATAGTTAGGTCATTATTTCATTTCATTTCATTCTTTCCCCTTTTAGATTGTAGTTAGAGCCCCCCAATGTAATAGTTAGGTTCCTATTTGCTTTATGTGTTTTGCATGCTTGTGTGTTACGTGTTACCGCTTTCCTAGGGTCTTGCATCTAGATATTATGATTATGTGCTATGTGTCTTATGTGATGTTATGTGTTTACTTGCTTTTATTACGTTTTATATGATTGGTTTAGTTATAATCAATGTGTGACGTCACCATACTAGTCCAACGCTAGTTGTGGCCTCTTTTTTCGATTTTTCACTAGTCCAACACTAGCGAGAAATTAGAGACATGGGCTAATCCAACGCTAGACCCTTAGGAACCATCCACGCGTTAGATCATGTTGTGTGACTACACTACATTTTCATGCTTATTTTATACCTTTTAGGGTCTTTTATCATTTTGCATGACGTATTCCCTTATATATATATATATATATCCCTTATCCCATATTTCCCTCTATATAACCCTATATGTGTGAGACATGACATTAGACTTGCACTTCATATAAGAAAAATTAGAGATAGGTTAGTACATTTTGTAATAGCCCCACCTTCCCCTAAGGCGAACCAAAGGGGTTAGCGGACTGCCTGCCCAACTCTCGCCAGGACTAACGGGCAGTTACACGCGATCTAAAACGTTTCGGGAAAGTAAAAGCGCGCTCGGACAAGCCATAAGTACCAAAATAAAACAAATAAAATAAATAAAAAAAAATGAAAACGATGAATAGTGCCTGGAACAGTGATATCCGGTCGGAATCTGGCCGGATTACCAGCCGGATTCTTGGCCGGATACTGTCCAGTAGCTAACAGCCCGGATTCAAATTTTCCCCAGGCAATCCGGCCAGTTTCTGGCAGGATTCAGGCCAGGCAGTCCTCGCCAAAATTTTTTCTTTTGCCGTTTGGAAACCGAACCTGTCCGCAACCCAACCAAACATCAAAAATACATATACAACGTAACATTTAGCGTTTACAAGCCAAAATGGCATATGAAAGTCACTCAAAAGTTAATACATGTACGATTGCCAAATGAAAAGTGAAAACGGCCTCAAAGGCACATTTAAGGTTCAATTCATAAGCTATACATGTCAAAAACTATAGTCATCTAGTTCATTCGGCAACCAATTCAAAAGTCATTCCAAAAGCAGACAGATTCCTGTAAGGAAAACAAAAGGAACGGGGTGAGTTATTTGCCCAGTGAGATACTATCACTCAAGCACCCAAGTGCATATAAGCATCAAGCTTCTCATTGAATACATTAAAAGTAAGCAAGGACACAAATCACATGTGGTGATAAAAGGATACGGGTGGCTCTCAAGAGCCCTTTTTCCTCGTTTGCATTTCTTGATCGAACTTCATTGACTCTCCGTCAATTTCAAAAGTAACCAACTGTAGACTCCACTTTACTTCCACTCCTTCCACCCAACATACCCCTACCGGGCTCGAAATCCAAACACTTGCACTTTGGTATTACTCGAGTAAACCGGAATCGAGAGTCTCGCATACTACAAGATTCCATATAACACTTCCCCAAGGCATATCAATTGGCACGACCAAGCCCTCGCCGGCTCGATTCAATCAACTACCAATGGGGTTGAGCTCAAAAATAACAATTGTAGTCGTTGGATACTCGTCCAAACGACACCAAGTCATGTATTTTCATTTCAAGTAACACTTCGTGTAACATTCCAATCACATGATAACAAGGATATAAGGCACACAGTGAGAGTGATAAAGTACACTTTCACTTCAAGCAATTAACATTCAAAGCACCAAGTTCAAGTATTAACGCCATATATTAACACACAAGTGAGTAGTACACTCACCAAGCTCGCAAATGTGGTTTCATGCACTTTCGTCAAAAGAACGTTGTGAACCACCGTCACGCCCTAAAACATGCAAACAAGTACAATGAGACTCGATAACGAGTCATAAACCAAGGCCAAACATGACCCCAATAGGGTTCCATAAGCATATACAAACATTAGAGGAAACCAGAAAATTCGGAAATGCAATTAGCTTTGGCCCTGAAACAAATAGTTTTTGACCTCGTTTTACGGTAATGGTACCAATTTCACTACGATTATCGGATGAAGGTGTACGATACACTGATTCAAAGCTAAAAGACAGGGCTACAACATCACAGAAGGTCACTCAACCCAGTTTTGAGTGAAACCATGTCAAAAATGCAAGATACTACACCAAAAACGTAAAACAGATTCACAGAACGCATTCTAGCGGAAACATCATAACTCAGGCTCTCCAAGTCCAAATCCAGAAATTCAAAAACCAACAGAAAGCTAAGAAACAGGGATACATTTCATAAGAAGGCCTTGACAACCAATTCGGAAGCAATTCCAGCCAAAACAACCAATTACAGGCGCAATTCTTACATTCGGGTAAAACCAGAACAGCAATAGTAATTTCGACTTTTCTCATTCTACACTACTCCGATTGACCTGAAATTTTGTAGACACCTCTAAAATGTCATTCCCTACAACGTTCATGTTTTAAGTCAAGGCCAATTCGGCCTCTAACTAGGAGCTATAAATTCGGGCAGAATGTTCCCACTAAAACCCTAATTTTCTGAAATTTCTTCCAAACCAGAAATTGGTTGCAATTATCCACTTTTTCCACCTCCCAGAGTCATTATATACCATTTCCAATCATCATAGATAGCCACACAATCATGTTCATATTAAAACAGAAAAATCACCAATAAATAGAAAACTTCACTAATTCAACCACAAATCAAGATGTAATCCATAATATTGCACCTCATACTACCACTAATCATGATTTAAGCATCAATTAAGGGAGGAGGGTGGTTCTTCACAACTCACCTTAGAGACAAGAGAGAGAGAGCAATAGGTCCTCCTAGATTCCCAAATAACTCCACAAATCAACTCACTAACACTAATTGAAGAGGTTTTATGGAGAAATAGCAAGTTTCAATGGTTGGTTTCGATGATTTGGAGCAAGCTTGAAGAGTTTTCTTCCTTGTGCTTAGAGAAAGAGAGAGAGAAAGAGAGAAAGAGAGAGCCGGCCACCATGGAGGATTTTTGATGATTTTTGGTTTATTTAAGTCAAATGGTAAGACCATGAATAGTTTTCCTAAAGTAAACCCACTCAAATGGTGACACTTGTCACCTTTTATTAAATACTTACCTAACTTGTCTCTCTTATACCAATCCACTTAGCACCCTCTACTTATCTCTTAACACCCGGTAAATTAATGCCAATATTCAAAACTTAACCTAGTTGGCCGAATTTTTCTGAACTTCTCGCACTAGTGGGTCCCACGTCCGGTATACGCTCTTAATTTCTCAAAATCTATTTGATACTAGAAAAATCATCTAAAAATTATATCTGCTCCTTAAAATTATCTCGAAATGTTTCTAATCACGAAAATGCAGAAAACAAGCCATGAAAAATCCTAAAACCTAGAAAATAACAAATTACGGGTTCTCACACTCTCTCCCCCTTAAAAGAATTTCGTCCTCGAAATTTCTCACCTTAACTCACGAAAAGGTTAGGGTATTTCGTTCGCATTTCTTCTTCCACTTCCCAGGTAGCTTCCTCTACCCCATGGTCTCTCCACAGTATCTTCACCAATGGAATCTGCTTGTTTCTTAGCTCTTTGACTTTCCGGTCAAGCACTTGGACAGGTTTTTCTTCGTAAGCAAGCGATTCGTCCACGTCGATCTCCTCTGGTTGAAAGACATGGGAAGGGTCGGGATAGTACTTCTTGAGCATTGAAACGTGGAAAACATCGTGAATTCTCGAGAGACTTGACGGCAGTTCTAGTCTATACGCTACCGCACCTATCCTCTGCAAGATCTTGTAAGGTCCGACAAACCTCGGTTGAAGCTTCTTTCCTTTGCCTGCCGTGACACTCCGTAAAGGGGTGACTTTAAGAAATACATGGTCTCCAACCTCGAACTCCAAATCTTTCCTTCTATTGTCTGCGTAGCTCTTTTGTTGGCTTTGAGCTGTTTGAAGTCGTTGCCGTATCAACTTGACGTTATCTCGAGCTTCCTCCATCCAAGGAATAGTTGCTGGATCCAGTGTCTTCCTCTCGCTAACTTCATCCCAATAAATTGGTGATCGGCATTTTCGTCCATATAGTGCTTCATATGGAGCCATTTGAATCGACGAATGGTAGCTATTGTTGTATGCAAACTCTACTAAGGTCATGTGTTGACCCCAGTTGCCTCCAAAATCCAGAATGCAAGTTCGTAGCATGTCCTCGAGAGTTTGAATGGTTCGTTCAGATTGTCCATCCGTCTGAGGGTGATAGGTCGTGCTCAAGTTGAGTTTCGTCCCCAGGGTTTCTTGGAACTTCTCCCAAAATCGAGATACAAACCGGGGATCTCTATCGGAGACGATGCTTACAGGAACACCGTGCAGCTTTACGATCTCGTCCATGTACAGTTGAGCCAACTTATCTATGGAATACTTCATGTTCACCGGTAAAAAATGGGCCGACTTGGTTAATCGATCGACGATCACGCAAACGGCATCGTGTCCTTGCTGCGTTCGCGGCAAACCTGAAACGAAGTCCATGGTGATGTTTTCCCACTTCCATTCAGGTATTTCAAGGGGTTGTAACAAGCCCGATGGTTTTTGATGCTCTGCTTTAACTTGTTGGCAAACGAGACATTTTTGCACGTACAGAGCAATTTCCTTCTTCATATTGTCCCACCAATAATTTCCTTTCAGGTCTTGATACATCTTACTACTACCCGGATGGATTGTATACTTGGATCGATGGGCTTCCTCTAGAATCTCCATTTTCAATGATTCATTCTTTGGCACCACTATTCGGTTTCGGTATTTTAAAATACCCTCAGGACCAAAATTGAAATCAGTGGTTTCTCCTTTTTCCACTTTCTCTCCCCACTTCCGTATCATCTGATCCTCCTTTTGAGCTTCTTTAATTCTCTCCAAGAGAGTGGAAGTCACTTTAATATTGCCAAAAATCACCTTATGGCTCCCAGGGCAGGGTTTCCATTCATACACGGAGTCTAATAATTCCCACTCTTTGATCATTAGGCTCGCGACCTGAGCTTTGTGACTTAGGGCATCGGCCACCACGTTTGCTTTTCTAGGATGGTAGTTGATGGTACAGTCGTAATCCTCCAGAAATTCCATCCACCGTCGCTGCCTCATGTTTAATTCCTTCTGTGAGAAAAGATACCTCAGGCCTTTATGATTGGAGTAAACCTCGAAAGTTACTCCATATAAGTAGTGTATCCACTTCTTCAGAGCAAAAACAACTGCAACTAGCTCCAGATCGTGGGTTGGGTAGTTTTGCTCGTGGGGTTTTAACTTCCTCGAGGCAAAAGAGATCACATTTCGGTTTTGCATTAATACACAACCCAGGCCTTCTCGGGATGCATCAGTATATACAGCATATCCGTCCACCCCGTTTGGTAAGACTAGAACTGGAGCCATGGTCAATCTTTTCTTTAATTCTTGAAAACTTGTCTCACTTCGGGCGTTCCATAAGAACCGACCATGTTTCTTCGTCAAATCGGTTAGAGGACCGGCTAGTTTGAAAAAGTTCTTGATAAAACGCCGGTAATATCCAGCCAGTCCTTGAAAGCTGCGGACCTCTGTGGGAGTTTCTGGCCTCTTCCAATGAGTCACAGCTTCTACTTTCGCCGGGTCAACTGAAATACCTTCTTGAGAAATTACGTGCCCCAGAAAAGTAATTTTCTCCAGCCAAAATTCGCACTTACTGAACTTGGCATACAGTTGATGGTCTCTCAGGGTTTGCAAGACAGTCTTCAAGTGCTGCTCATGCTCTTTACGGGTCTTGGATTAGACCAGGATGTCATCGATGAAGACCACTACAAATCGATCCAGGTAGGGCTTAAAAACCCTATGCATTAGGTCCATGAAGGCGGCAGGAGCATTGGTTAGTCCAAAGGGCATCACTGCGAACTCGTAATGCCCATATCTCGAGTTGAAGGCGGTCTTCGAAATATCCTCCCTTCTGATTAATAACTGGTAATACCCTTGGAGGAGGTCTAGTTTCGAGAAGACCATCGCTCCTTGCAATTGATCTAATAGCTCATCGATGTGGGGCAGTGGATACTTATTTTTAATTGTAATATTATTCAGGCCCCGATAATCGATACACATCCTCAACCCACCATCCTTTTTCTTCACAAACAGTACAGGAGCTCCTCAAGGAGACCCACTCTCTTGAATGAATCCCCGCTCCAGAAGGTCCTGTAATTGTAACTTTAGCTCCTTGAGTTCAGCAGGAGCCATTCGGTATGGTGTTTTTAAGATAGGTGAGGATCCCGGTAGCAGGTCTATTTTGAATTCAATTTCTCTTTCCGGAGGTAAGGCTACTAATTCATCAGGAAACACGTCCGAAAATTCCTTCACTATGGCCACATCCTCCACTTTCAACTTATCTGTGGGGGTGTTAATAAAAAAGGCCAAAAATCCTTGTGCCCCTCTACTTAGCAATTTCCTAACCCGAATGCCCGAAATCAAAGCAGATGAGGCTAACCTACCCCTTATATCCAACCTTATGGTTGCCTCACCAGGGATACGGAATTCCACCACTTTCGTTTTACAATCCAGTTGGGCATTATACTTGGCTAGCCAGTCCATACCCAATATCACATCATACCCCTTAATGACCAAACTTATCAAGTCCCCTAGCAACTTCCTTTCTCCTACCCATACTTCACAATTCCTATAAACCATACTAGTAACCAACCGTTGATTCCCCGTAGGTGTACTAACTTCTAGGTCGTATGGTAAACTAGCAGGTTTTATATCGATGCCACACATGAAATCAGGGTTAACAAAGGAATGGGTGGCACCAGGATCAATTAAAACTTTGGCAAAACGGTGAAAAATAGGGATCGTACCTTCTACGACCTCTAAGGAATCTGGGACCTGTCGAGGTTCTAAGGAATAGACTCGAGCTGGCACCTTAGGTTTCGCCTCATTCCCCTTATTCGGTCCCGTATTGGTCTTTGACGTGGTTTGAGCTCCCCTTCCTTCTAGCGTTAAAAATGGGCAGGTAGCAAGCTGGTGGTCTGCGCTTCCGCAACGCAGACATTTGCCTCCCCTCTTCCAGCAATTATCTTCAGAATGATTCGGCTTTTCGCAGTACCCGCAAGGTCCACGGGACGCCGAACCTGAACCCTTCTGGAAGTTTCCACCTTGGCCTCTCCCGGCTGGGCCGCCCCTAGACTGAGCCCCTCTGCCGGTACCTGACTGTCGCCCACCTCCAGCTCCGCGTCCAAACTTGGAGGGAGTACCTTTGTCCCATTGTCCGGAGCTGCTTCCAGGGAAGCCTCACTTCTTAGCCTGGAAGTTCCGGACTTGCAATCGAGCACTCTCTACCCTTTGGGCCTTTTCTATGACGTCGCTAAAAGCATTGATTTGAGCCACTGCGAGGTCCTTTTGGATTTCGACGTTCAAGCCCTGGATGAAACGCCTGATTCGCCGTTGCTCCGTCATGATCAACTCAGGCGCGAATTTGGACAAACGGGTGAACCTGTTCTCGTATTCAGCCACCGATTGAGTTCCTTGGTGGAGTCGGATGAACTCGTCTTCCTTCCTCTCCTGAACTAGAGGAGGGAAGAATTTCGCGTTAAATTCCCTGATAAAATTCACCCAAGTCCTGGGCGTTTGTTCCCGTTCCCATGTTTGTCATATGACGTTCCACCAGGAACGAGCCGCCCCTTCTAATTGGAATACGGCAAAAGTCACCTGCCGTTCATCGGTGTAGTGCAAGGCCGCAAAAATATCGACCATCTTCTCGAGCCATCGCTCGGCAACATCCGGATCTGGCCCCCCAATAAACTTGGGTGGAGCAAACTTTTGAAAGCGTTCGAGAGCTCTGTCTTCGCTCTCGACATGATTGCCAGGGTTTCCAGGATTAGGGTTTGGATTCTGGCCTTGTTGCTGCACCACTTGTGCCAGCAAGTTAGTCATTTGCTGCATAGCGGCAGCGATTTGCACATTGGGGTCAGGGTTAGGTCCAGTAGAGGTTTCCCCAGTACCCCTATCTGGTGTGGGTTGTCTATTACCGCGCCCACTGTGACAGCCCCACCTTCCCCTAAGGCGAACCAAAGGGGTTAGCGGACTGCCTGCCCAGCTCTCGCCAGGACTACGGGCAGTTACACGCGATCTAGAACGTTTCGGGAAAGTAAAAGCGCGCTCGACCAAGCCACAAGAACCAAAATAACAAAAATAATAAGTAAAATGAAAACGATGAATAGTGTCTGGAGTGTTAGAATCCGAGATCCCACCAAACATTAATACATAGCAATTCAACATTTACACCCACATTTGGCATGTCAAGAGCTATACATAAGGGATACACATATTCGGTTTGCCATTCAAAAGATGAACCCAATACACATTAGGGTTTCATGCAAAGAGCTATCAAAATAGACATATACATGGCTCAATTTGGCAACCAACAAGTGTAAGCTTCCAAAAGTGATTAGTTTCCTGGAAGGAAAACAAATGGAATGGTGTGAGCTAAAGCTCAGTGAGCAACTATCACACAATCAACCAAGATCACTTAAGCATAAACGTTCATTGCAAATATTCAGATAAGAAGCAAAACAAGTCGGTAAAAGGATACGGACGGCTCTCAAGAGCCCATTTCCACGCTTACATTCTTGATCCAACCTCATTGACCCTCCGTCAATGTTAAAAGTACCAAACCGTAGACTTCACTTCACTTCCATTCCTTCCACCCATCATACCCCAACCGGGCCCGCACTCCAAGCAGTAACTTTAGGTGATACTCGAGTACACCGGAACCAAGGGTCTCATTACCACAAGATTCCCATTTCAGTCCCCGTGGCTAGTCAATGTTCACGACCAAGCCCTCGCTGGCTCGATTCAATTGAATGCCAACGGGGTCGAGCTCAGTACAGTAGGGCCGTTGGATACTCGTCCAACCAACACCCAAACAATTTCCATGAATGAAATCCAAGAATTCATATAGCAGTACAGTAATACAGTGAAACGGTAAACAATCGGTCACAAGAATAAAAGGAATGAGGGCGGTCAAGTACACCCTCACCCTAATCATTTCCAATAGCCAAACAAGCCTTCAAGGCATCACAATCACATATAGCAAAGCCACATTATAAATCCAAGTGAGTAGTATACTCACCAATTAAGCAAGTGAGGTTTCATGCACCGTCGTCCCTAGTACGTCGTGCACTAACGTCACGTCCTAGAACATGTAAACAATACCATAAGACTCGATAACGAGTCATAAAGCCAAGCCCAACACAACCCCAATAGGGTTTCATATGCATATATAAGTATATAAGCAAACCAGAAAATCAAGAAATGGAACTCATTTGTCCCAACAACAAAAACAGGTTTTGGCTTCCAAATGCGGTAATGGCACAAAATGCGCTACGCTCATCGGATGAGGGTGTAAGACCCACTATCGCGAAGCTAAGAGACAGGGCTACAACAATGTAGAAGGCCACTCAGTCCAAATCCTAGCACAACTAGGTCAAAAATGCAGAAAACCAACCCTGAACCGTAATTGCAGGTTCCCAAAGCACACAAAACTGTAATCAGTCCAATTCAGTCTATACAGGTCCAAATGCATTGATTCGAAAGGCATATGATAGCTAAGACATCAATATACAATTCATCAGAAGACACCAACAACAAAATCCAAACCAATTCCAGTCAAAACAGACGATTACAATCACAGTTCGTACATTCTGATCACCCAGAACAGCAACAGTAAAAAAGCCATAACTCACTCTACACTACTCCAAATGCCCTGAAATTTTGCAGGCACTTCAAACTCATCAATACCTACAACTTTGATGTTTTTAGTAAAGTCCAATTCGGTCTCTAACCCTATGATCCAAAACCGGACAGAATTGGGGGTTATCAACCCTAACTTTTCTCATTTCAATCCAAACCCAAAATTGATTGCAATTTCCTATCATATGCACCTACTAGAGCCATAGCCCCTTATTACCAACCATCAAAAACAACCACACCATCAAGATCACATAAAACCAGAAAATTCCTCAAAAAAATAAAAACTTAACCAAATCACTTCAAACCAAGAAATAAACCACAATTTCTAACACAATAGCCACCATTAGGCATAAATTCAACATCATTAGGTGTAAGAGGATAGTCAATCACTACTTACCAAGTAAACAAGAGAGAGGAAGTGGTAGACCACCTTAGCTCCTCCAAAAAACTTCACTAAGCAACTCACTAGCACCTAATGGAAAGCTTTTATGGAGTAGAAACTAGTTGATGCAATTGGTTTGGAAGATTGAGCTAAATGGAAGCTTGAAATTGGAAGCAATTCTCTTCCTTCTTGAGCTTGAGGAAGTCGGCCACCAAGGAGTGAAAATAATGAATTTTTGAGGTAATTTTTAGATATTTAACCACTTAGTCAAAAGGTCAAAAACATGAATAGTAAGTCATAAAGTCCACCCAATGGAAAAATGACACTTGGCATACTAGTAAATGCATTTCTATCCTTTGGTCACCTTTCACATCAATCACCTCACACTCCTCTACTTATCTCTTAACACCCGATAAATTTTACACAGTATCCGAAACTTAACCTTATTGGCCGAATTTTTCCGAACTTTTTGCACTAGTGGGGCCCACGTCCATAATCGATCCGTAATTTTTCAAAAACTACCCAATGCTAGAAAAATCATCTAAAAACTATAATTACTCATAAAATCCACCAAGAAAATATTCCTAGGCCAGACAATGCAGAAAACATGCAATTAAAGGGGAAAAACCCTAGGAAAATTATTAGGGCAATTATGGGTTCTCACACCCACGTCCCCGTCCACTACGTGTTCCTTCCATAACTTTTTACTTGGTCTAGGCAATGGTACTAAACCAATATAAAACAATGCATGTAAGTAAAACCCAAAGATTTTCCAAACAAAGATATACATTCCAAACAAGGCAAACAACACACATATATACAATCAGTCAAGTCAAGTTCAGTCAAGTCAAGTACAAGCATGGACAATCCCCAAGGGAATGGCCTTATCAAAAGAAATATACACGTAGCTAATCTAGCCGTACAAAATGATTAGCTAAGGCCCTTGTGAGAACCCGTAAAACCCTAATATTTTTCCTAGGGTTTATTACCCCTTAATTACATAATTTTTTTTGCATTTTCTGGCTTAGAAATATTTTCCTGGTGAATTTTATGCGCAATTATTCACACCCACTAGAGTCAAAGCCCCTTATTACAAACCATCAAAAACAACCACACCATCAAGATCATATGAAACCAAAAAATTCATCATAAAATGGAAAACTTCACCAAATCAAGCCAAACCAAGAAATAAATCATATATTCCAACACTCAAGCCACTTCTAAGCATACTATAACCATCATTAGGTGTAGTAGGGGGGGTTCAAGCATCACTTACCAAGTAACAAGAGAGAGAGGGATGATGGCCACCTTAGAGCTTTAAACAAATTTCACTAGAGCACTCACTATCACCAAAAGAAAGGATTTTATGGAATGAAATCAAACCTAAACTCTTGTTTGTGGAAGATTGAGTGATATGGAAGCTTGAAAGTTGGGAAAATTTCTTCTTCTTTGAGAGAGAGAGGGCCGGCCAACACAAGGAAGAAAATGGTGAATTTTGTGAATTTTGTTGATATTTATTCCTTTGGTCAAAAAAGTCAAGAAAGTGAATAGTGTTTCTTAAAGTCCAACTAATGAGACGATGACACATGTCACCTTCTTAAATGCAATCCTATCTCTTCTTTTCTCTCTCACATCAATCATATCACACTCCCTACTTATCACTTAACACCCGATAAATTTTTCACAGTATCCGAAACTTAACCTTATTGGCCGAATTTTTCCGAACATTTCACACTAGTGGGTCCCACATCCAATAGATAATCTTAATTTTCTAAAAATTCACCAATGCTAGAAAAAATATCTAAAAACAGAAATGCAATCAATTTTGGATTTGAAGTGAATTGTGAAAAGTTAGGGTTCATGAACCCCTAATCTGTCCGAAATTTTAGGTCATAGATAGAGGCCGAATTGGACTTTACTCAAAACATGAAAGTTGTAGGTATTGATGAGTATGAAGTGCCTTAAAAATTTCAGGGTATTTGGAGTAGTATAGAGTGAGTTATTCTGTTTTTACTGTTGCTGTTTTGGTGCACAGAATGTCCGAACTGCGAGAGTAATTGCCTGTTTTGACTGGAATTGGTTTGGATTTTGAAGTTGGTGTCTTCTGAGGAAATGTAGCTGGATGTCTTAGCTAACTTATGCCTTTGGAATTTCGGCATTTGGACCTGTGTAGGCTGAGATTGACGTATTACAGTTTTGTGTGTTTTGCAAACCTGTTTTGGTAATTCTGGTTTGGTATTGGGCACTTTTGACCTAGTTGTGCTAGGATTTGTACTGAGAGGCCTTCTACATTGTTGTAGCCCTGTCTTTTAGCTTCGAGATGGTGGGTCTTACGCCCTCATCCGATAAGCGTAGCGCATTTTGTGCCATTACCGCATACGGAGGCCAAACCTGTTTTTGTTGATTGATCAAATGAGTTATATTTTCTGATTTTCTGGTTTGCTATTATGCTTATATATGTATATGAAACCCTATTGGGGTTGTGATTGGCATGGCTTTATGATTCGTTATCGAGTCTCATTGTACTTGTTTGCATGTTTTAAGGCTTACTCTTATTCCGGTCATTTCTTAGCTAACTTTTGTACTTGTATTGCTTTGAGCCTAGTGAACGGCTTTTGGGAAATGAGATGACTTTTGTGTGAGGTTTTGGGACTGATTTGAGGAAATCATGAAGCCTTAATGGCTGAAAAAGTAAGAAATTTAGGGGAAATGCTGTCCGATTTTCTAGGCCGTTTGGTTCTTTAAATTGGATTTGCCTTTTGATGGAAATGAAGGGCTTTTGGGTTGTTGACCCTAGGTCTTCATGTTATCTTTTGTTTCCAAGAAAATCATGTTTTTGCACCCTTGCATTAGTATTTTTGGGCAAGGCGTACGACGTGTAGTCGAGCCTCACTTGTGCATTCCGTTTACTCGATTTTGGATATGAAACCTTCAATTGGTTTATTTTGATTATTTTAGGGTTTCTTGGCGATTAAGGCCAATCTGAAGTAAAAACTTTTGAAGTTGAGCCGGTGAGTGTACCACTCCCCTCCATTGCTGTTTAACTTGATTTCTGCTCTGCAATCTGTTTATTTGTTCGAGACGAGGGTGTACTTTATCACACTCGTTCTCTAGTCTGTTCATATGCCAATTTACTATGCAAAAATTTGAATCTGTTATCTGTGTCTGCATCTGTTCGGATTTCTATGACCTATGAGCTCAATCCTGTGGCTAAGTTATTCGAGTCGGGCCGGCAAGGGCCTGGACGATTAGATAACGAACCACGGTAGTCTGTTCGGGAATTTTGGGTATTGAGACCCTTGATTCCGGGTATACTCGAGTATTACCATTTTGTTCGTTTGAGGTGAGCGGGCCCGGTAAAGGGGTGTTTGGTGGACGGAATTTGGTGATAAGAGGGGTCTACGGACGCATTGGTTCTATATACGTTGACGGAGAGTCAACCGGTTTGGATCAAGTATTGCGCTGGAAATTTGGCTCCTGAGAGCCACCCGTATCCTTCTGATTTGAATCATTGGTTCCTTTGCTTTACATCTGACATGTGTATCTGATTTGTTAAATGTGAAATGCCATGGCTTTAATGCTATCTGTTTGGTATCTCATTGAGCGCAAGCTCACCCCTTTCCGTTCCTTTTGTTTTCCTTACAGGAAAATAAACCCTTTTGGTCTGGATTTGACAAATGGCTGCCAAATTGAGCTAGTTGAACATATCTTTTGTATAGCTCATGTATTAAAACCCTAAGTGTACTTTTGGGGCGTTTTCTCTTTTGATTTGGCAAACCGTGTGTATATATTAACTTTTGAAAACTTTTGTATGTCATTTTGATTTGTAAACGCTAAAGTTCAGATGTGAATGTTTGTTGGCTATTTCGGTTGGGTTCTGACGGGTTGGTCACTATTCATGGCCGACTTCGGATTTCATTGTTTTAAAATTTTGGGTTATTTTACCATTTTGACTCATTTACGCTCGTTCGTAAGTTCCGGATCGCTATAGATAGTTCTAGTCTGCATCGTGAGTCCTGGCGAGAGCTGGGCAGGCAGTCCGCTCACCCCTTTGGTTCGCCTTAGGGGAAAGTGGGGCTGTTACAAGTGGTATCAGAGCCTGCTTCGCGTGGTCTCTGCGCGGAGTGAGACTGGGCCAAGTGGTGTTGTGGTCCTAATTTCATGAATTTGTCTAAGTGCTCGTTTGAGCGTAAGTTATGAACCGGGGATGTGATAAGTGTACGAATCATTATCATGGGACTCGGGGAAGCTAGGTATGTATGTCGGGTAGGAATCCTTAATAAAGATGGTTTACTCTTGGGACCGGCCGGCTCGAGGTGTGAATTATCTTAGATGGGATTCTTGCGCCCGGATACGAAAGATATGAGGGCCTAGGTTAGAAAGGATTTGGTGAACTAGAAAGGCCATTTCTCGGTGGATCGTTTATGTTTGTACTTGACTTAACTGGCTGTATATATGATAAGGAATTTCGAGGACGAAATTCTTTTAAGAGGGGGAGAGTGTGAGAACCCGTAAAACCCTAATATTTTTCCTAGGGTTTATTACCCCTTAATTACATAATTTTTTTTGCATTTTCTGGCTTAGAAATATTTTCCTGGTGAATTTTATGCGCAATTATTCACACCCACTAGAGTCAAAGCCCCTTATTACAAACCATCAAAAACAACCACACCATCAAGATCATATGAAACCAAAAAATTCATCATAAAATGGAAAACTTCACCAAATCAAGCCAAACCAAGAAATAAATCATATATTCCAACACTCAAGCCACTTCTAAGCATACTATAACCATCATTAGGTGTAGTAGGGGGGGTTCAAGCATCACTTACCAAGTAACAAGAGAGAGAGGGATGATGGCCACCTTAGAGCTTTAAACAAACTTCACTAGAGCACTCACTATCACCAAAAGAAAGGATTTTATGGAATGAAATCAAACCTAAACTCTTGTTTGTGGAAGATTGAGTGATACGGAAGCTTGAAAGTTGGGAAAATTTCTTCTTCTTTGAGAGAGAGAGGGCCGGCCAACACAAGGAAGAAAATGGTGAATTTTGTGAATTTTGTTGATATTTATTCCTTTGGTCAAAAAAGTCAAGAAAGTGAATAGTGTTTCTTAAAGTCCAACTAATGAGACGATGACACATGTCACCTTCTTAAATGCAATCCTATCTCTTCTTTTCTCTCTCACATCAATCATATCACACTCCCTACTTATCACTTAACACCCGATAAATTTTTCACAGTATCCGAAACTTAACCTTATTGGCCGAATTTTTCCGAACTTTTCGCACTAGTGGGTCCCACATCCAATAGATAATCTTAATTTTCTAAAAATTCACCAATGCTAGAAAAAATATCTAAAAACAGAAATGCAATCAATTTTGGATTTGAAGTGAATTGTGAAAAGTTAGGGTTCATGAACCCCTAATCTGTCCGAAATTTTAGGTCATAGATAGATGCCGAATTGGACTTTGCTCAAAACATGAAAGTTGTAGGTATTGATGAGTATGAAGTGCCTGCAAAATTTCAGGGTATTTGGAGTAGTATAGAGTGAGTTATTCCGTTTTTACTGTTGCTGTTTTGGTGCACAGAATGTCCGAACTGCGAGAGTAATTGACTGTTTTGACTGGAATTGGTTTGGATTTTGAAGTTGGTGTCTTCTGAGGAAATGTAGCTGGATGTCTTAGCTAACTTATGCCTTTGGAATTTCGGCATTTGGACCTGTGTAGGCTGAGATTGACGTATTACAGTTTTGTGTGTTTTGCAAACCTGTTTTGGTAATTCTGGTTTGGTATTGGGCACTTTTGACCTAGTTGTGCTAGGATTTGGACTGAGAGGCCTTCTACATTGTTGTAGCCCTGTCTTTTAGCTTCGAGATGGTGGGTCTTACGCCCTCATCCGATAAGCGTAGCGCATTTTGTGCCATTACCGCATACGGAGGCCAAACCTGTTTTTGTTGATTGATCAAATGAGTTATATTTTCTGATTTTCTGGTTTGCTATTATGCTTATATATGTATATGAAACCCTATTGGGGTTGTGATTGGCATGGCTTTATGATTCGTTATCGAGTCTCATTGTACTTGTTTGCATGTTTTAAGGCTTACTCTTATTCCGGTCATTTCTTAGCTAACTTTTGTACTTGTATTGCTTTGAGCCTAGTGAACGGCTTTTGGGAAATGAGATGACTTTTGTGTGAGGTTTTGGGACTGATTTGAGGAAATCATGAAGCCTTAATGGCTGGAAAAGTAAGAAATTTAGGGGAAATGCTGTCCGATTTTCTAGGCCGTTTGGTTCTTTAAGTTGGATTTGCCTTTTGATGGAAATGAAGGGCTTTTGGGTTGTTGACCCTAGGTCTTCATGTTATCTTTTGTTTCCAAGAAAATCATGTTTTTGCACCCTTGCATTAGTATTTTTGGGCAAGGCGTACGACGTGTAGTCGAGCCTCACTTGTGCATTCCGTTTACTCGATTTTGGATATGAAACCTTCAATTGGTTTATTTTGATTATTTTAGGGTTTCTTGGCGATTAAGGCCAATCTGAAGTAAAAACTTTTGAAGTTGAGCCGGTGAGTGTACCACTCCCCTCCATTGCTGTTTAACTTGATTTCTGCTCTGCAATCCGTTTATTTGTTCGAGACGAGGGTGTACTTTATCACAGCAATGTCTGAGTCGGGTCCCCCAACAAACTTTGGCGGAGTGAACTTTTGGAAACGTTCGAGAGCTCTATCCTCGCTCTCGACATGATGGCCAGGGTTTCCGGGGTTTCCAGGGTTAGGGTTCGGGTTCTGGGCTTGTTGCTGCACTACTTGTGCTAGCAGGTTTGTCATTTGCTGCATAGCAGCAGCTATCTGCACATTAGGGTCGGCTTGGGGTTCAGGATCGGGTACAGTCGAGGTTTCCCCCGCACCCCTAACCGGTGTGGGTTGTCTAGTACCGCGCCCACGTCCCCGACCACTCCGAGTACCTTCCATAAGTTTTACTTGGTCTAGGCAAGAGTACTAAACCAAAGTAGTAACAGGCATGTAAGTAACATTCAAAACTTGCACATTAACACATATTGATACACGGCAAACATGATCACTAACATATATACAAGCCAAAAACCACACACATATATACAATCAGTCAAGTCAAGTACAGGCAAGTCAGAAACAAACATAGAAAATCCCCCGAGGATTGGCCTTATCAAAAGAGATTTACACGTAGCTAATCTAACGACCCAAAACGATTAGCTAAGGCTCTATCCCTATCCCTATGTACATACAAAAACCACCAAACTATCCCAAAAGAAGCCTAAAAGTCAAGGCCTAGTCAGTTGCCGGGGTCTGGGACCCAGGTGACGGGGTAGACTCCTCCCCAGGGTCGGCCTCCGCACACGAAGCCTCGTCGCTACACTCTTCAAGGCCATCGTCACAAAGATTAAGGATCGCCTCAGCGCGACCCCTGACCTTACGAGCTCGCTTAAGCTCGCGCTCTCGTGCCTCCCTCAGTTGGGCGCAAAGGTCGTCAACTCGATCCTCGGCCTCAAGCACATCGTATTCTAGCTCCTTAATACGCACAGCTTGCTTATCACTCGTCGCCCTATCCTGGACTGCATCGACCTCAAGTCGAGCATTCTCTCTAGCCAACATCTTGCGCTCCTTATCCAGAGCAAACACGAGGGCGTTCGGGTAGGCATACTTCTCCTTACACGGGTACCGTCGAAGACGGTTAGACGGGCTCCAACGAATGACGGCCCCTCCCGGCCGTATCTGATATGGGATCACGGGGAGTACTTTGCGAGGTCTCGCCCCCGAAGGACTAGCACTAGAATCACCCTGTCCGGCCATCCTACATCACAAGAGCAATTAACCATAAATAGAAGCTTAAAGGCCATAAACAATAAACCCTCAAATCAAACAGTCCTATAACACCCAGGCTAATGCAAACCTAGGCTCTGATACCACCTGTGACAGCCCCACCTTCCCCTAAGGCGAACCAAAGGGGTTAGCGGACTGCCTGCCCAGCTCTCGCCAGGACTACGGGCAGTTACACGCGATCTAGAACGTTTCGGGAAAGTAAAAGCGCGCTCGGCCAAGCCACAAGAACCAAAATAACAAAAATAATAAGTAAAATGAAAACGATGAATAGTGCCTGGAGTGTTAGAATCCGAGATCCCACCAAACATTAATACATAACAATTCAACATTTACACCCACATTTGGCATGTCAAGAGCCATACATAAGGGATACACATATTCGGTTTTCCATTCAAAAGATGAACCCAATACACATTAGGGTTTCATGCAAAGAGCTATCAAAATAGACATATACATGGCTCAATTTGGCAACCAACAAGTGTAAGCTTCCAAAAGTGATTAGTTTCCTGGAAGGAAAACAAATGGAATGGTGTGAGCTAAAGCTCAGTGAGCAACTATCACACAATCAATCAAGATCACTTAAGCATAAACGTTCATTGCAAATATTCAGATAAGAAGCAAAACAAGTCGGTAAAAGGATACGGACGGCTCTCAAGAGCCCATTTCCAAGCTTACATTCTTGATCCAACCTCATTGACCCTCCGTCAATGTTAAAAGTACCAAACCGTAGACTTCACTTCACTTCCATTCCTTCCACCCATCATACCCCAACCGGGCCCGCACTCCAAGCAGTAACTTTAGGTGATACTCGAGTACACCGGAACCAAGGGTCTCATTACCACAAGATTCCCATTTCAGTCCCCGTGGCTAGTCAATGTTCACGACCAAGCCCTCGCTGGCTCGATTCAATTGAATGCCAACGGGGTCGAGCTCAGTACAGTAGGGCCATTGGATACTCGTCCAACCAACACCCAAACAATTTCCATGAATGAAATCCAAGAATTCATATAGCAGTACAGTAATACAGTGAAACGGTAAACAATCGGTCACAAGAATAAAAGGAATGAGGGCGGTCAAGTACACCCTCACCCTAATCATTTCCAATAGCCAAACAAGCCTTCAAGGCATCACAATCACATATAGCAAAGCCACATTATAAATCCAAGTGAGTAGTATACTCACCAATTAAGCAAGTGAGGTTTCATGCACCGTCGTCCCTAGTACGTCGTGCACTAACGTCACGTCCTAGAACATGTAAACAATACCATAAGACTCGATAACGAGTCATAAAGCCAAGCCCAACACAACCCCAATAGGGTTTCATATGCATATATAAGTATATAAGCAAACCAGAAAATCAAGAAATGGAACTCATTTGTCCCAACAACAAAAACAGGTTTTGGCTTCCAAATGCGGTAATGGCACAAAATGCGCTACGCTCATCGGATGAGGGTGTAAGACCCACTATCGCGAAGCTAAGAGACAGGGCTACAACAATGTAGAAGGCCACTCAGTCCAAATCCTAGCACAACTAGGTCAAAAATGCAGAAAACCAACCCAGAACCGTAATTGCAGGTTCCCAAAGCACACAAAACTGTAATCAGTCCAATTCAGTCTATACAGGTCCAAATGCATTGATTCCAAAGGCATATGATAGCTAAGACATCAAGCTACAATTCATCAGAAGACACCAATAACAAAATCCAAACCAATTCCAGTCAAAACAGACGATTACAATCACAGTTCGCACATTCTGATCACCCAGAACAGCAACAGTAAAAATGGCATAACTCACTCTACACTACTCCAAATGCCCTGAAATTTTGCAGGCACTTCAAACTCATCAATACCTACAACTTTCATGTTTGAGTAAAGTCTAATTCGGCCTCTAACCCTATGATCCAAAATCGGACAGAATTGGGGGTTATCAACCCTAACTTTTCTCATTTCAATCCAAACCCAAAATTGATTGCAATTTCCTATCATATGCACCTACTAGAGCCATAGCCCCTTATTACCAACCATCAAAAACAACCACACCATCAAGATCACATAAAACCAGAAAATTCCTCAAAAAAATAAAAACTTAACCAAATCACTTCAAACCAAGAAATAAACCACAATTTCTAACACAATAGCCACCATTAGGCATAAATTCAACATCATTAGGTGTAAGAGGATAGTCAATCACTACTTACCAAGTAAACAAGAGAGAGGAAGTGGTAGACCACCTTAGCTCCTCCAAAAAACTTCACTAAGCAACTCACTAGCACCTAATGGAAAGCTTTTATGGAGTAGAAACTAGTTGATGCAATTGGTTTGGAAGATTGAGCTAAATGGAAGCTTGAAATTGGAAGCAATTCTCTTCCTTCTTGAGCTTGAGGAAGTCGGCCACCAAGGAGTGAAAATAATGAATTTTTGAGGTAATTTTTAGATATTTAACCACTTAGTCAAAAGGTCAATAACATGAATAGTAAGTCATAAAGTCCACCCAATGGAAAAATGACACTTGGCACACTAGTAAATACATTTCTATCCTTTGGTCACCTTTCACATCAATCACCTCACACTCCTCTACTTATCTCTTAACACCCGATAAATTTTACACAGTATCCGAAACTTAACCTTATTGGCCGAATTTTTCCGAACTTTTTGCACTAGTGGGGCCCACGTCCATAATCGATCCGTAATTTTTCAAAAACTACCCAATGCTAGAAAAATCATCTAAAAACTATAATTACTCATAAAATCCACCAAGAAAATATTCCTAGGCCAGACAATGCAGAAAACATGCAATTAAAGGGGAAAAACCCTAGGAAAATTATTAGGGCAATTATGGGTTCTCACACTCTCTCCCTCTTAAAAGAATTTCGTCCTCGAAATTTCTCACCTTAACTCCCAAACAGGTTTGGATACTTCTTCCGCATTTCTTCTTGCACTTCCCAAGTAGCTTCCTCTATCCCATGGTTTCTCCATAGCACTTTTACTAATGGAATCTGCTTGGTTCTGAGCTCTTTGACTTTTCGGTCAAGCACTTGGACAGGTTTCTCTTCGTATGCAAGCGATTCGTCTACTTCAATCTCCTCCGGTTGTAATACATGAGATGGGTCGGGATGATACTTCTTTAGCATTGAGACGTGAAACACATCGTGGATGCGAGAAAGACTGGATGGCAGTTCCAATCGATACGCGACCGCTCCTACTCTCTGCAGGATCTTGTAGGGTCCGACGTACTGTGGTTGAAGTTTCTTTCCTTTGCCCGCTGTAAGACTTCGTAAGGGTGTGATCTTAAGAAATACGTGGTCTCCAACTTCAAACTCCAAGTCTTTTCTTCGATTATCTGCGTAACTCTTTTGTCGACTTTGAGCTGTTTGAAGTCGTTGCCGTATCATCTTGACCTTCTCTTGAGCCTCTTCCATCCATGGAATAGTTGCCGGGTCCAGTGCTTTCTTTTCGCCAACTTCGTCCCAGTAAATCGGCGAGCGGCACTTGCGTCCGTAGAGAGCTTCGTATGGAGCCATCTGAATCGACGAATGGAAGCTATTGTTGTACGCAAACTCTACTAAGGTCATGTGTTGACCCCAGTTGCCTCCGAAATCCAGAATGCAAGTTCGTAGCATGTCCTCGAGAGTTTGAATCGTCCGTTCTGACTGTCCATCCGTCTGAGGGTGATAGGTCGTGCTCAAATTGAGTTTAGTCCCCAAGGTTTCTTGAAACTTCTGCCAAAACCGAGATACGAATCGCGGATCCCGGTCGGAGACAATACTCACAGGAACACCATGCAGCCTTACTATCTCGTCCATGTACAGTCGGGCCAACTTGTCCATGGAATACTTCATATTCACCGGCAAGAAATGGGCCGACTTGGTTAAGCGATCAACGATCACCCAAACGGCATCGTGTCCTCTTTGCGTCCTCGGTAGACCGGAAACAAAGTCCATTGTGATGTTTTCCCACTTCGACTCGGGTATTTCCAAGGGTTGTAACAGACCCGATGGTTTTTGATGCTCTGCTTTCACCTGCTGGCAAATTAGACACTTTTGCACGTATTGGGCGATTTCCCTCTTCATATTGTCCCACCAATAGGTTCCCTTCAGGTCCTGATACATCTTGCTGCTGCCCGGATGGATTGTATACTTGGACCGATGAGCTTCCTCCAGAATCTCCGTTTTCAATAATTCGACCTTCGGTACCACTATTCGGTTTCGATATTTCAAAATACCCTCAGGACTCAAATTGAAGTCCGTGGTTTCTCCCTTCTCCACTTTCTCTCTCCACTTCTTTACCATCAAATCTTCATTTTGCCCTTCTTTAATGCGTTCCAGTAGAGTAGAGGTCACCCTAACATTCCTAAATAGCACCTTATGGCTCCCGAGACAGGGTCTCCACTCACAGACGGATTCTAATAGATCCCATTCTTTAATCATCAATCCTGCTACTTGCACCTTACGACTCAAGGCATCGGCTACCACATTTGCCTTTCCCGGATGGTAATTGATTGTACAGTCGTAATCTTCCAAAAATTCCATCCATCGTCGTTGCCTCATGTTCAGTTCCTTCTGGGAGAAAAGGTACCTAAGACTCTTATGATCCGAGTACACTTCAAAAGTCACCCCATATAGGTAATGCCTCCACTTTTTCAGAGCAAACACAACTGCGGCTAATTCCAGATCGTGGGTCGGGTAATTCTGCTCGTGAAGCTTCAACTTCCTAGAGGCAAAAGAAATTACATTACGGTTCTGCATCAAAACACACCCTAGGCCTTCTCGCGACGCATCTGCGTACACCGCGAACCCGTCCACTCCATTTGGCAAGACCAGTACTGGAGCCGTGGTCAATGTTCTCTTTAATTCCTGAAAACTTGTTTCGCATCGGGCATTCCAGATAAATCGACCATGCTTCTTCGTCAAGTCAGTTAAAGGTCCTGCTAGTTTGGAGAAATCTTTTATGAAACGTCGGTAGTACCCAGCTAGCCCTAGAAAGCTACGAATTTCCGTGGGATTTTCTGGTCTCTTCCAATTTGTCACGGCCTCTACCTTTGCTGGGTCCACCGAAATACCTTCGTGAGAGATTACGTGCCCTAGGAATGCTACTTTCTCCAGCCAGAACTCGCATTTACTAAACTTGGCGTACAACTGATGTTCCCTTAACGTTTGCAACACCACTCTCAAATGCCCTTCATGCTCCTCGCGTGTCTTAGAGTAGACCAAAATGTCATCAATAAACACAACGACAAATCGGTCTAGATAGGGTTTGAAAACCCTATGCATTAGATCCATAAAGGCGGCGGGAGCATTGGTCAGTCCAAAGGGCATAACGGCAAACTCGAAATGCCCATATCTTGAGTTGAAGGCAGTTTTCGGTATATCCTCCTTTCTAATCAACAACTGATAATACCCTTGTCGAAGATCCAACTTGGAGAAGACCACTGCACCTTGCAGCTGGTCGAACAACTCGTCGATGTGGGGCAGTGGATATTTATTCTTGATCGTAACATTGTTCAGGCCTCGGTAATCAATACACATCCTCAAGGTTCCGTCCTTTTTCTTCACAAACAGGACAGGAGCTCCCCAAGGAGACCCACTCTCATGAATGAATCCCCGCTCCAAAAGATCTTGTAATTGCAACTTAAGCTCCTTAAGTTCCGCAGGCGCCATTCGGTAAGGGGTTTTTGAGATAGGTGCGGTTCCAGGCAACAAATCGATTTGGAATTCTATTTCCCGTTCTGGAGGTAAAGCGACTAACTCATCAGGGAATACATCTGGAAATTCCCTCACTACGGCCACGTCTTCCACTTTTAACTTATCCGTGGGGGTGTTAATCAAAAAGGCCAAAAATCCTTGCGCCCCTCTACTTATCAGTTTCCTAGCTCGAATGCCCGAAATCAAAGCGGATGAGGCTAACCTACCCCTTATATCCAACCTCAAGGTTGCCTCGCCAGGAATGTGAAATTCTACCACCTTTGTTTTACAATCCAGTTGGGCGTTATATTTGGCTAGCCAGTCCATACCCAAAATCACGTCATACCCCTTAATGGACAAGCTTATCAGGTCGCCTAAAAATTTCTTTTCACCGACCCATACATCACAATCCCTATAAACCATACTAGTCACCAAACGTTGATTTCCCGTAGGTGTACTAACTTCTAGGTCATAAGGTAAACTAGCAGGTTTTATATCGATGCCACACATGAAATCAGGGTTAACAAACGAATGAGTGGCACCAGGATCAATTAAAACTTTGGCAAAGCGGTGGAAAATAGGGATCGTACCTTCTACGACCTCCGAAGACTCTGGGACCTGATGGGGCTCTAAGGAGTAAACCCTAGCTGGAACTTTCGGTTTGGACCCATCTCCCTTCGTTGGTCCAGTATTGGTCCTCGGCGGGGGTTGGCTTCCCTTTCCATCCTGTTTCAGGACCGGGCAAGTAGCCAGTTGGTGGTCCGCGCTTCCACATCGCAGACATTTACCCTGTTTCCTCCAGCAGTTATCTTCAGTGTGGTTTGGCTTCCCGCAATGCCCGCAGGGACCGCGAGGTGCTGAAGCCGATCCACTCTGAGTGTTTCCCCTCGGTCCTCGCCCAGCTTGGCCACCCCTGAATGGAGTCCCTCTACCAGCTCCAGATTGTCGACCACCTCCCGTTCCTCGTCCAAATTTAGCAGGAGTGCTCTTCTCACCCTGTCCAGAACTACTCCCAGGAAAGCCACGCTTCTTTGCCTGGAAGTTCCGGACTTGCACCCGTGCACTTTCAACCCGTTGGGCCTTTTCTACTACCTCGCTAAACGCAGTGATTTGAGCCACCGCGAGGTCTTTCTGAATCTCAACATTTAGACCCTGAATAAAGCGCCTAATCCGTCGTTGCTCAGTCATGATTAATTCAGGCGCAAACTTGGACAAGCGGGTGAATTGACTCTCGTATTCTGCCACCGTCTGCGCCCCTTGACGGAGCCGAATAAACTCGTCCTCCTTCCTCTCCTGGACCAGAGGAGGGAAAAACTTTGCATTAAACTCTCTAATAAAGTTCACCCAAGTCCTGGGCGTCTGCTCCCGATCCCATTTCTGTCGAATCACGTTCCACCAGGAACGGGCCGCCCCCTCAAGTTGGAACACGGCAAACGTCACCTGCCGTTCATCAGGGTAGTGTAGGGCTGCAAATATATCAACCATCTTTTCGAGCCACCTCTCAGCAACGTCCGGGTCGGGTCCCCCAACAAACTTTGGCGGAGTGAACTTTTGGAAACGTTCGAGAGCTCTATCCTCGCTCTCGACATGATGGCCAGGGTTTCCGGGGTTTCCAGGGTTAGGGTTCGGGTTCTGGGCTTGTTGCTGCACTACTTGTGCTAGCAGGTTTGTCATTTGCTGCATAGCAGCAGCTATCTGCACATTAGGGTCGGCTTGGGGTTCAGGATCGGGTACAGTCGAGGTTTCCCCCGCACCCCTAACCGGTGTGGGTTGTCTAGTACCGCGCCCACGTCCCCGACCACTCCGAGTACCTTCCATAAGTTTTACTTGGTCTAGGCAAGAGTACTAAACCAAAGTAGTAACAGGCATGTAAGTAACATTCAAAACTTGCACATTAACACATATTGATACACGGCAAACATGATCACTAACATATATACAAGCCAAAAACCACACACATATATACAATCAGTCAAGTCAAGTACAGGCAAGTCAGAAACAAACATAGAAAATCCCCCGAGGATTGGCCTTATCAAAAGAGATTTACACGTAGCTAATCTAACGACCCAAAACGATTAGCTAAGGCTCTATCCCTATCCCTATGTACATACAAAAACCACCAAACTATCCCAAAAGAAGCCTAAAAGTCAAGGCCTAGTCAGTTGCCGGGGTCTGGGACCCAGGTGACGGGGTAGACTCCTCCCCAGGGTCGGCCTCCGCACACGAAGCCTCGTCGCTACACTCTTCAAGGCCATCGTCACAAAGATTAAGGATCGCCTCAGCGCGACCCCTGACCTTACGAGCTCGCTTAAGCTCGCGCTCTCGTGCCTCCCTCAGTTGGGCGCAAAGGTCGTCAACTCGATCCTCGGCCTCAAGCACATCGTATTCTAGCTCCTTAATACGCACAGCTTGCTTATCACTCGTCGCCCTATCCTGGACTGCATCGACCTCAAGTCGAGCATTCTCTCTAGCCAACATCTTGCGCTCCTTATCCAGAGCAAACACGAGGGCGTTCGGGTAGGCATACTTCTCCTTACACGGGTACCGTCGAAGACGGTTAGACGGGCTCCAACGAATGACGGCCCCTCCCGGCCGTATCTGATATGGGATCACGGGGAGTACTTTGCGAGGTCTCGCCCCCGAAGGACTAGCACTAGAATCACCCTGTCCGGCCATCCTACATCACAAGAGCAATTAACCATAAATAGAAGCTTAAAGGCCATAAACAATAAACCCTCAAATCAAACAGTCCTATAACACCCAGGCTAATGCAAACCTAGGCTCTGATACCACCTGTGACAGCCCCACCTTCCCCTAAGGCGAACCAAAGGGGTTAGCGGACTGCCTGCCCAGCTCTCGCCAGGACTACGGGCAGTTACACGCGATCTAGAACGTTTCGGGAAAGTAAAAGCGCGCTCGGCCAAGCCACAAGAACCAAAATAACAAAAATAATAAGTAAAATGAAAACGATGAATAGTGCCTGGAGTGTTAGAATCCGAGATCCCACCAAACATTAATACATAACAATTCAACATTTACACCCACATTTGGCATGTCAAGAGCTATACATAAGGGATACACATATTCGGTTTTCCATTCAAAAGATGAACCCAATACACATTAGGGTTTCATGCAAAGAGCTATCAAAATAGACATATACATGGCTCAATTTGGCAACCAACAAGTGTAAGCTTCCAAAAGTGATTAGTTTCCTGGAAGGAAAACAAATGGAATGGTGTGAGCTAAAGCTCAGTGAGCAACTATCACACAATCAATCAAGATCACTTAAGCATAAACGTTCATTGCAAATATTCAGATAAGAAGCAAAACAAGTCGGTAAAAGGATACGGACGGCTCTCAAGAGCCCATTTCCAAGCTTACATTCTTGATCCAACCTCATTGACCCTCCGTCAATGTTAAAAGTACCAAACCGTAGACTTCACTTCACTTCCATTCCTTCCACCCATCATACCCCAACCGGGCCCGCACTCCAAGCAGTAACTTTAGGTGATACTCGAGTACACCGGAACCAAGGGTCTCATTACCACAAGATTCCCATTTCAGTCCCCGTGGCTAGTCAATGTTCACGACCAAGCCCTCGCTGGCTCGATTCAATTGAATGCCAACGGGGTCGAGCTCAGTACAGTAGGGCCATTGGATACTCGTCCAACCAACACCCAAACAATTTCCATGAATGAAATCCAAGAATTCATATAGCAGTACAGTAATACAGTGAAACGGTAAACAATCGGTCACAAGAATAAAAGGAATGAGGGCGGTCAAGTACACCCTCACCCTAATCATTTCCAATAGCCAAACAAGCCTTCAAGGCATCACAATCACATATAGCAAAGCCACATTATAAATCCAAGTGAGTAGTATACTCACCAATTAAGCAAGTGAGGTTTCATGCACCGTCGTCCCTAGTACGTCGTGCACTAACGTCACGTCCTAGAACATGTAAACAATACCATAAGACTCGATAACGAGTCATAAAGCCAAGCCCAACACAACCCCAATAGGGTTTCATATGCATATATAAGTATATAAGCAAACCAGAAAATCAAGAAATGGAACTCATTTGTCCCAACAACAAAAACAGGTTTTGGCTTCCAAATGCGGTAATGGCACAAAATGCGCTACGCTCATCGGATGAGGGTGTAAGACCCACTATCGCGAAGCTAAGAGACAGGGCTACAACAATGTAGAAGGCCACTCAGTCCAAATCCTAGCACAACTAGGTCAAAAATGCAGAAAACCAACCCTGAACCGTAATTGCAGGTTCCCAAAGCACACAAAACTGTAATCAGTCCAATTCAGTCTATACAGGTCCAAATGCATTGATTCGAAAGGCATATGATAGCTAAGACATCAATATACAATTCATCAGAAGACACCAACAACAAAATCCAAACCAATTCCAGTCAAAACAGACGATTACAATCACAGTTCGTACATTCTGATCACCCAGAACAGCAACAGTAAAAAAGCCATAACTCACTCTACACTACTCCAAATGCCCTGAAATTTTGCAGGCACTTCAAACTCATCAATACCTACAACTTTGATGTTTTTAGTAAAGTCCAATTCGGTCTCTAACCCTATGATCCAAAACCGGACAGAATTGGGGGTTATCAACCCTAACTTTTCTCATTTCAATCCAAACCCAAAATTGATTGCAATTTCCTATCATATGCACCTACTAGAGCCATAGCCCCTTATTACCAACCATCAAAAACAACCACACCATCAAGATCACATAAAACCAGAAAATTCCTCAAAAAAATAAAAACTTAACCAAATCACTTCAAACCAAGAAATAAACCACAATTTCTAACACAATAGCCACCATTAGGCATAAATTCAACATCATTAGGTGTAAGAGGATAGTCAATCACTACTTACCAAGTAAACAAGAGAGAGGAAGTGGTAGACCACCTTAGCTCCTCCAAAAAACTTCACTAAGCAACTCACTAGCACCTAATGGAAAGCTTTTATGGAGTAGAAACTAGTTGATGCAATTGGTTTGGAAGATTGAGCTAAATGGAAGCTTGAAATTGGAAGCAATTCTCTTCCTTCTTGAGCTTGAGGAAGTCGGCCACCAAGGAGTGAAAATAATGAATTTTTGAGGTAATTTTTAGATATTTAACCACTTAGTCAAAAGGTCAAAAACATGAATAGTAAGTCATAAAGTCCACCCAATGGAAAAATGACACTTGGCATACTAGTAAATGCATTTCTATCCTTTGGTCACCTTTCACATCAATCACCTCACACTCCTCTACTTATCTCTTAACACCCGATAAATTTTACACAGTATCCGAAACTTAACCTTATTGGCCGAATTTTTCCGAACTTTTTGCACTAGTGGGGCCCACGTCCATAATCGATCCGTAATTTTTCAAAAACTACCCAATGCTAGAAAAATCATCTAAAAACTATAATTACTCATAAAATCCACCAAGAAAATATTCCTAGGCCAGACAATGCAGAAAACATGCAATTAAAGGGGAAAAACCCTAGGAAAATTATTAGGGCAATTATGGGTTCTCACACCCACGTCCCCGTCCACTACGTGTTCCTTCCATAACTTTTTACTTGGTCTAGGCAATGGTACTAAACCAATATAAAACAATGCATGTAAGTAAAACCCAAAGATTTTCCAAACAAAGATATACATTCCAAACAAGGCAAACAACACACATATATACAATCAGTCAAGTCAAGTTCAGTCAAGTCAAGTACAAGCATGGACAATCCCCAAGGGAATGGCCTTATCAAAAGAAATATACACGTAGCTAATCTAGCCGTACAAAATGATTAGCTAAGGCCCTTGTGAGAACCCGTAAAACCCTAATATTTTTCCTAGGGTTTATTACCCCTTAATTACATAATTTTTTTTGCATTTTCTGGCTTAGAAATATTTTCCTGGTGAATTTTATGCGCAATTATTCACACCCACTAGAGTCAAAGCCCCTTATTACAAACCATCAAAAACAACCACACCATCAAGATCATATGAAACCAAAAAATTCATCATAAAATGGAAAACTTCACCAAATCAAGCCAAACCAAGAAATAAATCATATATTCCAACACTCAAGCCACTTCTAAGCATACTATAACCATCATTAGGTGTAGTAGGGGGGGTTCAAGCATCACTTACCAAGTAACAAGAGAGAGAGGGATGATGGCCACCTTAGAGCTTTAAACAAATTTCACTAGAGCACTCACTATCACCAAAAGAAAGGATTTTATGGAATGAAATCAAACCTAAACTCTTGTTTGTGGAAGATTGAGTGATATGGAAGCTTGAAAGTTGGGAAAATTTCTTCTTCTTTGAGAGAGAGAGGGCCGGCCAACACAAGGAAGAAAATGGTGAATTTTGTGAATTTTGTTGATATTTATTCCTTTGGTCAAAAAAGTCAAGAAAGTGAATAGTGTTTCTTAAAGTCCAACTAATGAGACGATGACACATGTCACCTTCTTAAATGCAATCCTATCTCTTCTTTTCTCTCTCACATCAATCATATCACACTCCCTACTTATCACTTAACACCCGATAAATTTTTCACAGTATCCGAAACTTAACCTTATTGGCCGAATTTTTCCGAACATTTCACACTAGTGGGTCCCACATCCAATAGATAATCTTAATTTTCTAAAAATTCACCAATGCTAGAAAAAATATCTAAAAACAGAAATGCAATCAATTTTGGATTTGAAGTGAATTGTGAAAAGTTAGGGTTCATGAACCCCTAATCTGTCCGAAATTTTAGGTCATAGATAGAGGCCGAATTGGACTTTACTCAAAACATGAAAGTTGTAGGTATTGATGAGTATGAAGTGCCTTAAAAATTTCAGGGTATTTGGAGTAGTATAGAGTGAGTTATTCTGTTTTTACTGTTGCTGTTTTGGTGCACAGAATGTCCGAACTGCGAGAGTAATTGCCTGTTTTGACTGGAATTGGTTTGGATTTTGAAGTTGGTGTCTTCTGAGGAAATGTAGCTGGATGTCTTAGCTAACTTATGCCTTTGGAATTTCGGCATTTGGACCTGTGTAGGCTGAGATTGACGTATTACAGTTTTGTGTGTTTTGCAAACCTGTTTTGGTAATTCTGGTTTGGTATTGGGCACTTTTGACCTAGTTGTGCTAGGATTTGTACTGAGAGGCCTTCTACATTGTTGTAGCCCTGTCTTTTAGCTTCGAGATGGTGGGTCTTACGCCCTCATCCGATAAGCGTAGCGCATTTTGTGCCATTACCGCATACGGAGGCCAAACCTGTTTTTGTTGATTGATCAAATGAGTTATATTTTCTGATTTTCTGGTTTGCTATTATGCTTATATATGTATATGAAACCCTATTGGGGTTGTGATTGGCATGGCTTTATGATTCGTTATCGAGTCTCATTGTACTTGTTTGCATGTTTTAAGGCTTACTCTTATTCCGGTCATTTCTTAGCTAACTTTTGTACTTGTATTGCTTTGAGCCTAGTGAACGGCTTTTGGGAAATGAGATGACTTTTGTGTGAGGTTTTGGGACTGATTTGAGGAAATCATGAAGCCTTAATGGCTGAAAAAGTAAGAAATTTAGGGGAAATGCTGTCCGATTTTCTAGGCCGTTTGGTTCTTTAAATTGGATTTGCCTTTTGATGGAAATGAAGGGCTTTTGGGTTGTTGACCCTAGGTCTTCATGTTATCTTTTGTTTCCAAGAAAATCATGTTTTTGCACCCTTGCATTAGTATTTTTGGGCAAGGCGTACGACGTGTAGTCGAGCCTCACTTGTGCATTCCGTTTACTCGATTTTGGATATGAAACCTTCAATTGGTTTATTTTGATTATTTTAGGGTTTCTTGGCGATTAAGGCCAATCTGAAGTAAAAACTTTTGAAGTTGAGCCGGTGAGTGTACCACTCCCCTCCATTGCTGTTTAACTTGATTTCTGCTCTGCAATCTGTTTATTTGTTCGAGACGAGGGTGTACTTTATCACACTCGTTCTCTAGTCTGTTCATATGCCAATTTACTATGCAAAAATTTGAATCTGTTATCTGTGTCTGCATCTGTTCGGATTTCTATGACCTATGAGCTCAATCCTGTGGCTAAGTTATTCGAGTCGGGCCGGCAAGGGCCTGGACGATTAGATAACGAACCACGGTAGTCTGTTCGGGAATTTTGGGTATTGAGACCCTTGATTCCGGGTATACTCGAGTATTACCATTTTGTTCGTTTGAGGTGAGCGGGCCCGGTAAAGGGGTGTTTGGTGGACGGAATTTGGTGATAAGAGGGGTCTACGGACGCATTGGTTCTATATACGTTGACGGAGAGTCAACCGGTTTGGATCAAGTATTGCGCTGGAAATTTGGCTCCTGAGAGCCACCCGTATCCTTCTGATTTGAATCATTGGTTCCTTTGCTTTACATCTGACATGTGTATCTGATTTGTTAAATGTGAAATGCCATGGCTTTAATGCTATCTGTTTGGTATCTCATTGAGCGCAAGCTCACCCCTTTCCGTTCCTTTTGTTTTCCTTACAGGAAAATAAACCCTTTTGGTCTGGATTTGACAAATGGCTGCCAAATTGAGCTAGTTGAACATATCTTTTGTATAGCTCATGTATTAAAACCCTAAGTGTACTTTTGGGGCGTTTTCTCTTTTGATTTGGCAAACCGTGTGTATATATTAACTTTTGAAAACTTTTGTATGTCATTTTGATTTGTAAACGCTAAAGTTCAGATGTGAATGTTTGTTGGCTATTTCGGTTGGGTTCTGACGGGTTGGTCACTATTCATGGCCGACTTCGGATTTCATTGTTTTAAAATTTTGGGTTATTTTACCATTTTGACTCATTTACGCTCGTTCGTAAGTTCCGGATCGCTATAGATAGTTCTAGTCTGCATCGTGAGTCCTGGCGAGAGCTGGGCAGGCAGTCCGCTCACCCCTTTGGTTCGCCTTAGGGGAAAGTGGGGCTGTTACAAGTGGTATCAGAGCCTGCTTCGCGTGGTCTCTGCGCGGAGTGAGACTGGGCCAAGTGGTGTTGTGGTCCTAATTTCATGAATTTGTCTAAGTGCTCGTTTGAGCGTAAGTTATGAACCGGGGATGTGATAAGTGTACGAATCATTATCATGGGACTCGGGGAAGCTAGGTATGTATGTCGGGTAGGAATCCTTAATAAAGATGGTTTACTCTTGGGACCGGCCGGCTCGAGGTGTGAATTATCTTAGATGGGATTCTTGCGCCCGGATACGAAAGATATGAGGGCCTAGGTTAGAAAGGATTTGGTGAACTAGAAAGGCCATTTCTCGGTGGATCGTTTATGTTTGTACTTGACTTAACTGGCTGTATATATGATAAGGAATTTCGAGGACGAAATTCTTTTAAGAGGGGGAGAGTGTGAGAACCCGTAAAACCCTAATATTTTTCCTAGGGTTTATTACCCCTTAATTACATAATTTTTTTTGCATTTTCTGGCTTAGAAATATTTTCCTGGTGAATTTTATGCGCAATTATTCACACCCACTAGAGTCAAAGCCCCTTATTACAAACCATCAAAAACAACCACACCATCAAGATCATATGAAACCAAAAAATTCATCATAAAATGGAAAACTTCACCAAATCAAGCCAAACCAAGAAATAAATCATATATTCCAACACTCAAGCCACTTCTAAGCATACTATAACCATCATTAGGTGTAGTAGGGGGGGTTCAAGCATCACTTACCAAGTAACAAGAGAGAGAGGGATGATGGCCACCTTAGAGCTTTAAACAAACTTCACTAGAGCACTCACTATCACCAAAAGAAAGGATTTTATGGAATGAAATCAAACCTAAACTCTTGTTTGTGGAAGATTGAGTGATACGGAAGCTTGAAAGTTGGGAAAATTTCTTCTTCTTTGAGAGAGAGAGGGCCGGCCAACACAAGGAAGAAAATGGTGAATTTTGTGAATTTTGTTGATATTTATTCCTTTGGTCAAAAAAGTCAAGAAAGTGAATAGTGTTTCTTAAAGTCCAACTAATGAGACGATGACACATGTCACCTTCTTAAATGCAATCCTATCTCTTCTTTTCTCTCTCACATCAATCATATCACACTCCCTACTTATCACTTAACACCCGATAAATTTTTCACAGTATCCGAAACTTAACCTTATTGGCCGAATTTTTCCGAACTTTTCGCACTAGTGGGTCCCACATCCAATAGATAATCTTAATTTTCTAAAAATTCACCAATGCTAGAAAAAATATCTAAAAACAGAAATGCAATCAATTTTGGATTTGAAGTGAATTGTGAAAAGTTAGGGTTCATGAACCCCTAATCTGTCCGAAATTTTAGGTCATAGATAGATGCCGAATTGGACTTTGCTCAAAACATGAAAGTTGTAGGTATTGATGAGTATGAAGTGCCTGCAAAATTTCAGGGTATTTGGAGTAGTATAGAGTGAGTTATTCCGTTTTTACTGTTGCTGTTTTGGTGCACAGAATGTCCGAACTGCGAGAGTAATTGACTGTTTTGACTGGAATTGGTTTGGATTTTGAAGTTGGTGTCTTCTGAGGAAATGTAGCTGGATGTCTTAGCTAACTTATGCCTTTGGAATTTCGGCATTTGGACCTGTGTAGGCTGAGATTGACGTATTACAGTTTTGTGTGTTTTGCAAACCTGTTTTGGTAATTCTGGTTTGGTATTGGGCACTTTTGACCTAGTTGTGCTAGGATTTGGACTGAGAGGCCTTCTACATTGTTGTAGCCCTGTCTTTTAGCTTCGAGATGGTGGGTCTTACGCCCTCATCCGATAAGCGTAGCGCATTTTGTGCCATTACCGCATACGGAGGCCAAACCTGTTTTTGTTGATTGATCAAATGAGTTATATTTTCTGATTTTCTGGTTTGCTATTATGCTTATATATGTATATGAAACCCTATTGGGGTTGTGATTGGCATGGCTTTATGATTCGTTATCGAGTCTCATTGTACTTGTTTGCATGTTTTAAGGCTTACTCTTATTCCGGTCATTTCTTAGCTAACTTTTGTACTTGTATTGCTTTGAGCCTAGTGAACGGCTTTTGGGAAATGAGATGACTTTTGTGTGAGGTTTTGGGACTGATTTGAGGAAATCATGAAGCCTTAATGGCTGGAAAAGTAAGAAATTTAGGGGAAATGCTGTCCGATTTTCTAGGCCGTTTGGTTCTTTAAGTTGGATTTGCCTTTTGATGGAAATGAAGGGCTTTTGGGTTGTTGACCCTAGGTCTTCATGTTATCTTTTGTTTCCAAGAAAATCATGTTTTTGCACCCTTGCATTAGTATTTTTGGGCAAGGCGTACGACGTGTAGTCGAGCCTCACTTGTGCATTCCGTTTACTCGATTTTGGATATGAAACCTTCAATTGGTTTATTTTGATTATTTTAGGGTTTCTTGGCGATTAAGGCCAATCTGAAGTAAAAACTTTTGAAGTTGAGCCGGTGAGTGTACCACTCCCCTCCATTGCTGTTTAACTTGATTTCTGCTCTGCAATCCGTTTATTTGTTCGAGACGAGGGTGTACTTTATCACACTCGTTCTCTAGTCTGTTCATATGCCAATTTGAATCTGTTATCTGTGTCTGCATCTGTTCGGATTTCTATGACCTATGAGCTCAATCCTGTGGCTAAGTTATTCGAGTCGGGCCGGCAAGGGCCTGGACGATTAGATAACGAACCACGGTAGTCTGTTCGGGGATTTTGGGTATTGAGACCCTTGATTCCGGGTATACTCGAGTATTACCATTTTGTTCGTTTGAGGTGAGCGGGCCCAGTAAAGGGGTGTTTGGTGGACGGAATTCGGTGATAAGAGGGGTCTACGGACGCATTGGTTCTATATACGTTGACGGAGAGTCAACCGGTTTGGATCAAGTATTGCGCTGGAAATTTGGCTCCTGAGAGCCACCCGTATCCTTCTGATTTGAATCATTGGTTCCTTTGCTTTACATCTGACATGTGTATCTGATTTGTTAAATGTGAAATGCCATGGCTTTAATGCTATCTGTTTGGTATCTCATTGAGCGCAAGCTCACCCCTTTCCGTTCCTTTTGTTTTCCTTACAGGAAAATAAACCCTTTTGGTCTGGATTTGACAAATGGCTGCCAAATTGAGCTAGTTGAACATATCTTTTGTATAGCTCATGTATTAAAACCCTAAGTGTACTTTTGGGGCGTTTTCTCTTTTGATTTGGCAAACCGTGTGTATATATTAACTTTTGAAAACTTTTGTATGTCATTTTGATTTGTAAACGCTAAAGTTCAGATGTGAATGTTTGTTGGCTATTTCGGTTGGGTTCTGACGGGTTGGTCACTATTCATGGCCGACTTCGGATTTCATTGTTTTAAAATTTTGGGTTATTTTACCATTTTGACTCATTTACGCTCGTTCGTAAGTTCCGGATCGCTATAGATAGTTCTAGTCTGCATCGTGAGTCCTGGCGAGAGCTGGGCAGGCAGTCCGCTCACCCCTTTGGTTCGCCTTAGGGGAAAGTGGGGCTGTTACAAGTGGTATCAGAGCCTGCTTCGCGTGGTCTCTGCGCGGAGTGAGACTGGGCCAAGTGGTGTTGTGGTCCTAATTTCATGAATTTGTCTAAGTGCTCGTTTGAGCGTAAGTTATGAACCGGGGATGTGATAAGTGTACGAATCATTATCATGGGACTCGGGGAAGCTAGGTATGTATGTCGGGTAGGAATCCTTAATAAAGATGGTTTACTCTTGGGACCGGCCGGCTCGAGGTGTGAATTATCTTAGATGGGATTCTTGCGCCCGGATACGAAAGATATGAGGGCCTAGGTTAGAAAGGATTTGGTGAACTAGAAAGGCCATTTCTCGGTGGATCGTTTATGTTTGTACTTGACTTAACTGGCTGTATATATGATAAGGAATTTCGAGGACGAAATTCTTTTAAGAGGGGGAGAGTGTGAGAACCCGTAAAACCCTAATATTTTTCCTAGGGTTTATTACCCCTTAATTACATAATTTTTTTTGCATTTTCTGGCTTAGAAATATTTTCCTGGTGAATTTTATGCGCAATTATTCACACCCACTAGAGTCAAAGCCCCTTATTACAAACCATCAAAAACAACCACACCATCAAGATCATATGAAACCAAAAAATTCATCATAAAATGGAAAACTTCACCAAATCAAGCCAAACCAAGAAATAAATCATATATTCCAACACTCAAGCCACTTCTAAGCATACTATAACCATCATTAGGTGTAGTAGGGGGGGTTCAAGCATCACTTACCAAGTAACAAGAGAGAGAGGGATGATGGCCACCTTAGAGCTTTAAACAAACTTCACTAGAGCACTCACTATCACCAAAAGAAAGGATTTTATGGAATGAAATCAAACCTAAACTCTTGTTTGTGGAAGATTGAGTGATACGGAAGCTTGAAAGTTGGGAAAATTTCTTCTTCTTTGAGAGAGAGAGGGCCGGCCAACACAAGGAAGAAAATGGTGAATTTTGTGAATTTTGTTGATATTTATTCCTTTGGTCAAAAAAGTCAAGAAAGTGAATAGTGTTTCTTAAAGTCCAACTAATGAGACGATGACACATGTCACCTTCTTAAATGCAATCCTATCTCTTCTTTTCTCTCTCACATCAATCATATCACACTCCCTACTTATCACTTAACACCCGATAAATTTTTCACAGTATCCGAAACTTAACCTTATTGGCCGAATTTTTCCGAACTTTTCGCACTAGTGGGTCCCACATCCAATAGATAATCTTAATTTTCTAAAAATTCACCAATGCTAGAAAAAATATCTAAAAACAGAAATGCAATCAATTTTGGATTTGAAGTGAATTGTGAAAAGTTAGGGTTCATGAACCCCTAATCTGTCCGAAATTTTAGGTCATAGATAGATGCCGAATTGGACTTTGCTCAAAACATGAAAGTTGTAGGTATTGATGAGTATGAAGTGCCTGCAAAATTTCAGGGTATTTGGAGTAGTATAGAGTGAGTTATTCCGTTTTTACTGTTGCTGTTTTGGTGCACAGAATGTCCGAACTGCGAGAGTAATTGACTGTTTTGACTGGAATTGGTTTGGATTTTGAAGTTGGTGTCTTCTGAGGAAATGTAGCTGGATGTCTTAGCTAACTTATGCCTTTGGAATTTCGGCATTTGGACCTGTGTAGGCTGAGATTGACGTATTACAGTTTTGTGTGTTTTGCAAACCTGTTTTGGTAATTCTGGTTTGGTATTGGGCACTTTTGACCTAGTTGTGCTAGGATTTGGACTGAGAGGCCTTCTACATTGTTGTAGCCCTGTCTTTTAGCTTCGAGATGGTGGGTCTTACGCCCTCATCCGATAAGCGTAGCGCATTTTGTGCCATTACCGCATACGGAGGCCAAACCTGTTTTTGTTGATTGATCAAATGAGTTATATTTTCTGATTTTCTGGTTTGCTATTATGCTTATATATGTATATGAAACCCTATTGGGGTTGTGATTGGCATGGCTTTATGATTCGTTATCGAGTCTCATTGTACTTGTTTGCATGTTTTAAGGCTTACTCTTATTCCGGTCATTTCTTAGCTAACTTTTGTACTTGTATTGCTTTGAGCCTAGTGAACGGCTTTTGGGAAATGAGATGACTTTTGTGTGAGGTTTTGGGACTGATTTGAGGAAATCATGAAGCCTTAATGGCTGGAAAAGTAAGAAATTTAGGGGAAATGCTGTCCGATTTTCTAGGCCGTTTGGTTCTTTAAGTTGGATTTGCCTTTTGATGGAAATGAAGGGCTTTTGGGTTGTTGACCCTAGGTCTTCATGTTATCTTTTGTTTCCAAGAAAATCATGTTTTTGCACCCTTGCATTAGTATTTTTGGGCAAGGCGTACGACGTGTAGTCGAGCCTCACTTGTGCATTCCGTTTACTCGATTTTGGATATGAAACCTTCAATTGGTTTATTTTGATTATTTTAGGGTTTCTTGGCGATTAAGGCCAATCTGAAGTAAAAACTTTTGAAGTTGAGCCGGTGAGTGTACCACTCCCCTCCATTGCTGTTTAACTTGATTTCTGCTCTGCAATCCGTTTATTTGTTCGAGACGAGGGTGTACTTTATCACACTCGTTCTCTAGTCTGTTCATATGCCAATTTGAATCTGTTATCTGTGTCTGCATCTGTTCGGATTTCTATGACCTATGAGCTCAATCCTGTGGCTAAGTTATTCGAGTCGGGCCGGCAAGGGCCTGGACGATTAGATAACGAACCACGGTAGTCTGTTCGGGGATTTTGGGTATTGAGACCCTTGATTCCGGGTATACTCGAGTATTACCATTTTGTTCGTTTGAGGTGAGCGGGCCCAGTAAAGGGGTGTTTGGTGGACGGAATTCGGTGATAAGAGGGGTCTACGGACGCATTGGTTCTATATACGTTGACGGAGAGTCAACCGGTTTGGATCAAGTATTGCGCTGGAAATTTGGCTCCTGAGAGCCACCCGTATCCTTCTGATTTGAATCATTGGTTCCTTTGCTTTACATCTGACATGTGTATCTGATTTGTTAAATGTGAAATGCCATGGCTTTAATGCTATCTGTTTGGTATCTCATTGAGCGCAAGCTCACCCCTTTCCGTTCCTTTTGTTTTCCTTACAGGAAAATAAACCCTTTTGGTCTGGATTTGACAAATGGCTGCCAAATTGAGCTAGTTGAACATATCTTTTGTATAGCTCATGTATTAAAACCCTAAGTGTACTTTTGGGGCGTTTTCTCTTTTGATTTGGCAAACCGTGTGTATATATTAACTTTTGAAAACTTTTGTATGTCATTTTGATTTGTAAACGCTAAAGTTCAGATGTGAATGTTTGTTGGCTATTTCGGTTGGGTTCTGACGGGTCGGTCACTATTCATGGCCGACTTCGGATTTCATTGTTTTAAAATTTTGGGTTATTTTACCATTTTGACTCATTTACGCTCGTTCGTAAGTTCCGGATCGCTATAGATAGTTCTAGTCTGCATCGTGAGTCCTGGCGAGAGCTGGGCAGGCAGTCCGCTCACCCCTTTGGTTCGCCTTAGGGGAAAGTGGGGCTGTTACAGCCCTTCTCTCTATCCGCCCTATATACAAAACCAAAACTATCCAAAACAACTCTAGGAGTCATAACCTAGACCGACGACGAGCTATGAGACCCACCCGACGGAGTGGATGCAACCCCAGTCTCAGGCCCCGCACAAGAGTCCTCGTCACTCACGCCCTCGACCACATCCGCGCAAAGGTTCAGGATCGAGGCAGCTCGAGCCTTAACCTTGCGAGCGCGCTTGGTCTCGCGCTCTTGGACTTCCTTCAGCTGAGCGCAGAGGTCATCAACCCTATCCTTTGCATCAAGCACGTCGTACTTCAGACCCTCAATGCGCTCGGCCTGTCTCTCATTGGCCGCCCTAAGTTGGGTCACATCGGCCTCCAGCCTAGCATTCTCTCCGGCCAACTCCCTACGCTCCCCGTCCAATGCAAACACGAGAGCGTTAGGATAGGCATACTTATGTTTACACTCACACCGTCGAAGACGGTTAGACGGGCTCCACCGCACGACGGCCCCTCCTGGCCGTATTTGGTACGGGATCACTGGGAGCGCTACACGAGGTCGCTTGCCTGCAGGGTCACCACTCGGTCCACTAGATCCGTCCATCCTACACCAAAAGCAATTAACCATAAATAATCTTAAAGGCCATAAACAATAAACCCTCAAATCAAGCATTCCAATAACACCCAGGCTAATTCAAACCTAGGCTCTGATACCACCTGTGACAGCCCCACCTTCCCCTAAGACGAACCAAAGGGGTTAGCGGACTGCCTGTCCAGCTCTCGCCAGGACTAACGGGCAGTTACACGCGATCTAAAACGTTTCGGGAAAGTAAAAGCGCGCTCGGACAAGCCACAAGTACCAAAATAAAACAAATAAAATAAATAAAAAAAAATGAAAATGATGAATAGTGTCTGGAACAGTGAAATCCGGCCGGATTCTTGGCCGGATACTGTCCAGTAGCTAACAGCCCGGATTCAAATTTTCCCCAGGCAATCCGGCCGACAATCCGGCCAGTTTCTGGCCGGATTCCTGGCCGGATTCAGGCCAGGCAGTCCTCGCCAAAATTTTTTCTTTTGCCGTTTGGAAACCGAACCTGTCCGCAACCCAACCAAACATCAAAAATACATATACAACGTAACATTTAGCGTTTACAAGCCAAAATGGCATATGAAAGTCACTCAAAAGTTAATACATGTACGATTGCCAAATGAAAAGTGAAAACGGCCTCAAAGGCACATTTAAGGTTCAATTCATAAGCTATACATGTCAAAAACTATAGTCATCTAGTTCATTCGGCAACCAATTCAAAAGTCATTCCAAAAGCAGACAGATTCCTGTAAGGAAAACAAAAGGAACGGGGTGAGCTATTTGCCCAGTGAGATACTATCACTCAAGCACCCAAGTGCATATAAGCATCAAGCTTCTCATTCAATACATTAAAAGTAAGCAAGGACACAAATCACATGTGGTGATAAAAGGATACGGGTGGCTCTTAAGAGCCCTTTTTCCTCGTTTACATTTCTTGATCGAACTTCATTGACTCTCCGTCAATTTCAAAAGTAACCAACCGTAGACTCCACTTTACTTCCACTCCTTCCACCCAACATACCCCTACCGGGCCCGAAATCCAAACACTTGCACTTTGGTATTACTCGAGTAAACCGGAATCGAGAGTCTCGCATACTACAAGATTCCATATAACACTTCCCCAAGGCATATCAATTGGCACGACCAAACCCTCGCCGGCTCGATTCAATCAACTACCAATGGGATTGAGCTCAAAAATAACAATTGTAGTCGTTGGATACTCATCCAAACGACACCAAGTCATGTATTTTAATTTCAAGTAACACTTCGTGTAACATTCCAATCACATGATAACAAGGATATAAGGCACACAGTGAGAGTGATAAAGTACACTTTCACTTCAAGCAATTAACATTCAAAGCACCAAGTTCAAGTATTAACGCCATATATTAACACACAAGTGAGTAGTACACTCACCAAGCTCGCAAATGTGGTTTCATGCACTTCCGTCAAAAGAACGTTGTGAACCACCGTCACGCCCTAAAACATGCAAACAAGTATAATGAGACTCGATAACGAGTCATAAACCAAGGCCAAACATGACCCCAATAGGGTTCCATAAGCATATACAAACATTAGAGGAAACCAGAAAATTCGGAAATGCAATTAGCTTTGGCCCTGAAAAAAATAGTTTTTGACCTCGTTTTGCGGTAATGGTACCAATTTCACTACGATTATCGGATGAAGGTGTAAGATACACTGATTCGAACCTAAAAGACAGGGCTACAACATCACAGAAGGTCACTCAACCCAGTTTTGAGTGCAACCATGTCAAAAATGCAAGATACTACACCAAAAACGTAAAACAGATTCACAGAACGCATTCTAGCGGAAACATCATAACTCAGGCTCTCCAAGTCCAAATCTAGAAATTCCAAAACCAACGGAAATCTAAGAAACAGGGATACATTTCATCAGAAGGCCTCGACAACCAATTCGGAAGCAATTCCAGCCAAAACAACCAATTACAGGCGCAATTCTTACATTCGGGTAAAACCAGAATAGCAATAGTAATTTCGACTTTTCTCATTCTACACTACTCCGATTAACCTGAAATTTTGTAGACACCTCTAAAATGTCATTCCCTACAATGTTCATGTTTTAAGTCAAGGCCAATTCGGCCTCTAACTAGGAGCTATAAATTCGGGCAGAATGTTCCCACTAAAACCCTAATTTTCTGAAATTTCTTCCAAACCAGAAATTGGTTGCAATTATCCACTTTTTCCACCTCCCAGAGTCATTATATACCATTTCCAATCATCATAGATAGCCACACAATCATGTTCATATTAAAACAGAAAAATCACCAATAAATAGAAAACTTCACTAATTCAACCACAAATCAAGATGTAATCCATAATATTGCACCTCATACTACCACTAATCATGATTTAAGCATCAATTAAGGGAGGAGGGTGGTTCTTCACAACTCACCTTAGAGACAAGAGAGAGAGAGCAATAGGTCCTCCTAGCTTCCCAAATAACTCCACAAATCAACTCACTAACACTAATTGAAGAGGTTTTATGGAGAAATTGCAAGTTTCAATGGTTGGTTTTGATGATTTGGAGCAAGCTTGAAGAGTTTTCTTCCTTGTGCTTAGAGAAAGAGAGAGAGAAAGAGAGAGCCAGCCACCATGGAGGATTTTTGATGATTTTTGGTTTATTTAAGTCAAATGGTAAGACCATGAATAGTTTTCCTAAAGTAAACCCACTCAAATGGTGACACTTGTCACCTTTTATTAAATACTTACCTAACTTGTCTCTCTTATACCAATCCACTTAGCACCCTCTACTTATCTCTTAACACCCGGTAAATTAATGCCAATATTCAAAACTTAACCTAGTTGGCCGAATTTTTCTGAACTTCTCGCACTAGTGGGTCCCACGTCCGGTATACGCTCTTAATTTCTCAAAATCTATTTGATACTAGAAAAATCATCTAAAAATTATATCTGCTCCTTAAAATTATCTCGAAATGTTTCTAATCACGAAAATGCAGAAAACAAGCCATGAAAAATCCTAAAACCTAGAAAATAACAAATTACGGGTTCTCACACATTTGCTTGATTAGATTAGGAAATACCCCTCGAATATGGGATATGGACGAATTTGGCTTTCTAAAAGGGAAATCTAGTCACGAATCTTAGTTCCCCGCACCCGTTATGATGCATTCCTTTAGGTCATGTATATTTGTATAATATTTTCTTTCTTTCTTTCTTTCGAGTCTCACATTTTTGCATATTCGTGACCTAAATCATATCTTTCGAGTCTCAAATTTTTGCAAATCGGAATTAGAAATTCCTATTTCGATTTCAAATCTGTTTTTCATATATATATATAATATAACATTTATATTATAATAATAATTTTTATATTCATGAATTCGGTGAAATCGGAATTCCTATTTCGATTTCAATTTCGTTTTCACACATACATATAATATTTTTTTATATATATGTAATATAATATTTATATAATAATAATAATCATTTTTATATTCATGAATTCGGTGAAATCAGAATTTACCGAATTTCGAATTCGAATTCCGGAATTGGTGAATTCGAAATCGAAATCGGTCGAAAATTCAGATACCAAAATTCTGAAAAATTCCGATTTCAAAGTTCTGAATTACCGATTTCGATTTCGATTCACACCCCTACTCAATACCAAGTGGTGATTACTATTTTTTCAAAACTCTTTTTAAACTATTATTTTTGGTCAAAACCGTCACACTTTTAAGTACCATATAGACCCATTTTTCTTTATTTTCTAAAAAATTAAAAACTCCATTTTCACTCAAAATAAAGCAAAAAATTCATTTTTACTCAAAAACAATCAAAAACTCATTTTCTCAATCAAAAACTGTTATTTTTCATTAAAAATGAGGCGCGACAGCTTGGCGACTCCACTGGGGACAATAGAGGGTCTGAGCATTTGATTTAGTCAATTCTTTTCTTATTCTAAGATTCTTATATATCACATTTGGAGGTTTTAGGTTACATTTTTCTTTTTCTTTTTCCTTTCCCTTTTTCCTCTTTTTAAGGTTTTTACATTTTCACACGCGCGTAATCACCCCTCGCACACCGCATATGTGATGAATGCATGGTTTATTTATTTGCTTTTTACTTGTATCGCACTTGCATCTTGGGGAGGGAGGTAGCTATCCTAGAACCGTCAACCACATTTGATGGTATTATAATCCCTCCCCTCAAAAGAAAAGCACTCCATACGTGCATACATTACTTTTTACCCTATTTTTTTCTTTTTCGTGGGCGTTTCCCACACTTCCTTGTAGGATTAGGATCGATTTTCTTAGATAAGCGGATGGTGTGTTCTACGCCCATAGCAATGCCTAAGGGATCACTCGAGCCACCGACCGAAGGCCCTGGGATTGATGACCTTTCGCCTTTTGGTCTGAAGGCTTGGGAGCCTGAAGTCTTATCGAGTCTTGATGCATTAGTAAGCCAAACCTCATGCATCCATATTAGAAATACCTTAGGATAGAGTCAACCTTACCCCAACTAGGAACACTAAGTACGGGGGAGGGATTCCACCCTTTTTTCCTTATTTTCTTGTCGCTTTATATTGTTTAATTGTCACAATGTGTTATGTGTTGAACTAACATTTCCCTGTTTTCTCATCTTTTGCATTCACAAATGCTAGAAAATAAGAGATCTGACATGATCTTCTTTTAGAACCTACCCTCTTAGATTGGCTATTGCACGTTTAAGATTCCGATTTATTGCATTTGTAGACTAATAATTGCATATCATTTTAGACCCTCCCTGACATACAAAGGGTCCATTTAGGTCATGTTTTTATTTTAAAATTGCATATTTAATTGCTTTTACTAAACTGGTATCATGCATCCACCTTAGACGCGAATGCCGCATAGGAAATTTCGCGTTAAGAATAAGCCATCGCATGTCTCGGATATATAATCCAATGAGACTTGCATGTTTACAATTTTGTATTGCCTAAGGGTAAAATTCCGAGGTAAAGTACTAAAAGTGAAATCTCTCCTCAAATGGCTCCATGCAGAATGTTAAACTAGATACCTCGAGAACTGACAGACTAGAAAAATAACATCACACATGAGGTGATCAGACTGTTCCAGTATATAGGGCGTTTATCGAGTCTCCTAAACATAACCCCAAATGTTGCGGTAATTCAAGCTTTGCTCGAGTACTGGGATCCGGAAGGTTCTGTTTTTCAATTTGGTGACTGTGAGCTAACACCAATCTTGGAGGAAATAGAAGGACTATTGGAAGTACTTGGGAAGGGTTACCCTATGATATACCCAACTAGTGGAACCAAAGAACAGTTTTGTAGGTTAGGTTAAGACAATCTAGCATGAACCAATACCCGGATGTGAAATCGTGCCCATTGGAATTCCTGAACAAGCGATTTGGGGAGAGGGAATCTTATGACCAATACCACGATGACTTCTTTATCAGTAGAGAACAATGGGAGGAGAAGTGAGTGCAAGCGTTTGGACTAACTCTAATCAATTTACTGTTGTTCCCACAAAAACATGGAAAAGTCACTTGTTCAACTATCAATATGATTCAGAGTTTGTTTTTAGGAATCAAGGGAAAGACCCCTACCCTGGTATCTATTATCATTGCTGATATCTTCACAGCTGTTACCGAGTGTCAAAAGAAAAGATGGTTCTTCTATGCGTCAAATGTGGTACTTCAAATGTGGGCAATGGAACATCTATAAAAAAGAACGCTCAACCCCTTGGGATCATGTCTTCCAACAGCGAATTGGGTCGAATCACACCAAGAAAGGGTTAAAAGATACTACCGAATAGCATCTCCGAGTCTGTTTGTTCAAGAGTTCGATAATTTGACTCCGGATAAAGTACAATGGGTTCTTGATTGGACAAAAGTAAGGGATCCGGTTTTCACGACTACACAACATAGTTTCATCCCTCTAGCAGGGACCAATGGATTGGTCGAGTACGTTCCGCAACGAGTCATGAGGCAGTTTGGCTATCCATAGAGAGTTTCGATAATACAAGGAATGGGAAACATCAGACTCAATACCATTGCCGAGTGCCGAAGCATGGTACTGGAAGTTTGGGGGAATCTTCGGAGCCTGAACAACCTGCACCTAGATCAAGTGAATAAAGTAGAGCCTACGATCATTTTGGAATACAATGAATAGATTAAAATGATAATAGCACAAGGAAGAGAAAGGTCGCCGTCTGTGCCCACTAGTCCTGAAGAACAAAATGAGAAACTAACGAAAGAGTTGGAGGATGACCAATTGCAGATCATAGTGGCCGACCAAGCCTTGAAGGACGCCCGATCACAATTAAAGAGAGAGGCAAGGAAAACTAAGAAGTTGGAGAAAGCATTAGGCGCATTTGACAAAATTCAAGAAGAGATTCAAAAACTTAACATAGGGAATTCTAGGGAGTCATAACATACTAGATTAGCAAGGCATGAGAATTTTGTAAAAATGGTCAGTCGAACCACCAATGAGATTGTAAAGAAGGATTAAACTTATCAGTATTTAATGAGAACTTCCGTCTTAGTTTCTACATTCACTTATCGGTTTGAAATTGGAATTTTATCCCAAAGGTATTGCATCATGTTAGGCCAACCCTTGGCATAAAAAGGGCTTCCCCATAGGACATGCATCCAAATTATTTGAACATCTACTAACTCATGTCTTTTTCCTTTTTCCTTTTTCTTGAATAAATTACAGCAATTTGATATAAAAACAATTTCTAAGCCGATTTCTTTCCTCTACTATCAGGTAATCGTAAATATAGCCACACGAAGAAGCCCCATCATTACCTGATCGCGTAGCCGAGCTTTAAGAACTTGTGTAAACATGAGTACACACCCAGAATCGTTCGATAGGCCTGCAACCGCACCATCAGTTGATTTGGCAAACCTGGGAGCTCAATTGAGCGAAGTGCTAAACAGATTCAACGAGCTAAGGATGGAAATGACCGCGTAACGGCGCGTGATTGATCAGTTGGTCGCTGGTAGCTGTAGTGGTGTCCAACATGAGTCTTTACCTGCTAGTCAACCTAAACCGCCACCAATACTTTTGCCCTATACTCAAACCTCCTTTACTCCACATGTCACAAATCCACCTGAGGAAGCTTTCACTTACCCCACTCATGGCCTACCACATACTTATGCAGCCAACACCCATGTCAATCCTTCTCATCCTCAAATTCCTCTAAATTACCCACCTGTTAATTTGAACATGCCACTTAAACCTTAGGGACCATATTACTAGTCCACCGCTGAACCATTCACGATAGACACCGCTGCCCAAGGAAAAGCTGAAGCAGGAGAATCCTCTGTGCCGATTGACAAGAATTTGCTAAAAAGATTGGATCGATTTGACAAGTTCATGAGGAAGAGCCAAGGCTTGATCAAACAAGGAAGATTGGATTATAACGAGTTGTGCCTATTTCCCGATATGCAACTTCTTGTGGGTTTTAAAGCATCCAAATTTAGCAGGTATGACGGAACGGGCAACCCCAAGACGCATCTCCAAATGTTTGCCAACAAATTAGGCAAGCCTATAGATGATGAAAATCTACCAGTTCGGTTGTTCCCTGAGAGCTTAGAAGGTGATGCATTGGACTGGTATTCCAATTTGAAGCCCGAAGAAATGAGGACATGGGTGGATTTGTCAACTGCATTTGTAAGACAATACGAGTACAACTGCGAGCTTGCTCCGACGAGGACCACACTGAAAGGAACCAAAAGGAAACCATCTGAGGATCACAAGACGTATGCAAAGAGATGGAGAAAATTGGCTGCCAAGGTAGAACCTCCCATGACTGAAGAAGAAATTGTTCGTACGTTCATCAAAGCTCATGACCCGCCCTATTTTGAGGAAAATTTTCATATGATCGGGTGTTCTTTCACAGAAATTGTTAATAAATTGGAAGAGTATGATGAGTTTGTGAGAGCAGGGAAGATTGTTAATGTGTCAGCTTTAAAATCACAATTGGAAGCAATGCAAAGTCAAAGCAGCAGTAGTAAGAAGTCTCAGTTCAAGTAGAAAGAAGGGGAAACTTCATTTGTCTAGAACCAAGGCTCTTTTTTCCTACCCAAATACCAATAATACCCCTCCTACTCACCCCGTTACCCATACCAGTCACGCCCTCGACCTGTTTACCATACCACCATCAACCATTCTCGACCTTGACCGAATTACCCAAACACACCCACAACACCATTACACATTTCCCCACCTAACTTTCAGATTAGATCTCGCCCTCCTTATAACCTAAGACCTACTTCACCCGCCAACCCGAATTACCACTATCAACAAACCAATGACACCCAAAATCCAACCCCATACCGAACCTTCACCAATCTAGGTCGGCCCGTTGATCAATTACACGAACAGCTCAAAGCCGCGGGGAAAATTGGTACGGTACCTCCTAAAACCTATCTTAAAGGATTTCTACTTGGTTATGATCCTCAAGTCTTTTGCGCTTATCATTCGGGAGCTCCTGGACATTCAACTGCCAATTGTTGGGCGCTTAAACACAAAATTCAAGACATGATTGAAGCTGGAGACATAATTCTGAGAAGGAGAGATGAACAAGGGCCAAGTGTTAGTAAAAATCCTCTTGCTACGCATAAGGATACTGTTGGAGCTATTACCATAGATGAGGAAATCGAGGAACCTACGTAGTACATTGTAGATGAATCTGAGACAATGGGGTCATTGGAGAACCATTCATATTGGAAGAGGAAGCCTACGAAGTCAAGGAAAAATGCTGATCCTTTTATTCTGGATGTGATACCTTTCGAATGTGAACCTTCAGAGCTTGTAGTACTTGAATTGCCTGAACAAGCTCCTGTTCTTAATCTACAAGAGGTCCCATGGAATTATAGCGAGCCTACGCTATTGATTGGAGGAGAAGAAGCGCCCAAGAAGGAGGTGACTGCCATCACTCGATTTGGAAGAATCATAAATGAACCCGCAGCTAATGGAAAATCCAAAGCAAAGCAAAGTGCCATGCCAACAAGACCAACTGTGACTGAAGAAAAGGCATTCAATTTCCTCAGGATATTGAAGAAAAGCGAATATAAAGTGATCGAACAGTTGGATAAAATGTCAGCTCAAATTTCTATATTGAATCTGCTCTTAACTTCGGAACTTCATATAGAAGCTTTGCTCAAGGTGTTAACTGAGGCTCAAGTGCCTAAGAATATTCCGGTTGACAAATTCACCCACGTAATCGAACATGTTTTGGCTTCAAATTAGATTTCCTTTTCGGATGAAGATTTAACTTCGGAGGGGATTGGACACAACAAAGTGCTGTATATCTCAGTCCGTTGTAATGGGAAGTTATTGCCAAGAGTTCTGATAGACAACAGATCTACTCTAAATATCTGTCCGTGGAATACTTTGGTTAAGTCGGGGTTTCATGATGCCAAATTTCGACCATCTGCCACCGTGGTGAGAGGATTTGATGGTGTGAAAAGAGAATCAATGGGAGAAGTGGATTTAGTGCTAGAAATTGGACCTGCCCAATTCCAAGTTATATGCCAAATTATGGATTTCTCGAGTATTTATAATATTCTACTTGGACGACCTTGGATTCACACTTCAGGCACTATACCATCTTCGCTCCATCAAATGTTGAAATTTGTGGTAAATGGCCAATTGATCACGGTGTTTGTAGAGGATGATTGTACTATGATTGTCAATTCTAGGCCAAATAAGGAAGGTGATAAGAAATCTCTAGTTTCCCCGCACCATGTAGCTGACATTGTTTCAGCAGGCTGGGTAGCTAAAGACAAGACGGTGGTGAGAATGAATTTACCTGAAACCAGTGTTATGATGGCTAAAGAGATGATTCGGGGAGGATACGAGATAGGCAAGGGTCTCAGGCATAACTTGCAAGGAGTCTTAGAACCAATAGAGTTTCAAGGAAAGAAAGACACTTTTGGACTAGGGTGTCAACCTACTGCCAGAGACAAGAAAGAAATGATGGACCTTAAAAGAGCGGAGAAGGAAGGAAAGCAGATTATCAGGAGTATCCCACCGTTGTACTGCACTTTTCCCTATCCATCAGAAGTGATTAGATCTGAAGTGGACCCGATCGAGGAGGTGGATATTGGTTTGTCTGAGCTATTTGTGGGGGTTACTTATGATGGTGAGCTGTCAGAGAATCCAGAATTTCTAGAGGTTCTCGTGGAAGCGATGAAGAATTGGACCAGTGATTTCTTTCCCTCCCGAAGGAAATTTCGGTAAATCTAAGGGATTGCCTTTGGTTGAGAGGTCTGAAAGAAATCATATGCACTGTTCATCTTTTACATTTCAATTTTGTAAATAGTTTTGAATCAAATGACTTTCAATACAAGTCTTATGTTAAATAGCATCTCTTTTAATTAAGTAGCATATTATGATGTTTTGTCCTTTATTTGAAATTCAATGAAATTCACAATATTTATTTTCCAAATTGTTTTACTTACGCATTGTTGTATATATCTCATTATTTTCAGATGGGCAAAAATAAAACACATTGACCCTTTGTGTGACAGCCCCACCTTCCCTTAAGGCATACCAAAGGGGTTAGCGGACTGCCTGCCCAACTCTCGCCAGGATTACTAAGACGGTTATATACAATCGAAAACGTTCCGGAAGATATTAGCGCGCTCAAACGATTCAAAATTCGCGAAACGGAAAACGGAAAAACGGAGCGGCACATGAATAGTGTCGGCCACGTCACAATCCGGCCGGGTTCTTGGCCGGATTGGAGGCAGCAGCCAACCGCCTGGATTAAAAAAAAATCCAAGGCAATCCGGCCAAGATTTGGCCGGATTCTCAGCCGGATTCCCCTGTGCCTTTCCCGCCAAAATTTTTCCTTTTGTCGTTCAAAATCCGATCCTGTCCGAAACCCAACCGATTACCAGTCAATCATATAACCCTTAAAAATAGACATTTACAAACCGATTATCACACATAAACATTATTAAACACTTTTATACACATATAGTTGCAAATTTACAACTCCAAAGGAAATGTTGGATCAAAATACATGTAAGGTTTTTCAACCATCGAGGAGCTATACAAAAGAATATTAAACTAGCTCAACTCGGCTTCAAAATCACAGTTCCCCAAAAGGGTATTCATATCCCTGTAAGGAAAACAAAGGCAATAGAGTGAGTTTTCCCCCAATGAGGTACCATCATGCAAATCAGCAAAGTTCACATAAGCACAAAGTTGCTCAATCCAAATATGTTCAACAAGTAAACCGAACTAACACCACATTTCAATACAATAAAGGATACGGTCGGCTCTCAGGAGCCCTTTTCCTCACTTGCCGAACTTGATCTCGCCCCGTTGACTCTCCGTAAACGCCTAAAGAGGAACCAATACCGTAGACCCCACTTTTCTCCAATTTCCATCCACCTCACATACCCCTACCCAATGATTCCATAGAAACAGTCCCCATGGCTTGTCAATCTCCTCGACCATGCCCTTGCTGGCTCGAATCAATCGACCGCCGATGGGGTTGAGCTCAAAATCAACAGTAAAAGTCATTGGATACACGTCCAAACGACACCAGTTCAAGTATATTCAAGAGACATTCAATTGATACAGTAAACAGTCACATAAGCCATAGAGAGCGAGAGTGATAAAGTACACCCTCGTCTCAACCAATCTTAGCAGTATACATAAGCATTCGAATCATAGATTTCAAGTATCACAAAGCCATGAAGTAACAATCTTATGAGTAGTACACTCACCAATCAAACAAACAGAGTTTTCACAAATTTCCACCCAGCGAGCACCTTGAATCACCGGCACGCCCTAAAACGTTCAAGAAACACAATGAGACTCGAATACGAGTCATAAACCCAAACCACATATCACTAATGTAAGGCCAATAGAACTTGAAAGTGATATAAGGAACACTTGGGGCTAAGGGTTTAGACAACCCCAAAGTCACTAATTAACACTCTAAGCAACGCAATTCTAAGAAATCATATGAACCGAACATTTGGACAGCATTTCCCCTTAAAATTTCAGATTTCCATCCTACAAGTCAACATTCATTTTCAACTAATACAACCATAACTACAAGCACAAGTCCTACGTCATTCAATACCCCTTATTAGGGTTACAATACCGTTTAAACAAAGCCAATTCAAGAGTTCCATAATAACCCTAGAAAAGCCCCAATTCAAAACCCTAAATCTGAAATTTTCCATACAAAGCGGAAATTTTCCGCAAATAACTACAATTAACACACCAAAGTACCATTTTAGACCATACCAAGCCATCATCCATGGCCAACCAACACTAATCCTATAAAATCAGAAAAATCATGAATAAAAACAAGAATTCATCAATCTCCAATAAAAGTCATGAAATCTTCCACAAAATCACCTCTTTAACTATCACAAGTCACTAATTTAACACTATCAAGAACAAAGGAAGGATTTCTTGGCCACTTACCTTGTAGACTCAAGAAAAGAAACAACTTAGCACCTCCTCTTTCCAAACCACTCCACCAACTACCTTAATCCAACCTAGCTAAGGGTTTTTATGGAGAAATTTGAAGTTTGAACGGTTAAATCTCAAGATTGAAGCAAGAAATGAAGAAACAAGTTGAAAGCTTTCTTTTCTTTTCCGCCTTGTGAAGCTCGGCCAAGATGATGAAGAATGAAGATGATTTTGGGTCCAATTACATATTTAGTAAAGTTAATGAATAGTGGTCAAAGTCCAAGATTGAATCACAAAGTGACACTTGTCACCTTTTTGGTTTAAAGCTATCCCTTTGTCTCTCCAATGTTAACCCATCTAGGTAACCTCTAATTATCTCTCAACACCTAGTAAATTAATCCCTGTATACAAAATGTAACCTTATTGGCCGAATTTTACCGCACTTACCGCACTAGCAGGTCCCACGTTCGGTATACACTCCTAAAATCTCAAAACTAACTTGGACTAGAAAAATGATTTTAAAACTATATTTACTCATAAAAATTATCTAGGAAATTTTCCTAATAAAGAAAATATAGAAAAGGCATGCAATGAAATAAAATAAAGCCTAGAAAATAAGAAAATTTTCGGGTTCTCACACTTTGGATATCACTATTCCGGAATTTGATGATTGCAATCTCGATATCTCTCACGAATTTGAAATTATGGAATCAGAAATTCAAGACGAGAGCGATAACGAGGAAGAATCAGAATCTTTGTTAAAGAATATTGAACAATATGAAGAGAAACCCAAACTGAACTTAGAAAAAATAGAAATCATTAACATTGCCACAGAGACGAAGGTTAAAGAAATCAAAATCAGTGTGCAATTGAATAAGGGGCAGAGAAAAGAAATGATTGAATTCTTAACCATGTTTCAAGATGTGTTTGCATGGTCGTATGATGATATGCCTGGAATTTCAACAGACATAGTGGCCCATCGATTGCCGACTGATCCTAATTTTTCTTCCAGTAAAGCAAAAATCACGCAAATTTAAGCCAGATGTGAGTCTCAAAATCAAGGAGCAGATCGAGAAGCAGCTCAATGCCAAAATCATCTTGGTGTCTTATTATCCCATTTGGCTTTCAAATCTCGTACCTGTTCCAAAGAAAAGTGGAGAAGTGCGAGTCTGTGTCGATTACAGGGATCTCAATAAAGCTGTGACGATCCCACCTCCCCCTAGGGCATACCCTAAGGTTTAGCGAGTCGCTTGCCTAGCTCTCACCAGGACTCACTCACGTTTAACTCGAGAAAAGAACTTACAACCATAGAAAAGAAATAAAACAAAGATTCCAAGCTTAACACATACATTGATGCTCAAATCCAGTTACAAGGCTTATACACGCCCAAATATATCAAGGTGTTTACAATCCAGGTGCAACCAACCCTAGTCCAGCACTAGCGCGAGTACAATTTCAAAATCCAAAAAAACTAGACTACGCTAGCCTGTACAAGTCTCACGCCTCGCTCATATCCCCTGTAAGGAAAACAAAACTAAAGGAATGAGCTAAAAGCCCAGTGAGGTTCCATACACATAATCAAGCAATTAAATCCAGGACATTAATAATTTAATAGCAAATAATTCAGAAAACATGAACAGATAAAAGCAATAATAACCCAGCCATTAAAAGGATACATGCTCACGAGGAGCCATTCGTTCATTCGTTCGGCAACCATTTTCCTTATTCCTCCAACAATAGAAAACATTTGCAAGTGAAAACTCCTCCAATGTTCTTGACATTCATTCATTCATTTCATTTCCCACCACTAGCCAATTCACTGGTCAGTCTCCACCAATCTTCGTGGTCATACTCGAGTATACCAAACATTATCTCAGGGTCACTAGTCGCCCAATCGAGTCCGCTTCTGGCTCGAGTCAACTAGCAACGAAGGGCAAGGGCCCAGTTCAGCCAAAAAACTTACATTCGGGCACAAGTAGCATTTAATCATTTAATCATTGAAAATTTCACATTCATTTAGGTCGAGTGCGATAAAGTACACACTCGCCTAGCAAAAATTCAATTGAGCAATCATTGAAAACATTTAACATTTAATCAAACATTCACAACAATCAACATAGTCATTTGAAGCATAACCTACAAAGAACACTCACCAATTTAAGCAAAATAACGTCAAAAGTTTCCTTCCAGATTATGCCCTTGATCACCGACAAACCCTAAGAATAACCAATCCCAAATTGAAGTGAGCAAAGGTGATTCAAAGTTTTCGAAAGAAAACTAACACTTTTCATCTTAGTTGATACCAAATCTTGGTCAAAACAACTCATATACTAATATTGAAATGCATTCAAGGATACATATGTAACTTAAGATCCAACTAACCCTAAACTCAAACCTTACATCTCACTTATATTAATAAAAGCAAGTAATAGAAATTTGGGCAGCATGCCCATTGTATTTTGCTATTTTCCATCTATTTATGGCTTCATTTTTTTCCTCAACTCAGCCCAAATTTACACATAAGCAATCTTAACACAATAGCCCTTCAACTGGCTCAATGTCATCCAAATACAAGGCAATTCTAGCAATGCAACCATAAAAATCAAAGTTGGAAACCAGTTTTGAAGACGAATGGCTAAGTAGCAGGTTTGACATCTTCTGGCGTTTGGGTCACATTTGAAGCTACGCTTATTGGATTAGGGTAAATTTTATGGCGTTTCGAAGCTAAGACATAGACCTACATTTCCTATGAAGACATCGACACCAGTTCATGCATTTTCAGGGTCAAAATATGCAATTTTAGAGAAAATAGAAAGATACCTATGAAATAGGGCTTTTGGCAGTCAGGGGTAGTTTAGTTATTTCACATGCTACAGTACTCTGATTCGGCTGAAATTTTACAGGCAGATATCTAACTCCATTCTATACAACATTCATGTTTTGACCTAGACTTGATTCGGCCTCTAACATGGATGAATATGCAGGTCAGAAACAGGGCAGATTCATCATTAATGCTGGAAATTTGATGTTTCAATGCTTAAAACTAACACTCATGCCTTTAATCATTACCCCAAGTCCCTATCCAAGCTCATAAACATCATATACTAGATAAAAAACCTTAATCACAACTGAAAATTACAAACCCTAGCTGAAAATTATAAGCTAATAAGCAAGACCATGAAATCTTCTATAAAATCCATCACTATCAAGCCATGTATTGCTTCAATTGCAAAATAAGAAAGAAAAAGAGAGGTTTCTAGTATAATACCTCAAAATCCCCAAAATAAGTTATGATACAAGGACTTTCTTCCTCCCAAAAGTTGCACCAAGCTTACCTCTAAGCTTCCCCAAAGATTAATTAGAGTAGATTCAAGTTTCACTTTACATTTCTCAAGAATCAAGCCAGCTATCAAGATGGAATTTTGGAAGTTTTTCTCTCTTTTATTTCCCTAGAATTTCTGCCAAGGTGAAGGAAATGGAGAAGAAATGAAGCCAAGAGAAAGATAAAAAGATAGGAAATTAATTTGGTCAAAATTGGTTGGATCCTTGACACTTGTCAAGCCAAGATTTCCCTTCTTTGTTTTTTTCCTTTCTTTCCTTTCCTTTGGTAAAAAATGGTGGCTTCTTTATAGGATATTTTAGGGGTGATTAGCTGAAATAAAAGCAAGGTGATTAAGGTAATAAAGTAGTGTTCAAGTGGTGTACTCACTCGGTAGCAAACGGTGCACGTCGGTTCGAGCCGTTTTTCCTTAACTCACACGTACTTGTGTTTTTACTTATAGTTCACTAGCTTATTATTATCACTTCTAATCACACACTTCCTTACCTAATACTCATTCTTATCCACCAAATTTAGTACACACAACTCACCAAGTGATCATACAGCCAAAATACGCGAAAATCCTAATTTACGCTGACTATAAAACTAAAGGTACAACCCTTGATTCTATGATTTATTGTAACTATTGAGAGAGTAAATGAGTAGTAAAGACATTATAAAGTAATTTAATCAAAATAAAAGGGTATTTTAGGAAAATAAGAAGAATTTTGCGAGTTCTCACACTCTCTCCCCCTTAAGAAAATTTCGTTCTCGAAATTTTTACCTTCCTTCTCCTCAGATGACTCCGGAGTCTGTTGCTTGTGCAAGGCATATACCCGTGCTGGTACTTTTGGTCGGCTCTTTCCTTCAGTAGTTTGTTTCGGTTTGGTTCTATCCACTTGTTGAACACTATTCCCTCGTGGCTGTTTCTTCAGGCAGTTACTAATTTTATGATTGCTACTTCCGCAAATCAAACACTTTTGCCCCGTTCTCCAACAATCATTCTCAGTGTGATTTACCTTCCCATAATATCCATAGGCCAAACGAGAAGCCACTTTTTGGCCTTCTTGAGAAATTTTCTCTTGTCCCATTTGACTTCCTTCGGTAGACCCATCATCTAGTGCTCCTAGTGTCCATGGTGGGTGAGGTAAATGGTTCACTTTTTGCACTTTGGAAGGTATTACCTTTTCTCTAGGTTCCTCATATATACTACTAGATGTACCCCTTTTTCATGTTTGGAAAGCTTTTACTTGTTCCTTCGCTTTCTCAATTCTTTGAGCTTTCTCAAGAGCTTCCGTAAAAGTATTTGTCGTGCCCCATTTTTGATAAAAATAAGAATGTGAAGTAAGGTTTGAAAATTGGTGATATGTGTGGAAAAGAAAATGTAGACACCAAATTTTTAGCCTTTCTTTTTATTTTATTAGTTTTGTTTTAATTTTTCATGAGAAAATCGTTTTACTATTATTAATTAATTCATTAGGAAAAAGAGGAAAATCATTAATCAAACACAAAAAAAAAAGAAAAAAAAAGAAAAAAAGAAAAGAAGAAAAAATCTTAGCATTTTGTTTTTATCTTTTGTTCCTAGTTTTGTTCATTTCATTCAAGTGTTTACTCAAATCGTTATTTCGGTTTAATTAAATGACTCATTAAAAAAAAATGAAAATGACGAAAAATGAAAAAAGAAAAGGGGCAGGCTCACGGACCATGAGAAGCATAACATCAAAACCCTTCCTCATTTTTTCTACAAAACGCAGATACACAAAATTTTTTTTTGCAGCTCCATTGTTGGGTTCATTTTTTTCCTCCTCCGTCTGATGAGCTAAACAGAAAAACACTTGGCAAGATCCAAGGTTTATCAAAAACCATAAGGATCTAAGGTTGTAAATAATGAAATAGAATGGAGTTTATTCCTGGACCTTAGATGCTAGGTTTCGGTGATAAGGTTCCATATAAAAGCTGGGAAAGTGAGAGACTTCAAAAGGGGAGGAAAAATAGAACGAGAGGGGGCTTCTTGGACGGCAAAAGGAAAAACCAAGAGGATAGAGTAACAGCAAGGGTTTGGGGAAGTGAGCGAGAGGGGAGCGGCTAGGTTTAGGGAAAAACAGAGCAAGAATGAGGGATAAAAAAAAAACTTACGGCAAAGAGAAACAAAAATTGGGGAAAGGCAGCAAAAGGGAAGAAAGGAAAAGGGGGCGGCGGCTGAAAAGAAACCAGAGGGAGAGTGAAAAGGGGACCAAGAGAGGAAAAACAAAGGGAAACCGAGAAGAACCGGCAGAATCATCTGGGCCTTCTGTTTGGTCATCCCACGCCTCATTTCGTGTTTCAAGGTAAGATCCTCTTCTTTTATGGTAAAAATTTGTTTTCTTTAGTTGATGTTTGCTCCCTTTTGTTGTCTACTAGTTCCATTTTTGCTTCCCTGACTAGTTGATGGTTTTCTGCTGATAAAGTTATGATATTTGGAGCTTACGTGATAAATCAGTAGGTCTCATCGGCATTATACTGCATGATTGTGTTTTGGCCAAACAAAAATCGCAGAAAGTTTGCAGCTTTGATTGTTCGGTGATTAGAATCTCTTAGCATGTCCAAATCTAGAGTGAAGATTTGTTTGGCCTGGGTTTGGGGACAAAAGTTTGTGATTTGCCTGCTATTGAATTGATATGCCAATACGCCAAAATACGCATTTACCGCAGGCTTTTGGTTCTTTGTCTTGGTTGCATTTTTCCCTATCCAGTAGTAATATAGAAACTGTTGAGAATAGAAAGTTTCTTTTGTGTTTCGGTGACAACGTCAGAATGAATTTTTGTGGTTTTTGGCCAATAAGTGTGATGAGTTTTTGGTTCTGGTTGGGGATGGGTGAACATGTTTCATTACCTTGCTGCGTTTTATGATTTCCTTCTTGCTTTATCCTGCGTGTTGTTGAAGACAAAAGCATAAGGGGCTTGAGTTTTCGTTAGCATTGAAACCGTCTGTATAATCCGTGAATTCGATAAAACAAACCCATAAACTTATGCACGAATTGGGGTCTTGTAAAGCTTTTCCCATCCCAGGTTTTCCTTCCCCTTGTATGATATTCTGGAGGATGAGTTTGTAGTACTGGAAGAGAACTTGGAGTTTAGTTTGTGTTGCTGGCTGTTGTACGTGAGGTTGCGCAGGTCCCTGAAGCATCAGAAATTACAAATGCTATTTAGTCTTTGCATGCTATTTTGTTCTGATTTCCTTTTGTGTCTAAACTAAGGGGAATGTCTGATGATCCTGTCGCCTAGGTTCAGTTTGTTTTGTGCATGAGATCTGCTGCAACAAGCTCAAAGCTCTTGGTCCTGTTGCAGCAGCGTGCGCAGCCCCTTTTCCTTTTCCTTAGATTGCCGCAAGTTTCACCTTTTCTTTTGCTGCATTTTAGGCCCTGCTATTTCAATCAGTTTATGGGGGTTAGATGATTATGCTTGGGGATGTTAAATGACAATAAGTTGAAGCAGCAAAATTTGCAGCAGAACAGAAAAAAAAGCTCTCGCATTCTCTTTGTTGTTTTCTTACCTGCACTTGCTCACCAAAGTTTCGGCCATCCAGTTTGCTGGTTGACCAGAGGTTGGAAAGAGGAATTAGATAAGGGGTGTTGGGTTTGCATTTTTGGGGGATGGAATGCTTGAATCATGTTCGAATGCTTACCGAAAGAGTGAATTCCAGGTTGCCAAACCATTTTACATGAATGTTTTGTCCAGAATTTTTTGCATCAGTTCCTTTACTGTTTCTTGCTTGTTTGGAGTTTGAAGTTATGTTGTTGTTGTTTAGTTTGAAGTTGTGATGTTGGTTGAAAGAATTTGGATCAAATGCTTGCATGTTGGGTCGGAAATATGCATCCGAAAAGTGAAAGCACAGCAATTTGTTGCAGAAGGTGTCTTCATAGTGGTTTGCATGGCATTTGCATGAAAATCTTTCAATAATTTCACTTTGACCCCTTGGCTTCTAACTAATGCTGCTATGACCCAATCAATTGAATAATCTCCTCAATTTGGTCCTTGGTAGTTTTAATTTTATAACTTCATTGCTTGTTTGCTTCAATTAACTACTATGCTTTGTTTCAATTGCACTTAAGTCATGACTTTAGGGGCTTTATGATCAAGTGAGCTTTGTATTTGCACATTTCTTTTAATTTTTCTTAATTAAAGTGGTACCTTGACCCTTTTATTGTTTTGAAGCCATTTTTTCCTTCCTTTGATTACCATTGCGAGGGAGGTACACTCTATCCTTCATTTCTTGACTTTATTTGACCCTACGTGCATATATGTGTCTTATGTGCGCAAATTGCATGACTTTAAGTGTTTATTTCATTTTTACCTTATTTATTTCTTTAGTTGCTTAGTTTTGCTTTAATTTTAGTTCAATTTCATCGTTTGGGAGGCACTCGAATGCCAAAATTGTAATAGATAGGGATTTAATTGTTTTATTCCTTCTATTTCCCCTTTTAGATTGTAGTAGGCCTTCCCCCTAAAAATGTAATAGTTAGGGCCTTAATTGCCTTGTGTGTTTTGCATGTCTATGTGCTATGTGTTTAATCGCTTTCTTAGGTTTTGACATCTAGATATGCATGCTTATGTGTTATGTGAATTACGTGCTCACATGTCTACTTGCTTTAATTATGCACATTACTTATATATGTGTATGATGGATGCAAATGCACGTAACCGTGGCTAGTCCAATGCTAGTTATGGTTGTCCCCTCGAGCTCTTGCAAGTCCAGTGCTTGTGAGAGAGCGTAGATGTGGGCTAGTCCAATGCTAGACCCTTAGGAGCCCTTCGCGTGTTAGATCATGATTGCATGATAAAATCACTCCATCTCATGCATGTTTTCACTTTTTAGGGCGTTACCATGTTGCATGACACTTTCTTATATATGTACATCCTTTATCCCATATTTCTTTCTATTTATATCCCATATTCCCTAATTTCCCTATTTATATATGCCCCTTTGTATGTTACATAACATTAGACTTGCATTTCATTTTAGATTTAGGATTAGGGTAGTGCATTTGCTTGATTAGATTAGGGAACCCCTTGGATATGGGATATGGACGAGTTTGGTTTTCTAACCTTAGCACGCTCGTATTCCCTCTATTAAAAGGGAAAATTGAGTCACGAACATTAGTCCCCCGCACCCGACATGATGCATTCCTTTAAGACATGCATATTTCTATAATTATTTTATCCTTTTCCTCTTCTTAGAGTCTCATATTTTTTGCATTATTCGTGACCTCTCCAAAGAGTCATTATTGGGCATCACAATTAATGTGGTTAGCACCACTCAAGCTTTGAAGAGAAATTTTGCCCCCCGATACCCCCCTAGATCTAGGGTTTGTATTCATATAGTACATCCAAATGTGATAAATCTTTTGGTTAAAAATAAGAAAATCCTTGACTAAATCACGCAACTAGCCTTGGCTAGGTCGAATGGGTGCCTTGGATTTTTATCCTTGCCTTCCCCTTCGTCAAATGTGACTCCCGAACCTTTTTCGTTGGTTTACGTAGACTAGGAGTCGTTTAAAAGGGATTTCTTTTCTATCTTTTTTCTTATAAAATTCATTTTTAGGTGACTTGGTACACCTTAACTCTATACCAAGTGGCGACTCCGATTTTTTATTTCAAAAACCCTTTTTAAACTATATTTTGGATCAAATCGTCACATTTTCAAGTCCCATTTAGACCCACTTTCTTTGTAAATCAAAAAATCATTTTTCAAATCAAAAATTCACTTTTTAAACCATTTATTTATTTTTTAAAAAATGGGGCGCGACAGAAAAAGGCCATGGGACTTGAAAATACGACGATTTGGCCAAAATAGTAATTTAAAAAGGGTTTTTGATTGGAAAAATCGGAGTCGCCACTTGATATAGAGTTAAGGTGTACCAAGTCACCTAAAAATGAATTTTAAAGAAAAAAGTAGAAAACCCTTTTTAAATGACTCCAAGTCTACGAAAAATCAGAGAAAAAGATTCGGGAGTCACATTTGAAGAAAGGGAAGGCAAGGACAAGAGTCCAAGGCACCCTTGCAATCTAGCCAAGGCTAGTTGCGTGATCTAGTAAAAAATTTTCTCATTTTAACCTAAAAATTTATCACATTTGGATGTACTATATGAATGCAAACCCTAGACCTAAGAGGGTATCGGGGGGTCAAAATATCTCTTCAAAGCTCAATTGATGCAAATCGCATTACTTGCGATGCCCAAAGTGATTATTTCGAAGAAGTCACGAATAATGCAAAAATATGAGACTCTAAGAAAAGAAAAAGGAAATACAAACAATCATAATTATTCAAATATACATGTCCTAAAGGAATGCATCATAACGGGTGCGGGAATCTAATGTTCGTGACTCAATTTTCCCTTTAATAGAGGGAATACGAGCGTGCTAAGGCCAGAGGGCCAAACTCGTCCATATCCCATACTCAAGGGGTTATTCCCTAATCTAATCAAGCAAATGCACTACCCTAGTTCTAATGCTTATATGAAATGCAAGTCTAATGTCATGTTTCCATACAAAGGGGTGAAGAATATACATATACAAGGGGAAATATGGAATAGGGTATATAAATAGAAAGTAATATGGGATAAAAAATGTATATATAAGAAAAGTGTCATGCAACATGGAAAAGACCCTAAAAAGTGAAAACATGCATGAGATGAAGTGATTCACACAATCATGATCTAACGTGCGGGAAGTCCTAAGGGTCTAGCGTTGGACTAGCCCATGTCTATGAATTCTCACTAGCATTGGACTTGTGAGCTCGAGGGAAAGACCGTGACTAGCATTGGACTAGCCACGGCTATGTGCATTTGCATCCACCATATATACATAAGTAAACATACATAATTAAAGCAAGTAGGCATGTGAGCACGTAATTCACATAACACATAACACATAAACATGCATATCTAGATGCCAAGCCCTAAGAAAGCATTTAAACACATAGCACCTAAGCATGCAAACCACACAAAACAATCAAAGCCCTAACTATTACATTTGTGGGGGGGAGGCCTACTACAATCTAAAAGGGGAAATAAAATAAATAATTGAAACACATACCTAACTATTACAACTTGGCATTCAAATGCCTCCCAAATGATAAAATTGAACTAAAATTAAGGTGAAATTAAATAACTAAAGAAATAAATAAAGTGAAAATGAAATAAACACTTAAAGTCATGCAATTGCACACATAAGGCACATATACGCACATAGGGTCAAATAAAGTGAAAAATAAAGGGTAAGGTGTACCTCCCTTGAGTTGGAGCTCTAAAGGGGTGAAATTGTGACAGCCCCACCTCCCCCTAAGGCGAACCAAAGGGTTCGGCGGACCGTCTGCCCAACTCTCGCCGGGACTCAGTCGTTCACTCAAGCAAATCAGAAATAAAACCACAAGAAAGAGCAAAACAAGGATCCAAAACTTAAAACAAAATTATATACATTGTTATCTCAGAAGGAAGTACAACCGTCGAATATACAAAGGTTCTCAATTCACCATACAACCAGTCCGTGCCAAGCACTAGGGCGAGAACCATTACAAAACCAAAGAACTAGACCAAGCTAGTCTATACAGAGCTCTCGTCCTTACTCGCCTTCCCCTGTTAAGGAAAACAAAACTAAAGGGATGAGTTAAAAGCTCAGTGAGGTTCCGAACACATAAGCAGCAATCCATCCAAAACATTAAATATAGAATTTCAATAATTCAAGTAACATTTACAATGGAAAACGATAATAACACATACATTAAAAGGATACAGGCTCACAAGGAGCCATTTGTTCGTTCGTTCGTTCGTTCTCCTGACTTTCCCCTTATTCCTCCATTCACTTGAAAATGCATTTTTGTAAGTAAAACCCTCGTTCGTTCGTTCATTTCATTCACCCCCTTCCCAGACATTGGCCGGACTCCACCAGACTTCAAGGTAATACTCGAGTATACCAAACGTTCACACCCAGGGTCACCATATCGCCCGACCGAGTCCGCTTCTGGCTCGAGTCGATCGGTAACGAAGGGCAGGGCCCAGTTCAGCCAAACGACTTACATTCATGCGCAACTAGCATTTAATCATTAATCATTGAAAATTTCACATTTATTTAGGTCGAGTGCGATAAAGTACACACTCGCCTAGAAAACGCGTTTTAATAATCATTGAAAGCACTTAACACATTATCAATCAATAATAACAAGCCAATAAGTTAAGGAAATATAACAAACAAGGAACACTCACCTATTTACGTAAAACAACGTGCAAATATCCTTACGGATATTACCTCAGTCACTGAGAAAACCTAAGAGTAAATGAGAAAGAATATTACAGTCTATCTAGCACAAACAAGTAAGTGAAATCAAAGAAAAATCGGCAAATGATAAGTAAAACATATAAAGATGCCTTTATAGTGAAAAGGGGATATTTGGATCGGAGGACGAAAATAACTAGGGTTTCATAAACCAAACACAAAACTAACTCAAGCGGGTCATAAAATGTCAGGCGGAAAACACTTGGACCAAAGACAACTCGGACTCCAACGAGATAGGCTAAAAATATTGTTTTCGGAATCGTTTAGATAGTTCAAAATCACCTCATACCCAAGCAGCTAGTATAGACTAAACGTCATGATAAAATCATGTGAAAAGGAGGACAATACTACCTTACGTTCACACTTAAAACCTCACTTAAAAGTGGTTCACTTGTGGCCGAGAAAACCCTAAATCATACCTCTATATTTTGGGAAGGAGTAAGTAGCATTTGAAGTGTTAAACTAAAGAGGTATCATGTTTTAAAATGGAAAGCCGGTCATGGTATTGGCCAAACAAAAGTATACAAGTTCAAATAGAAACTTAGCCCTCGAGCGAAAATTTGGGCAGCACGCCCTTTGTATTTACCTATTTTTCCAGCCATTTATGGCTTCATTGTTTTCCTCAATCAATCCCAAAGTCACACACAATATCATCTCATTTCAATAGCCATTCCATAGGCTCAAAGTCATATAAGTACAAAAATTCAAGTGAACAATAAGTGCGGAAATGAGCTTTAGTAAAAGACAGATTTGATAGGGTTTTGCGGAAAGGACACATCCGAGGCTACGCTTATCGGATTGGTGTGTAACTTATACCATTTCGAAGCTAAGATGAAGTCCTACAACTTTTATGAAGATCACTTGGTCTAATTTCCAGTGTAACCTAATCAAATTCCCAGTTCACAGAACCAGGTTCCAACTAATCGGCTAAGTAACCATACTACATTTAAATGGTCATATCTCAGGCTACCAAGGTCCGTTTAAGGTGTTATTGGAGGCGTTGGAAAGCTAAGACAGAGTAATAAAACTTTCTTGTTTTTGGAAATGGCTAAATCAGCACGGATCATAGTGACTAGACACGGTCAACTAGATGAACTGTCTAAAACGGATCACTGGAAACATCCTAGGGCAGCGAGGGTATTTTGGTCTTTTCACAGGCTACGTTGCTCCGATCGGGTTGAACTTTTGTAGGCACCTATAAAATATTATTCTATACAACTTTAATGTTTTATACTAAGCCTAATTCGGCCTCTAACATGATACAATAAAACCGGACAGAATAGGGCTATAATTTTCCAGAAATCTGGAATTTTGGGATTCAATGGAAACTTTCTTCATTTCTTGCCTCAATCCACCACCACAACCTCCTATATAAGCTTAGATACAACATATATCATCCATATAGCAAGTATAGGCAGAAATCATCAAACCCTAACTTACATATATCACCTTTAAAATCATCACAACAACTTATATCACTACTAATCTAACCAAAACATGAATTATATAACAACTTAAACCAAAATAAAAGAACCAAAGCCATGGGTAGACCTTATACCTCAACATATGAAGCTTGTAAGAATAATACTTCACCTCCTCTTGGAATTTTTGTTTCCCCTAGCTTCCCAAGTTCACAACTCACACTTTAATCGGTTTAGAATTTTGTTCCTCACTTGGATGGCTCAACTCAAGATGAAGGAAGTTTGTTTCTTGCTCTCTCTTTCTCCTCTCTTTGTCTCGGCCAAGCAGCAGAAAAATGTAGGGAAATTGAAGCCAACAAGATGATAAGAAGGTTGGACTTAGCTTGGTCAAGGAGCCATAGGGGTGTGACACTTGTCACCACCAAAGCCAACAAAAATTTCTTTTTCTTTCCTTGCATTTTTAGCCCTAAATTTCGGTCAAAGCCAGCTGGAAATAAGGAGATATTTTGCTCAAATATTAATGAGCTTGTATGGTAAGAAAGTAGTGGTCAAGCGGTGTGTTAAATCGGTAGTGCACGGTTCACGTCGGTTCGCACCGTTTTTCCTTAAATCACACGTACTAGGGTTTTTACTTCCTATTCACTAACTTTTTATCATTTCTTCTAATCACATATTATTTCTCACCCAAAAGTCACTCTTAAGCACCAAATTTGATCCTCGCTCCGTACCGGATAATTACACGACGGATACACGAAAAACCCTATTTCACTTCGAATTGAAATCGGAAAGGAAAACCCTAATTTCCTATGATCATTGGCACTTTTTCTAGGGTGATTAAGTAGCAATATGGTATAGAATAATAATTTCCAAATAATTTTCAAATAAAAGGAAATTTTCAAGAAATATGTAAGGAATTTGCAAGTTCTCACAGAAATTACTTATTTACCTCTAAAAAACAAAGAAAAGGTCAAGGCATCGCTTTAATTAACAAGTAATCACAAGCAATGGGGATAGGCATGAAATTGAATCAATCAAAGGCACTTAAAAGGAGGCAAACAACCCATGCTTAAGAAATTAAAACAAGTAGAGACTTGCTTGTAAAAGTCAAAGAATTTCGAGGGGTCAATTTATTGAATATTAGGGGTCTAAAAGGAACGAAATTAGAATTAATGGCTTAAGATAAAAAACTACCAATCAAATGACAAAAACTCACAAAAATAAATGAAAAACTATTTGCCATGATTGAACAACGAAAATGCCAAAAATTCCAAAAAATCAAATTAACTATAAATCTAGAAAAAGTTATTAGACCCTTCAAATTCATCCTACAACTCCTTAAGAATCTACCCAAAACAAGTCAAGACATATTAAAGAGAAAATGGCATGTTAAGGGGACAAAAATGATTAAGTTTTCCAATTAATTGGGCCATAGTAGCATTAACCAAAAGCCAAAGGGATGAAATGCAATCCTGGAAACCTTTTTCATGCAAACCATGCAAACTAGTACGAAGAAAGCGTTTGCAATAATAGTTTCGCAACTTCATAAGATTTCTTTCCTTCCGCTATTATTCTCATTCGATTTCTTTATCCAACTTAGATGCATTCATGCAATCAAATTAAAAAGGCTGATTGATTTGTTAACCAAACAGAAAATACTAGATCTTGGAGCCAAAAGAGAAACCACAGCATACATCCAGATAAGGCTTGCAGCAAGCTAATGTTCATTTTCCAGCAAGCATTGAATCATGATTCAAGTGTTTTAAGGACTCAAACATGCAAACTCAAACCAATCTTCCACTGCCCTTTTCCACACAAGACTAACTAACAAATTAGAAGAGGCTAAAGCCTGGTGAATGGTCACGGAAAAGGAAAACAGCAAAGTAAGTGCGGCAACCTTTGCTTTGCTGTAATTTTTTTAGCTTGATACTCGCATGGATGGAATGCCGAGAACGTCGCACAAAATTCATCATTCATTAATCAAACTCACACACATCTTCAAACATAAATCTTAACATAGCTTAAGCATGACTGCCTATCCCCTAACCATCCCAACCCGTAGGAACCAAGCCAAGAAACGAGAAAACACAAAAGAAATGCAGCATGGTCCAAACTTTGCTTTCCTATTGCTGGTTTCTGGGTTTTACAGAAGATCATTTAAGGCTCAAACATCGCACCCAAAAGGTTTCAACAGATTGCCGGGTAAACAAAAATGAAAGCGAAAGAAAATCAGCAAGACCGAACAAATGCAAGCTGTACAGAATAAAGCAAAAAACCAGCGGAGGGCCAAACAGATAGAAAGAAAAACAAAACAAATCACACAAAAATGAACTCAGCAATGAAAGTTTCTAACTTTTTGGTAAATTCGTCTCTGTAAGCAAATAAACCTGACCAACTCGACTCAAATGTAACTTTATCCGACAACACCTTCAAATAATAGGCAACAGCGATCTCCGATACACTCAGGAAAAGAAAATAAGCATACAGATCTCCAAGATAGTCATCACTCCATACCGGTTTCCAGGATAGTAATGAAAAATCATGCTGATGCAAACGAAACATGAGTTAAGAAAACAATAGCTACCTTCAATCCAAATCTGATGCACCGTGAAGATGCTCCCTGGAAAAAGGTTCTGACTTTGGAAAAAACTCTTCTAGGTTGCTCTTTTCCTTTAGTTGATTTTCCGTCTCCAACCTCCTTCTCCGAATCCCCTCAGTTGCAGTGCACTCCTTTGCACTCAGCCTGCAGCTCCTTTCCACCCGTAGGTTTTCTTTTTCTCTATTTTTTTTAGCCCAGCCGCCAACCCTAGCTCTCATCCGACGTCAGTGTTCGTAGTTGTTCTTAAAACCCTCACTCTTTCTACCTAGCTCTACCTTTTCTGTTCAGCCCCAGGCCTTACTCTCAGCTCCTCTCCTCCAAGATTCTAGCCGTCAAAATCTCCTTTTCCGCCGTTTTTCTCTCAGCCCCAACCTTCATCAGATTTCCCTTCCTTTTTTTCCCTTTCAGCCCCGCCGTTCCTCTCCCTTTTATATCACCATGAATCTCTCTGAACCCTCATCTGGATGGTCACAAACCACCCCGGCTCAATGCCTCTTCCTTGACCATCCTATGGCCATCTTGCATGAATCAGCTTTTTTTTTTAAATTAAATAACAATGAACTTGAATCTAAAATAACTAAGACATATTTTTGTGAATGATTTTCTCTTTTTGACAAATTTTATGCTAAAAGTCTTAAGAATAAAGATAAACAGCTACAAGGGCAAAAACGAATACAAAATAAAAATAAAAACTAGAATAAAATAATAGATAATAATAATAATCTAAAATGCTTAAAAAAAGTCTAAAACCAAAAAACAGGAAATTAACAAATAAAAATAGAATAGAATGAAAATTATTTAAAAATTTGGTGTCTACAGTTTGCCCCTCTTTGTCTGAGTTTTGGAAAAACTTGAGACAAAGAAATAGACACCAAATACTTACCTGCGTTGTTCGGCTGCAGCTACTCGAACGACTGCCGTTTTTGAAATGAGGACTGACCCCTTTTAATGAGACTGATTCAGACGAGAAATTTAAAATGGACTGACCCAAACAGGAAATTGAAATGGGACTGACCCGAACAGGAAATTTAAAACGGGACTGACCCGAACAGAAATTTAAAATCGGGACTGACCCGAAACAGGAAATTTAAAATCGGGACTGGCCCGAGACAGGAAATTTAAAATCGGGATTGACCTGACAGGAAATTTAAAATCAGGACTGACCCGAACAGGAAATTTAAAATCGGGATTGACCCGAACAGGAAATTTAAAATCGGGACTGACCCGGAACAGGCATTTAAAATCGGGACTGACCCGAAACAGGAGATTTAAAATCGGGACTGACCCGAACAAAATTTAAATCATGGGACTGACCCGTGTTTTAGTGTCAATGTAAATGAAATGCTAACTAGTGGGACTGACCCATGTTTAGTGGCAATGAAAATGAAATGCACATTAGTGGGACTGAACCATGTTTAGCGGCAGTGAAAAATAAAATGCGCTAGTGGGACTAACCCATGTTTAGCGGCAATGAAAATGGAATGCACACTCGTGGGACTAACCCATGTTCAGTGTGACAGCCCCACCTTCCCTTAAGGCGAACCAAAGGGGTTAGCGGACTGCCTGCCCAACTCTCGCCAGGACTAACGGTGCAGATTAGAGCGATCTATTGTGTTCCGGAACTTATAACGCGCGTAAACAAGGCAAAAGGACAAAATAACCCCAAATAAAAAAAATGAAATTCGGAGTCGGCCATGAATAGTAACCGATCCGTTGGAACGCAACCAAATATCAAACAAACATTCACATCTTGAACTTTAGCAATTACAATCCAAAGTGACATACAAAAGTTTTCAAAAGTTAATATATACACGGTTTGCCAAATTGAAAGTGAAAACGGCCCTAAAGATACATTTAGGGTTTCACTTCATATACAATACAAAAGAGCAATACATCTAGTTCATTCGGCAACCATCTATCAAGATTCATTCCAAAAAGAGTCATATTCCTGTAAGGAAAACAAAAGGAACGGTGTGAGCTAATTGCCCAATGAGATACTATCACTTACGCAACCAAGTGCATATAAGCATCAAGCTTTCATTCAATATAGTAAAATAAGCAAAGGCACACGTCAAATATGGTGATAAAAGGATACAGATGGCTCTCAAGAGCCCTTTCCTCGTTTGCATTTCTTGATCGGACGTTATTGACTATCCGTCAATGTTCAAAAGTAACCAACCGTAGACTCCACTTTACTTCCACTCCTTCCACCTAACATCCCCCTACCGGGCCCGAAATCCAAACACTTGCACTTTGGTATTACTCGAGTAAACCGGAATCGAGAGTCTCTCATACTACAAGATTCCATAACATTTCCCCAAGGCACATCAATTGGCACGACCAAGCCCTCGCCGGCTCGATTCAATCAACTACCCATGGGGTTGAGCTCATTGATAACAATTGTAGTCGTTGGATACTCGTCCAAACGACACCAAGTCATGTATTTCATTTCATATAACATTTCATATAACATTCCAATAACTTTCCAATAACATGAGAAACAATAAGTGAGAGTGATAAAGTACACTCTCACTTCAATCAATTAACATTCAACATCTCAAGTTCAAGTATCAAAGTCATATAATAACACACAAGTGAGTAGTACACTCACCAAGCTCGCAAATGTGGTTTCATGCACTTCCGTCAAAGAACGTTGTGCACCACGGTCACGTCCTAAAACATGCAAACAAATACAATAAGACTCGATAACGAGTCATAAACCAAGGCCAAACATGACCCCAATAGGGTTCCATAAGCATATACAAACATTAAAGGAAACCAGAAATTTCGGAAATGTAACTAGCTTTGGCCCTGAAAAAAATAGTTTTTGTCCTCATTTTGCGGTAATGGCACCAATTTCACTACGATTATCAGATGAGGGTACAAGACCCACCATTTCGAAGCTAAAAGACAGGGCTACAACATCACAGAAGGTCACTCAACCCAGTTTTGAGTGTAAACAGGTAAAAAATGCAAGATACTACATCAAAAATGTAAAACAGATTCACCAAAACGCATTCTAGCGGAAACATCATAACCCAGGCTCTCCAAGTTCAAATATCGAAATTCCAAAACCAGCTGAAAGATAAGGAACAGGGCTCAATTTCATCAGAAGGCCTCAACAACCAATTCAGAAGCAATTCCAGCCGAAACAACCAATTACAGTCGCAATTCTTACATTCGGGTAAAACCAGAACAGCAATAGTAATTTCGAATTTTCTCATTCTACACTACTCCGATTGACCTGAAATTTTTTAGGCACCTCTAAAATGTAATTCACTACAACTTTCATGTTTTAATCCAAGGCCAATTCGGCCTCTAAGTAGGAGCTAAAAATTTGGGCAGAATGCTCCCTCAAGAACCCTAATTTTCTGAAATTTCTTCCAAACCAGAAATTGGTTGCAATTAATCACTTTTTCCACCTCCTAGAGTCATTATATACCATTTCTAATCATCATAGATAGCCACACAATCATGCTTATATTAAAACAGAAAAATCCCCAAAAATAATAAAACTTCATCACTTCAACCACAAATCAAGAAATAACCCATAAACTTGCATCTCGTACTACCACTAAGCATGATTTAAGCATCAATTAAGGGAGGAGGGTGGTTCTTCACAACTTACCTTAAAACAAGAGAGAGAGAGCTATTGGTCACATTAACTTTCCAAATAATTTCACACAACAACTCACCAACACCTCCTTAAGTGGTTTTACGGAGCAAAATCAAGGTTGGATGGTTGGTTTTGATGATTTGGAGCAAGCTTGAAGAGTTTTCTTCCTTGTGCTTAGAGTAAGAGAGAAGGAATGAGAGAATGAGAGGGCCGGCCACCATGGAGGATTTTTTGATGATTTTTGGGTCATTTTTAAGCTATTTTAACCAAATTGGTAAAAGGGTGAATAGTGTTCAAAAAGGTCAAACCACTCCTATGGTGACACTTGTCACCTTTTAATAAATACTTACCTACCTTGTCTCTCTTATACCAATCCACTTAGCATCCTCTACTTATCTCTTATCATCCGGTAAATTAAATACAGTATCCAAAACTTAACCTAGTTGGCCGAATTTTTCCGAACTTTTCGCACTAGTGGGTCCCACGACCGGCATACGCTCTTAATTTCTCAAAATCTATTCGATACTTGAAAAATCACTTAACAATTATATTTGCTCGTTAAAAGTATCTAGAAATTTTTCCTAAGTACAAAAATGCAGAAAACAAGCCATGAAAGATTCTAAAACCTAGAAAATGGAAAATTACGGGTTCTCACACTCTCTCCCCCTTAAAAGAATTTCGCCCTCGAAATTTCTCACCTTGGTTCACAAACAGCTCAGGGTATTTCTTTTTTTCCCCTCCCAGGTAGCCTTTTCTAGCCCATGATTTTTTCCCATTTTTTTTTCTTTTTTTTTCTGCGTGGACACTTTTCTCTCTCCTACCCAAACGCTGCGATCCTTATAAATCATACTACTGCTCAAATGATGTTTCCCCATAGGAATACTACTTTCAGGTCGAAGGGTAGACAAGCAGGCGTGGTATCTATTTCATCCTTCAAAATTGAGGTTGACAAATGAATGAGTAACACCGGGATCGACTAATATTTCCGCAGAAATACCACAATCGTACCTTCCTCAATTTCAGGAGAATCGGGGACCTGTTGTGGCTCCAATGAATATACACGAGCTGGCACCTTAGGTTTCGTCCCATTCCCCTTATCCGGTCCCGTACTGGTCTTTGGCGCGATTTGAGCTCCCTTTTCGTCTTGCTTTAAGAGTGGACAGGTAGCAAGCTTGTGGTCTGCGCTTCCGCAACGCAGACATTTACCTCCCTTCTTCCAGCAATTATCTTCAGAGTGATTCGGCTTTCCGCAGTACCCACAGGGTCCGCGTACTGCAGAAGCCGAGCCTCCTCTCTGGTCTCTCCCCACTAGGCCGCCTCGTGACGGGCTCTCTTGTGACACTCCCGGCATCCTTTCTCCTCCAGTTCCTCGCCCAAACTTGGAAGGGGTACTCTCATCCCCCTGCCCCGAACTACTTCCAGGAAATCCTCACTTATTTGCCTGGAAGTTTCTTACTTGCAATCTGGCACTCTCTACCCGTTGGGCCTTCTCAACGGCCTCGCTAAAAGCATTGATTTGAGCCACTGCGAGGTCCTTCTGAATCTCCACGTTTAGGCCCTGGATAAAACGCCTAATTCGCCGTTGCTCTGTCACAATCAACTCAGGCACAAATTTGGACAAGCGGGTAAACTGGCTCTCGTATTCCGCCACCGATTGAGCCCCTTGACGGAGTCGGATGAACTCATCTTCCTTCCTCTCCTGAACCAAAGGAGGGAAGAATTTTGCGTTAAACTCTCTCACAAAATTTGCCCAAGTCCTGGGCATTTGTTCTCCCTCCCATTTTTGCCGAATGACATTCCACCAGGAGCGGTCCATCTCTTCCAGCTGGAAAACGGCAAAAGTCACCTTGCGTTCTTCGGTATAGTGCAGGGCGGCGAAAATATCGACCATCTTTTCGAGCCGCCTTTCGGCGACATCCGGATCGGGTCCCCCAATAAACTTGGGTGGAGCAAACTTTTGAAAACGTTCTAGAGCTCTGTCTTCGCTCTCAACATGATTACCAGGGTTTCCAGGGTTTCCCGGATTAGGGTTTGGATTCTGGCCTTGTTGCTGCACCACTTGTGCCAGCAGATTTGTCATTTGCTGCATAGCGGCAGCTATCTGTACATTGGGGTCAACTCTCGGTTCAGGATTGGGTCCAGAGGAGGTTTCCCCAGCACCCCGATCTGGCGTAGGTTGCTTATTTCCGCGCCCACGCCCCCGTCCACTACGTGTGCCTTCCATACAATCTAAGTCGATCTAGGTCACAAAATAAATATACTGTTAAAGGGCACCTAACCCCTCTTTTTCGCAGCACTAAACAGGAACAAGTAAATAAGAACAATTAACTACTCAACTCCCTCGTAGAGCATTTAAACACATAACACATATACAGAGAACACATAACAGGATCAACAAGTACACAGAAAGTCAGTCAGGTACATACAAAGTCATCCATAGAATCGCAATTTCGAGTTCGCCCAATCCTTTCTAACCTAGGCTTTCATCTCTTTCGTATCCGGGCGCAAGAATCCCATCTAAGATAATTCACAACTCGAGCCGGCCGGTCCCAAGCGTAAATCATCCATATTATAGATTCCTACCCGACATACATATCTATCTTCCTCAAGTTTTATGATAAAGAGTTTTACACTTATAACATGCTCGGTTCATAACTTATGCTCAAAAGAGCACTTAACCCTTTTAGACACCTTCACCAAAAACAGGACCATAACACCACTTGGCCCTAGGCTCACTCCGCGCAGAGACCACGCGAAGTGGCTCTGATACCACCTGTGACAGCCCCACCTTCCCTTAAGGCGAACCAAAGGGGTTAGCGGACTGCCTGCCCAGCTCTTGCCAGGACTAACGGTGCAGATTAGAGCGATCTATTGTGTTCCGGAACTTATAACGCGCGTAAACAAGGCAAAAGGGCAAAATAACCCAAAATAAAAAAAAATGAAATTCGGAGTCGGCCATGAATAGTAACCGACCCGTCGGAACGCAACCAAATATCAAACAAACATTCACATTTTGAACTTTAGCAATTACAATCCAAAGTGGCATACAAAAGTTTTCAAAAGTTAATATATACACGATTTGCCAAATTGAAAGTGAAAACGGCCCTAAAGATACATTTAGGGTTTCACTTCATATACAATACAAAAGAGCTATACATCTAGTTCATTCGGCAACCATCTATCAAGATTCATTCCAAAAAGAGTCATATTCCTGTAAGGAAAACAAAAGGAACGGTGTGAGCTAATTGCCCAGTGAGATACTATCACTTACGCAACCAAGTGCATATAAGCATCAAGCTTTCATTCAATATAGTAAAATAACCAAAGACATACGTCAAATATGGTGATAAAAGGATACAGATGGCTCTCAAGAGCCCTTTCCTCGTTTCCATTTCTTGATCGGACGTCATTGACTCTCCGTCAATGTTCAAAAGTAACCAACCGTAGACTCCACTTTACTTCCACTCCTTCCACCTAACATCCCCCTACCGGGCCCGAAATCCAAACACTTGTACTTTGGTATTACTCGAGTAAACCGGAATCGAGAGTCTCTCATACTACAAGATTCCATAACATTTCCCCAAGGCATATCAATTGGCACGACCAAGCTCTCGCCGGCTCGATTCAATCAACTACCAATGGGGTTGAGCTCATTGATAACAATTGTAGTCGTTGGATACTCGTCCAAACGACACCAAGTCATGTATTTCATTTCATATAACATTCCAATAACTTTCCAATAACATGAGAAACAATAAGTGAGAGTGATAAAGTACACTCTCACTTCAATCAATTAACATTCAACATCTCAAGTTCAAGTATCAAAGTCATATAATAACACACAAGTGAGTAGTACACTCACCAAGCTCGCAAATGTGGTTTCATGCACTTCCGTCAAAGAACGTTGTGCACCACGGTCACGTCCTAAAACATGCAAACAAATACAATAAGACTCGATAACGAGTCATAAACTAAGGCCAAACATGACCCCAATAGGGTTCCATAAGCATATACAAACATTAAAGGAAACCAGAAATTTCGGAAATGTAACTAGCTTTGGCCCTGAAAAAATCAGTTTTTGTCCTCATTTTGCGGTAATGGCACCAATTTCATTACGATTATCGGATGAGGGTACAAGATCCACCATTTCGAAGTTAAAAGATAGGGCTACAACATCACAGAAGTTCACTCAACCCAGTTTTGAGTGCAAACAGGTCAAAAATGCAAGATACTACATCAAAAACGTAAAACAGATTCACCAAAACGCATTCTAGCGGAAACATCATAACTCAGGCTCTCCAAGTCCAAATCCAGAAATTACAAAACCAGCTGAAATATATGTAACAGGGCTAAATTTCATCAGAAGGCCTCAACAACCAATTCGGAAGCAATTCCAGCCAAAACAACCAATTACAGGCGCAATTCTTACATTCGGGTAAAACCAGAACAGCAATAGTAATTTCAACTTTTCTCATTCTACACTACTCCGATTGACCTGAAATTTTGTAGGCACCTCTAAAATGTCATTCCCTACAACTTTCATGTTTTAAGACAAGGCCAATTCGGCCTCTAACTAGGAGCTAAAAATTCGGGCAGAATGCTCCCTCAAGAACCCTAATTTTCTGAAATTTCTTCCAAACCAGAAATTTGTTGCAATTAATCACTTTTTCCACCTCCAAGAGTCATTATATACCATTTCTAATCATCATAGATAGCCACACAATCATGCTTATATTAAAACAGAAAAATCCCCAAAAATAATAAAACTTCATCACTTCAACCACAAATCAAGAAATAACCCATAAACTTGCATCTCATACTACCACTAAGCATGATTTAAGCATCAATTAAGGGAGGAGGGTGGTTCTTCACAACTTACCTTAAAAGAAGAGAGAGAGAGAGCTATTGGTCACCTTAATTTCCAAATAATTTCACACAACAACTCACCAACACCTCCTTAAGTGGTTTTATGGAGCAAAATCAAGGTTGGATGGTTGGTTTTGATGATTTGGAGCAAGTTTGAAGAGTTTTCTTCCTTGTGCTTAGAGTAAGAGAGAGGGAATGAGAGAATGAGAGGGCCGGCCACCATGGAGGATTTTTTGATGATTTTTGGGTCATTTTTAAGCTATTTTAACCAAATTGGTAAAAGGGTGAATAGTGTTCAAAAAGGTCAAACCACTCCTATGGTGACACTTGTCACCTTTTAATAAATACTTACCTACCTTGTCTCTCTTATACCAATCCACTTAGCATCCTCTACTTATCTCTTATCACCCGGTAAATTAAATACAGTATCCAAAACTTAACCTAGTTGGCCGAATTTTTCCGAACTTTTCGCACTAGTGGGTCCCACGTCCGGCATACGCTCTTAATTTCTCAAAATCTATTCGACACTAGAAAAATCACTTAACAATTATATCTGCTCCTTAAAAGTATCTAGAAATTTTTCCTAAGTACAAAATTGCAGAAAAGAAGCCATGAAAGATTCTAAAACCTAGAAAATGAAAAAATTATGGGTTCTCACTCTCTCTCCCCCGTAAAAGAATTTCGCCCTCGAAATTTCTCACCTTGGTTCACAAACAGCTCAGGGTATTTCTTTTTTTCCCCTCCCAGGTAGCCTTTTCTATCCCATGATTTTTTCCCATTTTTTTTTTCTTTTTTTTTCTGCGTGGACACTTTTCTCTCTCTTACCCAAACGCTGCGATCCTTATAAATCATACTACTGCTCAAATGATGTTTCCCCACAGGAATACTACTTTCAGGTCGAAGGGTAGACAAGCAGGCGTGATATCTATTTCATCCATCAAAATTGAGGTTGACAAATGAATGAGTAACACCGGGATCGACTAATATTTCCGCAGAAATACCACAATCGTACCTTCCTCAATTTCAGGAGAATCGGGGACCTGTTGTGGCTCCAATGAATATACACGAGCTGGCACCTTAGGTTTCGTCCCATTCCCCTTATCCGGTCCCGTACTAGTCTTTGGCGCGATTTGAGCTCCCTTTTCGTCTTGCTTTAAGAGTGGACAGGTAGCAAGCTTGTGGTCTGCGCTTCCGCAAAGCAGACATTTACCTCCCTTCTTCCAGTAATTATCTTCAGAGTGATTCGGCTTTCCGCAGTACCCACAAGGTCCGCGTACTGCAGAAGCCGAGCCTCCTCTCTGGTCTCTCCCCACTAGGCTGCCTCGTGACGGGCTCTCTTGTGACACTCCCGGCATCCTTTCTCCTCCAGTTTCTCGCCCAAACTTGGAAGGGGTACTCTCATCCCCCTGCCCCGAACTACTTCCAGGAAATCCTCGCTTTTTCGCCTGGAAGTTTCTTATTTGCAATCTGGCACTCTCTACCCGTTGGGCCTTCTCAATGGCCTCGCTAAAAGCATTGATTTGAGCCACTGCGAGGTCCTTCTGAATCTCCACGTTTAGGCCCTGGATAAAACGCCTAATTCGCCGTTGCTCTGTCACAATCAACTCAGGCACAAATTTGGACAGGCGGGTGAACTGGCTCTCGTATTCCGCCACCGACTGAACCCCTTGGCGGAGTCGGATGAACTCATCTTCCTTCCTCTCCTGAACCAGAGGAGGGAAGAATTTTGCGTTAAACTCTCTCATAAAATTTACCCAAGTCCTGGGCGTTTGTTCCCGCTCCCATTTTTGCCGAATGACATTCCACCAGGAGCGGGCCGCCTCTTCCAGCTGGAAAACGGCAAAAGTCACCTGCCGTTCTTCGGTATAGTGCAGGGCGGCGAAAATATCGACCATCTTTTCGAGCCACCTTTCGGCGACATCCGGATCGGGTCCCCCAATAAACTTGGGTGGAGCAAACTTTTGAAAACGTTCTAGAGCTCTGTCTTCGCTCTCAACATGATTACCAGGGTTTCCCGGATTGGGGTTTGGATTTTGGCCTTGTTGCTGCACCACTTGTGCCAGCAGATTTGTCATTTGCTGCATAGCGGCAGCTATCTGTACATTGGGGTCAACTCTCGGTTCAGGATTGGGTCCAGAGGAGGTTTCCCCAGCACCCCGATCTGGCGTAGGTTGCCTATTCCCGTGCCAACGCCCCCGTCCACTACGTGTGCCTTCCATACAATCTAAATCGATCTAGGTCACAAAATAAATATACTGTTAAAGGGCACCTAACCCCTCTTTTTCGCAGCACTAAACAGGAACAAGTAAATAAGAACAATTAACTACTCAACTCCCTCGTAGAGCATTTAAACACATAACACATATACAGAGAACACATAACAGGATCAAAAAGTATACAGAACAATCAGTCAGGTACATACAAAGTCATCCATAGAATCGCAATTTCTAGTTCGCCCAATCCTTTCTAACCTAGGCTTTCATCTCTTTCGTATCCGGGCGCAAGAATCCCATCTAAGTTAATTCACAACTCGAGCCGGCCGGTCCCAAGTGTAAATCATCCATATTATAGATTCCTGCCCGACATACATATCTATCTTCCTCAAGTTTTATGATAAAGAGTTTTACACTTATAACATGCTCGGTTCATAACTTATGCTCAAAAGAGCACTTAACCCTTTTAGACACCTTCACCAAAAACAGGACCATAACACCACTTGGCCCTAGGCTCACTCCGCGCAGAGACCACGCGAAGTGGCTCTGATACCACCTGTGATAGCCCCACCTTCCCTTAAGGCGAACCAAAGGGGTTAGCGGACTGCCTGCCCAGCTTTCGCCAGGACTAACGGTGCATATTAGAGCGATCTATTGTGTTCCGGAACTTATAACGCGCGTAAACAAGGCAAAAGGGCAAAATAACCCAAAATAAAAAAAATTAAATTCGGAGTCGGCCATGAATAGTAACCGCCCCATCGGAACGCAACCAAATATCAAACAAACATTCACATCTTGAACTTTAGCAATTACAATCCAAAGTGACATACAAAAGTTTTCAAAAGTTAATATATACACGGTTTGCCAAATTGAAAGTGAAAACGGCCCTAAAGATACATTTAGGGTTTCACTTCATATACAATACAAAAGAGCTATACATCTAGTTCATTCGGCAACCATCTATCAAGATTCATTCCAAAAAGAGTCATATTCCTGTAAGGAAAACAAAAGGAACGGTGTGAGCTAATTGCCCAGTGAGATACTATCACTTACGCAACCAAGTGCATATAAGCATCAAGCTTTCATTCAATATAGTAAAATAAGCAAAGGCACACGTCAAATATGGTGATAAAAGGATACAGATGGCTCTCAAGAGCCCTTTCCTCGTTTGCATTTCTTGATCGGACGTCATTGACTCTCCGTCAATGTTCAAAAGTAACCAACCGTAGACTCCACTTTACTTCCACTCCTTCCACCTAACATCCCCCTACCGGGCCCGAAATCCAAACACTTGCACTTTGGTATTACTCGAGTAAACCGGAATCGAGAGTCTCTCATACTACAAGATTCCATAACATTTCCCCAAGGCACATCAATTGGCACGACCAAGCCCTCGCCGGCTCGATTTGTGAGAACCCGTAAAACCCTAATTATTTTCCTAGGGTTTATTTCCCCTTAATTGCATGTTTTCTGCATTTTCGGGCCTAGGAATATTTTTCTGGTAGATTTATGAGTAATTATAGTTTTTAGATGATTTTTCTAGTATTGGTGAGGTTTTAGAAAATTAAGAATATATTTTGGACGTGGGACCCACTAGTGCGAAAAGTTTGGAAAAATTCGGCCAATAAAGTTAAGTTTCGGATACAGTGAAAATTTTATCGGGTGTTAAGAGATAAGTAGTGTGTGTGAAGTGATTGATGTGAGAGAGAAAAGAAAGATAGGAATGCATTTAAGGAGGTAACAAGTGTCACCTTCTCATTTGATGCCTTTTAAGAATTACTATTCACAATTTTGACTTTTTTGACCAAAGGTTAAATATCTCAAAAAATTGCACAAAATTCACCATTTTTGCACCCTTGATGGCCGGCTCTCTCTCTCTCAAAGAAGAAGACAATTTCCTAACTTTCAAGCTTCCATAAGCTTCAATCTTCCATGAACAAAGGCTTAGACTAGATTCTACTCCATAAAACCTTATCTTCTAGTGATAGTAAGTTGTTTGGTGAACTTTGTTTGAAGCTCTAAGGTGGCCAACATCTTCCTCTCTCTTGGTTCTTGGTAAGTGAAGCTTGAAACACCCTACTACCTCTAATAATGCTTATTTTGTGCTTAATGGGGGCATGAGTGAAGGAATATGTGATTTACCCCTTGATTTGACTTGTTTTGGTGAAGTTTTTAATTTATTGGGAATTTTTCTGGTTTAATTGGATTATGATGGTGTGATTGTTTGTGATGATGGGCAATGGACTATAATGGCTCTAGTGGATATGAAATGTGGTTAAATGCAATCAATTTTGGATTTGGAATGAAATGTGAAAAGTTAGGGTTCTTGAACCCCTATTCTGTCCGAAATTTTAGGTCATAGCTAGAGGCCGAATTGGACTTTGCTCAAAACATGAAAGTTGTAGGTATTGATGATTTTAGTGTGCCTACAAAATTTCAGGGCAATTGGACAAGTGTAGAGTGAGTTATGCCGTTTTTACTGTTGCTGTTTTTGGTGCACAGAATGTCCGAACTGCGATAGTAATTGCCTGTTTGGACTGGTATTGGTTTGGATTTTGAAGTTGGTGTCTTCTGAGGAAATGTAGCTGGATGTCTTAGCTAACTTATGCCTTTGGAATTTCGGCATTTGGACCTGTGTAGGCTGAGATTGACGTATTACAGTTTTGTGTGTTTTGCAAATCTGTTTTGGTAATTCTGGTTTGGTATTTGCACTTTTGACCTAGTTGTGCTAGGATTTGGACTGAGAGGCCTTCTACATTGTTGTAGACCTGTTTCATAGCTTCGAAACGGTGGGTCTTACACCCCTAACCGATAATTGTAGTGAGAGTTGTGCCATTACCGCATTATGACGTCAAAACCGGTTTTCTTATCAAGGCCAACATTAAAGCCTTTCTTAATTTCTGGTTTGCTTTCATGCTTGTATATGTTTATAAAACCCTATTGGGGTTGTGAATTGGTGTTGTTTATGGCTCGGTATGGTTTCTTGTTTTATGATATTGTGAGCTATGGAACGGCTCTTGACATGAAATGCTTATATGCGTGTTGTTGGGTTGTGATTGAAGAAAAATAATGAAGCCTTATGGCTGGAAAATTTGGTAAACACAAAGGGCATGCTGCCCGAATTTTTACTCGCGATTTAGAAAACTATATTCTCAACTTGAGTAAAGGTTAAGTATTTAACCCTTGAATTTCCATGCATGAAACCCTATTGGGCGATAATTGGTTTGACTTTATGACTCGTTATCGAGTCTTATGGTATTTGTTTACATGTTCTAGGGCGTGACGATAGCTCACGACATTCTCCTGACGGAAGTGCATGAAATAGCACTTAATTGATTGGTGAGTGTACTACTCACTTGTGTGCTATTATATGGCTTTGATATTTGAACTTGAGATGTTGTATGTTAATGGATTGATGTGAGAGTGTACTTTATCACTCTCACTTATTGTTTCACATGTTATTGAAAAGTTATTGGAAAGTTATTGGAAAGTTATATGAACTGATATATGAAATGAAATACATGACTTGATATCGATTGGACAAGTATCCAACGACTACAAATGTTATCATTGAGCTCAACCCCATTGGTAGTTGATTGAATCGAGCCGACAAGGGTTTGGTCGTGACAATTAATGAGCCTTGGGTAAAGTTATAAGGAATCTTGTAGTATGAGAGACTCTTGATTCCGGTATACTCGAGTAATACCACAGTGCAAGTGTTTGGAGTGCGGGCCCGGTAGGGGGATGTTTGGTGGAAGGAATGGGAGAGAAGAGGAGTCTACGGTTGGTCACTCTTCAACATTGACGGAGAGTCAATGAGGTTGGATCAAGACATAAGCGTGGAAATGGGCTCTTGAGAGCCGACCGTATCCTTTCACTGATTTACTTTGCTTCGAAATTGCATACTTGAATTGAATGGTTTTGCTTATGTGATCTTAATTGCTATTGTGATAGTTGCTCACTGAGCTTTAGCTCACCCCGTTCCTTTTGTTTTCCTTACAGGAATATGACTCTTTTGGAATGAATTTTGATAAATGGTTGCCAAATGAACTAGATGAATGACTCTTTTGTATTGTATATAAAATGGGACCCTAAATGTATCATTAGGGCCGTTTTCACTTTTGTTTTGGCAAACCATATATGTAGTGACTTTTGTATCACTTTTAAATGTCATTTTTGGTTTGTAAAGGCTAAATGTTTTGTGGTTTATGTAATTCGATGTTTGGTTGGGTTCGGACGAGTCGGTTACTATTCATGGCCGACTCCGGATTTTATTTCTTTTATTTTGGGTTATTTTGCCCTTTTGCCTTATTTGCGCGCGTTATAAGTTCCGGAACGTGAAAGATCGCTCTATACTGCACCGTTAGTCCTGGCGAGAGCTGGGCAGGCAGTCCGCTAACCTCTTTGGTTCGCCTTAGGGGAAAGTGGGGTTGTCACACGATTCAATCAACTACCCATGGGGTTGAGCTCATTGATAACAATTGTAGTCGTTGGATACTCGTCCAAAGGACACCAAGTCATGTATTTCATTTCATATAACATTTCATATAACATTCCAATAACTTTCCAATAACATGAGAAACAATAAGTGCTCGTTTGAGCATAAGTTATGAACCTTGAAGTGTTATAGGTCTTTAATCTTTCTCATGGTATTTAAGGACCCTAGATAAGTATGTCGGATAGGAATTTTGATTTGTAGATGGTTTACTCTTGGGACTGGCCAGCTCGAGATGTGAACTATCTTATTTCGGATTCTCGTGCCCGAGTACCCCAGAATTGAGGTGATGCAAGCTACTAGGTATTTGAACCCTGTGTTTTGGAAACAAGCCTTGTATTTTGGAAACGTGAACAGGCTTTGTCTGACTAAAATGAGCACAAGAGATCAATGGACATCTAGTTTGGATAGTAAGTGACGTGAGAGACCAGACGGGCTGGTACTGGGATGACTTTTCGACTGTATATTACTAAGTGCGGAAAAAGAAAAGAACTCAACAACCAACCCATACCGACCCTGCACCGTCAAGTGGAGAAGGGACTGGAATGAAGAACCTCGTTTCTTCTGACTCTGAAGACGGAGAAGGTACAGGCCATTGGTTACTTTAAATTTGAAGGAAAATTTCGAGGACGAAATTCTTTTAAGGGGGGGAGAGTGTGAGAACCCGTAAAACCCTAATTATTTTCCTAGGGTTTATTTCCCCTTAATTGCATGTTTTCTGCATTTTCGGGCCTAGGAATATTTTTCTGGTAGATTTATGAGTAATTATAGTTTTTAGATGATTTTTCTAGTATTGGTGAGGTTTTAGAAAATTAAGAATATATTTTGGACGTGGGACCCACTAGTGCGAAAAGTTTGGAAAAATTCGGCCAATAAAGTTAAGTTTCGGATACAGTGAAAATTTTATCGGGTGTTAAGAGATAAGTAGTGTGTGTGAAGTGATTGATGTGAGAGAGAAAAGAAAGATAGGAATGCATTTAAGGAGGTAACAAGTGTCACCTTCTCATTTGATGCCTTTTAAGAATTACTATTCACAATTTTGACTTTTTTGACCAAAGGTTAAATATCTCAAAAAATTGCACAAAATTCACCATTTTTGCACCCTTGATGGCCGGCTCTCTCTCTCTCAAAGAAGAAGACAATTTCCTAACTTTCAAGCTTCCATAAGCTTCAATCTTCCATGAACAAAGGCTTAGACTAGATTCTACTCCATAAAACCTTATCTTCTAGTGATAGTAAGTTGTTTGGTGAACTTTGTTTGAAGCTCTAAGGTGGCCAACATCTTCCTCTCTCTTGGTTCTTGGTAAGTGAAGCTTGAAACACCCTACTACCTCTAATAATGCTTATTTTGTGCTTAATGGGGGCATGAGTGAAGGAATATGTGATTTACCCCTTGATTTGACTTGTTTTGGTGAAGTTTTTAATTTATTGGGAATTTTTCTGGTTTAATTGGATTATGATGGTGTGATTGTTTGTGATGATGGGCAATGGACTATAATGGCTCTAGTGGATATGAAATGTGGTTAAATGCAATCAATTTTGGATTTGGAATGAAATGTGAAAAGTTAGGGTTCTTGAACCCCTATTCTGTCCGAAATTTTAGGTCATAGCTAGAGGCCGAATTGGACTTTGCTCAAAACATGAAAGTTGTAGGTATTGATGATTTTAGTGTGCCTACAAAATTTCAGGGCAATTGGACAAGTGTAGAGTGAGTTATGCCGTTTTTACTGTTGCTGTTTTTGGTGCACAGAATGTCCGAACTGCGATAGTAATTGCCTGTTTGGACTGGTATTGGTTTGGATTTTGAAGTTGGTGTCTTCTGAGGAAATGTAGCTGGATGTCTTAGCTAACTTATGCCTTTGGAATTTCGGCATTTGGACCTGTGTAGGCTGAGATTGACGTATTACAGTTTTGTGTGTTTTGCAAATCTGTTTTGGTAATTCTGGTTTGGTATTTGCACTTTTGACCTAGTTGTGCTAGGATTTGGACTGAGAGGCCTTCTACATTGTTGTAGACCTGTTTCATAGCTTCGAAACGGTGGGTCTTACACCCCTAACCGATAATTGTAGTGAGAGTTGTGCCATTACCGCATTATGACGTCAAAACCGGTTTTCTTATCAAGGCCAACATTAAAGCCTTTCTTAATTTCTGGTTTGCTTTCATGCTTGTATATGTTTATAAAACCCTATTGGGGTTGTGAATTGGTGTTGTTTATGGCTCGGTATGGTTTCTTGTTTTATGATATTGTGAGCTATGGAACGGCTCTTGACATGAAATGCTTATATGCGTGTTGTTGGGTTGTGATTGAAGAAAAATAATGAAGCCTTATGGCTGGAAAATTTGGTAAACACAAAGGGCATGCTGCCCGAATTTTTACTCGCGATTTAGAAAACTATATTCTCAACTTGAGTAAAGGTTAAGTATTTAACCCTTGAATTTCCATGCATGAAACCCTATTGGGCGATAATTGGTTTGACTTTATGACTCGTTATCGAGTCTTATGGTATTTGTTTACATGTTCTAGGGCGTGACGATAGCTCACGACATTCTCCTGACGGAAGTGCATGAAATAGCACTTAATTGATTGGTGAGTGTACTACTCACTTGTGTGCTATTATATGGCTTTGATATTTGAACTTGAGATGTTGTATGTTAATGGATTGATGTGAGAGTGTACTTTATCACTCTCACTTATTGTTTCACATGTTATTGAAAAGTTATTGGAAAGTTATTGGAAAGTTATATGAACTGATATATGAAATGAAATACATGACTTGATATCGATTGGACAAGTATCCAACGACTACAAATGTTATCATTGAGCTCAACCCCATTGGTAGTTGATTGAATCGAGCCGACAAGGGTTTGGTCGTGACAATTAATGAGCCTTGGGTAAAGTTATAAGGAATCTTGTAGTATGAGAGACTCTTGATTCCGGTATACTCGAGTAATACCACAGTGCAAGTGTTTGGAGTGCGGGCCCGGTAGGGGGATGTTTGGTGGAAGGAATGGGAGAGAAGAGGAGTCTACGGTTGGTCACTCTTCAACATTGACGGAGAGTCAATGAGGTTGGATCAAGACATAAGCGTGGAAATGGGCTCTTGAGAGCCGACCGTATCCTTTCACTGATTTACTTTGCTTCGAAATTGCATACTTGAATTGAATGGTTTTGCTTATGTGATCTTAATTGCTATTGTGATAGTTGCTCACTGAGCTTTAGCTCACCCCGTTCCTTTTGTTTTCCTTACAGGAATATGACTCTTTTGGAATGAATTTTGATAAATGGTTGCCAAATGAACTAGATGAATGACTCTTTTGTATTGTATATAAAATGGGACCCTAAATGTATCATTAGGGCCGTTTTCACTTTTGTTTTGGCAAACCATATATGTAGTGACTTTTGTATCACTTTTAAATGTCATTTTTGGTTTGTAAAGGCTAAATGTTTTGTGGTTTATGTAATTCGATGTTTGGTTGGGTTCGGACGAGTCGGTTACTATTCATGGCCGACTCCGGATTTTATTTCTTTTATTTTGGGTTATTTTGCCCTTTTGCCTTATTTGCGCGCGTTATAAGTTCCGGAACGTGAAAGATCGCTCTATACTGCACCGTTAGTCCTGGCGAGAGCTGGGCAGGCAGTCCGCTAACCTCTTTGGTTCGCCTTAGGGGAAAGTGGGGTTGTCACACGATTCAATCAACTACCCATGGGGTTGAGCTCATTGATAACAATTGTAGTCGTTGGATACTCGTCCAAAGGACACCAAGTCATGTATTTCATTTCATATAACATTTCATATAACATTCCAATAACTTTCCAATAACATGAGAAACAATAAGTGAGAGTGATAAAGTACACTCTCACTTCAATCAATTAACATTCAACATCTCAAGTTCAAGTATCAAAGTCATATAATAACACACAAGTGAGTAGTACACTCACCAAGCTCGCAAATGTGGTTTCATGCACTTCCGTCAAAGAACGTTGTGCACCACGGTCACGTCCTAAAACATGCAAACAAATACAATAAGACTCGATAACGAGTCATAAACCAAGGCCAAACATGACCCCAATAGGGTTCCATAAGCATATACAAACATTAAAGGAAACCAAAAATTTCGGAAATGTAACTAGCTTTGGCCCTGAAAAAAACAGTTTTTGTCCTCATTTTGTGGTAATGGCACCAATTTCACTACGATTATCGAATCAGGGTACAAGACCCACCATTTCGAAGCTAAAAGACAGGGATACAACATCACAGAAGGTCACTCAACCCAGTTTTGAGTGCAAGCAGGTCAAAAATGCAAGGTACTACATCAAAAACGTAAAACAGATTCACCAAAACGCATTCTAGCGGAAACATCATAACTCATGCTCTCCAAGTCCAAATCCAGAAATTCCAAAACCAGCTGAAAGCTCAGGAACAGGGATAAATTTCATCAGAAGGTCTCAACAACCAATTCGGAAGCAATTCCAGCCAAAACAACCAATTACAGGCGCAATTCTTACATTCGGGTAAAACCAGAACAGCAATAGTAATTTCGACTTTTCTCATTCTACACTATTCGGATTGACTTGAAATTTTGTAGGAGCCTCTAAAATGTCATTTCCTACAACTTTCATGTTTTATGCCAAGGCCAATTCGGCCTTTAACTAGGAGCTAAAAATTCGGGCAGAATGCTCCCTCAAGAACCCTAATTTTCTGAAATTTCTTCCAAACCAGAAATTGGTTGCAATTAATCACTTTCTCCACCTCCTAGAGTCATTATATACCATTTCTAATCATCATAGATAGCCACACAATCATGCTTATATTAAAACAGAAAAATCTCCAAAAATAATAAAACTTCATCACTTCAACCACAAATCAAGAAATAACCCATAAACTTGCATCTCATACTACCACTAAGCATGATTTAAGCATCAATTAAGGGAGGAGGGTGGTTCTTCACAACCTACCTTAAAACAAGAGAGAGAGAGCTATTGGTCACCTTAACTTTCCAAATAACTTCACACAACAACTCACCAACACCTCCTTAAGTGGTTTTATGGAGCAAAATCAAGGTTGGATGGTTGGTTTTGATGATTTGGAGCAAGCTTGAAGAGTTTTCTTCCTTGTGCTTAGAGTAAGAGAGAGAGAAAGAGAGAATGAGAGGGCCGGCCACCATGGAGGATTTTTTGATGATTTTTGGGTCATTTTTAAGCTATTTTAACCAAATTGGTAAAAGGGTGAATAGTGTTCAAAAAGGTCAAACCACTTTTATGGTGACACTTGTCACCTTTTAATAAATACTTACCTACCTTGTCTCTCTTATACCAATCCACTTAGCATCCTCTACTTATCTCTTATCACCCGGTAAATTAAATACAGTATCCAAAACTTAACCTAGTTGGCCGAATTTTTCCGAACTTTTCGCACTAGTGGGTCCCATGTCCGGCATACGCTCTTAATTTCTCAAAATCTATTCGATACTAGAAAAATCACTTAACAATTATATCTGCTCCTTAAAAGTATCTAGAAATTTTTCCTAAGTACAAAAATGCAGAAAACAAGCCATGAAAGATTCTAAAACCTAGAAAATGGAAAATTACGGGTTCTCACACTCTCTCCCCTTTAAAAGAATTTCGCCCTCGAAATTTCTCACCTTGGTTCACAAACAGCTCAGGGTATTTCTTTTTTTCCCCTCCCAGGTAGCCTTTTCTAGCCCATGATTTTTTCCCATTTTTTTTTCTTTTTTTTTCTGCGTGGACACTTTTCTCTCTCCTACCCAAACGCTGCGATCCTTATAAATCATACTACTGCTCAAATGATGTTTCCCCATAGGAATACTACTTTCAGGTCGAAGGGTAGACAAGCAGGCGTGGTATCTATTTCATCCTTCAAAATTGAGGTTGACAAATGAATGAGTAACACCGGGATCGACTAATATTTCCGCAGAAATACCACAATCGTACCTTCCTCAATTTCAGGAGAATCGGGGACCTGTTGTGGCTCCAATGAATATACACGAGCTGGCACCTTAGGTTTCGTCCCATTCCCCTTATCCGGTCCCGTACTGGTCTTTGGCGCGATTTGAGCTCCCTTTTCGTCTTGCTTTAAGAGTGGACAGGTAGCAAGCTTGTGGTCTGCGCTTCCGCAACGCAGACATTTACCTCCCTTCTTCCAGCAATTATCTTCAGAGTGATTCGGCTTTCCGCAGTACCCACAGGGTCCGCGTACTGCAGAAGCCGAGCCTCCTCTCTGGTCTCTCCCCACTAGGCCGCCTCGTGACGGGCTCTCTTGTGACACTCCCGAATCCTTTCTCCTCCAGTTCCTCGCCCAAACTTGGAAGGGGTACTCTCATCCCCCTGCCCCGAACTACTTCCAGGAAATCCTCGCTTTTTCGCCTGGAAGTTTCTTACTTGCAATCTGGCACTCTCTACCCGTTGGGCCTTCTCAACGGCCTCGCTAAAAGCATTGATTTGAGCCACTGCGAGGTCCTTCTGAATCTCCACGTTTAGGCCCTGGATAAAACGCCTAATTCGCCGTTGCTCTGTCACAATCAACTCAGGCACAAATTTGGACAGGCGGGTGAACTGGCTCTCGTATTCCGCCACCGATTGGGCCCCTTGGCGGAGTCAGATGAACTCATCTTCCTTCCTCTCCTGAACCAGAGGAGGGAAGAATTTTGCGTTAAACTCTCTCATAAAATTTATCCAAGTCCTGGGCGTTTGTTCCCGCTCCCATTTTTGCCGAATGACATTCCACCAGGAGCGGGCCGCCTCTTCCAGCTGGAAAACGGCAAAAGTCACCTGCCGTTCTTCGGTATAGTGCAGGGAGGCGAAAATATCGACCATCTTTTCGAGCCACCTTTCGGCGACTGTAGACACCAAAATTTTATTGTAATTTCTTTTACTATTTACTTCTTATTTTGTCGTGTCAATTTTATTCACTTTGTAGTTATTAGTTTTTTTTTAGTTTTTATTTTTACGTTATTATTTTTATTTTGTTTTTGGAGTTTTAGCATAGAAAGAAAAAAAAGGAAAAAAAAAAGGAAAAAGAGGAAATGACGGAAAATGAAAAATGAAAAGTGAAGAAAAATTACCATTTTGTTGTTTATTATTTCTAGTTTATTTATTTTTATCTGATGTTAATTAAATTGTTGGTTTTTACTTAATTTTATTATCATTTTGCTAAATTACTTTAAAAAAAAAACGGAAACTAAAAAAAAATGTCGCGGCATGCACGTTGCAATTTTTTGCAGCGTGCAAAGGACAGCCACGGATGCCCTTTGGAAGGTTGGATGTGAAGGCAAGGGTAAGCCTTCATCCTGACCATTCGGGAGAGGGTTTATGGATTAGAGAGGTGATATAAAGGAAAAAAAAAGCAGCAGCCGCAAGAGGGGATATCGGATGACGGCTGGGGGGGCTGAAAGGCAAAAGAAAAACCAGGAGAGTTTTTGAGAGTTAACGGGCTAAGAGGAGAGATAGCTAGGGTAGCCGAAAAAGAGAGCTTCCGTGAGAGGAGGGCAGGAAGACTGAGAGTGGACGGCTGAGAGTTTGAGAGCTTCGTGAGAAAAAGGGACGGCTGAAAACCTGCAAGAGAGGGAGAGCAAAACAGAGGGGGACGGCTGCAGAAATCTGGAAAAAGAAAACGTGAGAGAAAGGAGAGTTTTGGGTTGACGGGCTGAGTGAAAAGGCTGCGGAAGAAGCGAGGTGAAGAGAGCTTCAGGCCAAATCAAAAGAGAAAGAGAGGCTGCCGTGGAGAAGAAAGAAAGAGATCTGAAAAAAAGAAAAGAAAAGCTGCAATTTTTTCCTCACGACAAGGGTACGAGTTCGAAGCCGCAACGGGACGATTGCAGCAGCTCGTTCACGACATTTCCTGTCCGGATTGTGATTCAAAAAGCTTGGGCAGGTACTCTCCTAGATTGGTGTCTTGGTCCCTTCCAGTTTTGTTCATTGTTGAGTCGTCGCTTTGAATTTCTTGTGTGTTATTGCTGTTTACTTTCTCTGTTTCCATTCATTCCCGGTTCCTCCATGCTAGTTCAACTTGCCGATCCTCTTGTTCGAAACCTGGGGTTCCATGGTCTTGCTTTGGTTAGGATAATTTGTAGATTTGGATTCAGGGTTATGTGATGTTTGATTGGGTCTGTGATATGATTAGCTTCTTGATTTAGATGACTCATGCGGAGCTTGTTAAAGATAAATCTAGAAATCTGGTTGTTGTTTCTGTGTTGCTCGCTGGGTACCTCGTTTGATTTTTAATGGTTTGGTGTTTGCAACTGGGTTGTGTTAATCAAAATGTTCAGTTTGTTAAAGGTTTTGAGTGATGGGTCTGCTGACTTTGGTTCGAAGCTTGACATGAATTTTCTGCTTCAAAATTGCAGAATGTTGTTCTTCGATGCTTGCATGGTCTTTTTCGTCCAATTTTTGTGCTTAAATGCTTGGTAATCTAGTTACTTCAGTTCAGATTTTTTTGTTTGTTTGAGCCGTTGGTTATGTTCGGATTGCATTCAAAAATTCACCAGAAAATTGAACCCAACATTCAGGAACCTAGTAGAAGCAATAAAAGATGTTTTTCTGTCTTTGTGAATCTGTCAAGGCAAAGTAGTGAAGCTTAGCATGAGAAAACTGCCGAGAACTTTGCTGCATTTTTTTTTCCTCTTACTGATCTTTCCGTGGCTGCTCTCTGAGTTTGTACTTCAGCCGCATGCTTAATTGTGTTTTGAAGGGAGGAAATGGAAGGTTGGGTGTTGAGTTTGAATGGTTAAACATCTGAAATGCTTGAGCTGGAAAATGGATTTCAGATTGCTGTCACTCTGCATGAATGTCTGTCCAGAATTTCTGTAATGCATTAGCTCCTTTATTGTCCTTGTTTGTTTGGAGTTAAAGTTAAGTAGCTTGTTGATTAGTTAGAGTTATGATGTTGGTTTGAGAAATATCTAATCAAAGCTTTGAATTTGAATCAAAAATCTGGTTTGCATGACGAAAGAAAAGCCGTGGCTGGAAAAGAAAATTGCAGCAAGCTTCATTAGTGAATTGCAGAAGTAATGAAGGCTTTAGTTCACGTTGCATGCATGAAATGTTTTTCAAAAATTGCACTTTGGCCTCCCAAGTCTCTTCTTGTTCCACTAGGACCCAATCAATTAAAGAATTTCATCAAATTGGTCCTTGATAATTTTAATTTGTGCAACTTCATTGCTTGTTTGTTTCAATTAACTACCATGCTTTGTTTCAATGGCGTTTAAGTCATGACTTTAGGGACATTACGATCAAGTGAGTTTTGTTTTGCCCATTTCTTTCAATTTTTCTTAAATAAAGTGGTACCTTGACCTTTTTATTGTTTTGAAGCCATTTTTACTTCATTTGATTACCGTCGCAAGGGAGGTACACTCTATCCCTTATTTGCACTTGTTTTGACCCTACATGCTCCTACGTGTTATGTGAACATGCATGTCTACTTCGCTTTCCTCGCCTTCCCTTAATTCCTTGCATTTATTTCATTTACTTTTACTTTTATTTAAGTTATTCATTATGGGGTATGTGTACACCTCTTGGCTTGTAATAGATAGGGCTTGGCGAGCAATTTGGTCCATTTTCCCCTTCCCCTTTTGTTTTAGTTAGCAAATGTAATAGATTCATTAGCTTGGTTGCATGCCTATGTGTTATGTGTTAAGTGCTTTATTAGGCTCTTGCATCTAGTCGAGCATGCTAAGTGTTATGTGCATCGTGTTTATAAGTGATTTGCATGTCTACTCGCTTTTTATAGTCATGAATGAATGTGATGGATGAATGGACGTCACCACACTAGTCCAATGCTAGTTGTGGCCCCTTTTCCCGTCACCGCACTAGTCCAACGCTAGTTGTGGTTCTTTGTTCCGTTTCCACTAGCCCAATGCTAGTAGGAATTCATAGAAAAGGGCTAGTCCAACGCTAGACCCAATAGGCCGTCCCTTTTCGTTAGTGCATACTTGCATGTTCACTACATTTCATGCATTTTTCTTAGTTTTTATCATTTGGCATGCTCCTCTAACCCTTTCCCCTTCATTCTAGGTTTTTGCATCTCATGCTAGTTATAGGGTACATTTGCTTGAGAGTCCCCTTTTCGATAAGGGAAACGAGCGAGTTTGGCTACGAAATAGCCTTAGCACGCTAGTTTTTCCTTCTAATCAAAGGGAAGATTAAAGTCACAAAGTTAGGACTCCCCGTTCCCGTCTTGATGCATTCCTCTAGGGTTCATGCATTTCATTTATTCACTATCCTATACACTTCTACTTTATACTCTATCCCTTTTTCCACATTCTCACTTCACACTACTTTTGGACGTTTTCATTTAACTACTCACACTTTATACCATATCACTCGCACACATGCACTTTATGTTATTTTCACATTATCATTCCTTACTCACCTTACCTTGTAAATACATTTGCACACCTCCACTTGCATCCTATTATTTTTATCACTTTTCTCACTTCACACAAACTCACATTTTCACATGGCATGCATTCCACTCATTTTTACGTCATTTAGGATTATGTGTGACCTCTCCAAAGGATCATTATTGGGCTTCACAATTAATGTGATTGGCACCACTCAACCTTTGAAGAGAAATGTCCCCCATGTCTCCCTAGGTCTAGGTTTTTGCATTCATACAGTCATATCCAACACGCGATACATACCTTGCGTAGAAAAATTAGGAAAGGTGGGGCTAAATCACGCAACTAGCCTTGGCTAGGTCGAAGGGGTGCCTTGGATTTTATCCTTGCCTTCCCCTTCGTCAAATGTGACTCCCGAACCTTTTTCGTTGGTTTACGTGGACTAGGAGTCGTTTAAAAGGGGTTTCTTTCTACCTTTCCTTTAGAAAAAATCACTTTTTGGGTGACTTGGTACACCCTAATTCTATACCAAGTGGCGACTCCGTTTTTCATTCAAAAACCCTTTTTAAACTTCGTTTGGCCAAATCGTCGCATTTTTAAGTCCCATGGCCTTTTATTTTCATTTACACACGTTCACATATTCCACACTACTCACACACCACACACACGTTCAAAAAGTGGGGCGCGACAGTTGGCGACTCCACTGGGGATTTCCTAAGTGGGTCCAAGCATTTGATTTAGCTATTCTTTTCCTTTTTCTACCCTTTTTATGCATAGCATTTGGATATTAGGGTTGCATTTTTCCTTTTTAGGACTTTTTACCTCGCGCGCATATCAAACCATTCCTTCACTTGCGTATGTATGATTGGTTGATTGGATGTATGTCGTACTAGTTTTATTCCACGCTTTGCATTGCATTTGGGTGGGGGATGTACCCTAGAGCCTCGCGTTGGTTCTTGATCCCTCCCCTCCAAACGAGCACTAGCATACGTGCATACGCTTTAATTTTTCACCCTCTATTTATTTTTCTTTTAGTGGCTTGTCACGCCACTCCACCCTACTAGGATTTTAGGCGACTCACTTGGACTTGTGATCGCGACACGATGTGTGCGTAGCATGATCCGAGGAGTCACTCGATCTTCCATTTTAAGCTTTGGGTTCATAACCTTTAGCTTTTAATTGAAGATTGAGGATTTTTGATAGATTCACTCATGACATGTAGCCGTGACACGATGTGTGCGTAGCAATGTCTGGGGAATCGCTCGAGTCACCGACAAAGAACCTTGGAATTGATAACCCTTGGTTTCCAAGTCTGAAGGCTCGGGGACCTAAAACCTATCGAGTCTAGATGCATTAGTGAGCCAATACCTCATGCATCCATGATAGCTTTCCTAGGGTAGAGTCGGCCTTATCCTGAGTTAGGGACACTATTCACGAGGGGAGGAATCCAACCCCTTTTCCCTTTTTGTTGCTTTATTTCTTTGTATTGATTTCATTGCTTTATCTCGTTGCTACAATGTGTTATGTGTATTTATCTGGCTGAATTAACTTTCCTTGGTTTTGTGTCCCCATTGCATTCACAAACCTTAGCAAATAAGAGGTCTGGCATGACCTTCTTTTAGAGCCTACCCGTGTAGATAGGCTATTGCACGTTTAAGGATTTTGGTATATTGCATTCATAGATTAATAATGCCATATCATTTTAGGCTTACCCTGGCAAATAAAGGGTTCCTTAGGTCATGTTTCATTTCAAATTGTATATTTTGCTGCTTTAATAAAATGGCATCATGCATAAACCCTAGAAAGGGAAGGCCATTTAGGCGATCCCGTGTTAGGAATAAACCGCCCTGTGTCTCGGATACTTAATCCAAAGAGACTTGCACGTTTACATTTTGTACCATCCAAAGGGGTAGTGCACAAGGTAAGGTAGGATCCGATCATTTTCAAGAGCGATCTTTGGAATATGAGCGTCTAATAATCACCTTTTTGGCCATTTTATCAAATTGGTAAAAATCCCTTGCAAAAAGGACATTAACTTGAAGAAATTCACAAATGATTCCTCCTATTGAGACGATAAATAAATTGAGGCCAAAATTTGATTTTTAGAAGGTCATAGACTAATGCACCTCAATAATTTTGAAATAACCAATGGCCGGACAATTCAACCAATCCATTTTGCCAATTCATTCAATAAATCATCAATTCATTTGACCAACTTACCCTTTTTGGGTCACCTGGTCGATTTTGAATAAGTCGTCAATTCATTTGACCAATTTACCCCTTTTAGGGCAACAGGGCCGATTTTGAATAAATCAAGTTTCGTTCAATCTATTTGATCAATTTACCCTTTTAGGGTGATCTAATTAATTTTGGATAGATTAAATTTCATTCAATTCATTTGACATGTTTCCCTTTTTAGGGTAATCCGGTCGATTTTTAATAAATTGTCAATTTCATTTGACCAATTAGGGTTTCAATGTCGAATTTCAAAATGGAAAACCTAGTCGATTTTGAGAAAAACATCCATTACATCCAGCCATTTGATCAGTTGGAGTTTTGACCCGTGCTTCACTGAGAAAAGTTGTTTCAATCTCTTCGATAGGAAGTTCGTCAAGGTCAAACCCGTGCGTTTTTGCAAGTTCTTGTATCGATCAAAAGTGATCAATCCCTTCGGACGAGGTCCTCATTTTGACAAACGTCTCTTCTCATTCCAATGGGCCAAATTTTTCAAATTTTTTTTCACTCCATAAGCTGATTGGATCCATCAGGTATTGTATAGTGCCTGCTCTGGAGGATTGCGTTTTCATGCTAGGCCTACCCTTGGCACAAAAAGGGTTCCCCCATAAGACATGCATATCGATTTTATATTCTTGCTTACTAACTCAGGGTATTTTTCTTTTGTTTTCCCCCCTCCCCCTGCATTCGTAAAAATACTCCAATAAAGGGAAAATATTTTTCTATAACTGATGACACTTCTGATCTAATAAAGTGTCAAAATTGCAAGTATTGTGTGATTCTTGGGCAGATCCTACAATGAAAACATAAATGATCTATCTGAAAGCTCTACGCTAAAGCCTCTGAGAGCTTTTGTAATTATTTTTCAAGGAAAAATTCTGTTTATTTGATTTGTTAATACATTTTGTTCCAAAAGAAAATGAGATGAAAAGTGTATATGTGGAGCTCTTTACAAGTTCCTCTCTTCTCATTGTATTATGATTGAACGACAAATTTTGTTTTAATCTTGTTAGTAATAAAGTTTTGGACAATTATTGTTTTGTGTATATTCATGTACATTTCATTCTTTTGCTCATTGGAGATTTCATGATGAATTTTAAGAAATAAGACCAAATTGAGTTTTTTTCGACCTCTGGCCTGAAAATTCACAAGTGTCTGCTTTCAAAAATCCTTACGTACACCAGATTGTTGATCCGAGTCATCCAATAAGAGTGCTAAAAAAAAAAAGGTCACTCAAAAGGCCCAATGAGATACCTTTTCTCCTTCATTTGACCCCAAAATAAAATCAGTCACATTGATTGATAAATCATAAATTGGGGCAATCTTTGCTTGAAAAATGTCCATTGTGTCTAATTCACATCTAAGTAAAAGCAAAAAGTGCATTATCCTTATTTGTTTTGAAAACTCGGAATGATACTTTAAGCGTTCGTTTCTCTATCTATACAAATTTTATCCTTTGCTCTCCCGTTTGAGCCTTTAAAAGAATGATTTCGTTTCAAATAAGCGCCTTAATGATCACAACCCTACATGGAAAATTTTCAAATATCAAAAGGGGGAATGGATTCTCAATGACCATTTCGTTACGTTGATTGTCATGAAGCGTAAGAATGATGCTTTGGCCATCGTTTCTACAACCTAAACACCATTTATCCCTTGCATCCTCATTTGAGCCAAAATAGGTGGTTCTTTCCGAATGCCCTTATGATCGCACCCCACATTGGGGAAGGAGATTGGGGAATTTTGAAAAGAAAAAAAAGAAAAGGGGAAAAGCAAAAATGCTCGAATAAGGAGGGAACCGCAAATTGGGGAAATTTGATTCCACTTGGGTTCCAAATTTTGAAAAAAAGAGAAAAGGAAGAGATTTGTCCGCGTGGATCGCCTATGTTTCACAAATATGGATGAACAAGGGTCTTCCTCAATCAGTTAATTCAGATACATGCCAAAAATTTTCCATTAATGAAAGTTTCCTTTCAGAGTTATTGTAAGGAACGGAATAAAGGTCAGGCCCTCTTCTTTTCCGATCAAGCATCTATCCCTAGTTATCCCTTTTTGAGCCTTCAGAATAAAATACTTCGTTTGGCAACCCCTGAGAATCGCAAACCCCACACTGGGGCAAGTTTGAGTTGAAAAGGAAAATTTCAAGAAGTGAAAAAGTGAAAAGCCACAAAATCAAAAGACAATGGAAGAAAAGAGAACCTCAGTTCAAAAATAAACTGGGGCAAATTTTGTGAAAGTTCAAAAATGGCAAAAGGCCGAAAAATCAAAAATGAAAGAAAATGAAAGAGAAAAAGCCTCAAGTGAGCGTAAACTGGGGTAAATTCTGATTTAGCCTTAAAACAGGGTTGGCGCACAACAATGCGATCTCAGATCCTTCAAACCACTTTTGAAATCTGCCTTCAAGCCCTAACTTTTCTAAACACCCCACCTGACCCCATTACGAAAGCCGCAAGTCCTGACTTCTGTTCTTTGCAATGGCCCTGTCAAGAAAAATTCTGATGCCAGAAAATTTTAGCTGTATTTCTGAATTGATTAGGTGTGAGGTTGACACTGCTCTTCATGTGAAAACCCGCGAGGGCACTTTTGAAAAAAGGGAAAAGAAAAAGAAAGGAAACGCAAAAGAAAATGCAGAAAATTCGACTCTGCAATCCCTGGTGAATGATGAGAAAAACACAAACAAAGTCTGAAATTTTTGAGTTCAAAATAGGGGCAACTTTGGAAAAACGCGATCTTCGGTGCAATGTCCTTGAAAGTTTTATTCTTTAGCTATCGTTTTCAAGCCAAATTACAAGCTAATAAAGTCCATCGTTGACTTATTCCTTCATGACAACCCAAAGTGAGGATTATGCTCATAAGAAATCCATCAATCACTCATGATCATAAGGCTATAACCAGTTTTCATATGTTTGGCTATCAATTCTACCCATTTGTGGCAAGCTTAAAGCTTATACGTTGACTAAGTTTTCTTAAGAAATAAGGGTGACATACTATTTGCTTTCACTAAGATGTGATGTTGAGTGCATTACAATTTTGGGCACAAGAACCAGACAAATCTTGACCTCCAATTTCCTTTAGCCGCTTTCAAAGTCAGAAATAATACCCACCTAATTGGTTCTGAAAGATGAGCTAACAAAAGTGGTGACTCATTCTAAGCATTGATGCTAAGATGAGAAAGAAATTTTCTGAAATTCGGTATTGTTTCGAGAAATTCATCATAAAATTGTCTGTGTGATTTTAAGCAAGACACTTGATTTCTTCGCATTATATGTTAGGAAACACAGTTTCTTATTTTGTTCAAACAAATGGAGCGTCATCCAAGCAAAATTTTTGAAATCAAATGGGCCCATACTGGGGCAAATTTTTGTTTATAGAATTTCGTGAAATAAGCCCACACTGGGGCAAAATTTATTTGTAATCCATTTGAGGATTTCGTAAAAGAGTCAAGCAAGACTTTCAAATCAATCACACTGCTCTTTCCATGAGTAGTAGTTCCAATATTTTAAAATAAAGTGCATGTTGTACTTTGGCAAGCCCCTGTGCAGGTACTCATGGTTGAAACCGACGAAGAAGTGTAAGTCAGAATCTTACGAATCAAGGCTTCAAGGAGGAGCAACCATGCCGTAACACAAATCAATTGATCGGTTGCACAATGAATTGGTGGAAGTTTGGGCAAATTGTTTTTGGGAAAAATTGAATTTAATTTCTTGTTCCTTGACAAAATTTCAAATTCTTGTTGATGAAATTTCAGCGCCCGCCGCGCACCCTTCTACCTCTTTTCTTGACAACCACATTTCTACCACCGTTAGCATCGAGTCTATCTCACTAACGTGTGTGTTTATTTTCTTCTACCACCGTTAGCATTGAGTTTATCTCACTAATGTCTGTGCTTTTATTCTCGGCAGGCTCGGGTTTTATCCCACTGACCGCTTTTATTTTCGGCAGGCTTGGGTTTTATCCCACTGACCGCTTTTATTCTCGGCAGGCTTGGGTGGGTTTTATCCCACTGACCGCTTTTATTCTCGGCAGGCTTGGGTTTTATCCCACTGACCGCTTTTATTCTCGGCAGGCTTGGGTTTTATCCCACTGACCGCTTTTATTCTCCCACTGACCGCTTTTATTCTCGACAGGCTCGGGTTTTATCCCACTGACCGCTTTTATTTTCGGCAGGCTCGGGTTTTATCCCACTGACCGCTTTTATTCTCGACAGGCTTGGGTTTTATCCCACTGACCGCTTTTAAACTCGGCAGGCTTGGGTTTTATCCCACTGACCGCTTTTATTCTCGGCAGGCTTGGGTTTTATCCCACTGACCGCTTTTATTCTCGGCAGGCTCGGGTTTTATCCCACTGACCGCTTATATCACGTTGGAGTTGGGTTTTATCCCGCCAACCTTGGCAGAACTGGGTTCTATCCCGCTGACCGTTTACATCGCTTTTGGAGCGTGGGTTTGTCCCGCCAGTAAGCATTTCATTTTCTTTGCCACTAGCCGTGGGTTAGTCCCACTAGTGAGCCTTTCATTTTGCTTAGCCAATAAGCATGGGTCAATCCCACCAACACTCCATTTCACTTCGATTCATATGATTTTAAATTTTGTTCGGGTCAGTCCCCTTTTAAATTTCTTGTTCGGGTCAGTCCCAATTTTAATTTCCTGTCTAGGGTCAGTCCCGATTTTAAATTTTCTTGTCTGGGTCAATCCCATTTTAAATTTTGTCAAAAGGGGTCAGTCCCCATTTCTAAAGCATTCATCATTCGAGACGTTCACCGCTGAAAAACGCAGGTTAGTATTTGGTGTCTACTTCTTTGTCTCAAGTTTTTTCAAAACTCAGACAAAGAGGGGCAAACTGTAGACACCAAAATTTTATTGTAATTTCTTTTACTATTTACTTCTTATTTTGTCGTGTCAATTTTATTCACTTTGTAGTTATTAGTTTTTTTTTAGTTTTTATTTTTACGTTATTATTTTTATTTTGTTTTTGGAGTTTTAGCATAGAAATAAAAAAAAAGTAAAAAAGAGAAAATGACGGAAAATGAAAAATGAAAAGTGATGAAAAATTACCATTTTGTTGTTTATTATTTCTAGTTTATTTATTTTTATCTGATGTTAATTAAATTGTTGGTTTTTACTTAATTTTATTATCATTTTGCTAAATTACTTAAAAAAAAAAAAAACTGAAACTAAAAAAAAATGTCGCGGCATGCACGTTGCAATTTTTTGCAGCGTGCAAAGGACAGCCACGGATGCCCTTTGGAAGGTTGGATGTGAAGGCAAGGGTAAGCCTTCATCCTGACCATTCGGGAGAGGGTTTATGGATTAGAGAGGTGATATAAAGGAAAAAAAAAGCAGCAGCCGCAAGAGGGGATATCGAATGACGGCTGGGGGGCTGAAAGGCAAAAGAAAAACCAGGAGAGTTTTTGAGAGTTAACGGGCTAAGAGGAGAGATAGCTAGGGTAGCCGAAAAAGAGAGCTTCCGTGAGAGGAGGGCAGGAAAACTGAGAGTGGACGGCTGAGAGTTTGAGAGCTTCGTGAGAAAAAGGGACGGCTGAAAACCTGCAAGAGAGGGAGAGCAAAACAGAGGGGGACGGCTGCAGAAATCTGGAAAAAGAAAACGTGAGAGAAAGGAGAGTTTTGGGTTGACGGGCTGAGTGAAAAGGCTGCGGAAGAAGCGAGGTGAAGAGAGCTTCAGGCCAAATCAAAAGAGAAAGAGAGGCTGCCGTGGAGAAGAAAGAAAGAGATCTGAAAAAAAGAAAAGAAAAGCTGCAATTTTTTCCTCACGACAAGGGTACGAGTTCGAAGCCGCAACGGGACGATTGCAGCAGCTCGTTCACGACATTTCCTGTCCGGATTGTGATTCAAAAAGCTTGGGCAGGTACTCTCCTAGATTGGTGTCTTGGTCCCTTCCAGTTTTGTTCATTGTTGAGTCGTCGCTTTGAATTTCTTGTGTGTTATTGCTGTTTACTTTCTCTGTTTCCATTCATTCCCGGTTCCTCCATGCTAGTTCAACTTGCCGATCCTCTTGTTCGAAACCTGGGGTTCCATGGTCTTGCTTTGGTTAGGATAATTTGTAGATTTGGATTCAGGGTTATGTGATGTTTGATTGGGTCTGTGATATGATTAGCTTCTTGATTTAGATGACTCATGCGGAGCTTGTTAAAGATAAATCTAGAAATCTGGTTGTTGTTTCTGTGTTGCTCGCTGGGTACCTCGTTTGATTTTTAATGGTTTGGTGTTTGCAACTGGGTTGTGTTAATCAAAATGTTCAGTTTGTTAAAGGTTTTGAGTGATGGGTCTGCTGACTTTGGTTCGAAGCTTGACATGAATTTTCTGCTTCAAAATTGCAGAATGTTGTTCTTCGATGCTTGCATGGTCTTTTTCGTCCAATTTTTGTGCTTAAATGCTTGGTAATCTAGTTACTTCAGTTCAGATTTTTTTGTTTGTTTGAGCCGTTGGTTATGTTCGGATTGCATTCAAAAATTCACCAGAAAATTGAACCCAACATTCAGGAACCTAGTAGAAGCAATAAAAGATGTTTTTCTGTCTTTGTGAATCTGTCAAGGCAAAGTAGTGAAGCTTAGCATGAGAAAACTGCCGAGAACTTTGCTGCATTTTTTTTTCCTCTTACTGATCTTTCCGTGGCTGCTCTCTGAGTTTGTACTTCAGCCGCATGCTTAATTGTGTTTTGAAGGGAGGAAATGGAAGGTTGGGTGTTGAGTTTGAATGGTTAAACATCTGAAATGCTTGAGCTGGAAAATGGATTTCAGATTGCTGTCACTCTGCATGAATGTCTGTCCAGAATTTCTGTAATGCATTAGCTCCTTTATTGTCCTTGTTTGTTTGGAGTTAAAGTTAAGTAGCTTGTTGATTAGTTAGAGTTATGATGTTGGTTTGAGAAATATCTAATCAAAGCTTTGAATTTGAATCAAAAATCTGGTTTGCATGACGAAAGAAAAGCCGTGGCTGGAAAAGAAAATTGCAGCAAGCTTCATTAGTGAATTGCAGAAGTAATGAAGGCTTTAGTTCACGTTGCATGCATGAAATGTTTTTCAAAAATTGCACTTTGGCCCCCCAAGTCTCTTCTTGTTCCACTAGGACCCAATCAATTAAAGAATTTCATCAAATTGGTCCTTGATAATTTTAATTTGTGCAACTTCATTGCTTGTTTGTTTCAATTAACTACCATGCTTTGTTTCAATGGCGTTTAAGTCATGACTTTAGGGACATTACGATCAAGTGAGTTTTGTTTTGCCCATTTCTTTCAATTTTTCTTAAATAAAGTGGTACCTTGACCTTTTTATTGTTTTGAAGCCATTTTTACTTCATTTGATTACCGTCGCAAGGGAGGTACACTCTATCCCTTATTTGCACTTGTTTTGACCCTACATGCTCCTACGTGTTATGTGAACATGCATGTCTACTTCGCTTTCCTCGCCTTCCCTTAATTCCTTGCATTTATTTCATTTACTTTTACTTTTATTTAAGTTATTCATTATGGGGTATGTGTACACCTCTTGGCTTGTAATAGATAGGGCTTGGCGAGCAATTTGGTCCATTTTCCCCTTCCCCTTTTGTTTTAGTTAGCAAATGTAATAGATTCATTAGCTTGGTTGCATGCCTATGTGTTATGTGTTAAGTGCTTTATTAGGCTCTTGCATCTAGTCGAGCATGCTAAGTGTTATGTGCATCGTGTTTATAAGTGATTTGCATGTCTACTCGCTTTTTATAGTCATGAATGAATGTGATGGATGAATGGACGTCACCACACTAGTCCAATGCTAGTTGTGGCCCCTTTTCCCGTCACCGCACTAGTCCAACGCTAGTTGTGGTTCTTTGTTCCGTTTCCACTAGCCCAATGCTAGTAGGAATTCATAGAAAAGGGCTAGTCCAACGCTAGACCCAATAGGCCGTCCCTTTTCGTTAGTGCATACTTGCATGTTCACTACATTTCATGCATTTTTCTTAGTTTTTATCATTTGGCATGCTCCTCTAACCCTTTCCCCTTCATTCTAGGTTTTTGCATCTCATGCTAGTTATAGGGTACATTTGCTTGAGAGTCCCCTTTTCGATAAGGGAAACGAGCGAGTTTGGCTACGAAATAGCCTTAGCACGCTAGTTTTTCCTTCTAATCAAAGGGAAGATTAAAGTCACAAAGTTAGGACTCCCCGTTCCCGTCTTGATGCATTCCTCTAGGGTTCATGCATTTCATTTATTCACTATCCTATACACTTCTACTTTATACTCTATCCCTTTTTCCACATTCTCACTTCACACTACTTTTGGACGTTTTCATTTAACTACTCACACTTTATACCATATCACTCGCACACATGCACTTTATGTTATTTTCACATTATCATTCCTTACTCACCTTACCTTGTAAATACATTTGCACACCTCCACTTGCATCCTATTATTTTTATCACTTTTCTCACTTCACACAAACTCACATTTTCACATGGCATGCATTCCACTCATTTTTACGTCATTTAGGATTATGTGTGACCTCTCCAAAGGATCATTATTGGGCTTCACAATTAATGTGATTGGCACCACTCAACCTTTGAAGAGAAATTTCCCCCATGTCTCCCTAGGTCTAGGTTTTTGCATTCATACAGTCATATCCAACACGCGATACATACCTTGGGTAGAAAAATTAGGAAAGGTGGGGCTAAATCACGCAACTAGCCTTGGCTAGGTCGAAGGGGTGCCTTGGATATTATCCTTGCCTTCCCCTTCGTCAAATGTGACTCCCGAACCTTTTTCGTTGGTTTACGTGGACTAGGAGTCGTTTAAAAGGGGTTTCTTTCTACCTTTCCTTTAGAAAAAATCACTTTTTGGGTGACTTGGTACACCCTAATTCTATACCAAGTGGCGACTCCGTTTTTCATTCAAAAAACCCTTTTTAAACTTCGTTTGGCCAAATCGTCGCATTTTTAAGTCCCATGGCCTTTTATTTTCATTTACACACGTTCACATATTCCACACTACTCACACACCACACACACGTTCAAAAAGTGGGGCGCGACAGCGACATCCGGATCGGGTCCCCCAATAAACTTGGGTGGAGCAAACTTTTGAAAACGTTCTAGAGCTCTGTCTTCGCTCTCAACATGATTACCAGGGTTTCACGGATTAGGGTTTGGATTCTGGCCTTGTTGCTGCACCACTTGTGCTAGCAGATTTGTCATTTGCTGCATAGCGGCAGCTATCTGTACATTGGGGTCAACTCTCGGTTCAGGATTGGGTCCAGAGGAGGTTTCCCCAGCACCCCGATCTGGCGTAGGTTGCCTATTCCCGCGCCAACGTCCCCGTCCACTACGTGTGCCTTCCATACAATCTAAGTCGATCTAGGTCACAAAATAAATATACTGTTAAAGGGCACCTAACCTCTCTTTTTCGCAGCACTAAACAGGAACAAGTAAATAAGAACAATTAACTACTCAACTCCCTCGTAGAGCATTTAAACACATAACACATATACAGAGAACACATAACAGGATCAACAAGTATACAGAACAGTCAGTCAGGTACATACAAAGTCATCCATAGAATCGCAATTTCTAGTTCGCTCAATCCTTTCTAACCTAGGCTTTCATCTCTTTCGTATCCGGGCGCAAGAATCCCATCTAAGATAATTCACAACTCGAGCCGGCCGGTCCCAAGCGTAAATCATCCATATTATAGATTCCTACCCGACATACATATCTATCTTCCTCAAGTTTTATGATAAAGAGTTTTACACTTATAACATGCTCGGTTCATAACTTATGCTCAAAAGAGCACTTAACCCTTTTAGACACCTTCACCAAAAACAGGACCATAACACCACTTGGCCCTAGGCTCATTCCGCGCAGAGACCACGCGAAGTGGCTCTGATACCACCTGTGACAGCCTCACCTTCCCTTAAGGCGAACCAAAGGGGTTAGCGGACTGCCTGCCCATCTCTCGCCAGGACTAACGGTGCAGATTAGAGCGATCTATTGTGTTCTGGAACTTATAACGCGCGTAAACAAGGCAAAAGGGCAAAATAACCCAAAATAAAAAAAATGAAATTCGGAGTCGGCCATGAATAGTAACCGACCCGTCGGAACGCAACCAAATATCAAACAAACATTCACATCTTGAACTTTAGCAATTACAATCCAAAGTGACATACAAAAGTTTTCAAAAGTTAATATATACACGGTTTGCCAAATTGAAAGTGAAAATGGCCCTAAAGATACATTTAGGGTTTCACTTCATATACAATACAAAAGAGCTATACATCTAGTTCATTCAGCAACCATCTATCAAGATTCATTCCAAAAAGAGTCATATTCCTGTAAGGAAAACAAAAGGAACGGTGTGAGCTAATTGCCCAGTGAGATACTATCACTTACGCAACCAAGTGCATATAAGCATCAAGCTTTCATTCAATATAGTAAAATAACCAAAGGCACACGTCAAATATGGTGATAAAAGGATACAGATGGCTCTCAAGAGCCCTTTCCTCGTTTGCATTTCTTGATCGGACGTCATTGACTCTCCGTCAATGTTCAAAAGTAACCAACCGTAGACTCCACTTTACTTCCACTCCTTCCACCTAACATCCCCCTACCGGGCCCGAAATCCAAACACTTGCACTTTGGTATTACTCGAGTAAACCGGAATCGAGAGTCTCTCATACTACAAGATTCCATAACATTTCCCCAAGGCACATCAATTGGCACGACCAAGCCCTCGCCGGCTCGATTCAATCAACTACCATGGGGTTGAGCTCATTGATAACAATTGTAGTCGTTGGATACTCGTCCAAACGACACCAAGTCATGTATTTCATTTCATATAACATTTCATATAACATTCCAATAACTTTCCAATAACATGAGAAACAATAAGTGAGAGTGATAAAGTACACTCTTACTTCAATCAATTAACATTCAACATCTCAAGTTCAAGTATCAAAGTCATATAATAACACACAAGTGAGTAGTACACTCACCAAGCTCGCAAATGTGGTTTCATGCACTTCCGTCAAAAGAACGTTGTGCACCACGGTCACGTCCTAAAACATGCAAACAAATACAATAAGACTCGATAACGAGTCATAAACCAAGGCCAAACATGACCCCAATAGGGTTCCATAAGCATATACAAACATTAAAGGAAACCAGAAATTTCGGAAATGTAACTAGCTTTGGCCCTGAAAAAACCAGTTTTTGTCCTCATTTTGCGGTAATGGCACCAATTTCACTATGATTATCGGATCAGGGTACAAGACCCACCATTTCGAAGCTAAAAGACAGGGATAAAACATCACAGAAGGTCACTCAACCCAGTTTTGAGTGCAAACAGGTCAAAAATGCAAGATACTACATCAAAAACGTAAAACAGATTCACCAAAATGCATTCTAGCGGAAACATCATAACTCAGGCTCTCCAAGTCCAAATCCAGAAATTCCAAAACCATCTGAAAGATAAGGAACAGGGATAAATTTCATCAGAAGGCCTCAACAACCAATTCGGAAGAAATTCCAGCCAAAATAACCAATTACAGGCGCAATTCTTACATTCAGGTAAAACCAGAACAGCAATAGTAATTTCGACTTTTCTCATTCTACACTACTCCGATTGACCTGAAATTTTGTTGCCGCCTCTAAAATGTCATTCCCTACAACTTTTATGTTTTAAGACAAGGCCAATTTGGCCTTTAAATAGGAGCTAAAAATTCGGGCAGAATGCTCCCTCAAGAACCCTAATTTTCTGAAATTTCTTCCAACCCAGAAATTGGTTGCAATTAATCACTTTTTCCACCTCTTAGAGTCATTATATACCATTTATAATCATCATAGATAGCCACACAATCATGCTTATATTAAAACAGAAAAATCTCCAAAAATAATAAAACTTCATCACTTCAACCACAAATCAAGAAATAACCCATAAACTTGCATCTCATACTACCACTAAGCATGATTTAAGCATCAATTAAGGGAGGAGGGTGGTTCTTCACAACTTACCTTAAAACAAGAGAGAGAGAGCTATTGGTCACCTTAACTTTCCAAATAACTTCACACAACAACTCACCAACACCTCCTTAAGTGGTTTTATGGAGCAAAATCAAGGTTGGATGGTTGGTTTTGATGATTTGGAGCAAGCTTGAAGAGTTTTCTTCCTTGTGCTTAGAGTAAGAGAGAGAGAAAGAGAGAATGAGTGGGCCGGCCACCATGGAGGATTTTTTGATGATTTTTGGGTCATTTTTAAGCTATTTTAACCAAATTGGTAAAAGGGTGAATAGTGTTCAAAAAGGTCAAACCACTCCTATGGTGACACTTGTCACCTTTTAATAAATACTTACCTACCTTGTCTCTCTTATACCAATCCACTTAGCATCCTCTACTTATCTCTTATCACCCGGTAAATTAAATACAGTATCCAAAACTTAACCTAGTTGGCCGAATTTTTCCGAACTTTTCGCACTAGTGGGTCCCACTCCGGCATACGCTCTTAATTTCTCAAAATCTATTCGATACTAGAAAAATCACTTAACAATTATATCTGCTCCTTAAAAATATCTAGAAATTTTTCCTAAGTACAAAAATGCAGAAAACAAGCCATGAAAGATTCTAAAACTTAGAAAATGGAAAATTACGGGTTCTCACATTCAGTGGCGGTGAAAAATGAAATGCGCACTAGTGGGACTAACCCATGTTTAGTGGCAATGCAAATGAAGTGCTCACTAGTGGGACTGACCCAACGGCTAGTGGCAGTGTAAATGAAATGTTCACTAGTGGGACTGTCCCAACGGCTAGTGGCAGTGCAAAAGAAATGCTCACCAGCGGCTAGTGGCAGTGCAAAAGAAATGCTCACCAGTAGGACTGACCCAACGGCTAGTGGCAGTGGAAAAGAAATGCTCACTAGTGGGACTAACCCAACGGCTAGTGGCGGTGCAAAACAAAATGCTGGTATGTATGAAAAAACTGCATAAGACTTGCTTGAAAAAAATTATCCAAATATTTGCCCCAGTGTGATGAATTGGTCAGTGGGATTAAACCCGAGCCTGCCTTGAGAATCGGTCAGTGGGATTAAACCCGAGCCTGCCTTAGTTGGTGGTACAAAATCGAAGCTCAACGTGATGTTTGTGATGTTGGTGGCACGAAATTCAAGCCCAACGTGATCTTTGTGATGTTGGTGGCACAAAGTCCAGGCCCAACGTGTTGTTGGCGGCACAAAGTCCAGGCCCAAAGTGATGTTTCAAAAAAACAAGAAATTAAATTTGATTTGTCAAGAAACAAGAAGTTAAACTTGATTTTTTTGATTTTTGACTTTTTTGATTTTTGCCTTTTTGTTCGAGAGAATCTTTTCAAAAATAATTTGCCCCAGTGTAGGGCCCTTTTTCCTTCTTCTTTCTCCTCTTTTTCCAGTATCGGCCTTCCACATCACTAGCTGCTTCTTCATCGATTTTAGCCATGAATTCCTGCATAGGGGGTTTACCAAAGTACAACATGCACTTAAAATTTCTTATTTTATTGATGCACCTACTACTCATGTGAAGAGCAGCATGATTGATTCAAAAATATCTTGCTTGACTCTTGGACGAAATCCTCAAATGTGCTACAAAATCTGCCCCAATGTGGGCTTATTTTGCGAAATCTCACAAATAAAAATTTTCCCAGTGTGGGCTCATTTGATTGCAAAAATTTGTTTGGATGACTCTCCATTTATCTGAAAAAAAAATAAGAAACGGCGTTTTCTAAAATCTTGGAAATAATCACATATAATGTGAAGAAAAAGCCTTGCTTAAACTCATACAACAAATTTCATGATGAATTTCTCAAAATAATACCAAATTACAGAAGATTTCTTCCTCACTTTAGCATCGATGTTTAGGGTAATGGGTCACCACTTCTTGTTAGCTTGTCTTTCAGGACCAATCGAGTGGGTGTTATTTCTGATTTTGAGGTGGCTAAGGAAAATAAGGGGTCAGGATTTGTCTTATTCTTGTGCGCAAATTGTATGTAATCCCTTCAATATCACATCTTAGTGAAAGCAAAGAGTTTATCACCCTTATTTCTTAAGAAAACTTGGTCAACATATAAGCTTTATAAGCTTGTAACATATGTGTAGAAACAATAGCTAAACATGCGGAAACAGGTTATAGCCTTATGATCACAAATGATTGATGGACTCCTTAGAAGCATGATCTTTGTTTTGAGTTGTCATGAAGGAATAAGTCAACGATGGACTTTATGGGCTTGTAATGTGGCTTGAAGACGATAGTTAAGAAATAATTTTCAAGGACATTGCACCGAAGATCGCATTTTTCTCAAAATTGCCCTCATTTTGGACTCCAAGATCTTGGACTTTGTTTGACTTTTTATCATCACTCAACAGGGATTTTCAGCATCAAATCTTTTTGCATTTTTCTTTTGCATTCATTTCGCTCGCTTTTTCCTTTTTCTTTTCCTTTTTTCAATAGTGCCCTCGCGGGTTTTCACATGAAGAGCAGTGTCAACCTCACACCTAATCAATTCAGAAATACATTCAAAAAATTTCTTGGCATCAGTATATGAACATCACTTGCCAATTAGAAAATTTCTTGACAGAGATATTGCAAAGAACAGAAGCCAGGACTTTCGGCTTTTGTAATGGGGTCTGGTGAGGTGCTTGGAAAAGGTTAAGGCTTGAAAGCAAATTTCAAGAGTGGTTTGAACGGTCTGAGATCGTATTATTGCACCAACCCTATTTTTAGGGTTAAATCAAAACCTGCCCCAATTTATTCTCAACTGAGGCTCTTTTCTCTTTTATTTTATTTTTTGTCTCTTTTTCTTTTTGGCCTTCTGCCATTCCTTTGAAATTTTCAAAATTTGCCCCAGTTTGTGCTTAACCGAGATTCTTTTTTCTTTTCTTCTTTTCTCTTGTTGCATTATCACTTTTCACCTCTTGAGACTTTTCTTTCCTTTTCAACTTAAACTTGCCCCAGTGTGGGGTTTACGATCTTCAGTGGTTGCCAAACGAAGTATTTTATTCTGAAGGCTCGAAGGGGATAACTAGGGATAGAATGTTTGATTGGAAAAGAAAAGGGCCGGACTTGTTATTCCGTTCCTTACAATAACTCTAAAAGGAAACTTTTATCAATGCGAAATTTCTTGCATATATCTGAATTAATTGACTGAGGAAGACTCCTGTTCATCTATATCTGTGAAACATAAGTGATCCGCCGGACAAAACTTTTCCTTTGTTTTCTCTTTTTCCTTTATTTTTTCTTTTTTCAAAATTGAAGCTCAAAATATTAATGGTGGAATCAAATTTTCCAAATTCGGGGTTCTCTCTCTTCTTTTTAATTTTAGCCTTTTAGCCTTTTTCTACCCCTTTTTCTTCAAGTTAGAAAGTATTGTACATGCCAACCTAATAAAGTCAAAAATTTATAACAGCCAAGGAACATAGAACAAAAAGCAAGCACTATAGACATCAACCGTAACACGTCAATATCAAAAGCAAAAGATGACGTGTCATCCCACTGTCCCTAACTACCTACAAAATCCCTCGAAACCCTAAGTATTGCTCAAACACTACACTTACTCAAAACTTGAAGAAGTACAACCAAGTATGTACACATTGTGATACCCCAACTTTTAGGATCATCTTTTGTTTAGTCTCAAAGAGGATATTAAGGTTTCTTTAGTTTATTTTTATTTTAAAACATTATTTTGTTTTAAAGAAGAAAATAAAGTTATTTATTTGGGTTTGATTTAAAACCTTGTTTTATTTTAAAAGACTGAAAACCCTAAAAGTCTAATCAAAACCCTAGTTTCACTTGTGACTGACCGTTTTCTCAAATTTCTCATATTTTAACCGAAACCCTAAATTCAATTTATGGAATTGTAAAACCCCTCACGTTTTTCTTAAAAATGCCCTTTTATTTGGAAATTATTCATTTATTATGGCCCTACTACCCAATCACCCCACAATAAGTGTAAATGAATATAGAAGTAAGGGTTTTCGTTGTCCGTTTCCAAGTTAGAGCGAATTAGGGTTTTCACGTTTTTTCGTAGTGTGACTATTCGGTACGTTGTGAGGATCAAATTTGGTAGGTAAGAGTGACTTTTGGATGCGGATATATTATATGATTAGAAGTGATAATAATAAGTTAGTGATTAGAAGTTAAAAACCCTAGTATACGCGATTTAAGAAAATCGGCTCGAACCGACGGATATCGATCACTACCGATTGAACCCACCACTTGACCACTACTTCCTTACCACCACATACCCTTGATATTTTTGCAAAATATCCCCCCTCATCCTCAGCCATATAACCAAAATATGTGGCCAAAATGCAAGGAAAAGAAAGAGAAACTTGGATGGCTTTGGTGGTGACAAGTGTCACCCATCTATGGTTTCTTGCCCAACCTTTTGTCTTGCCTTCTTATCCCTTAATTGAGGTCATTCTTTCTCATTTTTTTTCCTGGTCAGTCGAGAGAAAGAGGAGCAAGAGAGTGAAGAGAGTTTTCCATCTTCAACCTTGAATCCAACCTTTTTATTGCCAACAAGAAAAACTAAACCGATCAATCACTAGTTGGAAGCTTGGGAAGCCTAAGGAACCAAAAATATCAAGGACAGGTGAAGGATCATCCTAGCAAGGTCTTGCCTTGAGGTATAATGGCTGATCAACCATTTCTTTTCCATTAATCATGATTAAGTTGGGTATTAATGTTAGTATAGTGCCTGTGATGCTTGTTTCAAAGAGTTTTGATGATTGGATGGATGACCTTTGAGTTAGGATTTCTTGTGGGTTGGTGTTGTATGATGCATATATGTGGTATATGATCTTGTAAAGGTAGTAGTAGTGGTAGTTTCAAGGTGAAAATATGAATTATAGCTTGAAATAACAAAAATTCCAGATTTCTGGAAATCTTAGCTTCAGTTCTGTCCGGTTCTATTTCATCATGTTAGAGGCCTAACGAGGCTTATCACAAAACATTAAAGTTGTATATAATGATATTTTATGGTTTCCTACAAAATTTCAGCTCAATCGAAGCAATGTAGCCTGTGAAAAGACCAAACTACCCTCACTGCCCTAGGATGCATCCAGTGATCCGTTTTAGACAGTTCATCCAATTGTCCGTGTCTATTCACTATGATCCGTGCTGATTTAGCCATTTTCCAAAACATGAAAGTTTTTGTAATATGTCTTAGCTTTCCAACACCTCCAAGAACATCTTAAACGGACTTTGGTAACTTGAGATATGGCCATTTGAAGGCAGTACGGTTAATTAGCCGATTAGTTGGAATTTGGTTCTGTGAATTGGGAATTTGACTGGGTTACACTGGAAATTAGACTAGGTGGTCTTCACCAAAGTTGTAGCTCTCTTCCTTAGCTACGAAACGGTATAAGTTTCACCTCAATCCGATACGCGTAGCCTCAGTTGTGTCCGTTACGGAAAAACACGTCAAATCTGTCTTTTGTTAAACTTCATTTCCGCACATGTCGTTAGCTTGATTTTGTACCTGTATGACCTTGAGCCTATTGAACGACTATTGAAATGAGATTATTTTGTATATAACTTTGAGTTTGTTTGAGGAAAATATTGAAGCCATAAATGGCTGAAAATGGGTAAACACAAGGGGCATGCCGCCAAATTTTCACTAGAAAGATAAACTAGCCTTTGGAGTTCTAGTTCTGTATTTTGCAAATTTAACTTGGATGCACTGAAAAATGGATCGAGGTATCTTCATGGAAGTTATAACCTTTTGTCTAAGGTTCGAGACACCATCTAGTACATTTTGATCCGATAACCACAGCTCCAGTTATGGGCAAAATCGTGTAACCCGTTTTGTACCATTTTTATTTTCACGGACGCGCACGTGCATTTCTCAACCGTTTTTGCCGTTTTGGACCGTTTAGGTCTACTTTTGGTATTTTGTTACCATTCCGGCCGTTTCGGCCAATTTCGACATTCTTTTGGCCGTAACGTCATTTTTTACCGTTTTTGATTAATTTTGACCATGTTCGATCGTTTAAGTTATAAACTGCTATTGTGTGGCTGTTTCACTTATGTATGTATATAATCTGTCAATACAGATTGTGAGGCTTTTGACGGTGACAGTCAAGCTCAGTGAATATCGTTTTCCGTGCCAAGCTTTATCAAGTAAGTAATTGGGTTGTTTATTGATGAGAAATTGTTAAAGTGCTTTGTATATGTTAAATGGGTACTTAGGCGAGGGTGTACTTTATCTCACTGGATCTAAGCCATCCTTTGTTTTGATTTCATATATGAGATTACATGTCTTATGTTGAGTATCACCCTCTTACTGTGTGCTGATGGGGGTGGTTACATGATTTGATTTGAGTATCTCCCTTTTGCTGTGTGCTGATGGGGGTGATTACTTGACTTGAATTGAACCCCATTTGCTGTGTGCTGTTTGGGGTAAGTACTTTGTTGTGTACTTTGTTGAGAGATACCATGTGAGGACCCGTAATTTTCTTAATTTCTAGGTTTATTTTCTTTTGATTGCACGTTTTTCCACATTTTCTTTATTCGAAAACTTTTAAAAATAATTTTTATGAGTAAATATAGTTTTTAGATGATTTTTCTAGTATCGGTTAGTTTTTGAGAAATTAAGAGTGTATACCGGACGTGAGACCCGCTAGTGCGGAAAGTTCGGTAAAATTCGGCCAATTAGGTTAAGTGTTGGATACCGGATTTATTTTAGCAGGTGTTAAGAGATAATTAGAGGATATCATTTGGATGAGTGTTGAGGAAACAAAAGGATAGCTTAGCATTTAATGAAAGTGACAAGTGTCACTTGAAGATTAATTCTTACTTGTTGACCACTATTCATGACTTTACTAAATAAATCAAAATTGACTAAAATTACTCTTCATTTTCAAGCTTCATGACCGAACCTCTTGCTTGAGAAAAAGAAAGAAAAGCTCCCAAGTCTCTTGCCCAATCTCACAAACTAACCGTTTAATCTTGAATTTCTTCCATAAAACCTCTTAGTTTAGTGCTTGTAAGGTGATTAGTGAAGTGGTTTGGAAGGCTAAAGTGCTAAGTGGTCTCTTTTCTTGAGTTGATAAGGTGAGTAACTAATAAACCTCTCTTTTTTACCTAATGATGTTTAATTGATGGCTTGTGGTAGTTTAAGAGGTGAAATTGTGGGCTAGTTCATGATTTTGGTTGCAATTGTTGAATTTTTCTATTTAATCATGATTTTTCTATTTTCATATGATTATCATGGTGTGGCTTGGTATGATGGTTGGAAATGATCTTAAATGAAGCTAGAGGGTGTAAGTTGTGGCTAATTGCGGAAAATTTCCGCATTGAAAGGAAATTCTGGAAATTAGGGTTTCAATCCAACCCATTCTGCCTGGTACTGTTCCTCATAGTTAGAAGCCGAATTAGCCTTGTGTTAAAACATGAAAGTTGTAGGGAATGATATTTTATAGATGCTTGCAAAATTTCAGACGAATCGGAGCAAAGTATCCTGTGAAAAGACTGAAATACCCCTGCTGCCCTGTTTCTGTCCGAACTTGGTAATCAGCTTTGGTAATTGGCTAATTTGATTAGGAATACTACTGATTTGGTTGTCAATGTCTTCTTAAGAAATATGGCCTGGTATCTTAGCTTTCGGATGGATTTGGAATCACTTGAATTGGACTTTGGTAGCCTGAATTATGGTTGTTTAATCAGAATACAGTTTGCTAACCTGTTTATGCAGTTCTGGTTTGGTACATTGCAATTTTGACTTAGTTTCACTATAAATTGGACTGAGTGGCCTTCTTCAATATTGTAGCTCTTTCTGTTAGCTTCAAAACGGTATATAGTATACATCCATCCGATACTCGTAGGGCCAGTTGTGTCCAATACGCTAAATGACGTCAAAACTGTTTTTGGGTTTTAGGGCTTAACTTTCATTTCCGGTCATTTTCCTAGCTAAATTTTGTACTTGAATGACTTTGAGCCTATTGAACGGCTGTTGTGATGAATTTATATTGCGTATGACTTTGGGGTTAATTGAGAAAAATAATGAAGCCATAAGTGGCTGGGAAAATAGGTAAATACAGAGGGCATGCTGCCCAAAATTTTAGCGCTACGTGATTCTTTCAAGTTGAGTTGATCTTGGTAAAAATGATGGGTTTTAGGAGTTGTTTGCAACCCTAGGACCAACTGTTATCCTTTTTGCTCAAAAGTCATATTTTATTCTTTTGTACTAGTACTTGTACTAGTACTTAACATGGAAAGGCGTACGACATGTAGTCGAGCCTCACTTGTACATTCCGTTTACTCGATTTTGGATGTGAAACCTTCAATTGGTTTACTTTGATGATTTTAGGGTTTCTTGGCGATTAAAGCCAATCTGAAGTGAAAACTTTTGAAGTATCTGTACTTGAACCGGTGAGTGTACCACTCCCCTCACTTGTTGCTTAACTTGATTTCTGCACTTGCAATCTATGATCTGAATGATTGTACTATCTGTTTAATCTGTTTGAGACGAGAGTGTACTTTATCACACTCGTTCTCTTGTCTGTCTGTATGCCTCTTGACTATATGTAATCTGTTATCTGTATCTGAATTTGTTATCTATATCTGAGTCTGTTCGGACGTGGTTTGGAGACTGGTATCCAACGACCTTTCTGTGACCTCTGAGCTCAACACCTGTGGCTAGTTACTCAAGTCGGGCCGGCAAGGGCCTGGTCGATTAGATAACGAACCACGGTAGTCTGTTTCAGGAATCTTTGGGTATTGAGACCCTTAATTCCGGTATACTCGAGTATTACCACTTCTGTTCTGTTCGGCGTTCGGGCCCGGTAGGGGTATGTTTGGTGGACGGAAATTGGTGTAAAGTGGGGTCTACGGATATGTTGGTTCTATGTACGTTGACGGAGAGTCAATGTGACAGCCCCACCTCCCCCTAAGGCGAACCAAAGGGTTCGGCGGACCGCCTGCCCAGCTCTCGCCGGGACTACGGATCCGGAACAAGCGTAAACCCTACCAACTGCTCAAAAGAACTTCAAGAAGATAACATTCACTGTCCGAAACCCAACCAAGCACAACAACTTTAGATAACCCTAGAAAAGAACATTTCCAAACCCAATCAACTTAGGAACATGGTTAAACACTTTTATATACACATGGTTGCAAATTTACAATTCAAAAAGGAATTGTTTGGTTAAAATACATTTAAGGTTTTCCAACCATCGAGGAGCTATACAAAAGAATACTAAAACTAGCTCAACTCATGCTTCATATATCATAGTCTTCAAAAGGTGATTTCTTGTAAGGAAAACAAGGATAACGAAACGGGATGAGCTAGAAGCTCAATGAGGTATCAAAAATATAACAGGGGAAATCATGAGAAAACATTTATAGGACGCATATCCGCATCAAGTAAAAGAAATGAACGAACATCACAATTTAAAGGATACAGGTGGCTCTCAGGAGTCAAATCCCCGTTGCTATACTTGATCTAGTCTTGTTGACCCTCCGTCAATGTTCAAATAAAGGAACCAGTCCAGTAGATCACCACTTTAATGCCAAAATCCCGTACACCAAACATACCCCTTACCGGGCTTGAACGCCAAACAGGAACAGGAATGGTAATACTCGAGTATACCGGAATCAAGAGTCTCAATATCCAAAGATTCCCCCAGGAACAGGCACCCATGGATTGTCAATTATCTCGACCAAGCCCTCGCTGGCTCGATTTAATTAACTCCCCATGAGGTTGAGCTCAGGTTTAACAGGAAGGTCGTTGGATACTCTTCCAAACGACATCATAACAAGTGCAAGGAACAAGTTCAAGAACATAACAAGTACAAGTAATAGATTCCAGTTTGTTCAGTACGGGCAAGAGAACGAGTGTGATAAAGTACACCCTCGTCCATACAAGATAAACAGTCAGGAAAGACATTCAACTAGCAATTTGCAAGTACAGGAAACCAGTTTAGCAATAATTCAGGGGAGTGGTACACTCACCAGTTCAAATAAGGATAACTTCAAAAGTTTCCTTCCCAAGTGTGGCTTTAAACGTCAGCACCTCCTAGAACAATCAAGGCAAACACTTAAGACTCTACTCCAAAACCTAGTATGGAATTCGTAAGTGAGACTCGGTTACGAGCCATATGCCTAGTCAAAAGAACCATTAATGCAAAGCAAAGAGGTGACCTCGGAGTGAAAAGGTAACAATTAGTCTTAAAAGCATGAACAACCTCAAAGCCCTACCTACAATGACTGACCAATTCCAAATTTGAAGTAGATAATGAAAGCAAGATCAATACTAGGAAAACAGGATTTTCCAGTTTCGCGCAACCCTATATGAAAAATCATATCTCAAGTTTTGTAAGTCCAAAATTAATAAAAGTTATACTGTTGGAAAATACATTCAAAGGGCTATAACTTTCCAGAAAACATCCTCATAAGATTCAGAACGCAAGTCAGTCAAATTCAAGCTTCAAATTGCTGCTTTATCCAGTGAAAGACAGAACAGGTACAATATTTCAGTCAACTTTGAAAAATCACCATAAATGGTACAGATATAAACAGGGTCTGAAATTTACATGGTTTATAGCCCTATGAATCTAGTTTAAAACGCAACAAACAGAATTCGATTCTGACATTCCTACATCAAGATATAGTAAATTTTCCGAGACTGTGCAGAAGCTCCACGAAAATTGGACAGCATTTCACTTGACTTTCTTTACTTTCCAACCAAACCTCAACATCTACAAATCACAAGCTATCAAACACCTTTAATTAGAGCCACCATAAGGCTCGAATACGAGTCATAAACCAAATCCACATATCACTAGAGTAAAATCACATGGAACGTATAAGTGAAAAAATCAAACTAGGACATATGCGAAAACGAAGTTTGGGTTGGAAAACAAAAGGCAGATTTGCTATTGCTTAGTGGAATTAACACAACTGAAGCTATCCTCGTCGGATTGAGGTGTAATTTACACCGTTTCGAATCTAAGAGAAAGGGCTACAATGTTGAAGAAGGCCACTCAGTCCAGTTTGCAATGTATCTAAGTCAAATTTACCAAAACAACCCCAGATTTTCCAATTCGAAGTTTACTGTGGCAGTTCGGATTCATTCAGTCATATCTCAGCATATACAACTCCAATTCAAGTGATTCCAAAGCCATTTGAAAGCTAATAAAAAAGGATATAAGTCTTAAGAAGACACTGACAACCAAATCAGTATTATTCCTGGTCAAACTAACCAATTACAGAAGCGGATTAGCAGGTTCGGACATAAACAGGGCAGCAGGGGTATTTTGGTCTTTTCATAGGGTACATTGCTCTGATTGAGATGAAATGTTGTAGGCAACTATAAAATATCATTATCTACAACTTTCATGTTTTGAGCTAAGGCTAATTGGGCCTCTAACTAGGGGTAACAGTACCGGGCAGAACAGGCCTAATAGAAACCCTAATTCTGGAAATTTTTGCTTCAAACCAGAAATTTTCCACTAATCATTACAATTATCATACCAAAGCTTCATTCTAACCCATACTAGACCATCATCCATGGCCACAGAATATTAATCATATGAAAACAGAAAATCATGAATAAATATGAAAATTCACCAATTTCCACCACAAGGCATGAAACAACACCTAAAACCATCTATTTAACTCTCATAAGCCATCAATTGAACATTAACAAGATTAAAGGAAAGGTTCCTTGATCACTTACCTTGCAAACCCAAGAAAAGAAGCAACTTGGTACCTTAGCCTTCCAAACCACTTCACTACCAACCTTAATACCATTAAACTAAGGGGTTTTATGGAGGAAACTCAAGTTTAATCGGTTAGATTGGATGATTGAGCAAGATTTGAGATGAATAAAGTTGAAGATTTCTTTTCCTTTTCTCCCTAGAGTAATTCGGCCAAGAGGGGAAAGAATGAAGATGATTTTTGGCTAATTTTGATTAAATGGTAAAGTTATGAATAGTGGTTAAAACTTAAGATTCCATCACAAGGTGACACTTGTCACCCTTATTAATGCGTACTTATCCTTTTGTCTCTCTCACACCAATCCATTTGGGAACCTCTACTTATTTCTTAACACCTGGTAAAATAAACCCGGTATACTAAACTTAACCTAGTTGGCCGAATTTGCCGCACTAGCGGGTCCCATGCCCGGTATACGCTCCAAAAATCTCATGAACTCAATTATACTAGAAAAATGTTTTAAAAAATACCCTATTTACTCATAAAACGAGTTGGAAAATTTTCTAACAGAAAAACGTGCGATTAAATAAAATAAAACCCTAGAAAATATGAAAATTTACGAGTTCTCACAGTCAACGGGTTCGGATCAAGTACTGCAAATGGAAATCTGGTGCCTGAGAGCCACCTGTATCCTTTCCCTTTGAATCACTGTGTCTAACTGCTTTCCTTTATATCTGGTATATGTATCTGGTTGATTAAACTTGAAAGGCCATGTTTTTCCCCTATATGTTTGGTACCTCATTGAGCGTAAGCTCACCCCTTTCTGTTGCCTTTGTTTTCCTTACAGGGATGTGAACACCTTTTGGAACTGTGATTTTGAAGCCGAGTTGAGCTAGTTTAATAGACGTTTGTATAGCTCCTTGATGGTTGGAAAACCTAAATGTATTTTGTTCTAACACTTTCTTTTGGGTTGTAAGTTGGGAACCTTACATGTATAAATGTGATTGGCACTGTTCATGTGCGGCTTCGATATTTCGTTTTCATTCCATGGTTTTGTTCCGTCTGAGCGCGCTAATACCTTCCGAAATGTTTTAGACTGTACATAATCGCGCTAGTAGTCCTGGCGAGAGTTGGGCAGGCAGTCCGTTAACCCCTTTGGTACGCCTTAGGGGAAAGTGGGGCTGTCACATACCATCTATTGAGAGATCAGATATCTCAGGGCTTGGTTCCAGCCCGTTCCAAGGGTTAGACGAACTATTCGAGCCAGTTGGGGTTTGGTCGAAGATAGTTCCATGCTAAACTTGGGATTTAGTTCCTTGTTAAAGCTTTGACGAAAGCTAAGTTATTTTGTTTCGCTTGAGCTGCTGTGTGCTGTTGACTGGCCAGCGGGGGTTGATAAGATGAATCGGGAAAGTTAAGTGGAGTCTACAGACCATGAGTACTTTGGTTGACGGAGTGTCAACAGGCGTTCAAGCTCGGGGAATTGAACTGGCTTTGGAGCCACCCGTATCCTACCATTGTGATGTTACTTTTCTGTTATTGATGTGAAATAACCTGATTACTTCTTATTTGGATGTGAGTTTACATTTATACCCCTGATTATTCACTAAGCATATAGCTTACCCCATTCCATTTGTTTTCCTTAGCAGGGGGCCGACGTGGGGATCGCTCGGGAAGGTGTTTAGTCTTTTGGATAGAGAATAATTGAATTTATCCTTGTTATAAGTTGACTAGTAAGATGTATATAGTTATCGTGGTGGTTGTAGTTATCAGCTTTTCTAGGGTTTACTTTCTGATACTCGTGGTATGTATGACTTGATGTACTAGTTTATGCAACCTTTGAAGCTATAATAGAGTACATAGAACTTACTTTTGGCGTGAACTTTATTTTCTAGTTTTAGAGTATCGAGTCCTAGCGCGAGTTGGGCAGGTGACCCGCCGAACCCTGGGGTACGCCCCAGGGGGAGGTGGGGCCGTCACACACATGAATAATAAGGGTCCTAAATCTCACTAATATCTTCAATATATCCCAAGTCAAGACTATTCGCATCCCCCATGCCTAGGCTTTCGCCATCTAGACTTATCCTAATATTATCATAAAGGGATCACTCTTTAGTACTAGGGTACAAGAATCCGAAAATATGTTAATTCACCACTCGAGCCGGCCAGTCTCAAGAGGAAATCAACCACTTTTGAGATTCCTACCCAACATACGTATCTACTGTCTATCAACAACGGAGATTCATTCCACACTTACAGGTCGATTCCCACAATCCGAGAACCCTTTCTTGGCATGAGCTCGATAAAAGCTCTGATACTACCTGTGACGAACCCACCTCCCCCTAGGGTGTATCTTAGGGTTTAGCGAGTCGCCTGCCTAACTCTCGTTAGGACTCACTCACGTTTAACTCGAGAAAAGAACTTACATAGAAAAGAAATAAAACAACGATTCCAAGATTAACATATACATTGATGTTCAATGTGACGGCCCCACCTTACCCTAAGGCGTACCAAAGGGTTCGGCGGACCGCCTGCCCAACTCTCGCCGGGACTCAGTCGTTCACTTCAATCCTCAATCGAAACCAGAATAAACCAATAATAAACATAACAACGATCCAAAACTTAAAGCACAACTCATATACATTGCTACCTCAAACGGGAGTACAACCATCGAATATACAAAGGTTCTCAATTCACTATACATCCAGCCCGTGCCGAGCACTAGGGCGAGAACCATTACAAAATCAAAGAAACTAGTCTAGGCTAGTCTCTACCGAGCTCTCGTCCTTGCTCGCCTTCCCCTGCTAAGGAAAACAAAACTAAAGGGATGAGCTAAAAGCTCAGTGAGGTTCCAAATACATAATCAAATAATCAATCCAGTTCATGAAACATTTACAAGGGAAAGCGATAACAACACATTCATTAAAAGGATACAGGCTCACATGGAGCTATTCGTTCATTCGTTCGTTCGTTCATTCTCCTGTCATTCCCCTTATTTCTCCAATCATTTAAAAATGCATTTTTGTAAGTAAAACTCCCGTTTGCATTGACATTCGTTCGTTCATTTCATTCACCCCCTCCTGGACGTTGGCCAGGCTTCACCCGACAACAAGGTAATACTCGAGTATACCAAACGTTCACACCCAGAGTCACCATATCGCCCGACCGAGTCGGCTTCTGGTTCAAGTCGATCGGTAACGAAGGGCATGGCCCAGTTCAGCCAAAAGGCTTACATCATGCGCAGCTAGCATTTCATTATTTAATCATTGAAAATTTCACATTCATTTAGGTCAAGTGTGATAAAGTACATACTCGCCTAGAAAACTCATTTGAAGCAATCATCAAAAACATTTAACATGTTATCATTCGTTCATAACAAATCATATAATCAAGAACAAGCCACATAGTTAATGAAAATATAACAAACAAGAAACATTCACCTATTTAAGCAAAATAACGTCCAAAGTTTCCTTCCAGATACACCCTCAATCACCAAGGTATCCTAATATAATCAAACGAACACATTATGCTTCAACCATCAAGGATGTAAGTGAGTCAAAGAAAAGTCGAATACGTACTAGTACAAAGTATAAATATGGTTTTGGTAGTGAAAAGAGTACATTGAAACCAAAGGACATAAGTAAAATATTTGTAAAACTTAGACTCACTTGTAAAACTTTAAAATCGCTATTTCAGTCGAAGTGGCAAAGAAAACATAAATATCCTAGATGGTTCACGTGGTATTCGCTCTCAAGTCTTACTCAAGTCGCAAGTATATCGACCTAATTCTCGAGCGTAAATTTGGGCAGCACGCCCTTTGTATTTACCTATTTTCCAGCCATTTATGGCTTCATTCTTTTCTTCAATCAAACCCAAAGTCATATACAAAATCATCTCATTTCACTACCCATTCCATAGGCTCCAAGTCATACAAGTACAAAATCAAGCTAGGAGCATGTGCGGAAATGAAGTTTAAGTCAAGAAACAAAAGACAGATTTGACGTTGTTTTGCGTAACGGACACAACTGAGGCTACGCTTATCGGATTGAGGTGGAATTTATACTGTTTCCAAGCTAAGACAAAGACCTACAACTTTGATGAAGACCACTAAGTCCAGTTTGCAGTGTATCTAAGTCAAAATGTCAAATTACAGAACCAGAATCTCACACTTGGGCTAGTTAATCGCACTATACGTAAACAACCATAACTCAGGCTACCGAAGTCCAAATGAGGTGATTCTAGGGCTGTTGGAAATCTAAGACATATCACTACAACTTTTGTGTTTTGGTTAAAAGCTAGTTTGGTATGTATAAAGGTGAAAAGAGACGATTAGATTGATGAAATTTCAAAACTGCCCATTGGACTAAACCTATGGTAGTCAGGGGTATTTCGGTCTTTTCACAGGCTACGTTGCTCCGATTGAGGTGAAATTTTGGAGGAAACTATAAAACATCATTCTCTACAACTTTCAGGTTTTGTGCTAAGCCTAATTCGGCCTCTAACATATGGAACTAGAACCGGGCAGAACTGAAGCTTCAATTTCCAGAAATCAGGAATTTTGCTACATCAAGCTATAATTCACATTTTTACCTTAAAACCACCACCACTTTCTCCTTTACAAGATTATATACCATATATATACACCATATAACACCTAACCAACAAGAATTATAAGTGAATAAATCAAAACCCTATCTCAAAATTCATCCCTCCAATCATCAAAACCATTTCAAACAAGCATCACAAGCACAATTCTAACATTAATACCCAACTTAATCATGATTAATGGAAAAGAAAGGGTGATCAGCCATTATACCTCAAGACAAGGCCTTGCAAGAGTGATCCTCCACTACTTCTTGAAATTTTTGGTTCCTTAAGCTTCCCAAACTCTCAAACTATTGATTAATCGGTTTAGATTTCTTGTTTTCTCACTTAAGTGGATCAAACTCAAGATGGATTGTGGTTTCTTTCTCTCCTTTTCTCCTCTCTAAGTCATGGTTCTAATGTGCAGAAATGGAGGCTAAAATGAAACTTCAAGAAGGTTAAGAAGATATTAATAAGCTTGGGTCAAAGTTAAGTGGATTACCGCCAAGTGTCGTCGTAGGATTCAATCTCAATTTTTTTCTTTTCTTCCTTTTCTTTAGTCAACAAAGGTGGCTGGATTAAGGGGTAATTTAGGGCTAATTAGTCAAGTAAAAACAAGGGAATTAAGGTAATAAAGTGGTGGTCAAGTAAAAAGGGAATTAGTTTGACATCATTTTGCGGTAATGGTACCAAAGGCACTACGATGGTCGGATGAAGGTACAAGACCCACCGTTTCGAAGCTAAGAGATAGGGCTACAATATTACAGAAGGTCACTCAACCCAGTTTCGAGTGCAAACAGGTCAAAAATGCAAGATACTTCATCAACAACGTAAAACAGATTCACCAAAATGTATTCTAGCGGAAACATCATAAATCAGGCTCTCCAAGTCCAAATCCAGAAATTCCAAAACCAGCTGAAAGCTAAGAAACAGGGCTAAATTTCATCAGAAGGCCTCAACAACCAATTCGGAAGCAATTCCAGCCAAAACTACCAATTACAGGCGCAGTTCTTACATTCGGGTAAAACCAGAACAGCAATAGTAATTTCGACTTTTCTCATTCTACAGTACTCCGATTGACCTAAAATTTTGTAGGAACCTTTAAAATGTCATTACCTACAAATTTCATGTTTTGAGCTTAAGCCAATTCGGCCTCTATCTAGGACGTAAAAATTCGGACAGAATGTTCCTTCACAAAACCGAATTTTCTGAAATTTCTTCCAAAACAGAAATTGATTGCAATTGTCCACTTTTTCCACCTCAAAGAGTCCTTAAACATCATTTCCAATCATCATAGATAGCCACACAATCATGTTCATATTAAAACAGAAAAATCCCCAAAAATTATAAAACTTCACCAATTCAACCAAAACCAAGAAATAATCCATAAAAGTGCATCTTATACCACCACCAATCATGAATTGAACATCATTAGAGCAAGGAGAGGGATCCTTCACAACTCACCTTAGCAATACAAGAGATAGAGCAACTAGTCACCTTAGCTTTCCAAACAACTCCACAAAACACCTCAAGACCACTTAGCAAAGAGATTTTATGGAATGATTTGGAGTTTTATTGGTTGGATTTGAAGATTGAGCAAGAAATAGAAGGAAGAAATTGAGAGCTTTTCTTTCTTTCTTGAGCAAGAACATTCGGCCAAGAAGCTTGCAAAATGAAGCTTATTTTGATCAATTTTTGGTATTTATTTGGTAAAGGTAAAGGTAAAGTCAAATGGTCAAAGTCCAAGACTTAATCTTATGGTGACACTTGTCACCTTTTGGTTCAAAACTTATCTTTTTGTCTCTCCAATACAAATATCTTAACACCTTGTAAAATAATATCACTTAATACAAAATTCCAACAAGTTGTCAAAAATATATTGCGTTTACCGCACTTGCGGGTCCCACGTTCAAAATACGCGCTTAATTTCTCAAAAACTAACAGATACTAGAAAAATCATTTTAAAACTATTTTTGCTCATAAAATTTATCTGGGGAATTTTTCTAATAAAGAAAATGTAGAAAATGCGGGCGATTAAATAAAATAAACCCTAGAAAATTAGAAAATTTCCGGGTTCTCACACTCATTCTTTCGGGGCGTCACAAAGTTCATAGATGCATCAAGCTTAACAGTCCAATTTACCACAAATAAGTAAAGCCACGCATCAATAATGAGGATAAAAGGATACGGGTGGCTCTCAAGAGCCCTTTTCCTCGTTTGCATTCTTGATCGGATCTCATTGACTCTCCGTCAATGTTTAAAAGTAACCAACCGCAGACTCCACTTTACTCCCATTCCATTCCTCCTAACATCCCCCAACCGGGCCCGCCATCCAAACGTATGCATTGTAGTATTACTCGAGTATACCGGAATCAAGGGTCTCAATACCCAAAGATCCCAAAACAGACTACCGTGGTTCGTTATCTAATCGTCCAGGCCCTTGCCGGCCCGACTCGAATAACTTAGCCACAGGATTTGAGCTCATGATAACATTTGTAGTCGTTGAATAAGATGGCTCTTCATTTCATGTACCATTTCATGTAACATTCCAATAACATGGCAACAATGATATAAGGCATATAAGTGACAGTGATAAAGTACACTTTCACTTCAATCAAGTCACATTCAATTCACTTCAAGCAATTTACATTCAAAGCCATATAGTAACACACAAGTGAGTAGTACACTCACCACGCTAGAAAATGTGGTTTCAAGCACTTTAGTCAAAAGAACGTTGTGCACCACCGTCACGCCCTAAAAACATGCAAACAAATACAATGAGACTCGATAACGAGTCATAAACCAAGGCCAAACATGTCCCCAATAGGGTTCCATAGGCATAAACAAACATGAGAGAAAACCAGAAATTTCAGAAATGTAACTAGCTTGGGCCTTGAAAAAAAAACAGTTTTGACGTCATTTCGCGGTAATGGCACCAATTTCACTACGCTTATCAGATGAGGGTGCAAGACCCACCATCTCGAAGCTAAAATACAGGGATACAACATCACAGAAGGTTACTCAACCCATTTTTGAGTGCAAACAGGTCAAAAATGCAAGATACTTCATCAACAACGTAAAACAGATTCACCAAAACGCATTCTAGCGGAAATATCATAACTCAGGCTCTACAAGTCCAAATCCAGAAATTCCAAAACAATTTGAAAGCTAAGAAACAGGGATAAATTTCACCAGAAGGCCTAAACAACCAATTCGGAAGCAATTCCAGCCAAAACAACCCATTACAGTCGCAAATCCCAATTTCGGGTAAAACCAGAACAGCAATAGTAATTTCGACTTATCTCATTCTACACTACTCTGATTTACCTAAAATTTTGTATACACCTCTAAAATGTCATTACCTACAACTTTCATGTTTTGAGCTAAGGCCAAATCGGCCTCTATCTAGGACCTAAAAATTCGGACAGAATGCTCCCTTAAGAACCCTAGTTTTTTCAATTTTCTTCCAAAACAGAAATTGGTTGCAATTGTCCACTTTTTCCACCTCCTTAAGTCATTAAACATCATTTCCAATCATCATACATGACCCCATAATCATACTTATATTAAAAGAGAAAAATCACCAAAAATAATAAAATTCCATCATTTCAACCACAAATCAAGAATTAATCCATCATATTGCATCTCTTACTACCACTAAGCATGATTTAAGCATCAATTAAAGGAGGAGGGTGATTCTTCACAACTTACCTTTAAAACAAGAGAGAGAGAGAGCTATTGACCACCTTATCTTTCCAAACAACTCCACAAATCCACCTTATCTTAGCTATTGAAGAGGTTTTATGGAGTAATTTCAAGGTTGGATGGTAGTTTTGATGATTTGGGACAAGATTGAAGTATTTTCTTCCTTATGCTTGGAGTAAGAGAGAGAGAAAGAGAGCAAGAGAGGGCCGGCTCCTCTTGAAGATTTTTGGAAGATTTTTGGGTCATTTTTGGTTATTTAAGTCAATGGTAAGAAAGTCTTAAGGTAAGCCCAATCACATGGTGACACTTGTCACCTTTAATTAAATATCTACCTAACTTGTCTCTCTCATATCAATCCAAATTGCAACCTCTACTTATCTCTTAACACCCGGTAAATTAACTCCAGTATCTAAAACTTAACCTAGTTGGTCGAGTTTTTCCGAACTTTTCACACTAGTGAGTCCCACGTCCGGTATCTGCTCTTAATTTCTCAAAATCCATTTGATACTAGAAAAATCATCTAAAAATTATATCTGCTCCTTAAAATTATCTAAAAAATTTTCTAATCACGAAAATGCAGAAAACAAGCCATGAAAAATTTTAAAACCTAGACATGAAAATTACGGGTTCTCACACTCTCTCCCCCTTAAAAAAATTTCGCCCTCAAAATTTTACCTTCAAAAATTAAAGTAACCAATGGCCTGTACCTTCTCCGTCTTCAGAGTCAGAAGAAACGAGGTTCTTCATTCCAGCCCCTTCTCCACTTGACGGTCCAGGGTCGGTCTTGGTTGGTTGTTGGGTTCCTTTCTTTTTACGCACTGTGAGTATAGTTTTAGAACAATGAGCAATTCGATGCTCGGCGCTCCCACAACGCAGACATCTCCTCCCCTTTCTCCAACAACTGTTCTCAGTGTGATTGGCCTTTCCGCAATAGTCACAAGTTAAGTGGGAAGCCATCTTTTTTGCTTTCCGAAGAAGTCTCCCCCTGTCCGGTTTGGCTTCCATGGATACATCTTTTATCTACCGCCCCCAATGTCCATGCCGGCCGGAATAACTGGTTCACTTTCTGTACTTTAGAAGGTGCCACCGCTTCACTAGGTTCCTCACTCACGCTACCCACTGCACCCCTTTTCCGTATTTGGGAAGCTTTCACCTGTGCCTTTGCATTTTCAATTCGTTGAGCCTTCTCCAGGGCCTCCTCGGAAATCCCTTCATATTTCCTTTTTAGCTCTAAGTTCTTGTGCAAGAGCTCAATTTTCTCTGAATACTCGTGCTTCCATCGCCCTTCCCAGTATGCAACTAGTTTCTTTTGGACTTCTATTTCGTCTCGAAGAACCGCGATTTCCTTATACATCCCAACCCAACGTGCCATTTCACAGAATTACTGAACCTCAGATGGTAGCCTGTCGGCAAAACAATGATTCATAATAAAGTCTTGAATACAAGTGGCACTCTTGGTTCATGTTTGGTTCAGCTGTTGTTTCCTCCCTTTCTTCTCTTGACTCTTGATCTCGTTTTGTTTCACTGCTATAACCATGTCCGCGACTACGTCTCTCTCTTTTTTTTTTCTTTTTTTTTCCCCTCTCTCTTTTCTTTCCAACAGGGTACTTTAATGCATGAATGCAATAAACTGACTAAAATAACAAAATCTATCATACCAATTACACAACTAACATATCACACATAACACGCCATATTAAAAGACGGATAATCAAGTACACAAATAACATACATATCAAGTTGGACAGATAACCATGTATACAAGCACATATACTAACGTCAGGTGATAGTAACATACGGACGAACCAAAAGGAAAAGGTGAAGTCATCCCAGTATCAGCCCGTCTGGTCTCTCACGTCACTTACTATCCAAACTAGATGTCCATTGATCTCTTGTGCTCATTCTTAGTCAGACAAAGCCTGTTCATGTTCCCAAAATGCAACTCTCACCTATGTAACACCGCCTCAACTCCGGAGTACTCAGGCACAAGAATCCGAAATAAGACAATTCACCTCTCGAGCTGGCCAGTCCCAAGAGTAAACCATCTACAATCGAAATTCCTACCAGACATACCTATCTATGGTCCTCAAATACCACAAGAAAATTTAAGGCCTATAACATTCACAATTCAGAGCTTAGGCTCGAACGAGCACTTAATCCCTCATACTTATTCACCACTCAGCCCAGGCTCACTCCACGCAGAGACCACGCGAAGTCGGCTCTAGGTTTTATCCCTCCATTGCTTAACTTTAAAGTCAAATCGAATTCCCACAGTCCGGCATCCTAAACTTTAGCCTAGGATACACTACAGAGATCTGAAGCCTAGGCTCTGATACCACCTGTGACAGCCCCACTTTCCCCTAAGGCGAACCAAAGAGATTAGCGGACTGCCTGCCCAGCTCTCGCCAGGACTAACGGTGCAGTATAGAGCGATCTATCACGTTCCGGAACTTATAACGCGCGTAAACAAGGCAAAAGGGCAAAATAACCCAAAATAAAAAAAATGAAATCCGGAGTCGGCCATGAATAGTAACCGACCCGTCCGAACCCAACCAAACATCGAAATACATATACAACATAACATTAAGCATTTACAAGCCAAAATGGCATTTAAAAGTGATACAAAAGTCACTACATATGTGGTTTGCCAAATCAAAAGTAAAACGACCCTAATGATACATTTAGGGTCCCATTTTATATACAATACAAAAGAGACATTCATCTAGTTCATTCGGCAACCATCTATCAAGATATATTCCAAAAAAAAAATCATATTCCTGTAAGGAAAACAAAAGGAACGGGGTGAGCTAATTGCCCAGTGAGAATACAACTCAAGCAACCAAGTTCATAGATGCATCAAGCTTAACAGTCCAATTTACCACAAATAAGTAAAGCCACGCATCAATAATGAGGATAAAAGGATACGGGTGGCTCTCAAGAGCCCTTTTCCTGGTTTGCATTCTTGATCGGATCTCATTGACTCTCCGTCAATGTTTAAAAGTAACCAACCGTAGACTCCACTTTACTCCCATTCCATTCCTCCTAACATCCCCCAACCGGGCCCGCCATCCAAACGCATGCATTGTGGTATTACTCGAGTATACCGGAATCAAGGGTCTCAATACCCAAAGATCCCAAAACAGACTACCGTGGTTCGTTAACTAATCGTCCAGGCCCTTGCCGGCCCGACTCGAATAACTTAGCCACAGGATTTGAGCTCATGATAACATTTGTAGTCGTTGAATAAGATGGCTCTTCATTTCATGAAACATTTCATATAACATTCCAATAACATGGCGACAATGATATAAGGCATATGAGTGAGAGTGATAAAGTACACTTTCACTTCAATCAAGTCACATTCAATTCACTTCAAGCAATTTACATTCAAAGCCATATAGTAACACACAAGTGAGTAGTACACTCACCACGCTAGAAAATGTGGTTTCAAGCACTTTAGTCAAAAGAACGTTGTGCACCACCGTCACGCCCTAAAAACATGCAAACAAATACAATGAGACTCGATAACGAGTCATAAACCAAGGCCAAACATGTCCCCAATAGGGTTCCATAAGCATAAACAAACATGAGAGAAAACCAGAAATTTCAGAAATGTAACTAGCTTGGGCCTTGAAAAAAAACAGTTTTTACGTCATTTTGCGGTAATGGCACCAATTTCACTACGCTTATCGGATGAGGGTGCAAGACCCACCATCTCGAAGCTAAAAGACAGGGCTACAACATCACAGAAGGTCACTCAACCCAGTTTTGAGTGCAAACAGGTCAAAAATGCAAGATACTTCATCAACAACGTAAAACAGATTCACCAAAACGCATTCTAGCGGAAATATCATAACTCAGGCTCTACAAGTCCAAATCCAGAAATTCCAAAACCATTTGAAAGCTAAGAAACAGGGATAAAGTTCATCAGAAGGCCTAAACAACCAATTCGGTAGACATTCCAGCCAAAACAACCCATTACAGTCGCAAATCCCAATTTCGGGTAAAACCAGAACAGCATTAGTAATTTCGACTTATCTCATTCTACACTACTCTGATTGACCTGAAATTTTGTATACACCTCTAAAATGTCATTCCCTACAACTTTAATGTTTTGAGCTAAGGCCAAATCGGCCTCTATCTAGGACCTAAATATTCAGACAGAATGCTCCCTTAAGAACCCTAGTTTTTTCAATTTTCTTCCAAAACAGAAATTGGTTGCAATTGTCCACTTTTTCCACCTCCTTAAGTCATTAAACATCATTTCCAATCATCATACATGACCCCATAATCATACTTATATTACAAGAGAAAAATCCCCAAAAATAATAAAATTCCATCATTTCAACCACAAATCAAGAATTAACCCATCATATTGCATCTCTTACTACCACTAAGCATGATTTAAGCATCAATTAAAGGAGGAGGGTGATTCTTCACAACTTACCTTTAAAACAAGAGAGAGAGAGAGCTATTGACCACCTTATCTTTCCAAACAACTCCACAAATCCACCTTATCTTAGCTATTGAAGAGGTTTTATGGAGTCATTTCAAGGTTGGATGGTTAGTTTTGATGATTTGGGACAAGATTGAAGTATTTTCTTTCCTTATGCTTGGAGTAAGAGAGAGAGAAAGAGAGCAAGAGAGGGCCGGCTCTTCTTGAAGATTTTTGGAAGATTTTTGGGTCATTTTTGGTTATTTAAGTCAATGGTAAGAAAGTCTTAAGGTAAGCCCAATCACATGGTGACTCTTGTCACCTTTAATTAAATATCTACCTAACTTGTCTCTCTCATATCAATCCAAATTGCAACCTCTACTTATCTCTTAACACCCGGTAATTAACTCCAGTATCTAAAACTTAACCTAGTTGGTCGAGTTTTTCCGAACTTTTCACACTAGTGGGTCCCACGTCCGGTATCTGCTCTTAATTTCTCAAAATCCATTTGATACTAGAAAAATCATCTAAAAATTATATCTGCTCCTTAAAATTATCTAGAAAGTTTTCTAATCACGAAAATGCAGAAAACAAGCCATGAAAAATTTTAAAACCTAGACATGAAAATTACGGGTTCTCACATAATGCCTCATTTGATATTTTTAAAATGTTTGCTCTTAAACTTAATTTTTCTGTTGCCCAATTAGTGAAAATTTGAGAAATCACGCTTTTTGAGGCAATATTTGGTCTGAGAGTGCAGTGGTTTTGGAGAGTTTAGGATGATTAATTGTAGACTAAGAAAAGTTAATTAAGGAATTAGAGGTGAATGATATGAGTTAAGTTCAATTAGGAGCATTAATGGACCACTATTCAAATATTGACTTTTGCGCCATCAAAAGTAGCTTTATGTCACTTCTCTCTTTCACCATATCTGTGACGCCCGGAAGAAGAAGAAAAGAAAATTTTTGGTGGAAAAAGTTAGTACCAAATCCGGCTAGTTCTTGGCCGGATTGTTGGTGGGTTTTGAAAAAAAAATGGTTTTCGCCACTGCCCTAAATCCGGCCTGGAATCCGGCTGGCAATCTGGCCAGATCTTGGCCGGATTGTGACGTGGCACCTCAGCAGCCAGGTTTGACCGGCTGTTTTCCAATGTTCTTGTCTTGTTTCTTGGCTGATATTTCCTTCATTTCTTTCCTTGGCTTGGCCGAACTCCTTGAGGGGAAAAGAGAGAAAGAAAGCTTCAACTTCATTCTCCATTCTTGCTTCAAATCTTGAGATTTCACCGATGGTCTTGCAAAATACTCCATAGAAGTTGTTGTCTAAGGAAGTTAGAAGGAGTTGGTGGAGTGATTTTGGGAAGGGCAAGCTCTAAGCTACCATTTTCTTGAGGTTTCAAGGTAATCTTTGCTAGAAATCGTTCTCTACCAGTAATACTAGCATATTTGTGATTTAGAGTTGTAAATAGGTAGCTTTATGAGAATATTTCAGGGGTTGAAGTAGTTCTATGGTGAATTTCAGTTTTATGATGAAATTTATGCTCTCATGTGATGTTTTGAGGATTGTCCATGTTTTGATAGTTTTATTATGAGAAATATTGAAGGTTGATAGGTTAGTATAATTTGCCTACAGAGATTCCAGCTTTTGTGCATCAATTTCAGTTCTAGGGTTTCGAATATAGGGCTTAAACGTGATTGGTTTTAGAGCTATCAATTGGCTCAAATTGAAGGGGTATTGTGCCCAATTAGATGTGTGGTATATCTTATGATTCGTATGTGTAATTGTGGTTATATGCAAAGGTTAGTTTAGAAGAGTAATTTCAGTTTTTACCTTGTTTCTGCCTCAACTTGGACTGCACATTTCTCCATGTTTTAGACCGAACCAGCTTTTGGACAAAACGTGAAAGTTGTAGACATATGAGTTAGCTATCTACCTGCAAAGTTTCAGATCGATTGGAGTATTGTAACTTGTGAAATGACCAAAATACCCTTGACTGCCCTTAAACCCTGTTTCACGGACAGTTTCCATTTTTTTTCTAAGATTTCGATTTTTAACCATGAAAATGTATAATTTGGCTTTGGAGGTATTCATAAGAAATGTTGGTATATGTCTTAGTTTCGTAACACCATAATATTTATTTCAATCCGATAAGTGTGGTTTCAGTTGCGGTTGTTATGCCGGAAGGTGTTTTATCGCCTATAATTTGTATGTGAAATTGTGGTTGTTTTGGAATGTGATTTGGTGTTTGATTGTAGGATGGGAAAATAAGGAAATTAAGGGAAAGTGCTGTCCAATCTTTGAGAGCATTTGATTGCTTTGAGTGAGTGAGCTCTTGGTAGAAATGAAGGGCTTGGATTTGAACAAGGCAATGCCTGTGATGGATGGTTCCTGAGCTGTGGTTGGTGAGTGATCCCCAAACTATTTCCAAAGTTACTTATGAACTGTTTCTTGCACTGTTTACTCGATTGCATATCATGAGTGCTTGCATGTGTACCATGACATGTTTTGGCTCAAATGAGTACTTGGACTTCGTGTGCTTAGAACCAACATCTCTCTACTGTTTTATTTGGAGCACAGATAGCTCCCTTGTACTGTTTGACTGTTCATTGATCTCTTTGAGGGTTGGATGTTTAAGTACACTGATTCCCCTGACTCACAAGAACAATAAACGTACATTTGATCACTGACTCATGACATCATCTAAATGCACTATTGTGAAGCTTATTTGATTTCTGATTTTACTGGTCTCTCGCTGAGCTTCTAACTCACTCCAAAATATTTATTTTCCCCCTCCATAGGGCTCGAGGCAAAGGAAACGCGTGTAATGAGTTATTAGTATGACTGAATGAATATCTCTTGTATAATTTGAATTCGAACTTAATCCACTTGTGGTAAATGAATTCGGGGAACTTTGGAAGATGTAATATTTGAGACTGATATTGTAATTGTAATTATTTGAGAACTGAGGACTTTTGTCTTATTCGGGGAATTGTACCACTATTTGAGATTGGAATGTATGTAAGTATACGTGCTAAGCTTGGGAATTGTTATTTCGTTTATTATGGAGGTTGTACCCTATGTTTTGGATGTGAGTGTTGTAATTTATTTGAAGTGGGTGAGTGAGTCCTGGCGAGAGCTGGACAGTTGGTCCACCGAACCCTTTCGTTCGCCTTAGGGGAAGGTGCAAAATTTCAGATCGATTGGAGTACTGTAGCTTGTGAAATGACCGAAATACCCTTGACTGCCCTTAAACCCTGTTTCACGGACAGTTTCAATTTTTTCTCTAAGATTTCGATTTTTGACCATGAAAATGTATAATTTGGCTTTGGAGGTCTTCATAAGAAATGTTGGTATATGTCTTAGCTTCGTAACGCCATAAGATTCGTTTCAATACGATAAGTGTGGTTTCAGTTGTGGTTGTTGTGACGGCCCCACTTCTCCCAAAGGCGTACCAAAGGGTTTGGCGGACCGCCTGCCCAACTCTCGCCAGGACTCACTCACTCGGATCTCCCGCATATGTCACGACCCCACCTCCCCCTAAGGCGAACCAGAGGGTTCGGCGGGCCGCCTGCCCGGCTCTCGCCGGGACTCAGTCGTTCACTACAAACCTCAATTAAATACAAGATACAATCTCAAATAAAAATCAAATATCCCAAAACTTTACATATCAAAAGCGAAGCGTCCACGCTTCCACTGCGCCACTCTGATCCTTGGTCACAATGATTTATAGGAGGAAGTCCAAAACTAGACTATTACACATCCAATCAATTCTAAACATTCAATACAATCCCAATATGAACGATTACACAAAAGGAAATCCAAGTTCAATCCATACATGATATAATCCAGGATTAATCATTACAAGCCACTCCTTCGCCTTGAGCCCTGTGGAGGGGAATAAAACATTTTTGGGGTGAGCTAGAAGCTCAACGAGTAACCAATAAAATCAGTTATCAAATCAGTTTCACAATCATTCATTTCAATAATGTCATGATTCAATGATTCAGTAATCAATGCACTTTCATTACTCTTTGCTCTCGTGAGCCAGTGAAATCATGGTACTTAGACGTCCAACGCTCCAAACAATCATTTAACATTGAACATTGAACATTGAGCCCATTGGTGCTCTACAGGAACATTAAACGGTGGAGGAGACGTCGGAGTCTAGCACACGAATTCCAAGTACTCATTTGAGCCAAAACATGTCAAGAACTTATATGCCGGCACACAGGATATGCAATAAAAGAAACGATGCAAGAAACATTTTAAAGTAACGTTGCAAGTAGTTTAAGGTCACTCACCTCCACGGCTCACAATCCTCGTCCAATATAGCCAATTCCATCATTCAAGTCCAAGCCTTTCACTTGAAACTTAAGGTAACCAACACTATTAAAAATCGGACAGCATTTCCCCTTAATTCCTTTATTTTCCAACCTACAATCAAACCCAATCACATAGCAATTAACCACAATTGCTCAATACCAGAAAACAGTTTTGACGTCCTTTTGCGGTAATGGTGCCAAAAGCACTACGATGGTCGGATGAAGATGCAAGACCCACCGTTTCGAAGCTAAGAGACAGGGCTACAACAATGTAGAAGGCCACTCAGTCCAAATCCTAGCACAACTAGGTCAAATATGCAGAATACCAAACCAGAACCGTAATTGCAGGTTGAAAAATCACACAATGCTGTAATTCGTCCAACTCAGTCTACACAGGTCCAAATGCATTGATTCCAAAGGCATGCGGTAGCTAAGACATCAAGCTACATTTCATAAGAAGACACCAACAACAAAATCCAAACCAATTCCAGTCAAAACACACAATTACAATCGCAGTTCGCACATTCTGATCACCCAGAACAGCAACAGTAAAAACGGCATAACTCACTCTACACTACTCCAAATTCCCTGAAATTTTGTAGGCACTTCAAACTCATCAATACCTACAACTTTCATGTTTTAAGAAAAGGCCAATTCGGCCTCTATATATGACCTAAAAATTCGGACAGAATGTTCATCACAAAACCCTCACTTTTCAATTTTTGGTCCAAAACAGAAATTGGTTGCAATTGTCCACTTTTTCCACCTTCTAGCTTCATTACATAACATTTCCAATCATCATACAAGGCCACAACATCATGATCACATTAAACCAGAAAATTCACCAATAAATTGTAAACTTCACCATTTCATCCAAAAACAAGAATTAAATCACAAAATTCAACACTTTAGCTTCCACTAAGCACAACTCAAGCTTCATTAAGTGTAGGGGAAAGTTCATATACCACTCACCTAGTAAACAAGAGAGGGAGAGTTGTAGGACACCTTAGCTTTTCCAAAAAACTTCACCAAATCACTCACTAGCACCAAATGGAGGGATTTTATGGAGTAGAAACTAGATCAAGCAAGTGTTTTGGAGGATTTGAGCTAAATAATTGCCAAACTTTGAAGAGGTTTTTCTTCCTTCTTTGCTAGAGAGAGAATCGGCCAAGAGGTTGAAGACAAGAATGAATTTTGTGTGATTTTTGAGATATTTAAGCAATTGGTCAAAAGTCAAGAAAATAAATAGTAAGTCATAAGCTATTTCCAATACAATGGTGACACTTGTCACCTTTAGGTTTAAAACTTATCTTTTTGTCTCTCCAATACAAATATCTTAACACATTGTAAACTAATATCACTTAATACAAAATTCCAACAAGTTGTCAAAAATATAATGCATTTACCGCACTTGCGGGTCCCACGTCCAAAATACGCTTTTAATTTCTCAAAAACTAACAGATACTAGAAAAATCATTTGAAAACTATATTTGCTCATAAACTTGATCTGGGGAATTTTTCTAATCAAGAAAATGTAGAAAAGGCAGGCGTTTAAAAAAAATAAACCCTAGAAAATTAGAAAATTTCCGGGTTCTCAAACTCATTTTTTTTCGGGGCGTCACAGCATACATCCATATACAATAAATAATATCGCAATTCAAATTTATCAGATACATCGATGCACAAATCCAGATACAAAACTTCTACACACCAAAATACTTCAAAGTGTTTACAATTCGAGTACAATCAACCCTAGTCGGGTACTAGCGCGAGTACAATTTCAAAATTCAAAACAACTAGACTACGCTAGTCTGCACACGTCTCACACCTCGGTCGTAACCCCTGTAAGGAAAACAAATGACATGGAATGAGCTAAAAGCCCAGTGAGGTTCCAAATAGCAAGTTGACCATTATTTAAACGTGCAAGTATCACGTAGCAAAGTAATGAGCATGAAAAGTTCATAAAAGTGAGCAATAACACTTCAAGTAGTAAATGTCAAAATGAGCCAGTGCAAAGGTTTCTTTTAAAAATGAAACAATAACACGATAAGTACTGATCATTCCAAAGTATAACGATACTGATGGCTCTCAGGAGCCAAATTCCCATTGCATCACCAAAGCTTGATCAAGTAATAGTTGACACTCCGTCAACTTTCAAGTAAGTAACCAATCCAGTGGAGCACCACTTAAACTACTCTCCATCCACCATCCAAACCCCCTACTGGGCCCAAAATCCTCAATAAACACTGGTGGTAATACTCGAGTATACCGATTAGTCGAGGAGATATCACTCCACTCGATAAAACAAAGACACAGGGTTCGTTACCCAATCGACCAAACCCTTGCCGGCTCGACTCGAGTAGCTCGCCACAGGGTTTCTGGAATTCCAGGAAGTGCACACCATATACACAAATATATCAAATCCATTGCAACAATAAACAAGTATATCTCATATTAGGGCAAGTACGATAAAGTACACTCTTACCCGATCAAACAAATGACATGTCATTAAATCACATTGGTCAAGTATTGAAAACAAGTGTCCAGTTCAATCAGGTATTTGAAAGCACTCACCAAAGATCTAGTGCCTTTCAAAAATCACGTTCAGGTCCAACACCGTGGTTGGAGTCCAAATCTGCGATAAAATATCATTTGCGAATGTAAAACTCTCTAGAGTTCGAAACATAGGAGTTTCGCTTCAGGAAAATCAAGTAAATGCAACTCGCTTAAGTAGTATTCACGATACTTATCAAATTCTGAAAAATTCATACTCGCTCTTAAACCTTTGAAACTTTGAAGCAATTACACTTGAAATACCATTTGAGTCGAAGAAATGGAGAAAACGTATTTCTATTAGTCGTAAATTTCATTTTTCCAAAGGTACAAGTTCGGCCAAGTTCTAACTTATATATCTCGATAAAAGAGGACGCAAAGATCCTAGATGATTCAAGTGGTATTCACTCTCAAACCTTAGTCAAGTCGCAAGTATATCTACCTAGGTCTTGAGCGTAAATTTGGGCAGCACGCCCTTTGTATTTACCTATTTTCCAACCATTTATGGCTTCATTCTTTTCCTCAATCAATCCTAAAGTCACACACAAAATCATCACATTTCAATAGCTGTTCCATAGGCTGAAAGTCATACGAGTACAAAATCAAACTAGGAAAATGTCCGAAAATGAAGTTTAATGCATAAAATAAAAGACAGATTTGCTGTCGTTTAGCGTAACGGGCACAACCGGAGTTACGCTTATCATATTGGGATATAATTTATACCGTTTCGAAGCTGAGACAAAGGCCTACAACGTTTATGAAGACCACTCAGTCTAGTTCATAGTGTATCCAGGTCAAAAGTTCAAATTACAGAACCAGAATCTCACATTCGGGCTAGTTAACTGTACTATACGTAAACGACAATAACTCAGGCTACCGAAGTCCGATTAAGACATTTTCAGGGGTGTTGGAAAGATAAGACATAGCACTACAACTTCTATGTTTTGGCCAAATGCTAATTCAGTACGCATCAGGGTGAACAGACGCGGTCAGATTGGTGAAATGTCAAAACTGTCCCTAACGTTCTACCTATGGCAGTCAGGGGTATGTTTGTATTTTCACATGTTACAGTACTCGGATTGAGTTGAAATTTTATATGTAGCTATAAAACATTATCCTATACAACTTTTATGTTTTATGCTAAGCCTAATTCGGCTTTCCTCATTGTCAACCAGAACTGGGCAGAACAGGGGAGGTGAAAAACTGAAATCTGGAATTTGGGGTTTCAAAGGGAAATCTCTTCATTTCTTGCTTAAATCACTACCACAACCTCTTATACAAGCTTACATATATCATATACCATCCAAAAAATAGGAATTTAAAGTGAACCATTCAAACCCTAACTCAAAAGTCATCACTACAATCATCCAAAATCACATGAATTAAGCATCACAAGCAAAATTACAAGTTACTACTCAACTTAGACAAGACTAAGGGAAATAAATGTGATGGTCAGCCCATATACCTCTCAAAGATGCTTATAAGAGTTATCCACCACCTCTTCTTGTAATCCTTTTGCACACCAAGCTTTCCAAGTGCTCAAAGAAGGATTTAATCGGTTTAGAATCTTGTTTTCTCACTCAAATGGATCAAGCTCAAGATGAAATGGAATTCTTTCTCTTGCTCTCTCTCTCCCTCAAGCTCACGGTTTTCAGCTGGAAAAATGGAGAAGATTGGAGGCTAAGAAAGGTTATAAGACTTGGTCTTGGTTTGGGTCAAAGGTGCTTGGATAGCTTCCACTTGTCACCACCAAATTTCATCTCAATTTTTTTTCTTTTCCTTGTGTTTTTTGGTCAATAATTTCGGCCAACCTAAGCTGAGGATGAGGGGGATATTTTACAATAATATCAAGGATATTTTATGGTAGGAAAGTGGTAGTCAAGTGGGTGTTCAATCGGTAGTGAACGGTACCCGTCGGTTCAACCCGTTTTTCCTTAAATCGCGTATACTAGGGTTTTAACTTATAATTCACTAACTTATTATTACCACTTCTAATCACACACTTAATATCATCTAAAACTCACTCTTAATCACCAAATTTGATCCACACTCCGTACCGGATAGTCACACAACGGATAGGCGTAAAAACCCTAATTCGCACTAACTTGAAAACGAAAAGGAAAAACCCTTAATTCTATATTCATTTGCACTTATTATGGGGTGATTGGGTAGTAGGGCCATTATAAAGTAATAATTTCCAACCAAAAGGAATTTTAAGAAAAATGTGCGGGATTTTACAATTGCATTAAAAGTAGGGTGTCGATTAAAACATGAGAGATTTAAGAAAACCGATTAGTCACAAGTAACTAGGGTTTTTTTTTCCTTTTCAGAATTTAGGGCTTCTAGTCTTTAAACAAAACAATGTCTTAAAATAAAAATAAACTAAAGAAATCGTAATATCCTCTTTGAAACTAAACAACAATAGTATCCTAAAAGTTGGGGTATCACAGTTGTTATGCCGGAAGGTGTTTTATCACCTATAATTTGTATGTGAAATTGTGGTTGTTTTGGAATGTGATTTGGTGTTCGATTGTAGGATGGGAAAATAAGAAAATTAAGGGGAAGTGCTGTCCAATCTTTGAGAGCATTTGATTGCTTTGAGTGAGTGAGCTCTTGGTAGAAATGAAAGGCTTGGACTTGAACAAGGCAATGTCTGTGATGGATGGTTCCTGAGCTGTGGTTGGTGAGTGATCCCCAAACTATTTCCAAAGTTACTTATGAACTGTTTCTTGCACTGTTTACTCGATTGCATATCATGAGTGCTTGCATGTATACTATGAAATGTTTTGGCTCAAATGAGTACTTGGATTTCGTGTGCTTAGAACCAACGTCTCTCCACTGTTTTATTTGGAGCACCGATGGCTCCCTTGTGCTGTTTGACTGTTCATTGATCTATTTGAGCGTTGGATGTTTAAGTACACTGATTCCCCTGACTCACAAGAGCAATAAACGTACATTTGATCACTGACTCATGACATCATCGAAATACACTATTGTGAAGCTTATTTGATTTCTGATTTTACTGGTCACTCGCTGAGCTTCTAGCTCACCCCAAAATATTTATTTTCCCCCTCCACAGGGATCGAGGCAAAGGAAGCGCATGTAATGAGTTATTAGTATGACTGGATGAATATCTCTTGTTTAATTTGAATTCGAACTTAATCCACTTGTGGTATATGAATTCGGGGAACTTTGGAAGATGTAATATTTGAGACTGATATTGTAATTGTAATTGTAATTGTTTGAGAACTGAGGACTTTTGTCTTATTCGGGGAATTGTACCACTATTTGAGATTGGAATGTATGTAAGTATACGTGCTAAGTTTGGGAATTGTTATTTCGTTTATTATGGAGGTTTTACCCTATGTTATTGGATGTGAGTGTTGTAATTTATTTGAAGTGAGTGAGTGAGTCCTGGTGAGAGCTGGGCAGGCGGTCCGCCGAACCCTTTGGTTCGCCTTAGGGGAAGGTGGGGCTGTCACAGTTGGTATCAGAGCTTAGGCTTCAGATCTCTGTAGAATATCCTTGGCTTAAAGTTTAGGATGCCGGACTGTGGGACTGGTTTGATAGTGGTAAGCATAAGATTTGACTTGGTTGCTCCCAAGTGTACATCAACCGATTCTGGTACTGGCGTACGGCCTGAGTTGTACAGTTCTTTAGTTTTGGATTCTTATACTTGAGTACTCGATACTTTTCCTGAGGAAATGCTTGTGAATTTGGAAGGAACATGGTCTAGTGTATGATGATGTGAATAGAAATCATAAGTGAATTTGAGATAAGTTGTAATGGTACAGGTTAGAGTACAGAGGATTTTGTATTGTACTCGAGGCTTAACCGAATGAGGAGCTTGAAATGATGAATGCTATCTTGGACTTGTCCAATAAGATTTTGGCTAGGGTTTTGATAGATTAGGGTGGTGGCCGGGTTTGTTGAGAAAACTTCTGGTTTTGCATCATTCTTCTAGTCTTCTTGTTTGATTGAGGTTTGCACCACCCGATTTGTAAGTCTTGGGATTTGAAATGCTTGAACTGCCTGAGACCGACTAGGCTGAGCTCATTTGAGACTTGAACCTATTTAGGCGAGTGTGCTCTTACATACACTTAATGGACCTAACTTGACTGAATATATAGTATCTTTTTTACGCATGAGTAAGTAGCTTGATTCGTATATGACCTATAGGTGGACTTGAATTTTGTAACTGCTTGAGAATGTGAATTGCTGGGCATGGGTTAGGCGAGTGAGTTTTTATTCGTACCCGTGCCCCCATGAACTTGAAGTAATTGACCCTGCTTTTGAACTTGTATGCTTTTATGTATGGTTGTAGACTGGCTACTACTCTTCTGTAGCGGTTGAACTGAACCTCTCTGGTGGGGCATTGCTGTTGTGTTGTCCAGCACCGCCATTTTTCTGGCGAGGCATGCCTGTTGTGTTACCAAGCACCGCCAGGGATGAACTTCTTGAACTGAACCTCTCTGGTGGGGCATTACCTATTGTGTTATCAAGCACCGCCAGAGATGAAAATTTTGAATTAAGGCTCTCTGGTGAAGTATAGCCGTTGTGCTAACTTGTTGTGTTGTCCAGCACCACCAGGGACAAATTCCTGAGACTTTCTGGTCAAGTATAGCCGTGTGCTAGTTTGTTGTGTTGTCTAGCACCACCAGGGGTAAATTTCCGATCTGAGGATTCGCTATGTCCTGAATTTCTTTCAAATATCAGGGACTTTATTCCCAACTCAGGGCTAGTTGTTTGAACCGAGCGTGTTCTCTTTGGTTACTTGTTTAGCTATATGTTGGCCTGTTGCTAAGTGATAAGTGAGATTGGAGTGATTCTTAGTACTTCACCAACTTTCGAGGACTATTTTGATCTGATTAATACAAGTTGGAATGTCGAGGACGACATTCTTTTAAAAGGGGAAGTTTGTGACGCCCGGAAGAAGAAGAAAAGAAAATTTTTGGTGGAAAAAGTTAGTACCAAATCTGGCCGCAAATCCGGCCAGTTCTTGGCCGGACTGTTGGTGGGTTTTGAAAAAAAATGGTTTTCGCCACTGCCCTAAATCCGGCCTGGAATCCGGCCGGCAATCTTGTGAGACCCCGTAAATTTTCTCAGTTTCTAGGTTTTATTTTATTTAATTGCATGCTTTTCTGCATTTTCTTTATTAGAAAATTTTCCAGATAATTTTTATGAGTCAATATAGTTTTTAGATGATTTTTCTAGTATCGGTTAGTTTTTGAGAAATTAAGGACGTATATCGGACGTGGGACTCGCTAGTGCGGAAAGTTCGGTAAAATTCGGCCAGTTAGGTTAAGTTTTGGATACTGTGTTTAATTTACCGGGTGTTATGAGATAATTAGAGGATACCATATGGATTAGAGTTGAGGAAACAAAGGGATATGCATGCATTAAATAGGGTGACAAGTGTCACCATATGATTAAGTCTTACTTTTGACCACTATTCACCTTTTACCAAATAAATCAAAAATTGACTCAAAAATCACCCAAAATTTGCAAGCTTGTGGCCGGCCCTCTCCAAGGAAGAAAGAAAGGAAAAGATCTCCAATTTCTTGCTTCAATCTTGGTCAAATCCAACAAACCAACCGTTTAATCTTGCATTTACTCCATAAAAACCCTTAAGTGAGTGGTTGTGAGGTGATTAGTGAAGTTGTTTGGAGGATTAAGGTGCTAAGTTCCTCTTGTTCTTGGGTTGTTAAGGTGAGTAACTAAGGGACCTTTCTTGCAACTCAATAATGCTTAATTATTGACATGTGCGAGGTGAAGTGATGATTTTAGGTGTTGTTTCATGACTTTTGGGAGAATTTGGTGCATTTTCTATTTAATCATGATTTTTTCTGTTTTCATATGATTACTATTGTGTGGTCATGTATGATGGTTGGAAATGATCTAGAATGAAGCTAGAATGCGTAAATTGTGGTTGTTTGCGGAAAATTTCCGCATTGAACGGAAAAATTCGGATTTAGGGTTTCAATCCAACCCATTATGCCTGGTACTGTTCCTTATAGTTAGAGACCGAATTAGCCTTGGGTTAAAACATAAAAGTTGTAGGGAATGATATTTTATAGATACCTACAAAATTTCAGGCCAATCGTAGTAACGTAACCTGTGAAAAGACTAAAATACCCCTGCTGCCCTGTTTCTGTCTGAACTTGGTAATCAGCTTTGGTATTTGGTTAATTTGATTGGGAATACGATTGATTTGGTTGTTGATGTCTTCTTAAGAAAAATAACCTGGTATCTTAGCTTTCGGATGGCTTTGGAATCACTTGAATTGGACTTTGGTAGCCTGACTTATGGTTGGTTAACCAGAATGCGCTTTGTTAACCAGTTTATACGGTTCTGGTTTGGTACATTGCGATTTTGACTTAGTTACACTACAAACTGGACTGAGTAGCCTTCTTCAACATTGTAGCCCTTTCTGTTAGCTTCGAAATGATGTATAATATACATCCATCCGATACTCGTAGGGCCAGTTGTGTCCAATACGCTTAATGGCATCAAAACTATTTTTAGGTCTTGGAGCTTACCTTGCATTTCCGGATTTTCCCTAACTTACTTTGGTAGTTATACGTTTATTTGGAGCCTTATTTTGGTAGTATGTGGATTTGGGTTATGACTTGTAATCGAGTCTTATTGTGATTATTTGAATGTTTTAGGACGTGACGGTGGGTCAGGACGCTCTTTGGGCGGAAGTGCATGAAATATCATTTACTTGCTTGGTGAGTGTACTACTCACTTGTTTGATACTACGTGGCTTTGCTATACTTGCAATTGATACTTTGAATGTTACTTGCACCATGAAAATGGATTAAAGCGAGAGTGTACTTGATCACTCTCACTCTTTATGTCCTCTATACGACTGTTTACTGTATTACTTGATGGTATATGAATACATTGGATTTGGTGTCGCTTGGACGAGTATCCAACGACCATTACTGTTACTACTGAGCTCAACCCCATTGGTAGTCGATTGAATCGAGCCGGCAAGGGTTTGGTCGTGAAAATTGACGAGCCATGGGGACTGTTATATGGAATCTTGTAGTATGAGACTCTCGATTCCGGTATACTCGAGTATTACCAAATTTATACTGTTTGGAGTTCGGATCCGGTAGGGGGACGTTGGGTGGAAGGAATGGAAGTAAAGTGGAGCCTACGGTTGGTTACTTGTAAACATTGACGGAGGGTCAATGAAGTCCGATCAAGTATACAAGCGAGGAAAGGGGCTCTTGAGAGCCGTTCGTATCCTTTTACCAATTTTATTAATGTGTGATCTTGGTTTACTTCTTTATTGAATGAATTGGAGTGAAAAGTCTTATGCTTATATGAACTTGGTTGCTTGAGTGATAGTATCTCACTGGGCGTAAGCTCACTCTATTCCTTTTGTTTTCCTTACAGGAATTTGAATACTTTTGGAAAGTCCATGAATGTTGGTTACCGAGTTGAGCTTATGTGAATGTAATTTTGAATAGCTCCTTTTGAGCAAACTCTAAGTGCATTTTGGATCCAACCAAAAATGTTGAGTTGTAATTTGCAAACCGTACTTGTATAAACTTGTTGGACAACTTGGGTATGTCCTTTTGGTATGTAAATGCTAAATTTCAAGATGTATATGTTCGATTGATGCTTGGTTGGATTTTGACGTGTCAGTTACTATTCATTGCCAACTCCGTTTTCGTTTTTTTTTATTTTGTAATTTTGACTTGTCTAAGCGTGCTTGTATGTGCCGGTACACCGTCCCGTTAGTCCTGGTGAGAGTTAGGCAGGCAGTCCGCTACCCCCTTTGGTTCGCCTTAGGGGAAGGTGGGGTTGTCACAAATCTGGCCAGAGCTTGGCCGGATTGTGACATGGCACCTCAGCAGCCAGGTTTGACCGGCTGTTTTCCAACGTTCTTATCTTGTTTCTTGGCTGATATTTCCTTCATTTCTTTCTTGGGCTTGGCCGAACTCCTTGAGGGGAAAAGAGAGAAAGAAAGCTTCAACTTCATTCTCCATTCTTGCTTCAAATCTTGAGATTTCACCGATGGTCTTGCAAAATACTGTAGACACCAAATTTTTATTTACTTATTAATCTCATGATTTTATTTTAGACATTTTATAGCATTTTAGATACCAAATTTTTATTTTAGCTTTTTTTTTATATTATTTTATGTTATTTTCTTTTAATGACAATTATTTTTCATTTTCGCTCATTAGTCTCTTAATTTTTATTAAAATTTATTGGAAAAAGAAATTGTCCACAAAAATATGCTTTATTTCTTTTATGAAAGTTTACTGTTTATTAAGTGAAAATTAGGAAAACCATCAATCAAAATCAACATTTTTTTAGCATTTATTTTTTTTGATTTATCTTGTTTTATTTTATTTTTTGTTAAAATTACTTCATTATTTGTTAAGATAAAAAAAAGGAGGAAGCAGCTCGGAAGTAAAAAACATTTTCATGCGCGAAAGTAAAAAAAAAAATGCAGCTCGGTTCCATCCCATTTCCCCCATTTTTCTCCCAACATTTTTCCTTGCCATTGGATCATGCTAAATCCATTCCACTTGGCTCTCATCTATAACCCAAGAAGAATTTGGAAGTTGGAACAAATCTGATGGCTGAGGGAGAGGCGGTGAGATGAGGTTGTTTATAAACCATTAAGATGAGGTTTAAGGTTTGGATCGGATATAAAAGGAAAGCTAAGGGTTCAGGTGGAAGGGGGGACGGCTGAAAGGAGGTTTTAGAGAGAATCTGGTGAGGACTGATGAAAAGATAGGAGAGCAGCAGTTGGAAAGGTAAAAGGAGAACGAGAGGGAGAGCAAGAAACAGGGGAGAAACAAGGATTGAGAAAGAGTGAAAGAGAGAGCGAGAGAGAGCCTGAGGGTTGAGAGGAAAACAGACAGAAAGAACCTGAAAGCAGAGAAAAGAAACCAAGAGAGCTACAGGTGAAGAGGAGAACAAGAAAGAAACCTTTTCGCTTCATTTCGGGCACTCCAGACTATTGTGTCCAGTTTCCTTGCGTCAATTCAGCACATTTGACTGGTTATAGGTAACAATCATCTTCCTTTAGTTGGTTTAACACTTCGTATGAGATTTTAGGAATCAGCCGCATGAATGGGTTTCTTTTTGCAAATTTTTTGTTCGTATGATTGTTGATGTTAAAAGAAATGGGCTTTTAATGATTTGATTTTGCCAAAGCCTTAGACTTGTTTGGCATTTGGTAGAAAGGTGTTAACTTGGACAAACCCATTCACCAGAAAACTGGTTTTGTTTATCTGTTATTTCCAATCTTGGAAGCTTCAAGATGGCCGAAATTGTGGGTATGTTTGGGAGGTTGTTGTGCTGTTGTGTAGGTACTTTTGGGGGGATGTTTTGGTACTGTTGATAGACTTGGTGTTGGACCTTTGTTCATTTAAGGTGAATCCGAATTTGTTTCTCTTTTCTTTCTTCATTCGCATACTCTCCTGATCATGAACCTGGGTGGAAGTTTTAAGCCATGAAACTGGTGTTTTGGTTTCTTTTCTGTGTTGTCGGTTTCTGGTGCAAGAACAGGAGAACCATGCATGTGAAATTTGGCTAGATTCAGGGACCGTTTGTTGCGCATATATGTTACCTCTAATTGCTTTCATTTCATTTCCTCCTGTTCTTTGGTTTGTCCCATGAGCTGCTGTTTTCAATCTGAAGTTGTGGAGTTTTTATTCTTGAATGATTTTTCTAGGAGTTTTTGAATAGATTTAGACTTAGTTACTTTGTCTTTTCATGGTGTGATATGCATGCGAATTGTTGGCTATATTCAATGGACTGAGCAAACCCAGAAACCAGCAATAAGAGGGAAAGCCTCTTTGAGAGTTGCGTGATATGGTTTTGAAACTCATTGTACAAAAGCCTAGCATCTTGTTGTGTCATGGTCCGAGCTTTAGGACATTTTCTTGAATGCGCTAGTTCAACGTTTCAAGCAAAAATGATAAGGTTTTCTTTGCTGCATTTTTTTTTTTATGGTTGCACTTGTGAATCTGATGGAGCGAGGTAGAGACAAATGCATATTCAGATGCTGTGTTTGGCCATTTATTTCTGATTTTCTTTTGTTGAATGTTCAGCGCACGTTTTATCATATTTAGATGGATTGTGCTTGTGTTTTTGATCAAAAAATGATGCTTTGTTGTTCATGGCAGCAATAGCAGAAAATTTTTCCGAATTACATGTTCCCATTCTAAGTTTTTCTTTTCTTTCTTGGTTTGTTTGGACGTTGAATTTTGTGAGTTTGTTGTTTGGGATCGAGGCTTTGATGTTGGGTTGAGATATTAGCTGAGTTTCGATGGAAAGATTGCATTAGAATGAACACGATAAGTTGCAGAAATAACAATGGCTGGAAATTGCAGAAATATAAGCTTTTTCGTAAGCTTTGCATGGAACTTGCATGAAAACTTCAGAAAAATCACGTTCTAACCCCTTGTTTCTTGTCTAATTCTACTATGGCCCAAACAATTGAAAAAATCAATCAAATTGACCCCTCAAATTTCTTTAGTTTTTGCAATCAAGTCATTACTTGTTTTAATTTTACATGGGTTGTTCACCTTCCTTTAAACGCCTTGGATTTCATGCTTATTCCCATTTCATGTGATTATTTTTTTATTAAAGTGATGCCTTGACTCTTTTATTATTTTGGAGGGTAAATAAGTAATTTCACTCCATTAGGGCTCCAACTCCAGGGAGGTACACCATATCCCTTATTTTGACTTTATTTGACCTTATGTACACTTATGTGTTTTATGTGTGTAATTGCATGATTTTGAATGTTTTATTTCATCTATTTCTTTAGTTATTTAATTTTATTTTAATTTATGCGTTTATTCTAATGTAATTATTTGAAAGGCATTAAAATGCCAAGTTGTAATAGTTAGGGGGCTGAAGATCTGTATTTAGATAGAATATGTAATAGTTAGGAATTTATTTATTTCCCCCCTTTAGATTGTAGTTAGGGCCCCCAAGTGTAATAGTTAGGGTTGTATTTGCTTTATTTTGCTTTGTGTGATTTGCATGCCTATGTGTTACGTGTTATTCGCTTTCCTAGGACCTTGCATCTAGATATTATGCTTACGTGTTTTGTGAATTACGTGCTCACATGCCTACTTGCTTTAACTATGCCTATTTACTTATGTATATATGGTGGATGCAGATGCACGATATAGCCGTGGCTAGTCCAATGCTAGTCATGGCTATTTATTCCCGATCGCTCACAAGTCCAATGCTTGTGAGAGAGCGTTAGTGTAGGGCTAGTCCAATGCTTCCCGCCCCTCGCTAGTACATACTCGCATGCCTTCACTACATTTTCATGCATTTTTTCTTTTTTCCCGCATTTGAAACACGATCTTTAGGACTCTGCTTTTCATTCTAGTTGTTAGGGTCATCTGCTTGATTAGGTTAGGGAGTTACCCTTCTGGTAAAGGAAACGAACGAGTATGGCTACACATAGCCTTAGCACGCTCGTTTTCTTTCTAACCAAAAGGCAAACCAAAAGTCACGATTTAGGGTCTCCTCGTACCCATCTTGCTTGCATTCCTCTAGGGCTCATGCATTTCACATTACCATTTGCACACTCACACTTTACACACTATCATTTTTACACATTTTCACTTCACACACTCTCATCTTACACATTCTCACTCTGCACACTATCACTTTACCCATTATACTTTGCACTCCCACTTCATACATTATCGCTTTGCACACTACCACTTTACACATTCTCACTTCACACACGCTCACTTTGTTCACATTACACACATTCATTTCACTCATTCTTACATCATTGGCACTATTTGTGACCTCTTGGAGGGCTTATCCTTGGCTATCACAATTCATGTGATCTAGTCCAATTGAGCCTCTAAGAGATATTTATCCCTTTCGATTCAACATTAGATTGAAGATTGCATCCATGTTAGTTACATCCAAATGCGATACATCTTTTGGTTAGAAATTAGGAAAATCATGACTAAATCGTGCAACTAACTTAGGCTAGATTGAGAGGGTGCCTTAGACATTGTCTTTGCCTTCCCTCTCTTCAATTGTGACCCGCGAACCATTTTCTCTGATTTGTCATAGATTTTGGAGTCAATCTAAAAAAGGGTTTATATTTTTAAATCCACATTTTTGGGTGACTTGGTACACCCTAACTCAATACCAAGTGGTGACTCCAACATTTTTACCCAAAACCTTTTTTAGATTACTATTTTTTGGCCGAACTGTCGTATTTCAAAGTCCCATGGCCTTTTTCTTTCATTTTCACACACATCACATTATGATTTTCTTTACAAACACCACATCACCAATTTTTGATCCACACGTCACTCATTTACAAAAAAATGGGGCGCGACAGCTTGGCGACTCCACTGGGGAATTCCCTAAGTGGGTCCGAGCACGCGATTTAGTCATTCTTGTCCTTTTTCTACCCTCTTCATGTATCGCTTTTAGATGTCTAGGGTTGCATCTTTTCTTTTTTTAGGATTTTTAGATTTTTCGTGCGCCTAATTGTGAGAACCCGTACTTTTTCCATTTTTAGGTTCTATTCGGGTTAATGGCTTGTTTTCTGCATTTTCTTTATTAGGAACATTTTCTAGATAATTTTTATGAGTAAATATAGTTTTTAGATGATTTTTATAGTATCGAATAGGTTTTGAGAAATTAAGAGCGTATACCGGACGTGGGACCCACTAGTGCAAAAAGTTCGGAAAATTTCGGCCAACTAGGTTAAGTTCCGGATACTGGAATTAATTTATCGGGTGTTAAGAGATAAGTAGAGGTTGCAATTTGGATTGGTGTGAGAGGAAACAATGTAACAGCCCCACTTTCCCCTAAGGCGAACCAAAGGGGTGAGCGGACTGCCTGCCCAGCTCTCGCCAGGACTCACGATGCAGACTAGAACTATCTATAGCGATCCGGAACTTACGAACGAGCGTAAACGAGTCAAAATGGTAAAATAACCCAAAATTTAAAAAAATGAAATCCGAAGTCGGTCATGAATAGTGACCGACCCGACAGAACCCAACCGAAATAGCCAACAACATTCACATCTGAACTTTAGCATTTACAAATCAAAATGACATACAAAAGTTTTCAAAAGTTAATATATACACACGGTTTGCCAAATCAAAAGAGAAAACGCCCCAAAAGTACACTTAGGGTTTTAATACATGAGCTATACAAAAGATATGTTCAACTAGCTCAATTTGGCAGCCATTTGTCAAATCCAGACCAAAAGGGTTTATTTTCCTGTAAGGAAAACAAAAGGAACGGAAAGGGGTGAGCTTGCGCTCAATGAGGTACCAAACAGATAGCATTAAAATCATGGCATTTCACATTTAACAAATCAGATACACATGTCAGATGTAAAGCAAAGGAACCAATGATTCAAATCAGAAGGATACGGGTGGCTCTCAGGAGCCAAATTTCCAGCGCAATACTTGATCCAAACCGGTTGACTCTCCGTCAACGTATATAGAACCAATGCGTCCGTAGACCCCTCTTATCACCGAATTCCGTCCACCAAACACCCCTTTACCGGGCCCGCTCACCTCAAACGAACAAAATGGTAATACTCGAGTATACCCGGAATCAAGGGTCTCAATACCCAAAATCCCCGAACAGACTACCGTGGTTCGTTATCTAATCGTCCAGGCCCTTGCCGGCCCGACTCGAATAACTTAGCCACAGGATTGAGCTCATAGGTCATAGAAATCCGAACAGATGCAGACACAGATAACAGATTCAAATTTTGCATAGTAAATTGGCATAGGAACAGACTAGAGAACGAGTGTGATAAAGTACACCCTCGTCTCGAACAAATAAACAGATTGCAGAGCAGAAATCAAGTTAAATAGCAATGGAGGGGAGTGGTACACTCACCGGCTCAACTTCAAAAGTTTTTACTTCAGATTGGCCTTAATCGCCAAGAAACCCTAAAATAATCAAAATAAACCAATTGAAGGTTTCATATCCAAAATCGAGTAAACGGAATGCACAAGTGAGGCTCGACTACACGTCGTACGCCTTGCCCAAAAATACTAATGCAAGGGTGCAAAAACCTCACACAAAAGTCATCTCATTTCCCAAAAGCCGTTCACTAGGCTCAAAGCAATACAAGTACAAAAGTTAGCTAGGAAATGACCGGAATAAGAGTAAGCCTTAAAACATGCAAACAAGTACAATGAGACTCGATAACGAATCATAAAGCCATGCCAATCACAACCCCAATAGGGTTTCATATACATATATAAGCATAATAGCAAACCAGAAAATCAGAAAATATAACTCATTTGATCAATCAACAAAAACAGGTTTGGCCTCCGTATGCGGTAATGGTACAAAATGTGCTACGCTTATCGGATGAGGGCGTAAGACCCACCATCTCGAAGCTAAAAGACAGGGCTACAACAATGTAGAAGGCCTCTCAGTCCAAATCCTAGCACAACTAGGTCAAATGTGCCAAATACTAAACCAGAATTACCAAAACAGGTTTGCAAAACACACAAAACTGTAATGAACACAACTCAGTCTATACAAGTCCAAATGCCGAAATTCCAAAGGCATAAGCTAGCTAAGACATCCAGATACATTTCATCAGAAGACACAAACTTCAAAAGCCAAACCAATGCCAGTCAAAATAGACAATTACTATCGCAGTTCGTACATTCTATTCACCCAGAACAGCAACAGTAAAAACGGCATAACTCATTCTACACTACTCCAAATGTCCTGAAATTTTGCAGGCACTTCAAACTCATCAATACCTACAACTTTAATGTTTTGAGCAAAGTCCAATTCGGCCTCTATCTATGACCTAAAATTTCGGACAGAATGTTCAACCAAGAACCCTAATTTTCCAGAAATTCTTCCAAATTCAAAATTGATTGCAATTTCCTATCATATGCACCTACTAGAGCTAAAGCCCCTTATTACCAACCATCAAAAACAACCACACCATCAAGATCATATGAAACCAGAAAATTCATCATAAAATTGAAAACTCCACCAAAACACTTCAAATCAAGAAACAAGTCACATAATCCATCACTTTAGGTCCCATTAAGCACCATATAAGCATCAATAAGTGTAGTAGAATGTTTAATCATCACTTACCTAAGAAATAAGAGAAGAGGAGTTGTAGACCACCCTAGCTCTTCAAGAAAACTTCACCAAACAACCTCTATCACCAACTAGAAAGATTTTTATGGAGTAGAAATGGATGTAAGCAAATGTTTTTGGGTGATTTGCACCAAGTAGTAGCTAGAACTTGAAGAGTTTCTTCTTCCTTCCTTGCACAAGAGGTTCGGCCAACAAGAGGTAAGAAATGGTAATTTTTTTGTGCATTTTTGAGATATTTAACCAATTTTTGGTCAAAAGTCAAAATAGTAAATAGTAACTCTTAAGTCAAAACCAATGTAGTGGTGACACTTGTCACCTACATTAATTTCTTGCCTAACTTTTTGTCTCTCTTACACAAATATCTGAACACATTGTAAAATAATATCACTTAATACAAAATTCCAACAAATTGTCAAAAATATAATGCATTTAACGCACTTGCGGGTCCCACGTCCAAAATACGCTTTTAATTACTCAAAAACTAACCGATACTAGAAAAATCATTTTAAAACTATTTTTGCTCATAAACTTTATCTGGTGAATTTTTCTAATAAAGAAAATGTAGAAAAAGCGGGCGTTTAAAAAAATAAACCCTAGAAAATTAGAAAATTTCCGGGTTCTCAAACTCATTTTTTTTCGGGGCGTCACAAACAAAGTGATAGACTTGCATTAAATAAAGTGACAAGTGTCACTTGCCTAATGGATGGACTTGTATGACTACTATTCCATGTCTTACCATTTGACTTAATAAACTAAAACTTTACCAAAATTACTCCATTTTTCAAGCTCTAGTGGCCGGCCCTCTTAAGCAAGGAAAGAAAGAAAACCTCTTCAATTTCTTGATTCCCTCTTGCTCAAATCCAATCACTTAACCATTGAATCTTGTTTTTGCTCCATAAAAACACTTAAGGGAGTGATAGTGAGGTGTTGTGTGGAGTTATTTGGAAAGCTAAGAGGACTTGTTGCTCTCTCTCTCTTGTTTCTAAGGTGAGTTATGAAGAACCACTCTCCTCCCTCTAATGATGCTTAATTTATGATTAGTGGTGGTATAAGGTGCAACTTTATGGATTATATTGTGATTTTTGGTTGAATTGATGAAGTTTTGTAATTATTGGGGATTTTTCTATTTTCATATGAATATGATTGTGTAGCTATGTATGATGATTGGAAATGGTATGTAAGGGACCTAGGAGGTGGAAAAAGTGGATAATTGCAAGCAATTTCTGTTTTGAAAGAAAATTGAAAAAATTAGGGTTTGATATTCTTCATTCTGCCCGAATTTATAGCTCATAGATAGAGGCCGAATTGGCCTTGGCTTAAAACATGAAAGTTGTAGGGAATTATATTTTAGAGGTTCCTACAAAATTTCTGGTGTAGTATATTGCATTTTTGACCTAGTTACACTAGAAACTGGGTTGAGTGACCTTCTGTAATATTGTAGCCCTATCTCTTAGCTTCGAAATGGTGGGTCTTTCACCTTCATCCGATAATCGTAGTGCCTTTGGTGCCATTACCGCAAAATGAGGTCAAAAACTATTTTTTTTCAGGGCTACAGCTAATTCCAATTTCGGATTTTCTGGTTTCCTCTATTGCTTGTGTATGCTTAGGGAACCCTGTTTTGGTAGTATGTAGAATTGGTTTATGACTTGTAATCGAGTCTTATTGTGTTTATTTGAATAGTTTAGGGCTTGACTTTCATATCCGGTCATTTCCTAGCTAAATTTTGTACTTGAATGCCATTAAGCCTAGTGAACGGCTTTTGGGAATGAGATTATTTTTGTACGAGATGTTGGGACTGATTTGAGGAAATAATGAAGCCATGATGGCTGGAAAATTGGTAAACACAAGGGATATGCTGCCGAAATTTTACTTGAAGGCTAGTTGGATTTACTTGTGATTTGAGCGAAAGGCTTTTGGGTTGTTTGAGCCTAGGTCTTCATGTTACCTTTTCGTTTCCAAAAATCATGTTTTGCACCTTTGCTTTAGTAATTATTTGGCGAGGCATACGACTGGTAGTCGAGCCTCACATGTGCATTCTGTGTACTCGATTTTTGAAAGTGAAACCTTCAATTGTTTTCCTTGGATTATTTTAGGATTTCTTGGTGATTAAAGCTCTCTTTTGGGAGGTATCTGTACTGACCCCGGTGAGTGTTCCACTACCTGCTACCCGTTATGTGCAATATCTGAATATCTGAAATACTTGATTTATGACTGTTGGAGCCAACTACTGTTTTGATAAAAGGGAAGCGAGGGTGTACTTTATCACACTCGTTCTCTTGTTTGTTCATATGCCAATTTTGAACGCGTATCTGAATCTGCTATCTGAATCTGAATCTGTTATCTGTATCTGGATCTGTATCTGTTCTGACGTCGTTTGGAAGCTTGTATCCAACGACCTTTCTGTGACCTCTGAGCTCAACACCTGTGGCCAGTTACTCGAGTCGGGCCGGCAAGGGCCTGGTCGATTAGATAACGAACCACGGTTGTCTGTTTTGGGATCTTTGGGTATTGAGACCCTTGATTCCGGTATACTCGAGTATTACCAATTCTGATCTGTTGGATTTCAGGGCCGGTGGGGGTATGTGAGGTGGAAGGAATCGAAGAAAGTGGAGTCTACAGTATTGGTTACTCCTTTAGCGTTGACGGAGTGTCAACTATTATTTTGATCAAGTTTCGATGACGCAAATGGGAATTTGGCTCCTGAGAGCCACCTGTATCCTTCCTATTGGAATCATTGGTTCCTTTACTTTACATCTGGCATGTGTACCTGATTTGTTAAATGTGAAATGCCATGATTTTTCTGCTATATGTCTGGTACCTCATTGAGCGCAAGCTCACCCCTTTCTGTTCCTTTTTGTTTTCCTTACAGGAAAATAAATACTTTTGGACTGGATTTGACAATTGGTTGCCGAATTGAGCTAGTTGGACATATCTTTTGTATAGCTCATTGATTGAAACCCTAAATGTACGTTTGGGTCTGTTTCTCTTTTGGATTTGGCAAACCGTACATGTATCCACTTTTGAGTCACTTTGGTATGCCCTTTGGGTTGTATATGCTTAATTTCGAGATGTAAATATTTGCTTGACGTTTGGTTGGGTTTTGACGTGTCGGTTACTATTCATGGCCGACTCCGATTTCATTTTTTTTATTCGACATTTTGACGTGTTTACGCGCGGTTGTAAGTTCCGGAACGTATTAGATCGCTCTAAACTAAACCGTTAGTCCAGGCGAGAGCTGGGCAGGCGGTCCGCTAACCCCTTTGGTTCGCCTTAGGGGAAGGTGGGGCTGTCACAGATGGTATCAGAGCCACTTCGCGTGGTCTCTGCGCGGAGTGAGCTTGGGGCCAAGTGATGTTATGGTCCTGCTTTCGTGAATACGTCGAAAGGTATAAGTGCTCTTTTGAGCATAAGTTATGAACTAGGCATGTTATAAGTATAAAAATCTTTAGCATGAAATTTGAGGAAGATAGATCTGTATGTCGGGTAGGAATCTTTAATATGGATGATTTACGCTTGGGACCGGCCGGCTCGAGTTGTGAATTATCTTATTTGGGATTTTTGTGCCCGGCTACTAAATCAATGAGAGTCGAGGTTAGCAAGGACTTAGGCGAACTAGATAGGCGATTCTATGGAATTTCGTGTGGTTTGTTCGGGTATGGTTAAGCGTGATTAATCTTGATTAAGAGATAAATGGTGTTGTTCTCGTAGATGTTGGATGGAGCCCTGGGGAGGAGGAAAAGCTTTTCGTGAGTTCTTTTATACTCGTGACCTAGTCTGTCTATAGTACTTTTGAAGGACCCTTTTGTTTTATGGGATGACTTTGTATGTACCTGACTGACTGTTTTGTATAATTGTGGGTCCTGTTATGTGTACTCTGTATATGTGTTATGTGTTTAAATGCTCTACGAGGGAGTTGTTTAGTTAATTGTTCTTGTTTACTTGTTCCTGTTTAGTATTACGAAAAGGAGGGTTAGGTGCCCTTTAACAGTATATTTATTTTGTGACCTAGATCGACTTAGATTAATGGAAGGCACACGTAGTGGACGGGGGCGTGGGCGCGGGAATAGGCAACGTACGCCTGAAAGGGGCACTGGGGAAACCTCCTCTAGACCTAACCCTGAACCGAGAGTTGACCCCAACGTGCAGATAGCTGCCGCTATGCAGCAAATGACCAACCTGCTGGCACAAGTGGTGCAGCAACAAGGCCGAAACCCAAACTCTAATCCTGGAAACCCGGGCAACCATGTCGAAAGTGATAACAGGGCACTTGAAAGATTCCAGAAGTTTGCCCCACCGAAGTTCATTGGGGGGCCCGATCCGGATGTCGCCGAAAGGTGGCTCGAGAAAATGGTAGACATTTTTGCTGCCCTACACTACACCGAAGAACGGCAGGTGACTTTCGCGGTTTTCCAGTTGGAAGGGGCGGCCCGTTCCACCCCGTTCCTGGTGGAACGTCATACGGCAAAAATGGGAACGGGAACAGACGCCCAGGACTTGGGTGAATTTTATGCGGGAGTTCAACGCGAAATTCTTCCCTCCTCTAGTCTAGGAGCGGAAGGAAGATGAGTTTATCCGACTTCGCCAAGGGGCCCAGTCTGTCGCGGAATACGAGAGCCAATTCACCCGCCGATCCAAATTTAGCCCTGAACTGATCATGACCGAGCAGCGGCGAATAAGGCGTTTTATCCAGGGTTTGAACGTAGAAATTCAGAAGGATCTCGCGGTGGCCCAGATTAATGCTTTTAGCGAGGCCGTAGAGAAGGCGCAACGAGTAGAAAATGCTAGGCTGCAGGTGAAAAGCTTTCAAGCCAAGAAAAGGGGCTTTCCTGGGAGTAGCTCTGAGCAAGAAGGTACAAGTACGCCCCCTAAGATGGGAAAGGGAAACGGGGGAGTACGATAACCAGGGGTGTCGCGCGATGTCTCTCAGGGGGGACCGGTCTCTGCTACTCGTGGTCCTTGCGGATATTGTGGAGGGCCAAATGATATGGAGGCAAATTGTTGGAAGAAAGAGGAAAAATGTCTGCGCTGCGGAAGTGCCGATCATCGGATTGCTGACTGCCCAATTCGATTGCGAAAAGGAAAAGGGACCCCGCAACCAACTAAGACTAACCCTGGACAGTCGGAAAAGGAAAGGACTGGATCCAAGGTACCGGCTCAGGTGTACTCTTTAGAACACCATCAGGATCCTGACTCGTCTGAGGACGTAGAAGGTATGGTCCGTTGGGTACCTTAGATTTTGATAGATTCCGTTGATAAGAAAATTTCGAGGGCGAAATTTCTTTAAGGGGGAGAGAGTGTGAGAACCCGTACTTTTTCCATTTTTAGGTTTTATTCGGGTTAATGGCTTGTTTTCTGCATTTTCTTTATTAGGAACATTTTCTAGATAATTTTTATGAGTAAATATAGTTTGTAGATTATTTTTCTAGTATCGAATAGGTTTTGAGAAATTAAGAGCGTATACCGGACGTGGGACCCACTAATGCGAAAAGTTCAGAAAATTTCGGCCAACTAGGTTAAGTTCCGGATACTGGAATTAATTTATCGGGTGTTAAGAGATAAGTAGAGGTTGCAATTTGGATTGGTGTGAGAGGAAACAAAGTGATAGACTTGCATTAAATAAAGTGACAAGTGTCACTTGCTCAAATCCAATCACTTAACCATTGAATCTTGTTTTTGCTCCATAAAAACACTTAAGGGAGTGATAGTGAGGTGTTGTGTGGAGTTATTTGGAAAGCTAAGAGGACTTGTTGCTCTCTCTCTCTTGTTTCTAAGGTGAGTTATGAAGAACCACTCTCCTCCCTCTAATGATGCTTAATTTATGATTAGTGGTGGTATAAGGTGCAACTTTATGGATTATATTGTGATTTTTGGTTGAATTGATGAAGTTTTGTAATTATTGGGGATTTTTCTATTTTCATATGAATATGATTGTGTAGCTATGTATGATGATTGGAAATGGTATGTAAGGGACCTAGGAGGTGGAAAAAGTGGATAATTGCAAGCAATTTCTGTTTTGAAAGAAAATTGAAAAAATTAGGGTTTGATATTCTTCATTCTGCCCGAATTTATAGCTCATAGATAGAGGCCGAATTGGCCTTGGCTTAAAACATGAAAGTTTTAGGGAATTATATTTTAGAGGTTCCTACAAAATTTCAGGTCAATCGGAGTAGCGTATCCTGAGAAAAGTCGAAATTACCCTTGCTGTCCTGGTTTTACCCGAATTTGGGAATTGCTTCTGTAATTGGTTATTTTGGTTAGGAATGCTTCGGAATTGGTTGTTGAGGTCTTCTGATGAAATTTATCCCTTTTTCTTATCTTTCTGATGGCTTTGGAATTTCTTAATTTGGACTTAGGTAGCCTGATTTATGATGTTTACACCAGAATGCGTTCTGTGAACCTATTTTTACGTTTCTGGTGTAGTATATTGCATTTTTGACCTAGTTACACTCGAAACTGGGTTGACTGACCTTCTGTAATATTGTAACCCTATCTCTTAGCTTCGAAACAGTAGGTCTTGTACCTTTATCCGATAATCGTAGTACCTTTAGTGCCATTACCGCAAAATGAGGTCAAAAACTGTTTTTTTTCAGGGCTAAAGCTAATTCCAATTCCGGATTTTCTGGTTTCCTCTATTGCTTGTGTATGCTTAGGGAACCCTGTTTTGGTAGTATGTAGAATTGGTTTATGACTTGTAATCGAGTCTTATTGTGTTTATTTGAATAGTTTAGGGCTTGACTTTCATATCCGGTCATTTCCTAGCTAAATTTTGTACTTGAATGCCATTAAGCCTAGTGAACGGCTTTTGGGAATGAGATTATTTTTGTACGAGATGTTGGGACTGATTTGAGGAAATAATGAAGCCATGATGGCTGGAAAATAGGTAAACACAAGGGATATGCTGCCGAAATTTTACTTGAAGGCTAGTTGGATTTACTTGTGATTTGAGCGAAAGGCTTTTGGGTTGTTTGAGCCTAGGTCTTCATGTTACCTTTTCGTTTCCAAAAATCATGTTTTGCACCTTTGCTTTAGTAATTATTTGGCGAGGCATACGACTGGTAGTCGAGCCTCACATGTGCATTCTGTATACTCGATTTTTGAAAGTGGAACCTTCAATTGTTTTCCTTGGATTATTTTAGGGTTTCTTGGTGATTAAATCTCTCTTTTGGGAGGTATTTGTACTGACACCGGTGAGTGTTCCACTACCTGCTACCCGTTATGTGCAATATCTGAATATCTGAAATACTTGATTTATGACTGTTGGAGCCAACTACTGTTTTGATAAAAGGGAAGCGAGGGTGTACTTTATCACACTCGTTCTCTTGTATGTTCATATGCCAATTTTGAACGCGTATCTGAATCTGCTATCTGTATCTGAATCTGTTATCTATATCTGGATCTGTATCTGTTCTGACGTCGTTTGGAAGCTTGTATCCAACGACCTTTCTGTGACCTCTGAGCTCAACATCTGTGGCCAGTTACTCGAGTCGGGCCGGCAAGGGTCTGGTCGATTAGATAACAAACCACGGTAGTCTGTTTTGGGATCTTTGGGTATTGAGACCCTTGATTCCGGTATGCTCGAGTATTACCAATTCTGATCTGTTGGATTTCGGGCCCGGTGGGGGTATGTGAGGTGGAAGGAATCGAAGAAAGTGGAGTCTACGGTATTGGTTACTCATTTAACGTTGACGGAGTGTCAACTATTATTTCGATCAAGTTTCGATGACGCAAATGGGAATTTGGCTCCTGAGAGCCACCTGTATCCTTCCTATTGGAATCATTGGTTCCTTTACTTTACATCTGGCATGTGTACCTGATTTGTTAAATGTGAAATGCCATGATTTTTCTGCTATATGTCTGGTACCTCATTGAGCGCAAGCTCACCCCTTTCTGTTCCTTTTTGTTTTCCTTACAGGAAAATAAATACTTTTGGACTGGATTTGACAATTGGTTGCCGAATTGAGCTAGTTGGACATATCTTTTGTATAGCTCATTGATTGAAACCCTAAATGTACGTTTGGGTCTGTTTCTCTTTTGGATTTGGCAAACCGTACATGTATCCACTTTTGAGTCACTTTGGTATGCCCTTTGTGACGCCCCGAAAAGAATGAGAGTGAGAACCCAGAAATTTTCTAATTTTTTATGGTTTATTTTATTTAATCGCCCACCTTTTCTACATTTTCTTTATTAGAAAAATTCCCCAGATAAAGTTTATGAGTAAATATAGTTTTTAGATGATTTTTCTAGTATCGGTTAGTTTTTGAGAAATTAAGAGCGTATTTTGGACGTGGGACCCGCTAGTGCGGAAAGTTCGGCAAAATTCGATCAATTAAGTTAAGTTTTGGATACCGGGTTTAATTTATCAGGTGTTAAGATATAATTAGAGGTTATCAAATGGATGAGAGTTGGAGAGACAAAAGGATAGCTATGCATTAATAAGAGTGACAAGTGTCACTTTGTGATTGGACTTGGAATTTGACCATAAGACCATCTTACCACCTTTACCAAATAAATACCAAAAATTGGCCAAAAACTCCTCTTAAAAATCCTTCTCTTGGCCGAATTCCTTGGAGAGAAAAAGAAAGAAAAGCTATCAAATTTTTTCTACTCAATCTTGCTCAATCTCACAACTTAACCGATAAAACTTCAAATCACTCCATAAAATCCCTTTGCTAAGTGGTTTTGAGGTGGTTAGTGAAGTAGTTTGGAAGACTAAGGTGCTCAAGTGCCTCTTTTCTTGGGTTTGCAAGGTAAGTGACCAAGGAACCTTTCCTTTAATCTTGTTAATGTTCAATTGATGGCTATTGTGAGTTAAATAGATGGTTTTAGGTGTTATTTTGTGACTTGTGGTTGAATTGATGAAGTTTTATAATTTTTGGGGATTTTTCTGTTTTAATATAAGCATGATTGTGTGGTTATCTATGATGATTGGAAATGGTATATAATGATTCTAGAAGGTGGAAAAAGTGGACAATTGCAATCAATTTCTGTTTTGGAAGAAATTTCAGAAAATTAGGTTTTGTGAAGGAACATTCTGCCCGAATTTTTAGCTCCTAGTTAGAGCCCGAATTTGTGACGACCCCACTTCCCCCTGAGGCGAACCAAAGGGTTGGCGGGGGCCGTCTGCCCAGCTCTCGCCAGGACTCACGCAAGCATTCTAACCCAAATCCTTTCGATAAAAATCTAATCTATTACAAAACAATTTCCTCGAATAGTCTCATCACGAAACCACACTAACTACACGGATAACAGTAATTAAAATTTCCAACCTACTGCTCTTAAACTTCTCACGCATTACAACCAAGGAATAGGATCGCACAATCCCAAACACATATAAAACTATACAACCAAATATCGAACTAGGGTTCACACATTTTCCAGCTTCAAGTGGCAATCCAAAATAAAAAGTACATTATCCGAATCAAACACAATACAGCCCACAACATAAGTCATAGTATTCAGTACATTCAAGAAGGGAAATATAAGCAAGTATTCCAGCTTTCAACTTCCAGAACCTGTTAAGGAAAACAATAAACGTGGGGTGAGCTAAAGCTCAGTGGTGCCCCAAAACATGCACTCACATAAATCAAACAACAGATAACAATTTAAACAAATTTAATCAATTAAGAAAGCGTATAACAGCACAAGGTAGGATACAGGGGCTCTCGGGAGCCATTCTCCTTGCTTGATCAGATACCCTCGTAGTTGACCCTCCGTCAACTTTCACTACTTATAGTCCATGTAGATCCACTTATTTTAATCCTAACCCGTCACCGTTCATACCTCTGCTTCGGGCCCGAACTTCGTCTACCGACGCAGTATACTCGAGATATACCCGTAATAAAATTTGTCGAGAGATTCACGAATCGACGTTTTTGTAGTTGATTCAAGTGTCGAGGGATTCACCCAACGACGTAACTACATTTAGATTCAAGGATTATTGTAGTTGATTCAAGTAGTTGATTCAAGTGCCGAGGGATTCACCCAACGACGTAACTACATTTAGATTCAAAGATTATTGTAGTTGATTCAAGTGCCGAGGGATTCACCCAACGACGTAACTACTCTTAGATTAAGGATTCACGAGAAAAATGATTCACGCAAGTCACCACTCGAACGGCTAGTGCGATAAAGTACACACTGCTCACTTCGATGGATCAAAAACTCATTTTACAATTCATCACATATCGAGTCAAGAAAGCACTTAGTTCAAGTAGGAAAAGAACAGGCAGGGACACTCACCAAGAGTGGAGTTCAGTTATCAAGTTGGAAATCGAATTCCGCGTCCTCGCAATATCCTAAAAACCAAATTTTGAAACTATAAGTTTCTACTCAGCTTTTAAGCTTATAGACATCGAGATATATTTAATATACTACTAGTCTACTTTTTTTAGAAGAATCAAGAGTCCCTTAGGTTAAAACTTGACAAAAATAGAAGAAATGTTTATTATAGTTTTCCTTAAGATACTTATCCTTATAAAAGGGTAACTAATATTATTTTCTTGAAATAAGTCGACAAACCTCTTAATATCCACGTTAGGAAGTCATATTGAACATTTCTTTAAAGGTACGGCTTTTGCAAAAATTATCCTTAAAACTATTTTTCCTAAAATAGGGTTTCTTGTCGAGCAAGTTTCCCAAGCTTTTCACTAAGATTAGTAAAACTCGTATTTTGGAACTTTTCCTATAGTTAACTATCCAAGTGCAAAGCTTAAGAAAAGAAAAGGAATTAAAATAAGACTTAGAGTTTTCAAAAGCTATAGAACTTATTTACTATAGCTATCAAGGCTAGATTGAGCTAAAGAAAATTATCGAGTTGGAAAGTTTTAGGCAAAACACTAGATATTGAGTTTTTATAATTTAATACTAGTTGGAAAATATTTTTGGTTAATTTTGAACGCAGTTACTCGAGTTCGCAAGGTCTATACAATTTCCCCCCGCTCCGATTCCATTTCGAGATCATAATATGGATCAAAATATGGCAAATAATCACATAGCAAATTACTAGGGCTTCGTCAATCATTAGCCCTAGCTTTCAACAAGTGCATTTCTGAATAAAATAAAATGATCAACCAAGGCTTCATCAATCATTAGCACTTGGTTTCAGCAAACCCATCGAAAGCAAATAGAAATAGAAGTAAAGCCCCAAGACATTCCAGCAATTAACTTCCATTATCCAGTAATACTTATAAAATCATTCCAATGGCCAAGGGGTTCATCAATCATTAGCCCTTGACAACATCAATCACTCCCAACCACAATTCAATCAAGAATTTAAAACACAAGTAAGCTAAAATCTCAATTCAAATCCAAATTTAGTTTCACGAAGAAACAGGACGTTCATACAAAACAGTCTACTTGGAGGGTTCACAGACAGCAGTACACATGGAGGAAAAATACGAAATTTCTACAGGACAAAGGCCTATGATTATAGTTTCAAATGCCACTGACGGCGCCTTAATCGGATTTTCCTACACCAAGATATAAGCATTTTGCCTAGACTGGTCAGTGAAATCAGGAAATCTGGAAATTCTTGTTCACTTGTGAAAAACTCCTTTTTCTCTATTAAAACCATAGGACTTTTATTCAAACCATCCATACATCTCTTGTAGAATTCTAACACCACATTTTCCAGGCATTTTCAACCATTATGTTTTCAAAGAAAATTTCACAATCAAGCTGGAAATTCTAACTCAAACTTTGGCAACCGCAAGGAAAATTCCAGCAGTTGTATACCCACATTTTTGGTTAAATCTTTCGAGATATCAAAACGTTTCATTGCTAAACAGCTTTCACAGTTTAACGTGTACATTTTGTCATGCGTTTCGAGCTCATAATACCCCAAGGAAAAATTCCAGGAACCACTTAAAAAAATTCAGTTCAACCTTTCGGTCATTAAAATTTCCAGCCCTCGTTAGTTATAAATTCAAAATTTCCTTGGCTAAGACATGCTATTAAGCTCTCAGCTTCATCATACACTTTCTTAGCTAAACAATGAACATTTCCAGTTCAAGAGTTGAATTTAAACAACTGTTATAGTCTTCAAAATTTCCAGGTTCAAATTCACGGCAGTTTACAAAGAAATTTTCCAGCAATTGTATGTTCTTAACTCCAACTTTTCCTTGGCCAAAACAGGGTATTAGTTACTCAAATTCAACATGCCAACACTTAGCTAGGTAATTAACATCTCTCGTTCAAAATCAGATTCAATTAACAACTACAAACATCCCAAAAATCCAGGAATTCATTCGGCTCTTCTTGGATAATCTTGCATACAGCAGATTTTCTTATTTATTTTTGTTTCTGGATTAGCCGGACCAAAACACTTCATGCAGGGCTTAATCATTTAGTTTTAATTAGCCAAACACCTAACCAAGTGGAAATCAAACACGTTCCAGCAAATTTCATGCCAAAATACCCAAGCAATTTCCAAAACAACTTCAACGGTTAATCTGGAAAATTAGTTCAGCAGTCCAGAAATTTTCTAATAAGTTTTCCAGCCATGCAACCGAAATTCCTAGCCATAAAGTTCACATGCAACACTAAGTAAGGAGCTTATCTATCAGGTTGATCCAAGATTAAGCTCAAATCACCACACCCAGCAAAATTAAAACCAAAATTTCCAGCTCAAGTTCTCGGCAGAAGCAAATTCTTACGCAAGTCAGATTTTCTTTTTCTAATGACTCATCCGATGGTTTAATATTCAACATGCAAAGCTTAATCCTCTAGTCCTGAGATAAGTAATCATATTTTTGAGCTCACATTACCACAAATGGCCGAGATCAAGGCTGCATTTTCCAGTTCAGTTTCTCGGCAGAGTCATTTAATCAAAACAGATTTTTCTGAAACTTTGGTTTCCTCATCCGACTACACAACCAAAGCATGCATGCCCCTACGTGACTCTATCTACCTCTGATCAACCCAAAATAGTCCAGAAAATTACCTCACCGATGACTCACTCGCGTGGCAAGGAAGCTGAAAATTTTCTCTCGGCTTCGCACGCTGGTTTGGTTGTTGCAGAACCGTAGCTCACCAGCTCTCCCTCTCTTGTTCACACGCGAACTGGGGTAATGGTTCTGGTTGGATGTTGCAGTTGCGGTGGAGTTGCTGGAAACGGTTGCAGTTGGTTGAGGTGAAGAAAACACAGAGGAACTTACGCACAGCCTCTCCCTCTCTTCCCTCGAGCTCACTTACGGAACCAGAAATGGTTGCAGCTCGCGGACAGAACCAGAAATCTTCCTCTCGGCTGCAGAGTGCAGCTCGGCCTCTCTCTCTCTCTCTCTCGGATTGTCGACACTAGCTAAGCAGAGTGAGTTGCAGTTGTAGTTTGAGATGTGAAGTGGAAGTGGATGAAAGAGTGCCGTGGTTTTTGAGGGTGGAATCAATTGAGTGTGGAGTTGGTAATGGATTTCGATTGGTGGTATGGGGCGGTGCTAGGCTGCTGTCCGAGGTCTTGTTTGGTTCGGCATGGAAATATCATGGTTGTGGTGTAGTGGGGATTTGGTGGTTTGTGAAGGGCATTTTGGTCTTTTCACATCTCCTCCTAATATCCCCTTAAGTCCTTGGCTCTAACTAAAGTCCAAAAATTATCCCCAAGTGTGATTTAAACGTCGAATTATACACTAGTCCTACAAGACCTTAATTATCGTAAGTCTTACGTCCTAAGTATATCTAGGATACTTATATCGTTCTTGTCCAAAATTTATCGATTGCATCTTAATACTAAGGTTTCTGTATACCCTTAATCTTATTCGTAATAAAGTTAGCTATTGCAAATTAAGGAATTTATTTTTAGAGAGTAAACTTAATATCGCTCAAGAATTACTACTTTTAGTATAACAAAACTGAATAATTCAATATTGGTTACAATTATATTATTTATTACATAAACATTATCTTTATACTTTATTTCAAAACAATTAATTACAATACTAGAGTTCAGAGAGATTAATTGTTAGGTCAAAGAAATAGTTTACCATTGAAATATGAATTTAAAGTAGCAAAACTAATAAGTTTAGTACAATTCTTTTATTTTGCATATAAAATTTATTGTTTTGGTCTTAACGTGAAAATTCTTACTAGTATTTAACGTTATTCACTAATTAGGATTAATTATTGGAATTCAAGAAATTTTATATAATTAATCTACTCAGGTAGCATTAACTTTTAACATAAAGAAAACTAAGTATTTTAGTATTTTATTTTAAGGTGATAAATTATTCTAACTCCAGATATATTAATTTAGTCTAGCAAAGTCAAGAAAATTCATAACTTGGGAAAATTATATTATTTCTCACACAAAATTGTTTTTACGGACTTATTTGCAGACAAGGGAAATTAATGCTAAAATTTATTAAAGAGTTAAAAGAAATGCAAATGATCTACAAAATGGTATTTATATATATATTTTTCAGGGTTCTCACAGAATTGGCCTTGGCTTAAAACATGAAAGTTGTAGGGAATGACATTTTAGAGGTTCCTACAAAATTTTAGGTCAATCGGTGTAGCGTAGAGTGAGAAAAGTCGAAATTACTATTGCTGTTCTGGTTTTACCCGAATGTAAGAATTGCGCCTGTAATTGGTTGTTTTGGCTGGAATTTCTTCCGAATTGGTTGTTGAGGCCTTCTGATGAAATGTAGCCCTGTTTTTTAGCTTTCATCTGGTTTTGGAATTTCTAGATTTGGACTTGGATAGCCTGATTTATGATGTTACCGGTAGAATGCGTTCTGTGAATCTGTTTTTGTGATTCTGGTATAGTATCATGCATTTTTGACCTGGTTACACTCGAAACTGGGTTGAGTGACCTTCTGAAATATTGTAGCCCTGTCTCTTAGCTTCGAAATGGTGGGTCTTTTACCTTCATCTGACAATCGTAGCGCCTTTGGTACCATTACCGCAAAATGACGTCCAAAACTGTTTTTCTGGTTTTGAGCTTAACTTTCATTTCCGGACTTTTCCCTAGCTTGACTTGTACTAGTACTACTTGGAGCTTGCTGAATGGCTATTGTATGAACTTGTTGTTGTTTGTGTACCTTTGGGTTGGAATGAGGAAATAATGAAGCCATGATGGCTGGAAAAGTTAGCAAATTCAGGGGAAGTGCTGTCCGAACTATGAAGGGATTTGTTTGCATTGAGTTTGTGATCTAAGGCTTGGATTTGAGCAAGGCAATGTTATATGATGGATGATTTCTGAGCCATGGAGGTGAGTGACCTCAAACTATTTCTAAAGTTATTTATGAATTGTTTTCTTGCATTATTTACTTTTGAACTGTTTCTAAAGTTACTTTTGAACTGTTTCCTGCATTATTTACTTTTGAACTGTTTCCAAAGTTACTTTTGAATTGTTTTCTTGCATTATTTACTTTTGAACTGTTTCTAAAGTTACTTTTCAACTGTTTTCTTGCATATCATGCGTGCTTGCATGCGAGTGTTCCTTGTTTGTTATATTTCCTTGACTTATTGGCTTGTTATTATGGATTGATAATGTGTTAAGTGCTTTCAATGATTGTTAAAACGAGTTTTCTAGGCGAGTGTGTACTTTATCGCACTCGACCTAAATAAATGTGAAATTTTAAATGATTAATAATTAAATGCTTGTTGCGCATGATGTAAGCCTTTTGGCTGAACTGGCCACTGCCCTTGTTACCGATCGACTCGAGCCAGAAGCGGACTCGGTCGGGCGATATGGTGACCTGGGTGAATTTGGTGTACTCGAGTATTACCTTTGTAGTCCGGCTACGTCCGGATGGGTGGAGTCCGGTCAACGTCCGGAAAGGGGATGAACGAATAAAAGGATGAACGAGGGATTCTACTTACAAAAATGTATTTTTTTAAACGATTGGAGGAATAAGGGGAATGACAGGAGAACGAACGTATCCTTTTCATGAATGTTACTATCGCTTTCCATTGTAAAAGTTTCTTGAATTATTGATACACCATATTTAATGTTTTGTAAATGTTGTAATTGTTTCTGGACTTATCATTTGATTTATGACATCATTAATTTATGACATCATTGAAATGAACTATTGTGAAACCGATTTGATTACTGATTTTTCTGGTTACTCGCTGAGCTTCTAGCTCACCCCAAAAATATTTTATTTCCCTCCACAGGGCTCGTGGCGAAGGAAGGACTTGTAGTACTTATTCACGTGACTGGATGGCTTAGTTGGAATTGTTATATTCTGTACAGTTTGGATTTGGAATCATTTTATGTATAGTTGGGAATTGTTTCCGCTTCGCTTTTGATATGTAATTATTGGAGAATTGGATGTATATTTGAGATTTATATTGCAATTTATTTGAGGACTTTAGTGAATGACTGAGTCCCGGCGAGAGCTGGGCAGACGGCCCGCCGAACCCTCTGGTTCGCCCTAGGGGGAGGTGGGGTCGTCACAGTTGGTATCAGAGCTTAGGCTTCAGATCTCTGTAGTGTATCCTAGGCTTGAAGTTTAGGATGCCGGACTGTGGGGGTGGTTTGCAATATTCGTGATTCTTGCGGGATATCTCGACTTGATTGGTACAAGATGGAATGTCGAGGACGACATTCTTTTAAGGAGGGGAGTTTGTGACGCCCCGAAAAGAATGAGAGTGAGAACCCGGAAATTTTCTAATTTTCTATGGTTTATTTTATTTAATCGCCCGCCTTTTCTACATTTTCTTTATTAGAAAAATTCCCCAGATAAAGTTTATGAGTAAATATAGTTTTTAGATGATTTTTCTAGTATCGGTTAGTTTTTGAGAAATTAAGAGCGTATTTTGGACGTGGGACCCGCTAGTGCGGAAAGTTCGGCAAAATTCGATCAATTAAGTTATGTTTTGGATACCGGGTTTAATTTATCAGGTGTTAAGAGATAATTAGAGGTTATCAAATGGATGAGAGTTCGAGAGACAAAAGGATAGCTATGCATTAATAAGAGTGACAAGTGTCACTTTGTGATTGGACTTGGAATTTGACCATAAGACCATCTTACCACCTTTACCAAATAAATACCAAAAATTGGCCAAAAACTCCTCTTAAAAATCCTTCTCTTGGCCGAATTCCTTGGAGAGCAAAAGAAAGAAAAGCTATCAAATTTCTTCTACTCAATCTTGCTCAATCTCACAACTTAACCGATAAAACTTCAAATCACTCCATAAAATCCCTTTGCTAAGTGGTTTTGAGGTGGTTAGTGAAGTAGTTTGGAAGACTAAGGTGCTCAAGTGCCTCTTTTCTTGGGTTTGCAAGGTAAGTGACCAAGGAACCTTTCCTTTAATCTTGTTAATGTTCAATTGATGGCTATTGTGAGTTAAATAGATGGTTTTAGGTGTTATTTTGTGACTTGTGGTTGAATTGATGAAGTTTTATAATTTTTGGGGATTTTTCTGTTTTAATATAAGCATGATTGTGTGGCTATCTATGATGATTGGAAATTGTATATAATGATTCTAGAAGGTGGAAAAAGTGGACAATTGCAATCAATTTCTGTTTTGGAAGAAATTTCAGAAAATTAGGTTTTGTGAAGGAACATTCTGCCCGAATTTTTAGCTCCTAGTTAGAGCCCGAATTGGCCTTGGCTTAAAACATCAAAGTTGTAGAGAATGATATTTTAGAGGTGCCTACAAAATTTTAGGTCAATCAGAGTAGCGTAGAGTGAGAAAAGTCGAAATTACTATTGCTGTTCTGGTTTTACCCGAATGTAAGAATTGCGCCTGTAATTGGTTGTTTTGGCTGGAATTGCTTCCGAATTGGTTGTTGAGGCCTTCTGATGAAATGTAGACCTGTTTTTTAGCTTTCAACTGGTTTTGGAATTTCTGGATTTGGACTTGGATAGCCTGATTTATGATGTTACCGGTAGAATGCGTTCTGTGAATCTGTTTTTGTGATTCTGGTATAGTATCAAGCATTTTTGACCTGGTTACACTCGAAACTGGGTTGAGTGACCTTCTGAAATATTGTAGCCCTATCTCTTAGCTTCGAAATGGTGGGTCTTTCACCTTCATCTGACAATCGTAGCGCCTTTGGTACCATTACCGCAAAATGACGTCCAAAACTGTTTTTCTGGTTTTGAGCTTAACTTTCATTTCCGGACTTTTCCCTAGCTTGACTTGTACTAGTACTACTTGGAGCTTGCTGAATGGCTATTGTATGAACTTGTTGTTGTGTGTGTACCTTTGGGTTGGAATGAGGAAATAATGAAGCCATGATGGCTGAAAAAGTTGGCAAATTCAGGGGAAGTGCTGTCCGAACTTTGAAGGGATTTGTTTGCATTGAGTTTGTGATCTAAGGCTTGGATTTGAGCAAGGCAATGTTATATGATGGATGATTTCTGAGCCATGGAGGTGAGTGACCTCAAACTATTTCTAAAGTTATTTATGAATTGTTTTCTTGCATTATTTACTTTTGAACTGTTTCTAAAGTTACTTTTGAACTGTTTCCTGCAATATTTACTTTTGAACTGTTTCCAAAGTTACTTTTGAATTGTTTTCTTACATTATTTACTTTTGAACTGTTTCTAAAGTTACTTTTCAACTGTTTTCTTGCATATCATGCGTGCTTGCATGTGAGTGTTCCTTGTTTGTTATATTTCCTTGACTTATTGGCTTGTTATCTCGGCGAGTGTGTACTTTATCGCACTCGACCTAAATAAATGTGAAATTTTCAATGATTAATAATTAAATGCTAGTTGCGCATGATGTAAGCCTTTTGGCTGAACTGGCCACTGCCCTTGTTACCGATCGACTCGAGCTAGAAGCGGATTCGGTCGGGCGATATGGTGACCTGGGTGAATTTGGTGTACTCGAGTATTACCTTTGTAGTCCGGCTACGTCCGGATGGGTGGAGTCCGGTCAACGTCCGGAAAGGGGATGAACGAATAAAAGGATGAACGAGGAATTCTACTTACAAAAATGTATTTTTTTAAACGATTGGATGAATAAGGGGAATGATAGGAGAACGAACGTATCTTTTTCATGAATATTACTATCGCTTTCCATTGTAAAAGTTTCTTGAATTATTGATACTCCATATTTAATGTTTTGTAAATGTTGTAATTGTTTCATGACTTATCATTTGATTTATGACATCATTAATTTATGACATCATTGAAATGAACTATTGTGAAACCGATTTGATTACTGATTTTTCTGGTTACTCGCTGAGCTTCTAGCTCACCCCAAAAATATTTTATTCCCCTCCACAGGGCTCGTGGCGAAGGAAGGACTTGTAGTACTTATTCACGTGACTGGATGGCTTAGTTGGAATTGTTATATTCTGTACAGTTTGGATTTGGAATCATTTTATGTATAGTTGGGAATTGTTTCCGCTTCGCTTTTGATATGTAATTATTGGAGACTTGGATGTATATTTGAGATTTATATTGCAATTTATTTGAGGACTTTAGTGAACGACTGAGTCCCGGCGATAGCTGGGCAGACGGCTCGTCGAACCCTCTGGTTCGCCCTAGGGGGAGGTGGGGTCGTCACACCCTTTGGGTTGTATATGCTTAATTTCGAGATATAAATATTTGCTTGACGTTTGGTTGGGTTTTGACGTGTCGGTTACTATTCATGACCGACTCCGATTTCATTTTTTTTATTCGACATTTTGACGTGTTTACGTGCGGTTGTAAGTTCCGGAACGTATTAAATCGCTCTAAACTGAACCGTTAGTCCTGGCGAGAGCTGGGCAGGCGGTCCGCTAACCCCTTTGGTTCGCCTTAGGGGAAGGTGGGGCTGTCACACTAATCCCTCTCTTACACTTCACGAATGTATGGTTTTTTATACATTCTTTAATTGTGCCGCGCTTTGCATTGTATATTGGGGGGGGGGAGTATCACCCTAGAGCCTTCGTGCTTGTTTTGGTCCCTCCCCTCCAAAGGGAACACTTTCATATGTGCATATGCTTTACTTTAAACCCTCATTTATTTTTCTTTTAGTGGCTTGTCACGCCACTTGTGACGACCCCACCTCCCCCTAAGGCGTACCAAAGGGTTCGGCGGACCGCCTGCCCAGCTCTCGCCAGGACTCACTCACTATCTCTATCGAGTAATGTACACACAACCATGAACCATAAATAACAATCCCAATTCCAGCTTATAATTTACATTGATAGAAATCGAGGTACAAAGTCTCAATATACTCAAACTGGTTCAAGGCGTATACAATCCAAATACAAAACATTCTATTCGAGGAATAGCACGAATACAAGTCAAAAATCAAACAACTAGTCTATGCTAGACTTTACATATCTCGCACCTCGCTCGTACCCCTGAAAGGAAAACAAATGGAGTGGAATGAGCTAAAAGCCCAGTGAGGTTCCAAATAGCAAATTGACCATTATTTATAAGTACGAGTTTTCGATATAGCAAAGTAACGAGCATAAAGTTCATAAAGTGTTCATAAATGTGAACAGTAACACGTCAAGTAGCAATCATAAAATGAGCAAATGTAGAAGTTTTTCAAAAGAAACAATAATCCAATAAACAATAAGTATTCCAAAGCATAAGGATACGGATGGCTCTCAGGAGCCAAAATCCCCTTTGCATTACCAGAAGCTTGATCACGTAGTAGTTGACACTCCGTCAACTTTCAAGTGAGTAACTAATCCAGTAGAACACCACTTACACGACTCTCCGTCCACCATTCACACCCCCTACTGGGCCCAAAATCCTCAATAAACACGGGTGGTAATACTCGAGTATACCGATTAGTCGAGGAGATATCACTCCACTCGACAATACAAGAGACCCAGGGTTCGTTACCCAATCGACCAAGCCCTTGCCGGCTCGACTAGAGTAACTCGCCACAGGGTTTCTGGAATTCCAGGAAGTGCGCGCATCATAATCAAGTATATCAAGTCAATTGCAACAATAAACAAGTATATCACGTAAGGGCAAGTGCGATAAAGTACACTCTTGCCCTTACAATTCACGTATATAACATGTAATCAGATTGGTCACGTATCAAGTTCAAGTATCAAGTTCAATTCGGTATTTGAAAGCACTCACCAAAAGATATAGTGCCTTTACTGGTCACTTTCAGGTTATACTCCGGTTCGGAGTCCAAATCTGCGATAAAACTCAGTTTGAGAACTTTGAAACATGACTAAGATTCACAACTTAGACGTTTAGTTCAATAAAAATCAAGAGATTGAAATTCACTCGGATAGTAGTCGTGAAACACTTGCTCGCTTTTTAAACGATAAAACTTTGTAACATTTATACTTGAAATTGTCTTGCGAGTTGAAGTACAAGGAAAACATACTTCGAGCAATCATTATTTCATTTCTCAAGGGTACAAGTTCGGCCAAGTCCTTACTTACATACCTCGAAACAAGAAGACTCAAGTACCCTAGATGGTTCAAGTACTATTCATATCAATTCGACCCAAGTCGCAAGTGTATTTATATAGTCCTCGAGCGTAAATTTGGGCAGCATGCCCTTTGTGTTTACCTAATTTTCCAGCCATTTAGGCTTCATTATTTTTCTTCAACAACAGCCCAACAACATACATATCAGCAATTTATGTCAAGAGCCGTTCCATAGGCTCACAATATCATAACAACAAGAATCGCATCAAGTACAAGTGCAGAAACACAATGTAGTTCAAGACAGATTTGACGTACAAATGCGGTAATACCATACCTGAGGCTACGCTTATCGGATTAAAACGAAACCTACGCCGTTTCGAAGCTAAGACACAGAGCTACAACATTCATGAAGGTCACTTAGTCCATTTCCTAATGTAACTTAGTCAAAATCTCAGATTACTAAACCAGAAACCAATTCACCGGCAGTTTAAACGCATTATGCTGTAACGGACCTAACTCAGTGTACACAAGTCCAAATCATGTGTTCTTAGAGGCATTTTAAAGCTACTTCAGAACACTACAACTTTCATGTTTTGGCCCAGAGCTAAATCAGAATGGATCCTGGTCAAAAATCGTGATAAACTGGACTGAACTGAAGAAACGGACTGCTGGGAAATTCTTAAAACAGCAAGGGTATTTTGGACTTTTCACGACCTCCGTTGCTCCGATTGAGCTGAAATTTTATAGGAACCTATAAAATGCCATTCTCTACAACTTTCCTTCTTTTACCAAAGGCCAAATCGGCCTATAACATATAGATACAATTTCGGACAGAATGCTTGGGAAATTTTCCAGAAATCTGGAATTTTTAGCTCTAAGTGTAATTTCCTCAAATTTCTGGTTCTAATCACCACTAAACAACCTTATATAACCTTAATTGCAACATTTACACATCATACATCACATTGAGCAGAAAATCAGAACCCCTAGTTCATCAAATAAATTGGGGAAAACCTCTAAATCATGCTAATCATCCATGATTCCACCACTATAATCAAACTACTAACTTAATTTAACAAAATCAAAAGCAAAACTTAGAGAGATGAGTTCTCTTACCTTGGTTAGAAGTCTCTAAAAGCAGCCCCAAGCTTTCCTTTTCCAAACTTTCACCACCAAACACTAGCTAATCACTCAAGGAGAAGATTAATCGGTTTAGAATTTTTGTTTCTCACTTGGATGGTGTAAATCAAGAAGAAAATGGTTGTTTCTTGCTCTCCCTTTTCTCTCTCTCTTGCTCGGCTGTGAAGGTGCAGAAATGAGGAAGAAAGGCTGCTAATATGGTGTTAATAAGACAAGAGGATTAGGACTAATTATGACCACAAGTTGGCCTAACACTTGGCTCAATTTCAACCACTCAAATTTTCTCTTTCCTTGTTTTTTCTTTGCCTTAAATTTCGGCCAATAGGAGAGCTAAGAGGGGGAAGATATTTTTCTCCATTAGTGATAAACTTGTATGGCAAGAAAGTGGTAGTCAAGTGGTGCGTTCAATCGGTAGTGCGCGGGACCCGCCGGTTCGCGCCGTTTTTCTTAAAAACACACGTACTAGGATTTTTACTTCCTATTTACTAACCTTATATTATTGCTACTACTCACATATTATTTTTCACTTAAAAGTCACTTTTAATCACCAAATTGATCCTTGGTCAGTACCGAAAATTCATCCGGTGAAAAAAATCGCGAAAACCCCAATTTTGCTCAAATCTTGAAACCGAAGTGTAAAACCCTATTTCCAGGTTCATCTGCACTTATTGTTGAACAATTGGGTAGTAGGGCCTTAATAAATAATAATTTTCAAATAAAAGGAAATTTTTAAGAAAACGTGAGGAATTTACAATTTCAATAATTAACATTAGAATCTCTAGTAAAATATGAAAGATTTAAGAAACCGTTTAATCACAAGTAAACTAGGGTTTTTGATTAAACATTAGGGTTTCTAGTCGTTTAAAACAACATAAGGTTTTAAATCAAACCCGAAGAAATATACTTTAATATTTTCTTCACAAACAACCTCCTAATATTCGGGATGTTACACCACTCCACCCTATTAGGATTAGGCTACCTACTTGGACATGTGATCGTGACACGATGTGTAGGTAACATGATCCGAGGGGTCACTCAATTTTCTGCTTTAAGCTTTGGGTTGATAGCCTTCTGCTTATGGTCGAAGGTTGAGAATTATTTGATAGATTCACTCAAACACGTAGTCGTGACACGATGTGTGCGCAGCGGTGTTTGAGGAATCGCTCGAGCCACCGACAAAGGGCCTTGGAATTGATAACTGTGACGCCCCGAAAAAAAAATGAGTTTGAGAACCCGGAAATTTTCTAATTTTCTAGGGTTTATTTTATTTAATTGCCCGCCTTTTCTACATTTTCTTTATTAGAAAAATTCCCCAGATAAAGTTTATGAGCAAAAATAGTTTTAAAATGATTTTCTAGTATCGGTTAGTTTTTGAGAAATTAAGGATATATATCGGACGTGGGACCCACTAGTGCGAAAAGTTCGGAAAAATTCGGCCAATTAGGTTAAATTTTGGATACTGGTTGACATTTATCGGGTGTTAAGAGATAAGTGGAGGATGAGATGTGATTGATGTGAGAGAGACTTAAAGGATAGAAATGCTTGAAATGTAGTGACAAGTGTCACTTGGTGAATGGTGGCACTTGTAGGACAACTATTCATTTTCTTGACTTTTGACCAATTGCTTAAATATCTCAAAATTCACACAAAATTCATTCTTGTCTTCAACTTCTTGGCCGGCTCTCTCTCTAGGAAAAGAAAGAAAACTTCTCCAATTTTCATGCTTCCATATAGTGCAAATCATCCAAACCAATTGCTTAAATTTGTTTCTACTCCATAAAATCCCTCCATTTGGTGCTAGTAAGTGATTTTGTGGAAGTGTTCAAGGAAGCTAAGGTGTCCTACAACTCTCCCTCTCTTGTTTACTAGGTGAGTGGTGATTGAACTTCCTCCTACACTTAATGAAGATTAAGATGTGCTTAGTGGTAGCTAAAGTGCTGAAATTTGAGGCTTATTTCTTGGTTTGAGATGAATTGGTGAAGTTTTTATTTTATTGATGAATTTTCTGGTTTAATGTGATCATGGTGTTGTGGTTATTTATGATGGTTGGTAATGAGGGGTAATGACTCTAGTAGGTGTAAATGATTGGTAATTGCAACCAATTTTGGGTTTGGAAGGAATTTGAGAAAGTTATGGTTTCATAACCCCCTTTTCTGTCCGGTTTTGTATCATATGGTTAGAGGCCGAATTGGCCTTGGCTTAAAACATGAAAGTTGTAGGTATTGATGTGTTTGAGGTACCTGTACAATTTCAGGTCATTTGGAGTAGTGTAGAGTGAGAAATGCCGAATTTACTATTGCTGTTCTGGGTTCATCAGGATGGCCGAACTGCGCCTGTAATCGGCTGTTTTGACTGGAATTGCTTTGAATTTGGTGGTTGAGGTCTTCTAATGAAATGTAGCTTGATGTCCTAGCTATCATATGCCTTTGGAATTTCTGCATTCGGACCTGTATAGACTGAGTTGGACTAATTACAGCATAGTGTAATTTGTAAACCTGCAATTAAGGTTCTGGTTTGGTATTTTGCATATTTGACCTAGTTGTGCTAGGATTTGGACTGAGTGGCCTTCTACATTGTTGTAGCCCTGTCTCTTAGCTTCGAAACGGTGGGTCTTGTATCTTCATCCGACCATCGTAGTGGCTTTGGCACCATTACCGCAAAATGACGTCAAAATTGTTTTTCTGGTTTTGAGCTAAACTTTCATTTCCGGACTTTTCCCTAGCTTGACTTGTACTAGTACTACTTGGAGCTTGCTGAATGGCTATTGGATGAACTTGTTGTTGTGTGTGTACCTTTGGGACCGGCTGAGGATATAATGAAGCCATGATGGCTAGAAAAGTAAGCAAATTCAGGGGAAGTGCTGTCCAAACTTTGAAGGAACTTGTTTGCATTGAGTTTGTGATTTAAGACTTGGATTTGAGCAAGGCAATGATATTTAATGGATGATTTCTGAGCCATGGAGGTGAGTGACCTCGAACTATTTCTAAAATTATTTATGAACCATTTCTTGCATTATTTACTTTTGAACTGTTTCCAAATTTAATTTTGGAACTGTTTTCTTACATATCATGCGTGCTTGCATATCAGTGTCTTGTTATTATTGATTTTTCTTTCAATGATTGTTAAAACGAGTTTTCTAGGCGAGTGTGTACTTTATCGCACTCGACCTAAATAAATATGAAATTTTCAATGATTAATGATTAAATGCTACTTGCGCATGAATGTAAGCCTTTTGGGCTGAACTGGCCATTGCCCCTTGTTACCGGTCGTCTCGAGCCAGAAGCGGACTCGGTCGGGCGACTAGGAACTTGGGTGAACGTTTCGGTATACTCGAGTATTACCTTGTAGGTTGGTGGAGCCTGGCCAAAAGCCAGGGACGGGGTGAATGAATGCATGAATGAAACCAAAAATGAAATGAAATGACAGGAGAACGAACGTATCCTTTTCATGAATGTTACTATCGCTTTCCATTGTAAATGTTTCTTGAATTATTGATACTCCATATTTAATGTTTTGTAAACGTTGTAATTGTTTCTAGACTTATCCTTTGATTTACAACATCATTGAAATGAACCATTGTTAAACAGATTTGATAACTGATTTTATTGGTTACTCGCTGAGTTTCTAGCTCACCCCAAAAATGTTTTATTCCCCTCCACAGGGCTCAAGGCGAAGGAAGGGCTTGTAGTGTTTATTCATGGATTATCTCATGTATGGATTGAACTTGGATTTCCTTTTGTGTAATCATTCATATTGGGATTGTATTGAACGTTTAGAATTGATTGGATGTGTAATAGTCTAGTTTTGGACTTCCTCCTGTATACTAATTGTGATCAAGGATCAGAGTGGCGCTGCGGAAGCGTGGACGCTTCGCTTTTGATATGTAAAGTTTGGGAACCTTTGATGTATATTTGATATATATATCTTGAAATTCAATTGAGGATTGTAGTGAACGACTGAGTCCCGGCGAGAGCTGGGCAGGCGGCCCGCCGAACCCTCTGGTTCGCCTTAGGGGGAGGTGGGGCCGTGACAATAACCCTTAGCCACGAGTCTGAAGGCTTGGGGACCTGAGCTTATCGAGTCTAGATGCATTAGTGAGCCAATACCTCATGCATCCATGATCGTTTACCTAGGGTAGAGTCTGCCTTACCCTATTAGGGACACGATTCACGAGGGGAGGGATCCCACCTCTTTTTCATTATTTATTTAATGTTTTGTATTGATTTTATGTGTTATGTGTTTGTTTGATTGAACTAACCTTTCTTTGTTTCTTTTTACTACATTCACGAGGCTTAGAAAATAAGAGTCCTGGTATGGTACTCTCTAAGAGCCACCCTGTTATGACACGTCTAAATTTCAATGCATTGCATTTGTAGCATAATAACATATCATTTTAGGCTTACCCCGGCAATTAAAAGGGGATCCTTTTAGGTTACATTTCATATTTACTCGCTTTGATAAAATGACATCATGCATAAACCCTAGAGAGGGAACGCCTCCACGTAAGGAATCCCGTTTTAGGAATAAAGCCAACCTTTGTTTTTCCCGTGGGTATTTAACCCTTCAGGGGACTGCACATTTAAATTATCGCCTAACTGGAGGAATGAGACTCGTAGGTAAGGTAATTGACAAACTACTTTCTCCATTTTAGTTGGATTGCCCTCGGCGAATTTATCAGTTGTTGATACCATCGACTGAGGTTCAAAGATGGCCTACTCTCATGCTACCCAGTGAATTGCATCAAGTAGCCCAATATGTAGGACCGATTGGAGACTTTAAAGGGATCAAATCCAACGGTTATTTGGTAGAGGCTTTAGTACATCTTTGGGACCCAGTGTGTTCTGCCTTTAGAATAGGTAATAGGCAAATGACTATAATACTCGAAGAAGTAGCTGGCCTCCTTAATCTACCCATGCATGGAACTGCCTTGGTTTTTCCATCCGCTTCAGACAAGGCAGAATTTTGCATGATCATAGGATTGAAAGAGTTGGTACTACGAGGATCAGACCAGGGCGTTGCTGTGAATATTCTGTTTGAATGTTTTGCACCATGCGACGGGTTCGAGAGGCATGTGACAGATTTTGCGTTCACCTCCAAAGACATATGGGAGCACAAAAGGCCATTTGTGACAGCCCCACCTTCCCCTAAGGCGAACCAAAGGGGTTAACGGACTGCCTGTCCAACTCTCGCCAGGACTAACGGTTCAGTTTAGAGCGATCTAATACGTCCGGAACATACAAACGCGCGAAAACAAGTCAAAATCACAAAATAAAAAAATGAAAATGGAGTCGGCCATGAATAGTAACTGACACGTCAAAATCCAACCAAGCATCAATCAAATATATATTCATCTTGAAATTAAGCATATACAATCCAAAGTGGCATACAAAAGTATTCAAAAGTTGATACATATACGGTTTGCGAAATCAAAAGAGAAACAGACCCAAAAGTATATTTAGGGTTTCAATCAATGAGCTATACAAAAGATATGTCCATCTAGCTCAATTCGACAACCAACTATCAAATCCAGTCCAAAAGGATTTATTTTCCTGTAAGGAACAGAAAGGGGTGAGCTTGCGCTCAATGAGGTATCAGACATATAGCGGTAAAATCATGGCATTTCACATTTAATAAATCAGGTACACATGCCAGATATAAAGTAAAGGAACCAATGATTCAAATAGGAAGGATACAGGTGGCTCTCAGGAGTCAAATTCCCATTTGCGTCACCGAAGCTTGATCGAAATAATAGTTGACACTCCGTCAACGTTAAAGGAGTAACCAATACCGTAGACTCCACTTTCTCCGATTCCTTCCACCTCACATACCCCTACCGGGCCCGAAATCCAATCAGATCAGAAATGGTAATACTCGAGTATACCGGAATCAAAGGGTCTCAATACCCAAAGATCCCAAAACAGACTACCGTGGTTCGTTATCTAATTGACCAGGCCCTTGCCGGCCTGACTCGAGTAACTAGCCACAGGTGTTGAGCTCAGAGGTCACAGAAAGGTCGTTGGATACAAGCTTCCAAACGACATCATAACAGATACAGATACAGATAACAGATTCAGATTCGCACCAAAATTTGGCATATGAACAGACAAGAGAACGAGTATGATAAAGTACATCCTCGTCTCAATCAAAATAAACAGATAATTCAGTCATTCATATCACAGATTGCATGTACAGAAATCGAGTTAAACAACAAGTGAGGGGAGTGGTACACTCACCGGTTCAAGTACAGATACTTCAAAAGTTTTCACTTCAAATTGGCTTTAATCGCCAAGAAACCCTAAAATAAGCAAAGTAAACCAATTGAATGTTTCACATCCTAAATCGAGTAAACGGAATGCACAAGTGAGGCTCGACTACATGTCGTACGCCTTTCCATGTTAAGTACTAGTACAAAAGAATAAAATATGACTTTTGAGCAAAAAGGATAACAGTTGGTCCTAGGGTTACAAACAACTTCTAAAACCCATCAATTTTTCAAAAGGCAACTCAAACCTAAAGAGACTAAGCGGCCTAGAAAATTGGACAGCATTTCCCCTAAATTTGCTTACTTTTCCAGCCGTCATGGCTTCATTATTTTCCTCAGCCAGTCCCAAAGTCATACGAAATATAAATTCATCACAACAGCCATTCAATAGGCTCAAAGTCATTCAAGTACAAAATTTAGCTAGGAAAATGACCGGAAATGAAAGTCAAGCCCTAAAATATTCAAATAAGCACAATAAGACTCGATTACAAGTCATAACCCAATTCCAAATACCACCAAAATAGGGCTCCATAAGAATACATAAGCACTAGAGTAAACCAGGAAAATTCGGAAATGGAATTAGCTCTAACCCAAAAAAAAAACAGTTTTTGACATCATTTTGTGGTTTTGGCACCATTGGCACTACGATTATCGAATGAAGGTGCAAGATATACCGTTTCGAAGCTAAGAGATAGGGATACAATGTTTAAGAAGGCTACTCTGCCCAGTTGCGAGTGTAACTAGGTCCAAAATGCAATATACTACACCAGAACCGCAAAAATAGGTTCACAAACCGCATTCTGGTTCAAACATCATAAGTCAGGCTACCTAAGTCCAAATCAAGTGATTCCAAAGCCATCCGAAAGCTAAGATACACGGATACAATTCATCAGAAGACCTCAACAACCAATTCGAAAGTATTCGCAACCAAAATAAACAATTACAGACGCAATTATCAAATTAGGGTAGAAACAGGGCAGCAGGGGTAATTCAGTCTTTTCAAAAGCTATGTTGCTCCGATGGACCTGAAATTTTGTATGCCTCTCTAAAATATCATTCCCTACAACTTTTATGTTTTAACCCAAGGCCAATTCGGCCTCTAACTATGAGCTACAGTGCCAGGCAGAATGTAGGACATGAAACCCTAGTTTTCCAATTTTCCTTCCAAAACAGAAATTTCCAGCAATTAACCACTTTTTCCACCTTCTAGCTTCCTTAAATGTCATTTCCAATCATCATACATGACCCCATAATAATATTGATATGAAAACAGAAAAATCACCAATAATTATAAAACTTCACCAATTCAACCAAAATCAAGATATAATCCATCAACTTACATCTTAAACTACCACAAATCATGAATTAAACATCATTAGAGGGAGGAGAGGGGTTCCTTCATAACTCACCTTAGCAACACAAGAGAGAGAGCAACTAGTCACCTTAGCTTTCCAAACAACTTCACCAATCACCTCACCAACACTAAGTGAAGAGGTTTTATGGAACAAAAGCAAGTTTAAGTGGTTGTTTTGATGGATTTGAGCTAAATGGAAGCAAGAACTTGGAGAGTTTTCTTTCTTTCTTTCTTGGAGAGGGCCGGCTTCAAGGAGCTAATTTTTGAGTGATTTTTGGTCAATTTTGAGTTATTTTAACCAAATGGTAAAAGGGTGAATAGTGTTTAAAAAGTGAAAACTAATCATATGGTGACACTTGTCACCCTAGTTAATGCATCCACATCTCTTTGTTCCCTCTCACATCAATCCACTTGGTAACTTCTAATTATCCCTTAGCACCCGATAATTTAAACCCAGTGTCCAAAACTTAACCTAGTTGGCCGAATTTTTTCGAACTTTTCGCACTAGCGGGTCCCACGTCCGGTATACGCTCTTAATTTCTCAAAAACTAACCGATACTAGAAAAATCATTTTAAAACTATATTTACTCATAAAATTTATTTTTAAAATTTTTGAATACAGAAACTGTGGAAAAACGTGCAATTAAAAGAAATTAAAACCTAGAAATTAAGAAAATTACGGGTCCTCACACCATTAGTATATGGAATAGCTATGGCTGGGATCTATTTCTTCCCGACGAAAGATCAAAAGATAGCTTTTAAATTAGCAAAAATTGTGAATGACCTTTTTTTGGGGATCCAGGATAAGCAATGCTCTATAGTCCCGACCATTGCACACATTCTTTTAGCCTGTACCAGTTGCCAAAAGGGAGAAAAGTTCTTTTATGGGGCGAATTTAGTTCTGCACATATGGGCTATGGGGTATTTTAGGAGACAATCGTTTGTTGCCAATAGTTTGTCGGTAGTTGGATACAATTGGATAGTTACACATCACAAAAGAGTCAACGAAGAGGGTCTACCGAAGAACGCATCTGAATATGTGGATTACTTGGAAATGTTGCAAGATCATGACATTAGGTGGGTATTAGATTGGACGGACTGTTTTAAACCAGTACTTTGCACTAAGGCGTCAGAATGTGTTCTCTTGCTGGGTACTCAAGGAATCATCTCATATACCCCGAAGAGGTTTCTCAGACAACTAGGTCGCATCTAGGGACTACCGTCTGCATCTGAGTTGAGTGAAGTCACTGTCTTCTTTGATAAGGGAGTATGTCCAAAAGAGATCCCTATGAAGAGCCAAATCACCGAAGCTTGGAGAACAATATCCGACGACAGATGCATTAGTTATCTTCCAGAGCTCAAACAGAAGGGTGTAGCAACTTCACAATACGAGGGTTGGTTAAGAAACTCCACCACGCAAGGGTTGCAATGTGAGCCGTATGAGGAGATCAAGAAGTTGAAAGCCATCGTTGAAGCCAAGGACAAGGAAGTTTTACAGTTGAAGAAATCCGTCGAGGCACACAAGGAAAGGGTAGAGGAAAACAAAAGGTTATATGAAGAGGAGCGAGAAAAGCGCCAAGATATGAAGCGGAAATGTGGGGAATTACATGATCAAGCCGAACGTGTCAAGATTCCGCATGCAAGAGAAACTAGAGATTCTGTACTAGATAGGCTCAGAAATTTTGGTGATCTTGTACGAAACCGCCTTCGTGACATGATGTAAACAAATGTACTTGGTATTTTGCAATGAAATGAAATCTCTCCCTTTTCACAAAATGATTGTCAATAACAGGTTTGATCAACGGGTCTCATTTCGAAAGTGTTGCATCATGCTAGGCCTACCTTTGGTACAAAAAGGGTTCCCCATAGGACATGCATGCGAATATTTTGGATATTTACTAACTCTTATCTTTTTCTTTTTCTTTATTTTTGTTGGAAAAGCTAAGCGAGGGTTAAATCTAAAGGCAATTCCTTTCAAAATTCTCAAGTAATATTTAAACATAGCTTCTCGTCGAAGTCCCATCATAACACGATCTCGCAATCAAGCCCAAAAGAGTCGTGTAAACATGAGTGCACAACCTGAGCCAACGAAGAAGACTCCTACAACAACCCAATCTGAGACTACAAGTTTGAGAGCTCAGCTGACTGAGATGCTTGCTAGGTTAAATGAGATGTCTATGGAGATGGCAGCCCAGAGGCAACTAATCGACCAACTCATCAATAGTGGCGTTCAGTCCGAACCAATACCTACCAAACAATCTGAGCCTGAACTTCCACCCCCTACCCGAACTACTTTCAATCCATCTTTCACCGTTTCACCTCCAATGATTACCAGACCACAGACCCAAACTACCTTCAATCCCTCTTTCATTGGTCCACTTGAAGAAACCTTTAATTACACTGTTGCAAATCCATCATACTCTTACCCCCCTAATCCTTCATTCAATCCTAGTCATGCTCAAATTCCACCACCCCAAATTACTTCCAATATTCCCCCTGAACCACAGACATTTTATCAAGCCACTGCAGAGCCTTTCCAGTTAGACAGCGCTGCCCAAGCAAAACCAGAGATAGGGGAATCTTCTGCTCCTGTTCACATGAAGTTGCTCAAGCGTCTCGATCGTTTAGATGAATTCATGAGGAAAAGTCAGGGTTTAAGCAAGCAAGGAGTACTGGACTATGATGAGCTTTGCCTTTTTCCTGATGTACAACTGCCTGTGGGGTTTAAGACTCCGAAATTTAACAAATACGATGGCACAGGCAATCCCAAGGCACACCTCCGATTGTTCAACAACAAGTTGGGTAGGCCAGTAGATGATGAAAATCTACCTTTAAGGCTATTCCCAGAAAGTCTGGAAGGTGACGCACTTGATTGGTATTCAAATTTGAAGTCTGATGAGATAAAGACTTGGCTGGACCTGTGACGCCCCGAGGCAGAAGAAAAGGGAAAAATTTCTGGTGAATAGTGTTTTGTGGAGAATCCGGCCAGAAGCCGTGCAAATTCCTTATATTTTTCTTAAAAATTCCCTTTTCTTTGACAAATACCACTTTATAATGGCCCTACTACTCAATCACCCCACAATAAGGGCCAATGAACCTAGAAAGTAGGGTTTCATTTTTGGAGCAAAATTAGGGTTTTCGCGATTTTTCGTCGGATGAATTTTCGGTACGGAGCAAGGATCAAATTTGGTGATTAAAAGTAACTTTTATGTGAGAAATAATATGTGATTAGGAGCAATGATATAAGGTTAGTGAATAGGGAGTAAAAACCCTAATACGTGCGATTTAAGGAAAAACGGTGCGAACCGACGTGTACCGCGCACTACCGATTGAACGCACCACTGGACCACGACTTTCTTACCACATGAGCTCATTAATACTTGAGCAAAATATCCCCTCATTTCCAGCTGCCTTTGACCGAAATTTGTGGCCAAAAATGCAAGGAGAAGAAAGAGAAAATGTTGTGGTTGTGGTTGATCCAAGTGTTGGCCAAACTTGTGGCTTAGATTAATCCTAATCTCTTGTCTTTTTAACTCCCTAAGAACAGCCTTTCTTCTTCATTTTTTTCTGCCATAGCCGAGACAAGAGAGAGAGAGAAAGACAAAGAGAGTTCATCTTGTTCTTCTCCAAATCTTGAAAAGTTTCTTCTATTCGCGCAAATCTACTCCGATTAAGTTGTTATCTAGCACAAGGGCTACCTACCGGTGTAATTTTCTTGAGGAACAAAGGCCTTAAACACTTGTTTCTAGTCTCCTTGGAAAGGTATACAGGCTAGAACCTTGACTCTCCGATTAAATTCGCGATTAGTTGCTAAATATGTCACATATGGTTGAATTATTGATGTATGTGGTGAAATAGAGGCTTGGATCATGATTTTCCATTTTTATTGGAATTTTTACAGTTTTCCTATAATTTTTCTAGTGCTTAAAAATTGGGGCTTTGATGTTTATAATCTGATATGGGAAGTTAAGGTAGTGAAGCAAGCTAAAAATAAGGAAATTAGCAATTGATTGCAAGAATTCCAGATTTCTGGAAAATTTCAGTTCAGTTCTGCCCGGTTTTAGTACTCATAGTTAGAGGCCGCATTAGGCTTGGACTAAAACATGAAAGTTGTATAGAATGATATTTTATAGTTTCCTACAAAATTTCAACTCAATCGGAGTAATGTATCTTGTGAAAAGATGAAAATACCCTCGCTGTTCTAGGTTACATTCCAGAGTTCCGCGTGGACAGTTTAGTCTATTTGGTTGTGTTTATTCACTATATTCCGTTCGGATTTAGCCTGTTGCCAAAACATGAAAGTTTTAGTATTCTGTCTTAGATTTTAAAAGCCACCAAGAACACCTTAATCGGACCTTGGTAACCTGAGATATGACCATTCCAGTGCAGTACGGTTAATTAGCCGACTAGTTGGATTTTGGTTCTGTAAATTGGGAATTTGACTAGGTTACATTGGAAACGGGACTAAGTGATCTTCATGAAAATTGTAACCCTGTGTCTTAGCTTCGAAACGGTATAAGTTGTGCCTCAATCCGATAAGCGTAGCCTCGGATGTGTTATTTCCGCAACCACACGTCAAATCTGTCTTTTGCTAGGTTACATTTCCACACTTGTTATCATTTTAATTTTTGTTCTTATGTTGTTATGAGCCTATGGAACGGCTATTTACTTGAATCTATGATATGTATGACTTTGGGATTGGCTGAGAAAAAAATAATGAAGCCATAAATGGCTGGAAAATGGGTAAACACAAGGGGCATGCCGCCAAATTTTCACGAGAATGATAAACTAGCCTTTGGAGTTCTAGTTCTATATTTGGCAAATTTGACTTGGATACACTGAAAAATAGGTTGAGGTGTCTTCATGAAAGTTGTAACTCTTTGTCTAAGCTTCGAGACACTACTTAGTACATTTTGATCTAATAACCACAGCTCCAGTTATGGGCAAAATCGTGTAACCCGTTTTGTACCATTTTCATTTCCGCGCACGCCCGATGCATTCCTTTACTGTTTTTCCGCTTTGATCGTTTTAGTCCTTATTTCCATTTGTGATCTAGGGCTTGGATTTGAGCAAGACAATAATAAATGATGGATGAGGTTCGTGAGTCGTGGTTGGTGAGTGATCCCTCAACTATTTCCAAAGTTACTTTTGAACTAATTCTTGCATGTATTACTCCATTGCATATCACTTGGGTTTGGGTGTGTGCCATGACATAATTTGGCTCCAATGAGTTCTTGGAAAGTCTTATGCTTAGAACCAATGTCTCCACTACTGTTTACACATTCTTTGGAGCACGATGGCTCCTTACTTCTGTTTCACGGTTACTTGATCTAAACGAGCGTTGGATATTTAAGTACAAGAACTTCACTGGCTCACATGAGCAATAAATGAACATTTGATTACTGCATCATGACATCATATCAATGCTTTATTGTGAAATATACTTGGCTGTTGATTTTACTGGTCACTCATTGAGTTTCTAGCTCACCCCCTATTATCTTCTTCTCCCCACAGGGATCGAAGTAAAGGAAGAACTTGTATTTGGATCTTTGTGTGGTTGGATGGCGTACATCTTGTATAGTTTAGATTTGGTTTTGGTTTATGTACTTTTGGGCCTGTATAAATATTTGGAGAATTGGATGTATTATTTGAGTTGTACCTTGTAATTCACTTGAGGAATGTAGTAAGTGAGTGAGTCCCGGCGAGAGCTGGGCAGGCGGTCCGCTAAACCCTTTGGTTCGCCTTAGGGGGAGGTGGGGCCGTCACAGGTGGTATCAGAGCTTAGGCTTCAGATCTTTGTAGTGTATCCTAGGCTTAAAGTTTAGGATGCCGGACTGTGGGATTGGTTTGTACGTTCAGTGCTCTTTTGGAGCGTCAGTTGTGTATCTTGAAAGTGGTACGCGTAAGATATGATTTGGTTGATGTACGCTTGAGAGCGTACGGCCTGAGCTGTACAGTTTCTTAGTTTTGGTTTCTTGGCTAGGGTTTTGATAGATTATGGTGGTGGCCGGAATTGTTGAGAAAAGTTTTGGTTTGCATTTTTCTTCTAATTTTCCTGTTTGATTAAGGTTACACCACCCGAGTGGTAAATGTTAAGATTTGAGATATTTGAACTGCCTAAGACCGACTAGACTGAGCTCATTTGAGACTTGAATTTGTATCGGCTAGTGTACCCTTACGTACACTTGATAGACCTGACCTGACTGAAAATAGGGTATCTCTTTTATGCTTGAGCAAGTATCTTGATTCATATATGATCTGTATGTGGATTTGAGTTTGATGACTGCTTGAGAGTGTGAATTACTGGGCATAAGCTAGGCGAGTGAGTTCCTACTCGTACCCGTGTTCTTTGAACCTGAAATAATTGACCCTGCTTTGAACCGATACACTTGAACCCTGCTTTTGACTCTGTTTCCGAACATTTTCGTACTTGTTTGGTTATAGACCGGCTACTACTCTTCTGTAGCAGTTGAACAGAACCTCTCTGGTGAGGCATTGCCTGTTTTGTTTTCAAGCACCGCCATTCTTCTGGCGAGGCATGCCTGTTGTGTTTTCAAACATCATCAGGGATTGAAATTCTTGAACAGAACCTCTCTGATGAGGTATTGCTTGTTGTGTTTTCAAGCACCGCCATTCTTCTGGCGAGGCATGCCTGTTGTGTTTTCAAGCACCATCAGGGATGAAACTTTGACTTGAGGCTCTCTGGTGAAGCTTAGCCGTAGTGCTAGTTTGTTGTGTTTTCAAGCACCACCAGGGCCAATTTCTTGAGCTAAGATCCTTTGGTGAAGTTTAGCCGTTGTGCTAACTTGTTGTGTTATCAAGCACCACCAAGGATGAAATTTTGAACTGAGGTTCTTTGGCGAGGTATAGCTGTTGTGCTAACCTGTTGTGTTGTCCAGCACCGCCAGGGACAAAATCTTGCATCTGAGGCTCTGGTGAAGCTTAGCCGTAGTGCTAGCTTGTTGTGTTTTCAAGCACCACCGGGGACAAATTCCTGAGACTTTCTGGTGAAGTATAGCTGAGTGCTAGCTTCTTGTGTTTTCAAGCACCACCAGGGGTAATTTCTGACCTGAGACATCGTTATGTCCTGGATTTTTTTTCCAAATAACAGGGACTTTAAGTCCGATTTCGAGCCCCTTTTGTATATGTATCCAGTTACTCGCCTGACTATCTATTGGATCAAGATTATTTGATAAGTTGGATTGGAGTACTTTTAGTACTTGATTGTGATGAGTGATTCTTAGTATGTGATTGACCTTTGAGATATTTGATCTGATTAGTATTTGATTATGATAAGCGAGATTGAAATGATTCTTAATACGTGATCGACTTTCGAGAACTATTTTGATCTGATTAGTACAAGTTGAAATGTCGAGGACGACATTCTTTTAAGGAGGGGAGTTTGTGACGCCCCGAGGCAGAAGAAAAGGGAAAAATTTCTGGTGAATAGTGTTTTGTGCAGAATCCGGCCAGAAGTCGTGCAAATTCCTTATATTTTTCTTAAAAATTCCATTTTCTTTGACAAATACCATTTTATAATGGCCCTACTACTCAATCACCTCACAATAAGTGCCAATGAACCTAGAAAGTAGGGTTTCACTTTTGGAGCAAAATTAGGGTTTTCGCGATTTTTCGCAGGATGAATTTTCGGTACGGAGCAAGGATCAAATTTGGTGATTAAAAGTGACTTTTAGGTGAGAAATAATATGTGATTAGGAGCAATGATATAAGGTTAGTGAATAGGGAGTAAAAACCCTAATACGTGCGATTTAAGGAAAAACGGTGCGAACCGACGTGTACCGCGCACTACCGATTGAACGCACCACTGGACCACCACTTTCTTACCACATGAGCTCATTAATACTTGAGCAAAATATTCCCTCATTTCCAGCTGCCTTTGACCGAAATTTGTGGCCAAAAATGCAAGGAGAAGAAAGAGAAAATGTTGTGGTTGTGATTGATCCAAGTGTTGGCCAAACTTGTGGCTTAGATTAATCCTAATCTCTTGTCTTTTTAACTCCCTAAGAACAGCCTTTCTTCTTCATTTTTTTCTGCCATAGCCGAGACAAGAGAAAGAGAGAAAGACAAAGAGAGTTCATCTTGTTCATCTCCAAATCTTGAAAAGTTTCTTCTATTCGCGCAAATCTACTCCGATTAAGTTGTTATCTAGCACAAGGGCTACCTACCGGTGTAATTTTCTTGAGGAACAAAGGCCTTAAACACTTGTTTCTAGTCTCCTTGGAAAGGTATACATGCTAGAACCTTGACTCTCCGATTAAATTCGCGATTAGTTCCTAAATATGTCACATATGGTTGAATTATTGATGTATGTGGTGAAATAGAGGCTTGGATCATGATTTTCCATTTTTATTGGAATTTTTACAGTTTTCCTATAATTTTTCTAGTGCTTAAAAATTGGGGTTTTGATGTTTATAATCTGATATGGGAAGTTAAGGTAGTGAAGCAAGCTAAAAATAAGGAAATTAGCAATTGATTGCAAGAATTCCAGATTTCTTGAAAATTTCAGTTCAGTTCTGCCTGATTTTAGTGCTCATAGTTAGAGGCTGAATTAGGCTTGGCCTAAAACATGAAAGTTGTAGAGAATGATATTTTATAGTTGTCTACAAAATTTCAGCTCAATCGGAGCAACGTAGCTTGTGAAAAGATGAAAATACCCTCGCTATTCTAGGTTACATTCCAGAGTTCCGCGTGGACAGTTTAGTCTATTTGGTTGTGTTTATTCACTATAATCCGTTCAGATTTAGCCTGTTTCCAAAACATGAAAGTTTTAGTATTTTGTCTTAGATTTTAAACGCCTCCAAAAACACCTTAATCGGACCTTGGTAACCTGAGATATGACCATTCCAGTGCAGTACGGTTAATTAGCCGACTAGTTGGATTTTGGTTCTGTAAATTGGGAATTTGACTAGGTTGCATTGGAAACTGTGTAGACACCAAATTTTCAGTGTAATTTCATTTACTTTTTTTTTAGTTTTATTTGTCGTGCTAGGTTTATTCACTTTTTAGTTTTTAGTTTTTTATTTTTTTATTTTATTTTTAAGCTTTAGCATAGAATTTCTCGGGAAAAAAGAAAAAAAAGCATTCAAAAATTATGTTTTAGTTGTTTTGGTTTAAATTCAATGTTTTCTTGGAAAAAATATGAAAAATGAAAAAAAAGAAGAAAAAGACAAAAAAATTAGCATTTCATTTTTATCTTTTTATGCCTAGTTCCGCTCATTTTATTCAATCTTTCTTAATTAGTTATTTTTCTTAATTAGTTATTTATATTTTTTAAATTAATTAATTGAAAAAAAAAGGTGTCGCACATGCATGCGGCATGAAGTCATTCTCACGAGAGTTTGTTTCTGGTTGGCTTGGCTCCAAATGGATCGGAGGGCTATAGGAGGCCCAGAAAACCTCCACTCTCATCCTCACCTTTGAGGTGAGGGTTTGAGAGTGGGGTGTTTGATATAAATAGAGAAGGAAACGCAGCTTTTGGGGAGGTCTGAGGACGACTGGAGATAGTTAGCGGCTGGAGAGAAAAATCGAGAGAGAGAACTAAGTAGAAAGAAGACAGAGGAAAGAAACGAAAGGGATTGAGAGTTTGTAGCTGAGAGAGCCGAGAAACTGAGAGTCAGAGAAGTGAAGCAGAACGGCAAAGAAAGGAGAAAAGGAGAGGGTTTTAGGGTGACGGCTGATAGAAAAAGAAAGGAAAACAGCGGCGAAGGAAAACTAGAAGTTTTAGCAAGGGCTGGGGAGTAGAATCAGGAGGTTGACAGAGCAAGAGAGTTGGCGGCTAGAAAGGAAGCGAGGGAGAGCGAAGGAAAGTGACGGCGAGGAGGAAAAAAAACAGAAAACGCAGCTAGCAAAGGAGGAAAGGGCTGGAAAAAGAGAGAATAGTCTGGACGGCTAGAAAAGAAAGAAACCAGAGAGGGAATGACGGCTGAAACAGGCAGCTGGGTAGAGAGATCAGAAAACAGGAAAAGGAACGGAAAAAATGAGCTTTGCAGAAGATTTTCCGACAGGAAAAGGCTGACCTTTTAGCCTCCCTCGGATGCATTTTTCTCTTTGGCTATAGCTTTGTCTGAGGTGATTTAAATTTTTGAATAATCTACGTCATTTGGGGAGGAGATTTCGTGTTGAACATTTCTGGAAAAAACCACTGAAACACCCTTGAATCGAAGCTCCAGTTGCGAGCTTGTCCCTGCCGCATGCCGCTGCGACGAAATTTTCTTGGCTTCGTTTCAGCCAACTTTCCCGCTTCATTCTGATCTCCCCAGGGCTCCTCAGGGAGAGATCTCAATTTCTGGGTAAACTACATCATGGAAGGAACAATTTCTGTTGAGACATCTTGAACGAAAAACAACTGGAAGGTCGTCAAATCTGGCCATAAAGGAGCTGCTCTGCCTCCACTGCACCGAACGAAAACGCAGCAGAAACTCTTGCTTTGGCCCAGCAATTCAGGTGATCGTTTCTGAGCCCCTCCCACACTAGTTTACGTCCCTCATTGTTTATAGATGGAGATAGTTTCCTTTGACTGAAACTTTCATGAAATTTCAGAATTATTGCGTGAGCTTCTCCTTTTCTCTTGAATGAATTGTTTTTCCTTGGGTTTTATTTGCTTCTGATATTGCGAAAAGGCTGTCTTTTGTGGTTTGAATTCATCAAAAGAATAGAGGGTTTCAATGCTTATTGTTTTGTGGTTCGAATGAATCAAAGTTGGCTTTCAATGATTCTGGTCTCGTGTTTTCCTTTGGTTGTTGCATGTTCTGCTCTTTCGGATAAGTCAAGAACCTTGTCTAGATTATGCTAACCAAATGGGTTGAAGTCTGTTGCATAAAATGATCAGTTCCATATTTGCTGAAACCATTTCTTGTCCAAATCATGTTCGGTTCGCAGTTCATGGAGTCTGCAGCCTTTAAACTTGTTACCCAGCAGCTCATAAGTTTCATTCTTTCATTGCTGCATTGAAAGATATCATTTTGGGTTATGGCTGTTTCATCATGTTGGTTTCCCGTTCTCCCAAATATGTGAAGAAACTTGCTGTTTGTCTTTTTTCATTTTTTGCCCACTTACCGTGTCATTTTAGTAGTGTTGTTTCATCCTTTAATTTCCACTTGATGCGAGCATGTTCACCATAAGTCTCTTCATGTTTGCATAATATTGTCTTGGAGCTCCCTGTGTAGAGGTCTGGAATTTTAACTGCTTCACGGTCCAAGAGTTAAAATGTGTTCTCAGATGTTTTAGTTGACATCTCAAGTGAATGTTGAGGTTTCTTTGCTGCATTTTTGTTGTTTTCCTTGCTGTCCAAACTGATATTTTGAGACGGGTGGTTTAAGCCAGTAAAGCAGTGAGCTTTGTACCATGTTTTGGCACTTTATTGGCATGAGTTGAAACTGCAAAGCTTGCAACAAGCAATTGTAGAAGAAAGTTTCCTAAGCTGCCGAACACCTTCTGTTGCAGAAAACTTGTTTGTTCCGTGGCTTTTGCATGAGTTTGCATGCAAAATAGCTTTCAAAAAATTGCACTCCGGCCCTCCAAGTCTCCCCTTGTTTCGCTATGGCCCTAAAGTAATTAATTTGACCCCTCAAATTTCCCCTATTTTTTGCAATCAAGTCACTACTTGTTTTAATTCTTACATGGGTTGTTCACCTTCCTTTAAATGCTTTGGATTGATTCAATTTCGTGTTCATTTCCATTTTCATGTGATTTTTCTTAATTAAAGTGGTACCTTGACCTTTTTATTGTTTTGAAGCCATTTTTCCTTCATTTGATTACCATTGCGAGGGAGGTACACTCTATCCTCTATTTTTCGACTTTATTTGACCCTACGTGCGTATATGTGTCTTATGTGTGCAATTGCATGACTTTAAGTGTTTATTTCATTTTCGCCTTATTTATTCCTTTAGTTGCTTAGTTTTTGTTTTAATTTTAGTTCAATTTTATCATTTGGGGAGGCACTTGAATGCCGATTTGTAATAGTTAGGTATTTCTTGCAACTATTTATTTTTATTATTCCGTTTCCCCTTTTAGATTGTAGTAGGCCTTCCCCCTAAAGATGTAATAGTTAGGGCCTTAATTGCCTTGTGTGTTTTGCATGTCTATGTGCTATGTGTTTAATCGCTTTCTTAGGTTTTGGCATCTAGATATGCATGCTTATGTGTTATGTGAATTACGTGCTCACATGTCTACTTGTTTTAATTATGCACATTACTTATATATGTGTATGATGGATGCAAATGCACGTAATCGTGGCTAGTCCAATGCTAGTCACGATTTCCCCCTCGAGCTCTTGGAAGTCCAACGCTTGCAAGAGAGCGTTAGTAAAGGGCTAGTCCAATGCTAGACCCAATAAGACCCCCTCTCGTTAGTACATACTTGCATGTCTCACTACATTTCATACATTTTTCTTAGTTTTCTAGCATTTGGCATGCTCCTCCAATCCTTTCCCCTTCATTTTAGGTTTTTGCATCCTCATGCTAGTTATAGGGTACATTTGCTTGAGAGTCCCCTTTTGGGTAAGGGAAACGAGCGAGTGTGGCTACAAAATAGCCTTAGCACGCTAGTTCTTCCTTCTAGTCAAAGGAAAAATTAAAATCGTGAAGTTAGAAGTCATTCCCGTACCCGACTTGATGCACTCCTCTAGGTCCATGCACCTCCATTTTACCATATCACTTTTTTCATTTTTTATCTACATTTTCTCACTACTTATATTTTTCTCACTCCATATGCCATGTTCACACACTTCTCTTCTTTCCCTATCACTTATTTATTTTCTACCTCACAAATTGCACCCAATTGCACTTACGTGTATTTACTACTATTATACCATATTTTCATTCACTTGCACACAAACACCTTTATTTTCTCCATTGGCACACATTGCACTTTTCTTACATTTGCACACATTGCACTTTGCTTACATTCGCACATTTGCACTTACATTTGTTTTTTATTCTATTTTATTTTGCATTCCTCTTACATTTTCACACTTGCACTCATATTTGGGTCTTCATTTGCATTACTCGTGACCTCTATGAGGGCTTTCTTTACTGGCCATCACAACTCATGTGGTTGGGACCAAAAAGCCTCATAAGAGACATTTTAGATTTAGGATTGCATTTTTTATCATATCCATTAGTCATATCCAACATGTAACACATACTTTGGGTAGAAGAAATTAGGAGAAGTGGGGCTAAGTCACGCAACTAGCTTTGGCTAGGGTAAGGGAGTGCCTTAGGCTTTGCCTTTGCTTTCTCCCTTATCAAATGTGACCCCCGATCCCTTTCTTTGGTTACGTAGACCTAAAAAGTTCTTTAAAAAGGGTTTGTTTGCTTTTCTTTCCAAAAAATCACTTTTTTTGGGTGACTTGGTACACCCTAACTCTATACCAAGTGGCGACTCCATTTTCCATTCAAAAACCCTTTTTGAACTTTGTTTGGCCAAACCGTCGCATTTCATAATCCCACGGCCTTTTATTTTCATCTTCACACACGTTCACATACACACTACTTTCACACACTCAAAAAGTGGGGCGCGACAAACTGGACTAAGTGATCTTCATGAAAATTGTATCCCTGTGTCTTAGCTTCGAAACGGTATAAGTTGCGCCTCAATCCGATAAGCGTAGCCTCGGATGTGTTATTTCCGCAACCACACGTCAAATCTGTCTTTTGCTAGGTTACATTTCCGCACTTGTTATCATTTTGATTTTTGTTCTTATGTTGTTATGAGCCTATGGAACGGCTATTTACTTGAATCTATGATATGTATGACTTTGGGATTGGCTGAGAAAAAAATAATGAAGCCATAAATGGCTGGAAAATGGGTAAACACAAGGGGCATGCCGCCAAATTTTCACGAGAAAGATAAACTAGCCTTTGGAGTTCTAGTTCAATATTTGGCAAATTTGACTTAGATACACTGAAAACTAGGTTGAGGTGTCTTCATGAAAGTTGTAACTCGTTGTCTAAGCTTCGAGACACTACTTAGTACATTTTGATCTGATAACCACAGCTCCAGTTATGGGCAAAATCGTGTAACCCGTTTTGTACCATTTTCATTTCCGCGCACGCCCGATGCATTCCTTTACTGTTTTTCCGCTTTGATCGTTTTAGTCCTTATTTCCATTTGTGATCTAGGGCTTGGATTTGAGCAAGACAATAATAAATGATGGATGAGGTTCGTGAGTCGTGGTTGGTGAGTGATCCCTCAACTATTTCCAAAGTTACTTTTGAACTAATTCTTGCATTTATTACTCCATTGCATATCATTTGGGTTTGGGTGTGTGCCATGACATAATTTGGCTCCAATGAGTTCTTGGAAAGTCTTGTGCTTAAAACCAATGTCTCCACTACTGTTTACACATTCTTTGGAGCACGATGGCTCCTTACTTCTGTTTCACGGTTACTTGATCTAAACGAGCGTTGGGTATTTAAGTACAAGAACTTCACTGGCTCACATGAGCAATAAATGAACATTTGATTACTGCATCATGACATCATATCAATGCTTTATTGTGAAATATACTTGGCTATTGATTTTACTGGTCACTCACTGAGTTTCTAGCTCACCCCCTATTATTTACTTCTCCCCACAGGGATCGAAGTAAAGGAAGAACTTGTATTTGGATCTTTGTGTGGCTGGATGGCGTACATCTTGTATAGTTTAGATTTGGTTTTGGTTTATGTACTTTTGGGCCTGTATAAATATTTGGAGAATTGGATGTATTATTTGAGTTGTACCTTGTAATTTACTTGAGGAATGTAGTAAGTGAGTGAGTCCCGGCGAGAGCTGGGCAGGCGGTCCGCTAAACCCTTTGGTTCACCTTAGGGGGAGGTGGGGCCGTCACAGGACCTGTCCAATGCGTTTATAAAGCAGTATGAATACAACTGTGAACTAGCACCAACACGGACCACACTAGAGGGGACAAAGTGGAAGCCATCTGAAGACCATAAAACCTATGCTAAGAGATGGAGGAAAATAGCTGCAAAGGTTGAGCCGCCAATGACTGAAGACGAAATCATTCGCACCTTTATTAAAGCACATGATCCCCCGTATTTTGAGAAAATCTTTCGCATGACTGGATGCTCATTCACCGCTATTGTTAACAAGTTTGAAGAATATGATGATTTCGTGAGGGCTAGAAAGATTATTAATGTGTCTGCCCTGAAAACTCACATGGAAGCTTTGCAAGGCCAAGGCAGTAGTGGGAAGAAGCAACAATTCAAAAAGAAAGAGGGGGAAACTGCTTTTGTCTGGGATCGAAATCCTGTCCCAAGACCCAGACCTCAACAATACCCTAGCTACTCAAACCTTTACCCTTACTATTCAAACCCTCATCCTTTTTATCACACCAATATCACTCATCCTCGACCTCGCCCTAATTACACCAACCCGCCTATAGCCCCTTTCCAAATATCTCAACCTAACTTTCAACAAATTCGATCCCGACCTCCCTACAATCAACAATTTTCTCCACCAAATAGACCCACCTATAATTATCCCCAACCCATTGAACCTCAAAATCAAAATCGTTATCGCACCTTTACCAATCTTGGCAGGCCCTGTCGCGCCCCACTTTTCGAAATATGGCGTGGAAGTAGTGTGGTGTGTGAGATATGAATGTAAACGTGTGTGAAAGTGAAAAATGAAAGCTCGTGGGATTGTGAAATGCGACGGTTTGGCTATATAAAGTTCAAAAGGGTTTTTGTGTACCAAAAATGGAGTCGCCACTTGGTATAGAGTTAGGGTGTACCAAGTCACCCAAAAATGATTTTTTGTTTTTGAATGAAAAAAGTAAATAAACCCTTTTAAAGAACTTTTGGGTCTACGTAACCAAAAAGAGGGATCGGGGGTCACATTTGATAAGGGAGAAGGCAAAGGCAAGGTCTAAGGCACTCCCTCACCCTAGCCAAGGCTAGTTACGTGACTTAACCCAACTTTTCCTAATTTTTCTACCCAAGGTATGTATCGCGTGTTGGATATGACTATATGAATGCAAAAACCTAGACCTAGGGGACATGGGGAAAATTTCTCTTCAAAGGTTGAGTGGTGCCAATCACATTAATTGTGAAGCCCAATAATGATCCTTTGGAGAGGTCACACATAATCCTAAATGACGTAAAAATGAGTGGAATGCATGCCATGTGAAAATGTGAGTTTGTGTGAAGTGAGAAAAGTGATAAAAATAATAGGATGTAAGTGGAGGTGTGCAAATGTATTTACAAGGTAAGGTGAGTAAAGAATGATAATGTGAAAATAACATAGAGTGCATGTGTGCGAGTGATATGGTATAAAGTGTGAGTAGTTAAGTGAAAACGTCCAAAAAGTAGTGTGAAGTGAGAATGTGAAAAAAAGGGATAGAATATAAAGTAGAAGTGTATTGGATAGTGAATAAATGAAATGCATGAATCCTATAGGAATGCATCAAGACGGGAACGGGGAGTCCTAACTTTGTGACTTTAATCTTCCCTTTGATTAGAAGGGGGGAACTAGCGTGCTAAGGCTATTTGTGGAGCCACACTCGCTCGTTTCCCTTGTCGAAAGGGGACTCTCCAAGCAAATGTACCCTATAACTAGCATGAGGTGCAAAAATCTTAAAATGAGGGGAAAAGGGGTTCGAGGAACATGCCAAATGATAAAAACTAAGAAAAATGCATGAAATGTAGTGAACATGCAAATATGCACTAACGAAAGGGGGACGGCCTATTGGGTCTAGCGTTGGACTAGCCCTTTCTAAGAATTTACTACTAGCGTTGGACTAGTGGAAAACGGGACAATGAACCACAACTAGCGTTGGACTAGTGTGGTGACGGGAAAGGGGGCCGCAACTAGCATTGGACTAGTGTGGTGACGTCCATTCATCCATCACATTCATTCATGACTATAAAAAGCGAGTAGACATGCGAATCACTTATAAACACGTAGCACATAACACTTAGCATGCTCGACTAGATGCAAGGGCCTAATAAAACAAATTAACACATAGCAACCAAAACAAGTAATGAACCTATTACACTTGCTAACTAAAACAAAAGGGGAAGGGAAAATGGACAAAATGCTCTCCAAGCCCTATCTATTACAAGCCAAGAGGTGTACACATACCCCATAAATAAAAGAATGACTTAATAAAAACAAAAGTAAACGCAATAAACGAAAGGAATTAAGGCAAAGCAAGGAAAGCAAAGTAGACATGCAATTTTCACTTAGCACGTTGGATCACATAGGAGAGACAAAAGGGAATAAAAGAAATTTTACCTTCCCCGTGTGTAATGCTAATAAGGTGAACAAGACTTAATTTGGGCTATAGTCACCGAAGAAAGAGCTAATTTGGGCTAAAACCATCAAAGCAAGAGATTAAGGCACCAATTTAATGGTAAAATGTAAATAAGCCATTAATTACATGGAATGAATATAACACGAAATTGAAGCACTTAAAACACCCAAATAGACTAAACAACCTATACTCAAAGGTTTAAAGCAGACGAGGACCCAATTAAAACCATTAACCAATCAATCAAAGCCCATTGAAACGTTTTGAGAATTTCAAAAGCCCATAAGTAATGAAAAGTTCACATAATCACAAATAATCACATAAATGTTAAAGCATTTAAAAAACTTAAACATCTATGTTCACGAAACTGGGGCCTAATTGAAAGGAAAAAGGAAGTTTGAGGGGTCAATTTGATGGATTTTTCAATTACTTAGGCCATAGTAAAACAAAGGGAGACTTGGGGGGCCAAAGTGCAATTTTCAGAGAATTATTTCATGCAGCTCATGCAATCCACGAAGAGAAAACAGACGTCTGCAACATTTCCCTTAAGCTTTCAGCAGCCAAAATACACATCCGAATGCAGCTTGCTTTGAAAGCCAATTCTTTGATCAAAATGATGGCGTGAAACTAAGCAACAAGGCCAATAACTTCAATGATCAAACAAGCAAGAAAGATAACAGGAATTGATGCAGCAAAAATAAAAACAAAATCTGGACAGGATGTTCATGTAAAATGATTTGATAACCTGAAGTTCATTTTCCAGCAAAGTTCAAACATGATTCGAATGTTTAGAGCCAAACATGCAAACTCAATACCAATCAAACACTACCCCTTTCCACACCAAATTAACCATCAAATTGAGATGGCCAACTTGGTGAAAGACCACGGAGAAAAGAACAACAAAACAGATACAGCAGCCTTTTCTCTGCTGCAAATTTCATTCGGGAGCTTTTACAACTCCAGGGAATTTTTGGCAAACAAGATTCATGCAGCACTTTTACCCATTTCCAATTAAACATAGCTAAAACAATGAGATTCTTGGAAGATTTTTCATGCAAAGCGTGCAACTTAGGAAGAAAAATGAGCTTTCTGCAATCTGGAAAAAAAAGACACCTGCCGCAACTCTATGGATTTCTTACCGAAGCACAGAAAAATAGCACTAACTGAATCTAGATTCCCAAATCAAAGATAGAAAACGTCTCTTTTATCAAAAACAAAGTCAGCTTGGCTTAGATTAAGCTCCAATGGTTTGAGTTAGTAGGACTTGAGAACACAACAGAATTTCAGATTCCTTTCAATCTTTCTGGTTAAAGCTTCTACAAGCAGAAAAATCATTTGGACACTACAAACTTGTTCAAAAACCAGACACTAATCGAACAAGCATGCACGTACAGAACAAGGATCAACTAATCATGCTCACAAACTTCAGCTAAAACAACTGCAGACGAGCAGATTCTCACGCATGAATTTCAGCTAAGTACAATTAGAACCCAAACAACAGGATTACCAAATACTCTTCTCACTTCTCAACATAAAAGCTTTCAGATGCAAACACAAGATTCGAAAAAGAAAGAACATGCAAACTGGAAATAGAATTTCTGCAATTTCGCTGCTATGGGATTCATGCCAAACCCAGGTAACAAAATCCAAGCATAACATCAATTTTTCAGACCAAAACAGGAAGATTATGGAGCCCCAAGCATCAAGATTCAATCTTGGTACATTTAATATCAAATTTGTGCCATAAAACCTGAACTATCATCGTACGCGGTGAGCAGGAAATGTGCAGCAAAGAAAAGAATAACGCAGGCTAGACTTGGCCAAGATTTAAACTTGAATGGCAAGAGTAAAGTGAAACTACATCACCTTAAACGCTCTAGGAAGTTGAGATGATGAAGGTGAATCCGTGGGCTTGAGAAACGCTGCACTTCCTTGTTGATTCTCAAAGAACAACACCAGGTCCGCTTCCTTCTTTGGTTTTCTTCTTCGCGGCTTTTCCCAAACTTTTCCTGTGACGACCCCACCTCCCCCTAAGGCGTACCAAAGGGTTCGGCGGACCGCCTGCCCAGCTCTCGCCAGGACTCACTCACTATCTCAATCGAGTCATGTACACACATCTATAAACCATAAATAACATTCACAATTCAAGCTTATAATTTACATTGATAGAAATCGAGGTACAAAGTCTCAATACACCAAACTAGTTCAAAACGTATACAATCCAAGTACAACATGTTCCATTCGAGGAATAGCGCGAGTACAAGACCAAAAGTCAAAAGTCAAAACAAAAGGCTACGCTAGTCTTTTACAAGTCTCACGCGTCACTCGTACCCCCTGTAAGGAAAACAAATAGCGTAGTATGAGCTAAAAGCCCAGTGAGGTTCCAAATAGCAAATTGACCATTATTTATAAGTACAAGTTTTCGATATAGGAAAGTAACGAGCATGAAGAATTCATAAAAGTGAGCAATCTCAAAATGAGCGAGTGTAAAAGTTTTCAGAAGACACTATAATCCAATAAACAATAATCATTCCAAAGCATAAGGATACGGATGGCTCTCAGGAGCCAACTTCCATTCATCATCAGGAGCTTGATCACATAGTAGTTGACACTCCGTCAACTTTCAAGTAAAGGAACCAATCCAATAGAACACCACTTACACTACTCTCCGTCCACCATTCACACCCCCTACTGGGCCCAAAATCCTCAATAAACACGGGTGGTAATACTCGAGTATACCGATTAGTCGAGGAGATATCACTCCACTCGACAAAGCAAGAGACCCAGGGCTCGTTACCCAATCAACCAAGCCCCTGCCGGCCCGACTAGAGTAACTCGCCACAGGGTGTCTGGAATTCCAGGAAGTGCGCGCATCATAACAAGTATGTCAAGTCAATTGCAATAATAAACAAGTGTATATCATGTAAGGGCAAGTGCGATAAAGTACACTCTTGCCCTAACAATTCACGCATGTGACATGTAATCATATTGGCACGTATCAAGTACAAGTATCAAGTTCAATTCAGTATTTGAAAGCACTCACCAAAAGATATAGTGCTTTTACTGGTCACTTTCAGGTTATACTCCGAGTTCGGAGTCCAAATCTGCGATAAAACTCAATTTGAGAACTTTGAAACATGACTAGAGTTCGAAACTTAGACGTTTCGTTCAATAAGAATCAAGAAATTGAAATTCACTCGGACAGTAGTCATGAAACACTTGCTCGCTTTTTAAACGATAAAGCTTTGTAACATTTATACTTGAAATTGTCATGTGAGTCGAGAGTACAAGGAAAACGTACTTCGAGCAATCATTATTTCATTTCCCAAGGGTACAAGTGTAGTCAAGTCCTAACGTTTAACACTCAAGAAACATAATAGCCAAAGTCCTCGCTAGTTCAAGTGTTAAGTACTTAACCTTCACCCAAGTCGAAAATATAGCATTCTAGCCCTCGAGTAAAAATTCGGGCAGCATGCCCTTTGTGTTTACCTAATTTTCCAGCCATTTAGGCTTCATTGTTTTTCTCAAACACAACCCAACATCATACATATCAGCAATTTATGTCAAGAGCCGTTCCATAGGCTCACAATATCATAATAATAAGGTTCACAACAATAGCAAGTGCAGAAATGCAATCTAGTACAAAACAGATTTGACATATGAATGCGGAAATAACATATCTGAAGCTACACTTATCGGATTAAGGCGAAACCTATACCATTTCGAAGCTAAGACTCAGGGTTACAATGTTCATGAATATCACTAATTCCAGTTTCTAATGTAACTTGGTCAAATTCGCAAATTACTAAACCAGAAACCAATTCGTCGGCTGCTTAAACGCAGAACACTGTAATGGTCATAACTCAGTGTACACAAGTCCGAATCAGGTGTTCTTAGAGGCATTTTAAAGATACTTCAGAACAATACAACTTTCATGTTTTGGCCCAGAGCTAAATCAGAATGGATCCTGGTCAAAAAACGTGATAAACTGGACTTAACTGCTGAAACAGACTGTTGGGAAATATTTAAAACAGTAGGGGTATTTTGGACTTTTCACGTTATGCGTTGCTCTGATTGAGCTGAAATTTTGTAGGAACCTACAAAATACCATTATCTACAACTTTCCTTCTTTGACCCAAGGCCAATTCGGCCTCTAACACACAGATACAAATTCGGACAGAATGTAAGCTAGAATTTCCAGAAATCTGAAATTTGTAGTTTCTAGTGCAACTTTCCCCAATTTCTCACTTCTCACACTACCAAAACATCTTATACAACATTAATTATAACATACAAGCATCATACAACAAGTTGGGCAGAATTTCCCAAACCCTAGTTCATCATATAAAGAGGGAAAAAAAAACTTCCAATCATGCTAGCATCCATGATTCCACTACTACTCAAGTTACTAGACTTAATTTCACCAAGATTGAAAGAAAAATTTAGAGAGATATCATTCTCCTTACCTTGATTTGAGTTCTCCAAGTGTAGTCCAAGCTTTCTCTCTCCAAAATTTCACCACCAATCACTAGCTAATCACCCAAGGAGCAGTTTAATCGGTTTAGTTCTTTGGATTTCTCACTTTGTAGCTTGAATCAAGAAGAAATGAAGAAATTTCTCCCTTGTTCTTCTTCTCTCTCTCTCTCGGCTCCCTTGGCAGAAAATGAAGAGAAATGGAGCTAAGTTTGTCTTATGATAAAGCCAAAAGGATTAGAACTAATGGTGTCCACAAGTTGCCCAACACTTGGCCTAATCTTGGCCACTAATTTTTCTCTTTCTTTCCCTTGCTTTCTAGCCACTAATTTCGGTCCCCTTAGCTGTAATATAAGAAGATATTTTGCTCAATTGTCAATGAGCTTGTAGGGTAAGAAAGTGGTGGTCAAGCAGTGCGTTCAATCGGTAATGCGCGGGACCCGCCGGATCGCGCCGTTTTTCTTAAAAACTCACGTACTAGGTTTTTCACTTCCCATTCACTAACCTTATACCCTTGCCACTAGTCACATCTTATTTCTCACTTAAAAGTCACTTTTAATCCCCAAATTAATTCTTACTCTGTACCGAAAATTCATCCGGCTAAAAATCGCGAAAACCCTAATTTCGCTCCAAATTTGAAACCGAAGCGTAAAACCCTATTTTCTAGGTTTACTTACACTTAGAGTGAAATATTTGGGTAGTGACCTTTGATAAATACTAATTTTCAAATAAAAGGGTATTTTTGAGGAAAAATACAAGGAATTTGCGAGTTCTCACATTTCCTCCAACCGAAGCTCTTTCGGCCTCTCTATCTCTCTCGTTCTTTCTCCTCAGCCCTCTGTCGAACCCCTCAACTCTCTCCTTGCTCTGTTTTTCTTTCTACAGCCGTCAACTGCAAAACCTCTCTGTTTTCTATCTCTCAAAATGGTTATCTCCTTCCCCTTGCTCTCGGCTCTTCCCTCTGCCACCGTACTCTCACTTTTCTCTCTCTCTTTCCCCTCCCAGAAATCCTCTCTTGCCGTTCTCTTCTTTCTTTTCCTTTTTCTGGGTTTTTATCTCCCCGATCCTTTTTCTTTTCTCAGCCTGTTTGCTTCCTTCCGTCCCCTTCCTTTGCGGCTGCTGTTTTTCAGCTTTTATATCAAGTTTACAACCCTTAAACCCTGCTCTCAATGGCCAGCAATCAATCTCCTCTCAACCTCTTGCCTTGGCCATCCGATGGGCATGCATCTGTCCTTTGCAAGCTGCGAAAATATGCAGCTTGCATAACGCGTATCATTTTTTTTTTAAAAAAAATTAATTAAAACAGAATTGATAATAAAAATAAATAACAAAATAATTTAATTAACATTTGATAAAAATAAATAAACTAGAAGCAACAAAGTGCAATTTCCATTTTCCTTTTTTTTTCATTTTCCATTTTTCGTCGTTTTTCTTCTCTTTTTTCTCTTTTTTCAAAGTAACTTAACAAAAATAAATAAAATGCTAAAATATTGAATTTAAACGAAATAAACATATTTTGTGAACAATTTTCTTCTTTTTTTTCAAATTTTGTGTTAGAAACTTAAAAATAAAAACTAAAAAAAACTAAAAAACTAAAAAGTGAATAAAACTTAACACGACAAATAAAACTAAGAAATAAATGCTAAAAAATTTGGTGTCTACAGGCCCATTTACCAATTGTACGAACAATTTAAAGTCGCCGGTAAGATCGGCATAATTCCCCCTCCAGCTTACCCTCATGGCGACAATCCACAGTCCACTTACGCCTATCATTTGGGAGCGCCTGGCCACCCAACCGCCGATTGTAAAACACTTAAGCACAAAGTCCAAGACATGATCGAGGCAGGGAAAATAGTGATTAGAAAAAGGGCAGAACAAGGACCAAATGTGAGTAAAAATCCCTTACCAGACCATGCCGATCCTGTACGAGTCGTGATTACAAATGAAGAGTTTGAAGAGTTGGATCGAAACATCTCTAGTGAAGCAGAAGTTCTTGGAATAGATAAGCAACCTTTTGTGATAGAAGAAGAGTGGTGCGAGAATAATGAAGAACCCTTTATTCTGGATTTGACACCTTGTGAAAGTAAAGCTTTAGAGCTTGTGATAATAGAATTTCCGGATCAAATGCCAGTCTTAAGCTTGCAGCAAGTGCCTTGGAATTACAATGAACCCACGTTGCAAATTGGAGGAAAACAGATTTTGAAAGAAGAAGTGTCCGTTGTTGAAACAGGCGAGAAGGTGCAAGCCGCTAAGCCCGCAGTCACTGAAAAAGAAGCATCGGATTTTCTCAAGAGGATCAAAGGAGTTAGTATAATATGGTGGAACAGTTGAACAAAATGTCTGCTCATATTTCCATGTTAGATTTGCTTTTTTCCTCGGACCTACATAGAGATGCGTTGCTTGGTGTTTTGACTAAAGCTCAGATTCCCAAGGACATTTCAGTCAATAATTTTTCGCACATAGTGGGAAATGTACTGACTGTTAAACAAATCACCTTCTCGGATGAAAAGTTGCCGGCAGAAGGCACGGGTCATAACAAAGCCTTATACATAGCCGTGAGATGCAATGGCAAGCTGTTGGCCAAGGTGTTGATTGACAACGGGTCCGCCCTTAACATTTGCCCTTGGAGCACTTTGATGAAATTAGGACTGCAAGATGTTAAACTGAGACCGTCAACCACAATAGTCCGCGAATTCGATGGAGCCCGGAGGGAGTCAATAGGAGAAATAGACTTAGTGGTAGAAATAGGGCCCGTACAATTCCAGATAGCCTGCCAAGTCATGCATTTTCCCAGTATCTACAATGTCTTACTCGGACGACCTTGGATTCACACTTCGAGTGCTGTGCCCTCCTCGTTACATCAGATGCTGAAATTCATAGTAAATGAACAGTTGATAACCATATTTGCTGAAGAAGACTGCATTCTGATAACTGATTCCGAGTCTGAACAAGAAGGTAACAAAAGCGCTTCAGTATCTTCCCACCGTGTGGCTAACGAGGCCAGAACTAAAATGACTTTGCCAATAGCCAGTATCATGATGGCTAAGGAAATGATCCGTGGAGGATACGAATTCGATAAAGGTCTAGGACGGAACTTGCAAGGCATGTTGGGACTAATAGAGCTCGAGGGAAAAAAGGACACTTTTGGTTTAGGTTTTCATCCAACCGACAAAGACAAAAGGGAAATAAAAGCCCGCAAAAAAGCAGGGAAGGAGGGAGAATTGATGGCTTTGAGCATTCCACCTCTTTGTTACACTTTCCCTTGACCGTCTGAGGTAATCACATCTGAGCTCAATCCGATCGAGGAATTGAAGGCAAATTTGGATCAGTTGTTCGTGGGAGCTACACACAAGGATGAATCGTCAGACAATACAGAATTCTCACTCATCCCCTGAAGGAGCTTTGCACAATTGGATTGCCGAGTATCTTCCCTCTCGAAGGGAATTTCGGTAAATCTGGGGATTGTCATTTGCTAAAATTCATGAAAATTGTCACTGTTTTTTTGTGTAAATAGTTTTATCAAGTTCAATCAAGTTTTGGCTAAAACAATTTTTGCATTATCAAGTTCCTGTGTTGTTTTTTTTGAATTTTTCAACAGAGTGCATAGTTACATCTTTTCATTATTTTTGTTTATTTGATACCATTTTGTTTATATTGGTTGATTGTTTATCGTTTTTAATTTCCTTCTAAATTCTTTCAGATGGCCAAAAATAAAATTATTTGACCCTTTAGATATCACTGTTCTGGAATCCGATGATGGCAATCTCGATATCACTCACGACTTTGAGATTATGGAATTCGAAATTCAAAACGAGAGTGATAGTAAGGAAGTATCTGATTCTTTTTCAAAAGGTCTCGAACAATATGAAGAGAAATCCAAACCGAACCTAGAAGAGACAGAGATTGTTAACATTGGCATTGAGACTGAGGTCAAAGAAATAAATATCAGTATACATTTGAATGAAAAGAAGAAAAAAGAGATGATTGAATTTTTGTTCATGTTCCAAGATGTGTTTGCCTGGTCGTATAGCGATATGACTAACATTTCAACTGACATCGTGGTGCATAGATTGTCCACTGATCCATCTTTTCCACCAGTAAAGCAAAGGCCATGCAAATTCAAACCAGACATGAGTCTCAAAATAAAAAAGCAAATTGAAAAGTAGCTAAAGACCAAAATCATTATTGTATCTCATTACTCCATTTGGCTCTCAAATCCAGTCCCCGTGCCAAAGAAAAACGGAGAAGTGCGAGTCTGTATCGATTATAGGGATCTTAATAAGGCCAGCCCTAAGGATGACTTCCCTTTGCCGAGTATTCACATTCTACTGGACAATACCGCTGGGCATGGAATTGAATCTTTTTGTGACTGCTTTGCCGGATATCATCAGATCTTAATGGCCGAAGAAGATAGAGAAAAAACTGCTTTTATTACCCCTTGGGGTACATTTTGCTATATAGTGATGCCATTCGGACTAAAAAATGCCGGAGCCACTTATCAAAGAACCATGATAGCTTTGTTCCATGACATGATCCACAAAGAGATGGAGGTCTGCGTGGACGATATCATAATCAAATCCAAGAAAGTAGAGGACCATTTGATTGATCTAAGAAAGTTGTTCGAAAGGTTGCGCAAGTATAATTTAAAGTTGAATCCTGCAAAATGCGCCTTTGGAGCACCAGCTGGTAAACTATTGGGATTTATTGTCAGCAAAAAGGGCATAGAGATAGATCCAGCAAAGATTAAAGCCATTTGAGAAATGCCCGAACCAAAAACACAGAAATATGTGAAAAATTTCTTGGGAAAAATCAATTTTATTGGCCGATTCATTGCCCAATTGACTGCTACATGTGAGCCCTTGTTCAAGTTATTGAGAAAGAATGTGCGCTTACATTGGAACGAGGAATGCCAGCTAGCTTTTGACAAAATTAAGGACTATCTACTTCAGCCTCCTGTCCAAGTGCCACCCAAGCCTAGTCGACCATTGATTATGTACTTATCTGTGCTTGACGAAGCAGTAGGCTGTGTTTTGGGACAACATGATGATTTCGGAAGGAAAAAGCAGGCCATATACTATCTTAGTAAAAAGTTCACGTATTACGAGGCCAATTATTCATTTCTTGAGAGAAGCTGCTATGCATTGGCCTGGGCAACTCAGAAATTAAGGCACTATTTGTTGGGCCACACTACTTATCTCATTTCACGCTCCAATCCTTTGAAATATCTCTTGAACAAGCCTATGCCTACTGGGTGTATGGCTAAATGGCAAATGATTCTTTCAGACTTTGACATTGTTTTCACTTCACAAAAGGCGATGAAGGGACAAGCTATAGCAGATCATCTGGCGGAGAACCCAAGAGATGATGATTATCAGCCACTCCATACCTATTTTCCTGATGAAGAGGTATTATTTGTTGGCACCGCAGAAGATATGAGTGAACAATGCCCTGAATGGAGATTATTTTTCGATGGTGCGGCTAACTCTTTCGGAGCTGGAATAGGAGCAGTCCTCGTGTCCCCAGAAGGAAAGCATTATCCTGGAGCTGCTAAATTGCAATTTGCATGCCCTAACAACATGGCCGAATACGAAGCCTGCATTTTTGGTCTCAAAATGGCCTTGGAGACGGAAATTAAAGAATTAATAGCCTTCAGTGATTCAGATTTGCTCGTACACAAGACATTAAAGCAATGGGTAACCAAAGATTCAAAGATACTACCATACCACTGCAATCTGCTCAACTTAGCCAGTCAATTCAAAAGTTTGGAATTCAGGCATCTCCCACGAGCCCGAAATGTATTCGTCGATGCTTTGGCCACCCTGTCTTCCATGATACAATATCCGGACGAACTATTAATTGAGCCTATCCCGACAACTCCAAGATAAGCCTGCACATTGCTGGGTCATAAACAAAGCTTTTGACAGCCGCCCTTGGAACGGTGACATTAAAGAATTCATCAAAACAGGATCTTATCCTCCCGAAGCGAGCACAAATGACAAAAGTTTTCTGCGCAGAATAGCCTCAAAGTTTTTCTTAAATGGAGAGGTACTGTACAAAAAAACAACAAACTTGAACCTTTTAAGGTGCATTGACGAGGATGAAGCAGAGTACATGATGAAAGAAGTACATAGTGGCGTATGCGGACCCCACATGAATGGACAGCTGCTAGCAAAGAAAATCATGAGAACGGGATATTTCTGGCTCACCATGGAGCATGACTGCATAGATTTTGTCAGAAGATGTATCAAATGTCAAGTGCATGGCGATGTTATACGGGCTCCTCCTACTGAATTACACGGCATGGCTGCCCCATGGCCCTGCTCAATGTGGGGTATGGACGTAATTGGTACAATTGATCCTCCTGCATCAAACGGACATCGATTCATATTGGTAGCAATTGAGTACTTTACCAAATGGGTCGAAGCAGAATCCTTCAAACATGTGACAAAGAAGGTGGTAGCAAATTTCTTAAAGGATCACATCATCTGCCGGTTCGGTGTGCCAGAAACATTGATTACCGACAATGCCAAAAATCTCAACAATGACATGGTGGACGGACTGTGCGAATAGCTCAAAATCAAACACCGCAATTCTGCCATTTATAGGCCTCAAATGAACGGGGCTGTGGAGGTCGCAAACAAGAATTTAAAGAAAATCATTCGTAAAATGACTGAAAAGTACCGTGATTGGCATGAAAAGCTTCCTTATGCACTAATGGCATACCGGACTTCTATCCGAACTTCAACTGGGGCAACCCCCTACTCGCTCATGTATGGAATGGAAGCTGTGCTACCTGCCGAGGTTGAAATCCCTTCATTGCGTATTCTAATGGAAGCCAAGTTGGAAGAAGCTGATTGGTTAAAGCAGCGTCATGAACAATTGGCTCTGATTGATGAAAAGCGTCTGAATGCTATATGTCATGGCCAATGCTACCAAGAACGCATGGCCCGTGCTTACAACAAAAAGGTCCACCGGCAATCCTTTGAAGAAGGAGACAAAGTGCTAAAACGAATTTTGCCAATGCAAGATGAAGCCAAAAGCAAATTTGTCCCAAACTGGCAAGGCCCATTTGTCGTTCAAAAGGTGCTACTGGGCGGAGCACTTGTTCTAGCAGAGATAGATGGACAGACATTCCCTCAACCTATCAACTCAGACATGTGTAAGAACTTCTTGATTATGCAAATTTCTTTTAGAAGTTACGCAAGGGACGAGACAAAAGTCAGGCCATCTTTCTTTCCAATCAAAACATTTCATCCCTAGTCATTGTGAGAACCCTAAACCGTTCATATTTTCTAAGCGTTTGGTTTATTCTTGCTTCCCGTTTAAGTGAAGATTTGTCAACGAATCATTTGAATCAAAATAAGGCCTTGTTGTTATGTGCTTGTGTGTGAGATATGTAAGTATATGTATGTGTATATGTATGTGTTAGAAGTGCGGTGGAGCGCAGCTTTTGACTTCGGAGAACAAGAAAAAATTTTGCGAAAAGGCTGAAGGGCCGAATCCGGCCGGATTGCTGGCCGGATTGTTGTGCGTTTTTGAAAAAAAATTGGATTAGCTACTGCCTCGAATCCGGCCAAGAATCCGGCCGGAAATCCGGCCAGATTCCGGCCGGATTGTGACGTGTCAGCGCCGGTCAGAAGCTTTGACCGGCTGATTCCTTCATAAAATATCCTGTTTTGGCTGCTTTTGTCCTCATTTTCTTCCCTGGTTCATCCGTGAGCTTTGAGAGAAAAGAAAGAAAAGTCTTTTAAATTCTAGTTTCAATCTTCTCTTGAATCTTGGGATTTCACCGATCAAATTTCAAACTACTCCGTATAAGTGCCAGCTTAGGAGGGGTGAAGGTGATTGTGGAGTTATTTTTGGAAGTGAAGCTCTAAGTCTCTACCTTTCTTGAATTTATAAGGTAAGTTGAATAAACAAGTTCCTTGTGGTTCTAATATTGGTTAATCTAGGGTTTGTGATGTTTGAATATGTTGTATTGTGGAGTATTTCATGGGTTTAAGGAATTTATGGTGAATTGTTGATTTATTTGGTATTTTTCTGATTTTATATGAAAGTCATGATTAGTGTTGGACTAATGGTTTGAAATGGTGTTAAATGGAACCTTTATACGTTAATTACGGTTGTTGGCGGAAAATTTCCGCTTGTGATGTGATTTCCGGTTTCTAGGGTTTTGATTTAGGGATTTTTCTGTTTTGATATGAATATGATTGTGTGGCTATGTATGATGATTGGAAATGGTATGTAAGGGATCTAGAAGGTGGAAAAGTGGATTATTGCAACCAATTTCTGTTTGGAAGAAATTGTAGAAAGTTAGGGTTTTAGTTGGGAACATTCTGCCCGAATTTATAGCTCCTAGTTATAGGCCGAATTGGCCTTGGCTTAAAACACGAAAGTTGTATGGAATGACATTTTAGAGGTACCTACAAAATTTCAGGTCAATCGGAGTAGTGTAGAATGAGAAAAGTCGAAATTACTATTGCTGTTCTGGTTTTACCCGAATGTAAGAATTGCGCCTGTAATTGGTTGTTTTGGCTGGAATTTCTTCCGAATTGGTTGTTGAGGTCTTCTGATGAAATATAGCCCTGTTTCTTAGTTTTCAACTGGTTTTGGAATTTCTGGATTTGGACTTAGGTAACCTGATTTATGATGTTTCCGCTAGAATGCGTTCTGTGAATCCGTTTTTGTGATTCTGGTGTAGTTTCTTGCATTTTGACCTTGTTACACTTGAAACTGGACAGAGTTTCCTTCTTTAGCATTGTAGCCCTATCTTTTAGCTTCGAAACGGTGGGTCTTGCACCTTCATCCGATAATCATAGTGCCTTTGGTGCCATTACCGCAAAATGATGTCAAAAACTATTTTTTTTCAGGGATAAAGCTAAATCTTTTCCGGCTTTTTCTGGTTTCCTCTATTGTTTGTGTATGCTTAGGGAACCCTGTTTGGTAGTATGTAGAATTGGTTTATGACTTGTAATCGAGTCTTATTGTGTTTATTTGAATAGTTTAGGGCTTGACTTTCATATCCGGTCATTCCTAGCTAAATTGTGTACTTGAATGACTTTAACCCTAGTGAACGGCTTTTGGAAATGAGATTATTTTGTGTGAGATGTTGGGACTAATTTGAGGAAATAATGAAGCCATTAATGGCTGGAAAATAGGTAAACACAAGGGATTTGCTGCCGAAATTTTTACTTGAAGGCTAGTTTTGGTCCAAGTGCTTTTGCCGCAAAATTTTATAACCCTTTTTAGTTTAGTTTTGCGCTTGGTTTATGAAACCCTTGATATTTCCGACCATCAGTCCAAATGCCCCGTTTCGCTTTAAAGTCATTTTTATGCGTTTTACTCATCAATTATTGGGTTTCTTCGATTTCACCTAATTGGTTGTGCTATATTCTTTCTCGTTCAATCTTAGGTATTCTCGGTGATTAAGGATTCTATCCAGAAGGATAATTTGCACGTTATTTTGCATAGTTAGGTGAGTGTTCCTTGTTTGTTAAATGCTCCTTGACTTCATAACTTGTATTCTTAAGTGATAACGTGTTAAGTGCTTTTAATGATTTCCAATTTCCAAAATGAGCTTTATAGGCGAGTGTGTACTTTATCGCACTCGACCTAAATAACTGTGCAATTTTCAAGGATTTAATGATTGAAATACTAGTTGTGCATGAATGTAAGCCTTTTTGGCTGAACTGGCCATTGCCCCTTGTTACCGATCGACTCGAGCCAGAAGCGGACTCGGTCGGGCGATTGGGTGACCTGGGTGAACGTTTTGGCATACTCGAGTATTACCTTGAAGTCTGGTGGAGCCCGGCCAATGGCTGGGAAGGGGGTGAATGAAATGCATGATCAAATGTGCGGGGATTTCATTTAAAGAAAAAAAAAACAAATGCTTTTCAAAAGATTGAAGGAAGGAGGAAATGTCAGGAGAACGAGCGCGCGCGGGAACATTTGGCTCCTTGTGAGACCGTATCCTTTTAATGTATGTGTTATTATTGCTTTCCATTGTACATGTTACATGAATTCTTGATTTCTATATTAAGGTATGGGTTGGATTGTTGCTTATATGTCCGGAACTTTTAGCTCACTCCTTTAGTTTTGTTTTCCTTAGCAGGGGAAGACGCGCAAGGACGGAAATCTTGGCATAGACTAGCTTGGTCTAGTTTTGTTTGTTTTTTTGTAATGGTTCTCGCCCTAGTGCTTGGCACGGGCTGGTTGTATGGGGAAGTGAGAACCTTTGTATATTTGACGGTTGTACTTCCTTTTAAGATATCTATGTATATAAGTTTTGTTTAGATTGGATCGTTATTATGTTATTCATATGGTTATTCCGATGGTTGCTTGATGTGATTGACTGAGTCCCGGCGAGAGCTGGGCAGGCGGTCCGCCGAACCCTCTGGTTCGCCTTAGGGGGAGGTGGGGCTGTCACAGTCATCCCCTTTGAACTATCAGAACAATAATTTTCATTTGGCAGCCCCTGAGAATTGCAAACCCCACACTGGGGCAAATTTATTTTGAAAGAGAGATGATCGAAAAAATAGAGAAATCAAAAAGAAAAGAAAAACCCCATATTGGGGCAAATTTAGTTTTTTAAAGAAAAATGCAAAAGTGAGGAAAATGCAAAGAGAGAAAAATCCAATCAAATTGGGACAAATTTTCCTCAGTTTCGTTCAAAAATTGGAGACAATTTCAAAATGATGCAATCTCAGGTTTTTTCATACCTTTCATCAAATCTACTTTCAAGTTTCAACCTTTTTCAAAACACCCCACCGGACCTCATTGCAAAAACTCAAAGTTCTGGCTTTCGTCACTTGCTATATTTCTATTGGAAATTTTCTAATCAACTGGAAAGTGATGTCCATAATGCCTTCACCTAAATTTATGAGGGAAGAGCATTCTACTGATGCCAGAAATCTTCAATTCACATTCTTGAGTCAATAATGGTCAAGGTTTTCCATTATTTCTTAGGTGAAAACCCGAAAGGGCACCTCGAAAAAAAAAAGAAGAAAAAAAAAGAAAAAACAAGTACAAAAAAAAAAAGAAAAACAAAACAAAAAGGGTGGGGACGACCTTAGCTAAAACCCGAAAGGGCACTAAGGTAGGGTTTTCTCAAGAGCAGGCATGAGTTGAAACACCTGGTGACTCGGTTTATTTGGATTTCTCCTCATCTTTGTAGTGCTTTCACCAACATAGAACTCCGGAGCATAGATATTCAAAAGGGCCAAGAATGACGTTTCATGCCAAAGGCCACTTTATTTTGATTCTCTTTACAACGATGTTTTGCAATATTTTGCAATCATTTGTTCAATAAAGGTTTTGCATTGTACATTATCAGTTTATGGATAACATAATTATAATTCAATTTGTTTCTTCTGCATCTTGCATCATGATATCAAAATAGGTTTTGCATGATCATTTTATGTCATAAAAAAAGTCTTGCGCACAGTGTATGATCATAATCATTGGATTTGGGCAAGTGACAATCCCTTGATTTACTAAAAGAGTATTTGGATCTGTTTATCCCTGGGAAAGCACAATGGAACAACGAACAGTTGACAACCTTGATTCCAGACAGAGAAGTTTGTCTCAATGGAATGTCAGAAATCGAAAGTCTCAAAAGGGCTTGATGACAAAACAGCTTGCCGAACAAAAAATTGACATCATGGATGATAAGATTGGGAAAGGTCGCACGAAGACTCATGTTTACACGATTTTGCGAGCGGATACAATGATGGTGGCAATTTCTTTGTTTTTCTCTTTTGCAGGAAAGTTTCAAATGAAAATGACAGCACATCACACTGGGGCAAATCTTTGGATAATTTTTCAAGTAAGTCTGATATAGTTTCTTCATACATACCAGCATTTCATTCACATTGCCACAAAACATGCGTCAGTCCCACTAGTGAGCATTTCATTTGCATTGCCACTAAACATGGGTTAGTCCCACCAGTGAGCATTTCATTTACACTGCCACTAAACATGGGTTAGTCCCATTAGTGAGCATTTCATTTACATTGCCATTAAACATGGGTTAGTGTGACGCCCCCAATTCTCCTAAGGGCGAACCCGAGGGTATCGGCGGGTCACCTGCCCAACTCTCGCCAGGACTCACTCACTCGTAGCTCGAGAACATAACTTACATCTATAGAAAAGTAAAAACAAAACACAACAATTCAAACTTAATATATACATTGATGCTCAAACCCAGATACAAAGTTTCTACACACCCAAAATACTTTAAAATGTTTACAATTCAGGTACAAACAACCCTAGTCAAGTGCTAGCGCAAGTACCATTTCAAAACTTCAAAACTAGACTACTCTGTACAAGTCTCACGCCTCGCTCATACCCCCTGCTAAGGAAAACAAATGGAATGGGGTAAGCTATATGCTTAGTGAATAATCGGGGTTAAAAACGTAGATCACATCCAAATAAACAAGTAAATCAGGATATTTCACATCAATAATAGAAAGGTAACATCACAATGGTAGGATACGGGTGGCTCCAAAGCCAGTTTAATTCCCCGAGCTTGAACGCCTGTTGACACTCCGTCAACCAAAGTACACATGGTCCGTAGACTCCACTTAATTTCTCCTTTCACCTTATCAACTCCTGCTGGCCAGTCAACAGCACACAGCAGCTCGAGCGAAACAAAATCACTTAACTTTAATCAAAGTTTTAACAAAGAACGAAATCCCAAGGTTAGCATGGAACTAACTTCGACCAAACCCTGGCTGGCTCGAATAGTCCGTCTACCCTTGGAATCGGGTTGGAACCAAGCCCTGAGATATCCAATCTCTCAATAAATGATATCTCTTAACAAAGTACACAACAAAGTACTTACCCCCAACAGCACACAGCAAAAAGGGGTTCAACTCAAGTCATGTAATCACCCCCATCAGCACACAGCAAAAGGGTGATACTCAACATAAGACACGTATTCTCACATATGAAATCAAAACAAAGGATGGGTTTAAGTGGAGTGAGATAAAGTACACCCTCGCCTAAGTACCCATTTAACATATACAAAGCACTTTGATAATTTCACATCAATAAACAACCCAATTACTCACTTACAGGAGTTAGCTTGCAAATCAAGGCACTTTATACGAGTCCACCGACTCCGTCCGGTTCATCACTGCCTGTGACAGAAGATTATACTCAACTATTAGTGAATCGACCATCACAAATGGAAATAAATACTAAAATGATCAAAGCAGCAAAACGGCAAAGGAATACATGCGCACGTGAGCGGAAATGGCAACGGTATGAAAAAGGGTTACACGGTTTTGACTATAATTGTAGCTGTGGTTATCGGATCAAAATGTACTAGGTAGTGTCCCGAAACTTAGACAAAGAGTTACAACTTTCATGAAGACATCTCAACCCAGTTTTCAGTGGATCCAGGTCAAATTTGCAAAATACAGAACTAGAACGCCAAAGGCTAGTTTAGTCCTCTAGTGAAAATTTGGCGGCATGCCCCTTGTGTTTACCTATTTTCCAGCCATTTATGGCTTCAATATTTTCCTCAAACAGTCCCAAAGTCACACACAAAATAATCTCATTTCAATAGCCGTTCAATAGGCTCAATTTCGTACAAGTACAAAATCAAGTTAGGAAAATGTCCAGAAATGAAGTTTAAGTCATAAAACAAAACACAGATTTGACGTCGCTTAGCATATCGGACACAACCGAAGCTATGCTTAATGGATTAGGATGCAATTTATACCGTTTTGAAGCTAAGATAAAGAGCTACAACTTTGATGAAAACCACTTAGTCCAGTTCGCAGTGTATCGAGGTCAAAATTTCAAAGTACAGAACCAGAATCTCACATTCGGGCTAGTTAACCGCACTATGCATAACTGACAATAACTCAGGCTAACAAAGTCCGATTCAGATGTTTTTTGGGGCATTGGAAAGGTAAGACATAGAACTACAATTTTTGTGTTTTGGCCAAATGCTAATTCAGTACGGATCAGGGTGAACAGACGCGGTCAGATTGGTGAAATGTCAAAACTGGCCACAGAGCTCTACCTATGGCAGTCAGGGGTATTTTTATCTTTTTACAATGCTACAGTGTTCGGATTGAGCAGAAATTTTACAGGAAGCTATAAAATATCATTCCCTACAACTTTCATGTTTTGTACTAAGCCTAATTCGGCCCTCATCATGGTCAAACAAAACCAGGCAGAACAGAACAAAGAAGAATCTCAATTCTGGAATTTGAACTTTTTCACTAGAAATTCATATCCAACAAGTACTCAATCATCAAAACCATCAACTACTAGCTCAATAACATCAATTAAGAGGTAGATAACTATAATCAAAGCTGAAAATGTAAACCCTAGCTCCATATCCAACAAATCAATCAAAACTAACCAATTAACCGTCATAAGGCAAGATTAAGAGCTTCTAACTAAACTTTAACAAGATTAAAGAAGAGAAAAGGGATAGGCAGCCATGGTACCTTCCAAAGGTCCCTTGTAGGTAAGAAACACACCACTTTCTTCCAAATATTCTTCCACACAAATCTTGCCAAACACCACAAGGTAAGTTTAATCGGTTTAGTTTTCTTGTTTTCTCACTAAATCAAGCAAAACCCATGATGGATTGAAGCTCTCTTTCTCTTGTTTTTCCCTCTCTCTCTCACGGCTGCTAGGCTGAAAATGAAGGCTCAAATGAAGCTTCAAGAAGGTTAAAATGATAGAAATGAGTTTGGGTCAAAGGTGACAAGTGTCACACTTTGATTGGTAGTCGAATTTTGTTCTTTTCTCTCTTATTTTTGGTCCAATATTTCGGCTGCCTTGAGCATATTTTGGGGGCTGATTTTAATCAATTAATAGCAAGGAGATTAAGGTAATAAAGTAGTGTTCAAGTGGTGCACTCACTCGGTAACAAACGGTAACGGTCGGTTCAACCCGTTTTTTCTTAAATCGCGTATACTAGGGTTTTAACTTATAATTCAATAACTTATGATTCTTACTTCTAATCACACACTTAATATCATCTAAACTCACCCTTAATCACCAAATTTAGTGCACACATCTCACCAAGTGAACACGCGATCAAAATACGCAAAAAGCCCTAATTTACCCGAACTAAGAACTGCAGGGAAAATCCTTGATTCTATGGTTGATTGCAATTACTGAGGGTGTGAATGAGTAGTAAAGCTATTAGAAAGGAATAAATGCCAAATAAAAGGAATTTTAAGAAAAAAGTGAACGATTTTTACAATTTCGTTGATTACAATTTGGGTTTCGATTAAAATATAAGAGATTTAAGAAAACCGGTTAGTCACAAGTAACTAGGGTTTTTTATTAGACTTTAGGGTTTCTAGTCCCTTTAAAACAAATTTAAGGTTTTAAATCAAACCCAAAGAAATAAACTCCAGTATCTTCTTTACAAACAACCTCCTAACATTCGGTGCATCACAGTTAGTCCCACTTGTGAGCATTTCATTTACATTGCCACTAAACATGGGTTAGTGTGAAGACTCACAAAATTTATCTATTTTAAACTCCTAATTCTAACTCATTTAATTATTTAATTGCCTGTTTGCCCCGAATATAATTTTCTAACCTTTTTAGACCTAATTACATGGATCTATAGCTTAGTTATATTTTTAAAGTGACTTGTTTAAAAATTTAATTTTTGGAAGCTCGTTAAGTGAGAATAGTGAATACGCGTTTGGAGACAATAATCGATTCGAGGATACAATAAACTTGGAAAATTAGAGACTTGTACATTAGTCTTAAAATAGGTATTTTATGCCTAAGTGTTCAAGTGTTAGATAGTTATACTATCGTTATAAGAATTTCTTGAAATTTTCACTTTATCGCGCACAAATCGCAAGTACGCGTCTTTACGCGTGCGATCAATTGAGGGACTTTAGACCTTTATTTTTAGACCATTAAGAGTGAATAATAATAATATGATTGGAAGTGCATTAGAGGTTTAGTGCACAAGTGAAACAAACCCGAGAGGAATCGAGCACGAAACGTGCGCGTACGCGCAGGTGAGAGAGTTGACTTTTGAAACGATTTAGAGCCACACATTTTAGCTTCTCTTGGAAGCTTCATTGCAGCCCAAACACTCTCCTCTCTCTCTCATTCCAGCCGGCCAAAGGAGAAGGAAGAAACAAGATCCAAAAGCTCTCTATTTTCTTGCTCATTTCTTGTCCAAATCACCTCAAATTTTACGTACAACTTGCTAAACACTTGGTGAACAACATTAGCTAGGAAGAGAGCTTGCTTTCCACAGTTTTTTTGAGCTTCAAGAGGCCGAAAATTTCTGTCTTGTTCATCCAAAGAGGTAATGAACGATCAATCTCAAAAATCTTAGTTTATAGAAGTATATTACACTCATGAGCTCTTGGATTCTCATGGGTAGCTTTAAATTGTTAGAAATTTGGTGTGTGGGCTCTATGAACTCCCATTACGGTTGGATGGACTGATTTGATGAGTTATGATGTTGTTAATGTTGGTTTAGTGCTTAATTTAGTGGAATAATGTTGGGTTGTTGGTGGAAACTCAAAAGATGTGAAGAGGGAAATTTTTCCATTTCCATGACCTTTAGTGCATTTTTTGGTGGTTCTAATGACTTGTTTCTGATGTATATGAGTAATATAGGTTGTGTACGAAGTTTCATCAAAAAATTTCATGATTTGGTTGGTCAAATGATGTGTTTTCGGAAATCAGCAAAAACTGAAAATTTTCCCGTAACTGCTCTGGCAGTGTTTTTGTTTTGGCTATAACTTTTTACTCTGATGTCAAAATTGAGTTCCATTTATGGCACTGGAAACTAGACATTCCTAGCTTTCTAACGATATAAAATTCACATTTTGATTCCACCTGAGTAGTCCATACCAATCGTTCGAACATGACTGTCCTGTTTCGCGTCTACACTGGGCGCTCTGTTTTGAACAGCGAATTGATGCTCAAATATGAGCTAGCTGTGGACAGATTTTGAAAATTATTTCTACTAAGAAATTGTAGCTTTATGAATATGGTTTTCAACGCCACCAACCACGCTCAATTCCAAGTTGAATTGACTGCGTTGTGGCTGAAATTCGAAACTGACTCAGTGATGAAAAACCCTCTTTTGACTAGTTGGATGCCTAAATTTTGATTGGGGATTGTTGTTTCGAAATTCTTGGTGTTAACCACCTACCAAATGTATCTTGGATGTTTCTTATACAATTTCTACACAAATGAACCATGTTTGAGAGGTTTTTGTTGGCCAAACGTCTTGGAAAAAGGAAAACGGAACTACAAGGCAGTTTTGCCTTGGAAATTCTTGGAGTTTTAATGATTTGGTAAACTGACTTTCTATGCGAATTTTTGCATGAAAATTTACAGAAGAATAACCCTTATAAGGTAGTGTAATACTATCAAATTTGGTGCCATTCCAAGTCCATTTCGATGTCCAACTAAAGTACCAAAGCTCAAGCTTTAAACCTGGAAAACCCTTGTTTGAAGAGGAAATTTCAGTGACTTTGAGCCACTATATCTTAGTGCTCAAAACCCTGATTCTTGTTCTGCTTGTTGTGTTGTAAACTTTGAATGTAACTCTAATTGAGTTCTGAATTTCAGAGGCTAGTTCGCATTGTGTGAATTATGCCGAATTTCCAAACTTTGCCGAAAATCAACCCAAATCTGTCTTGGTATTCCAAAACAGCAACTTGAAGCCAAAATTTGAATGTCTTCCAATTTGAATCATGAAAAAGTGTCTTCTAGGAACTTTTAGCACTTCGGAAGTAATTTCCAACGGTACCAAATTTTCCAATTTTGGACCTACTGAGGGCAAGATCTGATTTTTCTAAGTTTGACGTGTAAAGCTGAAATTTACCGATTTCTTAGAAAATGAAATTTTGAGAATTCGTTATTCTTTCTTGATGATAATTGGTCGCTTTAAACTCGATTTCATGAAGGAAATCAGTTTTTCTTGTGTTAATAAAACCTCACTTTTCAACCTTTATTTTGCGTGGCTAAGGTTCTCGGTTTGAGGTATTGACTAGTCTACATGAGTGTAACTCCTTTCTTGATTAATGCGTGATTATGAGTGGAAAATGCTTATTAATTGCTTCAGGTACTCAAGCGAGTCATGAAGAGAATCTCGGAGGGGACAACTAAAGACTTTACTCGCTCAATTACTTTTGAATTGGTGAGTGTCAAGTGCATCACTTGTCGCGTTTACTTGATTTACCTTCTTATATACGTGAATATCACTTGATGAGACGAGTGTGTACTTTATCACACTCGCTCTCCTTTACTTGAACTTTACTTGCATTAACTTGGTTTTCAAAGTCGATTTGATTGAATCTCATCGACTAAAATATAATCGTTTTCGTGTGCATAGCATGTTATCGTGCGTGTCGTACATGTCGTGCGTGACGTGTTGTCAGGTGGAGTGAATCTCCTCGACTTATGGGGACGCCCAATTCTCTTATGTGAGAACCCGTATTTTCCCATTTTCTAGGTTTTATTATTTTTCATGGCTTGTTTTCTGCATTTTCGTGAGTAGGAAAAATTTCTAAATACTTTTAAAGAGCAGATACAATTTTTAGATGATTTTTCTAGTATCGAATAGGTTTTGAGAAATTAAGAGCGTATACCGGACGTGGGACCCACTTGTGCGAAAAGTTCGAAAAAATTCGGCCAACTAGGTTAAGTTTTGGATACTGGAATTAATTTATCGGGTGTTAAGAGATAAGTAGAGGATGCTAAGTGGATTGGTATGAGGGAGACAAAAGTTAGGCAAGCATTAAATGAGGTGACAAGTGTCACCATAGGATTGGTTCTTACATAAGACCACTATTCACCTTTTTCTATTTGGCCAAATAAATCACAAAATTAACCAAAATTTCACCATTTTCTCTTCTCTAGTGGCCGGCTCTTACTCTCAAGAAAGAAAGAAAGAAAACTCTCCAAGTTGCTTCAATCTTTGCTCCAATCTTCTAAATCAACCATTAGATTTTGTTTTTGCTCCATAGAAACACTTAAGGAAGTGATAGTGAGGTGTTGTGTGGAGTTATTTGGCAAGCTAAGAGGACTACTTGCTCTCTCTCTCTTGTTTCTAAGGTGAGTTGTGAAAAACCACCCTCCTCCCTTTATTGATGCTTAAATCATGATTAGTGGTAGTATGAGATGCAAGTTTATGGATTATTTCTTGATTTGTGGTTGAAGTGATGAAGTTTTATTATTTTTGGGGATTTTTCTGTTTTAATATGAACATGATTGTGTGGCTATATATGATGATTGGAAATGGTATATAATGATTCTAGAATGTGGAAAAAGTGGATAATTGCAACCAATTTCTGGTTTGGAAGAAATTGTAGAAAGTTAGGGTTTTATTGGGAACATTCTGCCCGGTTTTGTAGCTCCCAGTTAGAGGCCGAATTGGCCTTGGCTTAAAACATGAAAGTTTTAGGGAATGATATTTTAGAGGAGTCTACAAAATTTCAGGTCAATCGGAGTAGCGTAGAATGAGAAAAATCGAAATTATCCTTGTTGTCCTGGTTTTACCCGAATGTAAGAATTGCGCCTGTAATTGGTTGTTTTGGCTGGAATGGCTTCGGAATTGGTTGTTAAGGTCTTCTGATGAAATGTATCCCTGTTTCTTAGCTTCCAGTTGGTTTTGGAATTTCTGGATTTGGACTTCCGTAGGTTGATTTATGAGGTTTACACTAGAATGCATTCTGTGAATCTGTTTTTGCAGTTCTGGTGTAGTAGATTGCATTTTTGACCTGGTTACACTCAAAACTGGGTTAAGTGACCTTCTGTAATATTGTAGCCCTATCTTTTAGCTTCGAAAGGGTGGGTCTTGCACCATCATCCGATAATCTTAGTGCCTTTGGTACCATTACCGCAAAATGAGGTCGAAAACTGTTTTTTCAGGGTCAAAGCTAGTTTCATTTCCGGATTTTCTGGTTTTCTCTAATGCTTGTATATGCTTATGGAACCCTATTGGGGTCATATTTGGCATTGGTTTATGACTCGTTATCGAGTCTCATTGTACTTGTTTGCATGTTTTAGGGCGTGACGTTGGTGCACGACGTTCTTTTGACGGAAGTGCATGAAACCTCATTTGCAAGTTTGGTGAGTGTACTACTCACTTGTGTGTTACCATATGGCTTTGATATTTGACTTGATGCGTTGAATGTTAATTGATTGAAGTGAGAGCGTACTTTATCACTCTCACTTATTGTTTATCATGTTATTGGAATGGTACATGAAATGTTACATGAATTGTTACATGAAATGTTGGTGTCGATTGGATGAGTATCCAATGACTACAATTGTTATCTTTGAGCTCAACCCCATTGGTAGTTGATTGAATCGAGCCGGCGAGGGCTTGGTCGTGCCAATTGATGTGCCTTGGGGAAAAGTTATATGGAATCTTGTAGTATGAGAGACTCTCGATTCCGGTTTACTCGAGTAATACCAAAGTGCAAGTGTTTGGAGTTCGGGCCCGGTAGGGGGATGTTAGGTGGATGGAATGGAAGTAAAGTGAAGTCTACGGTTGGTTACTTTTAAACATTGACGGAGAGTCAATGAGCTTCGATCAAGAATGCAAACGCGGAAAAGGGCTCTTGAGAGCCGCCTGTATCCTTTTATCACCACCATGAATGTGTGCCTTTGTTTACTTTTGATGACTTTGAATGAAAAGCTTAATGCTTATATGAACTTGGTTGTTTGAGTGGTACTATCTCACTGGGCAACTAGCTCACCCCGTTCCTTTTGTTTTCCTTACAGGAATCTGACTGCTTTTGGAATAACTTTTGATAATTGGTTGCCGAATGAACTAGATGAATATCTCTTTTGTATAGTTTACGAATTGAAACCCTAAATGTGCCTTTGGGGCCGTTTTCACTTTTATTTTGGCAACCGTACATGTATAAATTTTTGAGTAACTTTCATATGCCATTTTGGCTTGTAAACACTGAATTTGATGTTGTATATGTATCTTTGATGTTTGGTTGGCGCTGACGGGTCGGTTACTATTCATGGCCGACTCCGGATTTCATTTTTTTTATTTTGGATTATTTTGCCATTTTGACTTGTTTGCACGCGTTATAAGTTCCGGAACGCAATAGATCGCTCTAAACTGCACCGTTAGTCCTGGCGAGAGCTAGGCAGGCTGTCCGCTAACCCCTTTGGTTCGCCTTAGGGGAAGGTGGGGCTGTCACAGGTGGTATCAGAGCCACTTCGTGTGGTCTCTGCGCGGAGTGAGCTTGGGCCAAGTGGTGTTATGGTCCTGCTTTTGGTGAAGGTGTCAAAAAGGGTTAAGTGCTCTTTTGAGCATAAGTTATGAACGGGGCATGTTATAAGTGTAAAACTCTTTATCATGAAACTTGAGGAAGATAGATATGTATGTCGGGTAGAAATCTATAATATGGATGATTTACGCTTGGGACCGGCCGGCTCGAGTTGTGAATTATCTTAAATGGTATTCTTGCGCCCGGATACGAAAGAGATGAGAGTCTAGGTTAGAAAGAATTGGGCGAACTAGAAATTGCGATTCTATATATGACTTTGTATGTACCTGACTGACTGTTCTGTATACTTGTTGATCCTGTTATGTGTTCTCTGTATATGTGTTATGTGTTTAAATGCTCTACGAGGGAGTTGAGTAGTTAATTGTTCTTGTTTACTTGTTCCTGTTTAGTGCTGCGAAAAGGAGGGGTTAGGTGCCCTTTAACAGTATATTTATTTTGTGACCGATCTTAGATTATATGGAAGGCACACGTAGTGGACGGGGGCGTGGGCGCGGGAATAGGCAACCTACGCCAGACCGGGGTGCTGGGGAAACCTCGTCTGGACCCCATCCTGAACCGAGAGTTGACCCCAATGTACAGATAGCTGCCGCTATGCAGCAAATGACAAACCTGCTGGCACAAGTGGTGCAGCAACAAGGCCAGAATCCAAACCCTAATCTGGGAAACCCTGGAAACCCTGGCAATCATGTTGAGAGCGAAGACAGAGCTCTTGAACGATTTCAAAAGTTTGCTCCACCCAAGTTCATTGGGGGACCGGATCCGGATGTCGCCGAAAGGTGGCTCGAACAGATGGTCGATATTTTCGCTGCCCTGCACTATACCGAAGAACGGCAGGTGACTTTTGCCATTTTCCAGCTGGAAGGGGCGGCCCGCTCCTGGTGGAATGTCATTCGGCAAAAATGGGAGCGGGAACAAATGCCCAGGACTTGGGTAAATTTTATGAGAGAGTTTAACACGAAATTCTTCCCTCCTCTAGTTCAGGAGAGGAAGGAAGATGAGTTCATCCGACTCCGCCAAGGAGCTCAATTGGTGGCGGAATACGAGAGCCAGTTCACCCTCCTGTCCAAATTTGCGCCTGAGTTGATTGTGACGGAGCAACGGGTAATTAGGCGTTTTATCCAGGGCCTAAACGTGGAGATTCAGAAGGACCTCGCAGTGGCTCAAATCAATGCTTTTAGCGAGGCCGTTGAGAAGGCCCAATGGGTAGAGAGTGCCAGATTGCAAGTAAGAAACTTCCAGGCGAAAAAGCGAGGATTTCCTGAAAGTAGTTCGGGGCAGGGGGATGAGAGTACCCCTTCCAAGTTTGGGCGAGGAACTGGAGAAGAAAGGATGCCGGGAGTGTCACGAGAGAGCCCGTCACGAGGCGGCCAAGTGGGGAGAGGCCAGAGAGGAGGCTCGGCTTCTGCAGCACGCGGACCTTGCGGGTATTGCGGAAAGCCAAACCACTCGGAGGACAATTGCTGGAAGAAGGAGGGAAAATGTTTGCGCTGTGGAAGTGCAAACCATCAGCTCGCTACTTGTCCAATCCTATCACGAGATGGAAAAGGGAATCAGCAAGCGACGAAGACTAATTCCGAACCGGCCAAGGGGGAAGGGACCAAATCTAAGGTAGCGGCTCGAGTGTATTCATTGGAACCACAACAGGTCCCCGATTCTCCTGAAATTGAGGAAGGTATGATTTTGGTATTCCACAGATTTGCGGGAATCTGAGTAGATTCCGGTGTTACTCATTCATTTGTCAACCCCAATTTTGATGGACGATGTCGCGCCCCACTTTTGAGTAGTGAAAGTAGTGTGCGGGATATGTATGTGAACGTGTGTGAAAATGAAAATAAAAGGCCGTGGGATTGTGAAATGCGACGGTTTGGCCAAACAAAGTTCAAAAAGGGTTTTTGAATGGAAAATGGAGTCGCCACTTGGTATAGAGTTAGGGTGTACCAAGTCACCCAAAAAGTGATTTTTTGGAAAGAAAAGTAAACAAACCCTTTTTAAAGAACTCTTAGGTCTACGTAACCAAAGGGATCGGGGGTCACATTTGATAATGGAGAAGGCAAAGGCAAAGCCTAAGGCATTCCCTTACCCTAGCCAAAGCTAGTTGCGTGACTTAGCCCTTTTTTTCTTAATTCTTCTACCCAAAATATGTGTTGCATGTTGGATGTGACTAATGGATATGAAAAAAAATGCAATCCTAAATCTAAAATGTCTCTTATGAGGCTTTTTGGTCCCAATCACATGAGTTGTGATGGCCAATAAGGGAAACTCTCATAGAGGTCACGGGTAATGCAAATGAAGACCCAAATACGAGTGCAAGTGTGAAAATGTGAGAATAATGCAAAATAAAATAAAACAAAAACAAATGTAAGTGCAAGTGTGCAAACGTAAGAAAAGTGCATGTGTGCCAATTGAGAAAATAAAGGTGTTTGTGTGCAAGTGAATGAAAATATGGTATAATGGTAGTAAATGCATCTAAGTACAATTGGGTGCAATTTGTGAGGTAGAAAATAAATAAGTGAGAGGGAAAGAAGAGAAGTGTGTGAACATGGCATGTGGAGTGAGAAAAATATAAGTAGTGAGAAAATGTAGATAAAAAATGAAAAAATGATATGGTAAAATGGAGGTGCATGAACCTAGAGGAGTGCATCAAGTCGGGTACGGGAATGACTTCTAACTTCATGATTTTTAATTTTCCCTTTGATTAGAAGGAAGAACTAGCGTGCTAAGGCTATTTTGTAGCCACACTCGCTCGTTTCCCTTACCAAAAGGGGACTCTCAAGCAAATGTACCCTATAACTAGCATGAAGATGCAAAAACCTAAACTGAAGGGGAAAGGATTGGAGGATCATGCCAAATGCTAGAAAATTAAGAAAAATGTATGAAATGTAGTGAAACATGCAAGTATGTACTAACGAGAGGGGACGGCCTATTGGGTCTAGCATTGGACTTGTGACGGCCCCACCTCCCCCTAAGGCGAACCAGAGGGTTCTCACACTTATACTTTTCGGGGCGTCACAATCTCCCCTCCTTAAAAGAATGTCGTCCTCGACATTCCATCTTGTACCAAATCAAGTCGAGACATCCCGCAAGGATCACTAATATGGCAAACCAAACCCACAGTCCGGCATCCTAAACTTCAAGCCTAGGATACACTACAGAGATCTGAAGCCTAAGCTCTGATACCAACTGTGACGGCCCCACCTCCCCCTAAGGCGAACCAGAGGGTTCTCACACTTATACTTTTCGGGGCGTCACAGGACTAGCCCTTTTCTAAAATTCTCTCACAAGCATTGGACTTGCGAGAGCTCGAGGGGAAAGACCGTGGCCAGCGTTGGACTAGCCATGGTGACGCATTCGTCCATCACATTCATCTATGACTATAGAAAGCAAGTAGACATGCCAATCACCTATAAACACGTAGCACATAACACTTAGCATGCTCGACTAAATGCAAGAGCCTAATAAAGCAAATTAACATGTAGCAACAAAAGCAAGCAATCAAGCTAATGAACCTATTACATTGGCTAACTAAAACAAATGGGGAAGGGGAAAAGTGAATAAAAATGCTCTCCAAGCCCTATCTATTACAAGCCAAGAGGTGTACACATACCCCATAAAAGAATAACTTAATAAAAGCAAAAGTAAATGAAATAAATGAAAGGAATTAAGGAAAAGTAAGGAAAGCAAAGTAGACATGCAATTCTCACTTAGCACGTTGGATCACATAGGGGAGAGACAAAAAAGATAAAAGAAGTTATACCTCTCTTGAGTTGATGCCCTAACGAAGTGAAATTACTAATTTACCCTTCAAAACAATAAAATGGTCAGGGTACCAATTTAATTAAGAACATTAAAGAAAATATGCAAAACACAAGCTCACTTGGTCATAAAGCTCTTAAAATCATGAATTAAGTGCAATTGAAACAAAGCATAGTAATTAATTGAAGCAAACAAGCAATTGAGTTGAAAAATTGAAACTGCCAAGGACCAAATTGAGGACATTATTCAATTGGTTGGGTCATAGTAAAACAAAAGGGGACTTGAGGGGTAAAAATACAATTTTTGAAAGCTATTTTACATGCATGCAAGTCACGTAAGAAAAGCTCTCTTCTGTAACATTCATTCGAATTTTTCTGCACATTCAAGCTTTCAAATGCAGATTTCATACAAAGCCTTTAAACAAAAACTAGCAAAGACAATCACTCAACATCACTTGACAACTAGACACCTTGATTAACACAACCCAATCATGAACGCCAAACCATTAAAGATCAAAGGAGGAACCAAACAGCAAACATATATGCGGCAACAGAAAAGCAAACACCGGCTATCTAAGTTTCTTGAATGGAACTTCATTATTTAACTAAGATGTCTATGCAAAGTAACCCAACGAAGCCACTGAATCATCACCCAAAACGCAAATGCTATACCTTCAACCCATCCTACCATCTTCAAAATACGTTCATGCCTTTCTAACCAGAGTACAACTAGTTATGAAAAACTGCAGCAAAGATGCCAAAGAAAGGACCCACGGCAAACATGCACAGGATACACCAATTGACAAACAAAACTGAAACTTGAACAAAACAAGAACCTTAGCAACAAAGCAAATGATCATTGCTGCAACTTTCTTATGCTTAGCTATCTCGCGTGGCAGATTCACAAGCCTCTCAAACCAAAACCCGACCTCGAGCCCCTACCAAACTTATGGTTCCAAATACTCTGTCGGGCATACACAATCACACACCGAATGCAAAGCTGACAAAAGTTATCATGCAAATGGGTAGTTGTGTAACAGCTTTAGGAGCTGTTAACTTTCATGAATTGCAAAGCTGTAGTGCAGCAAATTTAACAAAAGATTGCTCCAGCTAACATGGAATTCACGGTTTCATGCAATAAGAAAGGAGACTTTGAATCACAAGAGGCAGGTTTAAATCATCACTAGAAGAACACGAACGAAGGAGAACAAACAGAAAGGCGGACATGCAATTGACAAGGAAACGTCTGTGACATTTGAGTTTCTTTCTGCTGCAATTCTTTGCTAACCAAACATTACTAACGACTCAACCAACAACCATTTGGAGTAAAATACAAGTCCACCAAGCATGCTTTCCACTTTCACCTTGAAACTTTAGGCGTTAACACATAAGAGTCCGAAGGATAACCATGCAACTTGAGCAAATTTCTAAAGCTTATCTTATGCTTTGACGTTTAGCAAACCCCCGCAACAGCAACAAAATTTAACAGTGAAGCAATACGGATTCAACCTTCAAGTTTGTCATCAAGCTGTGATTAAAACATACAAAAGAAAAGAAAATCTGGGCTGGGGGAAAGCTTGTTCAGATTTATTCATGTCACTCTTACAATTTCCTGAGTTTTCATCGAGCTTGCGGTATATCAGATCCAATGAACAACTTTGGAGTAGAAAGCTTTCCAACTCAATAATAACCTCCAGACGAAATTTATAACAAAAAAACAAACAAACCCACTGGTCTGCTATAGGGAACAAAACAGCAAAGAGAGACTCGGGTAACAAGAAATAGTCATGACTATCAGTGCAAGCTTTCAAAAGGAATGGGATTTAAAAGCTACCAAAGGAACGAAGATTAGGCGGCTGTAATATCAGCTCCGGCACATAAACATTCTTAAACCAGAGAAAACCCACAGACCACATTCATTTCATTTTGGAGGAAAGAAAAGGCGAAACTGATGGCTTTGTAAATTCTCAATCACACCAGTTTGAAACGCACGCAGCTACTTACAATCGGAAAAACGAAATCTTTAGTGAACATGAAACGCAAAAGGAAGGAAAATGAACAACGAAACAGCAAAGCTTCACAAGGTCACGCAATACACGCTTTAGGGAGATTCTGGAATTTAAAAGAGGGGACCGGCTTACAGTGATGGTGCTTCCTTGTAGTGAAGACGATAACGGTCAGGAGGGTTAGCAGCTCCAATGGTTCTCCTTGCTCTCCGCCGCAGCTCTATTTCTCTTGTTCCAGACCTTCTCCGAGCGTTTTTCCAGCCGTCAGTCCTCTCTCCTTCTCTTTCTCACGAAAGCTCTCTCCTTTCCCGTTGTTTCTTGCCCAAACTCTGGAACCCTTGCCTCTAGCGTCCTATCTTTTCCCAGACTTCCTCAGATTCTCCAGCCCAGCCGCCAACTAGCCTCTCCTGCTTTCACAGCCGAAAACCAGCTCTCGGGTTTCCCTTCTTTTCGTTTCTCTTCAGCCCCGAAACCCTCTTGCTCAGCTTTCCTTTCCTTTTTCCCCTCAACCTATGGCTACCTCCCCTTTCAGCTCCCTCTCTCTCACTCTCCCTCTTGGTTTTTCTTTTTCCGTCCCCAGAACCTCCCTCTAGATATTTCAGCCGTCCCTCTCTCCCTCATTTCACAGCTTTTTTCTCCGTTTTCTTGGTTCTCTCGGTTTTTCTATCCCTTTTCTTAACCCGCCGCCAACCCCCAAAACTCCCCCAGACTCCCGCTGCCTCAATTCTTTTTCTGCCTTTTCTATTTATACCAAACACCCATCCTCAAACCCTCACCTCAAAGGTGAGGATGAGAGTGGAGGTTTGCTGGGCATCTAGGGCCATCCGATGGATGTTGTCCTAGAAAGATTAAAAATGAACGGAAACCAAATGGAGCTGCAATCCCTTTCGTACTGATGCCGCATGGATGGACCCTTTTTTTTAAAAAATAATAATTTAACAAAATATAAAGAAAAATAACTAATTAAGAAAGATTGAATAAAATGAGCGGAACTAGGCATAAAAAGATAAAAATGAAATGCTAATTTTCTTTCTCTTTTCTTCTTTTTTTTTCCTTAATTAAATAACAATGAATTTAAATCTAAAATAACTAAAGCATATTTTTGTGAATACTTTTCTTTTCGAGAAATTCTATGCTAAAATGGCTTAAAATAAAAAACTAAAAAACTAAAAGTAAATAAAAACTAACACGACAAATAAAAATAAATAGTAAATGAAATTACACTAAAATTTGGTGTCTACAGACGAAATAGATACCACGCTTGCTTGGGTAGTAGTATTCCTATGGGGAATCATCGTTTGAGCATTGGTATGGTTTGTAAGGATCGCAACGTTTGGGTAGGAGAGAGAATAGTGTTCACGCGGAAGAAAAAAATGGAAAAAAATCATGGGATAGAAGAGGCTACCTGGGAGGTGAAAAAGGAATACCCTGAACTGTTTGTGAACCAAGGTGAGAAATTTCGAGGGCGAAATTCATTTAAGAGGGAGAGAGTGTGAGAACCCGTATTTTCCCATTTTCTAGGTTTTATTATTTTTCATGACTTGTTTTCTGCATTTTCGTGAGTAGGAAAAATTTCTAGATACTTTTAAAGAGCAGATACAATTTTTAGATGATTTTTCTAGTATCAAATAGGTTTTGAGAAATTAAGAGCGTATACCGGACGTGGGACCCACTAATGCGAAAAGTTCGGAAAAATTAGGCCAACTAGGTTAAGTTTTGGATACTGGAATTAATTTATCGGGTGTTAAGAGATAAGTAGAGGATGCTAAGTGGATTGGTATGAGGGAGACAAAAGTTAGGCAAGCATTAAATGAGGTGACAAGTGTCACCATAGGATTGGTTCTTACATAAGACCACTATTCACCTTTTTCTATTTGACCAAATAAATCACAAAATGAACCAAAATTTCACCATTTTCTCTTCTCTAGTGGCCGGCTCTTACTCTCAAGAAAGAAAGAAAGAAAACTCTCCAAGTTGCTTCAATCTTTGCTCCAATCTTCTAAATCAACCATTAGATTTTGTTTTTTCTCCATAGAAACACTTCAGGAAGTGATAGTGAGGTGTTGTGTGGAGTTATTTGGCAAGCTAAGAGGACTACTTGCTCTCTCTCTCTTGTTTCTAAGGTGAGTTGTGAAAAACCACCCTCCTCCCTTTATTGATGCTTAAATCATGATTAGTGGTAGTATGAGATGCAAGTTTATGGATTATTTCTTGATTTGTGGTTGAAGTGATGAAGTTTTATTATTTTTGGGGATTTTTCTGTTTTAATATGAACATGATTGTGTGGCTATATATGATGATTGGAAATGGTATATAATGACTCTAGAAGGTGGAAAAAGTGGATAATTGCAACCAATTTCTGGTTTGGAAGAAATTGTAGAAAGTTAGGGTTTTATTGGGAACATTCTGCCCTGTTTTATAGCTCCTAGTTAGAGGCCGAATTGGCCTTGGCTTAAAACATTAAAGTTGTAGGGAATGACAATTTAGAGGTTTCTACAAAATTTCAGGTCAATCGGAGTAGCGTAGAATGAGAAAAGTTGAAATTACCCTTGCTGTCCTGGTTTTACCCGAATGTAAGAATTGCGCCTGTAATTGGTTGTTTTGGCTGGAATGGCTTCGGAATTGGTTGTTGAGGTCTTCTGATGAAATGTATCCCTGTTTCTTAGATTTCAGTTGGTTTTGGAATTTCTGGATTTAGACTTCCGTAGGTTGATTTATGAGGTTTGCACTAGAATGCGTTCTGTGAATCTGTTTTTACGGTTCTGGTGTAGTAGATTGCATTTTTGACCTGGTTACACTCAAAACTGGGTTAAGTGACCTTCTATAATATTGTAGCCCTATCTTTTAGCTTCGAAACGGTGGGTCTTGGACCTTCATCCGATAATCGTAGTGCCTTTGGTGCCATTACCGCAAAATGAGGTCGAAAACTATTTTTTCAGGGTCAAAGCTAGTTTCATTTCCGGATTTTCTGGTTTTCTCTAATGCTTGTATATGCTTATGGAACCCTATTGGGGTCGTATTTTGCATTGGTTTATGACTCGTTATCGAGTCTCATTGTCTTGTTTGCATGTTTTAGGGCGTGACGTTGGTGCACGACGTTCTTTTGACGGAAATGCATGAAACCTCATTTGCAAGCTTGGTGAGTGTACTACTCACTTGTGTGTTACCATATGGCTTTGATATTTGACTTGATGCGTTGAATGTTAATTGATTGAAGTGAGAGCGTACTTTATCACTCTCACTTATTGTTTATCATGTTATTGGAATGGTACATGAAATGTTGGTGTCGATTGGACGAGTATCCAACGACTACAATTGTTATCTTTGAGCTCAACCCCATTGGTAGTTGATTGAATCGAGCCGGCGAGGGCTTGGTCGTGCCAATTGATGTGCCTTGGGGAAAAGTTATATGGAATCTTGTAGTATGAGAGACTCTCGATTCCGGTTTACTCGAGTAATACCAAAGTGCAAGTGTTTGGAGTTCGGGCCCGGTAGGGGGATGTTAGGTGGATGGAATGGAAGTAAAGTAAAGGCTACGGTTGGTTACTTTTAAACATTGACGGAGAGTCAATGAGTTTCGATCAAGAATGCAAACGCGGAAAAGGGCTCTTGAGAGCCGCCTGTATCCTTTTATCACCACCATGAATGTGTGCCTTTGTTTACTTTTGATGACTTTGAATGAAAAGCTTAATGCTTATATGAACTTGGTTGTTTGAGTGGTACTATCTCACTGGGCAACTAGCTCACCCCGTTCCTTTTGTTTTCCTTACAGGAATCTGACTGCTTTTGGAATAACTTTTGATAATTGGTTGCCGAATGAACTAGATGAATATCTCTTTTGTATAGTTTATGAATTGAAACCCTAAATGTGCCTTTGGGGCCGTTTTCACTTTTATTTTGGCAACCGTACATGTATAAATTTTTGAGTAACTTTCATATGCCATTTTGGCTTGTAAACACTGAATTTGATGTTGTATATGTATCTTTGATGTTTGGTTGGAGCTGACGGGTCGGTTACTATTCATGGCCGACTCCGGATTTCATTTTTTTTATTTTGGGTTATTTTGCCATTTTGACTTGTTTGCGCGCGTTATAAGTTCCGGAACGCAATATGTGACAGCCCCACCTCCCCCTAAGGCGAACCAGAGGGTTCGGCGGGCCGCCTGCCCGGCTCTCGCCGGGACTCAGTCGTTCACTAAAGTCCTCAAACGAATTACAAGAATAAACCTCAAATATACATCACATGGTCCACAAATATACATCCAAGTCTCCAATAGTTACATGTCACAATTGCAGCGGAAACAATTCCCAACTATACATAAAATGATTCCAAATCCAAATTGTACAACATAAAGGCCATCCATTCACATGAATAAGCACCACAAGCCTTCCTTCGCTTTGAGCCCTGTGGAGGGGAATAAAATATTTTTGGGGTGAGCTAGAAGCTCAGCGAGTAACCAGTAAAATCAGTAATCAAATCGGTTTAACAATAGTTCATCTCAATGATGTCATAAATCAAATGATAAGTCCAGAAACAATTACGACATTTACAAAACATTAAATATGGAGTATCAAGAATTCAAGAAACATTTACAATGGAAAGCGATAGTAACATTCATTAAAAGGATACGGGTGGCTCTCAAGCCAATTCTTTTGTCGAGTTTGATCACTGGTTGACCCTTAAGATCCTGAGCTACACAGCTCACTTCTCTTGCCCAAGTCACGAGCAATAAATGCTCTAAAATATTTTTCAAGCAATAAATGCTCTAGTTCAAGCAATAAATGCTCTCAAGCAATAAATGCTCTGGTTCAAGCAATAAATGCTCTAGTTCAAGCAATAAATGCTCTGGTTCAAGCAATAAATGCTCTCAAGCAATAAATGCTCTGGTTCAAGAAATAAATGCTCTGGTTCAAGCAATAAATGCTCTGGTTCAAGCAATAAATGCTCTGCAAGTATTCACAAACCATGAATGCTCTATAACAAATCATAAAAATCATATTTCACAGGTATTAATAGCAACTAATGGGGTTTAGATCGAGTGCGATAAAGTATACCCTCGCCTAAGTGCCCATTCATAGTAAACTCATTTTTGTATTGAGTTACACAGAAATCCTGCTCACTCACATACAAGCACGCATGATATGCAATCGAATAATTAATGCAAGAAACATTTCACAAGTACTTTGGAAATAGTTTAGGGTCACTCACCTCCATGGCTCAGAAACCATCCATCATATAACATTGCCTTGCTCAAACCCAAGTCTTAGATCACAAACTCAATGCAAACAAATCCTTTAAAAGTTCGGACAACACTTCCCCTAAATTTGCTAACTTTTCCAGCCATCATGGCTTCATTATTTCCTCATTCCAACCCAAAGGTACACACACAACAACAAGTTCATCCAATAGCCATTCAGCAAGCTCCAAGTAGTACTAGTACAAGTCAAGCTAGGGAAAAGTCCGGAAATGAAAGTTAAGCTCAAAACCAGAAAAACAGTTTTGACGTCATTTTACGGTAATGGTACCAAAGGTACTACGATGATCAGATGAAGGTGCAAGACCCACCGTTTCGAAGCTAAGAGATAGGGCTACAATATTGAAGAAGGTAACTCAACCCAGTTTCGAGTCTAACCAGGTCAAAAATGCAAGATACTATACCAGAATCACAAAAATAGATTCACAGAACGTATTCTAGCGGAAACATCATAACTCAGGCTCTCCAAGTCCAAATCCAGAAATTCCAAAACCATCTGAAATATAAGAAACAGGGATACATTTCATCAGAAGACCTCAACAACCAATTCGGAAGCAATTCTAGCCAAAACAACCAATTACAGTCGCAAATCCCAATTTCGGGTAAAACCAGAACAGCAATAGTAATTTCGACTTTGCTCACTCTACGCTACTCCGATTGACCTGAACTTTTGTAGGCTCCTTTAAAATATCATTCCCTACAACTTTCATGTTTTAATCCAAGGCCAATTCGGCCTCTATATAGGACCTAAAAATTCGGACAGAATGTTCATCACAAAACCCTCACTTTTCAATTTTTGGTCCAAAACAGAAATTGGTTGCAATTGTCCACTTTTTCCACCTTCTAGAATCATTATAAACCATTTCCAATCATCATAGATAGCCACACAATCATATCCATATGAAAACAGAAAAATCCCCAATAATTATAAAACTTCATCAATTCAACCAAAACTCAAGAAATAATCCATAAAACCATCTCTTTAGCCATCACAAGTCTCTAATTTAGCATAATCAAGAACAAAGAAAGGATGGCTAGACATGATACCTTCAAATATCAAGAAAGGTGATGACTTAGGGATTTTTCTTCCAAAACAACTCCACCAAGAGCTTCAATCTTCCTTAGCTAGCAAGTTTTATGGAGTGATTTGCAATTTAATCGGTTGGAACTCAAGATTTGGACAAGAAATTGAAGTGCAAGATGATGGATTTTCTCTCTCTTTTTCTCTCAAAATTTCGTCCAAGACAAGCTAAAATGGAGAGAAATTGGGTCCAAATTGGTTTTAGTAAAGTTAGAAAAGTCTTGGTCAAAAGTAAAGGTCCAATGGTTTTGTGACAAATGGTCCTTTAGGGTTTTAATCTTATCTTTTTGTCTCTCCAATACAAATATCTTAACACATTGTAAAATAATATCACTTAATACAAAATTCCAACAAGTTGTCAAAAATATAATGCATTTACCGCACTTGCGGGTCCCACATCCAAAATACGCTTTTAATTTCTCAAAAACTAACCGATACTAGAAAAATCATTTTAAAACTGTCTTTGCTCATAACTTTATCTGGGGAATTTTTCTAATCAAGAAAATGTAGAAAAGGCGGGCGTTTAAAAAATAAACCCTAGAAAATTAGAAAATTTCCGGGTTCTCAAACTCATTTTTTTTTCGGGGCGTCACAATCTCCCCTCCTTAAAAGAATGTCGTCCTCGACATTCCCTCTTGTACCAATCAAGTCGAGACATCCCGCAAGAATCACTAATATTGCAAGCCAAACCCACAGTCCGGCATCCTAAACTTCAAGTCTAGGATACACTACAGAGATCTGAAGCCTAAGCTCTGATACCAACTGTGACAACAACCAGTGATCAGACTCGACAAAAGAATTGGCTTGAGAGCCACCTGTATCCTTTCAATGAATGTTACTATCGCTTTCCATTGTAAATGTTTCTTGAATTCTTGATACTCCATATTTAATGTTTTGTAAATGTCATAATTGTTTCCGGACTTATCATTTGATTTATGACATCATTGAGATGAACTATTGTTAAACCGATTTGATTACTGATTTTACTGGTTACTCGCTGAGCTTCTAGCTCACCCCAAAAATATTTTATTCCCCTCCACAGGGCTCAAAGCGAAGGAAGGCTTGTGGTGCTTATTCATGTGAATGGATGGCCTTTATGTTGTACAATTTAGATTTGGAATCATTTTATGTATAGTTGGAAATTGTTTCCGCTGCAATTGTGACATGTAACTATTGGAGACTTGGATGTATATTTGTGGACCATGTGATGTATATTTGAGGTTTATTCTTGTAATTCGTTTGAGGACTTTAGTGAACGACTGAGTCCCGGCGAGAGCCGGGCAGGCGGCCCGCCGAACCCTCTGGTTCGCCTTAGGGGGAGGTGGGGTTGTCACACAATAGATCGCTCTAAACTGCACCGTTAGTCCTGGCGAGAGTTGGGCAGGCAGTCCGCTAACCCCTTTGGTTCGCCTTAGGGGAAGGTGGGGCTGTCACATCTTAGCCAATCTTGCAACTCGAGCCTGCATGGGCCTGGTCGAGAAGCTTGATAAACCAAGAGAATAACAAAACACAACTTGATCTTTTGAGATCTTGGTCGGCATACTCATGGAGTATCGCCCTTTTCGTGCGTGTTCTAAAAATCAAAATTTGATCTCTTGAGATCTCGTTCGACATACTCGACGAGTATCCCCTTTTCGTGCGTGTTTGGTTACGAATCCGAGAGGGTGGAATATTGGCCGGAGGAAGTAATAAGTGAAGTTTCAATGGATATAATACCCACCCGGATGACGGAGTGTCATCACGAGGGGGTATCGGATCGAGCCGTGGCGAAGAAAGTGGAAAATAGCTCCTGAGAGCTCCTATATCCTTGAATTGTTTCTGTTTACTTTTCTCGCTCGAATTGTAATTTACTTGAATATTATTGTTCTACTTGAATATTGGGATTGTTACTTGGACAACATGCTTGCATATGTGTTTTCTTGGCCTCACGAGCAATTACTCACCCCGTAGATTTGTTTTCCTTAACAAGAATGGATAGAGTGAAATTCGGTGGAACCCTTTTGATATACTTTTGTATTAGGGTTTCAAATGTAATCGACTAGACATTTTGGCTGTTGTATATTTTGAAAATTGATGTATCTTTTGGATCCTAATGTAAGAATTGGGTAACTGATGTATATTGAACTCGTGGTGTAAGACTTGGATATTCGATTATGGAAGCGACTTTTCCTTATTAGACTAGTATTAATTGTTATATATTGTTATGTTTGAATCGATTTGTCTCGAGTCCTGGCGAGAGCTGGGCAGGTGTTCCGCGGATACCTTTGGGTTCGCCCTAGGGAGAAGTGGGGGCGTCACAGTTGGTATCAGAGTTTAGGCTTTAGATCTTTGTAGTGTATCCTAGGCTTAAAAGTTTAAGATGCCGGACTGTGGGATTGGTTTGAAAGTTTAGTGACTACTTGTAGAGATAAAAATCAGAGCAGTTTCGCGTGGTCTCTGCGCGGAGTGAGTTTGTGCCAAGTGGTGATATGGTCCCAATTATGTGAATATGTATAAAGGACTAAGTGTTCTTCTTATGCGTAAGTTGTGAACTACGAAAGTGGTAAGCGTAAAACCTTTATCATGCTACTTGAGGTAGATAGATATGTACGTCAGGTAGGGATCTTAAACTTATTGATTTGCACTTGGGAGCGTACGGCCTGAGTTGCTAATTCTCTTAATTTTGGTTTCTTGTACTTGAGTACTAAATATTTTTCCTCAGGGAATGCTTGTGATTTCGGAAGGGATATAGTCTCGTGTATTATAATGTGAATAGAAATCATAAGTGGTTTTGAGATAAGTTTTGATGGCAAAGGTCAGAGCACGGACGATTCTTGTATTGTATGACAGCCCCACCTTCCCCTAAGGCGGACCAAAGAGGTTAGTGGACTGCCTGCCCAACTCTCGCCAGGACTAACGGTGCAGTTAAACACGATCTAAAACGTTCTGGGAAAATAAAAGCGCGCTCAAACAAGTCAAAATTTCAAAATAGCCAAACGAAAATCAAAACCGTCGATGAATAGTGGGTGCCATGTCATATAACTCGGAAGGACACATAAACAGGATTAAACAGTGTTATACACATACGTTTGTACTTTACAAAACAAAAGGAAGATAATTGGATCAAAATACATTTAGGATTTTTCCAACTATCGAGGAGTTTTACAAAAGATATTAAAACTAACTCAACTCGTGCTTCAAAACATCATAGTCCCCAAAAGTGGTTCCCTGTAAGGAACACAAAGGCAATGGAAAGGGGTGAGCTTACGCTCAATGAGGTACCAATCATATACGGGTAAAATCATGGCCTTTCACGTTAACCAGTCAAATACATATACCAGATTTAAAGGAAAGCAGTTAGACACAGTGATTCAAAGGGAAAGGATACAGGTGGCTCTCAGGAGCCAGATTTCCATGTGCAGTACTTGATCCAAACCCGTTGACTCTCCGTCAACGTACATAGAACCAACATATCCGTAGACCCCACTTTACACCAATTTCCGTCCACCAAACATACCCCTACCGGGCCCGAACGCCGAACAGAAAGAAGTGGTAATACTCGAGTATACCGGAATTAACGGTCTCAATACCCAAAGATTCCTGAAACAGACTACCGTGATTCGTTATCTAATCGACCAGGCCCTTGCCGGCCCAACTTGAGTAACTAGCCACAGGTGCTGAGCTCAGAGGTCACAGAAAGGTCGTTGGATACCAGCCTCCAAACGACGTCCGAACAGATTCAGATACAGTTAACAGATTAACAGTAAATAGGCATATGGACAGACAAGAGAACGAGTGTGATAAAGTACACTCTCGTCTCAAACAGAATAAACAGATAGTGCAGTCATTTAAATCACAGATTGCAGGGCAGAAATCAAGTTAAGCAGCAAATGAGGGGAGTGGTTCACTCACCGGTTCAAGTACAGATACTTCAAAAGTTTTCACTTCAGATTGGCTTTAATCGCCAAGAAACCCTAAAATCATCAAAGTAAACCAATTGAAGGTTTCACATCCAAAATCAAATAAACGGAATGCACAAGTGAGGCTCGACTACATGTCGTACGCCTTTCCATGTTAAATACTAGTACAAGTACTAGTACAAAAGAATAAAATATGACTTTTGAGCCAAAAGATAACAGTTGGTCCTAGGGTTACAAACAACCTCCAAAACCCTTCATTTGTACTAAGATCAACTCAATTGAAGGAATCGCGTAGCGCTAAAATTTTGGACAGCATGCCCTCTGTATTTACCTATTTTCCCAGCCACTTATGGCTTCATTATTTTCCTCAATCAATCCCAAAGTCATGCGCAATATAAATTCATTACAACAGCCGTTCAATAGGCTCAAAGTCATTCAAGCACAAAATTTAGCTAGGAAAATGACCGGAAATGAAAGTTAAGCCCTAAAACCCAAAAACAGTTTTGACGTCGTTTAGCTTATTGGACACAACCGGCACTACGATTATTGGATGGAGGTGCAATATACACCGTTTTGAAGCTAACAGAAAGGGCTACAATGTTGAAGAAGGCCAGTTTGTAGTGCAACTAAGTCAAAATTGCAATGTACCAAACCAGAACCGCATAAACAGGTTAGTAAACCGCATTCTGGTTAAACAACCATAATTCAGGTTACCAAAGTCCAATTCAAGTGATTCCAAAGCCATCCGAAAGCTAAGATACCATGTTATATTTCTTAAGAAGACATCAACAATCAAATCAGTAGTATTCCCAATCAGATTAACCAATTACCAAAGCTGATTACCAAGTTCGGACAGAAACAGGGCAGCAGGGGTATTTCAGTCTTTTCACAGGCTACGTTACTCCGATTGGTCTGAAATTTTGTAGGAAACTATAAAATATCATTCCCTACAACTTTTATGTTTTAACCCAAGGCTAATTCGGCATATAACTAAGTGTAACAGTACCAGGCAGAATGGGTTCAATTGCAACCCTAATTCCGAATTTTTCCGTTCAATGCGGAAATTTTCCGCAAATAGCTACAATTTACACACTAAGGCTTCATTCTAAACCATTCCCAACCATCATCCAATGCCACACAATATTAATCATATGAAAACAGAAAAATCATGAATAAATATAAAACTTCACCAATTTCTACCAAAAATCATGAAACACCTAATATCACCACTTCATCTCAAATAAGTCGCTAATTAAACATTATTGAGAAGAAAGAGAGGACCCTTAGTTACTTACCTTAACAACCCAAGAAAAGGAGCAAATTTGCACCTTAATCCTCCAAACCACTCCACAACCAAGCTTAACTTCACTAAACTAAGAGGTTTTATGGAGAAATTTGAAGATTGAACGGTTTAATTGAGAGATTGGGCAAGATTAGAGGTAAGATGGTAGAGAGTTTTCTTTTCTTTTTTGCTTGGAGAGAGCCGGCCAAGAAGAGGAAGAAAATGGTGAATTTTTGGTCAATTTTGGTATTAATTTGGTAAAGTAATGAATAGTGGTCAAAAATGCAAGATTTAATCATATGGTGACACTTGTCACCCTATTTAATGCATGCATATCCCTTTGTTTCCTCAACTCTCATCCATATGGTATCCTCTAATTATCTCTTCACACCAAGTAAATTAAACCCTGTATACAAAACTTAACCCAACTGGCCGAATTTTACCGAACTTTCCGCACTAGCGGGTCCCACGTCCGGTATATGCTCTTAATTTCTCAAAAACTAACCGATACTAGAAAATCCTCTAAAAACTATATTTACTCATAAAAATTATTTTTTAAAATTTTTCAAATAAAGAATATGTCGAAAAACGTTCAATTAAAAGAAAATAAAACCTAAAAATTAAGAAAATTACGAGTCCTCACATATTGGACTTGAGATCTCCATTATGGGAAATAAGAACGGACTAATGTTTTGCGAGAGCAAGTGCAAGAGGTCAACGGACGTCTAGTTCGTGTAGTAAGAGAAGTGAGACATCGGATGAAAATATTTTAACCGAGTGTGGGACAATATTGACCAAAGAGAAGTGGAATGTAGTTCAGCTTGAAATGAGACACTTTTGCATTTCTTTTGGTTTACCTCATTACCCTAGCCTGTATAAGGATTTTCATCTTGAATTTAGTAAGGAAAGCTCGTATTCGTTGGAAGTTTTAGACTAAGAATTTAGAAAGTGGCTTAGGTTTTGGATGGAATTTGGAATTTATAATTATTTGAATGATGTGGCTTGGTATCGTGGATTTTTCTAGTTTTACCCTAACTAGGTTTTTGATTTTTCTCCTTTTGATCCTGCCTATGATAGTGAGAATGGTGCATGCCGTGAGGTCTTTTGTAATTTGCCAGCATGTACTTTTGTTTTTGTGGCACTTAGTTGTCTATGTCCTATATTTGACATACTTGACTTGTTTGTGATCTCTTGACTTGTACTATGACCTTTGATATATTCAAAGAATCATACTTTAATTCTGAATGTATTTGTAACTTGTATATACATCTTGAACCCGCGTGAGAATCGAAAATGAGGCAGAGCTTAATTTCGAATCTTTTATTAGGACTAAGAATGAAAATTTGTTGTGAATTGGAGAGTAAAATGACCGAGATTTATGCAACATTAGAATTAGCTCTCGAATTAGAGGTGAAGAGTGATAAAAGTGTTGGATCGAAGTTTATGCATATATGAAATTGCATGTTTGCTCATATTTCTTAAAAGTGTTTTCTAGAATATACGCTTACTCAAACGCAACCCTTAGATCGAAACTTTGAGAGAATTTTTGAAATATCGTCCCTGTATATGTTATTTTATTATAAATGTGTTTTAATGCCATGTATTGAGTTGCATGATTAATCTTCTTAAACGAATTTGAGGAATTTGCAATATGTATTGATGATGGTTGCAAAACACATTATTTGAAGTTTCTTACTAAGAAAATTTGGTTTCGGATCATGAAGAAAAGTTTGTATCTTTTCACTCTAGATTTGAAATTGTGAATCGCATTTTGCCACACACATATCCAAAATACATTAAAACCCTCGATTATATCTCATATGTTATGATTGACTTGATTTGAACAAAATTTGATTGGTCGTTTGGGACAAAAGAAACCAAGTCATTTCTAAAATTGCTAATTTTAAAAATCGAATGCCAGTAAATGGTTTTAGACAAATTGAGTCCGAAAATTTTGATAAGCATAGCTGAAAGGGCATGATATTATCTTAAGTGTGAATTTCGGGGATGAAATTCTTTTAAGGAGGGGAGGATGTGAAGACTCACAAAATTTATTTATTTTAAACTCCTAATTCTAGCTCATTTAATTATTTAATTGCCTGTTTGCCCCGAATATTATTTTCTAACCTTTTTAGACCTAATTACATGGATCTATAACTTAGTTATATTTTTAAAGTGACTTGTTTCAAAATTTAATTTTTGGAAGCTCGTTAAGTGAGAATAGTGAATACGCGTTTGGAGACAATAATCGATTCGAGGATACAATAAGCTTGGAAAATTGGAGACTTGTACATTAGTCTTAAAATAGGTATTTTATGCCAAAGTGTTCAAGTGTTAGATAGTTATACTATCATTATAAGAATTTCTTGAAATTTCCACTTTATCGCGCACAAATCGGAAGTACGCGTCTTTATGCGTGCGATCAATTGAGAGACTTTAGACCTTTATTTTTAGACCTTTATTTTTAGTCCATTAAGAGTGAATAATAATAATATGATTGGAAGTGCATTAGAAGTTTAGTGCACAAGTGAAACAAACCCGAGAGGAATCGAGCACGAAACGCGCGCGCACGCGCGGGAGAGAGAGTTGACTTTTGAAACGATTTAGAGCCACACATTTTAGCTTCTCTTGGAAGCTTCATTGCAGCCCAAACACTCTCCTCTCTCTCTCATTCCAGCCGGCCAAAGGAGAAGGAAGAAACAAGATCCAAAAGCTCTCTATTTTCTTGCTCATTTCTTGTCCAAATCACCTCAAATTTTACGTACAACTTGCTAAACACTTGGTGAACAACATTAGCTAGGAAGAGCGCTTGCTTTCCACGGTTTTGTTGAGCTTCAAGAGGTCGAAAATTTCTGTCTTGCACATCCAAAGAGGTAATGAACGATCAATCTCAAAAATCTTAGTTTACAGAAGTTATATTATACTCATGAGCTCTTGGATTCTCATGGGTAGCTTTAAATTGTTAAAAATTTGGTGTGTGGGCTCTATGAACTCCCACTATGGTTGGATGGACTGATTTGATGAGTTATGATGTTGTTAATGTTGGTTTAGTGCTTAATTTAGTGGAATAATGTTGGGTTGTTGGTGGAAACTCAAAGGATGTGAAGAGGAAAATTTTTCCATTTCTACCCCTGTCATTTCCGTGACCTTTAGTGCATTTTTTGGTGGTTCTAATGACTTGTTTCTGATGTATATGAGTAATATAGGTTGTGTACGAAATTTCATCAAAAAATTTCATGATTTGGTTGGCCAAATGATATGTTTTCGGAAATCAGCAAAAACTGGAAATTTTCCCGTAACTGCTCTGGCAGTGTTTTTGTTTTGGCTATAACTTTTTACTCCGATGTCAAAATCGAGTTTCGTTTGTGGTACTGGAAACTTGACATTCCTAGATTTCTAACGGTATAAAATGCAAGTTTTGATTCCACCTAAGAAGTCCATACCAATCATTTAAACATGACTGTCCTGTTTCGCGTCTACACTAGGCGCTCTGTTTTGAACAGCGAATTCATTCTCAAATATGAGCTAGCTGTGGACAGATTTTGAAAACGATTTCTTCTAATAAATTAAAGCTTTATGAATCTAGTTTTCAACGCCACCAACCACGCTCAATTCCAAGTTGAATTGAGTGAGTTGTGGCCGAAATTCGAAACTGACTCAGTGATGAAAAACCCTCTTTTGACTTGTTGGATGTCTAAATTTTGATTGGGGCTTGTTGTTTCGAAATTCTTGGTGTTAACCGCCTACCAAATGTATCTTGGACATTTCTTGGACAATTTCCACACAAATGAACCATGTTTGAGAGGTTTTTGTTGGCCAAAAGTCTTGGAAAAAGGAAAACAGAACTACAAGGCAGTTTTGCCTTGGAAATTCTTGGAATTTTAATGATTTGGTTAACTGACTTTCTATGCGAATTTTTGCATGAAAATTTATAGTTGAATGACCCTTATATGGTAGTGTAATACTGTCAAATTTGGTGCCATTCCGAGTCCATTTCGATGTCCAACTAAAGTACCAAAGCTCAAGCTTTAAACCTGGAAAACCCTTGTTTGAAGAGGAAATTTCAGTGACTTTGAGCCACTATATCTTGGTGCTCAAAACCCTAATTCTTGTTCTGTTTGTTGTGTTGTAAACTTTGAATGTAACTCTAATTGAGTTCCGAATTTCAGAGGCTAGTTCGCATTGTGTGAATTATACCGAATTTCCAAACTTTGCCGAAAATCAACCCAAATCTGTCTTGGTATTCCAAAATAGCAACTTGAAGCCAAAATTCGAATGTCTTCCAATTTGAATCATGGAAAAGTGTCTTCTAGGAACTTTTAGTAGTTCGGAAGTAATTTCCAACAGTACCAATTTTTCCAATTTTGGACCTACTGAGGGCAAGATCTGATTTTTCTAAATTTGACGCGCAAAGCTGAAATTTGCCGATTTCTTAGAAAATGAAATTTTGAGAATTCGTTATTCTTTCTTGATGATAATTGGTCGCTTTAAACTCGATTTCATGAAGGAAATCAGTTTTTCTTGTGTTAATAAAACCTCACTTTTCAACCTTTATTTTGCGCGGCTAAGATTCTCGATTTGAGGTATTGACCAGTCTAGATGAGTGTAACTCCTTTCTTGATTAATGCTTGATTATGAGTGGAAAATGCTTATTAATTGCTTCAGGTACTCAAGCGAGTCTTGAAGAGAATCTCGAAGGGGACAACTAAAGACTTTACTCGCTCAATTACTTTTGAATTGGTGAGTGTCAAGTGCATCACTTGTCACGGTTACTTGATTTACCTGCTTATATACGTGAATATCACTTGATGAGACGAGTGTGTACTTTATCGCACTCGCTCTCCTTTACTTGAACTTTACTTGCATTAACTTGGTTTTCAAAGTCGATTTGAGTGAATCTCATCGACTAAAATATACTCGTTTTCGTGTGCATAGCATGTTATCGTGCGTGTCGTACATGTCGTTCGTGTCGTGTTGTCGGGTGGAGTGAATCTCCTCGACTTATGGGGACACCCAATTCTCTTAGCCAATCTTGCAACTCGAGCCGGCATGGGCCTGGTCGAGAAGCTTGATAAACCAAGAGAATAACAAAACACAACTTGATCTTTTGAGATCTTGGTCGGCATACTCGTGGAGTATCGCCCTTTCGTGCGTGTTCTAAAAATCAAAACTTGATCTCTTGAGATCTCGTTCGGCATACTCGACGAGTATCCCCTATTTCGTGCGTGTTTGGTTACGGATCCGAGAGGGGGGAATGTTGGCCGGAGGAAGTAATAAGTGAAGTTTCAACGGATATAATACCCACCCGGATGACGGAGTGTCATCACGAGGGGGTATCGGATCGAGCCGTGGCGAAGAAAGTGGAAAATAGCTTTTGATGTATCTTTTGGATCCTGATGTAAGAATTGGGTAACTGATGTATTTTGAACTCGTGGTGTAAGACTTGGATATTCGATTATGGAAGCGACTTTTCCTTATTAGACTAGTATTAATTGTTATATATTGTTAAACTTGAATCGATTTGTCTCGAGTCCTGGCGAGAGTTGGGCAGGTGTTCCGCGGATACCCTTGGGTTCGCCCTTGGGAGAAGTAGGGGCGTCACAGTTAGTCCCACTAGTGAGCATTTCATTTACATTACCACTAAGCATGGGTGAGTCCCATTAGTGAGCATTTCATCACATTACCATTAAACATGGGTTAATCCCACTAATATGCATTACATCTTATCATTAGACATGGGTCAGTTCCACTAACACTTCATTTCACTTCACTTCATCCCGTCATCATTAGATATTGCGTCAATCCCACTAACATTTTTTTTAAGTTTGCAGCGAAATAACAGGTAAGTATTTTGGTGTCTACTTCTTTGTTTCGAGTTTCTTTGAAACTCAGACAAAGAGGGGCAAACTGTAGACACCAAATTTTTATTTACTTATTATTTTTACTTATTAATCTCATGATTTTATTTTAGACATTTTATAGCATTTTAGATACCAAATTTTTAATTTAGCTTTATTATTATATTATTTTATGTTATTTTATTTTAATGACAATTATTTTTCATTTTCTCTCATTAGCCTCTTAATTTTTATTAAAATTTATTGGAAAAAGAAATTGTTCACAAAAATATGCTTTATTTCTTTTATGAAAGTTTACTGTTTATTAAGTGAAAATTAGGAAAACCATCAATCAAAATCAACAATTTTTTAGCATTTTATTTGTTTTGATTTATCTTGTTTTATTTTATTTTTTGTTAAAATTACTTCATTATTTGTTACGATAAAAAAAAAGAGAGGAAGCAGCTCGGAAGTAAAATACATTTTCATGTGCGGAAATTAAAAAAAATACAGCTTGGTTCCATCCCATTTCCCCCATTTTTCTCCCGTCATTTTTCCTTGCCATTGGATCATGCTAAATCCATTCCACTTGACTCTCATCTACAACCCAAGAAGAATCTGGAAGTTGGAACAAATCTGATGGCTGAGGGAGAGGCGGTGAGATGAGGTTGTTTATAAACCATTAAGATGAGGTTTAAGGGTTTGGATTGGATACAAAAGGAAAGCTAAGGGTTCAGGTGGAAGGGGGACGGCTGAAAGGGGGTTTTAGAGAGAATCTGGTGAGGGCTGATGAAAAGATAGGAGAGCAGCAGCTGGAAAGGTAAAAGGAGAACGAGAGGGAGAGCAAGAAACAGAGGAGAAACAAGGATTGAGAAAGAGTGAAAGAGAGAGCAAGAGAGAGCCTGAGGGTTGAGAGGAAAAAAGACAGAAAGAACATGAAAGCAGAGAAAAGAAACCAAGAGAGCTACAGGTAAAGAGGAAAACAAGAAAGAAAGCTTTTCGCTTCATTTCAGGCACTCCAGACGATTGTGTCCAATTTCCTTGCGTCAATTCAGTACATTTGACTGGTTATAGGTAACAATCATCTTCCTTTAGTTGGTTTAACACTTCGTATGAGATTTTAGGAATCATCCGCATGAATGGGTTTCTTTTTGCAAATTTTCTGTTCGTATGGTTGTTGATGTTAAAAGAAATGGGCTTTTAATGATTTGATTTTGCCAAAGCTTTAGACTTGTTTGGCATTTGGTAGAAAGGTGTTAACTTGGACAAACCCATTCACCAGAAAACTGGTTTTGTTTATCTGTCATTTCCAATCTTGGAAGCTTCAAGATGGCCGAAATTGTGGGTATGTTTAGGAGGTTGTTGTGTTGTTGTGTGGGTACGTTTGGGGGGATGTTTTTGTGCTATTGATAGACTTGGTGTTGGACCTTTGTTCATTTAAGGTGAATCCGAATTTGTTTCTCTTTTCTTTCTTCATTCGCATACTCTCCTGATCATGAACCTGGGTGGAAGTTTTAAGCCATGAAATTGGTGTTTTGGTTTCTTTTTTGTGTTGTCGGTTTCTGGTGCAAGAACAGGAGAACCATGCATGTGAAATTTGGCTAGATTCAGGGACCGTTTGTTGCGCATATATGTTACCTCTCGTTGCTTTCATTTCCTTTCCTCCTGTTCTTTGGTTTGTCCCATGAGCTGCTGTTTTCAATCTGAAGTTGTGGAGTTTTTATTCTTGAATGATTTTTCTAGGAGTTTTTGAATAGATTTAGACTTAGTTACTTTGTCTTTTCATGGTGTGATATACATGCGAATTGTTGGTTGTATTCAATGGACTGAGCAAACCCAGAAACCAGTAATAAGAGGGAAAGCCTCTTTGAGAGTTGCATGATATGGTTTTGAAACTCATTGTACAGAAGCCTAGCATCTTGTTGTGTCATGGTCCGAGCTTTAGGACATTTTCTTGAATGCGCTAGTTTAACGTTTCAAGAAAAAATAATAAGGTTTTCTTTACTGCATTTTTTTTTATGGTTGCACTTGTGAATCTGATGGAGCGAGGTAGAGACAAATGCATATTCAGATGCTGTGTTTGGCCATTTGTTGCTGATTTTCTTTTGTTGAATGTTCAGCGCATGTTTTATCATATTTAGATGGATTGTGCTTGTGTTTTTTATCAAAAAATGATGCTTTGTTGTTCATGGCAGCAATAGCAGAAAATTTTCCAGAATTACATGTTCCCATTCTAAGTTTTTCTTTTCTTTCTTGGTTTGTTTGGACGTTGAATTTTGGGAGTTCGTTGTTTGGGATCGAGGCTTTGATGTTGGGTTGAGATATTAGCTGAGTTTGGATGGAAAGATTGCATTAGAATGAACACGATAAGTTGCAGAAATAACAATGGCTGGAAATTGCATAAATATAAGCTTTTTCGTAAGCTTTGCATGGAACTTGCATGAAAACTTCGGAAAAATCGCGTTCTAACCCCTTGTTTCTTGTCTAATTCTACTATGGCCCAAACAATTAAAAAAATCAATCAAATTGACCCCTCAAATTTCTTTAGTTTTTGCAATCAAGTCATTACTTGTTTTAATTTTACATAGGTTGTTCACCTTCCTTTAAACGCCTTGGATTTCATGCTTATTCCCATTTCATGTGATTATTTTTTGATTAAAGTGATGCCTTGACTCTTTTATTACTCCCTCTGTCCCATTGAAAGTGTCATGCTTTCCTTTTTGGGCTGTCCCAAAATATTTGTCACTTGCTAAATATAGTAAAGACTTTTCATTCAATTTCACTCTTTTACCCTTTTGGTCCCCACAATAATCAAGTGAAGTGTGCCCTTTGAGCCCACTTGTTCAGTATTCAAGTGCTTCAAAAGTTCATATAAATATATGTGTGGAGTGAAAAACCATAAGGAACTTGGTTGAAACTTCAGTGTGCAAAGCACGCACAAGACATATGCAAACAAAACAAAAGTTCTGGTCCTACCTCCAGTAGTTCTTTAGGCTTTTAATTTGAATTAGCATCAATACCGGATTCCCAGTGCATTTACATGAAGATCTTGGGCGAGGGACAAAATGGTAAGCAACTCACCTGTGCTGAAACTATTCATAAAAAACACAGTTTTCTAAGTGCGACAAAATTTTTGGGACGGAGGGAGTATTTTGGAGGGTAAATAAGTAATTTCACTCCATTAGGGCTCCAATTCCAGGGAGGTACACCCTATCCCTTATTTTGACTTTATTTGACCCTATGTGCACTTATGTGTTTTATGTGTGTAATTGCATGATTTTGAATGTTTTATTTCATCTATTTCTTTAGTTATTTAATTTTACTTTAATTTATGCGTTTATTCTAATGTAATTATTTGAAAGGCATTTAAATGCCAAGTTGTAATAGTTAGGGGGCTGAAGATCTGTATTTAGATAGAATATGTAATAGTTAGGAATTTATTTATTTCCCCCCTTTAGATTGTAGTTAGAGCCCCCAAGTGTAATAGTTAGGGATGTATTTGCTTTATTTTGCTTTGTGTGATTTGCATGCCTATGTGTTACGTGTTATTCGCTTTCCTAGGACCTTACATCTAGATATTATGCTTACGTGTTATGTGAATTATGTGCTCACATGCCTACTTGCTTTAACTATGCTTATTTACTTATGTATATATGGTGGATGCAGATGTACGATATAGCCGTGGCTAGTCCAATGCTAGTCATGGCTATTTATTCCCGATCGCTCACAAGTCCAATGCTTGTGAGAGAGCGTTAGTGAAGGGTTAGTCCAATGCTTCTCGCCCCTTGCTAGTACATACTCGCATGCATTCACTACATTTTCATGCATTTTTTCTTTTTAGTATTTCTACATTTTTGTATGATCCTTTACCTTTTTCCCGCATTTGAAACACGATCTTTAGGACTCTACGTTTCATTCTAGTTGTTAGGGTCATCTGCGTGATTAGGTTAGGGAGTTACCCTTCTGGTAAGGGAAACGAACGAGTATGGCTACGCATAGCCTTAGCACGCTCGTTTTCTTTCTAACCAAAAGGCAAATCAAAAGTCACGATTTAGGGTCTCCCCGTACCCGTCTTGCTTGCATTCCTCTAGGGCTCATGCATTTCACATTACCATTTGCACACTCACACTTTACATACTATCATTTTTACACATTTTCACTTCACACACTCTCATCTTACACATTTTCACTCTGCACACTATCACTTTACCCATTATCACTTTGCACTCCCACTTCATATATTATCGCTTTGCACACTACCACTGTACACATTCTCACTTCACACACGCTCACTTTGTTCACATTGCACACATTCATTTCACTCATTCTTACATCACTGGCACTATTTGTGATCTCTTGGAGGGCTTATCCTTGGCTATCACAATTCATGTGATCTAGTTCGATTGAGCCTCTAAGAGATATTTGTCCCTTTCGATTCAACATTAGATTTAAGATTGCATCCATGTTAGTTACATCCAAATGTGATACATTTTTTGGTTAGAAATTAGGAAAATCATGACTAAATCGTGCAACTAGCTTAGGCTAGGTTGAAAGGGTGCCTTAGACATTGTCTTTGCCTTCCCTCTCTTCAACTGTGACCCCCGAACCATTTTCTCTGATTTGTCGTAGATTTTGGAGTCAATCTAAAAAAGGGTTTACATTTTTAAATCCACATTTCTGGGTGACTTGGTACACCCTAACTCAATACCAAGTGGCGACTCCTACATTTTTACCCAAAACCTTTTTTAGATTACTATTTTTTGGCCGAACTGTAGTATTTCAAAGTCTCATGGCCTTTTTCTTTCATTTTCACACACATCACATTATGATTTTCTTTACAAACACCACATCACGAATTTTCGATCCACACGTCACTCATTTACAAAAAAATGGGTCTTGCAAAAAATTCCATAGAAGTTGTTGTCTAAGGAAGTTGGAAGGAGTTGGTGGAGTGACTTTGGGAAGGGTAAGCTCTAAGCTACCATTTTCTTGAGGTTTCAACGTAATCTTTGCTAGAAATCCTTCTCTACTAGCAATACTAGCATATTTGTGATTTAGAGTTGTAAATAGGTAGCTTTATGAGAATATTTCAGGGGTTGAAGTAGTTCTATGGTGAATTTCAGTTTTATCATGAAATTTCTGCTCTCATGTGATGTTTTGAGGATTGTCCATGTTTTGATAGTTTTATTATGAGAAATATTGAAGGTTGATAGGCTAGTATATTTTGCCTAAAGAGATTCCAGCTTTTGTGCATCAATTTCAGTTCTAGGGTTTCGAATTTGGGGCTTAAATGTGAAAGGTTTTAGAGCTATCAATTGGCTCAAATTGAAGGGGTATTGTGGCCTAATTAGATGTGTGGTATATCTTATGATTCGTATGTGTAATTGTGGTTATATGCAAAGGTTAGTTTAGAAGAGTAATTTCAGTTTTTACCTTGTTTCTGCCTCAACTTGGACTGCACATTTCTCCATGTTTTAGACCGAACCAGCTTTTGGACAAAACATGAAAGTTGTAGATATATGAGTTATCTATCTACCTACAAAATTTCAGATCGATTGGAGTACTGTAACCTGTAAAATGATCGAAATACCCTTGACTGCCCTTAAACCCTATTTCACGGACAGTTTCCATTTTTTCTCTAAGATTTCGATTTTTGACCATGAAAATGTATAATTTGGCCTTGGAAGTATTCATAAGAAATGTTGGTATATGTCTTAGCTTCATATCGCCATAAGATTCGTTTCAATCCGATAATTGTGGTTTCAGTTGTGGTTGTTATGGCAGAAGGTGTGTTATCGCCTATAATTTGTGTGTGAAATTGTGGTTGTTTTGGAATGTGATTTGGTGTTTGATTGTAGGATGGAAAAATAAGGAAATTAAGGGGAAGTGCTGTCCAATCTTTGAGAGCATTTGATTGCCTTGAGTGAGTGAGCTCTTGGTAGAAATGAAAGGCTTGGACTTGAACAAGGCAATGTCTGTGATGGATGGTTCCTGAGCTATGGTTGGTGAGTGATATCCAAACTATTTCAAAAGTTACTTATGAACTGTTTCTTGCACAGTTTACTCGGTTGCATATCATGAGTGCTTGCATGTGTACCATGAAATGTTTTGGCTCAAATGAGTACTTGGACTTCGTGTGCTTAGAACCAACGTCTCTCCACTGTTTTATTTGGAGCATCGATGGCTCCCTTGTACTGTTTGACTGTTCATTGATCTCTTTGAGCATTGGATGTTTAAGTACACTGATTCCCCTGACTCACAAGAGCAATAAACGTACATTTGATCACTGACTCATGACATCATCTAAATGCACTATTGTGAAGCTTATTTGATTTCTGATTTTACTGGTCACTCGCTGAGCTTCTAGCTCACCCCAAAATATTTATTTTCCTCCTCCACAGGGCTCGAGGCAAAGGAAGCGCGTGTAATGAGTTATTAGTATGACTGGATGAATATCTCTTGTATAATTTGAATTCGAACTTAATCCACTTGTGGTATATGAATTCGGGGAACTTTGGAAGATGTAATATTTGAGACTGATATTGTAATTGTAATTATTTGAGAACTGAGGACTTTTGTCTTATTCGGGGAATTATACCACTATTTGAGATTGGAATGTATGTAAGTATACGTGCTAAGCTTGGGAATTGTTATTTCGTTTATTATGGAGGTTGTACCCTATGTTATTGGATGTGAGTGTTGTAATTTATTTGAAAGTGAGTCCTGGCGAGAGTTGGGCAGGCAGTCCGCCGAACCCTTTGGTTCGCCTTAGGGAGAGGTGGGGCTGTCACAATATCACTTCACAAAAATCACACAACGCCCTCTCTCTTCCTCTCCCTCTTGGTCGAAACCCTCCCCTCTCCCTTAGCCAAGAAAACTTCATCTGCTTCCTCTCCATCTTGCTCACTAATCTTACCCCTAACCTTGCTCACACCTTGGATCATCTTCAAGCTTGGTAGAAGACTTGGTGGAGAGAAGATTCTTAGAGGTTTAGTGCTTGATTTCTTGAGATTTTGCTTACTACCTTGGAGGAAGGTAACCTCTCCAAGCTCCAATTTTTCTTTCATCCTTTAGCTAATTTTCAGCTAGATAAACTTGGGGTTGTTAAAGGGTTCTATGAACCCTAACATTAGGTAGCATTCCTTGAGGATATTCTTGGCTTTCTTGATGGCTTAATTTTACCTCTTTAATAGCTTGCAAGATTCGGGTTTTTGTGACGCCCCCACTTCTCCCAAGGGCGAACCCAAGGGTATCCGCGGAACGCCTGCCCAACTCTCGCCAGGACTCAATACAATTCAATTCAAACTTAAGGATAACAACCAAATAATAAAAGTCGAAACGAAAAAAAGTCGCTTCGTTAAATAAATGTTCAAATCTTACAACACAAGTTCTCAAAAGTACATCACTTTTCCCAAAATACAATCACTAGAAGTCAGCTAATCAATTACATCCCAAAATACTAATCAAAAGTAATAAGACCGGCTTCTCCAAAATTCTTTCCATTCCAAGCTCCTGTTAAGGAAAACAAAGCTAATGGGGTGAGCTGACGCTCAGTGAGGTCAAGAAAACATGCAAACACATAGTTTACATAACCATGGCATTTGCACGAGAATTAAAACAAGAAAGTTCAAGTAATTCATAAATAATAATAACACACATTTAATAAGGATACAGGAGCTCTCAGGAGCTAGATTCCACTTGCTTCGCCAAGGCTCGATCAAATACTTTCCCGTGATGACACTCCGTCAGCCGGGTGGGTATTAAGTCCATAGAACTTCACTTACTCTTCCCCGTTCACCGTTACACCCCCTGTCCCGGGCCCGCTCTTCTTTTATAAAGGCACTACTCTACAAGTATGCCAAGCGAGATCTCTTAATAGATCAACCTTTTGATTATCTCATGGTTCACCGAACTTCTCGACCAAGCCCATACTGGCTTGAGTCGCAAGATCAGCCAATTGAGATTTGAGCGTCCCCCACTATTATAAATATAAGTCGAGGAGATTCACTCCAATCGACATTGATTCAAACATAGTATAATTCACTATTGCAACACTTCATTTTATTCACTTAGCAAATTCACTTCATACAATTCAAATATAATTCACTTAAAAGAGAACGAGTGCGATAAAGTACACACTCGACTCGACAATTCTAAATCATGTAATCAATGAGAAGCAATTCAAGTAATTTCAACAACTCATGAACTTGACACTCACCAATTCAAAACTAATGAGTAAGTGCAAAATAAGATCTTTAGTGGTCGGCTCCGAGATTCTCTTCAAGATCCTCTTGAGCGCATGAAGAAATAACAATTATCTATCATTCACAAATACTTACAAACCCCTTGCCAAACAAGGAAGAATGTACACATGTTTAGATCTTAAGACAATGTCTTAAAAGTGAACTTTAATTGCTAAAAATCGAGATTCAAAAGTGAGGATTTAAAGTCTCAAGAAAAACTTGCCTCTCTCGTGAAATCGGGTTTAAAACGATCTATCAATATCAAAAGGAAATGAAAAGTTCCTAATAACTTATTTCCTACGAAATCATGAATTTTCAGCTTTGCGCGATAAACTTGGTAAAATCAGATCTTGAGTTTGGCATGTCCAAAAATGGAAAACTTTATACCGACGGAAACTAGATTTAAAGTATTAAAAGTTCCTACAATATTCTAAATAGAGAGCCTTCATATTTCAGCTCAAAGTTGCTGATTGAAGAAGGTAAGACAGAACCAGTCTTGGGTTTCGGCGATATTTGGAAATTTGGCAAAATTCACAAAAAGTGAATCAGCTTTTGAAATTCGTAACACAATAAGAGTCCCTAACAAGGTTTCAAACACAACAAACAAAACTAAATTTGGAGTTTTGAGCGCTAAGATATAGTAGCTTAAAGTCGGCTGACTTTTGTACACTGATAAAAAATTTTCAGATTCGAAGAGCAAACTTTGGCCGTTATTTGAGTATCGAAACGATCTTGAATTTACACCAAATTTGGCACACTTAAACTTTCATATGTGGACTACCTCTATACCAAATTTCATGCAAAAAATCACGTGGGAAGGCAGTTAAGAAAACTACCAAAGTTCGAAAAAATGTTTCAAGGCTAATCTGCCCTCTTGCTTTTCTTTCTTTTCCAAACGTTTTGCACAATGAAATCAGCCCCAATTTGATCCATTTTGAAACCAAGGTCCTATAAACATTTAATAAGCAATTAACAAACAATTGACATCAAATTTTTTTAGACAAAACATCCCAAAACAACTCTGACCATTCGGCCAGCAAGAAGGGAAAAACTTTCCAGTTTTCCAGCTTTGTTGCACTTTCGAAATCAGACCACATCTCACACAATACAAGTTCAAATTGGGAATGGTTGGTGGCGTTGGAAACTAGGTTCAAAATTACATATTTCATAAAAAAGAGTTGTGTCCAAAATCAATTCACAAGTGAGAGAAAATAGAGCCACAAGATGCAGCTTCTCCATTCTTCTCGGACAGACAGTCACAACAGAACAGCAAACTTTGCCGAATCACTACGGATGACTCAAAATGAACTAGCGGGTGATTTTTATGCCGTTATAAAACTACGGATGTCTAGTTTTGAATGCCACAAATGGCACTCAGTTTCGAATTTGGTATAGAGAGTTACGTTGAAACAAAGAGTTACTATTCAGACATCCTGATTACCATTTCCAGATTTCTTTCAATTTCGAAAGTTTTGAACAACCAAATGAAATGATTTTTGCAAGACACTTTGTACACACAATATACCACATATAACCATCAATTCACAGCCAAACTAGCATCAAAAATTTGAAATTAAAACAGAACATCATAACTAGAAATTCGGCCAGCTCACTTTCTAACCAATATCATCTCATACAACACATAAACAACATCTATCAACCAATTAAACCTCAAGTTAGCTACCTATAATCCACCTCAAGACCGCTAGCCTAGTGATTAAAGCAAGAAATGAAACACCTCAAGTCCCCTAGCCTATTCCTTGCTTAGAGTTGTAAACCATGCAAACCAACCATGATTCTTGAGGAAATTTGAAAGATTGAAGAAGGTGAAGGGTTACCTCTTGAACCCTTGAAGAAACCAGAAATTTTTGCCACAAAACCTCCAAGAAAATCCACAAGATGAAGCCTTTCTTCAAGCCAAGATGAATCTCCAAGTGGTATGTGATTTGGGTGAGGATTTCCAAGTGAAATGGAAGCAAGGATGGAGCAAAATGAGAAGAGCTTTCTTCCTCCTTTTCCCTTGGAGTGTTCGACCGAGCAAGGAGAGAAGAGAGAGAGTGTTGGTTGGTGTGAAGCTTCCCTTGGAAGATTGGAGGGAAAAAGGAAATAAAAGCTAGCCAAAGTCAACTGCAAATAGTGTTCGAATAGTGTCCCGTACTACCAACTTTCTCTCTTGTTTGTTGCACTAGTGCATTAATCCTCAAATGTAATTCCTTTAACATTGTATTTACTCACTTTTATCAGTCTAGTATAACTTTCTCAAATTTTCACTTAGTCGTTCCGACGCGAAATGCGCGAACTTTCGATTCGCGCGCGATAAAGCGAAATTTTTGAACTCACTCACCTCTAATCTCTCAATTAACTTTTTCTAGTCTACTATTGATCATTCTTAATATTCCAAGATTATTGCACTCTCGGATCGAATATTGTCTCGAAAAACGTGTACTCGCTATTTCTCGCTAAACGAGCCTCCGAAAAATTAAATTTGCTAATAGAACGTTTTTAAAATATAAGTGAGACATTGCTCCATGTAAATGGATTTAAAATGGTTGAAATAAATTATTCGGAGAAAATGGGTGAATAAATAATTAAATAAGTCAGTAAAAGTAAGTAAAATTCGGGTTCTCACAGTTTTGTTGGTTAATATTGACTTGCTTGGTTGGTGGTTTTGGTGGCATGAAAAGTGAGTTATAATGCTTGAATCTTGGTGGAAAATTTCAGTTTTGAACCCCCCCCTCTTTGGACGAAAATGGTGCTAAAAATTTCTGGTTTTAGTGACCTCCTTGTAGCTTAAAATTCTAGCCAAAAACTGGTTTTGGTGTAGCCTCCTTGGCCGAGATTCAAGGCTGAAAATTTTCAGTTTTTGAGCCATTACTTTGGTTGGAATTGGTAGCAAAAATTTCTGGTTTTAAAGTCTCTTGTTGGCCGAGACTTTGAGGACAAAATTTCAGGTTTTGGAGTTTCATTTTAACTCCAACCATGTACACAAAAATTTTTGGTTTTAAAAGCCCCAATTTAGCTCCAACTTGGAGCTCAAAATTTCTGGTTTTGAGGCCATACTCATGGCCAAAAGTTTGAGCAAAAATTTTCAATTTTTGGAGCCTCTTCTTGAGCTAAAACCTCGCTAAAATGATGGTCTTAGATGCACCTTGATTGGAGCAATTAACCTGGCTTTAAACGAAAGGACAAGAGAAAGGTTTCACAAGTAGGTTGCTGAAATTTTCGTGTTTCAGGTTTCAAAAATCAGCTTTCGAAAAACTGTTGTATCTTGGTGTAGGAAAATCTAAATTGAGTTCCATTTACTGCATTTGAAACTAGACTTGGAGTCTTTCAGTGGTAAAAAATTCAGGGGCTAGTTCAATTCCTATGAATTTTGATGAATTTTCAAAATTCACTGAAATTCAAGACTGTTTTGCCCTATTTTTGCTGAAGCAGCAATTTGGAACTAAAATTTGACTAGTTTCTAATTCGAATCTGATAAAAGTGTCTTCCAGAGAGTTTTAGTTCGTTGAGTCTATTTTCCAACGGTATAAGATTTGAGATTTTTGAACTTATGAAACCCAAGTTATGATTTTTCAAAGAACATTACCAAAACTGAAATTTTCCTTATAAAGTGACAAAAGCTCAAAAGTGGTTTGGAATCATTTTCTGGGTTCAAGCCTAACCTTTTTGATTATTTGCACCCCATTTCATACTTGAAAAGCGGATTTCACTGAGCACATAAGATTTTTCTTGATTTGGATCAGAAAGCTTGATTGTTTGGAAGTTGGCCAAGCTTCAAGCGAAACTAGTTTGTTTCCGTTGGTTCCGAAATAAGATTTTCACCTCCTAGCCTTATGCCCTCGGTTTCCGTGAAAATGGACCATAAATTGAGCATATTAGCTAGAGTAATTCTTAAGAAATTTCACTAACTTCACATTTGAAACTTGGAGCTTTTAGCTCCAATATTTACTATGAAATAAGTGATGTTTTTGGTGGATTTTGACTTCATTAGTTTACAAAACGTGAACGCTCACTTATATTCTAAAACTTGAGCATAGAATTAGAAATTTTAAGATATGAAAATATATTTTTTCTTCCTCGATTTTTGTGCCAAAAATTAAGCGTGGTACTCCTCTTTTGAATCGAAAGTCCTTGCCATGACTTGACTCGAAAATGGAACTTTTGAGCCCTCCTTGAGTATTATTTCAGTATTTAAGTGAGAAAGTTTCTCTTTTAATTTGACTTGAGCTTGAGGCTCTTGAGTGTGGTAGCAAGGGAATTTTTTTTATTAGCCTTGGTCGAATGCCTAGGTAACCGTGATTGTGCATGTCTCAGGTGATCACGTGGACACCGAGGAGCTTGTTTGACATCTTGTTTTTGCTCTCTTTTGCTCTTGACTTTGGTGAGTGTCAAGTGCATGCTTCATGTTGCTTTGATTGAAATTATACTTGTACAAGTGCTATGTGATTCTTGTGATTTGTAAACTTGCTGAGGCGAGAGTGTACTTTATCGCCCTCGTCCTCTCCCTCTTGAGTACTCGCTAATTGTTATATGAATTTGTGTGACTTGCACTTGTACTTGAACATGCTTTTAACTCGTGAGTACTGAGCGGCAGTATGTACTACACCCTATTCGGGTGGGAGGTACCTCTTATCCCGACTCAGTGCTATGATTGATTCTAAGTCGATTGGAGCGTTTTCTCATCGACCAACTATACTTATGGGGACGCCCCAACCCATTAGCTAACCTCGTAACTCGAGCCGGCAAGGGCTTGGTCGAGAAGTTTGGCTGCCCTTGGGAAATTTGATAGTTTGATCTTTTGAGATCTTACTTGGTATACTCGAATAGTATTGCCACCTCGTGCTTGTTTGGTTCCGAATCCGAGATGGTGATATGGTGGATGGAAGTGGAGCTCTACGAACATGTTGCTACTTGAGTTGATGGAGGGTCAACCAAAGATAGCTTGAACCAACCGTAACGTAGGAATAGCTCTTGAGAGCTCCTGTATTCTTTCTACTTGTGTTTCACTTCCTACTTGTTCACTTATATGAAATTCATGTTAAGTTGCTTTTGAATGTGCTATTTGATTTGAGTCGTGCTACTTGCTTGTTTGCTTGATTTTTTTCGCCTCACTGAGTGTTGGCTCACCCTAAGTTGTTATTCCTTAACAGGTTTTGGAAGTGAAAGTTGTCAACTCTAGACTAGCGATTTTTGGTGGAAGCCAGTAAACCTTTTGTATGATATTTGAGACATTTGAAGTGTAAACTTTGTTATATTTGGGTTTTTTGGATTGTAATAGTAGATGGTAGCCTTAGAAGAATTTGGCTTGTATATTTGAAGTATTCCTTTAATTCTAAATCTATGGTTGACTTGTGGATCTCTATTGAGCTAGAATGAGCGCGTGAGTCCTGACGATAGTTGGGCAGGTGCCCTGCTGATACCCTAGGGCTCGCCCTAGAGAGAGGTGGGAGCGTCACAATATTTGGATCGAGATTCTTTAGGAAGTGATGAATAATTTGTCTACAAGCCAAACTCAAGGAAGACAGGTTGGACAGCACGTTTATCTTTCAACTTCCTTTATTGGTGTGCCAGGAGATATGTGTCATCTATGTAGATGCCATAGTTTTAGTTCACAAATACAGTAAGTCAGATATTTTTATTACCATGACCTGTAATACCAATTGAAAAGAAACTTAAGATAAGTTAAAATATGGTGAAGATGTATAAGATAGACATGATTTGGTGTCCAGGGTGTTTAGAGCAAGGTTTGAAATGTTTAAATCTGAAATAGTCAAGAAAAAATATTTTGGTGAAATTGCAATCTATATTTATGTGATCAAATTTCAAAAAAGAAGACTTTCTCATGCTCATATGTTAGTGATTCTCAAGTCTAAATATAAACCATTAAAGCCTGAGACTTACCATCAATTCATTTCTGCAAAAATTTTAGATCTAGATCGACAACGATATTTACATTCTTTGGTTGTGAAACATATGCCACGTGGCCCTTGTGGAGAGCTAAAAAAAAGATAATATGTATAGAGGACAGATCGTGTAAAAACCATTTTCCAAAAGAGATTACCGAACACACTATCCATGCTAAAAACAGCTATCCAAGTTATAAAAGATCTCAAAACGGTCCAACTATTAGAGTGCATAATCATTATTTGTATAATCAATGGTTGTGTCATATAATTCTTATCTTCTTGCACTATTTGTTTGCCGTGTAAATATTAAAATCTATTGAACAATCAAATTAGTAAAATATTTATACAAGTATGTCTACAAGGGTCACGATCGTATCAACTTTTATATACATTTTGATGGTGATCCTGAAGACATTGATGAAATCAATAATTTCTAGTCCAGACGATGGATAGCAATGGCAGAAGCATTTTGGCATATTTATAAATTTTTTTAACAAAATGACGCCTTTTGTTTGCACTCTTCAATTACACCTTCCAAGTCAACAGATGGTTTCTTTTCATAAAAACACGAACCTTGCTGACCTGCTGCATCATGCTGACTTTTCAAAAATGATGCTAATAGAATTTTTTTAAATGAATAAAAACAACAAAAAAGCTCAGGATCTTAACTATTTATATCATGAATTTCTTGAGTTTTTTGTTTGGAGCAGAAAAGAAAAAGAGATGAACTAAGAGAAAGTGGAAGAGAGTTATTGATCGCATAGTGACTGTTAGTTTAACCGAAGGAGAGCGATATTATTTAAGGCTATTATTATATCATGTCCATGCTTCCACACTATTTGAAAATCTCCTTACTATTAATGGGAAGCAAATGTTTTCTTATAAGGAGACTAATTTTCAAATGGAGCACTTGCAGTTAGATACAAATATAGAGGGTATTCTTAATGAGGCATTGGCTTTTTATATGCCTTATTCTCTTAGGACTCTATTTGTAGTATTGTTGGCTTACTGCTCTCCAAGTAATTCAAAATTATTATAGAAAAAATATGATGCTGATCTATCTCAAGATTTTCAAAGAAATATGGATATGCCTTTTTGTGGCCCAAACATATTAGAAAATATTTCTTGCAAGATATAAACAAAACACTAGAGCAGATTGGAAAAAGTATAAATGATTACCTTCTTTTTCCAAAAAGTTTTTACCTCAACTAAGATGAGTAGTTCACAAAGGAATTAGATCTTTCACTTCACATAAGAAGACTTGCTCTTGAGCGCAAAATTGAATGTGGCCAAAAACAGGCCTATAATGTTATTTTGGTTGAGATCTTTTCATTAGGCAGTAAGAGTTCTATTTTAGATGGTTCGAGGGCATGTTCATTTATTGCTCACTCCTTGCAATGGTTAGGTCACAAGTTACATAACTATAGTCGTTGCCTCATCTAGAGTAGCTACATCTATTCCTTTCGGAGAAAGGATAGCTCATTCAAGGTTTAAAATTCCATTAGATATTTCAATAAATAAAATTTACCAGGTTAACAAATAAAGTTATATAGCTAAACTTAAATCGCTAGTTAGGCTAATTATTTGGAATGAGGCATCAATGGCTAAAAAGAATACTATCGAGGCCTTTGATTTATTACTAAAGGATGTAATGAATTTTGAAAAAAAATTTGGTGGTAAGGTTGTAATTTTTGACAGCGATTTCTACCAAACTTTGCTTGTTATACCAAATGATTTGAGAGATCAACATATTGAAGGTAGCTTTGTAAATTCAGTTTTATAGGGTGCTTTCAAGAAATTAACTCTGATTGAAAATATGCAAGCCACCTTTTGGATCCTCAATACTCGGATTTTTTTGTTGCGAGTAGGGGAGTGTCGTAAGCCAGAAGATAGTGATGGAAAGATATCTCTATATGAAGGTATATTAATTTCGTATGAAAATAGAGATGCTTTGCTCAACAGGTTAGAATGATCATGTAAATTCTCTTTTTTTAGCACCTCTATTGTTCTATAATCATTGTATGTAGTCGCATAAACAACAAATGTAGTTAACTAAATTCGTAGTTATTCAGATTAAGTTTTACCAATCGCAATAATAAATTACTTCAATTGTTGATGTCATTCCAACACAAAAGATTAGGTTTAAGCCTCTTTTTTCTCTATTGATAGTTTCATACAAATTGCTTATGTGTTTTTTCAAACCACTGCAAGCAACCTAGGTTAAAGCTGAGTTTTCATTTCGACAAATTCTTCAGAAGTATTGTGAGAACCTTAAAAAAAAAAAAAAAAGACATATATATATATACATGTTGCATTTGCATTTTAGACTCTTAATAACTTTTATTATTGATGGTTCTTAAATAAGTATGTGAAAATAATTTTTTTTTAAAAAAAATTACAAATAAGTAAATTGTGCAAAATATGAGATTATTTGAATTTTTGCTAAGATAAATTAATATTTCTTGATGTAGATTATTGCATTGCTTTAATATTAATTCTTTGAATTCCGATAGCTAATTCCAAGTGTTAATAACGTTAAGTGTCAACGGGAATCTAGAACTAAGATGAAAACGACTTAGGCCAAAACCCCTTATAATCACACTTAGGACGTTGAATCTCGATAATTTAATTTTTGCGAGACTAGTATGCTAGTAGGCTATCAAACTTCATTTGGGGTAAAATCTTGGAGTTAGGTTACGAATGAGGACTCAAGTGTATTTTATATTTTATTTCCATATATTATCAAAGGTTTTGCATATATCATATAACCGATTAATTTACATGCTTAATTGACTTTGTATAAATTAAATATATAAAAAAAATACCCTAATTTTAGAGTAAGAAAATCCTTATAGGGATACACCAATTAATAAGGTGAAGTTTGAGGCAATATTTGAAGATGATAAGATTCCAACTCCTTAGCAAATAAATACTTTAATGTTAAAAGACCATTATAGCCTCAACACTTGAATAAATAACCATGCAGCCATGGAACTTCCTAGAACAATCTCCAAATACAAACATTTCCATTCCTGCCGGTTTCATTCTCCACTATATCAACTACAACTCATCATCACACTTCCATTTCATTGGCTTATCCTGCCGTGAGCTGACCAAGAGTGAGGTGAGAGAGAGAGCCATCACAACATTGATTCTTCCTGCTTACCAAAGGCTGAGAGTAAAGGCATAGGAGGACCAAAAACTCTCCGTCCTTTCTCTGCAATTCTCGAGCTTCAATTAAGCAACAAGGAACACTAACTCAGCTAGCTAGAGAATCGAGTAGGAGGAGAAAATCTTTTCCAGCATAGGGGCCGTGAGGAGAAGAGGTAAAACATTGTTAAGTTTTCCTTAATAGCCTGCTACTTTGGTTCCTTACCGTCATAGCTTGAGCTAACATCAAGAAAAGAAGAGATTCACTGAGGAAAAGTTCATTAAAGTTGGAAGAATTTTGTTTAAGTTGCTGCATGTTGCCCGATGATGTTATGCTGCAAACTCCTGGTGGTTTCTCCTCAAAAACTTGTTAGATTATGTTTGCATGCATTAATATGCTCCCTAGTTTACATATCTTGACATGCATGCAGCCCTTGACTTAAATCAATGCCTGATAGGAGTAGAATATAAAGAAATTCTTGCTGGAATTCTTGATATGATGATGCATGATTGCTGATGGAGTGAAGCTGGAAATATGCAGTTTTCTTGCCAAGTGATTTGTTGAACCTGGTTAAAAACTTATTTTATGCACCACCTATTGCCTTAATCTAGCCACGTATGTGATTTTTACCAAATTATAGACAGGAAAAGATTGATTTTTGAAAGAAATATCAAGCTGGAATTTTCTGGACAAAGTGTTGCATGAAACCCGAGAGGATAAAGCTGCAATTTTCTTTTTTGGTTTTTTTCTAACAAAATTTTGCTGGATTTTGTCTAAAAGTACTCTATATACATTCTATCCCTCTCTTCATGACATGCATGTAGTGTTTTGCTTGAATCCAAATGAGATAAGTCTTGGTCTTCGAACGAACCATGCTGAAAATTTCTGTTTATGTTAATATTTGAGAACCGATGGAGTAGAGCTGAGAATTTGCAGCTTGAACTCCAGAATTTTGTCGGTATTGGTCAAGAACTCATTTCATATACCATTTATCTAAACATACATGTGGTATTTGTTGAGTTAAAAACAAGAAAAGACCGATATTTGGAGGAAACAACAAAGCGGGAAATTCTGTTTGAACTGTGGAGAATGAGCTCCATTTTTCCCAAATTTGTTCCAGAATTTGTTGAGTTTTATTAAGAATTCATTTCCTATGTCATTTACTTCAGTTATTTTGACATGAATAAAGTATATGGTTGGATTAAAGTAAGAAAATTGTGATTTTTTTGGAAGAACTTAGGCTGAAAAGTTTTATTGGCTAAAGAACTTGAAATTTACAATTTTTGTTACATTTTGCTAGAGAAAAGTTAACATGCATGTTAGATTTAAATGTGAAATGAAGAGTTCATTTGCCTTAATCCTTGAATATTGGATAGAAAATGATTTAATCTTAGTCTAAACATCTTACAAGACTTTAAACTTGGTATATATGTATATTCTTTGGTTTCTGTTGAAATTTGACGCTTGAATTATGTTAAAATTGCTGGTATGAATGTCATACTTAAATGTATGGATGGTTTGAATAAAAGTCTTGTGGTTTTAAAAGAGAAAAAGGAGTTTTTCACAAGTGAAAAATGAGTTTCCAGATTTTCGGATTTCACTGACCAGTCTCAGTAAAATGCTTATATCTTGGTGTAGGAAAATCCGATTAAGGTGCCGTCAGTGGCATTTGAAACTAGAATCATGGGCCTTTGTTCTGTAGAAATTTCATATTTTTCCTCCATGTGTACTGCTGTCCGTGACTCCTCAAAGTGGGCTGTCCTGCTTGAATGTCCCGTTTCTTCAGGAAAATGAATTTTTGACTTGGATAGAATATTTAGCCTATTTGTGATTTGAATCTCTGAAAAGTGTCTTCTGGGATGTGATAGTACTAAAAATCTATTTTGCAACAGTATAACTTTCATAATTTTTTGATTTGTGGAACTCGAGTTGCGAATTTTTAAACTTTACTGCTACTATTCATCTGCGGAGACACCTGAAGCATAGAAACGGGCTTCTTGACTTTAAAACCTCAAATGGCCTACTTCCAACCTCTCACCTTGATTTTTCCACTTCCTTGACATCAAATATATCCCTATTGAACTTCTCTTGCTAATGTATCTCTCAGTTCTTCAAAGCTTTACTCTTCTAACAAGTTACCTTAATTAAAACGGTCAAGACTTGTACTTAGCTTTTAGCCATCATTTCTGAATTTCCAAGTGAAGCTTACATGCTAAAATTGTCTTGTGTGTGAATGACATTGAGCCTAGTGAAAGGCTATTGTGGTAATCCGAGTTTAGATGTGTATCTAGCTAACTAAAATCTGAATTTCTAGAGTTATTTAAGAGTTAAGTTAGCCGTGACTTTCCTCTTTGTCTTGAGTTGAATTTCAGGTTGAATTGTAGTAGGAAGTGATTGTTGATGTCAAGAGCTAATGATCGGCGAAGCTCTTGGCCATTTGAGTAATTTTTGCAAGAGTTAAATCCTTGGTGGAATTGTTTAAGTGGTTTGGCCGAAATGTACTTGGAAGGTCCATGAATTTTGGTTTGGAATCGTTTGATATCTTGGACTTCCTTTGTTTAATTTTGATTAGAATTGAATCTGTTGAGACCAAGGGCTAATGATTGATGAAGCCCTAGTGAAATTGATATTTAAATTGTGATTTTGCTATATTGGCAACTTGGTATATAATGTGCAAATGAAGTGGGAATCGTAAAGTCCGTTTTGGTCGTTAGAATTTGAGTACTTTTAAACCAAGCTTGGTTGATCTATTTTGTCTTAATATCAAGCTATAGAAATTGAACATTGTACGATAATGCCAAATTTGAGTGTCGGGACTTTTAAAACCTTGCCGACTAGTTAATTCTTTTCTTTGCTTAAATTAGTTTTATTATCTTTAGGAAATAAATGCATTAACTTCCAAACTTTAAGTTTTTCATAAAATTATCCTTGGCTAGTTGTTTTAGAGGAAAATTGTTAAAAAAAACACTAGATTTGATTAATTTCAAAAAGAAAGGCTTAGAAAACTTGTTCGGCAAGAAAACTTGTTTGAACTAATTTGGATCTCGTTTGCCAAAGAACCACACGAAACATTTTATTCCTTTACTAGTCTTGATTCTAAGAGATTTATTGATTTGTTCGAGAAAATAAACTATTTATGTACTAGAGAATCTTTTATATTTATAAACCTAGAACTTGGATAGAAAACTTATAGTTCTTAAAACTTGGTTTTCTAGGTTTTAGCGAGGACGCGGATTTTGATTCCCAGCTTGACTTATGACTTCACTCTTGGTGAGTGTCCCTGCCTGTTTTATGACTATTTGGTTAAAGTGCTTTATCGACTCGTTGTGTGATAATTGCCAAAAATGATTGCTGATCCATCGAAGTGAGCAGTGTGAACTTTATCACACTAGCCTTTCGAGTGGTGACTTGCTTGAAGTGTTTTTCGTGAATATCTTGCTTGCGCTTGCCAAGTGCTAAATTATTAGGCAGGGGAATGTACCACACCTTAAGGGTGGGAGGGCCTCTTATCCTGACCTGGTAATCAAGTGTTGGACGTAAAGTCGTTGGGTGAATCCCTCGACCAGTCTATAAAGATCAAGTGTTGGACGTAAAGTCGTTGGGGACGTAAAGTCGTTGGGTGAATCCCTCGACCAGTCTATAAAAATCAAGTGTTAGACGTAAAGTCGTTGGGTGAATCCCTCGACCAGTCTATAAGTGTTGGACGTAATGTCGTTGGGTGAATCCCTCGACCAGTCTAAGGTATACTCGAGTATTATCGCTTCCCTATTTATTTACTTCAGTCGAATCAATATGTGTTAATTGTTTTAAGTGATTGCATGTTTTTGGGGCACCACTGAGCTTTAGTTCACCCCACGTTCATTTGTTTTCCTTACAGGTCTTGAAGTTTGAGAGAATTTGAGCTGCTTATATTTTCTGTGAATGTAATTGAACAATTTAAATTCAATTTGCGGTTTGTAATGAATTCCAAATTAAACAAGGTAGTCTTGTTTTGGGTTGCCGCTTGAAGTTGGAAAATGTGTAAACCCTAATCACTACAAGAAATATATTTTTCAGTGACAAAAATTTATGTGACAACAAAAATCTTGTCACAGATAACCTAATTCAGTGACGACATTAGGTGTCATCACTGATGAGTACAGCACAAGCATAATCAGTGACAACATTGGAAGTTGTCATTCTCAACTCGTCACGAAATAGTTGGCGCGCATCTCATTTGATGCCGCGGGAAATGATTTTATGACAACTCAAGTAAAGTCGTCACAAATGCTCTCTCTACAGTGACAACATAACTTGTTGTCATTGAAGGTCTACCCGATTCCAATTTTGTGACAACTTTTTGCATCACTGTATACTACAGCATTTTCATCAACTTTCAGTAATTCTACTATGACACCCTAATTTTATTTTTTAGCCTCCAATTCTTTTATATTAGCAAAAGCACCGAAGATATGACACCCTAATTTTATAATTTAGCCCCTATTCATTACGTATTAGCAAAATGCAAATGATATAATAACAAACTATTTTTAGATATTTGTAATTTTTGCTAAGTTGACATAATAGACATGTCTGAGCATAAAAATTTTTTCACGAATTTTTTATTATTCCTTATAACAACCCCCAAAAATCAATAACTGAAATAATTTGAAAAAGTGTAATTGAATATAATTTGTAGTCTAATGTTAGCACTGTGAAAGATTAGTATAACGTGTAATACATCATAAGTAATAATTATTTTCACATGGAATGGGTATATACGAAATTAAAATTATTCAGTAAAATATCTGTCGTGCAATAAGATTGAGAGTTGTAACACATTTAACAGAATATTTGATTACATGTTTCTTTTAATTTATTATAAAAACTAAGTAATAGACAAAGGGTAGGATAAGCATGAGTAAGAAGTGCTATACTGTATATAAGCAATTCTATAGTATTTTCATCAAATTTCACTAATTCTACTATGGCACCCTAATTTTATTATTTAGCCCCCAATTCTTTTATATGAGCAAAAGCACCGAAGATATGACACCCTAATTTTATAATTTAGCCCCTATTCATTACGTATTAGCAAAATGCAAATGATATAATAACAAACTATTTTTAGATATTTGTAATTTTTGCTAAGTTGACATAATAGACATGTCTGAGCATAAAAATTTATTATTCCTTATAACAACCCCCAAAAATCAATAACTGAAATAATTTGAAAAAGTGTAATTGAATATAATTTGTAGTCTAATGTTAGCACTGTGAAAGATTAGTATAACGTGTAATACATCATAAGTAATAATTATTTTCACATGGAATGGGTATATACGAAATTAAAATTATTCAGTAAAATATCTGTCGTGCAATAAGATTGAGAGTTATAACACATTTAACAGAATATTTGATTACATGTTTCTTTTAATTTATTATAAAAACTAAGTAATAGACAAAGGGTAGGATAAGCATGAGTAAGAAGTGCTATACTGTATATAAGCAATTCTATAGTATTTTCATCAAATTTCACTAATTCTACTATGGCACCCTAATTTTATTATTTAGCCCCCAATTCTTTTATATGAGCAAAAGCACCGAAGATATGACACCCTAATTTTATAATTTAGCCCCTATTCATTACGTATTAGCAAAATGCAAATGATATAATAACAAACTATTTTTAGATATTTGTAATTTTTGCTAAGTTGACATAATAGACATGTCTGAGCATAAAAATTTATTATTCCTTATAACAACCCCCAAAAATCAATAACTGAAATAATTTGAAAAAGTGTAATTGAATATAATTTGTAGTCTAATGTTAGCACTGTGAAAGATTAGTATAACGTGTAATACATCATAAGTAATAATTATTTTCACATGGAATGGGTATATACGAAATTAAAATTATTCAGTAAAATATCTGTCGTGCAATAAGATTGAGAGTTGTAACACATTTAACAGAATATTTGATTACATGTTTCTTTTAATTTATTATAAAAACTAAGTAATAGACAAAGGGTAGGATAAGCATGAGTAAGAAGTGCTATACTGTGTATAAGCAATTCTATAGTATTTTCATCAAATTTCACTAATTCTACTATGGCACCCTAATTTTATTATTTAGCCCCCAATTCTTTTATATGAGCAAAAGCACCGAAGATATGACACCCTAATTTTATAATTTAGCCCCTATTCATTACGTATTAGCAAAATGCAAATGATATAATAACAAACTATTTTTAGATATTTGTAATTTTTGCTAAGTTGACATAATAGACATGTCTGAGCATAAAAATTTATTATTCCTTATAACAACCCCCAAAAATCAATAACTGAAATAATTTGAAAAAGTGTAATTGAATATAATTTGTAGTCTAATGTTAGCACTGTGAAAGATTAGTATAACGTGTAATACATCATAAGTAATAATTATTTTCACATGGAATGGGTATATACGAAATTAAAATTATTCAGTAAAATATCTGTCGTGCAATAAGATTGAGAGTTGTAACACATTTAACAGAATATTTGATTACATGTTTCTTTTAATTTATTATAAAAACTAAGTAATAGACAAAGGGTAGGATAAGCATGAGTAAGAAGTGCTATACTGTATATAAGCAATTCTATAGTATTTTCATCAAATTTCACTAATTCTACTATGGCACCCTAATTTTATTATTTAGCCCCCAATTCTTTTATATGAGCAAAAGCACCGAAGATATGACACCCTAATTTTATAATTTAGCCGCTATTCATTACGTATTAGCAAAATGCAAATGATATAATAACAAACTATTTTTAGATATTTGTAATTTTTGCTAAGTTGACATAATAGACATGTCTGAGCATAAAAATTTATTATTCCTTATAACAACCCCCAAAAATCAATAACTGAAATAATTTGAAAAAATGTAATTGAATATAATTTGTAGTCTAATGTTAGCACTGTGAAAGATTAGTATAATGTGTAATACATCATAAGTAATAATTATTTTCATATGGAATGGGTATATACGAAATTAAAATTATTCAGTAAAATATCTGTTGTGCAATAAGATTGAGAGTTGCCACACAATTAACAGAATATTTGATTACATGTTTCTTTTAATTTATTATAAAAACTAAGTAATAGACAAAGAGTAGTATAAGCATGAGTAAGAAGTGATATACTGTATATAAGCGATTCTATGCATGTTAAATTTTTGAAACATGTTTTATTGTGTAAGTTTTATTGTAAGGTAATTTCTTAAATAATTTGTATATTGAGTTGTCCAAACCCAAAAAGATGTCTATAGACACAAACAAGCACACATATATATACATGCACAAAAAAGAAACCAATATCAAATAATTTATTTGATATTTATAGATGAGATTAAGGAAAAAAAAAGAGATTAAGTATGAAAAAAGAAACCTGAAAAAAAAATTGGCTAAAAAAAAAGAAAAAAGATGTATGAAGCAAAAGGCGTGAATCCTGGAATCTCAAAGACGTGCTTAGATGCCAAAAAAAAAGAGCGCCAGTCTGAAATCTGAAAGAGGCGCGAGGCGGGTGGCTGAAATCTCTACAAAACGACGTCGTTTTGGTTGTTCACACACAAACAAAAGTCTCGCCGCTTCTCTCTTCCATCACTTAGACAAATTTCATTCTCAGTCTTTCCTTCCTATGGTGAACTAACCCTTCCTTCCCGTAGATTCGAAATGCCGCTCGCCACCGTTAGCTGCTGAAGTCGGCCGCAATCCACCACCATCAGCCGCTGAAGTTCGCCGCTACCCAGCAACTTGAGCTTTATTCTTCAGCCTTTCCTTCACCACTGACGATGACCCTTTCTCCCCTCCATTGACCCGCAACCGCGTCGAAATGCTGCTCACCACCGTTAACCGCTGAAGTCCGCCGCTATCCACCACCATCAGCCGCTGAAGAGCTAGCTATCCAGCACCATAATTCATTCTTCAGCATTTCCTTCACCACTGACGATAGCCCTTTCTCCCCTCTATTGACCCGCAACCGCGTCTAGCTCTTTAGCACCAGCTCAGGTGAAGGAAAATAGAGGAGGGCTTTGGCAGTAGAACAAAATAGAGGGAAAAGAACAAAACAAGAAAAAAAGAACAAAATAGAGGAGAAAAAAAGGGCAGCGCACAAGTGAGCAAGAAAAGCTGAGGGGGAAGCCTGAGAAAGGGCAGCTAGGTTTTAGAGGAGAAAAAGAGAAACAGAAGAGCAGAGAAGCGGCTAGGGTTCTTGGAAGGGAGGCCTTGAGCGTGAAAAGAAAAAAAAATAGAGTGAAGGAAGAGTGGCGGCTGACGGGAAGATCAGGAGAGAAAGACGCGGCAACGGACAGAGGAGGAAGAACCAGGTCACCACCAGTCCGCGTCCGTTCTGCTGCTGTCTGCCATTGCCAACACCGCGCACAACCTCCTGGGCTGCTGCCGTTCTCTGTAACACTAGATGAAGGCTCTCGGACGAAGTCAGACCTAGTCATCTTCCAATTCCAACTCACCGTCTTCGGCTTCGTCATAATCGCCGTCGCCACCGCTCAAGTAAGAGCACTATAAGTCGCCCCTTTTTCTTTGAATTTCAGTTCCTTCCCAAGTCCTCTAAGCATGTCTGCCATGGCTTCGTTTATTGCAATTGCCCCGTTGATTGTTCAAATTTTAGCATGCGCATGTTATATCATGATTGAATTTGAAATCCCTTGTACTTCTGATGATTTTGGGGCCAACCGTGGCTTCATTTGAGCAAAGAATTGCTGGAATTTTTCATGTTCGTTTACTGTTTGTTGAAATGCCCAAGTGGTCTAACAGCAGGCTGTAACAGGGCATTCGTTCAATGCTCATTGCTGCATTTTATCTTTCCCTATCCCTGTCTCAAGTTTACGCATTTGAGTCTGGTTGATGAACTTGTAAATCTGATTAGCATATCAGGACTGCCTCTGAGTTTCGTGATGTTTCTGCTACTTGGTTTTGTCTCATTGCCTGGTTTGATATTCAATCTGATAAGGAATCCGCAATTGAAAATGAAAATTGCAGCTAGTGTTGTCGAAACCTTCAGTTTGCCGAAATCTTCTTCCATTTCTTTTGCATGAAAGTCTCATAAAAAACTTGTATTCTCTTTAGTTTGATATTAGAAAAGTATTTTGTACTAAAGGCTGATGTGTCTATATCTAGGACATGGATAAAACTTGGATGAAGATTAGCAATAGGAAGGACAAGGCTTATGAACTCGGAGTAAAAAATTTCCTCAAGTTTGCATATTCTCAAAAAGTTGAAAATCAGAAAATCCCATGCCCATGTACACAATGCAATAATTTTTGTAACCAAACTAAAACAGTTGTGGAGGATCATTTATTGACTCAAGGCATTCGTAAAAGCTACACAAGATGGATACACTATGGGGAACAATTTCGACACCAAAATTGTGGGGATAGTACTGAACATGGGGATGGAGAGGAGGATAGTGATACTGAAGATTTAAATGACATGTTGCACGACATTGGGACAGCACAATGGGGGGACAAATTGTGAGCTATTGTGACTGGGGTGGAAGTAGTAGAGGCCTCAGGTATGCTTTTCTTAATTGCTTCTGCATTTCTTGCTCTTGTATTCAGAACTTTTGCCTGTACAAATTTCTTTAATGACTTGACTTGATTACATTTACGATATGATTTTGTCGTTGATTCAACCACAGGAAAATAGCAGAATATACTCAAAAGGACAAAAATTTGATCTTTATACTTTTCAAATCCCAGTTACTAGCAATCACCTGAGAATCGGTAAATCTGTACATCACAAATTTATCTTCTTGACCGTGTGATAGCTCTTTAGTTTAGATTAGCCTATTCTGAGGAGAATGTTCCAATTATAGCTCCTCAATGTATTATCTTAAGTCAATTTTAGTGATTTTAGATTCTTACTTTTGCATTTCGTTTGTTGTTGAATGTTTATTTGATATGTATGGTCAATGTCATTGGTTATCTTATGATACAAAGTGATTTTCAAGTGTATAGATAGTACTGGATTTCTTTCACCAGAGCAATGGATAGATAACATATCTAAATGCATGTAGATTGACTGCTACCACAATGTTTTGTAGGTTACGAATTTCCATTACTGTGAGGACTATAGAAGTTAAAAGGGATAACATTGAATACTGAATACATGTGGTAGTCATTAGAAATCCTACTTGTGGCAATATCAGGAACTCTATGTTAAATTGTGTCCACTCATTTTTCTTGTTATGTAAGAGGACACTTTATATGACACAGGCCCTAATTCAATCATACTCCAAAAATCTGTATATCTGGGCCAATTCCAACTTGACAGTGCAAGTTCCTATGCTACTATTTCTGTCGAATCTTTTAAATATGTATTAAAGGAATGGTTAAATTATAGTCTACTTGGCATTGTTGCTGCTTTTGAATGGCATTTTGACTGTCCAGGACGTGGTCTTATAATACAATTTGTTTAGCTTATATAAAAAGCGAGTTTTCCCTGCTTTAGATTAGTTATCTGCTAGTTTACAAGCACAGTTCCACCAAAAGAAAAGCAATTTTGATAAGAAAAATATCATTAATATAATCTTAATGATGAAGGACAATTCTCTTTAATCTAAATGGGAGAGAGTATGAAATAAAAAGTTGTAGATTCCTGTCGTCTTCTAGCGCAATGAAAGGACTAACCATGTCCGTAACACACCAGGGCTTTCATGGAATCTCATTTGCCAGCATTTAAAGAGATCAATCCCCAGCTGGAGGTGGTAACTGAGCTTAATCGTGGTCAGCATCCATATTTGAAGGGGCTATACCGTAAGAACATTTTTACAATCTTGACAAACCAGTTCTCTGGAATTAATGTTTCATTCTTAGTCTATGCCTTGAATTTCACTTCGCTTCAATCTCTCTACTTTTTGTAATTTTAGCCCCTTAGACACAGATCAAAAGGATATATGGTTGCAAAGTTCAGTAATAGATTGAAATAACATGCATGTCTTTGTAAATGCACCTTCTGAGCTTTGTGTTCTGTTGATCTCATTGATTATGCCTATCCAGCTGCAAAACTAATGGATGCACCTGGACAGAGGTTGTCCTGTTACTCCTGTACCTTACTACCATGGAAACATTTTTGTATACTAATTTACCCTGAGCTGCTGATCATGACACTGGCAGTCAAAGCACATTGAGATGTAATAGATGGGATTGGTTTAGGTTCCTTTGTCCTGTCATCTCTCAAAATGCGTTATATTGCATCTACTGCTCCAAGTGGAAGTATAATTTATCTACAAATATTTTTAGCATAGCTATTTCATCTCTTAATTGCTAAAGACAGTCAAAGTTATTATATGTGGCATATGTACACTTTGCTTTTTCTGCACTTTAATATGTCTTGAAGGTAAGAGCAGTTGCCTTCTACTTCAAACATAACTTTGTGGCTCTCAGGCGGGAGTATGCCTATGTGGCTTCTTGAAACATAACTTTGCGGCTAGTTGAAATATTTTTCCTTTTAAATTAATTTGGCAAGTCTCATTGAGGCAACAGTTAGGTTTCGTGAGTTCCCCTTTTGAGATGGTTTTTCACTTTGGGATGTATTCCACTTTTTTCTTTGTCGAACTCATCTAAATTTTTCTGTATCAGAATTTTTTTTTTGTGCTAAGGAAAAAGAGGCACCTGTGATTGTGTGTGTGTGTGTGTTTTTTTTTCTTGATATACTGTGTGGTTCACGATCATCTAGGCTCTCAATGATTTTAGGATTTTGTTGTTGTTATTGTTATTGTTATTGCATATATATTTGTGAACATGCAGATATTTATTGTGTTTGTATTGTTATTCTATATTTCACAGAATATACATTCAATGTCTTATTTGCTATAATTTCACTTTATTTTTGTGTTAAGCAATTTACTTAGATTGCTATAATTTCAAATTAGAGTGACATTAGTTTTTATAATATGGTGCCTATCTAGAAGTGTAGTTCCAGTTTTAACACTAGTGCTCATTGCTTCAATTTTGGTAACGTGTAGGTTCTAACACGATTCCCAAGAAGAAGAAGCCAGTCATTGCTGTGAAGATGGTTTTTGATTTGAAGACTACAAGGCCTATCGTGCTCATGTTTTGTTCTAGATGGGAATCGTGCTCATATTTTTGTATAGAACTTTACTACTCTCTATTGTGGATGGGAAATCACTAGTATTGTAACTGAATGGCTTATTTTGGATGGTGCATGGTTTATGACTCATTTGAGGCAACATTTATATAAATATGTATTTGGGTTGATCTTCTATTGGAAATGAATGTTGGCTTTCTTTTCGTATGTTGGCTTTTTTTTTCTCATTGCTACTCAATGAACGTTTTGTGATTGTTGGCAGCTATGTTGCGCAATTAACATTAGATTATTGCTTTTTACAAAAAAAATAAATGACAATAAAAAAGTTGTCACTGCCAACAAGTTTCACTAGTGACACCAGAAAGTGGTCACTTTTTATGGATGGAAAACAATGACAACAAAAGTCGTCACTGAACGGAAGCATAATGTGACAACTCCAAGGGTTGATTATGACAAGAATTTAGCCAGCTTAGTGACAATAAAAGTCGTCACACAATGTACAACAATGAGTGACGACAAGAGTCATCACAAAAGCAAAATCGTTTGTGACGACTGTTGAAAGTCGTCACATGGACCCCCTTTTGTGACATAGAACTAGTGACAGCTCTGTGACAGCAGTAAAAGTCGTCACTGATTCTTTTTGTGACGACTTCTGAATTTTTAGTGACGACTTTCGCCTGTCACAGAAACACAATTTTCTTGTAGTGAATTCTGTCGTTTGGCTGGGATGTATATGTTTTTGTTGTGTGAAATTATATGTATTTGGGATGGTATGATTTTAATCCTTGTAAGTAACGCGTGAAGTGTTTAAGAGCCGTCGATTGGCTATCTTAAAAAGGCTGTTATCTTTGAAGTTAATGAGGTTTTAGTTATCAGTCTATTTGGAAGGAAACGGTGTTGTAATAGCTTAGGTTATTTTTCGGAAGGGTTTGGGCTAGATTGCTTGCGTGAGTCCTGGCGAGAGTTAGGCAGACGGCCCGCCAACCCTCTGGTTCGCCTTAGGGGGAAGTGGGGTCGTCACAAGTATTACTACATAGCTTGTGTGAAGTGCCACTGTATGATATCAGTGGATTTTGATGCTACTTACATTTGCAACCATTGCAATGAAAAACAAAAAGCTATGCCAAGGTAAGCAATTATATCATAAAAGAATTTTCTTCCTATTCAATAATTAATCACTACTTTATTTTCACATGTTTACTAATATTTTGCCTTTTCCCTTTATTACAAGTAGATGTTACTTTGACATTGACCTCATTGACAAGACAGACACACTCACTGCATCAATACTTGGAGAGTTTGCAAAATCTTTGCTCAAGAACATTGCAGTAGAGGCATTTCATCATCACAAAAAGGTATCTCACAATTATTGTGCTTATAGTAACAATATAACATTTGTTAATAGATAAAGAGACTATGTATAAATTAGAAATTCCTTTCTTTTTGCAAAATATTAAACTATCGCTAGAGAACTTGCATGAAGAACTCTAATCCAAGATGTTTATAACACAACTAAGACCACGAAATACCAAAGATGGAGACAATTACTAGCGTTATACAACTGTATGTTCCTTTGAGTATAACGGTAGCACAAATACTAGTTGTTTCATCGCTTTAGTTTCAACCCCAGGTCACTCTGGTGCTACTAGACCTTCTCCTTGTTATATGCTTATTTCATGCATTTTTTTCTAAGATAAACCAATTGGCTAGACTAAGAAGGCTTTTCATTAAAGGTGCGACTTCACTTGGAATCTAGGTTTGAAGAAACTAATAATGCTAAGGAGGATCCAGGCAAGGAAAATGACACAAGTGCCACCTAAAAAGCCAAGAAGAAGTGAAAATGCAACTTTGATTCTCTAATTCCGAAGAGGATGCAATCTACATGGCTATCTCTTTTGTTGGTGCTTAGGGAACTGGATGCATCTACAAAATATTAAGGAACTCTAATCTTTGTGATTTGATTTGTAAGCTTTTAAACTTATTCACATTGTTCTAGACTTTTTTCTGGATTTCTATAACTGACATTGCATCTTAGCAATCTTTTACTTGTTAATATTATTAGTTGGTGAATTTAAATTTTTGACTTCTCAATGCTAGTCTGCGCTAGTTTATTGTGTTATTGTAGCATTTTATTATCATACAGATACTGGTATATTAGCCATATTTATTGAGATGTAGACATATCTCATTCAAGTCTATACTTAACCCCTACCAACTTTAGTAGTTTTCTCTAACCATAATGCTTTAGCATTTATTTCGATAGCTTGAGCTTCTTACCTCTTATTTAAAGATGGTTGACAATTGCATGCTCATTTCTCTCTCTTGAATATGATTATCCTTTTTTGTCTTTGACCTCCAACTGTTGTTTTGCTTTCTAACTTGCCTACTACCGCTAAACAAGAGAATTAGTAATTTTTTTTTAATATGCATACCAAGTTTCTGCATGAATCATTCATAGCCAAATCATCCAAGTATGTTTCATCCACAAAGATCCAGATGTAGTTTTTTCTATCTTTTCTTTGTTAGTATTCCTATTATGTTCACATTTTTCCCCATGAATTTTTAATCATAGTCATGAATAGACCCAAAAATCCTCTCAAATTATGGGATGCAGTTCACAAGGATAAAAAGATCAAATTCTACTTTCAGACCTTTACAAACGACAGAGTTCGTGCAGCAACTGCCACAAAGCATAGTAATGGAAGAACATCGTATTGCATTAAGAAAAACTTTATGGAGGCCTACCCATGATGCTTAAGTACATTGGTGAACCATTATTATACTTAATCGGATCGCTTAAACAATGGCTATATAATATTATCCATATATCTTCAATGGCATTTGTAGAAACAAGCAAGTGCCTATTCTTTTCTTCAACATTGTAAGTTACATCCACTATGGCTATTTAATCCACTAACTTTGTTACTACATTGTATACACAGAATATTGGATGGATAGCCATGGTGTTACATCCTACTCTGCACCAATAGAGAAAGATAGGTAACTTCTTTGGTCTTTACTTAATCAATATTGCTCTTCCATGCTATTTCACATTTATAGTATCCATTTTTCTTGTAAGAGATTCCCACACAAATGTTTAAATTTAAAAATTTTAGAGATGGACAAACTATAGCAGTCTAGCATGGTTTCGCTTGGTAGAGTTTAAAAAACATGAACCACGATTTCAAAGACGAATCGAAAAATTTCTATTTTTATAACTATGTTTATCCAAATGATATGATTTTTTTTTCACAATAGGGCAATTCAATCTATGATGTCATGGCTTTTTCAATAGACCAGGAACTTATCTTGACATGATGGACATTACACCTACCCATGATCCCTTATCAACCTTTTAACTCTCAAGGAAACTTATTTTCTACTTACCAAACCAATAAGAAACTTATTTTCTGCTTCATTTTAAGTTCATATTTCAATAAATCAACAATGAAGTTAATATATGTTAGACCACCTCATCAATCAATCGATTCTTCCCACATGATCTTATGGCATGGAACACATTTTATCAAATTTTTTCTTTGAACTACAAATACAGTATGGTACATGAGACAAGCTATATCACTGAAATTTCCTTGTGCATTTTCTCTATTTAGCTATATCTTGATCATTTTTTTCAACAAAAAATTCCAAAATATGCTAATCACCAATTGCACAAATCTAGATCTCCATCCATCATTCTAACTAGTGGCTCTAGAAGCTACAACATTGGAATCACAAAAACTAGGTTTCACCAAAATTGGAACACCTTTGTTACTAACCACCACCTTCAAATAGGAGAAATACTTGTATTCATACCCCAATCCCATACTTCGCTTGCTGTTCTAGTTTTTGGACAAGATGACATAGAAATTATGTACCCATGGCATCATATGTTTCGTATTTAAGTAATTGTTGTTCCAGTAACGACTAGACTGATCTTTATTATCTCTCTCTAGGGTAATATACACTTTCTGTTTCCCAATTTGCTGTGCTTCTATAGTTCATACTTATAAGTTATGACCATAATAGATATGCTTCTATGGGCATCCGCATTTGTGTTCCACCTTGCAAAGCGTTGTTTTGCATCCTAGTATTTGTATATGAGATAACACCATGATCATAAAAAAATTCACAATCATCCATTGCATATGTAAAGTATAACATCTCTTTTGATGGCTTTTTCAGTCTCGATGATTTTTACTTTTGCTTTTTGTGAACACTAACAAATCTTGTACTAGTATTGTAGGATCTAGTTTTGCTACTCACTCGGGAACTTGAGAAGGATATATATGTGAGGACTCGAATTTTTATTTTACTTACTTTTATTTTAATTTACTGGTTTTTTTAATTATTTATTTATCTGTTTACTCCGAATAATTTATTTCATCCATTTTGAATCCATTTGCACGGAACAATGTCTCATTTATATTTTTAAAACGTTTCGTTAGCGCATTTAATTTTTCTGCAGCTCGTTTAGAGAGAAATAGCGAATGCACATTTTACCAGGCAAATTTGATCTGAGAGTACATTAATTTTTGAGAATTAAGGATGATTAATAGTAGACTTAAAAAAGTTAACTGAGGGATTAGAGGTGAGTGAGTTAAATTAAGCTCAATTAGGAGCACTAATTGCTCACTATTCAATTGTTGACTTTTGGGTACCAAGACAGCTTTATGTCATTCTTTCTTTTCACTCCATCAAATCACCAACTACTACCCAAAACCCTTTCTTCTTCCCCTCCTCTTGGCCGACTCCCCCTCCCTCATTTCCTACCAAAACTTTCAGCTCCCTTGTCTTCCATTTTCCTCCAAGAAGACTCTCCAAATTTGCTTCTTTTCTTGGTTCTTCATACAAGTTTGGAAGGTGACTTGAACAAGGAAGAAACTTTGGTGATTTAAGAGCTTATATACAAGTGGTTGTTCTTCATTCTTGGAAGCAAAAGTAATCCTCCAAGTTCTCATCTTTTTCCTCTCAACTATTAGTAGTTAGTTAGTTATACTTAGTTAGTTCGGTTGTTGATTGGTTCACAAGAACCTTGACACTAGGTAGAGGACTTGAGGTGACTTTATAGGTAGAGGCCTTGAGGATTATTGTGTGTTTACTTGCTTATTTGATGTTTATTTTGAGAAATTATGGCTTAGTGTTAGTGGAAAGTTGGAAAAGAATACTAGAAGCATGGATGATGCATGCTGTCCGAATTTTGGCTGGATGAAACCCTCATGTTAATTTCAAATTTTATTGTTGTTTTGGTGCTATAATGTTTGTTATATGATGGTGTTTATGTGTGTTAAATATCTCCCAAAAAGCTTTACAATTGGTTGAGTTAAAATAGGGTTAAAGTGAGGAAGAAATTTGGAAAATTTTCTGATCAGGAGACCCGATCAATGTTCACGTTTTGGCCCATAACTTTTTGTCTGGGAGTTGAAATCGGGTGCTATTTGTGGCATCCGAAACTAGACTCCGAGAAATTTTCGTCGGTATAAATGCACCTCCAAATTCGTTTCCTATGAGCCGTAGTGAACCGGCAAAGATGACTGAATATCCTCATTGTTTTCATCCGAGAAACAAGCCTGGTTGCAGTTTGTAGCTTAATTTCACCTATCTTTCAAAACAAATTTTAAGACAGTTCTTTGTAGTCAATTGTAGCATTTTGAATCCAGTTTTCAAGACCATAAACCACACTAAATTTTGAGTTGCGTAGCTTTATTTATGATCAGACTTTGAAACTCTGTCAAGTACTTCAGAACCAGAAATTTCGTAAACAGGTTCCAAAAATCAGTTTTCGTAGAACTGTTGTATCTTGGTGTAGCAAGGTCCGAATTGAGTTCAGTTTATTGTATTTGAAACTAGATTTGGATTTCTATTAGTGGTATAAATTTCAAGGGCTGATTCCATTTCTATGAATTTTTCCGAATTTCCAAACATTACTGAAATTGCAAGCCTGTTTTGCTCTGTCCTGTCTGGAATAGTGAGTTTGAGCCAAAATTTAAATGATTTTGGATTGGATTCTAAGAAAAGTGTCTTCTAGAGAGTTTTAGTACATCGACTCTAGTTTCCAACGGTATAAAGTTTCCAATTTTTGGACCTATGGAACTCGAGATACAATTTTTCTAAGTAGTGTCGCACTAAGCTGGAAATTTTCTTGTTTCAAACAAAGTACTCTTTTAAGCACTTTCAACCTTCCTTTGAGATTGTTGGTCCGTTTTAAGTTTAATTTCATGGTTGGGTACAAGGTCTCTTTGAATTTTAAATCTTCATTTTGAATCTTGGTTTCCAAAGGATTAAACCTCTTTTGAGGCGTTTTCTTGGTTGTTTAACTTTCTTGGTTAATGGTACCCCTTTTCATACTTGAGATATGCACTTCAACCCCTATCCTTATGCCCTCGATTCCTGTGAGTTTGAACTCTGAAAGGGAGCGTTTTGACTAGAGTAATTCTTGGAGAATTTCACTAGTTTTATACTCGAAACTTGGAACCTTTAACTTTGATATTTACTATGAAAATGAGTGGAGTTTTAGATGAGTTTGACTCCATTAGTTTGAAAAATGTGAATGCTCTTTATATTCAAAAGTTTGGACATGAGGTTTGAAGTTTTAAGAGATGAAATCCATCAACCCTTTTTTCTCGATTTTCGTGTCGAAAGTGAAAATGGTACTTTCTTTTGGAATTGCGATTATTTACCACGACTTGAATAAAAAACGACCTTTGAGCTCTCTGTGAGCATTATTTCTATGATTTAGCGAGAAAGGCTCTTATTAACTTGACTCGAACTTGTGACTTTGAGAGTGGGTAGCGAGAAAATATTTTTCTTATTAACCTTGGTCGAGTATCTAGGTAATCGTGAATGTGCATGTCTCAGGTGGTCACGAGGACGCTGAAGAACTCGTCTAACTTCTCGCTTTGCACTTGTTTTGCCCTTGACTTGTGATGAGTGTCAAGTGCATGTTCAATGCTAATGTGATTAAATTGATATTTGTATAAGTGCTATATGATACGTGAACTTGCCGAGGCAAGGGTGTAGTTTATCGCCCTCATCCTCTCTTTCTTGTGATTGAATGATACTTGTTAAATGAATATATGACTTCACTTGTACTTGAAATGTTTTAACTCGTGAGTACTGAGCGACTAGATGTATCACTCCCTATTTGGGTGGGAGGTACCGCTCATCCCGACTCAATGCTGTGAACGATTTTAAGTCGATTGGAGCGTTGTCTCATCGATCAATCATGCTTGTGGGGACGCCCCAACCCATTGGCTAACCTTGTAACTCGAGCCGGCAAGAGCTTAGTCGAGAAGTTTGGAGAACCTTGGGAAATATTATAGCTTGATCTTTTGAGAGCTCGCTAGGCATACTCGAATAGTATCGCCACTACATGAATGTTTGGTTACGATCCGAGTGGGTGTTGTTGGATGGAGGTAGTAAGTGGAGCACTACGGTCCTATTACTACTTGAGTTGACGGAGAGTCAACCCCAAATGGCTTAATGGGTCAAGACGTGTAAATAACTCCTGAGAGCTCCTGTATCCTCCTTGTGTGTTTATTTCCAACTTGTGCACTTAAATGAAATGTCATGTTTAAAGTTGCTTTCAAGCACGTTAATTGATTGATTGGTGTTACTTGCTTGCTTGTTTGTTTTCTTGGCTTCACTGAGCGTTCGCTCATGCCTTTAAGTTTGTTTTCCTTAATAGGCTTTGGAGGTGGATTGAAGGTTCTAGACTAGTGACTTGGTGGATGCTAGTATACCTTTTGTATGAACTTTTTGTGGCTCTTAAAGTGTAATTTTGTTATTGTTGATTGGTGGATTGTAATCATAACTTTTATTTTAGAAGTTGTGGCTTGTGTATTCGAAGTACTTCTTAATTAAGTCGATGGTTGTTTTGTGGCTCTATATTAAGTTTGAACGAGTGCGTGAGTCCTGACGAAAGTTGAGCAGGTGTCCTGCTGATACCCTAGGGAGAGGTGGGGGCGTCACAGTTGGTATCAGAGCGAGGTTTGAAATACCTGGAATAGGGTTAGGAGTTCTTAGTCGTGAACTTTTGGTCATAGAAATCCATGATAGACCTTAAGTTAAATTCTTAAATGGTATCAGTGAATGTAAGGACCTAACCTTTAGTTGTGGGTTATTTGTAGGGTATGGACAGCAACAGTGATGATGATAGGGTTGAGGGACCTCTCCCCGTGATCCCGTATCGCCTAGTTGGAGGTGGACCCCTTCTGCGATAATCACCTGTTAGGAGGGGTAGGTCGTGCCCATGCCGAGCGAGATTCTCCTACCCTAACCGCTTGATGTTAGAGGTAGTCGAGGAGCGGAGGCAGTTGGTTCGTGACCTTAGGATCACACCAGCCGAGAGAGAGGAGATGGAGGCCACTAAGGAGGCCCAGGCTATCCGAATCCAGGAGTTAGAGGCTAGAGTACTTGAGGAGTGTCAAAGGGTTGACACCTCCCATGCACAGTTTCAGGAAATCGAGAGGCGCCTTATCTGGATTGTCCAGGAGGCAGGGAACCGTGTGGATGGTATCATGGCCGAGTGTGGAGCCATGGCCGACCGTATAGAGGAGGCTTTGCTTGGGGATGTACCTGGAGAGACTGCACCTGCTGTGGAGGTGGAGGTGGAGCCGATGGAAGAGGATCCCGATGAGGACCCTTCTGAGGTTGTAGGATCTTCTAGTTCGGTCCACCTGTATTAGAGACCTCTTGATCTTTTGACGTTTGTTCAGGACTTAGAAGAGGTGAATCTCGCTATGAGACCTTTTGGATTTTGTGCATGTACCCCAATCTTTAGAGGCGCTTGGATGCCTATGTCTTGTATTTGATATTATTGACTCATTGGATGCACTCTTAACATGTGACATGACTTCTAGTCTATGTAAAGATCTACGCTTTGGTTTTAAAGTGTTCTTGCAACTTGTACATGGTTTTAAATTTCTACGCTTAATTTTTTTCTATTTTAATTATGCGCTTAGAATCTTGCTATATGGATCAACGAGGACGTGGAAGGGGTCATGGGCGTGAGTTTCGGCAACCCCGCACTCTCAAGAGAGGTGAGGGATCTGCAACTGGTCCAAACCAAAATCGTAGAAACGAAGAGGGTGACTAAGTGGTTACGGCCCTTAACCGCATAACCGATGTTCTCGAGCGTTTAGCTGAGCGCTAAGGCCCTGAGCCAATTAACCAACCTAAGAACCAAGAGCGGGGTGAGGATAGAGCTTTAGAGCGCTTCTTGAAGTTCGCCCCACCTAACTTTCATGGAGGATCTGATCCCGAGGTAGAGGAGAGTTGGTTTGAAAGGATGGTGGAGATTTTTGCTGCTTTAAACTAACCGAGGAAAGGCAAGTGAATTTCGCCGTTTTTCAGTTTGAGGGAGCAACCCGCTTGTGGTGGAACGTTGTTAGGGCAAAGTGGAAAAGAGAACAAACTCCATGGACTTGGGCAAACTTTGAAAGGGAGTTCAATTCCAAATTCCTTCCGCCTATGATACAAGAAAAGAGGGAGAATAATTTTATAAAGTTGAAACAAGGGTTACTAAATGTGGCCGAGTATGAGGAGCGGTTCACTAAACTTTCGAAATTTGCCCCTGAGCTTGTGGTCACCGAGTGAAAAAGGATAAGGAGGTTTATTCAGGGATTAAATGTAGAAATCCAAGAATTCCTAGAAACCGCCCAGATCACAACTTTCACAGATGCCTTGGAGAAGGCACAGAGGGTAGAAAATGGTAAATCCCAATCTAGAGTTTTTCACGCTAAAAAGAGGGGTAACCCAAATAACACCCCTGAATCGTCCGAGAAATCTACCCAACCTCTTAAGATGCGAAAAGGGGTTGGAGGAATGAGAACGCCTGGAAAACTAGTAAGAGCTCCATCAAGGAGAGCCCTGCCAAAAGGAAATCAGGGTGGACGAGATCAGTAAAAAGGGAGTTTTCAAACTAGTCAGTCCATGACCCCACATGTGATTTGTGGATATTGTAACAAGCCTAACCACACTGAGACCGAGTGCTAGAGAAAGTAAGAAAAATGTCTAATTTGTGGTAATGCCGAGCACCGGATTTCGAGTTACCCTAATGCCTCCAAGGAAGGAGGAAATACCCAACAGCCTGCTGGGTCTGCTTCAAAGCAGTCAAGTGCCGGAGGGAGCCGACCAAAAGTGCTAGCTAGGGTTGACGCCTTAAACAATCAGCAAATCTCTACTCCAACTAAAGTGGTGGAAGGTACGATTCCCATTTTTCATCGCCTAACTAGAGTTTTAATTGATCCCGAGGCAACCCATTCTTTCGTAGATCCTAACATTATGAAGGGTGTAGATGTAAAGTGTGATTTCTTGCCTTTTGATTTAGAAGTTAAGACTCCTACGGAGAACCAATGCCTGATTGCTAATAAAGTTTATAGGAATTGTGAGATTTGGGTTGGTGAGAGAAGATTGTTGGCGGATTTAATGAGTCTAGCAATTAAGAGATATGATGTGATACTTGGGATGGATTGGTTAGGTCGATACCATACTCAATTGGATTGTAAGATGAAACTAGTAGAGTTACACATTCCTAGGGAAGCAATTTTGAAATTAGATGTGAGGGGTAGACTAGCATCGTCTGCTTTAATCTCAGGGATTCGAGGTAGGAAATTGTTGAGTAGTGGAGGTAAAGGATATCTAGCCTTTCTTATCAATACACCTGGGGATAAGGTAAAGCTGGAAAACATGCCGGTAATGAAAGAGTTTCCCGACGTCTTTCCCGAGAAATTAGAGACGTTATCTTCGGAAAGGGAAATAGTGTTTAAGATTGATGTGGTTTTGGGGACGACCCCTATCTCTAAGACACCTTACAGGATGGCTCCAGATGAATTAAAGGAATTGAAATTGTAATTACAAGATTTATCAGGAAAAGATTTTATCAGAGAAAGTGACTCACCATGGGGAACTCCAGTGCTCTTCGTTAAGAAGAAAGATGGGAGTTTGAAACTATACATAGACTATCGAGACTTGAATGATGTAACCATTAAGAACAAATACCCTCTGCCTCACATAGATGAACTATTTGATCAGTTGCAAGGGGCAGTGGTATTTTTCAAGTTAGATTTGAGACAAGGATATTACCAATTGAGGATTCTAGAAGTTGATGTACCTACGACCGCTTTCAATTCAAGATATGGGCACTTTGAATTTGCAGTAATTTCCTTTGGGTTAATTAATACGCCAGCAGCGTTTATGGATTTGATGCATCGAATTTTTAAGCCGTATTTGGATCAATTTGTGGTGGTATTCATTGATGACATATTAGTGTACTCTAAGTCTCGAGAAGATCATAAACAGCACTTGAGAATAGTTTTGCAAACCCTGAGAAAGCACCAACTTTTTTGCTAAGTTCAATAAATGTGAGTTTTGGTTGAAAGAAGTAGCATTTTTAGGTCATATAATCTCCAAGGAAGGGATTACTGTGGATCCAACTAAGGTAGAAACTGTTTCTAAGTGGAAACGACCAGAAAACCCTACCAAAGTTCGGAGTTTCTTAGGGTTAACCGGATATTACCGTCGATTTATCAAGAACTTTTCTAAGATTGCAAAACTGAGTTGACTAAGAAGCATGGTAAGTTCATTTGGGATTCTAAATGCGAGGAAGGGTTTCAAGAGTTGTAAAAGTGTTTGACCGAGGCACCTGTGTTAGCATTGCCGAGCGAAGGAGATGATTTTGTGGTCAGATGTTTCAAAGGATGATTTAGGGTGTGTATTAATGCAAAGTGGAAAAGTGATTGCGTATGCCTCTCGTAAGTTGAAACCTCATGAACGGAATTATCCGATCCATGACTTAGAGTTAGCGGCAGTAGTGTTTGCCCTGAAAAAGTGGAGACATTATTTATATGGAGCGACTTTCGAGGTTTTCACGGATTACAAGAGTCTCAAATATTTATTCTCTCAGAAGGAGTTAAATTTGAGGCAACGTAGATGGGTAAAATTTTTGGAGGATTATGACTGTTCGCTTAACTATCACCCTGGAAAAGCTAATGTAGTGGCGAATGCCCTAAGTCGTAAGATGCAAGTAGCCAATTTAATGATGAGAGAATGGCACATGTTAGAAGAAGTTAGTGTTTGGAATCTGCGTCTTGAGCCATAGAGGATAATCTTTGGGAATATTACTGTGAAATCTACCGTTTTAGATCGAATCAAAGAAGTTCAAAAAGGAGACCCTGAAGAGCAAAAATGGGTTGAGAAAGTTCAAAAAGGGGAAAAGTCTGATTTCAATTTGGGGATTGATGAAGTGTTAAAATTTAGAAATTGCCTAGTGGTACCCAAGGATGAAGGTCTAAAGAAGGAAATTTTGGACGAAACTCACCGTTCTAAGTATATGGTGCACCCTGGAGGTAATAAGATGTATCAAAACTTGAAAAACCTTTATTAGTGGGAGAATATGAAGAGAGAAATTGCTCAATTTGTTCGAACTTGTCTCACTTGCCTGCAGGTTAAGTCCGAGTATCAGAAACCATTTGGATTATTACAGCCGTTGGAGATACATGAGTGGAAGTAGGAAAATATCACAATGGACTTCGTATCAGGGCTACCAAGGACTCAGAGAGGGCACGATGCTATTTGGGTAATAGTGGATCGATTGACCAAATCTGCTCACTTTCTGCCGATTAGTATGAAGTACTCCTTGGAGAAGTTAGCTAAGTTGTACTTGGATGAAATTATAAGATTGCATTGGATACCGGTGAGTATAGTTTCAGATCGGGACCCTAGATTTGTATCTCAATTTTGGCAAAAGATGCAAGAGAATCTAGGGACTAAGTTGAATTTTAGTACCACTTGCCACCCGCAGACTGATAGACAATCGGAAAGGACAATCCAAACCCTAGAGGATATGTTGAGGTCGTGTATTATGGACTTTGGAAAAAATTGGAGTCAGTACCTTACGTTGGTGGAATTTGCTTATAACAATAGTTTTCATTCTTCAATACAAATGGCTCCTTACGAAGCTCTTTATGGTCGAAAGTGTCGATCTCCGATTCATTGGGATGAAGTTGGAGAAAAGAAGATTTTGGACCCGACTACTGTACCTTGGGTTGAGGAAACTTATGAGAAGGTGAAACTGATATGTCAGAGGATTCGAACGGCTCAAAGCCGCCAAAAGAGCTATGCGGATAATCGGAGGAAAGATTTGGAGTTCGAGATTGGAGATAAAGTATTTCTTAAAATTACACTCTTTAAAGCAAGTCTAATAGCGGAAAAAGGGAAGAAGTTACAACCGAAATTTATGGGACCCTATAAGGTTATACAACGCGTAGGAAGTGTAGCTTACAAGTTGGAATTGCCTTTGAGTTTGTCCAGGATTCATAATGTCTTCCATGTCTCCATGCTTAAAAATATCATCCCGACCTGTCCCATGTGTTACGACCGGAAGAAGTAGAGATTGATGAGAATTTGTCCTATAAAGAACGGCCGGTAAAGCTTGTAGATCGAAAAGTGAAGGAGTTAAGACGTAAGCAAATCCCGCTAGTCAAGGTCTTATGAAGAAATCATGGAATGGAGGAAGCAACTTGGGAAGTAGAAAAGGAGATCCGGAAGAAATATCCAAAGTTGTTTTTGAATCAAGGTATGAATTTCGAGGACGAAATTCTTTTAAGAGGGGAAGGATGTGAGGACCCGAATTTTTATTTTACTTACTTTTATTTTATTTTATTGGCTTATTTAATTTTTTATTTATCCGTTTACTCCGAATAATTTATTTCATCCATTTTAAATCCATTTGTATGGAACAATGTCACATTTATATTTTTAAAACGTTTCGTTAGCGAATTTAATTTTTTTGCGGCTCGTTTAGCCAGAAATAGCGAATGCACGTTTTACGAGGCAAATTTGATCCGAGAATACATTAATTTTGGACAATTAAGAATGATTAATAGTAGACTAAGAAAAGTTAACTGAGCAGGTGAGTGAGTTAAATTAATCTCAATTAGGAGCACTAATTGCTCACTATTCAATTGTTGACTTTTGGGTACCAAGACACCTTTATATCATTCTTCCTTTTCACTCCATCAAATCACCAACTACCACCCAAAACCCTTTCTTCTTCCCCTCCTCTTGGCCGACTCCCTCTCCCTCATTTCCTACCAAAATTTTCAGCTCCCTTGTCTTCCATTTCTATATATAATAGAATGGCTAATTGATTTTGGAATGTAAAAGCAAATATGGTAGGTCAATTTGATAAGAAAGAAAGGGCGACAGAGGTATTTCATTCTCTTGATATGATAAAAAAGATAGTGAAATTATTAATAACAAATATGGGAGTGACATAAACATTCTTCCTTCCCCAAAGCAAATGTGAAAATTTTGTGAGAATCACTAGCTTGCAAGTAGTTCTTATAATGATTCAAACCGTTTGCAACACATGATTGTTTGAGTACGAAAAAGGTATGATGGTGTACTAAATAAATCGTATTCATACACACAATTAGCCTCTAGTAATGGAGTAAAAAATAAATCTTTTTGCGAAATGATTTGTGAACACATATATAATTATAAATAATAAGCAAATATAAGTTCAACAAACCATGTATATTGTCAAATATATGTTTATACACTTGTATTTTCACAAAAAATATAATGTTAGTATTATTTATTTTGAACACAAAGCTGATATAATTACATTTGTTCTAAATTTTGTATTACTCAAAAAATAAATAAAGGTAAATGACTATAGGACTCAAATTTGAGGTCGAACATTAGACTCGTTAGGTCTATCGAGCCAAAGCCACACTTGATTCAATTCCAATATCCATATCAATTAAAGAATCAATTTTGAACTATATTTTAAGTTTATTTAAAAATTAAACAAATTGGAACTCTATTTTTATATGTAGCTCAAGTTTATTTAATAATCCGGACGAAATTCGAACTCCATGAATAGAGCCTGAACAAGTATTCGGTTTATTAAAAATGCCACCTAAAATGATACTCATAAAAACATAATGTCGACTTTTTAGTTTAAAATATCATTTCTACTAATTGTTGCATATGGTGCATTGTTTAGTACACACTAAACACTCATTTGTGCATAAATTAACAAAACTTATACTTTCCTAAAAAAAAATTAACAAAACTATGGCTCCGTTTGGAACCTGAGTTTTTTGAAAGTTTATCTAAAACTTTACTGTAGTGCACTGCAGAAGTTTTTGAAAAAATTTTTTAACATGAAAAACTTTTTTTTTTCCTTTTCTTTTTTTCTTTCTTTCCTTTATCTTTTATTTCCTCTCTTCTTCTTCTTTTTCTTCCTTCCCCCTTCTCCTTCCCTCCCCCATCACCTCTGCCTCCGACATTGAAGAACCAGCAAATGGTCCAATTTTTTTTTTCCTTCTTTCATTTTTCTTTTCTTTCCTCTCTTCTTCTTCTTCTTCTTCCTTCTCCCTCCCCTGCCACCTTTGCCTCTAGCTTTGAAGACCCAGCAGCCATGGTCAAGCCAATTTTTTTTTCTTTTTCTCTTCCCCTCTTTTCCCTCTCCCTCTCCCTCTCCCTCTCTACTCCCCTCTCCCTCTCTACTCCCCTTCACTTTCCCCCTTTCCCTCCCGAAGCCAGAGAACCAGCAGCCATGGTTTTTTCTTTTTTCTTTTTTTTTTTGCTTTTTCTCTCCCCTCTTCTCCATCTCCCTCTCCCCCCTCCTCCTCTTTTTAGAACGAAGTGCCCCCAGGGAAGAATGGTGATGGAGATGTATTGCGGCCTGCTCACCACTCCTCGAGGCCAAGGACGGGTTGAACCGTGCTCACCCGACCATTCTTCTCTCGTACTCCCCCCATCGCCTTTCTCCTGAGCGTGGTTTGGGTGCTTGAAGCCCATTCGGTAATTGTCCAAGGCAGTCCTTATTCCCATCTCCTTGTGCCTCATACGACTCCTCCGTGATCTGGTCGCGCGACCAAATTGCAGCCAGGGGAAGGGGGAGGGTGGCCGGGGAGGGGAGAGGGAGGAGAGGGAGAGAGGGGATGTGACGCCCCCACTTCTCCCTAAGGCGAATCAAAAGGTATCCGCGGGACGCCTGCCCAACTCTCGCCAGAACTCACTACAATCCACAATTCAAGAGTTCGGAATGCTTCAAATAACTTCAATACATAATTAAAGTACTCCAAAATATCTCACACTTACAATTAGTTAGCTTTCAATCTTAAATACAATCCAACGGAATATGTACTATAGCCATCAGCTATAATACAACTTAAAATCTTCAAAAGAAAATAATCTAGTACTATTCACGAGCACTCTTGGTCTCGAACCCTGTTAAGAAAAACAAAAATGTGGAATGAGCTACACATCCCAGTGAAGTTCCAAAATACTTTAACAGTTCTAATAAATCAAACAAGTTAGGCATGATACATATATGGTTTACGATTGCACATTGGCACATTAACATGAGACAATTATCATGTTACGAGTAATTTAAACATATCACAGGTATGGCTCATGGGTTGCACGTTGGCACATTAGCATGAAACAGTTATCATTATGCAAAATAAACACACATTGAAGGATACGGTGTTCCAGTGGAACCATTTCGGTCAACTGCACCTTATAACTTCAGAACCCCTCGGTTTGTCTGGCCATCACCTTATCCCTCCAGTAGTAGTACTCGAGTATACCGAAACGGTGTCTCAGGGTTCCAACCTACCCGACCGAGCCCAGTCCTGGTTCGAGTAGGTCAGTAACCAAAGGCAGAGCCCAGTTCAGTTTAGAGCATACAACATGCACAAGTAATCAAGTAAATTGGTGTACGATAAAAATTTATCATTTTAGTAGGTCGAGTGAGATAAAGTACACACTCGCCTCAAAATGGTGGACAATTTCATATGAGCAATTATCAGTAACATCTAACACGTAAACACGTAAGCAATATGCTGTAATTTCATATGGACATGTAATTTACGGTAATCAAGTAAACAGGTAATCAAGTAGTCAGGTAATCAAGTAAGCAGGTAATCACGTAGGTAGGTAATCAAGTAGGTTGGTAAACGGTAAGTAATTACGGTTAACGGTTAATGGTTAATGGTAAGTAATTACGGTTAATTGGCAGATATTTGCCATTTTAATAGGCCGCCATTGGCCATTTCCCACTTTTACCACTTAAGAGTCGAGGAGATTCACTCCAGCCGACTTATGTAGCCATAGCATAATTAATCATTTAAACACTTCACGTAAATATGCAATTCAAGTATTTCATGTTGAGTAATTCAAATATACCTTATTTAAATATGCATGAGTGTGGTAAATACTTAACACTTAATGATCATGGAATAAGCATGTCATAGACTTATTCAGATTACGTACTCCTATATGGAACACTCATCTAGTCAAAATAAATGAGTAAGTGCTCAAACAAGTGTTTAGGCGTCCGCTCCGAGTTCCTCTTGAAGGTCCCCTTGAGCGCTTGATCAAACAATAATCAACTTCACTCACAATCATGCATTTACCAAGAAGGGATGTACACTCATCTAGACTAAATCAAAGTCCTAAAAGAGAGTTTCAATTCCCTTAACTTGAGGTTCACGAGTGAAGTTTTAAAGTCCAAAGAGAGAGACTAGTATTTCCATGAAATCGAGTTCAAAACGTTCAGTCGATATCGAGAAAAGAAGTCAAGTTTCCAAAATTTCATTTTCTAAGAAATTGGCAAATTTCAGTTTTGTGTGTCAAACTTAGAAAAATCATATCTTACACTCCGTAGGTCCAAAATTAAAAAACTTGATAACGTTGGAAACTATTTCCAAAATACTAAAAGTTCCCAGAAAACACTTTTCTAAGATTCAAAATGGAAGACACTCAAATTTTGGCTTAAACTGGCTGACTTGGACTCCCAAGACAGATTCGGGTTGGTTTTGTGTAAATTTTGAAAATTTGGCAAAATTCACACAATGCGAACTAGCCTCCGAAATTTGGAACTCAATTAGAGTTGCAATCAAAATTTAAAACAAAACAAATGGAATAAGAATCGAACTTTTGAGCGCCAAGATATAGCAGCTCAAAGTTGACCAAAAATTCGTCATTGATCAAGAATTTTCAGATTTGAAACATGAACTTTGGGACTTCAGTTGGACATTGAAATAGACTCTGAATGACACAAAATTTGGTAGTATTACTCTACCATATAAGGGCTATTCCTCTGTCAATTTTCATATAAAAATTCGTTCGAAAAGTCAGTTAACAAAGCCACTAAAGTTCCAAGAATTTCCAAGGCAATTCTGCCTTGTACTTCAATTTTCCTTTTTAAAAGCTTTGTTCCACACCATCAACTTCAATTAATTCAAATATTAAAACTAATGTTCCATAAACATCCAATAAGTAATTTAGAAGTAATTGACATCAAGGTTTTCGAAATATAACTTCCCAAATCAGATTTGACCATTCGGCCAAGAGAAAAGGAAAATTTTCCAGATTCGAAGAGCAACTTTGGGACATCATTTGTATATCGAAATGGTCTTAGATTGACACCAAAATTGGTACAATTCAACTTCCATATGAGGACTACTCCTCTACCAAATTTCATTTGAAAATTCACACGGAAAGGTAGTAAACTAAACTACCAAAGTTCAAGAAAATCCCAAGACCAATCTGTCTTTTGTTTCCTTCTTCCTTTTCAAACATTTTGCCCAATGAAAACGATTCAAATCTGGTCCATTTATGAAACAAAAGTCTGAGAAACATCTAATATACATTTGGTAAGTGATTGACACCAAAATTTTCAAAATAACAAGTCCCAAACAAGATAGGCCATTGATCAGTCCAAAATGAGGGTCTTCAAGCAATGATGCAGGTCTGTAATTTGGCCATAATTCATTCAATTCAACTCAGAATTGAGCGTGGTTGGTGGCGTTGAAAACTAAATTCATAAGGATACAATTTCTTAGAAGGAATCATTTTCAAAATCTGTCCACAGCTAGCTCATATTTGAGCATCAATTCGCTGCTCAAAACAGAGCTCCCAGTGTAGATGTGAAACAGGACAGTCATGTTCAAACGATTGGTATGGACTACTCAGGTGGAACCAGGATGTGCATTTTATACCGTTGGAAAACTGGGAATGTCTAGTTTCCAGTGCCGTAAACGACACTCAATTTTGATGTCGGAGTAAAAAGTTATAGCCAAAACAAAAACACTGCCAGAGCAGTTACGGGAAAATTTCCAGTTTTTGCTGACTTCCGAAAACACATCATTTGGCCAACTAAATCATGAAATTTTTCGATGAAACTTTCTACACCACCCACACAACATGTATACATCATAAACAAGTCAATAGAACCACAAAATTTTGCTCTAAGGGTCACGGACATTTACAGGGGCAGAAATAGAAAGTTTTCCATCTTCACTCCCTTTTAGCTTTCATCCATAATATCACTCATTTCTACTAATTTAAGCACTAAACCAACATTAATAACATCAAAACACCACAAATCAGTCCATCAAGTCATAGTGGGAGTTCATAGAGCCCACACACAAAATTTTCATCCAAATAACAACACCCACATGAAGCTACAAGCTTCATATCAAAGATCCATCCACTAAAACCAAGACTAGAAGATTAGATGATTACCTCCTAGTTTTTGAGACAAACCAGAAATTTTTACCACTAAAACCCCCAAGAAAAACCGCCAAGATGAAGCTTCCTTCCAAGCTCAAGTGAATCTCCAAGTGGTTTTGTGGTTAGTTGCAAAGTGGGAGATGATTTGGAGCAAGAATGAGCAAGATGGATGAAGAGCTTTCTTCTCTTCTTTTCTTTCTTGTGGCTGGTCGGCTGATGCAATGTGAGAGAGAGAAGGGTTTTGTGTGCTAAAACTTGGGGAGAAAGAATGGAATAGTAGCTTTAGGTAGTGTGCAAAAAGTCAACTCTTACTAGTCGCGCGCGCGGTTTTCGTGTTCGATTTCTCTCGGGTTTGTTTCACTTGTGCACTAAACCTCTAATGCACTTCCAATCATTTTATTATTATTCACTCTTAATAGTCCCAAAATAAAGGTCTTAAGCCCCTCCATTAATTGCGCGCGTAAAAACGCGTACTTCCGATTTTTGCGCGATAAAGCGGAATTTTCAAGAAATTCTAATAACGATAGTATCACTAACTAATAATTGAGTACTTAAACATAAAAATACCTATTTCAAGACTAATGTGCAAGTCTCCAATTTTTCAAATTTATTGTATCCTCGATTCGATTATTGTCCCCAAACGCGCATCCACTATTCTCACTAAACGAGCTTTCAAAATTAAATTTTGTAACAAGTCATTTTAAAAATACATGTAAGCCATAATTTCATGTATTTGGGTCTAGCATCCACTATTCTCACTAAACGAACTTTCAAAATTAAATTTTGTAACAAGTCATTTTAAAAATACATGTAAGCCATAATTTCATGTATTTGGGTCTAAAAAGGTTGGAATAAAATATTCAGAGAAAACGGGTGAGTAAATAATTAATTAGGCCAGTAAACTAAAATAAAAATAAGAAAAATTCGGGTCCTCACAAGGGAGGGAAGGAGAGGGGAGGGAGAGAAAAAAAAAAGAAAAAAGAAAAGAGAGGGGTTGCAGATCGATCAAAGGGGGAGAGAGAGAGAAAGGGAAAAAAAAAAAGGAAAGCCGGCACTGGAATAAGTGACCGGCGCCAGAAGCAGCGGCAGAGGTGGTGACCGGCGATGAAGGTGTGGTGGATGGGGGTGGGGGAGAAAGAGAAAGAAAAGAGGAAGTTTTTGTGTATTAGATATTTTGAAGTGTGTAGGTTAAAAAATTTGATAATTTTTTTTAGGTTGCTGTAATTAAACTTGTTAAAAAATTAGTGCCTAAATTTTTTAGTAAAAAACTCGGGTTCCAAACAGGCTTATAATTTGTCCCAAATTTATCCCTGAACTGAAGGAAAAAGTAAAAAAAGAAAGAGGACAAAAAATATGCCCCTCTTTCGTTCGCACACAAAATCAAGCCAAACAAAAACGTATGCTTACATATCATCACCATCCACCGTTAACTTGGTTGAGACCTCCGCCTCCTCTTTCGATGCATTCGAGAACCAGACTCCCTCCCTTTCCCACCGTTCTCTTAAACCAATGAACCAATAATCCCCCCCATCAATTTTCCCCCATTTTCTACACACTCACGCAATCCCATTTTCACACACTCACGCGCTAACCCACACTCACAATGTCTCACCTTCTCCGAACAGCCTTCATCCCCACTAAACCCCCGTCTCTCCACCACCACCACCGGTCCTCTGTCCTCCCAAATGTCCATACAACCCGACCCACTATCCGGTTTGTTCCCAGATCCAAGATCCGAGAGATTTTCATGCCCGCCCTCAGCTCCACCATGACTGAGGGAAAAATCGTCAGCTGGGTCAAGTCCCAAGGCGACAAGCTCTCCAAAGGCGAATCTGTCGTCGTCGTTGAGTCCGACAAAGCCGACATGGACGTCGAGTCCTTCTACGATGGCTACTTAGCTGCCATTATTGTTGATGAAGGCTCCTCCGCTCCAGTTGGTTCCGCAATTGCCCTTTTAGCTGAATCCGAGGAGGAAATTGCCGTTGCCCTTGAGCAAGCCCAGAAGTCGGCCGCTCCGGAGGAGGTGGCAGCTGCCCCGGCCGTCACAGAAAGTGTCGTGTCGAGTGAATCAGTTGGGGTTGAGAAGCAGAAGAAGGTGGCTGAGCAAGTGGTGGCGCCAGCAATAGGGACGGCGGTGCACCCGGCGTCAGAAGGGGGGAAGAGGGTGGTGGCGTCGCCCTATGCTAAGAAATTGGCCAAGGAATTGGGTGTGGATTTGCGGGGTGTTGTTGGGAGCGGGCCTAATGGGAGAGTGGTGGCTAAGGATGTTGAAGCGGCTGCAACTTTGGCGGCAAGTGAGGTGGCCACGGCCAGTAGTGATAACGCTGCGGCTGCTGCAGCACTTCCTGGAGTGGAGTTGGGATCAACAGTGCCGTTTACAACAATGCAGAATGCTGTGAGTAGGAATATGGTGGAGAGTTTGGCCGTGCCAACGTTTAGAGTTGGATATACAATTACAACGGATGCGCTTGATGCTTTATATAAGAAGGTAAAATGTGATATCTTGGGTTATTATTGTTTCTTATGGATTATTGAATGGATTCTTGGTTTGCTAGTTTATTTCTTAGGAAGTTTTGTCATTTGTGTGTTTATTATTGTAGAGATGCAAAATGATCATGTGTTAAAGAAACATTATTGATTCAAATGAATATTGTTGGAGTAGGCACACATATTATGAAGTAGTGGTAACTTTGTGAAGTTCTGTGATGTTTCTGCAATGGTAGTATTGCTAGGGGATCGGTTTCATAGTCTAATCTTCTATAGGCTTTGTTTGGATAGTTAAAACTTAACGTGGAGGGAGTACTTATCCTTTGCCTTGGGGCTTGATTGTGTGGTCAATGATGTGGTTTTGTAAAACTTATGATGATTATCTAACTTTGAGAATGATTCAGATTAAATCGAAGGGAGTGACTATGACAGCTTTACTGGCCAAGGCAACAGCACTTGCATTGGTTCAAAATCCTGTTGTAAACTCGAGTTGTAGAGATGGTAAAAGCTTTACATACAATAGTAGTATCAATATTGCAGTTGCGGTGGCCATGGATGGTGGGTTGATTACACCTGTGCTTCAAGATGCTGATAAGGTTATTTGACTTGCTAACCTTAATTTTTATATCCTGGATTGGTTCTGAAAGGTTGTAGATTGTCTATGTTATGGATACTGCAATGTGAGCTTTGAATTTTGCTATTGTAATGTAGGTTGATATATATTCTTTGTCAAGAAAGTGGAAAGAGTTAGTTGACAAGGCACGGGCAAAGCAGCTGCAACCGCATGAATATAGCACAGGTATTCCTGTATTACATATGAATCTACTTTTTGCTTAGTTAATTTCACAGGTCCTTGATGTGTTTGTCTTTGCTTACTAGTTAATTGCTCGAATTTCATCGCTGACAGTTACTGGCAACTTGGTTTAGTGGATCTGATTTTGCAACACCATGAGTTTTGCGGCTGTCAGAGGTCTAATCTGTTATTATCTTGCTCACAAGGTCTATATGTTAAGATCCACTAAGTAAGAAGGCATTATTTGTTGTCTATTAGTACCAAAAATTAACTCGGAAAACATAAATAGAAACAGTCATGTTGTCTTTGATACAAGTCCCACTCAAACTTGTTTGAAACTGAAGTTGCATGACACAAAGATGGTTATCTAAATGTGAATATATGCAGAATTGTTACTACATCAATCTATGTTAGCTAAAATTTGATGCAGAGTGCAACTCATTTGTCCCGGTGATTTCCATTGCCAGATATCTAGGATACTTATTCTCTTTCTTTATTTCTTTTTCCTATTCTAATGTTTTTCTTAGTCACTTTTCCTCTATATATGTCATTTTGAAGAAGATTGAGATTGGGGTTCTTTTGGGAGGGGGGGGGGGTAGGTATCCATGATACTTGCTATCTTGCTTTATTGCTTTTTTTCTATTCTGAAGTTTTCTTAGTCACTTTTCCTCTATATATGTCTTTTTGAAGAGGAGGATTGAGATTGGGGTTGGGGTGCCAGGGGGAGTGAAGGAGTCTCAAGTCTAGTTACCTGTATATTGAGAAAGTAATAAATACTCTGAAAAGAAACCAGTTTCCTAAACAGGAAGTCTGCACATCAAGCAAAGATGTGGATAATCTTGTTTCATGACACGGATCTTTTAGTTAGCTTAAGAGGCTGCTTATTTGGGAGTTGACAAGAGAGAGATAGAGTTAAAACGTTGTGTTTTGTTTTGACTTTTTCAGCATATACTAGTAAATGTGCTATCTGCTATCTGAGTTGTCATGTGAATGTGCTTTTAATATAAAACATCATGTAGTTTTCATGTGATGTACTTTTAATTCATAGTATTAAAATTTGCCCCATTACAACAATTATGAATGATAGTCCCTAAACTCTTGTTGAGATCCTCAGACCATTTCCATGTTCAGACATCCAACCAATTTTTTGTTGGTATCCCATGTGAGCTTAGAAACTTGTTTGTTCCTCCAGCATAGGCTCTTCTAGATGTCAAATCTTGCTCATCATACAATATTGTTTATGCCCATGTAGCTGACGCTGATAACCAATTTAAAAATGCGACGTTGTTAAAGTTTGGAGTGATTGCAAACAAGATGCACACTTAGGGCTACAAGATTCACATAGAACCTGAAACAAAGGTCTAGAGGGTCTGTCGCTGTTATTGTAATACTTAAGTTAGTTACCAATACGGGGCACTTTCTAGTAATTTTTTAGATTACCATCATGCTCTCTTCATTGATTTGCTTCCTTTGGCAGATGTACATATATTGGCCAGTTTGCTATGTGTCCACTCTGGCCAAAACAAAATGTTAATTATAAGTTTGAAATTTTCTGAAAATGTTGGTTTTTAACTTCAATGATTTGTAAATGTGCCTCCACTGACCAAAGGAAAATATCTGTAAGTAGAAAATCAATGTGTACATGTGTCTATAGTTTGTAGAAAGTCAATATATTCATGTGTCTAAGTAGTTTGGAAGCAATTATTTCTAAAATAAACAACATACGTAATCCACGGATTTAATAATGACTACAAGTAAAAGCAATTGTTTTTAAGTAGTTATAAGCCACTCGTGGGTAGCAAAAAATGTGGTACTTTAATTAGTCGTAGGCATTAGCAGGTCCCTAGTATGCTTTTATGTCTTATTGAATACATACATAGCTACTTTTAGCTATTTGTGCCCCATCTGAAAAATTATCCCCGACTCCATCACTGTCTGCTTCCAATGCTCTGGATCATCTCAAAAGGCAATCAAGTGGATATCTCCAGCTTAATCTTTTGTCGATGGAGAAACCTGTTAAATTTCTTCCTGGACTTACATAATAACATGATGCAATTTTTGCAATTCTCTGTACCCTGAATAAATTCATACTTCTTATTTACTTTCTTAATATTATATATGCTTCCAGGATGTGCATTACAATGGCCTAAATGGTATTTTCTTCTTGAATCTGCATGCCAAAATATAGGTTTATATGCAGTCTTCATTGTCTTGAATTGTACTTATGGATCCCATTTTCAAAATGGCCATTCTGTAAATGGCAACTTTACGAACTGATTCTTATCCTGCTATTCTTTCTCCCCCTTTTATTGTCTTTTCTCCCTTCTGTTAGTGTCTGCTTTTGAATTCCTCAGAACTTCATACCTAAATTTTGTGCAGACAAATGAATCAAGTACAAGAAAAAAGATTTAATAGATGGTCAAACTTAGCTTCTTATATTCCTGGAGAATAAGTATCTTTCTGCTGCTGGGTATCAATGTTCTTTGTAAACTGGATCATATGCTGACCATTTCTTCATACTGTGTTTACACCTGTCTTTCAGTAACAATCCAAAGATGATCAATATTTTTGCCTATTGCAGGCACTTTCACTCTATCTAACCTTGGAATGTTTGGGGTTGATCGCTTTGATGCCATCTTACCCCCAGGAACTGTAAGTGCTAGGAATTAAATTAGTCTGTTTCTTTCTTGCTTTTGGCTGGTAATTGGCACATAGATTCTGGATATGTAATACAAAAAGTCATCTGTATGGTATATTGTCTTAACTCATTTCTAGGGAGCTATTATGGCTGTTGGAGCATCTCAGCCCACTGTTGTTGCCACCAAAGATGGCCGGATTGGCATGAAAAACCAAATGCAGGTAATTTTATTTTTATATCATAGATCATATTTTGTTAATTATAATTTATTTTATTTGCGTCTTGGACCTGAAACTTGCTACTGGCATTTTAACATGAGACATGCAATTTTCGCAGGTAAATGTCACCGCAGATCATCGTGTCATATATGGTGCAGACCTTGCTTCCTTCTTGCAAACTTTAGCTAAGATAATTGAAGATCCTAAAGATCTTACACTTTAGATTTTTCATCATTGCGGGAGAATCAAGTTTTTGTAGTGTATTACCTTTCAAATGGCGCTAGTTGCACGTGAACATTTGCGCCCTCGAAGACAATTCAGAATCTAATTCCGGAATGATAACTCAAGTGTATTGTTGAAGAACATCAACACAATTCTTGAGTGATTTTCTTAGCATCAACCGCATCAGATAATTCATGTGAATTCGAACTTTCACTTTTTCCTTTGTTGTGATTAGTTGTAGCCTCTTATGGTCCTCGTCATTGTCTTGTAATTCTTTAAATGGGGATGCTTTCATTGGTTTGCTGAGCAATTTATGAAGATGTTGCGGGACTCTGATGTTGTTCAAAGTAGACATTTAAAATTTTGCTTTAAAAAAGCAAATTTTGATTGAACGCAAGCACGCCCACTGCATGCTGTGAACTTTGATATACGAATTTTGAGTTCCTACGCCAACCATTTTGGGGGATATAAAAAATTTACGGCAATTTTTGTTTTTTCTTTTTTGAACAGGTAGCACTAAACTTAAGCACTGTATTATCTTCTGTGATGTTACCATTGACTCTCTGACTGTCGTAGTTTTTTTTTTTTTTTTTTTTTCCCTCTTTGGTTATCATATGCTCTAAATGTCTTTTTCCATGCTTGCCATTGGCATTCAATTCAATGAAATTTTTTCTATTGTCTGCGAAATGGACTTTCAGTACGTAAATTGATCTATTAATGCTGGAGGTCACATTTCTAGTGTACAGCAGACAAGGATGTTTTGAATGAAAACGTCTTCTAAAACTTTGTTATAGCTAGATTTTGTTGTCAATTATCTTTTTTCATAACAAGTACTCTTTTGTAGAGTGCAGAGACGAACAATTTTCACAAGCATGCTTTTGCAAACCAGTTTGATAGTGGAGGGGGAGAAGAACAGAAGCCGAAAATTAGGGTAAAGTTTGTAGGATTTGGTATATGCTCATCCTAAAGCTTTCTTTTATATACGTATTAGAGACATATTCATATAGAAAAAAGAGGCTAAATAAAAACCAAAAGGTTGTATGCAGCTCACTGATGTATGGCAATGTGTGGCAAAAATGCAGAGAGTTATCTGGCATTTAGGACCATTCTCAGCACACTCTTCATTTTCGGTCTACCCTCTGGTGATGCACTGACACAAGCGAGTGCTACCTTCAGGACTGCAAGCATTTGACTCCTAACTGCAAGAGATGTTTTGATCACACTAAAGTCAAGAATGTTGTCCCATTTGTTTTGCTGCGCAGAGTTGCTCAGAACCCACTTGGCCAGTTCAGTCCCCTGACTGACTGCTGGCTTTCCTGTGAGTAGTTCAAGCAGGAGTACTCCAAAGCTGTAGACATTTCCAGGCATCGTAACTCTCATAGTGTATGCATATTCTGCAATCCAGAGCACAACTTTGATGAATTTGCTTACAGTTTATGGGGCATAGATAAATTTGATTCAATGAGCAGGAAGATGGAGTTAAAGATGCATCATATCAGAAAAACTTCATGAGACTCGTACAATTGAATCAGAATGCATGCTTTTAACATCAGAATACCAAAAGAAAAACTGCAAAACTCGATCTCATACAATCTGCGGACTCTGTGCAAAAATGATTTCATAGAGATATAAAGTCTAGGCATTTGTATTACCTGGTGGAATATATCCAACAGATCCAGCCACTGTAGAAAGACTTCCAGTACTCTTTGAAGGATCAATAACTTTGCAGAGCTCAATATCTCCAATCTGAGGCTCATTCAGAGACTTCAGCAGAATACTTTTGCTGGAAAGGTCAAGGAGCAGAATTGAACCGGAAGGGCATCCGTGCAGAAAGGTTAAACCTTGAGCTACTCCAATGGCTATGCTGTAACGACTTGCCCAATGCAAGGCACTTTCCGAGTTACCATGAAGAAGATCAAAAAGGGTACCCTTCGGGGCAAAGTCATAGAAGAGATAAGCACTATCCACAGTCAACACATAGGCCAGAGGGATCATGACATTTGAATTACTCAATTTCCCAATCACTTCAAGCTCTTCTCCGAACCTTTCATGGTTGCCCAATTGAAATATCTTGTCACTCCAAGTAAGCTTCTTGACCAGATAGTTTGCACCAGATGGCATGACAGTTTTGTAGTAGGTCGAGAACTTTGTCTTCAAGATGATATTTGAGTTGTTTGCCACCGCCTCCATGGCTTTCATAAAGTCTATGTTTGACCTATGAATGCCATTTGCAGTCAACAGATTTCCGAGGATTACTTGCTGTTCAGAAGCGGCCTCTTCTGATTGCAGGTGCATGTCATTGACCCTGTAATACCGTCTTGATATAGAAATAACAATTAATGTGAGCAGACCAGCAGCCAAGGCAGCAGCAACTGCTGCTCCTATAACCACACCAACTGAAACAGTTCTCTTTTTCTTTGATGATGCAGGAGGAGCATTTGATGGTGCTTGGTTTAGACCCTTATTTCCACCTGTCACAACCGTAACATATTGTTTAAACTTCGGAATATCTCCAGAAAGTTGGTTGTTTGAAAGTACAAGTTGCGTTAAGCCTGCCATTTCAGTGAGGAAGTTCGGGATTACACCTGAAAATTTGTTATTCGAAAGATCCAAAACCTCCAATGCGATCAATCCAGATAGCGACACGGGAATAGGCCCGCCAAATAAATTGTTGCTGAGATTCAGAGCAATCTGCAATGATGATGGCATTGCTGGAACATCTCCACTGAGTTGGTTATTTCCAAGTTGAAGTTCCAATAGGAGATTCAGAGTGCGAATGGAAATGGGAATTGGACCACTCAGATTATTATGTCGCAAGTCCAAGTTTGTTAGATTTTGCAATTTGGAAATTGAAGCAGGAATTGAGCCACCAATTGAATTTGAACTGAAATTCATTCTCTGCAAACTGTGTAACTGTGTAAACTGATGAGGGATAACTCCAACCAACTTATTCTTCTGAAGGTATAAAACTTGAAGATTGGCAAGATTACCCAATTGTACAGGCAAGACCCCAGTCAGCCTATTCTGGGCTAAATTCAAGAGAGCTAAACTTCGGCATAAGCCCAATTCAGGAGGTATTTCGCCTGTTAGACTGTTGTTGTCCAGCTCCAAATAGGTCAATTTGGTAAGGTTTCCATATGATCGAAATGAGACTGTCCCATTTAATAAATTGCCTCCCAACCTCAACCTGAAGAGGCTTAAAGAGATCTCTGTTGGTATTGGCCCCTCTAACAAATTGGAAGACAAATCTACTGACAGCAAATTGGGTGGGGATAAAAGGTCTTGGGGAATGGTTCCACTTAGGTTGTTGAAACTGAGGTCCAAATTCCTGAGATACGTAGTAATCCCAGGAGGAATATTTCCAACAAAATTATTCTGGTTCGCAGCAAATCGGAATAGTGTTTGAATCTTTACAAGGAGCTTAGGAATTTCACCTCTCAAATTGCTTCCTGAGAGAACCAATATTTGGAGCTTGGAAAGCTCTCCAAATCTCTCAGGGATTAATCCTGAAAGTTCATTGTGACTAAGATCAATCAGAGATAAATTACCATATTTCACTAGCCCTACCGGGATTTCACCTTGAAAACCATTAGTAGATAGCTGAAGTTCTTGTAAAAGATTGTTTTTCCCAAGATTGATTGGTAGAGGTCCAGTGAATTTGTTGTAGCTCAGGTTCAAACTCTTCAGAGAATCCAACCCATCGAATTGCAAATTGATGTTCCCCATCAGAGAATTACGAGACAAGTCCAAGACCTCTAACTTTTGAAAACCATTAAAAGTAGGCAAAGAGCCACCCAATTCGTTCCTACTAATATTCAGCAGTTTCAAACCACTGATCCCACCACAGGAAGAGACAAACACATCTGGGATTGAGCTCAAATGATTATTAGAGATGTCAAGAGATTCTAAGCTATCAATCTGGCAAATAACAGGCAGAATTTCTGAGCTAGATATTGAAAACAATGGTAAAGAAAGTTCAGTTACAGAGGAGTTGCTTGAACTGCATGAAACTCCCACCCATGAACATGGATTAGAGTCTTTTTTCGCATTACTCCATCGAAATGATGAATTCCCACTATTATTCTGAAGCATCTCATAAAGATTAGTCATGGTGGCAATTTGCTTTGAAGGTAGCTGAGAGAACACCAGCTGAAAGAAGAAGAAGAAAGAAAGTGTAAAACTGACGTTTTCATACCTGCTCATGATTTTTTTTGCCTTCTTTGTTGCTGTGTCTCAAACTAGCAGCTGCCTGATTGTTTTTTAAAGGGATAAACTATGCACGTTTTCTAAGTATTTTTGTCAAGAAGTTGTTTTTGTTTTATTTTTTTCAGATGCCTTTGGGAATCTGTGAAAAGAAGGCAGCAAAAACTCAGGGATAAAGGAATCGATGATTTTTGTATTCCGGGGGGGTTTTGAACATATTGAGACAGAAGACCACAGACTGTGGAAAATGTGAGCACACTCGCAACGGCATTGACCGGACTTACTGTTAAGGGGTTGAAGCTTGAAAAGGACCAGGAAGGAAAAAAGGAGTTGACGGAAAGAAAACAAGGGGTGGGAAAGAAGACTAGGCTACCAATGGTGTGTTTTGTGGAAATTGATCTTTACTTGTGCTAATTAGATTTGGACCACTACGATCTGTTCATATTATTGATTGCTTCTCTGATATTTGAAGTACTAAGAACGCTTTTGGTTCATGGGAAATTAACTAGAATCCCCAATCACTTACAAAAGCATGGCTTTGAGGCCACGTAATTTTGTCAAAATTTTCGTGGACATAAACTTTTGGGTAAAATATAGAAAAATCCCTTGAGATTAAGCGAACATATAAAAAAGTCTCATATAGTTTTAAAACATACACTCCGATACCTTGTTATTTGATAACGGGTTTGAATACACGCGCTTCTTTCTAGAGTATTTGTATTGGAAACAAACAAATTTTTAGTTGATATATCTATTATACACTTAGAGTTATAATATAGAAAAATTTCTTGTGGTTAATCAAACCTACAGAAAAATCCCTAATGATTTTAAATCATACAATCCAATACCTCGTAAATTGAACTAATGTGAAAAATTGACAAAAATCATTTAAATTAATGAGTTTGAGGTTGCTTGACATGGAAAATAATTTTTAAATCAAAATTTTAGCTGATATACTTACTAAACCCCTTAGAACTTATAAAATTTTCAAGAAAATCCAAAACTCCCAAATACAACTCTCCTAATTTCTATACATAAAATAAATAAATAAATAATTTCAAATAAAACTCACCTTATTTCTATACATAAAATAAATAAATAAAATCTTCCAAATACAACTTACCTTATTCCTAAACACAAAATAAATAAATAAAAGTAACATGTAACCATAGGGGGTTTTTCCGTAAGTTGACTTAACCACAAGGGGTTTTTTGGTAAGTTTGCTTAATAGGATTGCGAGGCCTCACGTTTGCAACCTAAATGTTTGGATACACAATTTTCTGAAATATTATTTTATTTGCATCGTAAATATATTTTTGAACCATCAATTCTTATTTTCAATTATATTTTATTTCACATATATCACGTCACAATAAAGAATGGTGTCAAAAGCTATGATTAACGTAATATTAGTGGAGTGACAAGTGTTCTTCTAATTCATCAATCAAGCCTTGAAAAGAACTAGAAAATCCTTGCTGATGAGGTTTTGGTTCAATAGTCAAAATTGGGACTTTAAAAAGTAGAGATTTAAAATTCAAGGCTCACTATATGTGAGTTTCTTCTAATTCTATTTTAGTATTTATCCCACCAATTTTGGACTAATTTGTAGTACTTTTGAATTGTAATTTATTTGTATCATTACTATCTTAGGTTCATTATAATTTACTTTAAAAATATGAGAGATTCATTATAATTGTAACTTCTTCATTAGTTCTTAAATATGAGAGATTCTAATTAGGGAATCACAACATCTCGATTAGAGGTGTCAAAATGGGTGACTTAGGCGGGTTTGGGTTCGGTAAAATGGGTAATGGGTATAAGTGAGTCTACCCATTTAATTAGATGCGTATAAATGGGTAAGTCAAAAAATGAATTGGGTAACCCAATTACCCATTTATTTTAACTTTTTGTAAACTCATTTAAATTCATTTTTGCAAACGAAGTTATCAATTTATACCATTCTTTGCACCCATTATTAGTTTTAAATATTTACTTATAATGTTCAATAAGCCTAATTATCAATTTTTTTCCTATCCGTACTCTATGTCGCAAAATTACATACTATTTAATAATTGAATAATAAGAATATAAAAATTTAAATTAAGTACTATAAAAATTAACATAAAAACTTAATCCAAAAATTTTGAACCCCTAATATTTTTTTTCATATGTAAATTTAAAATTTCATTTTGGAAATGTAGAAAAAGAGGCTAAAACTTATCATAAATTGGTAATGCTAAAAAATGAGTAAGTTAACAAATTAAGAGAAAAATAATGATAAAATAAAACCAACAAATAATAATAATAATGAAATAAAAGTAGTTAACATCATAACAAAATGAAAAATCTGAAAAAAAAAATGGGCGGGGGAAGAGAGGAGATTTGGGGGAAAACAATTCTAAATGGATTAATTGGATTTGATGGATTATCCAATAATACCCATTTAATAAATGGGTATTATTGAGTAACCCATTTATACCCATATGCAAAAACTTAAGATACTCATGCCCATCTATTAAATGGGTATTATTGGGTAACCTATTTATACCCAAATGCAAAAACTTAAGATACCCATACCCATCTATTCATGGGCGGGTATGGATAAATTTAATTAAATGGGTTGATTTGCCCCCTATAATCTCGATAGACTTTGAGCATGTATATGCTATAATTCTTGTACTATGATGCAAGCACAGACTGATATTTGTTCACCATCATGTATCTTACATAGAAAGGCAAAAAAAAAAAAAAAGTGATGATTCTATCAAAATTTCTTTCCTTGTACACTTCATTTCTCTTCATTTTTTTTGAATATTTTTTGTTTGGTTTCGTTTTGTCTTTTCCCTCTGCATATTGCTTCGATTTCAGCTATGGACCAAAGGAATATTTGTCCTTTGCAGAAAATTAAAGCCGTGCAACTGGAACTGTTATATGTAATGGGGGTATACAATTAGTTTCTGGAAATGTCAGTGCCTAAACGCAATATAGATAAGTTTCAAGGATCCGAAACCAATTATAGTTTTGGAACTTCAAAAAACAGTAGTGTAACTTGTTGACTGCGACGCTCACAAAGAGAAGATGTAGACTTCACAAAGGTTAGTTTTCAACGTCAAAGTCTTTGGGGGGTCCATTTCGTATTTATGTGGCAACCCTTTATAAAATAGAGGCTAGAAAATGGGCAGTGAATTGTTGTGAACGCGTCCAAGTTGACCAAGTCGTCCAAGTTGCTTCAATTGGTTTGTCTTCAATCTTTTCCACAACGACCGCTAATTCGTCTGCGGAGTAGAGGAATAATTGTAACAACTTTGTGCAACAAGGTTCCCTGATGTTTCACTATTTACTAGTTCAATGATGTTTAGGGTCAATCATCATATATTTATTTATTTTCTCTAAAAATAGTGAAGACAAGAAATTTGTTCGAAATAGATATTAGAGTTTAGACCTACTTTATAGGTTTTATAATTTATCACCCTAAATTCTCAATTTGGTTGGTAGTTTTCTTTCAAATAAATATTTATATGAGGTGAAAATGTAATCAAGAAACCGATTTTAAATTGTTTGTCAGCAAATCAAATAAGTTTTGCTGTGCAAGACATAAGCTAGGCCCATAAATAATTCGTTTCATCATTCGTATGGCTTTCATAGGGAAAGATACGTGGTAATACTCATCTACTTTTTTTTTTTTTTTTTACCAAAATACTAAAGTTTTTTTTAAATCTTTTTACCAAAATACTAAAGGTATTTTTATTTTTTTTTGCTACCCAAAATTTTATTAATTTCCAAAATAGAGAGGAGAGGACATAGATCTTGCTTCTTTCTTTTGTTTTTTTAATCAGTGGGAAATTTCGAACATGATATTTCTCACTTACACTCCCTTCTCCCATACTACTTAACCAATCCCTCTCCTCTAAAATTTACCTCTCTTGAGTACGTACTCATCTGCTTAAAACATTAAAAAAATAAGTATTTCTCACATATGCAATTACAGCCGTACACTATAACATATGCTTGTTGAAAACATGTAGTAAGTCCAATAAACTCTATCTTAAAATAATTAGTTTGCCGATGTCAAAATGGTGAAGTACTATTTTGAAATCCATGAAAAATTGTAGAATATCAGATGGCCAAAGCTGTAGTGCAACACATAAAGATCACAAGATGAGAAAATATTCCGTAGAAAAAGTCAATAGTGAAAGTAGAGCTAAAATGATTTTCACCTCCATCTTGACTAAGAAGCAAAAAAAAAAAAAAAAAAAAAAGATGTTCTTGTCATTTTTCAAGCAGTAATAATCTTGTTAAAACTTTATTGATTGCGGAGTTCTGATTATACTTAAACTTTCATTGCTACAAGTGCGCAAGTTGTATTTGAGTATAGGAAGTATTTGAGTGTTGATCCTTTAGGAAAAATTAACTAATTACTAACTATTATCGAATTTCTCTATTATTTAGATTGATAAAAATGCAATAAATAAATTTAAACAACAAATATATGATAAAAAATTAAAAAGTACTATCAAAAGCTATTAGGACATCAAATTTCCACCTAACTTATGCTAGTGAAATAATCTAATTAATTGAACTTCCTTTGACTAAAAAATGGTATAATTTCCGAATGTACGGATGCCTGCTTTCTCCAATATATCTACCATACCTATAATAATTCTATATCTTACTTTTGTAGGATAAAATCAACTATAAGTTCATTAAAATCTGTGAAACTATTTGTAACAGACCATAATGGTGTATTTCTTCAATGGTGAATCTACAATTGAAATTGTATCCTTTTATAAACTAGTATTGAACAATAACATTAGCTCATCATCCAACACCTTAAAATGGCTCATAGTTAATGGCCAAACAATTGTAAATATCAAGTATAAAAGCATAAAATATCATGCTCAAAGAATAAAACAAATAACCTAACTAATTCATCCAACAACAATTAGAGATTCATCCAAGTCCAAGGAAGGAAGACTAGAAAGAAAGCACCATGCTTGTTTAATAACTCAATATATAAATTCAAAATACAAGAATTAAAGTGTTGAGGTAAGAAAACTCCCATCATAATTGAGTCTCTGTAACCTCTTTTTTACACCTTGATCTTCATCTATACTTGGCAAATACAATACTATTCTAGAAGAAGAATTCTAAGAAAACTAAAGAGTATTTTATGAAGTTACATAGTGCCTAAAATGCCCTTGTTTTGTGCCACATATGTAATATATATTGGGAGGCTTAAAGTTTGAGAAAAAGTAGAGAAAAACCCTTGAAAATATCCTAACCACCATCAAACCAAGTTAAGGATCTGTGGCTAGATCTCCCAGATCTGCTAGCATATCAATTAAACTCTATTTTTCATTCTTCTTGTGACGCCCCCACCTCTCCCTAGGGCGATCCCTAGGATATCAGCAGGACGCCTGCCCAACTCTTGTCAGGACTCACGCACTCGTTCAACCTTAATATAGAGCTACAAAACTACCATCGACTTAAATAAAAGGTACTTCAAATATACAAGCCATAACTTCAAGGGTTAACAATTATCATTACAAACCACCAACCAAGAGTAACAAAAGTTACAATTTAAGAGTCACCAAATTCATACAAAATATACTAGCTTCCACCAAATCGCTAGTCTAGATCCTCCAATCCACCTCCAAAGTCTGTTAAGGAAAACAAACTTAAAGGGATGAGCGAACGCTCAATGAGGCCAAGAAAATAAACAGGCAAGCAAGTAACACCAATCAATCAAATAACATGCTTAAAAGCAACTTTAAACATGACATTTCATTTAAGTGCACAAGTAGGAATTTAACACACAAGGAGGATGCAGGAGCTCTCAGGAGCTATTTCCACGTCTCGATCAATTTGAGCCATCTGGGGTCGACGGAGTAGTAACACGACCGTAGTGCTCCACTTACTTCCTCCATCCAATATAACACCCATTCGGATCCGGAACCAAACATGTAAGGGTAGCGATACTATTCGAGTATGCCAAGCAAGATCTCAAAAGATCAAGCTATTATTTCCCAAGGTTCACCAAGCTTCTCGACCAAGCCCTTGCCGGCTCGAGTTACAAGGTTAGTCGATGGGTTGGGGTGTCCTGACACGTGTATTTGGTCGACGAGACAACGCTCCAATCGACTTTGAGTCGATCATAGCACTGAGTCGGGGTGAGCGGTACCTCCTACCCGAATAGGGCGTGATACTTCGAGCCGCTCAGTGCTCACGACTTAAAACATGTTCATGTATAAGTGCAAGTCATATATATTCATGTAACAAGTATCATGTAATCAGAAAGAGAGAGGACAAGGGCGATAAAGTACACCCTCGTCTCGGCAAGTTCATGTGAGGACTCGTATTTTATCTTAATTTTATTTTTATTTGTTTATTTATTTATCATTTTATTCACTTATTTATTGGTTTACCCTAAAAGGGTTATTTTTATGTTTAAGTACCCAAGTATTAGTTAGTTATACTATCGTTATAAGAATTTCTTAGAAATTTTGCTTTATCGCGCACAAATCGAAAGTTCGCGTTTTCGTGCGTGCGATTAATTGAGGGACTTTGAACATTTATTCTTAGACTATTAAGAGTGGACAATAATAGTGTTAATGGAAGTGCATTAGAGGTTTAATGCACAAGTGAAACAAACCCGAGAGGAAACGGGCACGAAACGAGCGCGTGCGTGCACTATTGGAGGGTTGACTTTTGAGCACTTAACCCTCACACCTACCAATCTTCCTCAAGAAGCTAAACAACACTCTCTACTCTCTCTTTTCTCTCTCAAGACAGCCGGCCACACCAAGGAGGAAGAAGACCCAAAACTTCTTTATCATCTCACTCAATCTTGCACCAAATCACTTCAAATTCATACCACAACCTCAAAACAACTTGGAGATCATCTTGGACTAGGAGAGGAGCTTCATTTCCACGGTTTTCTTGGAGCTTAGTGACCAAAATTTTTTGGGTTATCATCATCTAGGAGGTAATGATCATCCAACCTTTAAATCTTAGTTCTAGGGAGTTAAATTTCACTTGGAAGCTTGTAGCTTCATATGGGTACCTTTATTTTGTTGAAAATCACTTGAGTGGGCTCTATGAAATCCCACAATGGACATGTTGGACTGATTTTATGATTTTGGATGTTATTTATGTTGATTAAGTGTTGATCTAGTGGTTGTAAGTCGAAATAGTGGAAAGAAATTCAAAGGAAAAACCAAAGGGAGAAGGGCCGGTTCTGCCCTGTCCTTGCTGTACCCCTTGGTGTGATTTTTTGGTGGTCAAATTTTCTTGATTTTGATTTAGATATGTTGTATATGTTGAGTGGAAAGTTTCCACCAAAAATCACTTGATTTGGTTGGATAAATGTTTGGATTTCGAAATTTCTTCATAGCTGGAAAACGTGTTCAGAGTCACTCTGGCAGCGGATTTTAAATGACCATAAATCTTTGCTCCAATGTCAAAATCGAGTGCCGTTTGTGGCATTAGAAACTAGACACTTCCAATTTTCTAACAGTATAAAATTCATCCCCTGGTTTGACTCGAGTGAGCCGTACCAGCTTTTCAAAGTTACCTGTCCTGCTTCACTGCTGTGTTAGAAAACCTGTTATGTGCTGTGAATTGTTGCTTGAATATGAGCTAGTTATGGACAGAATTTCAGAATGATTTCTTCTGAGAAATTGTAGCCTTATGAATGTAGTTTCCAACACCACCAACCACATCCAATTCCAAGTTGAATGGAGTGAGTTGTGGCTAAATTACAGAACTGCATCAGTGATTGAAAACCCTAATTTTTGGATTAGCCAATGGCTTATTTCGAATGGGGACTTGTTATTTTGAAACTTTTGGTGTCAATCGCCTACCAAATGTATTTGGATGTTTCTTAGACATTTTATTCATAAATGAACCATGTTTGAGATGATTTCATTGGCCAAATGTTTGAAAACGGAAAACGGAAGCTTGAAGACAGATTTGTCATCGGATTTCCTTGAACTTTGGTAGTTTAGTTAACTACCTTCCCTTGTGAATTTTCAAGTGAAAGTTGACAGAGGAGTATCCCTTATATGGTAGGGTAATACCACCAAATTTGGTGCCATTCCAAGTCCATTTCTATGCCCAACTGAAGTCCCAAAGTTTATGTTTTAAATCTGGAAAATGCTCGTTCAGTGAGAAATTTTCAGCAACTTTGAACTGCTATATCTTGGCTCAAAAGTCCGATTCTTGTTTTGTTTGTTGTGTTTTAAACTTTGATTGTAACTCTAATTGAGTTTCAAATTTGAGAGGCTAGTTCGTATTCTGTGAATTTTTCCGAATTTCCAAAGTTTGTCAAAAACCAACCCCGAATCTGTCCGGGGAGCCCAAATCAGCAACTTGAAACCAAAATTCGAATGCCTTTCATTTTGAATCATGGAAAAGTGTCTTCTAGGAACTTTTAGTACTTCGAAACTATTTTCCAACGGTACCAAGTTTTCCAATTTTGGACCTACAGAGAGTGAGATACGATTTTTCAAAGATTGCTTGTCAAATCTGAAATTTCTGAACTTAAAGGAAATTGAGTTTTTAGAACTCTCAATTTTCCTTCGATATCGTTTGACCATTTTACACTGGATTTCAAAGATGAAAATCAGATTTTTCTTGTATTTTTAAACCCCACTTTTGAGCCTCGATTTACGAGAAAATTAAAGCTCATTTTCATGATATTCTCTAAGATTGTATAGCAGTGCAATCTTTCTTGATAATTAGGGGTTTTAAACGATAGTGTGTAATGGTTAATTTTTAATAGCTCAGGCACTCAAGAGGATCCCACGGTGGACGCCTGAACCCTCAAGTGGGCATTACTTCCTTGTTTTTGATTGGTGAGTGTCAAGTACATGAATAGTTGAAATTATGTGAATTTACCAGTTATGAATAGAATGGCTTTAACTGTTGAGTCGAGTGTGTACTTTATCGCACTCGTTCTCATTTAAATGAACCATAATTGAATTGATTGAAAATGATTGAATCAATTGAAATGGAATAAATGATTGAATGTATTGAATGAATGAATGAAATGAAATGGTATGCTATGACTGCATACGTCGTTGGAGTGAATCTCCTCGACTCATAAATGTTAAATGAGGGATGCCTAAACCCATAGGCCGACCTTGGGACTCGAGCCGGCATGGGTTTGGTCGGGAACTTTGGTGAGCCATGAGAATAATATGATAAGTTTGATCTATTGGAGAGATCTTGCTTGGCCTACTCGTGCAGTAGCGCCTTTATCGACGTTCGGGCCCGGTGGGGGGTTGTAAGGTGGAAGGACTTGTGAAGTAAAGTAGAGTCTACGGATTGAAAATAACGACCCGGTTGACAGAGAGTCCCCACGGGAAGGTATACGATTGAGATCTGGCAAAGCAAGTGAAACTTAGCTCCTGAGAGCTACCATATCCTTGAATTGTTTCTGTTCATATTTCACTTGAATTGTTAATTACCCAAATATTATTGTTTTTCTTGTTAAATGGGATTGTTATTTGGACAACGTGCTTGCATGTGTGTTTCTTGGCCTCACGAGCAATTGCTCACCCCGTAGATTTGTTTTCCTTAACAGGAACGGACTTGGAGTGAAACTCGAAGAAACCCTTTGGATGTACTTTTGTATTAGGGTTTCAAATGTAATCGACTAGACCTTTTGATAGTTGTATATTTTGGGAATTGATGTATTTTGAACTTGTAGTGTATGATCAGATATTATTTATAGAACTTTCCGCACTTTCTTACTTTATCTTGTCGGGATGGCTAGTATTGTATTAAGTTTGAACAGGAATTGTACCGAGTCCTGGCGAGAGTTGGGCAGGTATTCCGCGGATACCCTTTGATTCGCCTTAGGGAGAAGTGGGGGTGTCACAGTTGGTATCAGAACGCTTGGTTAGAGATCTATTTGGGAGATATACTAGAAACCTTACCCTTAAAATTTGAGATAGGATGATTTGGTCATACTTTAAGTGATATCTGAGCGAGCTAGTGACTAAGTTTCTAATCCGAAAAGTGTGGTTGTTTTGTAGGGATAGAGAACGGGAATGGGACCCCTGCTGCTAATGGGAATGGTCAAGCTAATGGCCGTGTAGAGCCCCCTAGGCCTATTTACTACCGAACTCTTGGTGGAGGAGCTCTTGTGCATTATTCGCCATGTACTAGGTACCCTCGATATTCGTGTAGGTTGACATATGCCTACCCGAACCACCTTGTACTAGCTCTGGACGACGAGTGTCATCAGTTGGTGAACACCAACTGAGATTTTCTTGAGGAGGTGGACGAGGTGAGACAGATGGTTAGTGCTCAGGGTGAGAGGATTGCTGAGCTTGAGGAGGTATTAGCTGGCGAGATGGCTACGGCTGAGGTCACTCGTGAGGAGCTCCAGAGGACTAGGGCTCGACCCACTAGGTTAGGTGAGGAGGTCCGAGATCGGGCTTCTGGGATCCTAGCAGATACTGGTAGGTTGGTTGACGAAGTGATGGATATTATCCAGAGTCCAGATCAAGAGAAGGATCTTGAGGAGGAGATTCCACCTAGTAACCCTACTGTGGATTAGATTCAGAGTGATAGACCCTTTTGACTGATATAGTTAGAATTAGCTGGGGTGATGTTAGTGCCAAAGCCATTGTATTTTTGTATGACTGTGTGGCCTACTTTTGAGGCACTTGACTTTACTTTAGTTGTGTGTGACTAAAAGTACTTTTCTAATGTCGTGTGCACTATATTTTGTACTCCCCCATGACTTGCTAATTGTATGGATCTTGACATGATAATGAATATAAATTATTGCTATTTCTAATGTTTTTGGTGATTGGTTCTTGCTTTTAACTTTTTCCCGCGTAATTGATTTATTTCTTACACTAAGCACAACTAGGATAATAGAAGGACGAAAGAGTGGTCGAGATCGTGGACGAGGGACTAGACAAGCCCAACCTCAAGGGGATGACCAGGGATCGGCAACTGGACCGACACAGGGACAAGTGAATATAGAGAGTAACCAAGTGGCTACTACCATTAACAGAATGACCGATATTCTCGAACGGTTAGTTGAGAGACAGGGTCCTGGACCACTTAATCAAACTGGGGGACAGGATAGACGGGAAGATAGAGCCTTGGAGAGGTTCATGAAAGTTAACCCGCCTAAGTTCATTGGTGAACCTGATCCTGAGATAGCGGAGAATTGATTGGAGAGGATGACCAACATATTCGCCGCTTTAGACTATACCGAGAATAGGCGAGTGAACTTTACTGCTTTCTAATTTGAGGGAGTAGCACGTGCTTGGTGGGACATGATAAAGGGAAAGTGGGAGAGAGCCCAAACCTCTTGGACTTGGGAGAATTTCACGAGGGAGTTTAATGAAAAGTTTCTTCCACCCTTAATCCAAGAAAAGAGAGTGGATGAGTTCATCAAGTTGAAACAAGGAACTCTTAGTGTAGCGGAGTACGAAGGGAAATTTACTAAACTTTCTAAATATGCCCCTGAATTGGTAATCAATGAACGGAAAAGGATAAGACGGTTTATACAAGGGTTTAATGTAGAAATCCAGGAGGGTTGGCCGCAACCCAAATCTCTACATTTACTGGGACTCTAGAGAAAGTACAAAGGGTTGAGAGTGCAAGAATGCAAGTTAGAGACTTCCATAATAGAAAAAGGAACTTTTCTTGTCATACTTCTGGACAGGCTAGTAAGAATACACAGCCTTCCAAAATGGGAAGAGGAATGGGAGGAATGAGGACCGTTGGAACTTCAAGGGGAGCTTTATCCAGAGGAGGTCGTAGTGGGCCGGTTCAAGCAAAAGGAGTGCCTTCTAGTGGTTCGACAGTGACACCTCAAATTACTTGTGGGTACTGTGGTAAACCCAACCATTCTGAGAATGATTGTTGGAGAAAGTCTGGGAAGTGTTTGGTTTGTGGTAGTATCGAGCACCAGCTCGCGACTTGTCCAAATAAGTTGAAGGTGGGAGGTAGCACCCAAAGATCCGAAAAGTCAACCTCTAAGCAGACCAGTATTGGGAAAAGTCGACCTAATGTACCTGCCAGGGTTTATGCACTGGACCATCAACAGATACTCGATGCGACTGAGAGGGTTGAAGGTACGATCCCTATTTTCCACCGTTTAGCTAAGATTTTAATTGATTCGGGTGCAACACATTCTTTTGTAAACCCTAATTTCATGAGTGGAATAGACTTGAAACCAATTAAGTTACCTTATGACTTAGAGGTTAGGACGCCTACTGGGGACCAAATTCTAATCGCTAACTTGGTATTCAGAGATTATGAGATCTGGGTTGGAGAACGAAAATTACTGGCCGATTTGATAAGCTTAGCGATTAAGGGATACGATGTGATCCTCGGAATGGACTGGTTAGCTCGTTACAATGCCCAATTGAACTGTAAGACGAAAATGGTAGAATTGTGCATTCCGGAAGAGGCGATTTTGAAACTGGATGTAAGGGGCAGATTAGCTTCATCTGCACTTATCTCAGGGATTCGAGTTAGGAAAATGTTTAGTAAGGGAGTTCAGGGATACTTGGCTTTTCTAATCAACACTCCTAGTGATAAAGTGAGACTGGAAGACATGCCTGTAGTGAAAGAGTACCCAGATGTCTTTCCTGAAGAGTTAGAATCTTTACCCCCGGAAAGGGAAATAGTTTTTAAGATTGATGCGACTCCGGGAGTAGCACCTATCTCTAAGATGCCATATAGAATGGCTCCAGCTGAGTTGAAAGAATTGAAATTACAATTGCAGGACTTGTTGGAACGGGGTTTTATAAAAGAGAGTGATTCACCGTGGGAGCCCCGATCTTGTTTGTTAAGAAAAAGGATGGAAGTTTAAGGCTGTGCATAGATTACCGAGACTTGAATGATGTCACTATTAAGAATAAGTACCCATTGCCCCACATTGATGAATTATTTGACCAATTGCAAGGGGCGGTAGTATTCTCGAAGTTGGATTTGAGACAGGATTACTATCAATTGAGGATTTTGGAGAAAGATATACCCAAAACTGCTTTTAATTCGAGGTATGGACACTTTGAATTTGCAGTAATGCCATTTGGACTGACCAATGCACCTGCTGCTTTTATGGATCTAATGCACAGGGTCTTTAAGCCTTATCTGGACCAATTTGTGGTGGTATTTATTGATGATATACTAGTATACTCTAAGAATGTGGAGGATCGCGAGAAGCGCTTGAGAATTATTTTACAAACCCTGAGGGAACACCAATTGTATGCCAAGTTTAGCAAGTGTGAGTTTTGGTTGAAGGAAGTAACATTCTTGGGTCACATAATTTCTAAGGATGAGATTAAGTGGATCCAGCTAAGGTTGAAGCTGTTTCAAAGTGGAAACGACCGGAAAATCCTACTGAGGTTCGAAGTTTTATAGGGTTAGCAGGGTATTACCGGAGATTCATTAAGGAATTTTCTAGAATTGCTGGACCTATGACTGAATTAACCAAAAAAAGTGGGAAGTTTATATGGAGTCCTAAGTGTGAAGAGAGTTTCCAGGAATTGAAAAAACGTTTGACAAGAGCGCCTGTATTAGCTCTACCTAATGGAAAGGATAGTTTTGTGGTCTACACAGATGCTTCCAAGGAGGGCTTGGGATGTGTATTAATGCAAAATGATAAAGTGATAGTGTATGCATCTAGGAAGTTGAAACCGCATGAAGGAAATTATCCGACTCATGATTTGGAGTTAGCGGCTGTAGTGTTCGCTTTAAAGAAATGGAGACACTACCTGTATGGAGTAACATTTGAGATTTTTACTGACCACAAAAGCCTTAAGTACTTGTTTTCTCAAAAGGAGCTAAATTTGAGGCAACGTAGGTGGATGGAATTCTTGAAAGACTATGATTGCACGATAAAGTACCATCCAGGGAAAGTCAATGTAGTGGCCGATACTTTGAGTCACCAAGTGCAAGTGGCCGGATTGATGATAAAGGAATTACACTTGTTAGAAGAAATTAGTTATTGAAATCCTAGACTTGAACCGAGGAAAGTAATTCTTGAAAATATTGTAGTGAATTCCACTTTGTTGGAACGTATTAAAGAAGCCCAGGAAAAGGACACTAAAGTGCAAAAGTGGTCGGAAAGAGTCAAAAAGGGAGAAGAGTCGGATTTTAACTTGGGAATGAATGGCATATTGAGGTTTCGGAATCGGATAGTAGTGCCAAATGATGAAGAGTTTAAGAAGAAAATTTTGGAAGAGACACACCGATCGAAGTTTACGGTACATCTTGGAGGGAATAAAATGTACCAAGATTTGAAGAGTTTGTATTGGTAGGAGAGCATGAGGAAGGAGATTGCTCAATTTGTCCAGACCTGTTTGGTTTGTGAACAGGTTAAAGGTGAACATCAGAAACCATCAGGACTTTTGCAACCTTTGGAGATACCTGAGTGGAAATGGGAGAACATCACTATGGATTTTGTATCGGAATTACCTAGGACACAAAGAAGTCATGACGCCATTTGGGTGATAGTGGATAGATTGACCAAATCGACTCATTTTCTGCCGATTAATATGAAGTACCCATTGGAAAAGTTAGCCAAGTTGTACTTAGATGAGATTATCAGGTTACATGGGATACCTGTAAGTATTGTGTCTGATAGAGACCCTAGATTTGTTTCAAGATTCTGGCAAAAGATGCAAGAAATATTGGGGACTAAATTGAATTTTAGTACTACTTACCATTCCCAGACCGATGGACAGTCCGAGAGGACAATTCAAACTCTTGAGGATATGTTGAGGACTTGTATTTTGGATTTTGGAGAGAGTTGGAGTAAGTTTTTGACATTGGTGGAATTTGCCTATAACAATAGCTTTCATTCTTCGATTCAAATGGCCCCGTATGAAGCACTTTATGGTCGGAAGTGTAGATCTCCGATTTGTTGGAATGAAATAGGTGAACGAAAAATCTTAGACCCGACTACAGTGCCTTGGATTGAGGAGGCCAATGAAAAAGTGAAGTTGGTACACCAGAGGATTCAGACCGCACAAAGTCGTCAAAAGAGTTACCCAGATAATCGGAGAAAGGATTTGGAATTTGCGGTTGGAGATAAAGTATTTCTTAAGATTACATCTCTGAAAGTAATTTAATGTTTGGAAAGGGAAAGAAGTTACAACCGAGATTTGTAGGACCTTGTAAGGTTATCCAACGCGTGGGAAATGTAGCATATAAGTTGGAACTACCACCGAGTTTGTCTCGGATTCACAACGTTTTCCACGTGTCCATGCTTAAGAAGTATCATCCAGACCCTTCTCATAACTTGCAATCGGAAAGTATAGAAATTGATGAGACACTGACCTATGAGGAGAAACCGGTGAAGTTTCTAGATCGTAAGGTGAGAGAACTGAGGAGCAAGCAGATTTCATTGGTGAAAGTTCTCTGGAGGAACCATGGACTGGAGGAAGCAACCTGGGAAGTTGAAGAAAAAATTCGAGGAAAATACCCAGACCTGTTCGCAAATCAAGGTATAATTTCGAGGAAGAAATTCTTTTAAGGGGAAGAGGATGTGAGGACTCGTATTTTATCTTAATTTTATTTTTATTTGTTTATTTATTTATCGTTTTATTCACTTATTTATTGGTTTACCCTAAAAGAGTTATTTTTATGTTTAAGTATCCAAGTATTAGTTAGCTATACTATCGTTATAAGAATTTCTTAGAAATTTCGCTTTATCGCGCACAAATCGAAAGTTCGCGTTTTCGCACGTGCGAGTAATTGAGGGACTTTGGATATTTATTCTCAGACTATTAAGAGTGAACAATAATATTATTAATGGAAGTGCATTAGAGGTTTAGTGCACAAGTGAAACAAACCCGAGAGGAAACGGGCACGAAACGAGCGCGTGCGTGCACTATTGGAGGGTTGACTTTTGAGCACTTAACCCTCACACCTACCAATCTTCCTCAAGAAGCTAAACAACACTCTCTACTCTCTCTTTTCTCTCTCAAGACAGCTGGTCACACCAAGGACGAAGAAGACCCAAAACTTCTTCATCATCTCACTCAATCTTGCACCAAATCACTTCAAATTCATACCACAACCTCAAAACAACTTGGAGATCATCTTGGACTAGGAGAGGAGCTTCATTTCCACGGTTTTCTTGGAGCTTAGTGACCAAAATTTTTTGGGTTATCATCATCTAGGAGGTAATGATCATCCAACCTTTAAATCTTAGTTCTAGGGAGTTAAATTTCACTTGGAAGCTTGTAGCTTCATATGGGTACCTTTATTTTGTTGAAAATCACTTGAGTGGGCTCTATGAAATCCCACAATGGACATGTTGGACTGATTTGATGATTTTGGATGTTATTTATGTTGATTAAGTGTTGATCTAGTGGTTGTAAGTCGAAATAGTGGAAAGAAACTCAAAGGTAAAACCAAAGGGAGAAGGGCCGGTTCTGCCCTGTCCTTGCCGCACCCCTTGGTGTGATTTTTTGGTGGTCAAATTGCCTTGATTTTGATGTAGATATGTTGTATAAGTTGTGTGGAAAGTTTCCACCAAAAATCACTTGATTTGGTTGAGTAAATGTTTGGATTTCAAAATTTCTTCATAGCTGGAAAAAGTGTTCAGAGTCACTTTGGCAGCGGACTTTAAATGACCATAAATCTTTTCTCCAATGTCAAAATCGAGTGCCGTTTGTGGTATTAGAAACTAGACACTTCCAATTTTCTAACAGTATAAAATACATCCCCTGGTTCGACTCGAGTGAGCTGTACCAGCTTTCCAAAGTTACCTATCCTGCTTCACTACTGTGTTAGAAAACCTGTTATGTGCTGTGATTTGTTGCTCGAATATGAGCTAGTTATGGACAGAATTTTGGAATGATTGCTTCTAAGAAATTGTAGCCTTATGAATGTTAGTTTCCAACGCTACCAACCATGCCCAATTCCAAGTTGAATTGAGTGAGTTGTGGCCAAATTACAGAACTACATCAGTGATTGAAAACCTTAATTTTGGGATTAGCCAATGGCTTATTTCGAATGGGGACTTGTTATTTTGACACTTTTGGTGTCAATCACCAACCAAATGTATTTTGGATGTTTATTAGACCTTTTCTTCATAAATGAACCATGTTTGAGATGATTTCATTGGCCAAATGTTTGAAAACGGAAAACGGAAGCTTGAAAACAGATTTGTCTTCGGATTTCCTTGAACTTTGGTAGTTTAGTTAACTACATTCCCTTGTGAATTTTCAAGTGAAAGTTGACAGAGGAGTATCCCTTATATGGTAGGGTAATACCCCCAAATTTGGTGCCATTCCAAGTCCATTTCGATGCCCAACTGAAGTCCCAAAGTTTATGTTTTAAATCTGGAAAATCCTTGTTCAGTGAGCAATTTTCAGCAACTTTGAGCTGCTATATCTTGGCGCTCAAAACTCCGATTCTTATTCTGTTTGTTGTGTTTTAAACTTTGATTGAACTCTAATTAAGTTTCAAATTTGAGAGGCTAGTTCGTATTCTGCGAATTTTTCCGAATTTCCAAAGTTTGTCAAAAACCAACCTCGAATCTGTCCGGGGAGCCCAAATCAGCAACTTGAAGCCAAAATTTGAATGTCTTCCATTTTGAATCATGGAAAAGTGTTTTCTAGGAACTTTTAGTACTTCGGAACTATTTTCCAACAGTCCTAAGTTTTCCAATTTTGGACCTACAGAGAGTGAGATACGATATTTCAAAGATTGCTTGTCAAATCTGAAATTTCAGAACTTAAAGGAAATAGAGTTTTTAGAACTCTTCATTTTCCTTCGATATCGTTTGACCATTTTACACTTGATTTCAAAAATGAAAATTAGATTTTTCTTGTATTTTTAAACCCCACTTTTGAGTCTCGATTTACGAGAAAATTAAGGCTCATTTTCATGATATTCTCTAAGATTGTACATGAGTGCAATCTTTCTTGATAATTAGAGGTTTTAAGCGATAGTTTATAATGGTTAATTGTTAATTGCTCAGGCACTTAAGAGGATCCCACGGTGGACGCCTGAACCCTCAAGTGGGCATTACTTCCTTGTTTTTGATTGGTGAGTGTCAAGTGCATGAATAGTTGAAATTATGTGAATTTACCAGTTATGAATAGAATGGCTTTAACTGTTGAGTCGAGTGTGTACTTTATCGCACTCGTTCTTATTTAAATGAACCATGATTGAATTGATTGAAAATGATTGAATCAATTGAAATGGAATGAATGATTGAATGTATTGAATGATTGAATGAAATGAAATGGTATGCTATGACTGCATACGTCGTTGGAGTGAATCTCCTCGACTCATAAATGTTAAATGAGGGATGCCTAAACCCATAGGCCGACCTTGGGACTCGAGCCGGCATGGGTTTGGTCGGGAACTTTGGTGAGCCATGGGAATGAAATGATAAGTTTGATCTATTGGAGAGATCTTGCTTGGCCTACTCGTGTAGTAGCGCCTTTATCGATGTTTGGGCCCTGTGAGGGGTTGTAAGGTGGAAGGACTTGTGAAGTAAAGTGGAGTTTACGGATTGAAAATACCGACCCGATTGACGGAGAGTCCCCACGGGAAGGTATACGTTTGAGATCTGACAAAGCAAATGGAACTTAGCTCCTGAGAGCTACCATATCCTTGAATTATTTCTGTTTATATTTCACTTGAATTGTTAATTACCTGAATATTATTGTTTTTCTTGTTAAATGGGATTGTTATTTGGACAACATGCTTGCATGTGTGTTTCTTGGCCTTACGATCAATTGCTCACCCCGTAGATTTGTTTTCCTTAACAGGAACGGACTTGGAGTGAAATTCGAAGAAACCCTTGGGATGTACTTTTGTATTAGGGTTTCAAATGTAATCGACTAGACCTTTTGGCAGTTATATATTTTTGGGAATTGATGTATTTTGAACTTGTAGTGTATCACCAGATATTATTTATAAAAGTTTCCGCACTTTCTTACTTTATCTTGTTGGGATGGATAGTATTGTATTATGCTTGAACGGGAATTGTGTGAGGATCCGAAAATTTTCTTATTTTCGTCATACATTACTGGTTTATTTAAATAGTTATTCACTCATTTTCTCCGAATTGTTTAATTCGACTACTTAAAATCCATTTATATGAAAAAACGCCTCTCTTATGTTTTTAAAACGTTTTGTTAGAAAATTTACTTTTCGAAAACTCGTTTAGTTAGGAACGACGAGTACACGTTTTTCGAGACTATATTTGAATCGAGAGTGTATTAATTTTGAAGAAGTAAGAATGATCAATAGTAGATTAAGAAAAGTTAATTTGAGATTTGAGAAGTTAAAACTCGACTCATGTGAGGACTCGCAAAATTTATTATTTTAAATTCCATTTCGAGCTTATTTAAATATTTAATTGCCCATTTACTCCGAATATTATTTTCTAGCCTATTTAGAGCTAACTATATGAGTCTATAGTTTAATTATATTTTTAAATTGACTTGTTTCAAAATTTAATTTTTGAAAACTCGTTAAGTGAGAATAGTGGATATGTGTTTGGAGATTATAGCCGAATTGGAAGTACAATAAGTTTGAAAAAATGGAGACTTGCATGATGGTCTTAAAAATTGGTATTTTTATGTTTAAGTACTCAAGTAATAGTTAGTAGTACTATCGTTATAAGAAATTCTTGAAAATTCCACTTTATCGCCCACAAATCAAAAGTACGCGTTTTTACGCGCGCTATTAATTGAGGGACTTTAGACCCTTATTTTGGGACAATTAAGAATGAATAATATTAATATGAATACAAGTGCATTAGAGGTTTAGTGCACAAGTGAAACAAACTCGAGAGGAATCGAGCACGAAACGCGCGCGTACGCGTACTATCCTTAGTTGACATTTGGAGCAATTTTGGCCACACATTCTTAAGTTTCTCATGGAAGCATCACACCAGATCAAAACCCTTCTTTTTTCACCTCAAGTGCATGGCTGAAACTCTCATTTTCTCACCTCAAGAGCCGGCCAAAACAAGAAAGAAAAGAAAGGAAAGAAAACTCTTTATTTCTACCTCAAATCTTCCACCAAATCACACCAAAATTTAACCACACTTAGCTAATCACTTGGAGACCACCTCAAGCTAAGAAAGAGGGCTGCTTTCACCGTTTTTCTTGGGCTAAGGAGGACCGAAAATTTCTGCTTAGTTCATCAAAGGAGGTAATAGACGATCAAACCTTCAAACCTTGATTTATGGAAGTAGTAGTGCATATATAAACTCATGCATGCATGTGGGTAGCTTTATTTATGTTGGATTTTGGTGTGTGGGCTCTATGAACTCCCACAATGACTTGAGGACTGATTTCTTGAGCTTTGATGTTATTAATGTTGGTTTAGTGCTTAAATTAGTGGAAATAAGTTGTATTGATGAAAGGAAATTCAAAGGAGGTGAAGAGCAAAAATATTCCGAATCTGCGCCTGTCATTTTCGTGTGCTTTTGAGCACTTTTCAGTGGTCCAATTGACTTTTTTATGATGTATTTATGTTGTATGGGTTGTGTATAAATTGTCATCAAAAAATTACGTGATTTGGTTGACCAAAGGTTATGATTTCGGAAGTTCTTCAAAACTTGAAATTGTTCCCGGATTGCTCAGGCAGTGTTTTTGTTTTGGCCATAACGTTTTGCTCCGATGTCGAAATCGAGTGCCGTTTACGGCATTGGAAACTAGACATTCCCAAATTTTCAACGGTATAAATTGCATGTTCTGATTCCACTTGAGTGAACCACAACAACCGTTTGAACTTGACTATCCTGTTTCACTGGTTCACTGGAGGACAGGACATGAACTGCAACTTGATGCTCAAAAATGAATTAGTTGTGAACACATTTTTAAAATGATTTATTCTGTGAACTTGTAGTGTTATGAATAAACTTTCTAACGCCACCAACCACGCTCAATTCTAAGTTGAATTGAGTGAGTTGTGGCCGAAGTTCGAAACTGATCCTGTAGAAAGAAACCTTACTTTTGGACTGATTTGTAACCAATCTAGACTTGGGTCTTGTTATTCGAAATTCTTGGTGTTAACCGCCTACCAAATGTGTCTTGGATGTTTTCTGGACATTACCTACACAAATGGACCATGTTTGAGACACTTTGTTGGCCAAACGCTTTGAAAACGGAAAATGGAATATACAAGGCAGATTTGCCTTGGAATTCTTGAAACTTTAGTGATTTGGTTAGCCAACTTTCCGTACGTATTTTTCTATAAAATTTGACAGACGGATAGCTCCTATATGGTGGTATATCCATACCAAATTTGGTGTCATTCTGAGTCCGTTTCATTGTTCAACTAAACTTCCAAAGTTCATGGTTTGAGTTTGAAAAACCCTTGTTTAACAAGAAAATTTTAGTAACTTTGAGCTACCATATCTTGGTGCTCAAAAAACTTCAATTCTCATTCAGCTTGTTTGGTTTTAACCTCCGATTGCAACTCTAATAGAGTTTCAAATTTCAGAGGCTAGTTCAAATCAAGTGAATTTTTGCCAAATTTTCAAAGTTGGCCAAAAACCAACCTAAATCTGTCTTGATAACTCAAGTCAGTAACTTTGAGCCAATTTTTGAATGTCTTCCGCTTGGATTCATGGAAAATTGTCTTCTAGAAACTTTTAGTACTTGGAAGGTAGTTTCCAACAGTACTAAGTTTTCTAATTTTGGACATTCAGGGAGTGAGTTATGATTTTTCAAATAATGCCCCAAAAATAAAAAATTCTTGGCCTTTTGAAAAGAATCTGTGCGGGAAACTATTCCACAGAATCCGGCTGGATATCTGGCCAGTTCTTGGCCGGATTGTGACGTGGCCTCTTCACTTCGATTTCGATCGTTCGTCTGAAAATTTATTTACATGATTTCATACCTACTTGTTTCCATCCAATGATTGTTAAGGATAAAAGTTAGATTTTTCTTGGGTTTTTGAACCCCACCTTTGAACTCGATTTAAAAAGAAATTAATGCTCGTTTTCGCGATATCTTCTAGATTGTACCAGTGTACGATCTTTCATGATAGTTGGGTCTTATGAGTGATGGTTTATTATCAATTACTATTTGCTCAGGTGCTCAAGGAGACCTTCAAGAGGATCTCGAGGGGACCACCTAAAGGTTTAATTGCACACTCACTCTCATATTTTGATTGGTGAGTGTCAAGTGCATGAACTTGTTGTTAAGTGGTTATCTGTTTCTTATCTGTTATGTGAATTTGAAATTTTTAGACGAGGGTGTACTTTACCGCACTCGTTCTCTTTCAAATGAAATTATATTCGTATTTTGCTATGTGAATTCATATCCGACTTGTGCATGGTAATGTGGATGTGATTCGTATTTGTGATTCATATTTGTAATTCCTATTTGGAATCGTCAATTTGAGCGTTGCTCATCGACTTATATTCGTATTCGTATTCGGGGGACGCCCAAACTCGTTGGCTAACTTTGCGAATCGAGCCAGCATGGGCTTGGTCGATAAGCTTAGCAAACCATGAGATATTCGTAGAGCATGATCTATTGTAGAGATCTTGCTCGGCATTACTCGTGCAGTATTGCCATGATATACTCGAATATTATCAAAACTTTGATGAGCGGGCCCGGTAAAAGGGGTGTAATGGTGATGGGATTCGAAGAAAAGTGGTGTATCTACGGATTTAATACTTATGTGGTTGACGGAGTGTCAACATGAGATGTGATCAAGACTTTGATACGACTCCGTGGAAATTTAGCTCCTGAGAGCTACAGTATCCTTGAATTGTTTCTATTTATTTTTCTTTCCTATTCGAAATGTGAATTATTCAATTTTATAGCTTTACTTACTATGTAAATTGTGGCTATTTGGATTACATATTTGCATGTGTGTTCTTGGTCTCACTGAGTATTGGTTCATCCCATTAGTTTGTTTCCTTAACAGGAATGGAGGAAGTGAACTTCGGAGAAACCCCTTTTGATGTATTTTTGGTATTAGGGTTTCAAATGTTTTGGCTGGACTTGTGATTGTTGTATAGTTTGGGGAACTGATGTATCTTTTGGGAACTTGATGTAAGGATTGGATAACTGATGTATTTTGAACTCGTGGTGTGAGCCTTGGATGGTTGATTATGGAAGCGACTTTTCTTTATTTGGCTCGTATTAATTATTATGCATCGATAAGCTTGAATCGATTTGTCTTGAGTCCTGGCGAGAGCTGGGCAGGCGTTTCGCGGATACCCTTGGGAGAAGTGGGGGCGTCACAAATTGTACCGAGTTCTGGCGAGAGTTGAGCAGGCGTCCCGCGGATACACTTTGGTTCGCCTTAGAGAGAAGTGGGGACGTCACAGTTCACATATCATGTATAGCATTTTTACAAATAACATTTAAATCACATCAGCATTTAACATGCACTTGACACTCACCACAAGTCAAGGGCAAAACAAGAGTGAAGCGAGAAGTCAGACGACCTCTTCAGCGTTCTCGTGACCACCTGAGACATGCACATTCACGATTATCTAGGTGCTCGACCAAGGTTAATAAGAAACATTTTCTCCGTACCCACTCTCAAGGTCATAAGTTTGAGTTAAGTTAAAGAAACTTTTCTAGCTAAAACATTGGAATAATGCTCAAAGAGAGCTCGAAGGTCGTTTTTGATTCAAGTTGTGGTAAGTAAATCTCAATCCAAGAGAAAGTACTGTTTTCACTTTCGGCACGAAGATTGAGGAAAAAGAGTAGATGGTTTCCATCTCTCAAACTTCAAATCTCATGTCCAAACTTTAGAATATAAAGAGCATTTACGTTTTCCAAACTAATGGAGTCAAAACTCACCTGAAACTCCACTCATTTTCAAAGTAAATGTCAAGGTTAAAGATTCCCAAGGTACAAGTATAAAACTAGTGAAATTCTCCAAGAATTACTCTAGTTAAAACGCTTCCTTTTCTAGAGTTTAAACTCATGAAAATCGAGGCCATAAGAATAGGGGTTGAAGTCCCTAATTCAAGTATGAAGAGAGGTGCTATAAATCAAGGGAGTTATATGACCAAGAAAATGCATCAAGAGAGGTTTAACCTTCAGAAACCAAGATTTAAAATGAAAGTTTAAAGTTCCAAAGGAACCGTGTATTCAACCACAAAATTTCACCTAAACAGTCCAACAATCGCAAAGGAAGGTGGAAAGTTCTTAAAAGGAGTATTTGTTTGAAATCAGAAATTTCTAGCTCAAAGTGGCACTACTTGGAAAAATCGTATCTCAAGTTCCGTAAGTCCAAAAATTGAAAACTCAAAGCACTAAAACTTTCTAGAACACACTTTTCTCAGACTCCAATTCTAAGTCATTCAAATTTTAGCTCAAAGTCACTGTTCTAGACAAGACAGAGCAAAACAGGCTTGCAAATTCAGTGAAGTTTGGAAATTCGGAAAAATTCATAGAAATGGAATCAGCCCTTGAAATTTATGCCACACTTAAGAATCCAAATCTAGTTTCAAATGCAACAAACAAAACTCAATTTGGACCTTTCTATACCAAGATACAACAGTTCTAAGAAAACTGATTTTTAGGACCTGTTTTACGAAATTCTAGTTCTGACATACTTGACAGAGTTTAAGAATCTGATCATAACTAGAGCTACACAACTCGAAATTTAGTGTGGTTTGCAGCATTGAAAACTAGATTCAAAATGCCAAATCAGTAGAAGAAACTGTCTTAAAATTCATTTTGCAAGATAGGCAAAATTGAGCTACAAACTGCAGCTAAGACTGTTTCTCAGATGAATATAGTGAAGAATTTCAGTCATTTTTTCCAGTTCACTATAGCTCATAGGAAACGAGTTAGGAGGTGTATTTTATACCGACGGAAAGCTCTCGGAGTTTAGTTTCAGATACCACAAACAACACTCGATTTCAACTCCTAGACAAAAAGTTATGACAAAAAATGTGAACACTAGTTGGGGTCTCCTGATCCGAAAATTTCCAGAATTCATCCTCACTTTAACCCTACTTTAACACAACCATTGGAAAGCTTTTCGGAAGATATTTGTTGACCTTGGTCCCTAACTTTTGATGTTTACAAAATAATGGATAATACTAATATTTCTTCAAGATATACTTTCAGTTATGAAGTTATTTGATTCCATGAACAAGTGCAATTGAAAGAAGACAAAGGTTGCTGAAAGCTGTCGAACGCTTGTGATGACAGTATCAGACGTCTGATAATCATTGCACAACTTCGGACACATGCTTCGGACGTCCGATAGGATCCTTCGAAGTTGACGAAACCATCGGACGCTAAATATGTCTCCACCGGACGTCCGATAGAAACAAGATGATTTCTCAAATCTCTTTGTTTACTGTCGAACGCACAAAGAACTTGCACCGGACGTCCGATAGAATTGAAGAAAATTTCTCAAACTCACTGCCTGCTGTCGAACTCAAAAAACAGGAGTACCGGACATCCGATACTCCAACGGCTAGTTGACTCTTCAGCTATTTTCTATCCGTTGGAAGCATTAATGAGGCACTTTCTTGGTCCTATATAAATAGTTGTTGGTTAGATACATCAAACAACTTTTGCACACTGAAGATACAAAAGATTTAGAGTGATTTTAGTGAGAAAATACTCTTCAATGAAGATTTGTAGTCTTAGTGGTGTGAGGTTCATTGTAAACTTTTCATTTGTGAGTGAATACTTCATGAGTGTAGCTCTGTGAGGGTTGTCCTGAGGGATAGTAAAACTTTCTGGCTTGACCGAGTGGTGTTCGGGGCAAGGAGGAGATGAACCTTCCTTTGTACGCAAGAGTGATTGTAATTCATCAATTTGAAGAAGCTTATTTGAATTAATGCTTGGTAGTTAATTGGTTTGCAATTCTTTCCTTTTTATTTATTTATTGTTACGTTTGTGATCTTTACACTGCTTATCTCTTTCACTTGGTTGTCTTCGATCCTTACAATATTTCATACCCATAACCACCAATATGTATCAAGCATTATTGCACCAAAATAACATCAAAAATTTGAAATTAACAAGGGAGGAACAACCAGCAAATTTCGGCCAGCAAGCATCTCTCATTCCTCTAGCTTTCTTTTTCAATTTTACAACTAGAACTAAACCATATCTCATCAAAACAAGTAACAACTAAGCAATTAAACATACCTAATCCTCAAGGCCTCTACCTATCAAGCCACCTCAAGTCCACTACCTAATGTCAAGGTTCTTGTGAACCCATCAACAACCCAACAACTAAACTAACTAAACTAACTTACTATTAAGATTTGAGAGGAAAAGTTGAGGGTTTCTTGGATGATTACCTTGCAGCCAAAATGAAGACTAAACACTAGGATTTAAGCTCTTAAATCACCAAGTTTCTTCCTTGATCAAGTCACCTTCCAAGCTTGTATGAGGACCCAAGACAAGAGGCAAATTTGGAGAGCTTTTGTGGAGCAAAAATGGAAGACAAAAACTGAAATTTTTTGAGAGGAAATAGGAGGGGAAGTTCGGCCAAGGAGAAAAGGAAGAAGAAGGAATTTGTGTTGGTAGTTGGTGATGTGATGGTGTATAAGAAGGATTGACATAAAGGTGGTCTTAGTACTCAAAAGTCAACAACCGATTAGTATGCAATTAGTGCTCCTAATTGAGTTTAACTTAACTCACTCACATCTAATCCCTCAACTAACTTTTCTTAGTCTACTATTAATCATTCTTAATTCTTCAAGATTATTGCACTCTCGGACCGAATTTACCTCGAAAAATGTGCATTCACTATTTCTCGCTAAATGAGTCGCAGAAAAATTAAATTCGCTAACGGAACGTTTTAAAAATATAAATGAGACATTGTTCTATGTAAATGGATTTAAAGTGGATAAAAGAAATTATTGGAATAACAGGTAAATAAATAATTAAATAAGCCAGTGAAATGGAATAAAAGTAAGAAAAATTAAAATTTGGATCCTCACACTTCCCAAAACCTAATTTGCGCCATTGCATCCGGTCCATGCCAAATGCATTTGCTTGCAAGTCCGTACTACTTTGTGTGTCTGCCAAATTAAAGTTCAAATATCTCAGTGAAGAAGGTTGAATAAATTCTTGTGCATAGTTCAAAAGTTGTAACCAATTCAATTATCTTTCTAGTGAATCAAGAATCAAGTCATTAGAGATCTAGGTATTGAGTTATGTTAAAAATTCCCCTCACTAGTCAGAAGACTATTTCAAATCATAACCACAGAAAATTATCTCGGTAATCCAGACTTCTTGATATGAATACTTGAGAACCAACTTCGATGTTTTCATATGAATTATAGTCCTCAATCTTAGGTTTAAAATAAATTAGGAATCATTTCAATCCAATCTCTGTATCTCAAATTGCAGTTGAAATACTGAAATGTGTTGATTCTACCAATCCTTTGCTTTCTCGTCTCTTCATCACCTTTCATCCTTTGAATCTTCTGCACTTCATATAACTTGAAATCAAATTCAAATAATCAAAAATCATACAAGTATTTTCTTACTTCACACCAAATGATACTGAAAGTATAGCTTGCCATCTAACAAATATTTGTTTTGAAACTATATTTTCAACGTTCTTTTGTAGAACTTCTTTTGTCGATTTACAATCGATTCTTAAAAGAAACTTTTTATTATAAAATCATCTTGAAATTTTGAAATACAAAGTACTATGGACAAAATTTTTTTATAATAGTGGAATAGTGCTTTTGAGGTCCAATCCATGTTCCTGAATGATACTTGAGAACCAACTTTGATGTTTTCATACGAATTATAGTCCTCAGTCTTAGATTTAAATAAATTAGGAATCATTTCAACCCAATCTCTGTATCTCAAATTACAATCGAAATACTGAAATGTGTTGATTCTACCAATTCTTTGCTTTCTCATCTCTTTATCACCTTTCATCTTTTGAATCTTTTGCACTTTATATCACTTGAAATCAAATTCAAATCATCAAAAATCGTACAAGTATTTTCTTAATTACTTCACTCCAATTGATTATTGAATCATTAAAACCTACACAAATATGAAGTTTTTACCACTTAACTCCATAGAAATGTAATTTTTCTCACTGAACAAGTTAATTATAAAGACATACAAATGTAGCTTTATTTTACTAAAACTAAAATAAAAACACACCAATATACACTTCATTAATGATCCTAAAGCACACAATATATGCACTTATTACTTACTCGGATGGAAAAATATGTTTTTTTTTTCAAATAGATGAAGCTATCTATGATCCAAAGGTCAAAGTTCATTTTAGCTATACTTATTAAAGATTCAACAAATTCAATGAAATACAAGTTTTTGGACCATCTATTATTTTTTTGCTTCTTTTGAGCAAGAGAAAGATAGGATTTAAGAAGTATAGAGAGGGAGAAGAGAGACTTGAACCCAAAATTTCTAATTTCTGAGTTCTCAACTTTATTTACTATACCAAGGCCTCCTTAGCAAAGTAACAAAATTCACAAGGGTTTGGGCAGTAAATTTACAGTCCACTTTCCAACAAAACCAATCTACTATTATTGTTATTAGTTGTGAGGACCCGAAAATTTTCTTATTTTTATCGAATATTGTTGGTTTATTTAAATATTTATTCGCTCATTTTCTCCGAATTATTTATTTCGACCATTTTAAATCCATTTATAGGAAACAACGCCTCTTTATGTTTTTAAAGCGTTTTGTTGGAAAATTTAGTTTTTGAAAACTCGTTTAGTTTGGAACAATGAGTACACGTGTCTTGAGGCGATATTCTATCCGAGAGTGCAATTATCTTGGGGAATTAAGAATGACCAATAGTAGATTAAGAAAAGTTAATTGAGGAATTAGAGGTGAATGAGTTCTAATTAAGCATATACCGCTCGCGCGTCGATAGTTTTCCGAAAGACGCGCTGATACAAATTTATTGGAGATTTGAGGAATTAATACTAGACTCATGTGAGGACTCATGTTTATATATCTAAAATGGTTATTTTTATGATTTATCACCCAAGGTTTAGTTAGTTATACTATCGTTGCGAGAATTTCTTAGAAACTGCACTTTCTCGCGCACAAGTCGGAAGTTCGCGTTTTCGCGCGCGTGACTAATTGAGGGACTTTGAACTTTTATTCTTAGACTATTAAGAGTGTATAATAATAGTGTTAATGGAAGTGCATTAGAGGTTTAGTGCACAAGTGAAACAAACCCGAGAGGAAACGGGCACGAAATGCGCGCGTGCGCGCACTATTGGAGGGTTGACTTTTGGAGTAATTTTGGCCACAAACTCTTAGGCTTCCCAAGAAAGCCTCACCCATCAGGAACGTTTCTTTCCTTTCTCTTCTAGCTGCCGAACCTCCCAAGGAAGAAGAAGACCAAAAAGCTTCATCATTTCACTTCACAATCTTGCACCAAATCACTTCAAATTTCTACCACAAACTCAAAACCACTTGGAGATCATCTTGGACTAGGAAAGGAGCTTGATTCTCACGGTTTTATTGGAGCTCAAAGTGACTGAAATTTCTGCTCTAGCAACATCTAGGAGGTAATGATCATCCAACCTTTAAATCTTAGTTCTAGGGAGTTAAATTTCACTTGGAAGCTTGTAGCTTCATGTGGGTAGCTTTGGATGGTTGAAAATCATGTGAGTGGGCTCTATGAAATCCCACAATGGACTTGATGATCTGATTTGATGAGTTTGGATGTTATTTGTGTTGATTAAGTGTTAATCTAGTAGAGATAAGTGGAAAAAGTGAAAAGAAGATCAAAGGAAAGTTGAAAACTAGATGGGCCGGTTCTGCCCTGTTCTTGCCGCACCCCTTGGTGCGATTTTTTGTGGTCAAATTGCCTTGATTTTGGTGTAGATATGTTGTATGGGTTGTGTGGAAAGTTTTCACCAAAAATCATTTGATTTGGTTGGCTAAAAGTTGAATTTTCGAAATGGTTTCAAAACTGGAAAACATGTACAGAGGTGCTCTGGCAGTGAACTTTGAACAATCATAACTCTTTGGTCCGACGTTGAAATCGAGTGCCGTTTGTGGCATTAAAAACTAGACACTTACAGTTTTCTAAAGGTATAAAATGCATCCCTGATTCGACTTGAGTGAACCGTAACAGCTCTTCAAAATTACCTGTCCTGTTTTGTTACTCTGCTAGAGAGTCAATGAGGTGCTAGGACTTGTTGCTTAAATTTGAGCTAGCTATGGACAGAATTTTAAAACGATTTCTTCTGATGAATTGTAGCCCTATGAAAGTAGTTTCCAACGCCACCAACCATGTTTAATTCCAAGTTGAATTGATTGAATTATGGCCTAATTACAGAACTACACCAGAGAAAGAAACCCTAATTTTGGGCTAGCCAATGGCTTATTTCGAATTGGGACTTGTTATTTTGAAACTTTTGGTGTCAATCACCTACCAAATGTATTTTGGATGTTTATTAGACCTTTTATTCAAAAATGAACCATGTTTGAGATGATTTCATTGGCCAAACGTTTGAAAACGGAAAACGGAAGCTTGAAGACAGATTTGTCTTCGGATTCCCTTGAACTTTGGTAGTTTAGTTAACTACCTTCCCTTGTGAATATTCAAGTGAAATTTGGTAGAGGGGTAGTCCTCATATGGGAGTTGAATTTTACCAATTTTTGTGTCTTTCCAAAACTGTTTTGACGTACGAATAAGTTACCAAAGTTAAACTTCCAAATCTGGAAAATTGCCTAACAGTCTCGATTTTTGGCCAACTTTGAGCTGCTATATCTTGGCGTTCAAAACTCTGATTCATGTTCTGTTTGTTGTGCTTCAAACTTTGATTGTAACTCTAATTGCGTTTCAAATTTTAGAGGCTATTTTGCATTCTGTGAATTTTGCCGAATTTCCAAAGTTTGTCAAAAACCAACCCCGAATCTGTCCGGGGAGTCCAAATCAGCAACTTGAGGCCGAAATTCGAGTATATTCCATTTTGAATCATGGAAAAGTGTCTTCTAGGAACCTTTAGTACTCTGGAAGTAGTTTCCAACGGTACCAAGTTTTCCAATTTTGAACCTACCGAGAGTGAGATATGATTTTTCAAATATCGCACCTCAAATCTGAAATTTCTGAACTTAAAGGAAATCGAGTTTTAGAACTCTCCATTTTCCTTCGATATTACTTGATCATTTTACATTTGATTTCAAAGATGAAAATCAGATTTCCTTGTACTATTAAAACCCCACTTTTGAATCTCGATTTATGAGTAAATAAGGCTTATTTTCATGATATTCTCTAAGATTGTAAATGAGTGCAATCTTTCTTGATAATTAGGGGTTTTAAACGATAGTGTGTAATGATTAATTGTTAATTACTCTGGCACTCATGAGGATCCTACGGTGGACGCCTGAACGCTCAAGTGGGCATTACTTCCTTGTTTTTGATTGGTGAGTGTCAAGTGCATGAATCGTTGAAATTATGTGAATTTACCAGTTATGAATAGAATGTCTTTAACTGTTGAGTCGAGTGTGTACTTTATCGCACTCGTTCTCATTTAAATGAACCATGATTGAATTGATTGAAAATGATTGAATCAATTGAAATGAAATGAATGATTGAATGTATTGAATGATTAAATGAAATGAAATGGTATGCTATGACTGCATACGTCGTTGGAGTGAATCTTCTCGACTCATAAATGTTAAATGGGGAACGCCCAAACCCATAGGCCGATCTTGGGACTCAAGCCGGCATAGGCATGATCGGGAACCTTGGTGAGCCATGGGAATGAAATGATAAATTTGATCTATTGGAGAGATCTTGCTTGGCCTACTCGTGCAGTAGCACCTTTATCGATGTTCGGACCCAGTGGGGGGTTGTAAGGTGGAAGGACTTGTGAAGTAAAGTGGAGTCTACGGATTGAAAATACCGACTCGGTTGATGGAGAGTCACCACGGGAAGGTATACGATTGAGATCTGACAAATCAAGTGGAACTTAGCTCCTGAGAGCTACCATATCCTTGAATTGTTTCTGTTTATATTTCACTTGAATTGTTAATTACCCGAATATTATTATTTTTCTTGTTAAATGGGATTGTTATTTGGACAACGTGCTTGCATGTGTGTTTCTTGGCCTCACGAGCAATCGCTCACCCCGTAGATTTGTTTTCCTTAACAGGAATGGACATGGAGTGAAACTCGGAGAAACCCTCTGGATGTACTTTTGTATTAGGATTTTAAATGTAAGTGACTAGACATTGTGACTGTTGTATATTTTGGAAATTGATGTATCTTTTGGTAACCTAATGTAAGAATTGGATAACTGATGTATCTTGAACTCGTGGTGTGAGACTTGGATATTCGATTATGGAAGCGACTTTTCTTTATTAGACTTATATTAATTGTCATAGATCGTTAAGCTTGAATCGAATTGTGTTGAGTCCTGACAAGAGTTGGGCAAGCACCCTGCAGATACCCTTTGGTTCGCTTTTGTGAGAAGTGGGGGCGTCACATTAGTATTACTAAAACTGTGGCATGTCTTGGTGATTTGGAGTATTTGCACAATATGGTCTTAGTTTTTGTTATTACTATAAAGCCATTCCTATTTTATTATGTAATAAGTATATTTCATTTATGGTGGTAATTATTGATATAAAACAACCCTTCAATTATTAATACTAGTGAGTGGGGCACACACTGTGTGTGTGCATATTTTAGAAAAAAAGGCAATTAATAAAAAGATATAGAATAAATGCAATATTCATTAGTGGATTAGTTAATCAGTTAATCAGAGAGTGTAGTGATAATAATGGTAAATGTTGGAAGGGAATTTTTGAAAAGATAAATGTAAACTTTTTTTGTTAACACCAATCCTTACTCACACTTTATTATATAGTAAGATAAAACAACCCTCCATTATATGTGTATTATGGTGGTAATAAGTAAAAAAAAAAAACTTCCTAACCATAATTCTTTACAAAAAGTAGTTAAGAATAAAAATAGAAAGAAAATGCAAATAAAAAGAAAAGCCAAACTATTAAAAGAAAAGATGAAAAAAGGAAAAAGCCAACTATCTTCACCAATGAAAACTTAATTACGAAAATGAATAGCCTGCTAAAACAATTGTGTGATGTGTAACAACCCCGAATTTCAGGGATTTGAATTGCACGACTACAGACATGGAGGGTGGGTTACATTAATAAATATGAAATTGGTGATTGAAATTTTGGTAAGCTTGAGCGGACTGGATTTAGTTATAAACCTAAAATTTAACGCCACCTTATGATCTTATATATTGTAAATGCTCGAAGCAACCTAAGAGGGGGGTGAATTAGGTTGATTAATAACTTAACTTGGTTTAAGACAAATGAGACACAATTTTAAATTTACCAAGTTTTTCTAGGTGATCAACTACTTATATGAATGATAATCAATAAGAAGCAAATAAAAGATAGCAATAAAAGCTCAAATAAATAGACAAGGGAGAATAAGCAAATAGAATGGACTACCAAGTTGCACCCAATTTGAAGTCCAAATCTTCAATAGAAAGCTTCTTCAATTTGATTAAGTTACACCAAGTTTGGACAAGGAAGGATCACCTTTTGCTTACCCCAAACACTTCTTGGTCAATCCAAAAGGTTTTATTACAAGCTTTGTAAACCCTCACTAAGCTACTTAGTTGCGAATTCACTTACAATTGAAAAGCTATCATCTCACACTAAACTATAAGTGTATAAAATAGATACCAATTCTTACTTAGAATTGCTTTAGACGGCTTGTATAAAGTGTTGGCAAAATTTTTTAACCCTTCCAGCTAACGTAGTATTTAACGGTTCAAAAATTGCTACAAGACTAGCTCCAACAGTTATATATTAAATGCAGGAGAAACTAGCCATCAGAGGATTTGGACATCCGAAGTTAAATGAGTGTCCGAAATATGCATCTTATTGCCTAATGAAAAAGCTTCTCTCAACTCCTGTTGGACGGCCAATGTTGCTATTGTGCGTCCGATCAATGCTTTCGATGATAGTGGGCGTCCTAAATGTCTATTCAATGTCCAAAACATTCCTTTAGAGAGTGTTGTCATTATCTGTCGGACGTTCGAGTAAGTAAACAGTGTCTGATCCTGTGAACCACTTTTTGTACTTTTGAATACTTTCAATCTTGATTGTTTTGATTTGTATACCTATTTTCTCGCAAAGCACTTGGAAAGATATCAGTAAGAATCATCACTTTGATTTTTTATCATAAAAATAAAGGATCAAGATCCAAACAATCTCCCCTTTTTTTATGATGACAAACAAGTGATTATTTTGACAAAAAAAGTGCAAAACTATGAGGGGATTGAATGCAATTGAAATGAATGACTTCCCCTTACATAGAGCATAAAAAAAATTCAACTCCGCCTTAATCTTGGCATGAAAAAATTAAAATAACACAAAATCATCATAATTACTACTCTCTCTTTGTCATCAAACAAAAATTTTTGAAAAAATTTGGGCAGAATCTCCCCTTAAAAATCATGAAAATCCTCCTGTCAATAACCCAAGATAAGGAAGAAAGAATATACAACCAATTCATGGCGGTAATAAATAGCCAATATTAGTCACAAGGTTCACAAGTATCACAAGCAAGCATATACAACCAAGATTCATCAAAAACAACAAAAATAAAAGATCCTATAAGCATAAATCTAAGGGATGCCTCTATGTCCTAAAACTCTATATGAGATGATGGCCTTCATTTTCGCACAAGTTGAAATTGCTCATCCTTTATTTCTTCTTCCGAATTATCTTTTTGACTTTCATGGGATCCCTTCTCTTTTAAAGACTTGTCATCTTGATCCTTGGAAGGAGATTGGGAGGTGTCGGCTTCTTTCTCATGGCTAGCTGCATGACCTTCCTCATGATTCTCAATGTGATCCTCATGTCCTACACCTTGACCTTGTTTTTGTTGCCCATGAGCTTGTTCTTGTTCTTCATGCCCATTACCATGCATTTGGTCCTCTTGATCCTTTTGAGCTTGTTCTTGTTGATGTCCTTCTTGATCCTCATCTTGTGATTGAGGAGGCAAGAGAGTAGCTTTCAATTTGAGAAATTCAGTTTGTTGGTCCGGAGTTATTAACATTTGGAGGCTGTGCACGAGGAGAAGGTTTCTTTGTTTGAATTCAAGGAGAATGGTCATAATTGGATCCGGTGTAGGATGAAAAGAAGAGGAAGTTTCAATCCAACGATGTTTGGGCTGGGGCTGAAGAGGAGTGAAGGTACAGGGGTCATGAACATGTTTGGTACGTGTATCAGAAGCAGCGTCTTTATATACCCACTCTTCTTCAATGAATTTGATGTTTTTCCTTTCAAAATAAGTTTTAGTGAAAAAATTAGTTTGAGTTTTCACGAGTGGGTTGATGAAGAAGAGAAATGTTGAAAAGATTGAAAATGGAAGTAAAAAACTTGGCATGAGAGAGTTTTCTACAAGTATCGGTGCCAATTTTGTTCATAAAATGATACAAAATGCAGTCAAAATCAATTCTGATTCTTTCCATAAAATAGTAAAACAGACAAAGGTCCATTTTTATTGGCATCGATTCTATAACCAGATCGAGGAATCAAAAGATTTCCAATTATAAGAAAAAGAATTTGTTGGATACGAGTGAGATCATTTAAATCCACTTCATTGGGATGTGTAAAACTTGTTTTAAAATACTTCATCAACTTGGAACCATCAAAATGATTGATTGAAGGAGGAAGCTCTTTATATGAAAAGAAATTTGTTATTTTACTTCTACAACTTCCTTCCATTTGAGTATTAAAAATTTGGTTAACAATAAAAGTCGAAACGAAGAAAAGTCGCTTCCTTAAATAAATATTCAAATCTTACAACACAAGTTCTCAAAAGTACATCACTTTTTTCAAAAATACAATCACTAGAAGTCGGCTAATCAAATACAACCCAAAATACTAATTAAAAGTAATCAAACCGGCTTCTCCAAAAATTCTTTCCATTCCGATCTCCTGTTAAGGAAAACAAAGCTAATGGGGTGAGCTGACGCTCAGTGAGGCCAAAAAAATATGCAAACACATAGTTCATATAACCATGGCATTTGTACGAGAATTAAAACAAGAAAGTTCAAGTAATTCATAAATAATAATAACACACATTCAATAAGGATATAGGAGCTCTCAGGAGCTATATTCCATTTGCTTTGCCAAGGCTCGATCAAATACTTCCCCGTGATGACACTCCGTCAACCGGGTAAGTATTAAGTCTGTAGAACCCTACTTACTCTTCAATTCCCGTTCACCGTTACACCTCCTGTCCCGAGCCCGCTCTTCAGTTATAAAAGGCGATATTACTCGAGTATGTCAAGCGAGATCTCTCAATAGATCAAACTTACGATATTCTCATGGCTCACAAAACTTCACAACCAAACCCATGCTGGTTCGAGTCGCAAGGTTGGCCGATGAGTTTGGGTGTCTCCCAAATTACTATTATGTGTCGATGAGATTCACTCAAATCGACATATGCAATCATAGCATAATTCACTATTGCAGCACTTCAATTATTTCACTTAGCAAATTACAAGTCGATGAGATTCACTCCAATTGGCATATTCAATCACAATTATAAATTCAAGTATGAGCAATTCAATTATATAATCAATTAAAAGAGAACAAGTGGGATAAAGTGACTCGACAATTGTAAATCACTTAATCAATAAGAAGCAATTCACATAACTGGCAACTGTTCATGCACTTGACACTCACCAAGTCAAAAGTGAGCAAACGAGCAAATATGCTTTTAGGCGCCCGCTCCGAGATTCTCTTGAACATCCTCTTGAGCGCCTGAAGAAATAACGATTTTCTATCACTCACAACCTTGCATCAACCACGAAAGAAGGTACACTTGTTTAGACTAATTCAATGTCTAAAAGAGAACCTTAATCTTTCGAAAATCGAGGTTCAAAAGTGAGGAGCTAAAGTCCCAAGAGAGACTTGCCTCTTCTATGAAATCGGGTTTAAAACGATCTATCAATATTGAAAGAGAATGAAAAGTTCTCAAAAACTCATTGCCAAGAAATAATGAATTTTCAGCTTTGCGCGATAAACTTGGTAAAATCAGATCTTAAGTTTGGTACGTCCAAAAATGGAAAACTTTATACCGTTGGAAACTAAATCCAAAGCTCTAAAAGTTCCTAAAAGATACTTTTCCAAGATTCCAAGCCAAAGGCATTCATTTTTCTGGTCAAATTTGCTAATTCAAGATGGCAAGACAGAACAAGTCTTGGTTTTTTAGCCAACTTTGGAAATTCGGCAAAATTCACAGAAAGTGAATGAGTCCTTAAAATTCGTAACACAATAAGATTTCCAAACAAGGTTTCAAACACAACAAGCAGGACTAAATTCGGAGTTTTGAGCATCAAGATATAACAGCTTAAAGTCAGTAAATTTTCACTACTTGAACAGTGAATTTCCAGATTTGAAGAGCAATCTTTGGGGTATCATTTGGATATCGAAATGGCATTGAAATTACATCCAATTTGGTACACTTAAACTTCCATATGAGAACTACTCTCTATCAAATTATAGGAAAAAACTCACATGGGAAGGCGGTTAACAAAATGACCAAAATTTGTGAAATTTTCAAAGCAAATTGGCCAACTCACTCTTTTTTTCCTTCCAAAGGTTTTGTCCAATGAAATAAACCCCAATTCACTTCAATTTTGAAACCAAGGTTCCATAAACATTTAATAAACAATTTATGGCTAAATGACACTAAAACTTTTGAAATATAACCTCCCATAATAGGTTTGACCATTCGGCTAGCAAGAAAGGAAAAAGCTTCCAATTTCCAGCTTTGTCACACTTTTCTTAATCAAACCATATCTAACTCTATACAAACTCAAATTCAGAATGGTTAGTGGTGTTGGAAACTTGGTTCTAAATTCCACAATTCATCAGAGACATCATTTTGAAATTCTTTCAACAAGTGGGACAAAATCAAGCCATAAAATGCAGCTTCCAATTTCATTCGTATGAACTGTCAAAACAGAACAACCTACTTTGCCGACTCACTGCTATTCACTCAAAACGAACCAGCAAGATATTATTACACCTTTGGAAAGCTATGAATGTCTTGTTTTGAATGCCGCTAACGGCACTCAATTTTGACTTTTGTACAAAGAGTTACGTTCGAATAAAGAAGCACTATCCGAGACCTTTGCTATACGTTTTTCAGATTTGATTCTTGCCAAAACTCAAGTTTTATGCAACCAAATAAAACGATTTTTGCAAGGCACATTCTACACACAATGTACAACATATAACCATCAATTTCACAGCCAAACAAGCATCAAAATTTCGAATTAAAACAGAGCAACCTGGACAGAATTTTCGGCCAGCTTGTCCTCTCACGGTTCCTCTCTTTCTTTTTCCTCTTCTATTTTCTTTCATTAAAACTCATCACAAACACACTAACACACACATAAAAATCATGGCAGCACTCATCTATCCAAGGTGGGAATTCATAGAGCCCACTTCAACCAACCAAATCCAACCAACAACAACGAGAAGGAAGCTACAAGTTTCAAAGCCAAGAAATGAAACAAGAAAGCAAGAGTTGTGGTGGGAGATGTTTATACCTTCCAAACCCAAGAAGAAATCAGATTTTTCCCACCAAAAACTCCACAAGATGTTGTCTTTCTCCAAGCTAGAACTAACCTCCAAAGTGTTTGGAAGTTGGATGATGAATTGCAAGTGAAATGGAGCCAAATGAGTTGAGTTTTCTTCCTCCCCTTTCCTTGCTTGAGTCGGCTGAGAGAGAAGAGAGAGAGATGAGGGTTTGAGTGTTTAGCTTGTGAGGGAAGCTTGGATGAAAAGTAGTTATTAAGTTTGCCAAAAAAAGTCAACTCTTAATAGTGACTCGCTAGGGTTTCGTACCACCGTTTTCTCTCGGGTTTGATACACTCACGCACTTATCCTCCAAGGTATTTCCTTTAACACTGTAATTACTCACTCTTACGAGTCTAGAATTTATTTCTCAAATCTCCACTTAGTCGTTCCGACGCGAAAGCAATAAAACAAAATTTTTGAACTCACTCACCTCTAATCCCTCAATTAACTTTTTTTAGTCTACTACTGGTCATTTTTAATATTCCAAGATTATTGCACTCTCAGATCGAATATTGCCTAGCAAAATGTGTGACGACCCCATCTCCTCCTAGGGCGTACCCTAGGGTTTAGCGAGTCGCCTGCCCAGCTCTCGCCAAAACTCACTCACGTAAAGCTCGCGAAAATAACTTAAAAACGTAGAAAAATAAAGAACACAATCCCTTCAGCTTAATATATACAACAGTACTCAGATCCAACTACAAGGTTCATACATGCCCAAATACATTAACGGGTTTACAATTCAAGTACACACAATCCTAGTCGGGTGCTAGTTTGAGTACAATTTCAAAATTCAAAATAACTAGACTACGCTAGTCTGTACACGTCTCACGTCTCGCTCGTACCCCTATAAGAAAAACAAAACTAATGGAGTGAGCTAAAACTCAGTGATGTTCCAAATATCAAATTATCCATCAAATAAAGTAAAAGTAGCATGATAGTGAAATAGTGGGCAAAACAAGTCAAGAATGAAGTAATAACACTTCATATAGTCAAAGAATAAATATTCCGCATTTCACATGTAAGGATACAGTTGCTCGTATATTGGCTTCACCATAGCTTGATCGATTGGTAGTTGACACTCCGTCAACTTTCAAGTGAGAAACTAGTCCAGTAGAACACCACTTAACTCCAATCTCTGTCCACCGACCAAACCCCTTACTGGACCCGAACTCCACGATAAACACTGATGGTAATACTCGAGTATACCGATTAGTCGAGGAGATAACACTCCACTCGACATCGCTAACTACCCAGGGTTCGTTATCTAATCGACCAGGCCCTTGCCGGCTCGGATCGACTAACTAGCCACAGGGTTTCTGGAATTCCACGCAAGATACAATTCATATGCATGAATAGCAAGTCAATTGCAATCGATGAACAAGAACAAATCACATTAGGGAAAGTGCGATAAAGTACATTCTTACCCTATCAATTCACTTATACATCATGTAATTACATTGGTCAAGTATTAAACACAAATGTCAAGTTCAATCAGATATTTGGAAGCACTCACCAAAATGTAGTGCCACTAGTGATCACGTCTGGGTTGTACTCCGGGTTTGGAGTCCAAATCTGTGATAAAACTTTGTTTAAGAACTTGGAAAAGCGACTAAGGTTCGAAACTTACACGTTTCGTTCAATAAGAATCAAGTAATTGAAATTTGTTTGGAGAATATTCGTGAAACACTTGTTCGCTTTTCAAACTGGGAAATTTTGTAGCAATTATAATTGAAAATACCATTTGAGTCGAAAGAACGAGGAAGACGTATTTTTAGTAGTCGTTATTTCATTTCCCAAGGGTACAAGTTCGGTCAAGTTCTAACTTATATATCTCGATAAAAGAAGACGCAAATATTCTAGATGGTTCACGTGGTATTCGCTCTCAAGCCTTACTCGAGTCGCAAGTATATCTACCTAACTCTCGAGCGTAAATTTGGGCAGCACGCCCTTTGTATTTACCTATTTTTCAGCCATTTATGGATTCATTCTTTTCCTCAATCAGTCCCAAAGTCACACTCAAAATAATCTCATTTCAATAGCCGTTCAATAGACTCAATGTCGTACAAGTACAAAATCAAGCTAGGAAAATGTCCGGAAATGAAGTTTAAATCATAAAACAAAAGACAGAGTTGATGTCGCTTAGCGTATCGAACACAACTGAAGCTACGCTTATCAAATTGGTGTGCAATTTATATCGTTTCGAAGCTAAGATAAAGGGCTACAACTTTGATGAAGACCACTCAGTCCAATTCATAGTGTATCCAGGTTAAATTTCAAATTACAGAACCAGAATCTCACAATCAGGTTAGTTAACCGCACTATGTTTAAATGACAATAACTCAGGCTATCGAAGTCTGATTGAGGCGTTTTTAGGGCCGTTGGACAGCTAAGACATAGCACTACACCTTCTGTGTTTTGGCCAAATGCTAATTCAGTACGGATCAGGGTGAACAGACGCGGTCAAATTGGTGAAATGTCAACACTGTCTACAGAGCTCTACATATGGCAGTCAGGGGTATTTTAATCTTTTTATGTGATACAGTGCTCGAAGTGAGCTGAAAGTTTACAGGTAGCTATAGAACATCATTCTCTACAACTTTCATGTTTTGTACCAAGCCTAATTCGGCCTCCATCATGGTCAAACAGAGCAATGAAGAATCTCAATTCTGGAATTTAAGGTATTCAAGGTGTAACTTCACATTTTTAGCTTAAAACCACTACTACTACCTCCTATACAAGCCTACATACACCATATACCATCCAAACAACAAGAATTACAAGTGAACCATTCAAAACCCTAACTCAAAATTCATTACTACAATCATCAAAATCACTTAGATTAGGTATCACCAAGCATGAATTCAAGTTACTACATAATTCAAACAAGAGTAAGGGAAAACGAAAGGATGGTCAGCCATAATGCCTCAATAAAAGGGCTTGCAAGAGTTATCCTTCACCTTTTCTTGTGAAATTTAGCTCCCTAAGCTTCCCAAACTCTCAATTTGCAAGTTAATCAGTTTAGTTTTCTTGTTTTCTCACTCAATCAAGGAAAACCCAAGATGGATTGAAGCTCTCTTTCTCTTGTTTTTCCCTCTCTCTCTCACGGCTGATATGGTGGAAATGGAGAGCATTTTGAGTAGGTTTTGGTGATAAATATGGAGGAAATTAGTGGTCAACAATTCATGAATGACCGCCACTTGTCGCGAGGTGATTAACTCTCAAATTTTTTTCTTTTCCTTTGTTTTTTTGGTCAACATTTTCGGCCAACCTTAGCTGAGTATGGGGGGGGGGGATATTTTGCACTAATATCAATGATAGTTTATGGTAGGAAAGTGGTGGTCAAGTGGTGTGTTCCATCGGTAGTGAATGATACCCGTCGGTTCGAGCCGATTTTCCTTAAATCGCGTATACTAGGGTTTTAACTTATAATTCACTACCTTATTATTATCACTTCTAATCACACACTTAATATCATCTAAACCTCACTCTTAATCACCCAATTTGATCCACCCTCTGTACCGGATAGTCACACTACGGATAGGCGTAAAAATCCTAATTCGCGCTAACTTGAAAAAGGAAAGGGAAAACCCTTAATTCTATGTTCTTTTGCACTTATTGTGGGGTGATTGGATAGTAGGACCATTTTCAAGTAATAATTTCCAAATAAAAAGGAATTTTTTTTAAAGAAAAATATAAGGAATTTTGCAAGTCCTCACACTCTCTCCCCTTTAAGAGAATTTTGACCTCGAAATTCATACCTTTAGTCGTAAACAACTCGGGATACTTTTCTTGCATGTCTTTCTCCAGCTCCCAGGTTGCTTCCTCCACCTCATGATGTCTCCATAGAATCTTAACCAGTAGAATCTGCTTGTTTCTCAAGTCCTTTACCTTCCTATCCAGTATTCGAATGGATCGTTCCTCATAGGTTAAAGACTCGTCGAGTTCAATATCTTCTGGTGGCAAAATATGAGTCGGATCCGGATGGTATTTTTTAAGCAAAGAAACATGAAACACATCATGAATCCGAAACAAGCTAGCTGGTAGCTCTAGTTGATAAGCCACCTTCCCTATTCGCTGGAGTATATTAAAAGGTCCTATATATCTCGGTTGCAACTTTTTTCCTTTTCCCGCCTTAATCTTTCCTTTCAAGGGAGTAATCCTAAGAAACACTTTATCTCCTATCTCAAATTCCAAATTCTTCCTCTAATGATCGGCATAATTCTTTTGTCGACTTTGGGCTGTTTGAAACCTTTGACGAATCACCTTTACCCTTTCGTAGGCTTCCTCAACCCACGGTATTGTAGTTGGATCAATAATTTTCCTCTCTCCTACTTCATCCCAATGGATTGGCGATCGACTCTTTCATCCATGCAATGCTTCATATGGGGCCATTTGAATAGAAGAGTGATAGCTATTGTTATATGCGAACTCAACCAAGGTTAAATATTGGCTCCAATTCCCTCCAAAATCTACAATATAGGCTCTTAGCATATCTTCAAGAGTTTGAATGGTCCTCTCAGATTGTCCATCGGTTTGAGGATGATACACTGTACTATAGTTCAGCTTAGTTCCTAGAGTCTCTTGCAATTTCTGCCAGAATCGAGACACAAATTTGGGGTCTCTATCGGATACGATACTCACTGGTACCCCATGTAGTCTCACCACTTCATCCATATAGAGTTTAGCAAGTTTCTCCAAAGAATATTTCATATTAACTGGTAAGAAATGTGCGGTCTTAGTTAATCGGTCCACTATTACCCAGATTGCATCATGACCTTTTTGAGTTCTTGGTAACCCCGATACGAAATCCATCGTTATATCCTCCCACTTCCATTCAGGGATCTCTAAAGGCTGTAACAGAACTGGCGATTTTTGATGCTCAGCTTTTTGATGCTCAGCTTTCACTTGTTGGCACGTAAGACATTTTTGCACAAACTGGGCAATCTCCGCCTTCATATTATCCCACCAATACAGACTTTTGAGATCCTGGTACATTTTACCACTACCGGATGCACCATATACCTAGAATGGTGGGATTCCTCCAAAATCTCCTTCTTTAATTCTTCATCCCTAGGCACAACAACGCGATTTCGAAACCTTAAAATCCCATCAGGACCTAGGTTAAAGTTAGGCAATTCCCCTTTCTTCACTCTTTCTACCCACTTCTGCACCGGCGGTTCTTTCATTTGGCCTTCTTTAATCCGATCCAACAGTGTCGATTTCACCTCAATATTTTTAAAAACAACTTTCTGTGGCTCCAGACGCGGGTTCCATTCACATACATCCTCTAACAAGCGCCACTCTCCCACCATTGAACTTGCTAGTTGAGCCTTTCGACTTAAAGTATCTGCTACAACGTCGGCCTTTCTTGGATGGTAGTTAATCGTACAATCATAGTCTTCTAAGAACTCCACCCACCGACGTTGTGTTAGATTTAGCTTCTTCAGGGAAAATAAGTACTTAAGACTCTTATGATCCGTGTATACCTCAAATGTCACCCCATATAAGTAATGCCGCCATTTCTTCAAGGCAAACACAATAGCTGCAAGCACCAAGTCATGGGTTGGATAGTTTTGCTCATGAGACTTTAACTTCCGAGATGCGTAGACAATCACATTCCTATTTTGCATCAAAATACACCCTAACCCCTCTCTCGAAGCATCGGTATAAACCGTATAGCTATCTGTGCCATTGGGTAAAGCTAACACGGGAGCCATGGTCAATTGCCTTTTAAGCTCTTGAAAACCATTCTCGCACTTAGCATCCCAAATGTACTTTTCTTGTTTGTTTGTCAAGTTCATTTGGGGTCCCGCAATTTTCGAGAAATTCTTTATAAATCGGCGGTAATACCCCGCTAGACCCAAAAAGCTTCGTACTTCAATTGGATTCTCTGGCCGTTTCCATTTGGCTACAGCTTCCACTTTGGCCGGATCCACCGTAAGTCCCTCCTTTGAAATTATATGGCCTAGGAACGCCACTTTCTCTAACCAAAATTCACACTTGCTAAATTTAGTAAACAACTGGTGCTCTCTTAGGGTTTGTAATACTATCCTCAAGTGTTGCTCATGCTCCTCCCTTGTCTTCGAATATACTAGGATATCATCAATAAAAAACACCACAATCTTATCCAAGTAGGGTTTAAACACTCGATACATTAAATTCATGAACGTCGCTGGGGCATTAGTTAAGCCAAAAGGCATTACTGCAAATTCGAAATGCCCATATCGAGTGTTAAAGGCCGTTTTTGGCACATCCTCCTTTCTGATTCTCAATTGATAATATCCTTGTCAAAAATCCAACTTAGAGAACACCACCGCCCCTTGTAATTGATCAAACAACTCATCGATGTGGGGCGAAGGATATTTATTCTTAACGGTTACTGCATTCAAACCATGATAATCAATGCATAATCTTAAACTCCCGTCATTTTTTTTAACAAATAGCACTGGAGCACCCCATGGTGACTCGCTCTCATGTATGAATCCCCATTCTAGCAAGTCTTGCAACTGAACTTTTGACTCCTTAAGTTCGGCGGGTGCTATTCGATAAGGGGTTTTCAAAATGGGAGTAGTTCCGGGTGCTAACTCAACCTTAAATTCAATTTCTTTTTCGGGTAGCAATGACCCCAACTCCTCTGGAAATACGTCTGGATACTCACTAATTACCGGCATGTCTTCTAGTTTAACCTTTTCTCCTGGGGTGTTAACTAGAAAAGCTAAATAACCGCGTGCCCCATGACTAAGCAATTTCGTAGCCCTTATTCCCGAAATGAGCGCAGATGAGGCTAACATACCCCTCACGTCTAGCTTTAAAGTTGTCTCACCTGATATGCAAAACTCAACCACCTTCAACCTACAATCTATTTGGGCATGATAATGAGCTAGCCAATCCATGCCCAGAATAACATCGTACCTCTTAATGGCTAGACTTTTGAGGTCGACTACTAATTTCCGCTCACCAATCCAAATATAGCAATTTCTATACACCTCATTCGTAAGTAAAGTTTGGTTACTCGTAGGTATTCTTACTTCTAAGTCATAAGGTAGCCTTTCAACTTTCATATCAATTCCAAGCATAAATGCAGGGTTAACAAAAGAATGAGTGGCACCAGGGTCTATCCAAATTTTGGCTAAACGATGGTAAACAGGAATCGTACCTTCCACTATCTCTGTTGGCTCAGGCACCGATTGCTGGTCCAATGAATATACCCTGCCTGGTACCCTTGACCTGGTCTCTCCTACATTGGTCGGTTTCGGGTTTGATTTGCTAGCCGACTGAGTATTGCTGATTAACGGGCAATTAGCGATCTGGTGCTTCGTGCTTCCACACCTTAGGCACTTCCGGGCCTTTCTCCAGCAATTATCCTCAGTATGGTTTGATTTTCCACAATATCCACACGTTACTCGGGAAGTGGAGGTCTGGCCCCCCTGTGGACCACCTCTCTCCTGTCCTCTTCCACCTTGTCCTCCCCTCAGCGTACCTCTCCTCGAAGTACTCGTAAACCTTCCACCCCCAGCTCCACGACTGGCTTTAGGGGGTGGTATGCTCCGATCACTCTGTGCCGGCCTTTGACTTCTATCGGGCGCCCCTTATCGTTTCACGTGAAAGTTCCTCACTTGTGCCCTGGCAATCTTTATCCTCTGGGCCTTCTCCAAAACCTCAGTAAAAGTATTAATTTGGGCTGCCGCTAAGGCCTCCTGTATTTCCACATTGAGCCCTTGAACAAACCTCCTTACCTTCCTTTGCTCCGTAGCTATCAATTCAGGAGTCTCATACTCAAATACACTCAAAGTTCCCTGCCGGAGGTTAATAAAATCGTCCTCTCTCTTCTCCTGGACGATAGGTGGGAGGTATTTTTCATTAAACTCCCGCACGAAATTCAACCAGGTTCATGCAGTTCCCTCTCTATCCCACTTAGCTTTAACTACATTCCACCAAGCCCTGGCTGGACCTTCGAACTGAAAAGCAGCAAATTACACTTGCTTATCCTCCGCATAATTTAGGGCGGTGAATATATTGATCATAGTCTCTAACCATCTCTCCGCTCCCTCAGGGTCTGGTCCTCCCAGGAACTTAGGAGGAGAGAACTTTTGAAATCTCTCTAGGGCCCTATCTTGCCCCATATCGGGATCCCTAGGTTGGTTTACAGGGGCTTGACCCTGTTGCTCTACTAAACAGGCAAGGATATTAGTCATTTGCTGAATTGCCGTCGCCACCTGATCTCCCCCTTCCGCTTGGGGTCCAGGTTGCAGCTCAACTGTTCCACTTCTTTCCCCTCACGGTTCTTGCACTAGTTCTTGGGCCTGTCTACTCCCTCGCCCACAATTAGAGCCACGCCCTCGGGTAGCTCCCTGATCCTGACTCCTTCTACCTTCCATGATCCTTGACTAACCAATCATATAAATATAGACAAAATAAGGTATGACTCAGATAAAACATTTTCAAATCATAAAGTAGGGATAATAAAACACATTCAAAATAAACATGGTCTTTATATATATAGCAAAATAAGTCACATAGCAAGTTAAAAGTACTGTACATGCCAACTAGTCAAGTCAAAGGCTCATACTAGCCAAGGGACATAGAACAAAACAAACCCTAATTACATCCACCTTAACACGTCACATTCAAAAATAAAAGAGGACGTGTCATTCCACTATGTCCCTAACTCCCTCACAAAAATCTCTTAAAACCTAACAAGAGGTCTAGCTAGATGCTGATCCAACCGACTCGGCAGGTACAGTCGGCTCCTCCTCCGGATCCTCTTCTGGATTCTCGTCAGGAACACCAGGGACCACCTGACCTTGACCTTCCTTAGCCAAGTCCTGAACCACATCATCCACTAGCCCCTCGCACTCGGTCAGAATACGGTCGGTCCGGTCTCGGACATCTCCGACTACCCGTACAAGACGACCAGTAGCCGCCTGAGTCTGCTCTCTAAAGGCATCAGTCCGCTGCTGCTCCTCAAGAACCGAAACCTCCAGCTCTCGAATCCTGGCACTGTGTACTCGGAGGGCTGCCTGGAGACGTTCGATCTCCGTCTGGCACCTACGATTGGCGCTACCCAATCGTCTCCACTTATCGTCCACGGCCAACACTACCCTATCGGGATAAGAGTAGGTCTTCCAGCAGTCGTAACGCCGGATCTTGCGCGCCGGAGACCACTGACACACGGGCCCACCGGGACTCTCCTGGTAGGTCAGTATACGACATGCAGGCCCCTCAAGATATATTTCGTCCGTCGGCACGGGCTTGAGATGGCCCAGCACCCCCAGCGTCAGTACCCGCCATCACCTACCTTACAGGTAATGTTACAAGAAGAAATAAGTTAGACATATAAATTAAGGCTAAAGACCTATTCTCAAGTGTGAAACCCTAACCTATCATACCAAGCTATAACCAAGGAATGACAGGTATAAGTCACTCAATCTACCCAGATCAATTCAAACCTAGGCTCTGATATCACCTGTGACAACCCCACCTCCCCCTAGGGCGTACCCTAGGGTTTAGCGAGTCGCCTGCCTAGCTCTCTCCAGGACTCACTCACATAAAGCTCGCGAAAATAACTTACAAACGTAGAAAAATAAAGAACACAATCCCTATATACAACAGTACTCAGATCCAACAACAAGGTTCATACATCCTCAAATACATTAACGGATTTACAATTCAAGTACACAACCCTAGTCGGGTGCTAGCGTGAGTACAATTTCAAAATTCAAAATAACTAGACTACGCTAGTTTGTACACGTCTCACGCCTCGCTCGTATCCCTGTAAGGAAAAATAAAACTAATGGAGTGAGCTAAAACTCAGTGATGTTCCAAATATCAAATTGTCCATCAAATAAAGTAAAAGTAGCATGATAGTGAAATAGCGGGCAAAACAAGTCAAGAATGAAGTAATAACACTTCATATAGTTAAAGAATAAATATTCCGCATTTCACATGTAAGGATACAGTTGCTCGTATATTGGCTTCACCATAGCTTGATCGATTGGTAGTTGACACTCCGTCAACTTTCAAGTGAGAAACTAGTCCAGTAGAACACCATTAACTCCAATCTCTGTCCACCGACCAAACTCCTTACCGGACCCGAACTCCACAATAAACACTGATGGTAATACTCGAGTATACCGATTAGTCGAGGAGATAACACTCCACTCGACATCACTAACTACCCAGGGTTCATTATCTAATCAACCAGACCCTTACCGGCTCGACTCGACTAACTAGCCACAGGGTTTCTGGAATTCCAGGCAAGGTACAATTCATATGCATGTATAGCAAGTCAATTGCAATTAATGAACAAGAAAAAATCACATTAGGGCAAGTGCGATAAAGTACACTCTTGCCCTATCAATTCACTTATATATCATGTAATTACATTGGTCAAGTATTAAACACAAATGTCAAGTTCAATCAGATATTTCACCAAAATGTAGTGCCTCTAGTGATCACGTCTGGGTTGTACTCGGGGTTTGGAGTCCAAATCTGCGATAAAAATTTGTTTAAGAATTTGGAAAAGCGACTAAGGTTCGAAACTTACACGTTTCGTTCAATAAGAATCAGGTAATTGAAATTTGTTTGGAGAATATTCGTGAAACACTTGCTCGCTTTTCTAACTGGAAAATTTTGTAGCAATTATACTTGAAAATACCATTTGAGTCGAAAGAACGAGGAAAACGTATTTTTAGTAATCGTTATTTCATTTCCCACGGGTACAAGTTCGGCTAAATTCTAACTTATATACCTCGATAAAAGAATACGCAAATATCCTAGATGGTTCACGTGGTATTCGCTCTCAAGCCTTACTCGAGTCGCAAGTATATCTATCTAACTCTCGAGCGTAAATTTGGGCAGCACGTCCTTTGTATTTACCTATTTTTCAGTCATTTATGGCTTCATTCTTTTCCTCAATCAGTCCCAAAGTCACACACAAAATAATCTCATTTCAATAGCCGTTTAATAGGCTTAATGTCGTACAAGTACAAAATCAAGTTAGGAAAATGTCCGGAAATGAAGTTTAAGTCATAAAACAAAAGATAGATTTGACGTCGCTTAGCGTATCGAACACAACCAAAGCTACGCATATTGAATTAGTGTACAATTTATACCGTTTCAAAGCTAAGATAAAGGGCTACAACTTTGATGAAGACCACTCAGTCCAGTTCATAGTGTATCCAGGTCAAAATTTCAAATTACAGAACCAGAATCTCACAATCAGGCTTGTTAACCGCACTATGTTTAAATGACAATAACTCAGGATACCGAAGTCTGATTGAGGCGTTTTCTGGGCCGTTGGACAGCTAAGACATAGCACTACAACTTCTGTGTTTTGGTCAAATACTAATTCAGTACGGATCAGGGTGAACAGACGCGATCCGATTGGTGAAATGTCAACACTGTCCACAGAGCTCTACCTATGGCAGTCAGGGGTATTTTTGTCTTTTCACGTGATACAGTGCTCGAAGTGAGTTGAAAGTTTACAGGTAGCTATAGAACATCATTTTCTAAAACTTTCATGTTTTGTGGCAAGGCTAATTCGGCCTCCATCATGGTCAAACAGAACCGAGCAGAACAGAGCAATGAAGAATCTCAATTCTGGAATTTAAGGTATTCAAGGTGTAACTTCACATTTCTAGCTTAAAACTACTACTACTACCTCCTATACAAGCCTGCATACACCATATACCATCCAAACAACAAGAATTACAAGTGAACCATTCAAAACCCTAACTCAAAATTCATCACTACAATCATCAAAATCACTTAGATTAGGTATCACCAAGCATGAATTCAAGTTACTACATAACTCAAACAAAAGGGAAAAGGAAAGGAGGATCAGCCATAATACCTCAATAAAAGGACTTACAAGAGTTATCCTTCATCTTTCCTTGTGAAATTTAGCTCCCTAAGCTTCCCAAACTCTCAATTTGCAAGTTAATCGGTTTAGTTTTCTTGTTTTCTCACTCAATCAAGCAAAACCCAAGATGGATTGAAGCTCTCTTTCTCTTGTTTTCCCCTCTCTCTCTCACGGCTGATATGGTGGAAATGGAGAGTATGCTGAGTAGGTTTTGGTGATAAATATGGACGAAATTAGTTGGTCAACAATTCATGAATGACCGCCACTTGTCGCGAGGTGATTAACTCTCAAATTTTTTTCTTTTTCTTTGTTTTTTTGGTCAACATTTTCGGCCAACCTTAGCTGATTATAGGGGGGGATATTTTGCACTAATATCAATGATAGTTTATGGTAGGAAAGTGGTGGTCAATTGGTATGTTCCATCGGTAGTGAATGATACCCGTCGGTTCGAGCCGATTTTCCTTAAATCGCGTATACTAGGGTTTTAACTTATAATTCACTACCTTATTATTATCACTTCTGTTAGTCCCACAGACAACCAAGAGGGGGGGGGGTGAATTGGTTTGATTAAAATCTTAACCAAGTTTATGCACTTTTTCGTTAATGAAAATTTACCTTCCTTTTTAGTAATGATCAACCAAGTAGATTAGAAGACAATAGCAATATTGATCGGAGAAGCAAGTATAGATAAGCAATGAAGATTTTATTAAACAGAAATGTAAAATAGAGAAACAAACCAAGTGTCTACCAAGCTTTACCCAAACTTGAAGACCAAACACAAGGAAGAGCAACTTCTCTTTGATGAAAGTCGATCAACTAGATGTACAATGGAGGGAGCACTTCCTCCTTGCCCTAAGCCTCACTTAGTCAAGCCAAGAAGTTTTACAATCACTCAGAAAACCCTCAACAGAGCTACACTAAAGATCCTTTCAACCACAAAAGAAATGCTCAACAGAAATTCACACCACTTTAAAACAAATCTGCTTTGGAGACTATTTTCTAGCTAAAATATCTCACTAGATCTTGTAAACAAAGTGTGCAAAAGTTCCTACTTCGTTCAGACCAGTTTTATTTTAAAGGGAACTAGAAATGGGCTTCATCAATGCTTCCAACGGATAGAAGGCAGCTGAAGAGTCAACTAGCCGTTGGGGCTGTCGGACGTCCGACGATCGAATCATCGTCCGAACCAATCGTCCGATGATAGCCAAGTTGAGGTTCGGACGTCCGATAAGTTCTTTGTCGTCCGACAGCACAGCGTCCGACCTTGGGCCGAGAGCTAGCAAGTTATCTTGGAATTTTTCGGACGTCCGATGCGATTGATTAGCGTCCGATGGCAAGCGTCCGATCCTTCCGGACGTCCGATGCTTCTATGTGAGCGTCCGACGGTGCTTCCTTCCTGATGTTCTTCATCCTTTCGGACGTCCGACAGTTTCCTTTCGGCCGTCCGACCTGATTGTCCTGTTTTTGCTTCACATTTTGGTTGTTTTGCTTTTGATGACATATTCGAACCTGATTCTTGGATAGACAAAAACACTTGTTTTTTAAGAAGGTTAGATAAACATTTCAAAGTGCCAAGAATGACACACTTAAAAGACAATATCTTTGATCGGAACAAAACAATGCTTTCTTTGTTCCATCAGGCCTGATCAAAGTATTCACTTTCTTGGACTGTATTTCAAAGAACTTTTGTGATCATCAAAACCAAGAATAACATTCTCCCCCTTTTTGATGATGACAAAACAAAAGTTTGAAATGAAATTTGATGATTGCAATGAAAGCTCCCCTTTCAAAATAGACAAGAACTCCCCCTGCCATAGTGAATCAAAGAACTTTTGAAAACCTCCCCCTCACTAGACTGCCCAACCGAGTTTAGACAATTATCCAAAAACATGACAATTAAGTAACACACAACCAACATATCACCAATTCAATCCATCAGCAAAATCCAAATTTAATTCCAAATTTAATTAAACCATCAATCAATTCAACATATCCAACATCATCAAATCCTCATCAATCCATTCTCCCCCTTTTTGTCATCACAAAGGACAAGCCAAAAACATCCATCTTATACACAAATACATCTTATCCAAAATGTAAACCAAAAACAATTCATGATAAACATCACCCGAATAAACAATTCATTCCATTCACAAACATCACCAGTACTTAAACATCACCAATAACTTCCATCAAGATACTTAGAAACATCACAGAACTTAAACATAAACAAGAATATCCATTATATTACACCACAGTACTTAGATCATCCATCAAAACACACCAAAAGAAACTTAGAATATCCATAACATAACATATTCTAAAAGAGACAAACAAAATGCAAATGTCCTAAATGATGAACTAAGTGGATCCAGGTGTCCTCCGAGAGAGCTGATATTGGTCAAGATCCTCCTCTTCAGTGTCTTCATTATCTTCAGCAGCTTCTACAATTGGTGCCTTGCCTTTGTCTGATGTGGAAGGGCCATGAGGAGTCACAGGAGTTGCTGGATTCGGATCTGGAACTGATGAACCTGGATCAGTGGTTCGAGGTTCTTTGTCATGTGAGACTGCCTCAACCACAGGTGGAGGAAAAAGAAGATTCTTTTTGTCAAGAAAGGCAGTTTGTTGCTCAGAAGACATGGTGAGCATGAGACCATGTTCTAGAAGAATAACATGCTGTTTGAGTTCTTGAAGAAGCTCAAGTACTTCATTACTGGAAGAGGAAGATGCTTTAGTGGCAGACTTCCTAGGGTGAATGGGAGTGAGTGAAATGGGTGAAGGATCATGTGCAGTCTTAGACCTAAGTTCACTAGAAGATGCACCCTTATAAGCCCATAGATTATCTTTGAAAACAAGATTTTTCCTTTCAAAATACCCTTTTGTAAAGGCATAAGAAGATGCTTCTTTAGGACAAACACCTAGAATAGGGACTTTGTTAAACTCAAAAAACTTTTGAAGAAACTTTCCATAAGATAATTTTCTGCGAGAATCAGTGGCATAGCGAAGTAAGAACTTGCACATGACAAAACCAAAATCAATACGTATTTTTTCTTGAAAACAATAAAAGAGGTACAACTCCATTTTGTTTGCATCAGTTCTGTGGCCATCAGTAGGCACAAGCAGGTTTGAAATGATAGAAAAAGCAATTAAATTCACAGGGGCCAGATCATTCAATTTAGCATCAGCAGGTGAGGAAAAACTTCTTTTGAAATAGGTTAACATTTTTGTCCCATCAAAATGATTTGCAGCAGTAGGAAGCTCTTCATAAGAAAAGAAATTAGCAATCTTATCTTTGCATAAACGTTCAATGGTAGTATTTAAAATGGAGTTCACAATTTCAGAGTCAATGATTAAGTCTACCCCATTAACCCTGGAAAATATTTCAGTTGGGTCAGAACCTTTCCTTAGATTGGCAAAAAATTGATGCAACATATCAGGATAGTAGACATTTGGCATAGAAATAAGATGTGACCATTTCTGGAAAGCAAATAGACTCAGAATGGATTCTAAACCTATGGAGCGAAATTCAGAGGGGTTTACAGTTCTTTGAGGGATGACACCCTTCTGGGATATCCAGGAGTATTTGTCTTTCGCAGCATCATCAAAGAATGTAGGAGGAGGAACTGATTTAGGAGGCGGTTGAGAGGAGGTCCCCTGTCCAGATTCAGGCTGAGATGTGGGTTGTGGAGTAGGCCGTGACATTTGACCCTTGATAGCTCCCCTTTTGAAGCGTTTGGATGTCCGTTTGACAGTAGGAAGATCCTCATCCTCATCCCTGAGTGGATGCTTGCGTCCGGCAGTAACTTTTCCTCCCCTTAGATTCACCATTGTTCTAAATGTGTGGAATGGAGGATGCAAATGATGCACACAGCAGTAGGGAAGTGAATCGCACAGAAATTTTGGGACAAAAACACCTTGAACGAGATTTGACAGAGCGGTTATGCAAGAGTAGGGTTGTGAGGAAAATTTGGGGATTTGCGAAATGTTACTCAGTTTGGTGAAATGATCAGGAGAAATGAAACGCAAACGATGGGGAAATGTTTTGGTTGAGTCAATTTGGGAATGGTAGTTACAGAATGGTACGAATTTGAGAGTGAGGGAAGAGAGAGTTTTCGTCCGAGAGGAAATAGGATATGAAGAGACTGAAGCAAATAAGGAAGAAAGTTGATTTAAAACAAATGAGCCGTTGCACTGTCGGACGGCCGAACGAAGTTGTGCGTCCGACAGTTGCGTCCGAACAGGCGCAATTCTGGAAAATGGCTGAAGAACATCATCGGACGTCCGTTCATCTTCTTTCGGACGTCCGAAGACTTTGAGAAATATTAGGATGATTTTTCGATTATTCCTAATTTTGATCTTAGATGAATGAACTGATCTAATGGCAGAGCTTTGGTAAAAATATCAGCAAATTGATCTTTAGAACAAACATAATTTACACATATTTCACCTTTTTGAACAAGATCACGAATAAAGTGATGCTTTATATCTATGTGCTTTGTCCTAGAATGATGAATAGGATTTTTGGTCAAATTTATAGCACTAGTATTATCACAGAATACAGGCATGCCGTCATACAACAATCCAAAATCATTCAAAGTGTGCTTCATCCACAAAAGTTGAGCACAACATGCACTAGCGGCAATATATTCCGCTTCGGTTGTAGACAAAGATATTGCATTTTGCTTTTTGCTAAACCAAGAGACTAAACAATTTCCAAGAAAATGACAAGTTCCACTCGTACTCTTTCTATCCACATGACAACCTCCAAAATCAGCATCCGAATAACCATATAGATCAAACTCATTAGATCTAGCATACCAAAGACCATAGTCTAATGTACCTTTCAAATACCTAAAAATTCTTTTTACAGCATTCAAATGTGATTCTTTTGGACAAGATTGAAATCTAGCACACAAGCAAACAGCAAACATAATATCAGGTCTACTTGCGGTTAAATAAAGTAGGCTTCCGATCATACCTCTATAATGCTTTTCATCCACATGATTACCTTCTTCATCTTTGTCAAGCTTTGTAGAAGTGCACATTGGAGTTCCAACTTGTTTTGAGTCCTCCATGCCAAACCTTTTCAGCAATTCCTTGGTATATTTTGCTTGATTTATAAAAATTCCCTCAAGAGCTTGATGTATTTGAAGTCCAAGGAAGAAATTTAATTCTCCCATCATACTCATTTCAAATTCATTTTGCATAGTGGTGGAAAACTCCTTACATAGATACTCATTAGTAGCACCGAAAATAATATCATCAACATATATTTGCACAATAAGAAGGTCTTTCAACACGTGCTTAGTAAAAAGTGTGGTGTCCACAACACCCCTTTTGAAACCTTTTTCAATCAAGAAACCACTTAATCTTTCATACCAAGCTCTTGGAGCCTGTTTTAAACCATATAAAGCTTTAGAAAGTTTAAACACATGACTTGGAAATTTTGTATTTTCAAAACCGGGGGGTTGATCCACATACACTTCTTGATCAATAAAACCATTTAAAAAGGCACTTTTAACATCCATTTGAAACAATTTGAAACCTTTGAAGCAAGCAAAAGCAAGAAGCATTCTAATAGATTCTAATCTTGCTACGGGAGCAAATGTTTCATCAAAATCAATTCCTTCTTCTTGTGCATATCCTTTAGCAACTAATCTGGCTTTATTTCTTACAACAACACCTTTATCATCCAACTTATTTCTAAAAATCCACTTTGTGCCAATGATAGGCTGATTTTGAGGTCTATCAACAAGTGTCCAAACTTCATTTCTCTCAAATTGATTAAGTTCCTCTTGCATAGCCAAAATCCAGTTTTCATCCTTTAAAGCATCATTGATATTTTTAGGTTCAAAAAGAGAAACTAAAGCAAAATTATCAATCAATTTTCTCGATGAGGAACGAGTGTTTACCTTCTCGGATGGATCACCAATTATAAGTTCTTTTGGATGATTTTGGCTGAATTTCCAAGCCTTGGGGAGATCTTTGAGTGGATCATCATTTTTGTCTTCATCTTCCACTTCTTGATCATTTTGAACTTCATTTTCCATTTCAGTTGCTGCTGGTTTAGAACTTCCTTCATTCCCAATTGATAGCTTTTCCATTACTTCTCGAACACCTACATCATCATCCTCACACAAACTTTTGGAATTATCATCATTGGCTTCATCAAATGTTATATGTATAGCTTCTTCAATCACAAGAGTCCTTCTATTAAAAACTCTATATCCTCTTTTATTTTCACAATATCCCAAAAATATTCCTTCATCAGATTTTTTATCAAACTTGCCAAGATGTTCCTTTAGATTCAAAATAAAGCATTTACAACCAAATACTTTGAAATAACCAACCGTAGGTTTCTTATCAAAAATCAGTTCATAAGGAGTTTTCTTCAAAATAGGTCTCAAGAGAATTCTATTCATTACATAACATGCAGTGTTTACCGCTTCAGCCCAAAGGTATTTAGGCAATCTACATTCATTCAACATAGTTCTAGCAGCCTCTTGGAGAGTCCTGTTTTTCCTTTCTACAACACCATTTTGCTGTGGAGTCCTTGCAATAGAAAACTCATGAGTTATACCATTATAATCACAAAATTCTGGAAATCCACAAAATTTGAATTCAGTTCCATTATCACTTCTAATTCTAACAATTTTTAAACCAAGCAGATTTTGCACTTTAGCAAACAATGAAGTAAAATTCTTGAAGGCATCATCTTTATGAGCAAGAAATATCACCCAAGTGTATCTAGAATAATCATCCACAATCACAAAACAGTATTTCTTACCACCCAAGCTAGAGATTTGAGTAGGGCCAAATAAGTCAAGATGCAAGAGTTCTAAGGGTTTTGAAGTAGATACACACTTCTTTGTTTTAAAAGAAACTTTTGTTTGCTTACCAAATTGACATGCATCACATATTTTATCCTTTTCAAAACTGATTTTTGGCAAGCCTCTAACTAGTTCCTTTTTCGAAATTTCCTTTAGTAAGTCCATGTTAAAATGACAAAGTCTTCTATGCCACAACCAAGGATCTTCATTTGAAGCTTTAAGACATTTTAAGCTAGAAGAATCAACTTTATCAAGAATCACAATATATATGTCATTAAACCTCTTACCTTTGAACACAACATTGTATTTGGAATCAAGTACAATGCATTCAAGCTTTTTAAACAACACATACAAGTCTTTATCACACAATTGACTAACACTAAGCAAGTTATAACCTAAGTTATCAACCAAGAGCACATTATGAACAAAAGTTTCACCATCCTTACCAACATCACCTATTCCAATTGTCTTAGCTTTCACATCATCACCAAATGTTACCTTTCCACTTGATTTTGATTTCAGCTTTATGAACAAGGAGGGATCACCGGTCATGTGCCTTGAGCAGCCGCTATCAATAAACCATTTGGACTTGTTTGATCCTTTTTCCTCATTATTTCCAATAGCCATGAAGGCCATTTGAGCTGATTCCTCTTCTTCTTCAACTTCCCCTTCGGAGTTGCATTCATTCCAAGTAATCTGAAAGTTGTTGAATCTTGGCTTTCGATCAGCTTTTCCATCTTTCATCTTCTTCATGGGGCATTCATTTGCATAGTGTCCAATCTGTCCACATTCGAAGCATTTGTCCAACTGTTTCTTGTTGAAATCTTGTTTTCCTTTGTACTTTGCGATAGATGGTTGATTCTGGAATTGATTGCTAGGACCTCCCCTTCTAAACTTTCTTTTATTCAAAATCCTTTTGAAGCCTCTGGTGATAAGAGCAAGATCATTATCATCACCATCCGAGTCTTCATCATCCAGGTGAGCTGGATCATCTTCACCTTGAGTAGTCTTTAGAGCAATGTTTCTCTTTGCTCTAGCATCCTCTTCCTCCTGCACTTTAGATTTCAGTTTCAACTCATAAGAGGTTAGTGAGTTAATGATGGATTCAATAGGCACAGAACTTAAATCCTTAGCCTCTTCTATTGCAGTCACTTTATTTTCCCATTCTTTGCCCAAAGCATTGAGAATTTTCCTGTTCTTCTCTCCCAAGGTGTACTCTTTGCCCAACACCTCGAGATCTTTGATCAAGTCAGTGAACCTGCAAAACATTTTGTCAATATCCTCAAGAGGTTCAATCTTAAAAGATTCATACTTTGTGACCAAGATGGCCTTTTTCTGTTCTCTCACATTGTCACCACCCTCATGGATTTCTCTTAACTTATCCCACATTTCTTTCTTTGGCTGATTTACAGCCTTTCACTCTAATTGATTCATTTGAATCTAAGGCACTATAAAGAACATTCATGGCCTTGGCATTCAATGTAAGGTTAGTTCTATCTTGAGCATTCATTTCAGCTCTCATTTTTGGCCGAAGCAACCCTGTATCTGCATCAAGAAAGTTAGCTTCATGCGGTCCTTCACTGACAATAAAACCATAGTTCAATATCAATAGATTGTAAAAAGATAATCATTCGTTCTTTCCAGCTAACATAGTTAGAGCCACTGAACATGGGAGGCCTAGTAACAGATTGCCCCTCAACAAACATAGCATGACTGGTTGTCATCTTTACTCCAAGCCGTTAGAGCTTAATCTCAAGGAGACCAAGCTCTGATACCAATTGTTAGTCCCACAGACAACCAAGAGGGGGGGTGAATTGGTTTGATTAAAATCTTAACCAAGTTTATGCACTTTTTCGTTAATGAAAATTTACCTTCCTTTTTAGTAATGAATCAACCAAGTAGATTAGAAGACAATAGCAATATTGATCGGAGAAGCAAGTATAGATAAGCAATGAAGATTTTATTAAACAGAAATGTAAAATAGAGAAACAAACCAAGTGTCTACCAAGCTTTACCCAAACTTGAAGACCAAACACAAGGAAGAGCAACTTCTCTTTGATGAAAGTCGATCAACTAGATGTACAATGGAGGGAGCACTTCCTCCTTGCCCTAAGCCTCACTTAGTCAAGCCAAGAAGTTTTACAATCACTCAGAAAACCCTCAACAGAGCTACACTAAAGATCCTTTCAACCACAAAAGAAATGCTCAACAGAAATTCACACCACTTTAAAACAAATCTGCTTTGGAGACTATTTTCTAGCTAAAATATCTCACTAGATCTTGTAAACAAAGTGTGCAAAAGTTCCTACTTCGTTCAGACCAGTTTTATTTTAAAGGGAACCAGAAATGGGCTTCATCAATGCTTCCAACGGATAGAAGGCAGCTGAAGAGTCAACTAGCCGTTGGGGCTGTCGGACGTCCGACGATCGAATCATCGTCCGAACCAATCGTCCGATGATAGCCAAGTTGAGGTTCGGACGTCCGATAAGTTCTTTGTCGTCCGACAGCACAGCGTCCGACCTTGGGCCGAGAGCTAGCAAGTTATCTTGGAATTTTTCGGACGTCCGATGCGATTGATTAGCGTCCGATGGCAAGCGTCCGATCCTTCCGGACGTCCGATGCTTCTATGTGAGCGTCCGACGGTGCTTCCTTCCTGATGTTCTTCATCCTTTCGGACGTCCGACAGTTTCCTTTCGGCCGTCCGACCTGATTGTCCTGTTTTTGCTTCACATTTTGGTTGTTTTGCTTTTGATGACATATTCGAACCTGATTCTTGGATAGACAAAAAACACTTGTTTTTTAAGAAGGTTAGATAAACATTTCAAAGTGCCAAGAATGACAAACTAGACATACTTAAAAGACAATATCTTTGATCGTACGGATACACGTGAAAACCCTAACTTGCTCCAACTTGAAAATGAAAAGTGAAACCTTACTTTCCAGGTTCATTTACACTTATCGTGGGGTGATTGAGTAGTAGGGCCATAGTAAAAGAATAATTTCCAAATAAAAGGTCATTTTTGAGAAAATATAAGGAATTTGCGAGTCCTCACACTCAACCTTTCGGGGCGTTACATATTGTATTGAGCCTATGGAATGGCTATTGAACTGAATTTGTGTCATGGACAACTTTGGGTTGGATTGAGAAAAATAATGAAGCCAAAATGGGTGGAAAATTAGATAAACACAAAGGATATGTTGCCCAAATTTAAGCTCGAGGACTAGAAAACTATACTTACACTTTGCATTAGTAGTTATTTGAATTTTCTTTGGTCCACTTAACCTTTGGAGGGGTTTAACTGTCATATTTTGTCTTGGCTATTATTAGGGTTTCTTGGCGATTGAGAGTGTTATCCGGGAGGATACTTTGGACATTATTTTGCTTAAATAGGTGAGTGTTCTATATACGTTTTGTTTCTATGACTATGTGGATTGTTGGGTCTATGTGATTATTTGTGACTATTTGATTAAATGTTACTTGTTTTCTATGATTTCTAAAATGAACTTTTGCTAGGTGAGTGTGTACTTTATCGCACTCGACCTAAATAAATATGAAATTTTCGGTGATTAAATGTTGAAATACTAGTTACGCATGAATGTAAGCCTTTTGGCTGAACTGGGCCCTTGCTCTTGTTACCGATCGACTCGAGCCAGAAGCGGACTCGGTCGGGCGATATGGTGACCTGGGTGAACATTTGGTATACTCGAGTATTACCTTGTAGTCCGGCCACGTCCGGATGGGTGGAGCCCGGCCAACGTCCGGATGGGTGGAGTCCGGCCAACGTCCGGAAAGGGATGATTGAACGAATGCAGGCATGAGGGTTTTACTTCTCAAAAAGGAAATTTTCAAATAATTGGAGTAATAAGGGGAAATGTCAAGGGAACGAACGAACAAACAAATAGCTCGTTGTGAGCCCGTATCCTTTTAATGAATGCATTATCATTGCTTTATATTGGACATGTTTTCTGGATTATTTGTTATTACATGATTAATGTCCTTGTTCAATTACTTGTTTTTGTATATAGAATCTCACTGAGCTTTTAGCTCACCCCTTTAGTTTGTTTTCCTTAACAGGGGAAGGCGAGCAAGGACGAGAGCTCAGTTTAGACTAGCATAGACTAGTTTTTGGTTTTGTAATGGTTCTCGCCCTAGTGCTTGGCACGGGCTGGATGTGTGGTGAACTGAGAACCTTTGTATATTCGATGTTTGTACTCCCTTTTGAAATAGTAATGTACATAAGTTTTGTGTTAAGTTTTGGATTTGTCGTTATATTTATTCCCGTGATTTATTTCGATTTTAATTGAGGATTGAAGTGAACGATTGAGTCCTGGTGAGAGCTGGGCAGGCGACCCGCCGAACCCGTTGGTACGCCCTAGGGGGAAGTGGGGCCGTCACAGCTTCCGAATTAATGGCCACGGAACCGAGAAGGGTAAGACGATTTACATAGGGATTGAATCTAGAAATTCAAGAAGCACTAGCGACGGTTCAAGTGAATACGTTTACGGAGGCCCTTAAGAAAGCCCAACGAATCGAGAATGCAAAAGCACAGATAAAAGCCTCCCAAAACCGAAAAAGGGGTACACCTGGTAGTGTGACTGAGGAACCAAGTGAATCGATAGTCCATTCCAAAGTGCAGAAAGTGAACTTTTTGTCCTACCCACCATGGACAATAGGGGCGTTAGATGAACGATCTACAAAAGGAAATCAAGTAGGCCATGGGGAGATTTTTCAAAAAAGCCAACAAGTGGCTTCTTCCTTGACTTGTGGCTACTGTGGAAAGGCCAATTACAATGAGAGTGATTGTTGGAGGAAAGGGCAGAAGTTTTTGATTTGCGGGAGTGGTAACCACCAGGTTAGCAACTCTCCGAGAAAACAATCACGTGAAAGTAGTACCTAGCAACTGGAGGGCACTAAATCAAAACAAGCGAATGAAAGAGGGAACCGAACAAAAGTACCGCCAAGGGTATATGCTTTAGACAACCAACAAACTCCTGAGCCATCTGAAGGTAAAAATTTCGAGGACGAAATTTCTTAAGGGGGAGAGAGTGTGAGAACCCAAAAATTTTCACATTTTCTCAACATTATTTTATTTCTTTGATTATATTTTATACTTTCCTTGGAAATATTGAATTTTCTATGCATTTTTACAAGCAATTACAGTTTTAAAATCATCTTCCTAGTATGAGTTAGTGTACGTTGAGTTTGAAGTGTATTATGGACGTGGGACTCGCTAGTGCGGTAAATGCAATATATTTTTGACAACTTGTTGGAGTTTGGTTAAGTGATATTATTTTATAAGGTGCTAAGAGATAATTAGAAGTTGCCTATATGGATTAGTATTAGAGAGACAAAGAAATAAGATTAAGCAAGCAAGGTGCCAAGTGTCACAAACCCATTGGATGTTGGATTTGACCAAGACCTTCTTAACTTTCCTAAAATCAATTTTGACTCAATTTTCTCTCATTTTTTTGTGTCTTGGCCGAACCACTTGAGGAGGAAAACAAGAGAGAGCTCTTCAATTTCTAGCTTCCAAATTTGCTCAAATCTTGAGCTTCAACCAACCAAATCACAAACCACACCATACAAGTGATCATTAGGGAAAGTTAAAGGTGTTGGTGGAGTTGTTTTGGAGGAGCAAAGATTAAGCTCCTACTTTTCTTGTGGTTTTAAGGTATTTTGCCAAGAACATCCTCTTTACTTCAATTAATTGCTTATTAGTGGTTTTTAGTTGTTTTAGATGTTGTTTTGTGGAAGATTAGCACTTGAATGCATGAATTCCAATTTAGGGTTTCATTTTTACCCTGTTCTGCCTGGACCTGTTAGGCCATAATGGAGGCCGAATCAGCTCTTTCCCAAAACATGAACGTTGTAGGAAATGTCCCGAGCCCGCTCTTCAGTTATAAAAGGCGATATTACTCGAGTATGTCAAGCGAGATCTCTCAATAGATCAAACTTACGATATTCTCATGGCTCACAAAACTTCACAACCAAACCCATGCTGGTTCGAGTCGCAAGGTTGGCCGATGAGTTTGGGTGTCTCCCAAATTACTATTATGTGTCGATGAGATTCACTCAAATCGACATATGCAATCATAGCATAATTCACTATTGCAGCACTTCAATTATTTCACTTAGCAAATTACAAGTCGATGAGATTCACTCCAATTGGCATATTCAATCACAATTATAAATTCAAGTATGAGCAATTCAATTATATAATCAATTAAAAGAGAACAAGTGGGATAAAGTGACTCGACAATTGTAAATCACTTAATCAATAAGAAGCAATTCACATAACTGGCAACTGTTCATGCACTTGACACTCACCAAGTCAAAAGTGAGCAAACGAGCAAATATGCTTTTAGGCGCCCGCTCCGAGATTCTCTTGAACATCCTCTTGAGCGCCTGAAGAAATAACGATTTTCTATCACTCACAACCTTGCATCAACCACGAAAGAAGGTACACTTGTTTAGACTAATTCAATGTCTAAAAGAGAACCTTAATCTTTCGAAAATCGAGGTTCAAAAGTGAGGAGCTAAAGTCCCAAGAGAGACTTGCCTCTTCTATGAAATCGGGTTTAAAACGATCTATCAATATTGAAAGAGAATGAAAAGTTCTCAAAAACTCATTGCCAAGAAATAATGAATTTTCAGCTTTGCGCGATAAACTTGGTAAAATCAGATCTTAAGTTTGGTACGTCCAAAAATGGAAAACTTTATACCGTTGGAAACTAAATCCAAAGCTCTAAAAGTTCCTAAAAGATACTTTTCCAAGATTCCAAGCCAAAGGCATTCATTTTTCTGGTCAAATTTGCTAATTCAAGATGGCAAGACAGAACAAGTCTTGGTTTTTTAGCCAACTTTGGAAATTCGGCAAAATTCACAGAAAGTGAATGAGTCCTTAAAATTCGTAACACAATAAGATTTCCAAACAAGGTTTCAAACACAACAAGCAGGACTAAATTCGGAGTTTTGAGCATCAAGATATAACAGCTTAAAGTCAGTAAATTTTCACTACTTGAACAGTGAATTTCCAGATTTGAAGAGCAATCTTTGGGGTATCATTTGGATATCGAAATGGCATTGAAATTACATCCAATTTGGTACACTTAAACTTCCATATGAGAACTACTCTCTATCAAATTATAGGAAAAAACTCACATGGGAAGGCGGTTAACAAAATGACCAAAATTTGTGAAATTTTCAAAGCAAATTGGCCAACTCACTCTTTTTTTCCTTCCAAAGGTTTTGTCCAATGAAATAAACCCCAATTCACTTCAATTTTGAAACCAAGGTTCCATAAACATTTAATAAACAATTTATGGCTAAATGACACTAAAACTTTTGAAATATAACCTCCCATAATAGGTTTGACCATTCGGCTAGCAAGAAAGGAAAAAGCTTCCAATTTCCAGCTTTGTCACACTTTTCTTAATCAAACCATATCTAACTCTATACAAACTCAAATTCAGAATGGTTAGTGGTGTTGGAAACTTGGTTCTAAATTCCACAATTCATCAGAGACATCATTTTGAAATTCTTTCAACAAGTGGGACAAAATCAAGCCATAAAATGCAGCTTCCAATTTCATTCGTATGAACTGTCAAAACAGAACAACCTACTTTGCCGACTCACTGCTATTCACTCAAAACGAACCAGCAAGATATTATTACACCTTTGGAAAGCTATGAATGTCTTGTTTTGAATGCCGCTAACGGCACTCAATTTTGACTTTTGTACAAAGAGTTACGTTCGAATAAAGAAGCACTATCCGAGACCTTTGCTATACGTTTTTCAGATTTGATTCTTGCCAAAACTCAAGTTTTATGCAACCAAATAAAACGATTTTTGCAAGGCACATTCTACACACAATGTACAACATATAACCATCAATTTCACAGCCAAACAAGCATCAAAATTTCGAATTAAAACAGAGCAACCTGGACAGAATTTTCGGCCAGCTTGTCCTCTCACGGTTCCTCTCTTTCTTTTTCCTCTTCTATTTTCTTTCATTAAAACTCATCACAAACACACTAACACACACATAAAAATCATGGCAGCACTCATCTATCCAAGGTGGGAATTCATAGAGCCCACTTCAACCAACCAAATCCAACCAACAACAACGAGAAGGAAGCTACAAGTTTCAAAGCCAAGAAATGAAACAAGAAAGCAAGAGTTGTGGTGGGAGATGTTTATACCTTCCAAACCCAAGAAGAAATCAGATTTTTCCCACCAAAAACTCCACAAGATGTTGTCTTTCTCCAAGCTAGAACTAACCTCCAAAGTGTTTGGAAGTTGGATGATGAATTGCAAGTGAAATGGAGCCAAATGAGTTGAGTTTTCTTCCTCCCCTTTCCTTGCTTGAGTCGGCTGAGAGAGAAGAGAGAGAGATGAGGGTTTGAGTGTTTAGCTTGTGAGGGAAGCTTGGATGAAAAGTAGTTATTAAGTTTGCCAAAAAAAGTCAACTCTTAATAGTGACTCGCTAGGGTTTCGTACCACCGTTTTCTCTCGGGTTTGATACACTCACGCACTTATCCTCCAAGGTATTTCCTTTAACACTGTAATTACTCACTCTTACGAGTCTAGAATTTATTTCTCAAATCTCCACTTAGTCGTTCCGACGCGAAAGCAATAAAACAAAATTTTTGAACTCACTCACCTCTAATCCCTCAATTAACTTTTTTTAGTCTACTACTGGTCATTTTTAATATTCCAAGATTATTGCACTCTCAGATCGAATATTGCCTAGCAAAATGTGTGACGACCCCATCTCCTCCTAGGGCGTACCCTAGGGTTTAGCGAGTCGCCTGCCCAGCTCTCGCCAAAACTCACTCACGTAAAGCTCGCGAAAATAACTTAAAAACGTAGAAAAATAAAGAACACAATCCCTTCAGCTTAATATATACAACAGTACTCAGATCCAACTACAAGGTTCATACATGCCCAAATACATTAACGGGTTTACAATTCAAGTACACACAATCCTAGTCGGGTGCTAGTTTGAGTACAATTTCAAAATTCAAAATAACTAGACTACGCTAGTCTGTACACGTCTCACGTCTCGCTCGTACCCCTATAAGAAAAACAAAACTAATGGAGTGAGCTAAAACTCAGTGATGTTCCAAATATCAAATTATCCATCAAATAAAGTAAAAGTAGCATGATAGTGAAATAGTGGGCAAAACAAGTCAAGAATGAAGTAATAACACTTCATATAGTCAAAGAATAAATATTCCGCATTTCACATGTAAGGATACAGTTGCTCGTATATTGGCTTCACCATAGCTTGATCGATTGGTAGTTGACACTCCGTCAACTTTCAAGTGAGAAACTAGTCCAGTAGAACACCACTTAACTCCAATCTCTGTCCACCGACCAAACCCCTTACTGGACCCGAACTCCACGATAAACACTGATGGTAATACTCGAGTATACCGATTAGTCGAGGAGATAACACTCCACTCGACATCGCTAACTACCCAGGGTTCGTTATCTAATCGACCAGGCCCTTGCCGGCTCGGATCGACTAACTAGCCACAGGGTTTCTGGAATTCCACGCAAGATACAATTCATATGCATGAATAGCAAGTCAATTGCAATCGATGAACAAGAACAAATCACATTAGGGAAAGTGCGATAAAGTACATTCTTACCCTATCAATTCACTTATACATCATGTAATTACATTGGTCAAGTATTAAACACAAATGTCAAGTTCAATCAGATATTTGGAAGCACTCACCAAAATGTAGTGCCACTAGTGATCACGTCTGGGTTGTACTCCGGGTTTGGAGTCCAAATCTGTGATAAAACTTTGTTTAAGAACTTGGAAAAGCGACTAAGGTTCGAAACTTACACGTTTCGTTCAATAAGAATCAAGTAATTGAAATTTGTTTGGAGAATATTCGTGAAACACTTGTTCGCTTTTCAAACTGGGAAATTTTGTAGCAATTATAATTGAAAATACCATTTGAGTCGAAAGAACGAGGAAGACGTATTTTTAGTAGTCGTTATTTCATTTCCCAAGGGTACAAGTTCGGTCAAGTTCTAACTTATATATCTCGATAAAAGAAGACGCAAATATTCTAGATGGTTCACGTGGTATTCGCTCTCAAGCCTTACTCGAGTCGCAAGTATATCTACCTAACTCTCGAGCGTAAATTTGGGCAGCACGCCCTTTGTATTTACCTATTTTTCAGCCATTTATGGATTCATTCTTTTCCTCAATCAGTCCCAAAGTCACACTCAAAATAATCTCATTTCAATAGCCGTTCAATAGACTCAATGTCGTACAAGTACAAAATCAAGCTAGGAAAATGTCCGGAAATGAAGTTTAAATCATAAAACAAAAGACAGAGTTGATGTCGCTTAGCGTATCGAACACAACTGAAGCTACGCTTATCAAATTGGTGTGCAATTTATATCGTTTCGAAGCTAAGATAAAGGGCTACAACTTTGATGAAGACCACTCAGTCCAATTCATAGTGTATCCAGGTTAAATTTCAAATTACAGAACCAGAATCTCACAATCAGGTTAGTTAACCGCACTATGTTTAAATGACAATAACTCAGGCTATCGAAGTCTGATTGAGGCGTTTTTAGGGCCGTTGGACAGCTAAGACATAGCACTACACCTTCTGTGTTTTGGCCAAATGCTAATTCAGTACGGATCAGGGTGAACAGACGCGGTCAAATTGGTGAAATGTCAACACTGTCTACAGAGCTCTACATATGGCAGTCAGGGGTATTTTAATCTTTTTATGTGATACAGTGCTCGAAGTGAGCTGAAAGTTTACAGGTAGCTATAGAACATCATTCTCTACAACTTTCATGTTTTGTACCAAGCCTAATTCGGCCTCCATCATGGTCAAACAGAGCAATGAAGAATCTCAATTCTGGAATTTAAGGTATTCAAGGTGTAACTTCACATTTTTAGCTTAAAACCACTACTACTACCTCCTATACAAGCCTACATACACCATATACCATCCAAACAACAAGAATTACAAGTGAACCATTCAAAACCCTAACTCAAAATTCATTACTACAATCATCAAAATCACTTAGATTAGGTATCACCAAGCATGAATTCAAGTTACTACATAATTCAAACAAGAGTAAGGGAAAACGAAAGGATGGTCAGCCATAATGCCTCAATAAAAGGGCTTGCAAGAGTTATCCTTCACCTTTTCTTGTGAAATTTAGCTCCCTAAGCTTCCCAAACTCTCAATTTGCAAGTTAATCAGTTTAGTTTTCTTGTTTTCTCACTCAATCAAGGAAAACCCAAGATGGATTGAAGCTCTCTTTCTCTTGTTTTTCCCTCTCTCTCTCACGGCTGATATGGTGGAAATGGAGAGCATTTTGAGTAGGTTTTGGTGATAAATATGGAGGAAATTAGTGGTCAACAATTCATGAATGACCGCCACTTGTCGCGAGGTGATTAACTCTCAAATTTTTTTCTTTTCCTTTGTTTTTTTGGTCAACATTTTCGGCCAACCTTAGCTGAGTATGGGGGGGGGGGATATTTTGCACTAATATCAATGATAGTTTATGGTAGGAAAGTGGTGGTCAAGTGGTGTGTTCCATCGGTAGTGAATGATACCCGTCGGTTCGAGCCGATTTTCCTTAAATCGCGTATACTAGGGTTTTAACTTATAATTCACTACCTTATTATTATCACTTCTAATCACACACTTAATATCATCTAAACCTCACTCTTAATCACCCAATTTGATCCACCCTCTGTACCGGATAGTCACACTACGGATAGGCGTAAAAATCCTAATTCGCGCTAACTTGAAAAAGGAAAGGGAAAACCCTTAATTCTATGTTCTTTTGCACTTATTGTGGGGTGATTGGATAGTAGGACCATTTTCAAGTAATAATTTCCAAATAAAAAGGAATTTTTTTTAAAGAAAAATATAAGGAATTTTGCAAGTCCTCACACTCTCTCCCCTTTAAGAGAATTTTGACCTCGAAATTCATACCTTTAGTCGTAAACAACTCGGGATACTTTTCTTGCATGTCTTTCTCCAGCTCCCAGGTTGCTTCCTCCACCTCATGATGTCTCCATAGAATCTTAACCAGTAGAATCTGCTTGTTTCTCAAGTCCTTTACCTTCCTATCCAGTATTCGAATGGATCGTTCCTCATAGGTTAAAGACTCGTCGAGTTCAATATCTTCTGGTGGCAAAATATGAGTCGGATCCGGATGGTATTTTTTAAGCAAAGAAACATGAAACACATCATGAATCCGAAACAAGCTAGCTGGTAGCTCTAGTTGATAAGCCACCTTCCCTATTCGCTGGAGTATATTAAAAGGTCCTATATATCTCGGTTGCAACTTTTTTCCTTTTCCCGCCTTAATCTTTCCTTTCAAGGGAGTAATCCTAAGAAACACTTTATCTCCTATCTCAAATTCCAAATTCTTCCTCTAATGATCGGCATAATTCTTTTGTCGACTTTGGGCTGTTTGAAACCTTTGACGAATCACCTTTACCCTTTCGTAGGCTTCCTCAACCCACGGTATTGTAGTTGGATCAATAATTTTCCTCTCTCCTACTTCATCCCAATGGATTGGCGATCGACTCTTTCATCCATGCAATGCTTCATATGGGGCCATTTGAATAGAAGAGTGATAGCTATTGTTATATGCGAACTCAACCAAGGTTAAATATTGGCTCCAATTCCCTCCAAAATCTACAATATAGGCTCTTAGCATATCTTCAAGAGTTTGAATGGTCCTCTCAGATTGTCCATCGGTTTGAGGATGATACACTGTACTATAGTTCAGCTTAGTTCCTAGAGTCTCTTGCAATTTCTGCCAGAATCGAGACACAAATTTGGGGTCTCTATCGGATACGATACTCACTGGTACCCCATGTAGTCTCACCACTTCATCCATATAGAGTTTAGCAAGTTTCTCCAAAGAATATTTCATATTAACTGGTAAGAAATGTGCGGTCTTAGTTAATCGGTCCACTATTACCCAGATTGCATCATGACCTTTTTGAGTTCTTGGTAACCCCGATACGAAATCCATCGTTATATCCTCCCACTTCCATTCAGGGATCTCTAAAGGCTGTAACAGAACTGGCGATTTTTGATGCTCAGCTTTTTGATGCTCAGCTTTCACTTGTTGGCACGTAAGACATTTTTGCACAAACTGGGCAATCTCCGCCTTCATATTATCCCACCAATACAGACTTTTGAGATCCTGGTACATTTTACCACTACCGGATGCACCATATACCTAGAATGGTGGGATTCCTCCAAAATCTCCTTCTTTAATTCTTCATCCCTAGGCACAACAACGCGATTTCGAAACCTTAAAATCCCATCAGGACCTAGGTTAAAGTTAGGCAATTCCCCTTTCTTCACTCTTTCTACCCACTTCTGCACCGGCGGTTCTTTCATTTGGCCTTCTTTAATCCGATCCAACAGTGTCGATTTCACCTCAATATTTTTAAAAACAACTTTCTGTGGCTCCAGACGCGGGTTCCATTCACATACATCCTCTAACAAGCGCCACTCTCCCACCATTGAACTTGCTAGTTGAGCCTTTCGACTTAAAGTATCTGCTACAACGTCGGCCTTTCTTGGATGGTAGTTAATCGTACAATCATAGTCTTCTAAGAACTCCACCCACCGACGTTGTGTTAGATTTAGCTTCTTCAGGGAAAATAAGTACTTAAGACTCTTATGATCCGTGTATACCTCAAATGTCACCCCATATAAGTAATGCCGCCATTTCTTCAAGGCAAACACAATAGCTGCAAGCACCAAGTCATGGGTTGGATAGTTTTGCTCATGAGACTTTAACTTCCGAGATGCGTAGACAATCACATTCCTATTTTGCATCAAAATACACCCTAACCCCTCTCTCGAAGCATCGGTATAAACCGTATAGCTATCTGTGCCATTGGGTAAAGCTAACACGGGAGCCATGGTCAATTGCCTTTTAAGCTCTTGAAAACCATTCTCGCACTTAGCATCCCAAATGTACTTTTCTTGTTTGTTTGTCAAGTTCATTTGGGGTCCCGCAATTTTCGAGAAATTCTTTATAAATCGGCGGTAATACCCCGCTAGACCCAAAAAGCTTCGTACTTCAATTGGATTCTCTGGCCGTTTCCATTTGGCTACAGCTTCCACTTTGGCCGGATCCACCGTAAGTCCCTCCTTTGAAATTATATGGCCTAGGAACGCCACTTTCTCTAACCAAAATTCACACTTGCTAAATTTAGTAAACAACTGGTGCTCTCTTAGGGTTTGTAATACTATCCTCAAGTGTTGCTCATGCTCCTCCCTTGTCTTCGAATATACTAGGATATCATCAATAAAAAACACCACAATCTTATCCAAGTAGGGTTTAAACACTCGATACATTAAATTCATGAACGTCGCTGGGGCATTAGTTAAGCCAAAAGGCATTACTGCAAATTCGAAATGCCCATATCGAGTGTTAAAGGCCGTTTTTGGCACATCCTCCTTTCTGATTCTCAATTGATAATATCCTTGTCAAAAATCCAACTTAGAGAACACCACCGCCCCTTGTAATTGATCAAACAACTCATCGATGTGGGGCGAAGGATATTTATTCTTAACGGTTACTGCATTCAAACCATGATAATCAATGCATAATCTTAAACTCCCGTCATTTTTTTTAACAAATAGCACTGGAGCACCCCATGGTGACTCGCTCTCATGTATGAATCCCCATTCTAGCAAGTCTTGCAACTGAACTTTTGACTCCTTAAGTTCGGCGGGTGCTATTCGATAAGGGGTTTTCAAAATGGGAGTAGTTCCGGGTGCTAACTCAACCTTAAATTCAATTTCTTTTTCGGGTAGCAATGACCCCAACTCCTCTGGAAATACGTCTGGATACTCACTAATTACCGGCATGTCTTCTAGTTTAACCTTTTCTCCTGGGGTGTTAACTAGAAAAGCTAAATAACCGCGTGCCCCATGACTAAGCAATTTCGTAGCCCTTATTCCCGAAATGAGCGCAGATGAGGCTAACATACCCCTCACGTCTAGCTTTAAAGTTGTCTCACCTGATATGCAAAACTCAACCACCTTCAACCTACAATCTATTTGGGCATGATAATGAGCTAGCCAATCCATGCCCAGAATAACATCGTACCTCTTAATGGCTAGACTTTTGAGGTCGACTACTAATTTCCGCTCACCAATCCAAATATAGCAATTTCTATACACCTCATTCGTAAGTAAAGTTTGGTTACTCGTAGGTATTCTTACTTCTAAGTCATAAGGTAGCCTTTCAACTTTCATATCAATTCCAAGCATAAATGCAGGGTTAACAAAAGAATGAGTGGCACCAGGGTCTATCCAAATTTTGGCTAAACGATGGTAAACAGGAATCGTACCTTCCACTATCTCTGTTGGCTCAGGCACCGATTGCTGGTCCAATGAATATACCCTGCCTGGTACCCTTGACCTGGTCTCTCCTACATTGGTCGGTTTCGGGTTTGATTTGCTAGCCGACTGAGTATTGCTGATTAACGGGCAATTAGCGATCTGGTGCTTCGTGCTTCCACACCTTAGGCACTTCCGGGCCTTTCTCCAGCAATTATCCTCAGTATGGTTTGATTTTCCACAATATCCACACGTTACTCGGGAAGTGGAGGTCTGGCCCCCCTGTGGACCACCTCTCTCCTGTCCTCTTCCACCTTGTCCTCCCCTCAGCGTACCTCTCCTCGAAGTACTCGTAAACCTTCCACCCCCAGCTCCACGACTGGCTTTAGGGGGTGGTATGCTCCGATCACTCTGTGCCGGCCTTTGACTTCTATCGGGCGCCCCTTATCGTTTCACGTGAAAGTTCCTCACTTGTGCCCTGGCAATCTTTATCCTCTGGGCCTTCTCCAAAACCTCAGTAAAAGTATTAATTTGGGCTGCCGCTAAGGCCTCCTGTATTTCCACATTGAGCCCTTGAACAAACCTCCTTACCTTCCTTTGCTCCGTAGCTATCAATTCAGGAGTCTCATACTCAAATACACTCAAAGTTCCCTGCCGGAGGTTAATAAAATCGTCCTCTCTCTTCTCCTGGACGATAGGTGGGAGGTATTTTTCATTAAACTCCCGCACGAAATTCAACCAGGTTCATGCAGTTCCCTCTCTATCCCACTTAGCTTTAACTACATTCCACCAAGCCCTGGCTGGACCTTCGAACTGAAAAGCAGCAAATTACACTTGCTTATCCTCCGCATAATTTAGGGCGGTGAATATATTGATCATAGTCTCTAACCATCTCTCCGCTCCCTCAGGGTCTGGTCCTCCCAGGAACTTAGGAGGAGAGAACTTTTGAAATCTCTCTAGGGCCCTATCTTGCCCCATATCGGGATCCCTAGGTTGGTTTACAGGGGCTTGACCCTGTTGCTCTACTAAACAGGCAAGGATATTAGTCATTTGCTGAATTGCCGTCGCCACCTGATCTCCCCCTTCCGCTTGGGGTCCAGGTTGCAGCTCAACTGTTCCACTTCTTTCCCCTCACGGTTCTTGCACTAGTTCTTGGGCCTGTCTACTCCCTCGCCCACAATTAGAGCCACGCCCTCGGGTAGCTCCCTGATCCTGACTCCTTCTACCTTCCATGATCCTTGACTAACCAATCATATAAATATAGACAAAATAAGGTATGACTCAGATAAAACATTTTCAAATCATAAAGTAGGGATAATAAAACACATTCAAAATAAACATGGTCTTTATATATATAGCAAAATAAGTCACATAGCAAGTTAAAAGTACTGTACATGCCAACTAGTCAAGTCAAAGGCTCATACTAGCCAAGGGACATAGAACAAAACAAACCCTAATTACATCCACCTTAACACGTCACATTCAAAAATAAAAGAGGACGTGTCATTCCACTATGTCCCTAACTCCCTCACAAAAATCTCTTAAAACCTAACAAGAGGTCTAGCTAGATGCTGATCCAACCGACTCGGCAGGTACAGTCGGCTCCTCCTCCGGATCCTCTTCTGGATTCTCGTCAGGAACACCAGGGACCACCTGACCTTGACCTTCCTTAGCCAAGTCCTGAACCACATCATCCACTAGCCCCTCGCACTCGGTCAGAATACGGTCGGTCCGGTCTCGGACATCTCCGACTACCCGTACAAGACGACCAGTAGCCGCCTGAGTCTGCTCTCTAAAGGCATCAGTCCGCTGCTGCTCCTCAAGAACCGAAACCTCCAGCTCTCGAATCCTGGCACTGTGTACTCGGAGGGCTGCCTGGAGACGTTCGATCTCCGTCTGGCACCTACGATTGGCGCTACCCAATCGTCTCCACTTATCGTCCACGGCCAACACTACCCTATCGGGATAAGAGTAGGTCTTCCAGCAGTCGTAACGCCGGATCTTGCGCGCCGGAGACCACTGACACACGGGCCCACCGGGACTCTCCTGGTAGGTCAGTATACGACATGCAGGCCCCTCAAGATATATTTCGTCCGTCGGCACGGGCTTGAGATGGCCCAGCACCCCCAGCGTCAGTACCCGCCATCACCTACCTTACAGGTAATGTTACAAGAAGAAATAAGTTAGACATATAAATTAAGGCTAAAGACCTATTCTCAAGTGTGAAACCCTAACCTATCATACCAAGCTATAACCAAGGAATGACAGGTATAAGTCACTCAATCTACCCAGATCAATTCAAACCTAGGCTCTGATATCACCTGTGACAACCCCACCTCCCCCTAGGGCGTACCCTAGGGTTTAGCGAGTCGCCTGCCTAGCTCTCTCCAGGACTCACTCACATAAAGCTCGCGAAAATAACTTACAAACGTAGAAAAATAAAGAACACAATCCCTATATACAACAGTACTCAGATCCAACAACAAGGTTCATACATCCTCAAATACATTAACGGATTTACAATTCAAGTACACAACCCTAGTCGGGTGCTAGCGTGAGTACAATTTCAAAATTCAAAATAACTAGACTACGCTAGTTTGTACACGTCTCACGCCTCGCTCGTATCCCTGTAAGGAAAAATAAAACTAATGGAGTGAGCTAAAACTCAGTGATGTTCCAAATATCAAATTGTCCATCAAATAAAGTAAAAGTAGCATGATAGTGAAATAGCGGGCAAAACAAGTCAAGAATGAAGTAATAACACTTCATATAGTTAAAGAATAAATATTCCGCATTTCACATGTAAGGATACAGTTGCTCGTATATTGGCTTCACCATAGCTTGATCGATTGGTAGTTGACACTCCGTCAACTTTCAAGTGAGAAACTAGTCCAGTAGAACACCATTAACTCCAATCTCTGTCCACCGACCAAACTCCTTACCGGACCCGAACTCCACAATAAACACTGATGGTAATACTCGAGTATACCGATTAGTCGAGGAGATAACACTCCACTCGACATCACTAACTACCCAGGGTTCATTATCTAATCAACCAGACCCTTACCGGCTCGACTCGACTAACTAGCCACAGGGTTTCTGGAATTCCAGGCAAGGTACAATTCATATGCATGTATAGCAAGTCAATTGCAATTAATGAACAAGAAAAAATCACATTAGGGCAAGTGCGATAAAGTACACTCTTGCCCTATCAATTCACTTATATATCATGTAATTACATTGGTCAAGTATTAAACACAAATGTCAAGTTCAATCAGATATTTCACCAAAATGTAGTGCCTCTAGTGATCACGTCTGGGTTGTACTCGGGGTTTGGAGTCCAAATCTGCGATAAAAATTTGTTTAAGAATTTGGAAAAGCGACTAAGGTTCGAAACTTACACGTTTCGTTCAATAAGAATCAGGTAATTGAAATTTGTTTGGAGAATATTCGTGAAACACTTGCTCGCTTTTCTAACTGGAAAATTTTGTAGCAATTATACTTGAAAATACCATTTGAGTCGAAAGAACGAGGAAAACGTATTTTTAGTAATCGTTATTTCATTTCCCACGGGTACAAGTTCGGCTAAATTCTAACTTATATACCTCGATAAAAGAATACGCAAATATCCTAGATGGTTCACGTGGTATTCGCTCTCAAGCCTTACTCGAGTCGCAAGTATATCTATCTAACTCTCGAGCGTAAATTTGGGCAGCACGTCCTTTGTATTTACCTATTTTTCAGTCATTTATGGCTTCATTCTTTTCCTCAATCAGTCCCAAAGTCACACACAAAATAATCTCATTTCAATAGCCGTTTAATAGGCTTAATGTCGTACAAGTACAAAATCAAGTTAGGAAAATGTCCGGAAATGAAGTTTAAGTCATAAAACAAAAGATAGATTTGACGTCGCTTAGCGTATCGAACACAACCAAAGCTACGCATATTGAATTAGTGTACAATTTATACCGTTTCAAAGCTAAGATAAAGGGCTACAACTTTGATGAAGACCACTCAGTCCAGTTCATAGTGTATCCAGGTCAAAATTTCAAATTACAGAACCAGAATCTCACAATCAGGCTTGTTAACCGCACTATGTTTAAATGACAATAACTCAGGATACCGAAGTCTGATTGAGGCGTTTTCTGGGCCGTTGGACAGCTAAGACATAGCACTACAACTTCTGTGTTTTGGTCAAATACTAATTCAGTACGGATCAGGGTGAACAGACGCGATCCGATTGGTGAAATGTCAACACTGTCCACAGAGCTCTACCTATGGCAGTCAGGGGTATTTTTGTCTTTTCACGTGATACAGTGCTCGAAGTGAGTTGAAAGTTTACAGGTAGCTATAGAACATCATTTTCTAAAACTTTCATGTTTTGTGGCAAGGCTAATTCGGCCTCCATCATGGTCAAACAGAACCGAGCAGAACAGAGCAATGAAGAATCTCAATTCTGGAATTTAAGGTATTCAAGGTGTAACTTCACATTTCTAGCTTAAAACTACTACTACTACCTCCTATACAAGCCTGCATACACCATATACCATCCAAACAACAAGAATTACAAGTGAACCATTCAAAACCCTAACTCAAAATTCATCACTACAATCATCAAAATCACTTAGATTAGGTATCACCAAGCATGAATTCAAGTTACTACATAACTCAAACAAAAGGGAAAAGGAAAGGAGGATCAGCCATAATACCTCAATAAAAGGACTTACAAGAGTTATCCTTCATCTTTCCTTGTGAAATTTAGCTCCCTAAGCTTCCCAAACTCTCAATTTGCAAGTTAATCGGTTTAGTTTTCTTGTTTTCTCACTCAATCAAGCAAAACCCAAGATGGATTGAAGCTCTCTTTCTCTTGTTTTCCCCTCTCTCTCTCACGGCTGATATGGTGGAAATGGAGAGTATGCTGAGTAGGTTTTGGTGATAAATATGGACGAAATTAGTTGGTCAACAATTCATGAATGACCGCCACTTGTCGCGAGGTGATTAACTCTCAAATTTTTTTCTTTTTCTTTGTTTTTTTGGTCAACATTTTCGGCCAACCTTAGCTGATTATAGGGGGGGATATTTTGCACTAATATCAATGATAGTTTATGGTAGGAAAGTGGTGGTCAATTGGTATGTTCCATCGGTAGTGAATGATACCCGTCGGTTCGAGCCGATTTTCCTTAAATCGCGTATACTAGGGTTTTAACTTATAATTCACTACCTTATTATTATCACTTCTGTTAGTCCCACAGACAACCAAGAGGGGGGGGGGTGAATTGGTTTGATTAAAATCTTAACCAAGTTTATGCACTTTTTCGTTAATGAAAATTTACCTTCCTTTTTAGTAATGATCAACCAAGTAGATTAGAAGACAATAGCAATATTGATCGGAGAAGCAAGTATAGATAAGCAATGAAGATTTTATTAAACAGAAATGTAAAATAGAGAAACAAACCAAGTGTCTACCAAGCTTTACCCAAACTTGAAGACCAAACACAAGGAAGAGCAACTTCTCTTTGATGAAAGTCGATCAACTAGATGTACAATGGAGGGAGCACTTCCTCCTTGCCCTAAGCCTCACTTAGTCAAGCCAAGAAGTTTTACAATCACTCAGAAAACCCTCAACAGAGCTACACTAAAGATCCTTTCAACCACAAAAGAAATGCTCAACAGAAATTCACACCACTTTAAAACAAATCTGCTTTGGAGACTATTTTCTAGCTAAAATATCTCACTAGATCTTGTAAACAAAGTGTGCAAAAGTTCCTACTTCGTTCAGACCAGTTTTATTTTAAAGGGAACTAGAAATGGGCTTCATCAATGCTTCCAACGGATAGAAGGCAGCTGAAGAGTCAACTAGCCGTTGGGGCTGTCGGACGTCCGACGATCGAATCATCGTCCGAACCAATCGTCCGATGATAGCCAAGTTGAGGTTCGGACGTCCGATAAGTTCTTTGTCGTCCGACAGCACAGCGTCCGACCTTGGGCCGAGAGCTAGCAAGTTATCTTGGAATTTTTCGGACGTCCGATGCGATTGATTAGCGTCCGATGGCAAGCGTCCGATCCTTCCGGACGTCCGATGCTTCTATGTGAGCGTCCGACGGTGCTTCCTTCCTGATGTTCTTCATCCTTTCGGACGTCCGACAGTTTCCTTTCGGCCGTCCGACCTGATTGTCCTGTTTTTGCTTCACATTTTGGTTGTTTTGCTTTTGATGACATATTCGAACCTGATTCTTGGATAGACAAAAACACTTGTTTTTTAAGAAGGTTAGATAAACATTTCAAAGTGCCAAGAATGACACACTTAAAAGACAATATCTTTGATCGGAACAAAACAATGCTTTCTTTGTTCCATCAGGCCTGATCAAAGTATTCACTTTCTTGGACTGTATTTCAAAGAACTTTTGTGATCATCAAAACCAAGAATAACATTCTCCCCCTTTTTGATGATGACAAAACAAAAGTTTGAAATGAAATTTGATGATTGCAATGAAAGCTCCCCTTTCAAAATAGACAAGAACTCCCCCTGCCATAGTGAATCAAAGAACTTTTGAAAACCTCCCCCTCACTAGACTGCCCAACCGAGTTTAGACAATTATCCAAAAACATGACAATTAAGTAACACACAACCAACATATCACCAATTCAATCCATCAGCAAAATCCAAATTTAATTCCAAATTTAATTAAACCATCAATCAATTCAACATATCCAACATCATCAAATCCTCATCAATCCATTCTCCCCCTTTTTGTCATCACAAAGGACAAGCCAAAAACATCCATCTTATACACAAATACATCTTATCCAAAATGTAAACCAAAAACAATTCATGATAAACATCACCCGAATAAACAATTCATTCCATTCACAAACATCACCAGTACTTAAACATCACCAATAACTTCCATCAAGATACTTAGAAACATCACAGAACTTAAACATAAACAAGAATATCCATTATATTACACCACAGTACTTAGATCATCCATCAAAACACACCAAAAGAAACTTAGAATATCCATAACATAACATATTCTAAAAGAGACAAACAAAATGCAAATGTCCTAAATGATGAACTAAGTGGATCCAGGTGTCCTCCGAGAGAGCTGATATTGGTCAAGATCCTCCTCTTCAGTGTCTTCATTATCTTCAGCAGCTTCTACAATTGGTGCCTTGCCTTTGTCTGATGTGGAAGGGCCATGAGGAGTCACAGGAGTTGCTGGATTCGGATCTGGAACTGATGAACCTGGATCAGTGGTTCGAGGTTCTTTGTCATGTGAGACTGCCTCAACCACAGGTGGAGGAAAAAGAAGATTCTTTTTGTCAAGAAAGGCAGTTTGTTGCTCAGAAGACATGGTGAGCATGAGACCATGTTCTAGAAGAATAACATGCTGTTTGAGTTCTTGAAGAAGCTCAAGTACTTCATTACTGGAAGAGGAAGATGCTTTAGTGGCAGACTTCCTAGGGTGAATGGGAGTGAGTGAAATGGGTGAAGGATCATGTGCAGTCTTAGACCTAAGTTCACTAGAAGATGCACCCTTATAAGCCCATAGATTATCTTTGAAAACAAGATTTTTCCTTTCAAAATACCCTTTTGTAAAGGCATAAGAAGATGCTTCTTTAGGACAAACACCTAGAATAGGGACTTTGTTAAACTCAAAAAACTTTTGAAGAAACTTTCCATAAGATAATTTTCTGCGAGAATCAGTGGCATAGCGAAGTAAGAACTTGCACATGACAAAACCAAAATCAATACGTATTTTTTCTTGAAAACAATAAAAGAGGTACAACTCCATTTTGTTTGCATCAGTTCTGTGGCCATCAGTAGGCACAAGCAGGTTTGAAATGATAGAAAAAGCAATTAAATTCACAGGGGCCAGATCATTCAATTTAGCATCAGCAGGTGAGGAAAAACTTCTTTTGAAATAGGTTAACATTTTTGTCCCATCAAAATGATTTGCAGCAGTAGGAAGCTCTTCATAAGAAAAGAAATTAGCAATCTTATCTTTGCATAAACGTTCAATGGTAGTATTTAAAATGGAGTTCACAATTTCAGAGTCAATGATTAAGTCTACCCCATTAACCCTGGAAAATATTTCAGTTGGGTCAGAACCTTTCCTTAGATTGGCAAAAAATTGATGCAACATATCAGGATAGTAGACATTTGGCATAGAAATAAGATGTGACCATTTCTGGAAAGCAAATAGACTCAGAATGGATTCTAAACCTATGGAGCGAAATTCAGAGGGGTTTACAGTTCTTTGAGGGATGACACCCTTCTGGGATATCCAGGAGTATTTGTCTTTCGCAGCATCATCAAAGAATGTAGGAGGAGGAACTGATTTAGGAGGCGGTTGAGAGGAGGTCCCCTGTCCAGATTCAGGCTGAGATGTGGGTTGTGGAGTAGGCCGTGACATTTGACCCTTGATAGCTCCCCTTTTGAAGCGTTTGGATGTCCGTTTGACAGTAGGAAGATCCTCATCCTCATCCCTGAGTGGATGCTTGCGTCCGGCAGTAACTTTTCCTCCCCTTAGATTCACCATTGTTCTAAATGTGTGGAATGGAGGATGCAAATGATGCACACAGCAGTAGGGAAGTGAATCGCACAGAAATTTTGGGACAAAAACACCTTGAACGAGATTTGACAGAGCGGTTATGCAAGAGTAGGGTTGTGAGGAAAATTTGGGGATTTGCGAAATGTTACTCAGTTTGGTGAAATGATCAGGAGAAATGAAACGCAAACGATGGGGAAATGTTTTGGTTGAGTCAATTTGGGAATGGTAGTTACAGAATGGTACGAATTTGAGAGTGAGGGAAGAGAGAGTTTTCGTCCGAGAGGAAATAGGATATGAAGAGACTGAAGCAAATAAGGAAGAAAGTTGATTTAAAACAAATGAGCCGTTGCACTGTCGGACGGCCGAACGAAGTTGTGCGTCCGACAGTTGCGTCCGAACAGGCGCAATTCTGGAAAATGGCTGAAGAACATCATCGGACGTCCGTTCATCTTCTTTCGGACGTCCGAAGACTTTGAGAAATATTAGGATGATTTTTCGATTATTCCTAATTTTGATCTTAGATGAATGAACTGATCTAATGGCAGAGCTTTGGTAAAAATATCAGCAAATTGATCTTTAGAACAAACATAATTTACACATATTTCACCTTTTTGAACAAGATCACGAATAAAGTGATGCTTTATATCTATGTGCTTTGTCCTAGAATGATGAATAGGATTTTTGGTCAAATTTATAGCACTAGTATTATCACAGAATACAGGCATGCCGTCATACAACAATCCAAAATCATTCAAAGTGTGCTTCATCCACAAAAGTTGAGCACAACATGCACTAGCGGCAATATATTCCGCTTCGGTTGTAGACAAAGATATTGCATTTTGCTTTTTGCTAAACCAAGAGACTAAACAATTTCCAAGAAAATGACAAGTTCCACTCGTACTCTTTCTATCCACATGACAACCTCCAAAATCAGCATCCGAATAACCATATAGATCAAACTCATTAGATCTAGCATACCAAAGACCATAGTCTAATGTACCTTTCAAATACCTAAAAATTCTTTTTACAGCATTCAAATGTGATTCTTTTGGACAAGATTGAAATCTAGCACACAAGCAAACAGCAAACATAATATCAGGTCTACTTGCGGTTAAATAAAGTAGGCTTCCGATCATACCTCTATAATGCTTTTCATCCACATGATTACCTTCTTCATCTTTGTCAAGCTTTGTAGAAGTGCACATTGGAGTTCCAACTTGTTTTGAGTCCTCCATGCCAAACCTTTTCAGCAATTCCTTGGTATATTTTGCTTGATTTATAAAAATTCCCTCAAGAGCTTGATGTATTTGAAGTCCAAGGAAGAAATTTAATTCTCCCATCATACTCATTTCAAATTCATTTTGCATAGTGGTGGAAAACTCCTTACATAGATACTCATTAGTAGCACCGAAAATAATATCATCAACATATATTTGCACAATAAGAAGGTCTTTCAACACGTGCTTAGTAAAAAGTGTGGTGTCCACAACACCCCTTTTGAAACCTTTTTCAATCAAGAAACCACTTAATCTTTCATACCAAGCTCTTGGAGCCTGTTTTAAACCATATAAAGCTTTAGAAAGTTTAAACACATGACTTGGAAATTTTGTATTTTCAAAACCGGGGGGTTGATCCACATACACTTCTTGATCAATAAAACCATTTAAAAAGGCACTTTTAACATCCATTTGAAACAATTTGAAACCTTTGAAGCAAGCAAAAGCAAGAAGCATTCTAATAGATTCTAATCTTGCTACGGGAGCAAATGTTTCATCAAAATCAATTCCTTCTTCTTGTGCATATCCTTTAGCAACTAATCTGGCTTTATTTCTTACAACAACACCTTTATCATCCAACTTATTTCTAAAAATCCACTTTGTGCCAATGATAGGCTGATTTTGAGGTCTATCAACAAGTGTCCAAACTTCATTTCTCTCAAATTGATTAAGTTCCTCTTGCATAGCCAAAATCCAGTTTTCATCCTTTAAAGCATCATTGATATTTTTAGGTTCAAAAAGAGAAACTAAAGCAAAATTATCAATCAATTTTCTCGATGAGGAACGAGTGTTTACCTTCTCGGATGGATCACCAATTATAAGTTCTTTTGGATGATTTTGGCTGAATTTCCAAGCCTTGGGGAGATCTTTGAGTGGATCATCATTTTTGTCTTCATCTTCCACTTCTTGATCATTTTGAACTTCATTTTCCATTTCAGTTGCTGCTGGTTTAGAACTTCCTTCATTCCCAATTGATAGCTTTTCCATTACTTCTCGAACACCTACATCATCATCCTCACACAAACTTTTGGAATTATCATCATTGGCTTCATCAAATGTTATATGTATAGCTTCTTCAATCACAAGAGTCCTTCTATTAAAAACTCTATATCCTCTTTTATTTTCACAATATCCCAAAAATATTCCTTCATCAGATTTTTTATCAAACTTGCCAAGATGTTCCTTTAGATTCAAAATAAAGCATTTACAACCAAATACTTTGAAATAACCAACCGTAGGTTTCTTATCAAAAATCAGTTCATAAGGAGTTTTCTTCAAAATAGGTCTCAAGAGAATTCTATTCATTACATAACATGCAGTGTTTACCGCTTCAGCCCAAAGGTATTTAGGCAATCTACATTCATTCAACATAGTTCTAGCAGCCTCTTGGAGAGTCCTGTTTTTCCTTTCTACAACACCATTTTGCTGTGGAGTCCTTGCAATAGAAAACTCATGAGTTATACCATTATAATCACAAAATTCTGGAAATCCACAAAATTTGAATTCAGTTCCATTATCACTTCTAATTCTAACAATTTTTAAACCAAGCAGATTTTGCACTTTAGCAAACAATGAAGTAAAATTCTTGAAGGCATCATCTTTATGAGCAAGAAATATCACCCAAGTGTATCTAGAATAATCATCCACAATCACAAAACAGTATTTCTTACCACCCAAGCTAGAGATTTGAGTAGGGCCAAATAAGTCAAGATGCAAGAGTTCTAAGGGTTTTGAAGTAGATACACACTTCTTTGTTTTAAAAGAAACTTTTGTTTGCTTACCAAATTGACATGCATCACATATTTTATCCTTTTCAAAACTGATTTTTGGCAAGCCTCTAACTAGTTCCTTTTTCGAAATTTCCTTTAGTAAGTCCATGTTAAAATGACAAAGTCTTCTATGCCACAACCAAGGATCTTCATTTGAAGCTTTAAGACATTTTAAGCTAGAAGAATCAACTTTATCAAGAATCACAATATATATGTCATTAAACCTCTTACCTTTGAACACAACATTGTATTTGGAATCAAGTACAATGCATTCAAGCTTTTTAAACAACACATACAAGTCTTTATCACACAATTGACTAACACTAAGCAAGTTATAACCTAAGTTATCAACCAAGAGCACATTATGAACAAAAGTTTCACCATCCTTACCAACATCACCTATTCCAATTGTCTTAGCTTTCACATCATCACCAAATGTTACCTTTCCACTTGATTTTGATTTCAGCTTTATGAACAAGGAGGGATCACCGGTCATGTGCCTTGAGCAGCCGCTATCAATAAACCATTTGGACTTGTTTGATCCTTTTTCCTCATTATTTCCAATAGCCATGAAGGCCATTTGAGCTGATTCCTCTTCTTCTTCAACTTCCCCTTCGGAGTTGCATTCATTCCAAGTAATCTGAAAGTTGTTGAATCTTGGCTTTCGATCAGCTTTTCCATCTTTCATCTTCTTCATGGGGCATTCATTTGCATAGTGTCCAATCTGTCCACATTCGAAGCATTTGTCCAACTGTTTCTTGTTGAAATCTTGTTTTCCTTTGTACTTTGCGATAGATGGTTGATTCTGGAATTGATTGCTAGGACCTCCCCTTCTAAACTTTCTTTTATTCAAAATCCTTTTGAAGCCTCTGGTGATAAGAGCAAGATCATTATCATCACCATCCGAGTCTTCATCATCCAGGTGAGCTGGATCATCTTCACCTTGAGTAGTCTTTAGAGCAATGTTTCTCTTTGCTCTAGCATCCTCTTCCTCCTGCACTTTAGATTTCAGTTTCAACTCATAAGAGGTTAGTGAGTTAATGATGGATTCAATAGGCACAGAACTTAAATCCTTAGCCTCTTCTATTGCAGTCACTTTATTTTCCCATTCTTTGCCCAAAGCATTGAGAATTTTCCTGTTCTTCTCTCCCAAGGTGTACTCTTTGCCCAACACCTCGAGATCTTTGATCAAGTCAGTGAACCTGCAAAACATTTTGTCAATATCCTCAAGAGGTTCAATCTTAAAAGATTCATACTTTGTGACCAAGATGGCCTTTTTCTGTTCTCTCACATTGTCACCACCCTCATGGATTTCTCTTAACTTATCCCACATTTCTTTGGCTGATTTACAGCCTTTCACTCTAATTGATTCATTTGAATCTAAGGCACTATAAAGAACATTCATGGCCTTGGCATTCAATGTAAGGTTAGTTCTATCTTGAGCATTCATTTCAGCTCTCATTTTTGGCCGAAGCAACCCTGTATCTGCATCAAGAAAGTTAGCTTCATGCGGTCCTTCACTGACAATAAACCATAGTTCAATATCAATAGATTGTAAAAAGATAATCATTCGTTCTTTCCAGCTAACATAGTTAGAGCCACTGAACATGGGAGGCCTAGTAACAGATTGCCCCTCAACAAACATAGCATGACTGGTTGTCATCTTTACTCCAAGCCGTTAGAGCTTAATCTCAAGGAGACCAAGCTCTGATACCAATTGTTAGTCCCACAGACAACCAAGAGGGGGGGTGAATTGGTTTGATTAAAATCTTAACCAAGTTTATGCACTTTTTCGTTAATGAAAATTTACCTTCCTTTTTAGTAATGAACAACCAAGTAGATTAGAAGACAATAGCAATATTGATCGGAGAAGCAAGTATAGATAAGCAATGAAGATTTTATTAAACAGAAATGTAAAATAGAGAAACAAACAAAGTGTCTACCAAGCTTTACCCAAACTTGAAGACCAAACACAAGGAAGAGCAACTTCTCTTTGATGAAAGTCGATCAACTAGATGTACAATGGAGGGAGCACTTCCTCCTTGCCCTAAGCCTCACTTAGTCAAGCCAAGAAGTTTTACAATCACTCAGAAAACCCTCAACAGAGCTACACTAAAGATCCTTTCAACCACAAAAGAAATGCTCAACAGAAATTCACACCACTTTAAAACAAATCTGCTTTGGAGACTATTTTCTAGCTAAAATATCTCACTAGATCTTGTAAACAAAGTGTGCAAAAGTTCCTACTTCGTTCAGACCAGTTTTATTTTAAAGGGAACCAGAAATGGGGTTCATCAATGCTTCCAACGGATAGAAGGCAGCTGAAGAGTCAACTAGCCGTTGGGGCTGTCGGACGTCCGACGATCGAATCATCGTCCGAACCAATCGTCCGATGATAGCCAAGTTGAGGTTCGGACGTCCGATAAGTTCTTTGTCGTCCGACAGCACAGCGTCCGACCTTGGGCCGAGAGCTAGCAAGTTATCTTGGAATTTTTCGGACGTCCGATGCGATTGATTAGCGTCCGATGGCAAGCGTCCGATCCTTCCGGACGTCCGATGCTTCTATGTGAGCGTCCGACGGTGCTTCCTTCCTGATGTTCTTCATCCTTTCGGACGTCCGACAGTTTCCTTTCGGCCGTCCGACCTGATTGTCCTGTTTTTGCTTCACATTTTGGTTGTTTTGCTTTTGATGACATATTCGAACCTGATTCTTGGATAGACAAAAACACTTGTTTTTTAAGAAGGTTAGATAAACATTTCAAAGTGCCAAGAATGACACACTTAAAAGACAATATCTTTGATCGGAACAAAACAATGCTTTCTTTGTTCCATCAGGCCTGATCAAAGTATTCACTTTCTTGGACTGTATTTCAAAGAACTTTTGTGATCATCAAAACCAAGAATAACATTCTCCCCCTTTTTGATGATGACAAAACAAAAGTTTGAAATGAAATTTGATGATTGCAATGAAAGCTCCCCTTTCAAAATAGACAAGAACTCCCCCTGCCATAGTGAATCAAAGAACTTTTGAAAACCTCCCCCTCACTAGACTGCCCAACCGAGTTTAGACAATTATCCAAAAACATGACAATTAAGTAACACACAACCAACATATCACCAATTCAATCCATCAGCAAAATCCAAATTTAATTCCAAATTTAATTAAACCATCAATCAATTCAACATATCCAACATCATCAAATCCTCATCAATCCATTCTCCCCCTTTTTGTCATCACAAAGGACAAGCCAAAAACATCCATCTTATACACAAATACATCTTATCCAAAATGTAAACCAAAAACAATTCATGATAAACATCACCAGAATAAACAATTCATTCCATTCACAAACATCACCAGTACTTAAACATCACCAATAACTTCCATCAAGATACTTAGAAACATCACAGAACTTAAACATAAACAAGAATATCCATTATATTACACCACAGTACTTAGATCATCCATCAAAACACACCAAAAGAAACTTAGAATATCCATAACATAACATATTCTAAAAGAGACAAACAAAATGCAAATGTCCTAAATGATGAACTAAGTGGATCCAGGTGTCCTCCGAGAGAGTTGATATTGGTCAAGATCCTCCTCTTCAGTGTCTTCATTATCTTCAGCAGCTTCTACAATTGGTGCCTTGCCTTTGTCTGATGTGGAAGGGCCATGAGGAGTCACAGGAGTTGCTGGATTCGGATCTGGAACTGATGAACCTGGATCAGTGGTTCGAGGTTCTTTGTCATGTGAGACTGCCTCAACCACAGGTGGAGGAAAAAGAAGATTCTTTTTGTCAAGAAAGGCAGTTTGTTGCTCAGAAGACATGGTGAGCATGAGACCATGTTCTAGAAGAATAACATGCTGTTTGAGTTCTTGAAGAAGCTCAAGTACTTCATTACTGGAAGAGGAAGATGCTTTAGTGGCAGACTTCCTAGGGTGAATGGGAGTGAGTGAAATGGGTGAAGGATCATGTGCAGTCTTAGACCTAAGTTCACTAGAAGATGCACCCTTATAAGCCCATAGATTATCTTTGAAAACAAGATTTTTCCTTTCAAAATACCCTTTTGTAAAGGCATAAGAAGATGCTTCTTTAGGACAAACACCTAGAATAGGGACTTTGTTAAACTCAAAAATCTTTTGAAGAAACTTTCCATAAGATAATTTTCTGCGAGAATCAGTGGCATAGCGAAGTAAGAACTTGCACATGACAAAACCAAAATCAATACGTATTTTTTCTTGAAAACAATAAAAGAGGTACAACTCCATTTTGTTTGCATCAGTTCTGTGGCCATCAGTAGGCACAAGCAGGTTTGAAATGATAGAAAAAGCAATTAAATTCACAGGGGCCAGATCATTCAATTTAGCATCAGCAGGTGAGGAAAAACTTCTTTTGAAATAGGTTAACATTTTTGTCCCATCAAAATGATTTGCAGCAGTAGGAAGCTCTTCATAAGAAAAGAAATTAGCAATCTTATCTTTGCATAAACGTTCAATGGTAGTATTTAAAATGGAGTTCACAATTTCAGAGTCAATGATTAAGTCTACCCCATTAACCCTGGAAAATATTTCAGTTGGGTCAGAACCTTTCCTTAGATTGGCAAAAAATTGATGCAACATATCAGGATAGTAGACATTTGGCATAGAAATAAGATGTGACCATTTCTGGAAAGCAAATAGACTCAGAATGGATTCTAAACCTATGGAGCGAAATTCAGAGGGGTTTACAGTTCTTTGAGGGATGACACCCTTCTGGGATATCCAGGAGTATTTGTCTTTCGCAGCATCATCAAAGAATGTAGGAGGAGGAACTGATTTAGGAGGCGGTTGAGAGGAGGTCCCCTGTCCAGATTCAGGCTGAGATGTGGGTTGTGGAGTAGGCCGTGACATTTGACCCTTGATAGCTCCCCTTTTGAAGCGTTTGGATGTCCGTTTGACAGTAGGAAGATCCTCATCCTCATCCCTGAGTGGATGCTTGCGTCCGGCAGTAACTTTTCCTCCCCTTAGATTCACCATTGTTCTAAATGTGTGGAATGGAGGATGCAAATGATGCACACAGCAGTAGGGAAGTGAATCGCACAGAAATTTTGGGACAAAAACACCTTGAACGAGATTTGACAGAGCGGTTATGCAAGAGTAGGGTTGTGAGGAAAATTTGGGGATTTGCGAAATGTTACTCAGTTTGGTGAAATGATCAGGAGAAATGAAACGCAAACGATGGGGAAATGTTTTGGTTGAGTCAATTTGGGAATGGTAGTTACAGAATGGTACGAATTTGAGAGTGAGGGAAGAGAGAGTTTTCGTCCGAGAGGAAATAGGATATGAAGAGACTGAAGCAAATAAGGAAGAAAGTTGATTTAAAACAAATGAGCCGTTGCACTGTCGGACGGCCGAACGAAGTTGTGCGTCCGACAGTTGCGTCCGAACAGGCGCAATTCTGGAAAATGGCTGAAGAACATCATCGGACGTCCGTTCATCTTCTTTCGGACGTCCGAAGACTTTGAGAAATATTAGGATGATTTTTCGATTATTCCTAATTTTGATCTTAGATGAATGAACTGATCTAATGGCAGAGCTTTGGTAAAAATATCAGCAAATTGATCTTTAGAACAAACATAATTTACACATATTTCACCTTTTTGAACAAGATCACGAATAAAGTGATGCTTTATATCTATGTGCTTTGTCCTAGAATGATGAATAGGATTTTTGGTCAAATTTATAGCACTAGTATTATCACAGAATACAGGCATGCCGTCATACAACAATCCAAAATCATTCAAAGTGTGCTTCATCCACAAAAGTTGAGCACAACATGCACTAGCGGCAATATATTCCGCTTCGGTTGTAGACAAAGATATTGCATTTTGCTTTTTGCTAAACCAAGAGACTAAACAATTTCCAAGAAAATGACAAGTTCCACTCGTACTCTTTCTATCCACATGACAACCTCCAAAATCAGCATCCGAATAACCATATAGATCAAACTCATTAGATCTAGCATACCAAAGACCATAGTCTAATGTACCTTTCAAATACCTAAAAATTCTTTTTACAGCATTCAAATGTGATTCTTTTGGACAAGATTGAAATCTAGCACACAAGCAAACAGCAAACATAATATCAGGTCTACTTGCGGTTAAATAAAGTAGGCTTCCGATCATACCTCTATAATGCTTTTCATCCACATGATTACCTTCTTCATCTTTGTCAAGCTTTGTAGAAGTGCACATTGGAGTTCCAACTTGTTTTGAGTCCTCCATGCCAAACCTTTTCAGCAATTCCTTGGTATATTTTGCTTGATTTATAAAAATTCCCTCAAGAGCTTGATGTATTTGAAGTCCAAGGAAGAAATTTAATTCTCCCATCATACTCATTTCAAATTCATTTTGCATAGTGGTGGAAAACTCCTTACATAGATACTCATTAGTAGCACCGAAAATAATATCATCAACATATATTTGCACAATAAGAAGGTCTTTCAACACGTGCTTAGTAAAAAGTGTGGTGTCCACAACACCCCTTTTGAAACCTTTTTCAATCAAGAAACCACTTAATCTTTCATACCAAGCTCTTGGAGCCTGTTTTAAACCATATAAAGCTTTAGAAAGTTTAAACACATGACTTGGAAATTTTGTATTTTCAAAACCGGGGGGTTGATCCACATACACTTCTTGATCAATAAAACCATTTAAAAAGGCACTTTTAACATCCATTTGAAACAATTTGAAACCTTTGAAGCAAGCAAAAGCAAGAAGCATTCTAATAGATTCTAATCTTGCTACGGGAGCAAATGTTTCATCAAAATCAATTCCTTCTTCTTGTGCATATCCTTTAGCAACTAATCTGGCTTTATTTCTTACAACAACACCTTTATCATCCAACTTATTTCTAAAAATCCACTTTGTGCCAATGATAGGCTGATTTTGAGGTCTATCAACAAGTGTCCAAACTTCATTTCTCTCAAATTGATTAAGTTCCTCTTGCATAGCCAAAATCCAGTTTTCATCCTTTAAAGCATCATTGATATTTTTAGGTTCAAAAAGAGAAACTAAAGCAAAATTATCAATCAATTTTCTCGATGAGGAACGAGTGTTTACCTTCTCGGATGGATCACCAATTATAAGTTCTTTTGGATGATTTTGGCTGAATTTCCAAGCCTTGGGGAGATCTTTGAGTGGATCATCATTTTTGTCTTCATCTTCCACTTCTTGATCATTTTGAACTTCATTTTCCATTTCAGTTGCTGCTGGTTTAGAACTTCCTTCATTCCCAATTGATAGCTTTTCCATTACTTCTCGAACACCTACATCATCATCCTCACACAAACTTTTGGAATTATCATCATTGGCTTCATCAAATGTTATATGTATAGCTTCTTCAATCACAAGAGTCCTTCTATTAAAAACTCTATATCCTCTTTTATTTTCACAATATCCCAAAAATATTCCTTCATCAGATTTTTTATCAAACTTGCCAAGATGTTCCTTTAGATTCAAAATAAAGCATTTACAACCAAATACTTTGAAATAACCAACCGTAGGTTTCTTATCAAAAATCAGTTCATAAGGAGTTTTCTTCAAAATAGGTCTCAAGAGAATTCTATTCATTACATAACATGCAGTGTTTACCGCTTCAGCCCAAAGGTATTTAGGCAATCTACATTCATTCAACATAGTTCTAGCAGCCTCTTGGAGAGTCCTGTTTTTCCTTTCTACAACACCATTTTGCTGTGGAGTCCTTGCAATAGAAAACTCATGAGTTATACCATTATAATCACAAAATTCTGGAAATCCACAAAATTTGAATTCAGTTCCATTATCACTTCTAATTCTAACAATTTTTAAACCAAGCAGATTTTGCACTTTAGCAAACAATGAAGTAAAATTCTTGAAGGCATCATCTTTATGAGCAAGAAATATCACCCAAGTGTATCTAGAATAATCATCCACAATCACAAAACAGTATTTCTTACCACCCAAGCTAGAGATTTGAGTAGGGCCAAATAAGTCAAGATGCAAGAGTTCTAAGGGTTTTGAAGTAGATACACACTTCTTTGTTTTAAAAGAAACTTTTGTTTGCTTACCAAATTGACATGCATCACATATTTTATCCTTTTCAAAACTGATTTTTGGCAAGCCTCTAACTAGTTCCTTTTTCGAAATTTCCTTTAGTAAGTCCATGTTAAAATGACAAAGTCTTCTATGCCACAACCAAGGATCTTCATTTGAAGCTTTAAGACATTTTAAGCTAGAAGAATCAACTTTATCAAGAATCACAATATATATGTCATTAAACCTCTTACCTTTGAACACAACATTGTATTTGGAATCAAGTACAATGCATTCAAGCTTTTTAAACAACACATACAAGTCTTTATCACACAATTGACTAACACTAAGCAAGTTATAACCTAAGTTATCAACCAAGAGCACATTATGAACAAAAGTTTCACCATCCTTACCAACATCACCTATTCCAATTGTCTTAGCTTTCACATCATCACCAAATGTTACCTTTCCACTTGATTTTGATTTCAGCTTTATGAACAAGGAGGGATCACCGGTCATGTGCCTTGAGCAGCCGCTATCAATAAACCATTTGGACTTGTTTGATCCTTTTTCCTCATTATTTCCAATAGCCATGAAGGCCATTTGAGCTGATTCCTCTTCTTCTTCAACTTCCCCTTCGGAGTTGCATTCATTCCAAGTAATCTGAAAGTTGTTGAATCTTGGCTTTCGATCAGCTTTTCCATCTTTCATCTTCTTCATGGGGCATTCATTTGCATAGTGTCCAATCTGTCCACATTCGAAGCATTTGTCCAACTGTTTCTTGTTGAAATCTTGTTTTCCTTTGTACTTTGCGATAGATGGTTGATTCTGGAATTGATTGCTAGGACCTCCCCTTCTAAACTTTCTTTTATTCAAAATCCTTTTGAAGCCTCTGGTGATAAGAGCAAGATCATTATCATCACCATCCGAGTCTTCATCATCCAGGTGAGCTGGATCATCTTCACCTTGAGTAGTCTTTAGAGCAATGTTTCTCTTTGCTCTAGCATCCTCTTCCTCCTGCACTTTAGATTTCAGTTTCAACTCATAAGAGGTTAGTGAGTTAATGATGGATTCAATAGGCACAGAACTTAAATCCTTAGCCTCTTCTATTGCAGTCACTTTATTTTCCCATTCTTTGCCCAAAGCATTGAGAATTTTCCTGTTCTTCTCTCCCAAGGTGTACTCTTTGCCCAACACCTCGAGATCTTTGATCAAGTCAGTGAACCTGCAAAACATTTTGTCAATATCCTCAAGAGGTTCAATCTTAAAAGATTCATACTTTGTGACCAAGATGGCCTTTTTCTGTTCTCTCACATTGTCACCACCCTCATGGATTTCTCTTAACTTATCCCACATTTCTTTGGCTGATTTACAGCCTTTCACTCTAATTGATTCATTTGAATCTAAGGCACTATAAAGAACATTCATGGCCTTGGCATTCAATGTAAGGTTAGTTCTATCTTGAGCATTCATTTCAGCTCTCATTTTTGGCCGAAGCAACCCTGTATCTGCATCAAGAAAGTTAGCTTCATGCGGTCCTTCACTGACAATAAACCATAGTTCAATATCAATAGATTGTAAAAAGATAATCATTCGTTCTTTCCAGCTAACATAGTTAGAGCCACTGAACATGGGAGGCCTAGTAACAGATTGCCCCTCAACAAACATAGCATGACTGGTTGTCATCTTTACTCCAAGCCGTTAGAGCTTAATCTCAAGGAGACCAAGCTCTGATACCAATTGTTAGTCCCACAGACAACCAAGAGGGGGGGGTGAATTGGTTTGATTAAAATCTTAACCAAGTTTATGCATTTTTTCGTTAATGAAAATTTACCTTCCTTTTTAGTAATGATCAACCAAGTAGATTAGAAGACAATAGCAATATTGATCGGAGAAGCAAGTATAGATAAGCAATGAAGATTTTATTAAACAGAAATGTAAAATAGAGAAACAAACCAAGTGTCTACCAAGCTTTACCCAAACTTGAAGACCAAACACAAGGAAGAGCAACTTCTCTTTGATGAAAGTCGATCAACTAGATGTACAATGGAGGGAGCACTTCCTCCTTGCCCTAAGCCTCACTTAGTCAAGCCAAGAAGTTTTACAATCTCTCAGAAAACCCTCAACAGAGCTACACTAAAGATCCTTTCAACCACAAAAGAAATGCTCAACAGAAATTCACACCACTTTAAAACAAATCTGCTTTGGAGACTATTTTCTAGCTAAAATATCTCACTAGATCTTGTAAACAAAGTGTGCAAAAGTTCCTACTTCGTTCAGACCAGTTTTATTTTAAAGGGAACCAGAAATGGGCTTCATCAATGCTTCCAACGGATAGAAGGCAGCTGAAGAGTCAACTAGCCGTTGGGGCTGTCGGACGTCCGACGATCGAATCATCGTCCGAACCAATCGTCCGATGATAGCCAAGTTGAGGTTCGGACGTCCGATAAGTTCTTTGTCGTCCGACAGCACAGCGTCCGACCTTGGGCCGAGAGCTAGCAAGTTATCTTGGAATTTTTCGGACGTCCGATGCGATTGATTAGCGTCCGATGGCAAGCGTCCGATCCTTCCGGACGTCCGATGCTTCTATGTGAGCGTCCGACGGTGCTTCCTTCCTGATGTTCTTCATCCTTTCGGACGTCCGACAGTTTCCTTTCGGCCGTCCGACCTGATTGTCCTGTTTTTGCTTCACATTTTGGTTGTTTTGCTTTTGATGACATATTCGAACCTGATTCTTGGATAGACAAAAACACTTGTTTTTGAAGAAGGTTAGATAAACATTTCAAAGTGCCAAGAATGACACACTTAAAAGACAATATCTTTGATCGGAACAAAACAATGCTTTCTTTGTTCCATCAGGCCTGATCAAAGTATTCACTTTCTTGGACTGTATTTCAAAGAACTTTTGTGATCATCAAAACCAAGAATAACAACTTCTAATCACACACTTAATATCATCTAAACCTCACTCTTAATCACCCAATTTGATCCACCCTCCATACCGGATAGTCACACTACGGATAGGCGTAAAAACCCTAATTCGCGCTAACTTGAAAACGGAAAGGGAAAACCCTTAATTCTATGTTCATTTGCACTTATTGTGGGATGATTGGGTAGTAGGGCCATTATAAAGTAATAATTTCAAAATAAAAGGGAATTTTGTTTTTAAGAAAAATATAAGGAATTTTACAAGTCCTCACAAAACGTGTACTCATTATTCCTAACTGAACGAGCCTCCGAAAAGTTAAATTTACTAACGGAACGTTTTAAAAATATAAGTGAGACATTGTTCCATGTAAAATGGTTGAAATAAATTATTCGGAGAAAATGGTTGAATAAATAATTAAATAAGCCAGTAAAATATGATAAAATGAGAAAAAATTTCGGGTCCTCACATCCTTCCCTCCTTAAAAGAATTTCGTCCTCGAAATTCACACTTAGGATAATATCATTCTCTTAATAGTTATGCTTATCAGATCAATCAATAACTTACACTCACCAACCCATATCTCACAATTTCTATTCATCCAATTAGCAATCAAATTTTGATTTTTTCAACAGGCGTTTCACTTCCAAGTCATAGGATAACTTAATCGGTCTCACGTCTACCCCACTCATAAATCTAGGGTCTACAAATGAGCGTGTGGTATCAGGGTCACTTAGAACCTTAGCTAAACAATGAAAAACAAGAATCATACCTTCAACGACCTTAGTGGAATTGGAAACCTGTTGATGGTCTAATGCATATACTCTAGCCGTCGCTTTAGATCGACTTCCTCCAGCACTAGTTTGTTTAGATGCCGACTTTTCTGGCCTTTGAATACTACTTCCTATCTTCGGCACTCTGATGCTCGGCACTACCACAGTACAAGCACTTTCTCGACTTCCTCTAACAATCATTTTTCACATGATTGGACTTGCCACAATAGCCATAACTAACTTGAGGAGTCACGGCTTAACCACCAGAAGGCGTTTCTCTCACTTAACCTTGCCCATTGTGGCCTCCTCTTGGTTGAGTCTCTTTTGGTGTACTGGATGTCTCTACTCTTCCCGTTTCTTTTTCCTTTTTAAAAGGTGGGGCACTTTTACTTGCTTGTCCAGAGGAGTAACTAGAAGTATTCATTTTCTTAGTATGGAAATCCCTAACTTGCAGCCTTGCACTTTCGACTCTCTGTGTTTTCTCTAAAGTTTCAGTGAAAGTAGAGATTTAGGCTGCCGTCAACCCCTCTTGAATCTCCATATTAAGTCCTTGCACAAAGCGTCTTATCCTTTTCCGCTCATTAGTCACCAATTCCGGAGCATACTTAGAAAGTTTATTAAATTTTCCTTCATATTCAGCCATGATAGAAGTTCCCTATCTCAACTTTATAAATTCATCCTCCCTTTTCTCTTGAATCAAGGGTGTGAGAAATTTTTCATTAAACTCTTGGGTAAAGTTTTCCCAGGTCCAAGGGATCTGTGCTTTTTCCCATTTTCCCCTTATCACGTCCCACCAATTACGTGCTACACCCTCAAATTGAAAGGCAGCAAAGTTCACTCATCACTCTTCAATATAGTCTAGGGCGGCAAATATATTAGTCATTCTCTCCAACCAGTTCTCCGCTATTTCAGGATCAGGTCCTCCGATAAACTTAGGCGGAGCAAATTTCAAATATCTCTCCAGAGCCCTATCATCCCCTCTATCCTGAGCCCCAGGTTGATTAATAGGTCATTGACCTTCTCGCTCTGCTAATCGCTCTAAAATATCCGTCATGCGGTTGATGGCAGTAGCCACCTGGTTACCCTCTACATGTCCTTGTCCTTGGGTCGATCCAGTTGCCGATCCTTGATCGTCCCCTAGAAGTTGGATTTGCCTAGCCCCACGCCCCTGACCTCTACCTCTTCTTCGTCCATCCATGATCCTAGTATGCCTAAATGTAAGAATAGAATTAATTACGCGAGAAAATATTTAAAATACAAGCCAATGCGGAAAACATTTGAAATAACGATAATTAGCATATATTAACAATTAAAGATCCATACAAGATCAGCAAGTCATGGGGCATTTAAAAAAATATAGCATACATGTGCCACAAAAGTGCAATTAGTCATGCAATAGACGCCAAGAGCTTTACAACTGTCACCCCAGCTAATTCTACTCACAAAAGTCAAAAGTCACCATCCTAGTCTAGTTCGCATCCGAACCACTAGTCTGAACATCCTCCTCCGGATCCTCCTTGAAAGGTTCCTCCTCAGGAGTGCCCTCACGAACCGGGCTATCGACAGCCTCTATCACCTCCTCAATCAACATCATGGTGTCAGCTAAGATCTCGGCAACCCGATCACGGACCTCCTCGACTATCCTAGTCAATTGAGCCCTAGTCCTCTGAAGTTCAACACCAGCGGCCTCAGCTCTAGTCCTCTCATCTACCACCGTCCCCTCGAGCTCTATGACCCTAGTACCTTGGGCATCTATCATAGCGTTTAGTTCATCGATCTCCTGAAGTAAGGCTCTGTTGGTATTCACCAACTGCCGACACTCATCGTCAAGAGACAACACCAGCTCATTAGGGTAGGTGTACGCCGTCCTAGGGTAATAACAGGGAATCCTCAAAGAATGCGAGTATCGGATATGGGATCCTCCTCCATGCACTCTATATCGAATAGGCCTAAGAGGCCTCACGTGACTATTAGCATGCCCATTACCATTAGCAACGTGACCTCCGTTACCATTCTCCATCTCTACAAAATAATCACAATTTCTAGGTTAGAAACTTAAAGTTACTAACTCACTCAAACATCAACTTAAGACATAACTAAGTTATCTCATTCCTATTTTCAAGGGTAAAGTTTCTAATACGTCTCCCAAATAAATCTCTAAACCTAGGCACTTTTCCACTAATGCCATTTAAGAAACTCTCGAGTACCAATTCTCTTTAACCACTGAAATACAATAGGTTAATGATCAAGTGAATCTCACGGTCCGGTATCCTAAACTTTTAGCCTAAAATAAACTACAAAGATCTGAAACCTAAGCTTTGATACCAACTGTGACGCCCCCACTTTTTCCAAGGGCGAACCTAAGGGTATCCGCGGAACGCCTGCCCAACTCTCTCTAGGACTGCATACAATTTAATTCAAACTTAAGGATAACAACCAAATAATAAAAGTCAAAACGAAGAAAGGTCACTTCCTTAAATAAATATTCAAATCTTACAACACAAGTTCTCAAAAGTACATCACTTTTCCCAAAAATATAATCACTAGAAGTCGGCTAATCAAATACAACCCAAAATACTAATCAAAAGTAATCAAACCTGCTTCTCCAAAAATTCTTTCCATTCGGATCTCCTGTTAAGGAAAACCAAGCTAATGGGGTGAGCTGACGCTTAGTGAGGCCAAGAAAACATGCAAACACATAGTCCACATAGCCATGGCATTTGTACGAGAATTAAAACAAGAAAGTTCAAGTAATTCATAAATAATAATAACACACATTTAATAAGGATACAGGAGCTCTCAGGAGTTAGATTCCACTTGCTTTGCCAAGACTCGATCAAATACTTCCCCGTGATGACACTCCATCAACCGGGTAGGTATTAAGTCCGTAGAACCCCACTTACTCTTCAATTCCCGTTCACCGTTACACCCCCTGTCCCGGGCCCGCTCTTCAGTTATAAAAGGCGATACTACTCGAGTATGCCAAGCGAGATCTCTCAATAGATCAAACTTACGATATTCTCATGGCTCACAAAACTTCACGACCAAACCCATGCCGGCTCGAGTCGCAAGGTCGGCCGATCAGTTTGGGAGTCTCCCAAATTACTATTATGAGTCGATGAGATTCACTCAAATTGACATATGCAATCATAGCATAATTCACTATTGTAGCACTTCACTTATTTCACTTAGCAAATTATAAGCCGATGAGATTCACTCCAATCGGCATATTCAATCACAATTATAAATTCAAGTATGAGGAATTCAATTATATAATCAATTAAAAGAGAACAAATACGATAAAGTACACACTCGACTCGACAATTGTAAATCACTTAATCAATAAGAAGTAATTCACATAACTGGCAACTATTCATGCACTTGAAACTCACCAAATCAAAAGTGAGTAAACGAGCAAATATGTTTTTAGGCGCCCGCTCCGAATTCTCTTAAAGATCCTCTTGAGCGCCTGAAGAAATAACGATTTTCTATCACTCACAACCATGCATCAACCACGAAAGAAGGTACACTTGTTTAGACTAATTCAATGTCTAAAAGAGAACCTTAATCTTTCGAAAATCGAGGTTCAAAAGTAAGGAGCTAAAATCCCAAGAGAGACTTGCCTCTTCCATGAAATCGGGTTTAAAACGATCTATCAATATTGAAAGACAATGAAAAGTTCTCAAAAACTCATTTACGAAGAAATCATGAATTTTCAGCTTTGCGCGATAAACTTGGTAAAATCAGATCTTAAGTTTGATACGTCAAAAAATGGAAAACTTTATACCGTTGGAAACTAGATCCAAAGCTCTAAAAGTTCTTAGAAGATACTTTTCCAAGATTCCAAGCTGAAGGCATTCATTTTTCAGGTCAAAGTTGCTTATTCAAGATGGCAAGACAGAACCAGTCTTGGTTTTTCAGCCAACTTTGGAAATTCGGAAAAATGCACAGAAAGTGAATCAGTCCTTAAAATTTGTAACAAAATAAGAGTTCCAAATAAGGTTTCAAACACAACAAGCGGGACTAAATTCGGAGTTTTGAGCATCAAGATATAACAGCTTAAAGTCAGTTAATTTTCACTACTAGAACAATGAATTTCCAGATTTAAAGAGCAATCTTTGGGGTATCATTTGGATATCGAAATGGTATTGAAATTACATCCAATTTGGTACACTTAAACTTCCATATGAGGACTACCTCTCTATCAAATTATAGGCAAAAAATCATGTGGGAAGGCGGTTAACAAAACGACCAAAATTTGTGAAATTTTCAAAGCAAATCGGCCAACCCACTCTTTCTTTCCTTCCAAAGGTTTTGTCCAATGAAATCAACCCCAATTCACTTCATTTTTGAAACCAAGGTTCCATAAAAATTTAATAAACAATTGATGGTTAAATGACACTAAAATTTTTGAAATATAACCTCCCATAACAGGTTTGACCATTCGGCCAGCAAGAAAGGAAAAAACTTCCTGTTTCCAGCTTTGTCACGTTTTTCTTAATCGAACCATATCTTACTCTATACAAACTCAAATTGAGAATGGTTGGCATCATTTTGAAAATCTTTCAACAAGTGGGACAAAATCAAGCCACAAAACGCAGCTTCCAATTTCATTCGTATGAACTGTCAAAACAGAACAGCCTATTTTTACCGACTCACTGCGGTTCACTCAAAACGAACCAGCAAGAGATTTTTACACCGTTGGAAAGCTATGAATGTCTAGTGTTGAATGCCACTAACGGGACTCAATTTTGACCTTTGTACAAAGAGTTATGTTCGAATAAAAGAAGCACTATCTGAGACCTTTGCTATACGTTTTCCAGATTTGATTCTTGCCAAAACTCAAGTTTTATGCAACCAAATAAAACGATTTTTGCAAGGCACATTCTGTACACAATGTACAACATATAACCATCAATTTCACAGCCAAACAAGCATCAAAATTTCGAATTAAAACAGAGCAACCTGGACAGAATTTTCGGCCAGCTTGTCCTCTCACGGTTTCTCTCTTTCTTTTTCCTCTTCTAGTTTCTTTCATTAAAACTCATCACAAATACACTAACACATTAATAAACATCATCGCAGCCCTCATCTATCCAAGGTGGGAGTTCATAGAGCCCACTTCAACCAACCAAATCCAACCAACAACAACAAGAAGGAAGCTACAAGCTTCAAAGCCAAGAAATGGAACAAGAAAGCAAGAGTTGTGGTGGGAGATGTTTATACCTTCCAAACCCAAGAAGAAATCAGATTTTTCCCACCAAAAACTCTCCAAGAAACTCCACAAGATGTTGTCTTTCTCCAAGCTAGAACTAATCTCCAAAGTGTTTGGAAGTTGGATGATGAATTGCAAGTGAAATGGAGCCAAATGAGTTGAGTTTTCTTCCTCCCCTTTCCTTGCTTGAGTCGGCCGAGAGAGAAGAGAGAGAGATGAGGGTTTGAGTGTTTAGCTTGTGAGGGATGCTTGGATGAAAAGTGGTTATTAAGTTTGCCAAAAAAAGTCAACTCTCAATAGTGACTCGATAGGGTTTCGAACCACCGTTTTCTCCCAGGTTTGATACACTCATGTATTAATCCTCCAAGGTATTTCCTTTAACACTGTAATTACTCACTCTTACGAGTCTAGAATTAATTCCTCAAATCTCCACTTAGTCGTTCCGACACGAAATACGCGAACTTTCGATTCGCGCGCGATAAAGTAAAATTTTTGAACTCACTTACCTCTAATCCCTCAATTAACTTTTCTTAGTCTATTACTGGTCATTCTTAATATTCCAAGATTATTGCACTCTCGGATCGAATATTACCTCGAAAAACGTGTACTCGTTATTCCTTACTGAACGAGCCTCTGAAAAATTAGATTTACTAACGGAACGTTTTAAAAATATAAGTGAGACATTGTTCCATGTAAATGGATTTAAAATGGTTGAAATAAATTATTCGGAGAAAACAGTTGAATAAATAATTAAATAAGCCAGTAAAATAAGATAAAATAATAAAAATTTTCGGGTCCTCACACTTCCACCGAGGCAAGCAAACAACAAAAAGCAATGGTAATTTTGCATTAGACTTATCAGCTGGACCATTGGATAGTAGAAGAAAACATTCCCCATTGGTTCCACCAACTCGCCCAACTAATATAATAACCTATCTTTATCTTGTCTAGTAATATATGTGTAGTAATTGTTTTTGTTTCTGGTTGCCTATAAGTGAGTTAACCAACTAACAAAGATGAAAACAGAGCAACTTTTGGATGAAGAATAAGTAGCAACTTGGTCCGTAAGCTCTAGTGCTGCTAGATTGAGTTGTTGCTAAGAAGGAAGGAAACAGTGCTTTGCGGAAATAACATATCTGAGGCTACGCTTATCGGATTGATACGCAGCTTATACCATTTCAAAGCTAAGATGAAGGCCTACAGCTTTCATGAAGGTAACTTAGTCAAATTTTCAATGTAACCTGATCAAATTCCCAACTCACATAACATGGTTTCAACTATTTGGCTAATCGGCCGCACTGTATTCAGGTGACCATAACTCAGTCTACCAAGGTCCGTTTAAGGCGTTCTTGGTGGCGTTACAAAGCTAAGATAGGGCACAGAAACTTTCATGTTTTGGTGAAAGGCTAAATCCAAACAGATTATAATGAATAAACTCAATCAAATAGACTAAACTGTCCACGCGGAACTCTGAAATGTAACCTAAATCAGCAAGGGTATTTTCATCTTTTTACAAGCAACGATGCTCCGATTGAGCTGAAATTTTGTATACCACTACAAAATACCATTCTCTACAACTTTCATGTTTTGACCTAAGGCCAATTCGGCCTCTAACATGAGGCTACAAAACCGGACAGAAAAAGGGGAAATTTTCCAGAAATCTGGAATTTGTTGATTTCAATCCAACCTTCCTTGATTTCTTACTTCCAACACTACCAAAGCCCCTTATATAACCTTATATACAACATATATTAACTATACAACAAATTTGGGCGGCACTTAGTCAAGCCCAAACACAAATGGTCCACAAATACACATCCGTCTCCAATAATTACATGTCACAAATGCAGCGGAAACTAATCCCAAATATACATAAAATAATTCCAAATCCAAAATTGTACAAAGTTTAGGCCATCCATACACGTGCACAAGTACTACAAGTCCTTCCTTCGCCACGAGCCCTGTGGAGGGGAATAAAATAGTTTTTGGGGTGAGCTAAAAGCTCAGCGAGTAACCAGAAAATCATTAATCAAATCGGTTTCACAATAGTTCATTTCAATGATGTCATATAGCAATGTTGTCATAAATTAAATGATAAATCCGGAAACAACTACATCATTTGCAAAACAGTAAATATGGATTATCAATAATTCAAGAAACATTTACAATGGAAAGCGATAGTAACATTCATGAAAGGATACATTCATTCTCCTGACATTTCCTCGCTCATTTGGTCATTCATTTCATTTCATTCACCCCGTCCCTGGCTTTTGGCCAGGCTCCACCAACCTACATAGGTAATAATCGAGTATACCAAACGTTCACCCAAGTTCCTAATCGCCTGACCGAGTCCGCTTCTGGCTCAAGACGACCGGTAACAAGGGGCAATGGCCAGTTCAGCCCAAAAGGCTTACATTCATGCGCAAGTAACATTTCAATCGAAAATTTCACATTTATCGAGGTCGAGTGCGATAAGTACACACTCGCCTCGAAAACTCGTTTTGGAAATCATTATAAGCGCTTAACACGTTATCAACCAAAATACAAGTCATGAAGTCAAGAAATATAGCAAACAAGGCACACTCAAATGCCAGCACACATGATATGCAAGAAAACCTTTCAAAAGTAACTTTGGAAACAGTTCAAAAGTAAATAATGTAAGAAACGGTTCATAAATAACTTTAGAAGTAGTTTGAGGTCACTCACCTCCATGGCTCAGAATCATCCATCATATATCATTGCCTTGCTCAAATCCAAGTCTTAGATCACAAACTCAATGCAAACAAGTCCTTTAAAAGTTCGGACAGCACTTCCCCCAAATTTGCTTACTTTTCCAGCCATCATGGCTTCATTATTTCCTCAGCCAGTCCCAAAGGTACACACACAACAACAAGTTCATCCAATAGCCATTCAGCAAGGTCCAAGTAGTACAAAGACAAGTCAAGCTAGGAAAAAGTCCGGAAATGAAAGTTAAGCTCAAAACCAGAAAAACAGGTTTTGACGTCATTTTGCGGTAATGGTACAAAAGGCGTTACGATTGTCGGATGAAGGTCCAAGATACACCGTTTCGAAGCTAAGAGATAGGGTTACAATATTACAGAAGGTCACTCAACCCAGTTTTGAGTGCAAACAGGTCAAAAATGCAAGATACCACATCAAAAATGTAAAACAGATTCACCAAAACGCATTCTAGCGGAAACATCATAACTCAGGCTCTACAAGTCCAAATCCAGAAATTCGAAAACCAGATGATAGCTAAGAAACAGGGATAAATTTCATCAGAAGCCCAACAACCAATTCGGAAGCAATTCCAGCCAAAACAACCAATTACAGGCGCAATTCTCCATTTCGGGTAAAACCAGAACAGCAATAGTAATTTCGACTTTTCTCATTCTACACTACTCCGATTGACCTGAACTTTTGTAGCCGCCTCTAAAATATCATTCCCTACAACTTTCATGAAGACCACGCAGTCCAGTTCTCACCCTAACTAGGTCAAATTTTCCAAAACAACTCCAGATTTTCCAGTTCGAAATTCACTGCAGAAATCAACTAGCAGTCCTGCTTTATTCACTCATATCTCAGCACACACAACTCCAATTTAGGTAATTCCAAAGCCATTAGAAATCTAAGATACAAGGGTATAATTCCTAAGAAGACATCAACAACCAAATCAGTAGTATTCCCAGTCAAACTACCCAATTACCAAAGCTGATTACTATTCTCGGATAGAAACAGGATAGCAGGGGTATTTCGGTCTTTTCACAGGCTACCGAGCTCAGATTGAGTTGAAAATTTACAGGTAACTAGAAAACATCATTCTATACAACTTTCATGTTTTGTACTAAGGCCAATTCGGCCTCTAACCTGGTCAAACAGAAACGGGCCGAATAGGGGTTAGTGAAAGCCTAATCTGGAATTCATGCATTCAAGTGCTAATCTTCCACAAAACAACATCTAAAACAACTAAAAATCACTAATAAGCAATTAATTGAAGTAAAGAGGATGTTCTTGGCAAAATACCTTAAAATCACAAGAAAGGTAGGAGCTTAGGCTTTGTCCTCCAAAAATCCTTCCATTCAAGTTCCTAATCTTCCTTAACTAGCACTTTGTATGGAGTAATTTGAGTTTCCAATGGTTGGAACTTAAGATTTGGCTTGGATTTGAAGTTGAAGATGAAACTTTTCCTCTCTTTCTTTCTCTCAAGTGTTCAGCCAAGAAGGAAGAAGAAATGGAATATTTTTGGTCAAATTTTGGTATTTAGTAAAGGTAAGAAAGTTAAGTCAAAGTCCAACTCCAATCGGGTCGCGACACCTAGCACCTTTTAATTGTAACACTTATCCTTTTGTGTCTCCATCATTAACCATCTAAGCAACCTCTAATTATCTCTTAACATCCGGTAAATTAAACCCAGTATCCAAAACTTAACCTAACTGGCCGAATTTTTCCGAACTTTTCGCACTAGCGGGTCCCACGTCCGATATACGCTCTTTATTTCTCAAAAACTAACCGATATTAGAAAAATCATTTTAAAACTATTTTTGCTCATAAACTTTATCTGGGAAATTTTTCTAATCAAGAAAATGTAGAAAAGGCGGGTATTAAAAAAAATAAACCCTAGAAAATTAGAAAATTTCCGGGTTCTCAAACTCTTTTTTTTTCGGGGCGTCACATGAACCCCCCATCCGGAAGTCTCCAAGAACAAGGACTGAGACTCAAAATGCTGGTGCATCTGTCACTCAAACCTCTAAAGGGACACGTTCTGGGAAGAAACCAGTATCTCAGCCTACATCTGAACCCATTCCTCTACCAAAGTTCATCGATGATGAAGCCAGAGACAGATTTGAGTTAGTCTCTCAAAAAGGGTTCATCACCCAAAGGCTCATCATTCCTTTTGAATTTCGTAAGCTTGATCTTGAACCTGTCATCAAACTCTTTGAATTTCTGCTCAAAATCAGCACTGATAGTCGTAGGAAGCTTTCCTATGGCAGATTTCTGACCCCCATTTTTGCTCATTTTGACATACCCTTTTCTGGCAAATCTCCGAAAGACAGTGCTTCTTCAGTTTTCTCCAAAGCTTATTTTGAAAGAAAGAACCTAAAATTTTTTGAGGGTCATTGGTGCTACAAGGAGACTATGGCCGAGTCTAGAAGGAAAAATTTGCATGAAACCCCTGTCACTCCCAGAACTACCCAAGATCAGTCAGGGTATATGTCTCCTTTCACCATTCATCCTAGAAAGTCTGCCAGTAAGTCCTTCTCTTCCAACTTTGAGGTCATCTCCCTGCTTGAAGACCTCAAACAGCATGTTATGCTTCTTGAAGATGGTCTCATGATGACCATGACCTCTGCCCAACAATCCTCTTTCCTTGAAAAAAGGAATCTTCTTGTGCCCCCTATACCTGAAACAAATGAGACTGCTCATCAGAAAGAACCAAGATCTGAGCCCACAAGGCCAACCACTGGTGATGAGACTACTCCAGCTTCCAGTTCTCAGCCCAAGGATAAAGGCAAGGCTCCAGTAACTGAGGAAGAAGTTGAAGATGATGATGAGGAAACTGAGGAAGAGGAGGACCCTGAACAGTATCGTCTGACCAGGAGGAGGCCTGGATCATCTAAAATCACTATCTAGGCACTACTAGGTCACTGCACCTAAACCTAGGACTATAGTTCATCTTTTGCATTGCACTTTTGTACTAAGTGCTGAACACCTGGATATTTTCTACTATTTATGAATGTTTTAACTAAGTGCTTGTTATGAATGTTTTGAATGGATGTTATGATTAGTTTTTGAAATCTGCTCAATGAATGAATGTTTCTATTTAACATCTGCTACATGATTGAGTTCAAACTGTGCTGTACATTGTAAATGAATACACTGTTAATGTTTCTGATGGGACGTACTGCTAGTTCCAAAACTGATACTCAATTTTGTGATGACAAAAAGGGGGAGAATTGGAATTGGATTTGGTTTAACACTGATAGTATAAAGTAACTAGTTAGGGGGAGACAATCTCAGGGGGAGTTGAGATGGATCAGCAATGATGATGTGGATTGCGCCTCTTCTGATATACTACTCATGCACTTCGTTAGGGGAAGCAGTTAAATTCTGTGCTCTATCCAATTGTTTTGTCATCATCAAAAAGGGGGAGATTGTGTATCTCAATTCATATCTTTTGATGATTACAAAACAATTGGATGTTTCTAATACCTTTTATAGAGATCCTTTTCAGAAATGAACCAAACAGGTCTATGGATTTAAAGCAGAAAAAGAAGATAAAAAAGAATGAAGTCTGCTGAGGATGATGTCGGACGCACAAAAGGAGAGTATCGGACGTCCGACATTCTTTGAGTTTCTTCGGACGAGTAAAGAACTCAAACTCGGACGTCCGAAGAAGACAAGCCAGGAGATACTCGATTCCTGATCAGGATTCGGACGCTCAACACCTGTGTATCGGACGTCCGACAAGTGGTGCAGCTCTTCGGACGCAACATTCTGGACGCATCGGCCGTCCGAAGGAAGTGAAGAAGAAATTTCCAAGTATTCATCCTACCCTCGGAAGCATAAAAACCAAACATCGGACGTCCGACAGCATCAACGGCTAGTTGACTCTTCAGCTGCCTTCTACCCGTTGACAGCATTAATTGAGGAATTCTCTGGTCTCCTATAAAAGGAACAAAGTCAACCACCTCAAAACAACTTTGTACATCAAGCCTACATCAGATTGTGAGTGATTCGTGTGCTAGAATACTCAAAAGAAATATTTGTACTCCTTGCATGTGCAATCTTCGTGAAGGGTTTTCAAGTGTGACATAGCTTCTTCAATAGTGTAGCATAGTGAGGGTTTGCGAGTGTTTGTAAAACTTCCTTGCTTGACCAAGTGTGATTTGGGGCAAGAAGGAAGTGATCCCTTTCTTGTACACATAAGATTGGTTGCAAGTCTATTCAACTTGAAGTATCTTGGTATATAATAGTGGTGTTCAAACCTCAGTTGTGTTTGAAGCTTGGTTTGGTTCTTTACTCTTATTTACTGCTTTTCTATATAAACTGTTCTTCTCTCCATCTCACGAATACCTGTGCTCTTGTATTATCTTGTTCATTGGGAGGTATTTGAGAATTTTCTATTAGGGTTCTAAATGTAATTGACTAGACATTGTGGCTATTGTATATTTTGGGAATTGATATATCTTTTGGTAACCTAATGTAAGAATTGGATAACTGATGTATCTTGAACTCGTGGTGTGAGACTTGGATATTCGATTATGGAAGCGACTTTTCTTTATTAGGTTGTATTAATTGTCATGTATCGTTAAGCTTGAATCGAATTGTCTTGAGTCCTAGCGTGAGTTGGGCAGGCGCCCTGCAGATACCCTTTGGTCTGCCTTGGGGAGAAGTGGGGGCATCACAAATTGGTCATTCAAACTTGTTAGTTTGTCTTAAAAGACCAAGCACGATAGGCTTTCCCTTTTATTTTTATTGTTCACATCTTATCCAACTTTATCAAGTCTCTAAATCAGTATATGCAACATCATTAGTTGTCATGCTTGACATACCCCAAACTAGGGCAACTTGTTTAGAACGGTCAAATGCGTCTAGTTAAATTCATTCCTTATCTAGTTTGAAGTAAAAAATATTCATTACCTTTATTTATTTTGAGAATTTAGAATGATGCTTTAGATTTTCATTTCTCTATCTAAACAGATTTTACCACTTGTTCTCCTAATTGAGCCTTCAAAAATACATTTTCATTTCAAATAAAAGTCTTGGTGATCACATCCCTACATTGAGAGATTTTTAAATGTAGAAAGGGAATAGATTCTCACAATGAACTGTTCTTTACTTTAGTTGTCATAAATGTTTTCAAAATCGGACTGGACTGATCGGTTAGACCAGTTGAATCGCAAATCGGACATACCACTAGTCCGATCTAATTCTAAACCTAGAGCTTAATAAAAAACCATCAAAAATCGGTTGAACCTTTCAGACCGTAAATAACTGTGAGAACCATAGCTCGATGGTTTTCTAATTTTGTATACATTAAAATGATAAATTACGTAAAACCCAAAGTAAATAAAAAAATAGGGAATAAGGAAAACCCTAAGACTAAAAGATAGCCCTGTGAATGACATTCTCCTTAGTCCTCATTGCCTCGGTGTCGCCTCCTCAGTCCTTACTTCCTCAATCCATGGCTATCATCTCTGATTTTCTCCCCTACCTTTAAATCATTTTAAAAAAAAATTTCCTTCCTAACCCTTTAATAGTCAAGATAAAATCTTTCTTCAATCAATAGCTATCATCTTCAACTGATAGATAGGCAAGTTGGAAACCTCAGTTTTAGCCAAATACAAGACCTTTCATTTTAATTCAATCAATTTGCACTGATTGTATACTAGCAGCTGGCACTGGAGTTGATGATCCTAAAGATGCTACTATGAATTTTCATAATTACGTGGCTGATTTTGATGACCCTGCTCCGTAAACAAGGAAGATATTGAAGTAATAGCAAATAAGTGAGCTGATCTAGTTCAAATTTTTGTTTTGAGTGGTCTTGTTTGCTTGTTTTCAGTTTTCTTAGTGTATTTTTTTTTTCAAAAGTTGTGTATAAAGAAATTTAAAGTATCAGTCTTGAGTACTACAAGGATTAATATCAAAGTATCGGTCTTAATTTATTTTAGCTAAGATACAAGTCTATTAAGCTTATTATTAAGTAATGCA